>NC_050077.1:51873445-53172513 GCF_009764565.3 Dermochelys coriacea
CACATTTGGTGACAATGTATACCTTCAAATCAGCGGCACTGCGATGGGTACCCGCATGGCCCCACAGTATGCCAACATTTTTATGGCTGACTTAGAACAACGCTTCCTCAGCTCTCGTCCCCTAATGCCCCTACTCTACTTGCGCTACATTGATGACATCATCATCATCTGGACCCATGGAAAAGAAGCTCTTGAGGAATTCCACCATGATTTCAACCATTTCCATCCCACCATCAACCTCAGCCTGGACCAGTCCACACAAGAGATCCACTTCCTGGACACTACGGTGCTAATAAGCGATGATCACATAAACACCACCCTATATCGGAAACCTACTGACCTCTATTCCTACCTACATGCCTCTAGCTTTCATCCAGATCATACCACTCGATCCATTGTCTACAGCCAAGCTCTACGATATAACCGCATTTGCTCCAACCGCTCAGACAGAGACAAACACCTACAAGGTCTCTCTCATGCATTCCTACAACTACAATACCCACCTGCTGAAGTGAAGAAACAGATTGACAGAGCCAGAAGAGTACCCAGAAGTCACCTACTACAGGACAGGCCCAACAAAGAAAATAACGGAATGCCACTAGCCATCACCTTCAGCCCCCAACTAAAACCTCTCCAACGCATCATCAAGGATCTACAACCCATCCTGAAGGACGACCCATCACTCTCACAGATCTTGGGAGACAGGCCAGTCCTTGCTTACAGACAGCCCCCCAATCTGAAGCAAATACTCACCAGCAACCACACACCACACAACAGAACCACTAACCCAGGAACCTATCCTTGCAACAAAGCCCATTGCCAACTCTGTCCACATATCTATTCAGGGGACACCATCATAGGGCCTAATCACATCAGCCACACTATCAGAGGCTCGTTCGCCTGTGCACCAATATGATATATGCCATCATGTGCCAATAATGCCCCTCTGCCATGTACATTGGCCAAACTGGACAGTCTCTACGTAAAAGAATGAATGGACACAAATCAGACGTCAAGAATTATAACATTCAAAAACCAGTTGGAGAACACTTCAATCTCTCTGGTCACTCGATTACAGACCTAAGAGTGGCTATCCTTCAACAAAAAAGCTTCAAAAGCAGACTCCAAGGAGAGACTGCTGAATTGGAATTAATTTGCAAACTGGATACAATTAACTTAGGCTTGAATAGAGACTGGGAATGGATGAGTCATTACACAAAGTAAAACTATTTCCCCATGGTATTTCTCCCTCCCACCCCACCCCCCACTGTTCCTCTGATATTCTTGTTAACTGCTGGAATTAGCCTACCTTGCTTGTCACCATGAAAGGTTTTCCTCTTTTCCCCCCTCCGCCCCCCGCTGCTGGTGTTGGCTTATCTAAAGTGATCACTCTCCTTACAGTGTGTATGATAAACCCATTGTTTCATGTTCTCTGTGTGTGTGTATATAAATCTCTCCTCTGTTTTTTCCACCAAATGCATCCGATGAAGTGAGCTGTAGCTCACGAAAGCTTATGCTCTAATAAAATAAACATGTGCTTGGTCATCATCCAAGACTGCTATAACATGAAATATATGGCAGAATGCAGCTAAAACAGAGTAGGGGACATACAGTTCTCCCCCCAAGGAGTTCAGTGACAAATTTAATGCGTGCTTTCTTTTTTTTTTAATGGACATCATCAGCATGGAAGCATGTCCTCTGGAATGGTAGCTGAAGCATAAAGGGGCATATGAATGTTTGGCATAACTGACGCGTAAATACCTTGCAGTGCTGGCTACAAAAGTGCCATGTAAGTGCCTGTTCTCACTTTCTGGTGACATCGTAAATAAGAAGAGGGCAGCATTATGTCCTGTAAATGTAAACAGACTTGTTTGTTTTAGCGATTGGCTGAATAAAAAGTAGGACTGAGTGAACTTTGTTTTGTGTTTGAGTGCAGTTATATAACAAAAAAAAATCTACATTTGTAAGTTGCACTTTGAGGACAAAGAGGCTGCACTACAGTACTTGTATGAGGTGAATTTAAAAGTACTATTTCTTTTATCATTTTTCACAGTGCAAAATTTGTCATAAAAATAGACATTTTGATTTGAATTACAACAGAGAATACTATATCTATATATAAAAATGTAGAAAAACATCCAGAATATTTAACGAATTTCATTTGGTATTCTATTGTTTAACTGTGATTAAAACCATGATTAACTTTTTTGAGTTAATCGCGAGAGTTATCTGCGATCAATCGACAGCCCTAATTATCATATATTTAGTTATAACATTATCAACTTTGTCTCCTTTGTATCTTTCTTCTCCTCCTCCATAATTTCTCCACTGTACTAATGTTTTCTAACATTTTGAAATCAATTGCTTCCTCTTTTGCCTATCCAGTTGCCCCTCCAGACTCCCATTACCCACATTTTACCAGACACCTAATATAGAACTAAAACGATTAGGTAATGATAAGAAAAATGTTGAGGGGAATGCCTGGGAAAGAAGCCAGAAGCCCAGCAACTGGTAGCGGGTAGGAATCTACTAGGGCAGTGGCTCTCAGTGAGGTACCCCTGGAGATACGCAGAGATCTTTCATGGGGTACATCAGATCATCTAGATATTTGCCTAATTTTACAACAGGCTACATAAAAAGCACTAGCGAAGTCAGTACAAACTAAAATTTCATAGAGACAGTGACTTGTTTATACTCCTCTATATACCATACACTGAAAAAAATGTAAGTAAGATATTTATATTCCAATTGATTTATTTTATAATCTGGTAAAAATGAGAAAGTAAGCAATTTTTTTTAGTAATAGGGTGCTTTGACATGTCTGTATTTTTATTTGTGATTTTGTAAGTAAGTAATTTTTAAATTAGGTGTAACTTGGGGTATGCAAGACAAATAAGACTCCTGAAAGGGGTACAGTAGTCTGGAAAGGTTGAGAGCCACTGTACTAGGATACTGTCCCTAGACTGTAAATGGTGCTCCTATCACTTGCATCAGCCTCTAGGACAGTTTTCAAACTCTTTGAGCTGAGCCCCCTCTTTGAGTTATGCCCCCCCAACCTAGACCAAAAAAGACACATGCGAAAATATGCTTGATAGCCCATTTATAAACCTAACAGAGACCTTGACACAACTTCAATTAAATTATGTACAGTTGTAAATTTTAAATACACAGATACCAGGGTGGATAAAAATCAATGTGTTTTTTTTTAAAAACACAAAAAATCAGATTTTTTGGTAGGTTTCTTCCTCAAAAAGTATTTATCTAAAGATCATTTTAATTACGATACATTATAGCTCAGAGATATCTCATCATGGAATAGGGATTATAAATTCTAATTCTATTGCATGAGACAATATATTCACGTAGGTTTCAGAGTAGCAGCTGTGTTAGTCTGTATTCGCAAAAAGAAAAGGAGTACTTGTGGCACCTTAGAGACTAACAAATTTATTAGAGCATAAGCTTTCGTGAGCTACAGCTCACGTCATCGGATGCATTCGGTGAAGTGAGCTGTAGTTCATGAAAGCTTATGCTCAGATAAATTTGTTAGTCTCTAAGGTGCCACAAGTACTCGTTTTCTTTTTATATTCATGTAATGTTTAAGAAAAGTTTTGTAAATGAGTTCCAATAGTTCATGGATTAGGGACCCAATTTTATGGAGTTCCAGGGTCTTCTGTATAGATTATTTAGGTTAATCGTTCTACCCAATGGGACTTGGTGCTCAGTCTAGAAGATACCATCAGAGATGCTTAGTTTTGCAGTTCTCAAACTGTGGATTTGTGTCTCCGGAGATAACATGCTTGTTAACAGAAAAAATGTTTTAAAATAAATAAATTAATCAAATAATATATAGAGGTGAGAAATAACAGACCTCAACCCTATTGTCCCTTTGCAAATTTATGTACAGAGAGTCAATTCCTTACCTCTCTCTAAAAGTGCAAAGCTTCAAAAAGTTCAATGACTAGAAGATTGTTGGGGGCGAAATAGATCTGGACAAGGAGAAGAAGTGTGGAGATAATGTGAGAAGGGAGCCACAGGCAATAGAAACAAAAGTGAAACTGTTTGACCAGCATATTCCAGAAGTCTTGAGGTCTTTCTGAGTGTAGCCTTCATTGATTTGAGATCTACCATACCATTCTCTCACTAGAAGGGAAAACCTATAATGGCAGCAGGCCATAAAAGAGACCCAGTTTGCGAATATTTTAATGAAGTTCCTCTACCTGCGGGTAAGACAGGCATGCGTGAAAAATGCAAACAGTGCAACAAAGAAATGCAAGGCTTGGTTGCCCAAATGAAACAACATCATGAGAAGTGTTCCTTCTCAGGAGGAAGCTGCGTTGAAGATGATGAAAGGAACATGTCTGAACATGCAGGATCTTCAGGTTGGTAAACATTTTTATTTCATACTTCTTTCTTAAGGATTGCCTGTCTTCCTTCTGGACTATTCTTGAATTCTCATGTTTGAGCAAAAAAATATAGTTGTTACTCAATGGTACTGTGGCGGTTCGGTCACAGAGACCCCTTTGGGACTGTCATCTGATGTGCTGAAAATACCTCTGAGCCCGTTTTCCCTGCCAGCTGGTGACTCCTGAACCCTGTCTTGTTGAGCCAGACATACTACTCCACTGCAACACAGACCCAGGGTCTGAACCACGCCCCCAAACCTGCAGACTTTAACCAAAACTGCTCAGCAGTTTTCCTATCTCCAGCACCCAGATACCCAGCTCCCAATGGGATCCAAACCCCAAATCTGTTTTACTCTGTATAAAGCTTATACAGGGTAAACTCATAAATTGTCTGCCCTCTATAACACTGATAGAGATGCACAGCTGTTTTCTCCCCCAGGTATTAATCACTTACTCTGGGTTAATTAATAAACAAAAGTGATTTTATTAAGTATAAAAAGTAGGATTTAAGTGGTTTTAAGTAGTAGACAGAACAAAGTAAGTTACCAAGCAAAAATAAAACAAAACACGCAAGTCTAAGCCTAATACATTAAGAAACTGAATACAGGTAAATCTCAATCTTAGAGATGTTCCAATAAGCTTCTTTCACAGACTAGACACCTTTCTAGTCTGGGCACAATGCTTTCCCCGGTACAGTTTTTGTTAGTTCCAGCTCAGGTGATTTCTCATGACTGCAACCTCCTTTGTTCTGTTCCACGCCTTTTTTATAGCTTTGGCCCAAGGTGGGAATCTTTTGTCTCTCTGGGTCCCCACCCATCCTTCTAAATGGAAAAACACCAGGTTTAAAATGGATTTCGGTACCAGGTGACATGGTCACACGTCCTATTAGACCCCAAGCCGCCATTCTTTCCGGCCTAGCTTACATAAACACAGGAAGGCTTGCAAGTAAACCGAGCCATTTACAACCAATTATCCTGGTTAATGGGATCCAGCAAGATTCCAAACCATTATTAATGGCCCACACTTAGAATAGTTACAATAGGACTTTAGAGTAATACATCAGATTCTTGTATCTAGAGCTAGAAATGACACATTCATACAAATAGGATGAACACACTCAGTACATTTTAAGCTTTGTATGATACCTTACAAGAGACCTTTTGCATGAAGCATATTCCAGTTACATTATGTTCACGCTCATTAGCATATTTTCATAAAACATGGAGTGCAACATCACAGGTACTATCATTTAGATCCAGTTGTGATTTAAAAAAAAAAAAAGCTGAAATAGGCAGATCTTCCTTTTACAGTTTCACCTTTAAAGTAGTACTGAGTGTCATTGAATGCAATGAGGCATACTAAAAGCACAGTATGGTAATAATAATTAAATAACTGCATTGACTTATTTTGTTTAGGAGCATCCATCCTCAACATACAGGATTCTGAAGACTCTCCATCTTCAAGATCACCATCATTTTCTATAGTTTGAGTTATCTGCCAATGATGATGTTTGTCACATCATGTATGTCACATAGCCACAGTATATCACCTGCAGAAAAAGGAAAAAAAAAAAATCTCCATCATCCAGAAACAACCATAGTTAAGTTTGTGATGAGAACCAGCAGATTACAAAAAGAGGTAATTGATGAAAAAATTGCCTGATTTGTTTATGCAGCAAATTCTCCTTTCCGTATGATTGAGAACCCACACTTAATTAACGTGGTTCAGTCATTAAGACCAGGATGCAGTCCACCCAACAGAGCAGATGTCGCAGGCAAATTGCTGGATAAAGTGTATGAAAGAGAAATTGAGCAGTGTGCCAAAGGTCTAGAGGGTAAAATTGTTAACCTGAGTCTTGATGGGTGGAGCAATGTCCACAGTGATCCTGTTGTATGTGCTTGTGTGACAACAGAAGAAGGGAATATATAAATATTTCCGTAACAACCACTTTGCAGCAGCTGCTCTGAAAAAAGTGGGAGGAACCAAGCTAACTCTTTCACAAGACGTGCGATGGAACTCAGTAGTGGACTGTTTTGAGCACTGTATTAAGAACTGGCCTAACTGATGACAGTTTGTGAACAAAATTGTGAAAAAATAGATGGCACTGTCACAGCCAAAGTTCTCAACACTGGTCTTAAGAGAAGTGTTGAACACATGCTGAGTACCTTGAAGTATATTTCTGTAGCCTTGAAGAAAATGCAGGGAAATAGCTGTTTTATTGCTGATGCTGTTGAAATTTGGAAGGAACTGAATGCGATCTTAAAAAGAGAAATATGCAATGACAGAGTTAAATTACAAGCATTAAAAAAACGAATGGGACAAGCACCATCTGCAGCTCATATTGTTGCAAGTATTCTCAATACTTCGTACCAGGGTCAAACCTTCTCTTCTTCAGCAGTTGAGTTGGCTATGACATGGACACCCAGCAATCATCCCTCCATAATGCCAACTATAATAAACTTCAGAGCTAAGGGTGAACCATTCAAGAAATATGATTGATGTTTTAAAGAAAGTCACACCAGTGAACTGGTGGAAGTCACTTAAGCGCTTGGATTCAGAGACTGTTGAAGTGATGATCTCACTTTGAACAGCAGTAGCTTCTTCTGCCGGTGTAGAAAGAATATTTTCTTCCTTTGGACTAATTCATTCCAAATTGAGAAATCGTTTGGGACCTGAAAAAGCAGGAAAGCTTGTTTTTCCTTTTTCAGATTATGAACAAACAGGAAAATGAAGGTGAAGATGACTGTGTTAGCTGTGGAATTCAATATTTTAAGTTTCTTGTGTTGAGCTGCCTGACATAGTCGATTTAACTTTTTTAACATTTCATTTAACCATTTTAGTTCAAAACAATTTTCACAAAAACAAACCTGATTTTATAATCCTTGAATGTTTAACTCAGTTCAAAAATTCATATGCTTGTTTTGTTAAAATATTATGTTTGCTGTTGAAGAAAAAAATCCAGAACACACAACATTGTTGTTTTAGTTAAATAAAACAATTTATATCTCTGTTTGGTGGTGGTCTCCTCCTAATACAGCATGGCAAGAAAATCCTCCAAATATTAATGATTAACCTGTTGAATTGGAGATAGTTCACCTCCCAGTGACTTCATAAATATCTATTTCAATTACCTTTGGTCAGTGGTCCCCAACCTTTCTGTGGGAATAGCATATTGCTATTCCCAGAAGACTGTGGCGGGTGCCGGACACAATGCCACTGAGAAGCGGCAGCGGCAAGAAGCACTGCTGCCAAAATGCCAGCGAGAAACGGCAACACTTTTCAGCGGGTGGTTCTCCGGTGGCCACACTCGGCGGCGGCATTTCAGCAGCGTGGTGTCCTGCAGGTGCCCAAAAATGCCCCGGCAGACGCCATAGCACCCACGGGCACTGCGGTTGGGTACCACTGCCTTTGGTAAATGAAATAACGAAACAATCATTCATTTTTCTCATATAGCTGTAAAACTAATCTGAAAAGTTTTCAAAATACTATACTTTTTAAAAGTGATTTATGTACCTTCTGAAAATGAAACCTACATTTATCTGAGTTTGTGAAGAATATGTATTAAGGTTGTAACAACCAGCAAGAATGCACTTTTATGTAGAAATCTATGATTAAATTGAGTCTTTCTGACTAGTGATTTAAATCAATCGATGTGATTTAATCAATCGATTTGATTTAAATCAAATCCACCGTGACAGATATTTGCCAATTAATGTGAAGAGTGTGCTTGTTTCTCGGAAGACAGTTTATAAATTTGTGGAGAGATTTTTTAAACTGACACTCTGATGTTGTCCTCAACTTCCAGTCTCGAACAGTACTTTGTCTTTGGCGCAGCAAGTGCAGAGTCTGATTTCGCACAAATAAGATGAACCAAACAGTAAAAGAATTTTGATCATGCCCTTTTTGACAAAGCTGGATATTCTGAACCAACTTTCAACCCAAAGTCCCCCAAATACTGTTTTTGAAATTGAATGTTCAGTGTCCTATCACTCTGAAGAGCAGTCAGCTTCTCCTGAATGCCATTTGAGAGACGGGACAGGGTCCGTGCCTCAGCTAGAAAAGGTTGGGAAATCCAGTCATTCAGGGGTGCATTTTCTTTGGGAAAATATCCAAACTGGCTCTGAAACAAGTCAAGTGATTCTTGATTGGGTTCTCAACACTCAATAGTTCAGATTCTGTTTAGTCAGTGGAGTCAGTTAACAACAGGAATGGAACGCTTAAACCAGTTTCAATCTTTGTTTTCTAGTGAATGTTTCTCTTGAATGCTGATATCTTGTTGTGCAAGTCAAAAATAGTAAAAAGAAAAGGAGTACTGGTGGCACCTTAGAGACTAACAAATATAGTACTTTCTGCTTCTTGTGATGAGACATTTAGAGAATTCAATTTGTCAAAAATATCAGCAAGGTAAAACCAAAAGCACAAAACAGTGGGGATCATACAGTGTTTGTGTTGCTGAAATTCAAATCTACTAGAAAAAATTGAACTTCATTTCAAGTTCATAAACATGTTGCAACACTTTCCGTCTGGGTAGACAACTGACTTCAATGTGAAACAAAAAAAATCACTTAACTATATCAATATAGTAAAAACAGTACAACCTCCTTTCCACTCCCCAGTGTTGGTGCAGTTATATTGGTGTCAAGGTTCATTAGACTGACACAGCTTATTCCCCTTCCTGTATGTCAATAAGGGCTTGTCCACATCCGAAAGCTTTTTTTTTTCCTGTATAAGTTTGCGTCTACACAAGATTTTAAAATTTACCTATCATCTTACCTTATCTTTCTTCTGCTTTCCAAGTGACAAACTATTTTGGAAAGAGTTATGCTGGTATGAGGTTCATGTGGACGCATCCCTATTTTGGATTAACTATATACTTCTGGCAATTCTTCCCCTTCTCTACCATGGGACAGTGCTTCATCTCTGGATCAGTCTCTGTTTACATGTGTGCTTTTTGCTGCACCAGGGTCACCTTGACTGGATGTTGCCTCTCAGTTTAAATGTTGACACGCACCCAGGTTTGCCCCTTTTGAGATTCCAGTTTAGGGTGAGTTCATACCCCCAGAATCACGTACTCATTATAGCAGCCAGGCCCTGTTCCTCTATGTGGTCCTGTTGGGAGGTTCTGGGCTTCCTTGCCCTTTTAGGAGAGGGGCATGTCCAGTCGTATCTTAACAGCAGTCACCAGAATATCAAGAGAGGCGTGGCTATTTGAGCAAAGTTGATGGGTCACTCCTGGGACAAGTCCCAAAGCAAAGGAACTCTAGCAGAATTCTAAAAAGTCAGACCAAAACAAAGCCTCCAGTAATGCTCTCACTACTTCCACCTATTCTGAGGAACTGGACGAGATTTTTTGCTACAGTGGACACAACCAAACCTTGGCGTGGTGTTCTGGATAGTTTTGGTCACAGCACCAGAAGGCCACATTAAGGAATCATGGACCCCAGCTGGGAGATTTCCCCAGATAGCCAAGACCTCTAGCACGCCAAACTCAGAAGGAGCAACAGTGCCAGAGATGTCTCCCAAGACTCAGGCAGAGAGACAGCCTGGAAGTGCTGTGGAGGGGACTTCTTCTAGTAAGTAGTAGTTGTTATATTACAATACAACTATATGGAGGAACTAAACAATTTTTGTTCTGGGTACTGGCTGGCCACTGTCTTGTTGGGTGTGCTCCACTTGCTTGGGTTTTATTCTTCTGCCCTATATGCTCAAAATGACATGTATGCCAGAGACTTTAAGATCGAAAGTATTGGTTTTCTGAAATATCAAATCTCATACCCATTGACTGAATGTGGTGACCTTCCAGATGGCAGTGGTCACATGCTCTACATAGTTTGGGGAACTCTCATGTTGGTAGTCCACCACTGCAGCTCCAAGTGAGATCTGTTCAGATTTTTAGGAAAGTAGCTTTCTGCCACCACTGTTGGTTATCCCAGTTCTGCATCAGTGTCCAGTCAGAGCACTCAGTGCTAATTGGCTGAGCCCAAACATAGTATTCCAGTGAGTGAAGCTGCTCCAGGAAAATGTCATTCAGAAATAACTGTTCTTTCATCCTACTTCTCCTTTAGCAGTTTCCTTGCAATGTTACTGTGGCTGTCTCTTAACTCCTGCACAGCAATCCAGCTGTGTAACTGCCAATATATTTAGAGCAGCCTGTTCATGTTAATGATTATCAGGATCAAGACATCTAGGAGTTTTGAATATAGTGCTGGTTTGCAAAAGACAGATGAATTATTGGATGACTTGAGGAATGAATCATGGGAGTCAGAGAGTCCCAAGTCCTGGAATTCCAGCAGGTTCTGGTAGATATCCCAAAACAAACCATGAGAAAAATCCCAGAATGCATAGATCCTGGTGGTGAAACATTACATCATGGGATATCTACCCAGAATGCTGTGTGCGTATTTCAGAAAAATGTAGAGTTGTGTGGACTCAGTGATTCAACAGGGAAGTAGTTTATGCTGGCCTAAACAAAGCAGTGTGGATGCACTCTTTTGTGATGAAAATACCTATATTGTTAAAGGGGAAAAATACCTGTGTATACAGCCCTTAAGCGATACTGGTATAAGGCATCTTTTATGCTGATGTAACTAGCTCCATGCTGGAGGGGATTGTATTGGTAGAACTATTTTGGTTTTTAAAAAGAATCACGTCATCCCTAATCAAAATAGTTATAATGGTACAAAATCTGTGTGTGGACCAGGTCTTAAATCCCCAGCTGTTTCCCTTTTGGAAGGCGGGGGGGAAAAGCAGCATTTGCTTTGCTTGCTCCCCCACTTCAGATCTCTGGACTGCTGGAAGTGTAGAGTACACTGTTCTGTCCTTCCTCCTTTCTCATCCTCCTGGCTACTGCAGGAGGATGTCTTTTTGTTGATCTATCGCTTTTCCAGTCTGTTTTTAAATCTGCTCATAGTTTTAGCAACAAGCATCAGTGTGAAATTGACCTCATTCTTGTTGTTTTCACTGCTGTTACCTTGATTCTGAAGGGCAGCACAGAAAACAGATATGATTATTCAGTTTGCTGCAGCTTGGCAAAGCTATGAGCAGCAGTGACAGCACTGGAGCTATCTGAAGAGTTTGCAAAATAGTGTTAATCAGTTTACTCTTGGTTCACATTTGGAAAATTATTTTAAGAAAGCTTTTTAATGAAAGCATAGGCCTTAGGTATGTGAGAAGTGCAACTTTTCTGTGTAGACATACATGGCCTTAGATTTTACACAAATTTTTGACACTTGTAAGGGAAAGATTGCTGCTACTCAAGGGCAAGTTGGAGGATGAATTCTTCAGTAACTGATTTGAACTAATCAAACGTTGTTGGGTTCTGTACTAACAACCATTCAGGAAAAAGACCTGGGTGTCATTCTGGATAGCTAACTACAAACTGCTCAAAAATAAGAAATCAGTCTATTAATAATGGCTTGTTGGAGGGGTATATGGATATGTCACACTCTGCAGCTTTTTTATAGATAAATATATAACAAATTCCATAATTGATCATATCAGTGTCCTCTGTGTGTCATTTGTCATCTTAGATTGAAAATCCTTGGAGCAGGGACTGCATAACTTCCCATATTGCCACAGGGAGGCCCAAATTCTGATTGGGGACATTTATGCACTATTGCACTTTAAAAGTCTAATATGTAATTAGGTAGTATAAAAACTAGGATAGAAAATAGCTTTGAAAATATTATACCATCATACAAACCATGGCTCATTCTCAATGGAATGCTGTATTCAATTTTTTTATACTATCTTAAATATAACATATAGCATAAAAAGGAGCCCAGAGAGGGCAACCTAAATGATCAGAGGCTTGGAAAGAATTCCATATAAAGAGAATAATAAGATTTTGGACTGTTTAGAGAGAGGAGATTAATAAGAGGGGACATGATTTAAATATGTAAAATAATGGTGCCGAAAAAATAAATTGTGTGCTCCCATTTATCTTGTCTCATCATATAAAAGCAAGCGAAGGTTGAATGAAGTGAAAAAGCAACAAATGTGAAACTGACAAAAGGAGCTACTTATAACATAATTAGCTGGTGGAACTTGTTGCCACAAGATAGCAATTAGGCCAAGAATTTAGTAAAATCCTAGATAAGGCTTATACACTCATTGGATAATGGGATCATCCATGGTTATGTTAAGGTAAAAATATTTTATAAGGAATATAAACTCGTGCTTCAGGGCATAAGACAACTATTGACTGAGGTGGGGTGAACGGAAACTTTTTTCCTTGTGGGCAGGTTATTCCATAATTGTTCACTTTAAGGGTTCTTGCACCTTCTTACCTGTCAAGTACTGGCCATTGTCAGACGTGATATTAAATTAAATGAATAACTGGCCTGATCCAATATGGCAGTCTTTGTATTTCACTATCATTAGATGTTACTGTTGTATGAAAAAGCTCTTCCAAACCCTGTTAATGTATTAAGATTTCACAGTAAAAATCAGTCGGGGAAATGTTAAAATTTGGGTTTCTATTAGAGCATTTCTGTAGGAATGTTAATTTGGTCATGTTACACATCTGTATGCTTTTGGGGACGTGAAAGGTGGTAATATGTTCCTTGTTTTTTTTCTGATTAAATGCATATAGAAATATTATTATAGTCAAAGTGACTACAATTGGCACTTAGTTTTACTCCAGAAAAACTCTGAATTTTGTGCACTTAATGCGATTGTTTGCTTTAGGGATGAAAAAGAAGCTTTTACCAACTTTTACTCCTGTTTAGTATTGTAGGGTCACTACAGCTTTGGAAGAATGAGTTGGATTGTTAGTGAATCTACAGAATTAACTACATTCTGACTGCAAAATCTTTTACTTGTGATGCAATAGCCAGAAAGAGCCCAGCTTGACTTTCAAGCTCCATCTGAAAAAATATTTCTCGCTGTTTCAGACACAAATTAAATTCTACTCTTAGTAACAATAAGAGCTGTCATGCATCCTGGCTGCTGCCTGTTTTAAATAAAATGTCCTCTAATCTTGCTCAGAGCATGACTAATGGACATAGCACATAAAATACTGGCAGTGTGGTCTGCACTAGGTAGCACTGCTAATGTTGCCAACATTGATGGAGCTGAACTGATGTGAACTGGAAAAAACTGCATCAATAAATTCACACTGAAGAATTCAACTTTTGAAGAATTTATCTGCTATAGACAGAAACTCTGATTATAGGTTACAATGCTGGATGTTAAGAAAAATTTCTTATAATGAAACAAAGTTAATACAGACTTCCTTAAGACAACCATAGAATTTAGTCATGCATTTTTCACAGCCACTTTTCAGCATGCATAATTATGCTTTAATGTTGGTATTTCTAGCCTTTGATTTTAACTATACAGCTTTTAATACTATTACATTAGCATTTTTATCAAAAATAACTTTAAATGTAGGCAATCTTTTTTATTTTAATCATATAACTGATTGTAGGCTTTGTAATTATCTCACTGAGATGAGATGGTGTGGGAGAGACTCTTCTGTTTGGAAGTGTTCTGCTGGCCTACATTGATGGCTATATTTTGCAATGAAGGGTGTTTGTGTGTGTTTAAGGAAAGCTTAGATTTTGTAACAATGCTGTAGAGAATGTAAAATTGCAGGATCTGTAGTTTTTCTAAATTTGTGCAATTCTACTGTTTTTTAAAGCAGTTTTTAAACAGTTTCCCTTTATCAGGGACTCTTAATATTCTCCATACAAATTATCCCAACAGCAGTGCTTGTCTTTGCTTGACACCTGCATTGGTCAGACTGGGTTAGAATGAATGTGTAGTGATGTGGGGTTTCATTAAATTATAGCTCTGTTTAAAATCTTAGCAGTTGTCCACTGAGCATACCAGATATTCCGTCCCAAGTCAAGCAAAGGTGCTACTATTCAGTTTATTTACTTTGGTTCCCAGCCATTGTCTGGTCACATAGTGCTGCCTTCTCCTTGTTTGCAGCTGCCAGATCAATATAAATTAAAGTAATGATATAAAAGTATCTGTTTGCTTTTTCCCGAACTACTCCTGTAGTTGCTACATGGATTTTATGTCATGTGGAGGAAAGGGAAGGGAAGTGGCTGTGTTATGAATGAGAGGAGTGTCCTGGGTAGCAACAGATGGAAGGGGAAATGGCCCACAAAGACACTCAGAAACGTGGCCCTCTCTCTGAAGACATTTTGATAATCCCTGTCTTAGAAAATAGAATAAAATGAATAAATTAGAATAAAAGGGAAAGGTGATTAGTGGTGTTCGCTAGTGTTGGATCATAAGACAGCACCTGATGGCTTGCATCCACCATCTGAGAGTAGCAAAATACCTAGGTTGAGCCACAGGAGGCCAGGGAGGGGAAGTTAAGGAACAGCTCCTGTTATGTCTTTATCTCACTCCCTTGGTGCTTCTAATCTAGTCACATCAGGGCTTCTCTTTCCACCCACCCCATGTCCATATCTGGGTCAGGACGAGCTATAGTTGCACAGGTATAACTTCATGTTCAGATTCCTGAATAAGACTGTCGTCTTCTGGCTTGTTCTGTATTGCTTCTGAAGTGAAGGGACATTCAGGAATGTGTGTCTCCACATGGAGTTATACTTGTATAACTATACTGGCAGAACTATGCCAGTATAAGTATGCTACTAATGTCCCCTGTGTACACAAGCCCTCAGAGTTCATTTGTCGAGCAGTCTTTCAGTTTTCATAGACTGTGGTTTAGTGTACATAGCAGTCCTTAAAAATCCTTTGCATTTTTCCTTGGCTTGTACCCTCCTTGTTTATATGGGGTTTATCCCTTAGCAATACTATTTGACACACAGGCATATTTTGTATCAGTACAGAGATAATGATTTTTCAGTTACATCTTTGAGAAATAGTCATACAAAACTGTCATGAAAAATTACATGACTACCCTTTGCCTTGATTGATTGGTTGGGGGGAAGTGGGATTTTACTTTCCTGTCAAAAAGTTACTTTCGGAAAGTGAAACTCTGCAAGTCTGGACCAATTTTACATGCATCTTTTTCATTGAACCTGATATTTAACGAAGTTTGGTATTGCTTAATTTCTTTTTGTAAACAACATAACAGACTCCAGAGGGCTTAGAATTTTCTAGTGTGTAACTGCTTAACATGAACTGGACAATGACTTTGTTAGACATATGCAAAACAGTCTTTAGCCTCATACTCAAAAGCAGCTTGCTTGTTTTTTCAGGCTGTATGATGGCTTCATGTTTTCCAGACATGCACATACATTTGTCATCTTTCTGTAATACTCAGTTTATATTATGCAATAAAGATGTTGGCACTGTCTATGTTAAGGAAGTTTTCACCAGTCTGATTATCAGTATAATTGTGATAATGCAAAGGCCTAATGTAGATGCACTGGTGCATGCTTATATTACTGAATTAAGCTACATGGGTGCAAGTCTTGATTTTGGGGCAGTTACATTAATGTGAATTTCCTTAATGTGTGTAAGGCTTTAGAATGAACTCACTCTTCACTTTTTTTTTCAATTTTTTGTTGTCTTTTTTAGGACCAGAAGAATTATTAGATATAATTTAAAGTCTGTGTGTATTATAACTAGCTGCAGAAGAACTTAGTGTTTGTCCTCTGAGAATAAGCATTTTACCATTACTAGAAAAATAAGAGGTTAGCGGTAGAAGAATGCCTGTGTTTTACTATTTGCATACAACTTTTTAAGTAGGGATCTAGGTTAATGTTATGTGATTTGTCACAGCTTCAGGGTGACTGCACCTGTATTCCCCCATATAATCCACCAAGAACACCCACTCTAGCTGGCACCTCTCTTGAGCAGAGACTGGCATCATACTCCCTCTTGACCCCAGAGTTTTTTCAGACTGCACAGTTCCCTATCTACACTGTGATATTTCCCAGAAAGCCAGACTGCCTAAAAGGCCAGTGTCTGGGCATAGTCTCTGGAGAGAAAGCAAAGTGCAGTGTATTGCCTGCTTGATAAATTACCATACAGCTCTATAAGCAAGCACATTTATTCTTAAGGTAAAAGCATTACAGAGAAAACATATTAAAAACAATAAAAGAACCTAATGCATGCTGGAAAGCTTATCAAAGAGAACCTCTCATAGGTGTTGATTCTTCAAAACCTGTACTGGGTTTTCACTGGTTACAAGTTCATAACTTTGTCAGATTCAGAACCAGAACCCTAGCTGGACAGTCGAGTGTTTTCTTTATACAACTCTGGCCTTTGATTTTCTGTTTCTGGGAACAGATAACACACAAGACCCACTCCTTGGGGCATATCTTAAAAAAGGATTGAGCTTTTGCACAACCCAGCAGTTTGTATTAACCTCTCCTTGAGTGACTGTTCCCCAGGAAATCCACTTCATACTTATTGTTCCAGAAGTCCATTCTTGTATGGAACATTTTCAGTATAATCCTTTGAACTCCCAGGCCTCACATCACATCTCTGCCTTAGAGAGGTTACATATAATCCTGGACCACAATAATATATAATTTTTTTCATTTAATACAAGGGACCCCAAAGATGATTGAACTTAATTCAATAATGTCTCCCAGTGATATTGCAGGAAATCATCATATGTCACAATGATTATCTTAATTGTAGCACATAACACTATATCATTATTTTAGCACCTTCCATTCTAGAGGAAAATCACTTCACCTATCAGAAATCCAGCCCCTCCTGGTAGAATGATGCAGCTATCTTTACATGTGCAAAGGGACACGACTTAACAATTTATACCTGAAGACCACCTCACATTTCCTGTATCTGTAAGCTTGAAAGCTTGTCTCCCTCACCAAAAGAATTGGTCCGATAGAACGTATTACCTCCCTCATCTTGTCTCACTCATATTTGGGGAAAGCTGCAACAGCACTGCATACTTTATTCAGTTAACACTGTAAAGCTGTGATACTCATTGGATCTACCTGTGGGCCGATTCGAGAATTTTTTGACAAGAGGCGGCCTATTTGCGTAGAAGTCTGACCAAAAAAACAGAGAAGAAATTCAGCTGTGAATAAAGACCTCGATTACAAGATAAGTATTAGTGTTTCTATCTCTTAACGAAGGTTATAAATCAAAATTATTACCCGTGTTTGTGTCAGTCTCTAATGGGAGAGGTGACATCAACCATTTCTGGCAGTGCTCAGGTAAGAAGTTGAACTTTTCTCCCTGTTTCAAAGTTGTAACGACCCAAGAGGGCCTGATGGTTTGCCACCTGAAACTGTAAACTGGATTGGAATAAATTTTCCTTCCAGACAAATCCAGATGATGCCTCCGTAAGTTTGAATCCCTCCTGCAGGATTTGGCCCAAGAGTTTAATACTCTGGTGCAGGAAGGCAATATGGCGGCTCAGTGCTCCCTGTAAATGGCATGAAATGCAGTGGACTTGGGAGCCAGGGTGGTAGCATCCGTTGTGATAATGAGGCACAGCTCCTGGCTTCAAACCGCTGGACTCTCCCAGGAGATGCAGACATCCATCCAAATTCTCCCATTTGTTGGGAATGGTCTGTTCTCTGACCAAACGGATGTGAGGCTGCATGGGCTGAAAGACCAGAGCCACTCTTTGCTCACTGGGCATGCACATGCTGCAGTCAGCGTGTAAGCAGTTCTGGCCGCCTCCACTGCCAAGACCATGGCAGCCTTGTCCAGGATCCACTAGAAGAAGGGACAGACACACTGACAGGTACCTTTCTCACGAGCAACTCATTCAGGAGGTTGAGAACCTTCTGCGCCTGGAGGAGGTAGAGGTGGTCCCTTGGAACATGAAAGGGAAGGGGTTCTACTCCCGGTACTTCCTAATCCTAAAAGCAAAAAGAGGCCTCAAACCCATTCTGGACCTGCGTCACCTCAATAAGTCTCTCAAGAAGTTGAAGTTTCGCATGGTTTCACTGGCCTCCATCATCCCCTCCCTGGATTCGGGAGCCTGGTATGCCGCTCCTGACTTACATGATGCTTCTTTCCACATTTCCAGGTCACAGGCATTTCCTCCACTTCATAGTGGGCGGGTGCCATTTTCAGTTCACAGTGCTGCCCTTTGGCCTGTCTTTGGCCCCAAGGGTGTTCACAAAATGCATGGTGCCAGTGGCGGCTTGTGACCTTGGGTGCCCAGGGCAGCCCTGACTGGAAATGCCAAGCTCAGGTCAGGTTGCAAAAGGGAGAGCATATATTCCCAAGACTGGAGGATAACACTGAAGTTATTCTCAACCAGTCACAAACTGCTTCTGATCCCCCACACTGGTTATCAAGAAGCAAAAATGAAATCACGCAGCCCCATTTATTGCATTCCAGTCCAGTTGCTGGCTCCCAATCAGCACCTAAGTACAGTACAGTGAGAAGTTATTTTAAATTCTGTTTACATATACAGAAATGTTCTTCTGACCCCAAAGGTCAGTATAGGTTTGGATCTTACCCAAAATATCACACTGCCAGCCAATCCTTTAGTATCTAAAACTAAAGGTTTATAATAAAGAGGAAAGAAAGACCAAGAGGAGAGATGTTAAATGGTAAAACAGTGACATGCATACAAAGACTTCAGAGTCTATATATCAGCAGTATTGGCGAGTTTGCTGGCTTGAAAGTCCCTCTGGAATATATCCACAGCTTGGATGGGTCATTAAGTCCTTTGTTCAGAGCTTCAGTTTGTAGCAAAATTCCTCCAGAGGTGAGAAGCAGGATTGAAGACAAAATGGAGACAGTGCAGCTGCCTTTTATAATCTTTTGCCATGTGGCCTGTGCTTCCTTTATTTCAACCACAAGCTGCCCAGCATGTCTTGAAAGCCTTAGAGTTCTGTCCATAGGCATGCCCCTGAATGCCTTGTTGAGTCATAAGGTGTTTCTGCCTTCTCTCAATGGGTCATTTGTATAGCTGATGATCTTTAATGGGCCATCAAGCAGGCCAAGCAGTGCTTATTCCACACTGTCTGGTGGTGTCACCCAGAAGCAAAGCACAAGTTTGAAATACAGGCAGACATACATAGAAATCATAGGATCTCAGGGTTGGAAGGGACCTCAGGAGGTATCTAGTCTAACCCCCTGCTCAAAGCAGGACTAATCCCCCATTTTTGCCCCAGATCCCTAAATGACCTCCTTGAGGATTGAACTCACAACCCTGGTTTAGCAGGCCAATGCTCAAACCACTGAGCTATCCCTCCCAAATATCTATAACTCCATAATACAAAGATGATACAAACACATAAATGAGATTATCATATCTGGCAAATTATAACATTTTTGCAGATATCTTACATGGCGCATTGGCAGAACTCATTGCAATTTTACAATATTAATATTCAAATATCCTCAAGTGTCCCCCAGATTCCATACAGCATCACACGGCTTACCCGAGATGTTGAAGGGTCCAAATTTTCCCGTATCTCGACTGGCTCATCAAGGGCTGGTCTTGCAAGCAGGTGCAGAGGAGCCTCTATCTGGTGAGTTCAACCTACCCTAATGTGGGCCTGTTAATAATCAAAAATGTCCATAATCACGCCAGTCCAGCTCATAGAATTCATTGGAGTGGTCCTCAACTCCATTATGCATTATGCGCTGACCCAGCAAGCTTGAGATGTTGCTGGCTTTGGCAGAGCTGTGCTGCAAGGCACTGAACTCTGAGCCCACCTCTGTTGATACCGCTTGTGAGTCACCTAGTATGGAATCAACACAAGAAAGCACTCAAGAGGAAAACTCAAGTTACCCACCTTTTGTAACTGTTGTTCTTTGAGATGTGTTGCTCATGTCCATTCTGTTACCTGCCCTCCTATCCCTCTGTTGTAGTTGTCGGCAAGAAGGAACCAAGTGGCGCCTGATATACCAGCTCATGGGTGTGGCACTCAAGGGAAAGCCACGGCCCGCTCTACGGATATCGCTAAGGCAAAAATCTCCGGCCACTCATGTGGGCGTGCACACACCTAGAATGGAATGGACATGAGCGATACATCTTGAAGAACAGTTACAAATGATGGGTAACTGGCCGCCTTATTCAAGGATAATCTGATTTGGAAGCAAATCAATTATTCTGGAATAAAATCACCATACAGAAGCATTTTGGAATAGGTGTCCTGGTGTAGTTTCTCTGTGTAGACAAGTACCCAGCACTGGTCATACATACATACAAAAAACTAGTTACTGGTTTCATGAATCTATGAAATAGACAAGCTGGGGTGAAGTGGAAAGATGTTCCTCTTTCTGCACGTATGGACTTGAGAGGCTGTGGTGAGGAGGCAGGAAAAGAAGAAATATTTACAGCTTGTTGTTTTACAGCTTGCTTCTCATACTGTTAAAATAACTTTTAATACCAAATGTGTAGTTTTTCAGCGTCTCTTTTCTATTATGTTTGAAATTGTATGCTGTTTTTTGCTTGATATTGTGCAAATGAAGTTTTCTATTTCCATTTAATACACCTACTGTTAGTGTGCTATTACTTTAACTAGAAAGAACGTTAATTTGCACAGTCTGATGCTGAGTTTAAATGTATGTGAGATGCCTGTTTCAGGTAATCCTGATGCATGCATTTTAAACATTAAATTGCACTAATATTTTAGTTAAATCTGAATGTTACAATTTACTTCAAAATAACTCATACAAATGTCAAATATTTTGAGAGCTAGAAAAATAGGATTACATTACGATGAATCCTTATTAATTTTTAAGCCAGCAGAACTCTTACTGCTTGATTGCTAAAGCCTGCATGTGTTTGTCTCAAAACATGCTAACCATTCACTTTTTTGTTTTAACTAAAATTTCAAAATTGAAATAGATGGTTAAAAATGCAGTTTACTTTGTTTTGCAGGTAAACACACCGGCATTTGATCAAAGGTCTGCTTTGTCTTGGATATATTTATGACAGTCTAGAAACAAAACTATTGCTATTGCTAAATCATTCTGTAGGCTACAAAATAAACATGGTTTGCAGAAATACATGTGAAAAGAGGAAATACTATGAAATTGAGAGTCTAATGTGATACTTTCTGGTTTATTGGACACAAAATGTCATTTATTAACTCTTCAGAATAGTCAAAATGACTGTCAGGCACATATTCTTGGAAAGTGCAGTCAAATGTCTTCTTCCTTTACACTACCAATAGAAGAAGTCCTTGAGAGAGTGTGTATGCATGTTCCAACTTCAAAAGTACTAATATGGTGGGCTTCTTAGTATTGCTTTTGCTTGTGAAGATAGCCATTTTTTATTCATTCATTCTTAGTGGAGAAGGTGTGAACTGAACCATATAGGTTGGTTGCTCAGTCCTTGCTCTTTAAAACATATAAACAAGAAAATTTAGGAGGTCACTGTTCAAGGTGGAACTGGGCTGGTGGCTGTACTGAGATGCACCTTGTGAAGCAGACCTATTTCTGATATCAGAGACTAAAAAGCTCTTATTTACAGTAAAGGACAGTACTACATTATTGGGAAAAAAAAACTTTACCCCTGCTAAAGTGGCATACGGTTGTTTAACAGAAAATTATATCACTAGTTTCTGAAGATACTTTTTTAGTATTAGGGGTTCTGTCAGGTTAAAAAAAAAATCAAAACACTTTCGATAGAAGTGTTCTGTTTTAAGAATTTACTTTTTTGCTGTTTAGATGATCTATTTTCTTTTCTCTGAGTGGGCAATGAAAATAAAAAAAAAGTTTCACTGTTTCTATTCTTTTTTTCTAATAGGTTTCATTTTGAGATTTTCCTGCACAATCCTAGTCCTGCAATGTTTAACTTTAAATATTTTGGAGGAATTTTTTAAAAAGAATTCAATTGATATTTTAGTAACAAGTCCTGGAAACATTTCTCTTAGGACAAACATATCTGATTCTTTGAGTGATTTGTCCATGTGGTTTCAACCTTGGTACACATTTGCCCCATGTCTGGGAGATCAGATTCTTTGGCTAGCAGCGTCCCTGCCTGTGGCCAAAGTGTCTTTTTGTGTGGCCCCCTTCTCCCGAAAATACACCCACTCCCCCTAAGGGTGGAGCTGTTCAACTACCCATCAGTTTCTTAACCCTTGTCAACGTCTGCTTCTCATGTGCACTGTGAGATTTTTGGCATAGGGCTTGGCTACACTTGCAAGTTAGAGTGCATTAAACCCATGGCGCCCTAACTCCTGAAGTGTTCTCACTGGCAAGGCATATAGAGTGCCTGGACTCTGCAGCTGCAGCGCTCCTGGTAATCCACCTCCACGAGAAGCATAAAGCTTGTTCCGCCCCAGCTGAAATGCCCGGGCATCAGTGTAGACGAGGTGTTGCATTACTGCACTTGATTGGCCTCTGGAAACATCCCATAATCCCCTGAAGTCAAGTGGCCACTCTTCTCATTGTTTTGAAATCAGATGCTGGCATGCAGATATCCTTTTTCAAAGCTCTGTTTCTGACAGCTGGCATACTTATCTGCTCCGGGACAAAGCAAGCCATTACTGTGGAATGCTGCTGTTGTGAATGTGTGTGTGTGTGTGTGTGTGTGTGTGTGTGTGTGAGAGAGAGAGAGAGAGAGGGGTCTGCTGCTGTCTGAACTTACAAGACAGCATGCTGACACGCTCTCAGCCCCCCAAAACACACTCCCTGTCACACTCCATCTCCACCCCTTCCCCATTTGAAAAGCACATTGCAGCCAATTGCACACTGGGATATCTACCACAATGCACTGCTCTTTGTGGTATTGCAAGAGCTGCTAATGTGGCCATGCCAGTGTGCTTGCTGTTGACAGTGTAAACACACGGCAGCGTTTTCCCTGCTGTGGTCTCCGAAGGCTGGTTTAACTCCCAGCGCTTTACATCTGCAAGTGTTGCCATGCCCTTAGTGTAGTGTAATTAGTGTTAATTAAGTTGACACTGACACTAAGTACGCCGTAGGCTAGTGCAGGATAGATTAACACTCCAGCTTGTTGTAAACAAAATGTTTGTGTAGACAAGCCCTGTGACTTGCCGCTTGGTCAGTCAGTGAGAGGTTATGAGTTAGAGAAGGCCCCCTTTTGGTACCTGATACTAATGTCTAAGGCAGCTCATGGAGTACTGTTGAAATCTAAGGACTGTGCTAAACAGTCCAACAGTGCATCTGGAGTCTCTGCAGTGACTGTATCCTCAGCTGTAGCTGTAATCCACACCTCTGAACTCGCTACCTGTATGGTGCTTAATGTATCATGCCAACTACCTTGGCATCCAGAAAGTACATACATGATACCAGATGACCTGTAGGTGGACCCTGTACTGGAGTCGTTTCTGCAGGAGAGGCTTAGGTAGATCATTGTAAAGTCCTCTTCTGTAGAACCTCCATACAGGCCAGACAGTTGTGTCCTATACCAGTATCCCCTATGCATAGACAGGGTACACCTGATACGACTACATCTCCACAGAAGAGGTATACTTCTCTTTGCCCTGCCTTCCTCTTCTGCTGAGCACAGCAGAGACTCCTCACTTGCGTGTCCTACAGCTTCCCCTTCAGTAGTTCAGTGGGAATCGGGGAGAGAATCTAGGGAGTGATCAGGATTGCAGAGAGATCACCCCACTAGGTATCCCCAATGTGCCCTCCACCACACAATTCCTATCCATATCGGCCTTCGCCATACTGGATCCCTTGGCTGTTGAGTCTTAGTCTAGGAAGCCAGCCTCATCCGATATGTCCAGGGGTAAGCCTCCTTCATGTATCGGGTACATTCGGCCTCTTCAGGAAACTCAGCTGCTCCAACTGCAGCTACTGGTGAGGCAAGAGGAGGAGGATGGAGACAAACAACATTCTCCAGCGGGAGAAATCAGGTTCTGGCTGAAGCCTCCTAATTTCCCAGTGAGGTGGTAACTGCACCTACATTACCCTTTTGTGATGAATTCAAGACTTTCCAGGATGTAATAAAATGCATGGCACAGGCGTTGTGTTTCTCTCAAGATTATGCAAGAGAAACAACACAAGCTCTTGGACATGTTATATTCCACAACAGGAGGGAGATTAGCCATGCCAATAAAATATTGCCTGCTGAATCTTACCAAGTCCATCTGGCATACACTTGTTTCTGTTTTGGTCACCTCCAATAGAACATAAAGAGGATATTGACTACCTGCAAAGTGATTTGGGCATTTAAACTCTCATCCTGCAGCTGGCTCTTTGGTTGTGCAAGCTGTACAGGAGAAGACAAAACAATGAAGTCCTTTGAAATCTACCCCAGAGAAGAGGATCCCAAAATATTGAATCTTTTCAGCCAACAGGTCTGTTCATCTAGAAGTCTGTAAATGAAGATTGCTAACTACCAAGTGCTGGTCTGAAAACATGGTTTCTTAAATTAGGACAAATGATCTAATCTTGTTGATAGCCCCTCTGTATTTTCCACCGAATGCATCCTATGAAGTGAGCTGTGGCTCACGAAAGCTTATGCTCAAATAAATTTGTTAGTCTCTAAGGTGCCACAAGTACTCCTTTTCTTTTTGCGAATACAGACCAACACGGCTGCTACTCTGAAACCAATCTTGTTGTTTCCCCAGGAACATAAGGGCTTAAATTACTTATGACAAAGTCCAGCTGACGGCACTATAGGCTGTGTCTGAATGTGTCTGTCTGTGGGGAATGACAATGGCTCCTGCAGTAGTTATGAGGAGATTGGCTTTGGTTCCAGTCATCTGATGTTCCTAGGGAGGTCAAGGCAACAATGAAGGACCTCTCATTTGTGAGCAATGACTTTTTCAGCAGTGATACTGATGAAACCCATGATGCTAAAAGATTCCAAGGCAACCCTTTGCTCCTTAGGACTCTTTGTCCCAACTCCTAAAAGGAAGCAGACACAACAGCAAACATTTCAGGCAGCACATCTTGATCTAATACTATAGTCAACCACCAAGTTCTTCTGAACCACTGAGGAGAGTTAGAAATTTCAGCAGAGGTGACCCTTTGCTGCCTCCTAAGCTGCTGTACCATTCAGGGCTTTGAATAGGCAGCATATTTGATGCAAATGTTGGAAGCTTGCTTGGATTACCATAAGATCTTTTCTATTACTTCTAAGGGGAATTCTGCGCCACTGCACAATGCAGAATTTGTGCAGAAATTAATGTTGTACGCACAGAATTTCCTTTCTGCCCAGCAATGAGCGGAAGAGCTGCTAGCTGCCACTAGGGGCTGCTGGACCCAGCAGAGCCCAGCTTGCAAATAGAAGACACTGTCATGAGGTGTGGGAAGGAGCTGGAGGGTTCCCGGCCACTGGAGTTCTCGGCACATCCTGAAGGAAGGAGACAGCATGCAGGAAGCTGCATACAAGCCTGGGACCCAGCATCAGGTTGTTTCTCCCTCTGGATCTTTGGGCTCTGGGGTTAGGGGATGCACGTGTCTGTGCTGGGGGGAGCCCACAGCTGGGCTCTGGGGGTGTGGGTGTCTGGCCTGGGGGGACCCGCTGCTGATTCTGGGGGGGGAAGGGGTCTGGGTGTCTGGGTTGGGGGCAGCATCCTAGGGCTGAGCTCGGCTCTGAGAGGGGAGGGGGGCAGAGAAACAGGAATTGGGTTGTTGTAGGGGTTTCATTAATTCTTTATTCCTGGGGCAATGTTTGTGCGTGTCTGTATTGTTACAGACATACCTGCTGTCAGCTTGATTATATCGTATTGTTTTGACCAATTAAACATGCAGGAGTTTTTGTAGAACTTTAAAATATTGTTCACAGAATTTTTTTGGCACAGAATTCCCCCCAGAAGTATTCTGTTCTACACCACTTCTTTCCCTCCTTCCCCCCCCCCCCCCGAAATTTATTTTTTTGGTGTCCCTTTTTATTTTCAAGTTTGGGGCTGGGAAAACTTGAGCTTGTGTTTCCTCACGATCATGAGCAAGGATATCCTATTCCAACTCCCTCCCCTTTTCCCTGTCCCTTTTCAGGGACACTTCTCTCAAGATTCTGAAGAATAGTGACAGTAACTTCAGTAGTATCTTCATTAGAGCCTATGGACTGGTTTACAGCTCTCCACCTGCAAGATGCTTGTTTTCATATCTCCATATAGCTGGATTATAGGAAATAGTTGAGATTCCTGATAGGATGGGCTCTTCGTAGCTTCAAGGGTTTTCATGAGGTGTCTGTCAGTAGTGGCAGCTCATCTAAGGAGATGAGGAATCCAGGTATATTCTTACATGGACTGCTGGCTAATTTGAGGAAGATCACCACAACAGATGCACACAGTCCTGAAACTCTCTGCCTCACAAGGTCTGAAAGTCAGCAGAGAGAAATCCATACATACTCCATCTCAGCATAGAGTTCGTAGTGTTAACAAGGACCTACCTTCTACTGCAAAGATTTCAGACAATGTTTGGCCTTATCAATCAACTTTGAGACCAGCAAAGAACACTAGTGAGGGCTTGTCCTAGACTTTTGGGACACATGGCTTTGTGTACTTAGGACACATAGCATACCAGACTTCACCTTGAATCCAGGTGAAAGTGGTCAAAATCAGTGTAGTTACTCAGCAGACACTGTGTGGACATGATGGTCAAGGCTCACAAGAAGTGGTGGACAGAACCACTGGTGTGCAACAGAGCTTCCTTTTCCACATATCTGCTTACAAAGATATTGGTAACAAACGCCTCCTCTCAGGATCAACTGAAATCTGGATCAACTGAAAATTTAGGGACTGTGGTCTCCTCAGGAAGCCTGCTTACACACAAATCTTGTAGTGCTCAGAGCCATCCATCTTTCATACAATGCTTTCGTGTCTCTCCTTTAGGGATCATCAAGTCGGGTACTGACAGACCTGATGCAGGTACATCAAGAGAAAGGAGGAGTGCAAGATCATTCCCACTTTGTCAGGTGGCCATGTCTGTAGAAGTGGTGCATCCTACATCAGATCTTGCCAGTAGCTCTACAGCTTCTCAGTTTTCAGCACACTGTGGCAGACCAGCTTAGCAGTGGCTTCTGTAAAAACCACAAGTGGTCCCTCAAAGACTCGGGCATACAGAGGATTTTCTGCAAATACAGATTCCCAGAGGTGGATTTGTAGTTTGTTTCAAACAAGTGTCAGACATTTAGCATAAGCCCAGACTTTGACACTGTTTGCTCATCCCTAAGACACTGGGATTGATGTATGCCTTTCTTCCTATCTCCATGATTCATAGTCCTGAGGAAACTGAGGCAAGACACGGTGGACCACGTAGTTCTGGAACTTAGATCTGGTGAACCTATCAGCTCAGCTACCAATCTTCTTCCCGTTCTCCTAAATTAGTCTCCCAGGCCAACGGTCCATTTGGACCCAGCATCTTCACACCTGACAGCCTGAATGCTAGCTGGGTGACCTCCACTGAAAGAGTCTGTTCAGAACATTCTACTCCAGAACAGGAAAAATTAATGAAGACGGTCTTGCAAAGCTAGAAGGAAGAGATTTTTCTATCTTATTAGCACCAATTTTCTCCTCTGATAGCACCAGTTTATTCAGTCCTGGACTATTTGCTAGCCCTAAAGCAATATGCTTAATAGGAGTCCATCGGCTAGGAGAGATTCAGGCTGTTATGCCTGGTTTTCCAGTGAAAGTGTTTCACAAGATCAGAGTTATCCTTAGACCTCACCCTAAATTCCTGCCTAAGATGGTCTCGAGTTCCATATAAATCAGTCCATTCACCTACTAATTTTCTTTCCTAAGCCTTTTGCTAACCTTTCACACACTAGATATAGTGAGAACATTTGTCATTTTATTGTGATAGAATATAATTGTTCAGAAATACATCTAGGCTGTTCCTGGCTTTCACTGACAGGATCGGGGCAACATATATCAACACAGAGTTTATTCAAATGGGTCTGACTGAATAAGAACTTACGAGTTAGCTAGGATAGATCATCCTAGCCACAGTGGAACTCAGGCAGATGCTTCTGCCTGTTTTGGGGAACACTTCCATTTGACATATGTAGAGCAACTATGTGAAACTATCCATGTTTGCCACTCGCTCTTCCCTAGTGTGTGCTTCCAGATTGGGTGCAGATTTTGGTAGTACTGTCCTGCAGTCATCATTCAAGTAGGGCTCCTTATATGCCCCTTCAAAGACAACTGAGATGTATTTTCCCTCTTGACAGAGACAGAGGTGCGCACACATCCTCCATGAATTTGAACAACAGATAATGTCTATTCTTCTAGGAGTCCCAAAGCTGAAGGGAAAAGAGTAAAGTTTTTTTTCTGGTCCAGTGTCACCTCAGACATGTGCATTCTGAGTATCCAAAAAGCATCATGAGTTTGGGAACCTCTGCCTCCGATCTACATAGCAGTGGCAGTCAGTCTACCCTACCTATTTGGAAGAGGACATCTTTGTCAAAGATCCATTCAAAAAGAAATGAGCCCAGGGAAGGTCATGAGCTCAATACCAAAAGCATCTAGGCTGGCTTTGCTTTAGCTTGATTCTCCAAAACTTTGGCGATCTGTACTTCAGAACTTGGCAGATTAGAGTTCGAAGCAATGCATAGTAGCTATCCCATTTTAATGGTGAAACACTGGAGAATTTTTGGAGCAGGCAAGACACAACCTCCATGGTGGTGATACTACCATGGTTTTACAGAGTCTTCTCTTTATCTTCCCTTCCTCCTCACCACGAGGCTCTGGTGTACAGGTTCTAGAAGTCTTATCTATGCTAACATTTCTAGCGAAAGATTAAAGCCAGTGGCATCCTCCAGGCCATCCAGGATCTGTTGTGGTGTGTCACTAAATATATTTATACACTGCTAAGCAGGAGGAAGATGGGAAAGAGCGGGCATTTCCATGCTACGTTTTTTTCTGATTTTTAGATCCAATGATCATTGTATGGTAGAGAATTAGTGGAGAGTGAAGAGTGGTCTCTTACAAAATTGGATTGGCAAATTGGACACAAAGCTTTCTGGGAAGGGGCACAATGCTGAAGCCTTGATCAGTCTGGGAAACATTGTTCAGAACAGAGAAACTATTCAAAATCAGTTTATTTAAACTTTACTGCAGTTAGGACCAGTTAGGGTTCCGGTTCAGGGAGCAATATGAATTTGTTCACTCCTAATTCACTCCAATACTTTACTTCATACTTCTGGAATCAGGAGTAAGAAGCTGCCTTAGAAGGCAGCAGTCAGCACGAAGTGGGTACCGTCACCTTTATTCCCTCAAAGTAAACCATCTATCAGGAGGCTTGTGTGTGCCTTTGGCAAGGGGCAGTGTTGTAAGGGGAGTGTCTTTGACTTTGGAATTTACTCTTCTTAACTTCACTCTGGTCCTGATAAAGTCTAACTGTCATGTAGCAAATCTTTGCTATTTGTTTTGGCTTTTCTAAGTGACTGTGCTGGACAGGGAGGATTTTGGGTTTTGTGGCCTGTCTTTTTATGTTGACATTGAGTCAACCTGAATTTTGCTTTAATGATGGAACTATTCATCCACCTAGTGTTTAAAATGCGCACATTGTGTAAGATTGAAATAACAAAACTCTTTGAATCATCTTGCTGTGTGCATCTATAACCTTCAGGAAATTTTCTGATTACCAGACAATGTTCAATCTACTATCCTGGTTAAATCCTAACCAGCTTTTTTTTAAACTAACAAGGGCTATCTGTGTGCAAAATTAAAATGTTTGCTGTGTTCCTAGTTATTTAAACTGGTTGATTAATGATTTTACAGTGGAAAGCCTTTTTTATTATTTAGCTATAACTGAAGTAGCTGAAGGGATTTTTCTTATTGAAGCCCAAAAGGTGAAAGTTAAAAGCATGTAAAAATGGGTCAAAGAAGGGGGTTATAAAGGTAACTCCTTTTTTGCAATCATAACTATAAATTTTTTTACTGGTTAAAATACTTTTGTTCTTGGAGTTCAGATTTCATTCAACATTGTCAAAGTACTTTGACAAACATTGTCTTTAATATCGCTGTAATTTAGATTATGTATAAACTATAACCCAGACATTTGCTAAAGGCCATACAGCAAATATATAACATGTTTGGCAACAGAACCCAGGAGTCTTAACCTTCAATTTCCTGGTCTACTTACTGTTTTGTCTTGTTTCACTTTGTAGGTCTCCATTAGATTGTATAGGCAGATTTGAGTGATTTCTCTCTACAGTGGTCTCTTGAGTGCTTTATCCAGTTTAATTAAATACAGACAAGACTCCAGGAAACATGACATGGTACACTTTTTTTTTTATCCTAAAATGTTAAGATTTACTGGTCAGGATGCCCTAAAAGTAGGAAGGATTATTAGTCTCATGAATGCCTGTTATGCTGTATTACTGATGCCTGTAGCTACTTCTCACAGCGGATATCAACATCTGGTATAATCTTTGAAATATGGTGTAGTCCAGGCAATATTAAACAAAATATGTTTTTAATTGAACTTCAATAATCTGACTTTCACCTGGTTTCAGAGCTTGCTTTCTTGGGTAAGGTCATCAAGAAGATAGCAACAATCTACATCTTGCCTCTGCTGGTATTCTGGTCCTCACCCAATAGGTTTAAGGCCTGGCTAGGGTACAGAATTTGCACCAGTCACACTAGTAGATGATTTCATAACTATGGGAAGTGGTAAAAAGTCAGTTTTGGATCTGTCTGCTGCTATAAGACTGTTTGCTGGCTCTTGCGGGAGTTGACAAATTTTCCTGTAATAGTTTCATTCTTTCTTCCTAGAGTCATGATAGGAGAGCAGTCTCACCTATGTTTCAAATTGATTCTCCACCCCATTCTCCCACAGAATTAAACATACATAAAAAGATAACCTGGGGCATGAGGAGAAGCTGTGGACTCAAATTTCAGTATTCAGATGACATAGTTGTGTAGCTTTCACTTCTGAGGCAGACAGTATAGTTGGCCATCTTTCCTAGTGTCTGGATGAATAACAGATAGATAGGTTATAAATAACTTGATCATGTGTTTATATGGAAATCTTTTGATATAGTTAGGTCCATGTTTTCCACCTCATGGGAGGGTGTCCATACCATAGCTATTAGAGAGGGCTGCAATCTCAAAGTCACTTGAATTCAGCCTTACACCAGCCTGATCAGATTGTAGCATTGGCCAAGAATGGCCTTTATGCCATCCCAAATGTCAAGAAAATGCTGCCTGCTCCTTGTGATCAAAGGAGTGGCTGTTGATGGCTCTGACATTTGAGGCTGGACTACTGCAGTGCTCTCTACTTAGGACTCACAGAAGCTGCAACTAGTACCAAATCCAAAGACCATCCCTTACATGGAAATGGTAGCAAACACACACTGCTACGTTGAGTGTCCTACCCAAAAGAAGGTTCTGTTGCTCATAATAATTTCAATGGGATGGATGTACTTAAGACCACTTCGCTGCATCACTCCAAGAAAATTGTGAACAATCGTGCTGCAACTTAGTTTATCCAGACAAGGCTCATCTGAAAATGAGGCTGCTGGTGGAGACCTTTCAGCAGAAATTAAGATGGAAGAAAGATGACTTCAGAGCATAATGCAACTTGCATCTTTTTCCAGAAGCCTTTTTTTCAGTAAGATACCAGCACAAGAGCAGTTGTAGCCCGATCCTTACAATTCCCATCACTTTACCTGTCCCAGCTGTTAAGAACATGGCAAATGAAATGGGAATCTTCTGAGGAATAAGTCATCAGTTACATCAGTAGTTCTCAAACTTTTGTACTGGTGACCCCTTTCACATAGCACGCCTCTGAGTGTGAACCCCCCTTTATAAATTACTGGTAAAACACTTTTTTATATATTTAACACCATTATAAATGCTGGGTGCAAAGTGGGGTTTGGGATGGAGGCTGACAGTTTGCGACCCCTGAATGTAAAATCTTGTGGCCCTGTGAGGCGTCCCAACCCCAGAGTTGAGAATCCTTGAGTTACATAATTACACAAACAGAAAACAGTCCTTGAAGATTTGACTAAGCACCTTCTAATTGCTGGCATAGAGTATCTTCCAGGTAATTCATCTGTCTAGAAAGAAACTTAAACCCAAATCAGGATTTAAATTACCACTGAATGCAAACACGTGCCCCTGATATAATTCAAAATACCGTATTAATGTATGCTGTGAATTCATAATATACTTAAATGTAGGGCTGTTGATTGATTGATTGCAGTTAACTCGCGCAATTAACTCAATTGCGATTTAAAAAAATTAATTGCGGTTTTATCACACTCTTAAGTAATAGAATACCAATTGAAATTTATAAAATATTTTGGATGTTTTGCTACATTTTCATACATATTGTATTCTGTGTTATAATTCAAATCAAAGTGTATATTTTTGATTACAAATATTTACACTGTAAAAATGATAAACAAAAGAGATATAGTATTTTTCAATTTACGTCATACAAGAAATGTAGTGTAATCTTTGTCGTGAAAGTGCAACTTACAGATGTAGATTTTTTGTTTCATAACTGCACTCAAAAAAACTCAAATGTAAAACTTCAGAACCTACAGTTCACTCAGACCTACTTTTTGTTCAGACAGTCGCTAAGACAAATAACTTTGTTTACTTTTACAGGTGATAATGCTGCCCTCTTCTTTGTTACAATGTCACCAGAAAGTGAGAACAGGCATTTGCATGGCACTTTTCTAGCTGGCATTGCAAGGTATTTACGTGTCAGTTATGCTAAACATTCGTATGCCCCTTTATGCTTTGGCCACCATTCCAGAGGACATGCTTCCATGCTGATGATGCTCGTTAAAAAAGAATGTATGCATTAAATTTGTGACTGAACTCCTTGGGGGAGAATTATGTCCCCTGCTCTGTCTTTCTCGCATTCTGCCATATATTTTATGTTATAGCAGTCTTGGCTGATGACCCAGTTTATTTTAAGAACACTTTCACTGCAGATTTGACAAACGCAAAGAAGGTACCAGAGTGAGATTTCTAAAGATAGCTACTGCATTTGACCCATGGTTTAAGAATCTGAAGTGCCTTCCAAAATCTGAGAGGGAAGAGGTATGGCGCATGCTTTCAGAAGTCTTTAAAAGAGGAACACTCTGATGCGGAAAATACAGAACCTGAACCATCAAAAAAGAAACTCAACCTTCTGCTGGTAGCATCTGACTCGGATAATGAAAATGAACATGCGCCAGTCTGCACTGCTTTGGATCGTTATCGAGCAGAATCCGTCATCAGCATGTCCCCTGGAATGGCGGTTGAAGCATGAAGGGACATATGAATGTTTAGCACATCTGGCACGTAAATATCTTGTAACAGCTACTACAGTGCCATGAGAATGCGAGTTCTCATTTTCAGGTGATGTAAACAAGAAGTGGGCAGCATTATCTCCTGCAAATGTTAACAAACTTGTTTGAGCAATTGGCTGAATAAGGAGTAGGACTGAGTGGACATGCAGACTCTAAAATTTTACATTGTTTTATTTTTGAATGCAGTTTTTTGTGCATAATTCTATATTTATAAATTCAACTTCCATGATTAAAGAGACTGCACTACAGTACTTGTATTTAGGTGAATTGAAAAGTACTGTTTTGTCTTTTTTTACAGTACAAATACTTGTAATCAAAAATAAATATGAAGTGAGCACTGTACACTTTGTATTCTCTGTTGTAATTGAAAACATCTAAAATATTTAAATGAAAGGTATTCTATTATTGTTTAACAGTGCGATTAATCGTGCAATTAATTTTTTTAATCACTTGACAGCCCTTATTAAATGCTTGTCACCTTGTTGGGCCCCTCATTAGTTACCATTCAAAATCACTCTTGAATTGTCTATGGTTAATTACTTGGTTTCTGAGCCTATTTTGTATAATGATAGTTTTTGTGATACAGGCAACACTCGTTACAGCAAATCTCATAAGGAAAACTAAGAACTTAACTGGTGCAGACCAAATCACTTTTTTTTAAGAGGTGGCCTCATCAGGACAAGGTCAGACACATTGTACTGAACCTGTTCTGCAGAACGTGGCGTGAACCTTTTTGGGATCCCTAAAAGAAATCCCATTCTGAAGCATATTTATTACTCATTTGAAATGACACCCATTTTACAAGAATAGCAGCAGTATTTTGAAAACTTCTTCCTTTCATATTCGACTTCATGGTTAATTTTGAAGTAACAGATCATCAGACCTAAAAACATTTTGAGGAAATTGGAGCCCTGGGTCAGCTGTCTTTCTAAGGGTACATTTACACTGCAAAGGCCCCCCCTCTCCCAAAAACAGAACAAACAACCCCAATGGCAGCAAATCTTGGAGCCTGGATCAACTGACTTGGGCTTGTGCTATAGGGCTAAAAATAGTTCCTGCTTGGGCTGGAGGCTGGCCTCTGAAACCCTGTGAGGGGTGTGGGTCTCAGAGACTGGGATCCAGCCTGAGTGGGAAAATCTATACAGCTTATTTGTAGACCTGTAGCGCAAGCCACTCAAGTCCAAGTCAGTTGACCTAGGCTGTGAAACTTGCTGCTGTGGTGTGTTTTGGTTTGTTTTTTTTGGGGGGGGCACATGGATGTACCCTGACACATTCTTTCTAGCTAAAGTTTTGTTTTTGTCTAACTTTTTCAGTGTTTATATCATTCACATTTAGAGTTAGATTTAGCCCCATTAACTACCATCTTACTGCTTTCCTGTTAAGAATTTTTCAAAATCAATACTTTTGTCTCCAGAGCCTGAATGTGTCCTCTAAGTCTCCTTATCAATATTATCAGTTTTACACAAATCAAGCCTTCTCTGAATGAAGCCTAAAGCCTGGTATGAGTTCATTGCTCTACCTTTGTAGAGTTCCTTGCAGGATTGAAGTCTGGTTTGAAGATGGCTCTTTATTAATCTACCCAGGCATTGTGGAGGAGGCATCTTAATTTTATCCATCTAGAGCAAATACTGTCATTTCTGATCAGCCAAAAAACTTAAAGGTGCACTGTACTATATAAACAGAGTAAAAGAATGGACCAAAATGAACATTTGAAAACTTTTTTTACCTGTTGGCCGTGCATGTGTTGAACACGTATAGTGATTTTAGTGACCCAGAAATACATGTGCAGTGGCTGCTTTTTTTTTACTTCTGGTTTCTTTAAAAAAAAGTGACATAATTTACATTCTGTGCAATGTTTTATGTTTGGACAAAAATTTCTCTTGTGGTTGGCAGGTAATAGTGAAGAATTAAAGAATCTGTCTCACTGCTTCTTAAGGAATGGAGGATGGTAGAGTCCTTAATCTAGCTTTAGGCTGCAAAACACAGTACTGGTTCAAATACCAAAATGTGACTAAAATGCAAGTGAATGAATAAAAATAACAGGACAATAAAGAAAACAATGTGGGTGTGCTGCATGTGGTGTTTTGTTTTTTGTTTGTTTATTTAATTATATATTTATATGTGTATGTCATATAGAAAAATCTTTTAAGCACAGTTGCTCTACACATCTTTCTTCTCCAGAGCTCAACTAGCCTGACTACACTCATAGCCAGAACAGTGCACTATAGGGCCCTTGCTTTATTTCTAATTAACCACTCCTATGAGAAGGGCTCACTTTTTAAAAATGTCTTTGCCTTCATTTTGGATTCTGACAGAGAGCTAGTAAGTTTTCAACCCCAAGAAGAGAAGGGAATATGGTTAGAAAAAACAGATAGTATGTGCATCTCTTGATCCATCTTTCCTGTTCTCAAAGTTCAAAGGAATGTGGGGGATTGAAAATAGGAGATACAAAACGGTTAATAATGTGGCCTGAAATGCCCTTAGCCCCTCAAAAATACCCATTGCTTGGGTTGTCAAATCTGTGGTCCAGTCTGGGCGCACTCCCAGATTGTCATGGTCTGCTCCTGCCTTTCATTTATGGGGTTGATGAAAATAGAGACCCTGTGCTAAGCCTGGCATTCTTTTCCTTCATCAAGTGATGCCATTAGTATCCTCTAGTTTATCCTTAGGATGAGTTTTTATTTGAGGAGATAATGATTTTAGATTTCTCGCTCACTTCTAATTGCCAAACATTTGTAATTGACCAGAGCATACGGTACTTGATATCCTGAAGGAAGTGGCCTTCAGGGGAGAAAAGTGACTGACTGTTCTTCGCCTGGGCACTACTCCACATCTTACTACTTGAGGTATCAGTTTGGTCCTGGATTTGACTGTTAAAATCCTGTTTAAATAATGATCATCCCACAGGCAGTGTGTGAAAATCCTTGATCCCTCTTCACTTTATTAGCCTTTGCTTCGCTGTCCAAATTTAACAGAACCACAGTAATGCTAAAGTGCAGGATAAATTGTCTAGATCAACCCACGTGCCTAAGGAAAACTTTGATCATCTGCTTTATCTTTGGGGCTGGTGTCTGGTTGATGACATTGACTCCATCCACCTGTAGTTCACTCACTACTAGTATGCACTGCCGGCACTTTTGTATAGCGGTACAGCCAAACACACTCTGTCTGTGGGAAAATTAGGCAGATTTTTCTCCAGTGCCATCTGCAGATGGATTAGGTACTCCTGCTGTGACTCACTGTAGATGTCATCTACTGTGCAATTGACAAATCAGATGCTAGAATGTGACCAAAGCACTGTTCAAATTGAAATGTTTGTACAGTGGAGAATATCTGTGATCTTCTGGAAGATAGTGTAAATTTTAAATACTGAATGCACCAGCTGGTAACAGTCACTAGGATCCAGGGCTGTCCTATGCTTGGTCTATTCAAGGTGCTTAATCAGTTTCTTGACATGTTCTGAAATGTAATGCAAAAGCATGTCATATCTCTCATGGATATTAAAATACCTGGATTGAACCACTTAATACTTGAATACTCTTACATATTATGACCCTTGAATCCATTACAGATCATTACCTCAATCCCTTCTGTCAGTGCTGGTGCCATTAGTTTAGGGATTTTGTTTGGATACTAGTTTGTAGAAGCTGAGCCTTTCATGGGAAGTGTGTGCTATTGATATGAACAAGATATTCCCCAGGTTCCAACAATGCATTTTGGCCTTTCTGTGACTGCTGATGTGTTGGATGAGAGAACAGCAATCTACTAAGGACTCGTTTGTATTTTCCTAATGAAAGCTTTCTAGAATCTTCTTATTTTATAGGGAATATAGTAGACCTGTTTTGTGGTGCACACTTTTATCTGAAGTTAATGCTCTGCTGTTAATTATCTTCTTACCAGAATGCTAATAGGAGCTGAGCCATCTTTCAAATAAATTTGGATTTGGACAATTTCGCATTGTATAATCAACACGTGTTCACAAATTCCAGATCCTGTTTTCACTTATCAAGGTCTCTTAACTTCCATTAACCTGTCTATCATTAAAGATATAATGTGTGTGAAATAGCAATGGCTAATGTTTAGAGGAACAGTAAACAAGTGATAAAAATGTTCTTCTTTAGTTCTGCTCATGCTGAAGAGGGAAGTTATATGATGAGGAAACCTCTAGAGTTAGAAACAAAAAGCACCATATTACTATATTTACATTAAGACCCCTCCCCCCAAAAAGACCCAAAAGCAATCCTGATGGAAACTCTGGCAAGGGTGTGTGTGTGAGAGAGTTTGGGGGGAGGAGGGGAAGAAGGCTGGAACACATGTAGCAGAGCATGCACCATTCATGGCAGTAATTATTATAGACTTTTTTGGGACTCTACAACAGAAACAGTAAAATGGCAAGGTACTGAGTGGCACAGTATATATTTTCTCTGACTTAGCTGCCATCAATGCAGACTCGCAGGTAATTCCTCTGCTGCTTGTCAGGCAGGTGGCAGCCAGTGGCATAGTGTTTAGTACTCATTAGAGTGATAAACTTATCTCTGAGCTCCAGGTCACTTCCTGCATTTGAAAAGATGAGTCCAGAACAAATGTGACTAAATTTTTGTATATGCTTGGGTTGTTGGCTATTCGTTCCTTTTGACAAGAGTCCTTTGAGTCAGTTATATAAGTCTTCTGTAGCCCCAAACAGGTATTTTTCCTGCCTTTAGGGAGTTAGTGTGCAAGCTTTCACGTACACAAAAGGTGTGTGTGGGGAAGCTACAGAATTACATGCAGTACACATTTATTTGAATATTTAATTTTATTTAGAGTAATGAATCCAGTAATGTGCCCATCTAATAACCTCGAGGTGCTACTGATAAAATCAAAAATACAATCCAGAGAATAAGGTTATGTACACACAATAGCTTACATCAGTATAAGTTATATGTTGCTCAGGGTGTGAGTAAGCCATCCCCTTCAGCGATGCAAGTTACATCCACCTAAGTGCCGACAGTGCTATGTTGGCAGGAGAGTTTCTTCCGCCAACATAGCTATTGCTGCTTGCAGGGGCTGGAATAATTAAGTCAACGGGAGAGCTCTCTCTCATCGGCTTAGGGCATCTGCACTAGCATTGCTGCAGTGGCATAGCTAGTAGAACTGTAAGCTCTGCAGTGAAGCCACAGCCTAAGTCTGCAAATATGATGAAAGGGTTCTTTGCTGACCCTTACTAATGCATTCACAGCCATTTTGAAAACATCATTTCTTCAGAGATGCCCAGATTCCCACTCTGAAAGGGGACTATTACTTCTAATGGGACTGCTCATAATAGTAAAGTTTAAGGACATGTATGTTTGCAGGATCAGACCCTTTGTTGTGGCATAGACTATTAGGGATGTCCTCAAATCTGTTTCTTCATTCATTATAGTAGTGGATGTTGCCACTACTACCCTGTTTATTGATACTATTTGATTTCAAGAATGTCAAAGATTTAAAGAATTGGGAAGTCTTTGTGTTTTGGGGAAAATGAATACAGTTGTCATTAATAGTGCGTGCTTCTATATATTGGACTATGATAATATAAAAACTTCTTTTGCACCAAATGTTTTCTTTTTCATGCCTTATCCCCACAGTATACATTTTCAGAGGCAGAATGGTTTTGTGAATGTAGCATAGAGTTTGTGTATGATCCCATGCAATTCATAGAACCTCTCTTTGCTTCCGTTTTTGTATATGTAAAATGGGGACATTTGTCTTGGGGGGGGGGGGGTAATTACTTTGACTAAAGTATCTGGATTAAATTTGTTATAAGAGTGAATAACTTGAGCTATAATGGAGATTCTGGTATTTAATTTTTTGTGCAGATTTCTGCCTTTTTGTTAGGAGCTGTTGATGTGCATTTTCAAATGAGGATCAAAATTAGTCTGCAGAATTTCTGTATGTTTTTGTATTGCAATTGGTGGGAACTCTGACAGCTATTTAGGTATCTGAACTTGGGTAGAGGTGCCTAAATTTAGGCACAAACAAATGGAAATCCTTAGCTTTGTGTGTGTGTTTTTTGTTTTTGTTTTGTGTATATATAATATAAAGATGGATTTGGTTTTTAATTGGAGGAACAAGTAATAAGGATGGTTTTGCATATGCCTATAAATCTTTTTTGCATTTCTAGGACTAATGGCAGAAGAATAAACAAAGATGGCAGCTATGGTGCCACCAGTGAAGCTGAAATGGCTTGAACATCTAAACAGTTCCTGGATCACAGAGGACAGTGAATCTATTGCCACTAGGGAGGGAGTTTCTGTCCTATATTCTAAATTAGTCAGCAATAAGGAAGTAGTGCCCTTGCCCCAACAGGTTCTGTGCCTCAAAGGACCTCAGTTACCAGATTTTGAACGTGAATCCTTATCCAGTGATGAACAGGACCACTACTTGGATGCCCTTCTTAGCAGCCAGCTGGCACTGGCTAAGATGGTGTGTTCAGATTCTCCATTTGCTGGAGCACTTCGAAAACGTCTGCTTGTGTTGCAGCGTGTCTTCTATGCACTTTCTAATAAATATCATGATAAAGGCAAGGTGAAACAGCAACAGCATTCTCCAGAAAGCAGTTCTGGATCAACAGATGTCCATTCTATCAGTGAGCGTCCCAGGTCAAGTACAGATGCTCTAATAGAAATGGGAGTCCGGACTGGACTAAGCTTGCTATTTGCACTACTAAGACAAAGTTGGATGATGCCTGCTTCAGGACCTGGCCTCAGTCTTTGCAATGATGTCATTCATACTGCAATAGAAGTTGTGAGCTCTTTGCCACCCTTATCTCTAGCAAATGAAAGTAAGATTCCACCAATGGGACTTGACTGTTTATCACAAGTAACGACATTTCTTAAAGGAGTAACTATTCCTAACTCTGGAGCAGATACTTTAGGTCGTAGGCTAGCATCGGAGTTGCTTCTTGGTTTAGCTGCCCAGCGTGGCTCTCTGAGATACCTTCTTGAATGGATAGAGATGGCTCTAGGAGCATCAGCTGTAGTAAATGCTATGGAGAAAAACAAAATGCAGCAAAGTCAAGAAGGGATGATCAGTTTTGACTGCTTTATGAATATATTAACACAGATGCGGAGATCTTTGGTATGTATCTAAGACTTCTATTTGGAATTTGATTTTTATTTTGGTTAAATCTTTTTGTCGTTAATTAACAACTTTTAAATAAATTCTTACTAATTTGAATCTAAACCATCACCTCAAAACTGAATGGAATATGTATCCATTTTTATTAGTAGTATAATTGCTTTGAAGAGGTTAGAAATTGGATAATTATATTCATTATCACCTTGTTTGAATGTCTTGTTGCCTACCACTCTCAGCCCCCTAAAAAAGACAACTAAACAAAAAATCTGACACTTCTGGTGTGACAGTACAGAGTATGAAGAACGTACGAGTAATTATCCACTTGCAAATACATTTTATTCCGAAATATAGTAAAAAGTACAAAACTGGATTTTAAAGTTTGCTTTCTGTTGGACTCGCTTAGTGTTCAAAGTTGTGTAGTATACTTGGTTCACTGTTCAAATTTGTGTCGCATGTGACATCCCCACCCTCCTAACTAACCCAGGCGTCTGCTGCTTGTACCTTTAGGAGAAACAGCAAAATTTACAAGCTGTTGTGTAAGTTTTGAACAAGAGTGAAATTGATGCGATTCTTGTAAATTTCATTGTGCTGTGGGCACTTCCGGAGTGAGGTTCCTTTCCCCACTCTGGAATATTCTTTAAAGTCTTGAAATCTTGGGGGGATGTGCAATCAAAAATCTATCAGGCGTAAGCTTAATATGCACAAACTCAAACGGGGGCAGATTTTTCTCTTAAACTGAAAAACAAAAACCTCTGCCCTGCCCATCTGCTAAAAAACCTAAATTATTAAACCTATTTTGAAAGGGATTAAAAGAATGGGAGAATTTTTTTTTTGGGTAGGGTGGGGCACAGCACAAAACCAATAAATGTACTGCAGAATATTGTATATGCACAGTAATACAGTTGGTCATATGGGTATTTTACAGTTTGTGTCAGCTCTATGTTGAAAGGAGGTGAGCTGACCGAGGGATATATTAGGGACCAGTGCTTTATTTAGGAGGATTTGCATCAGATTCTGAATCAAACCAGACGCTTTAAAATGCTTGTAATAGTGTTTGTCTTTCAGACTTTAGTTATGTGCGATAAATGTACCAATGAAAGACCAGTGTTTGCATAAAAAACCTCTGCTTATATAGAATTGAAGCTATCTAATATGTCTAACTTGTTTTTATGATTAAATGTAATAACATAATTGAAACCATTGGAGGATTTGCATCATACACAAATAATAGTGTTGGATCTGTGGTTTAAGAGAAAAATTATGCACCTTAAAAATGCACACAAATAACTACTTTAAAACAGTATTAAGGAAATCAAAACTCAAACTTAAAAATTAACCCACCATTATTTTTGGAGTGGTTAATTAAAAATTAAGTCTTATGAATATATTTCCCATGTTATTGTTTAGTTATTCAAAATTAAAACTTGTTTTGGTTATAGACTGATTTCCGAAAACAAATTTGATTTCACTGCACACCTAGAAGAATAAATGCATCAAGAATGTTGTGTAATGTGCCGTTGCTGTGTGTACTTCTCTTTCTAACAACATCACCGATGTTTTTTAAATTGTAGGGATCATCTGCTGATCGAAGTCAGTGGAGGGAACCAACTAGAACGCCTGATGGTTTATGCTCTCTCTATGAGGCAGCTTTATGTTTGTTTGAGGAGGTATGTCTTTTAATGAACTTCTGAGTTTAGAGTGAAACAGTGCGAAATACAATTCACTTATTTGTTTAGCTCACTTTTTTTTTTAAAGTGAAATTATTAACTTTGTGGTCCTTCCAAGGATATCCAAGTGTTTTACAAACATTTTATGAATTAAATCTCACACCTATCCTGTGAAATGGAGGGTGGGGAGGGGGGAGAAATCCCCATTTTACAGAAGGAAGACTGAAGCTAAGATACTTGGCTAAGATCATAATGCAACAAGTCTGTTGGATGGCTGGGCGTACAACCCATATATCTTTTGACACCCAGGACTGCATTTTAACCACCAGATGACTGCTAAAAGTCAGTACTGTGCATTAGGTAGAAAATTGAATTAATCAGAATGATGGGAATGTAAGAATACATTTGTTGGTTGGCCAATAGGAAAATGCATTGAAAGTCAACTAAAATTCTTGTTTAGTTACCTTGTTAGTGTTGTTTTTTATTTTATTGCATTAGGTTTGTCGAATGGCATCAGACTATTCTAGAACATGTGCCAGCCCTGACAGTATACAAACTGGTGATGCTCCCATTGTTTCTGAGACTTGTGAAGTGTATGTTTGGGGTAGTAACAGCAGCCACCAGCTGGTAGAAGGAACACAAGAGAAAATACTTCAGCCCAAACTAGCACCAAGTTTTTCTGATGCACAAACTGTGAGTGATTTTTGTAGTGGTATCTAATGTACTGTAGTCGTAAACTAAGAAGATGCATATCATGTTTGAAGTTTTTCCAGTTTTTATACTTTAATATACAAGATCTAAAGAGTTTTTTGTGATTAGTTTTGACTGCCAAGTCCTAATATTTGAAGAGAGAAAAACATCTGGAAATGTATCCTAATTCTTTTTGGGTCTGTGAAGAAACATGATTGTTCTCTACAGTAACACTTAAACATGAATCATTTTTTCCTAAATGACTGTGAACAAGTGTATAAGTAAATCCTCTAGTTCATTATAAAAGCTGTTCGAAAAGAAGATTCTTTGAGTTACTACATTTTTTGTGCTTCACTCTTTACCCAAATAAAAGAAAAAGTGGCCCTAAAGACCAAAAGATGTTCTAGCTGTTAATATTTATTCTCCATCAATTACTTTCACATCAAGTTTGCTTAGTTTAAAAGTCAAAGCAGGATCTGTCTAACTGCTGGCACAGCAAGCTTGACTAGCTCTTTGTTCTTTCCGTTTTCAGTCATGGATTCTGCTGGCACAACTTAGTTAGCACTTTTGTTGATACGTGACACAATAGAAAAGTTTGTTCTTTTGCTGAAGTTCTTTTGCTGCTATGGCTTTGCAATGTTTGTGTAGGTAAAAGCTTGTTTTGGTCACTAGATAAAGATGTGATTATGGTCCAGATTCTGCAGTCAGTTCTGATGAAGTCAATGGGAATTTTTATATGCCAAAGGACAGTAGGTTCACATCTCTAATAGGGCAGGCTTATGCATCAACATAACTACATTTCAAGCAAATATAATATACAAAAGTATATGTTCTGTGTGTGGTTATTTAAATAGTATAGTAAATTCTCACACAACATTTAGTGTGCTGCACAGTTTGTGTTCTCCAGGTAATCTTATTCTGCCCAGGAACATTTAATCCTTAGTTTTATTGCCCTTAAATACATATTTCTTCTGTGTTTTGTGTATTGTTAATAGAATTACACATTTTAATGTTCAGTGAATTCATAATAGTGTATAGAAGGGACAATTTATCATCAGTTACAGTGAAGCATAACCAACTTTAAATCTATTCCATTAAGTTGTTTCTTTGTTTTTTAACTCTGGAAGCAGGGTTGGGATGGCCAAGGCGGTAAAGAAATCCCATGTCCATTCATGAATCTGACAGAGCTAAAGGAGGCCCAAATCATCCTCGCTAAACTCATGCCAGAGAAAGTTCCTAGTACCTATGTGTTATTTTACTATTCCTGCTTGATTTAGTTTTGTGTGTTTAAGGTGAGAATTACAACTTAAACTATATGAGTGAAGAGGTGCAAATTACTAGGTAAAATAGCTTTATTGGGGTGTATCTGTGTAGCAAGAAAATAGCTTTATTTTGGAATTTAAGATTTACAGAAGATCAACTTAACCTGCGTTCCCATAGCTCGTTCAAGTCCAAACGCCCCTTAATTTTTAGTTTGCATTATCGCAAAAAGAACGAGGAGTACTTGTGGCACTAACAAATTTATTTGGGCAGAAACTTTCGTGGGCTAAAACCCACTTCATCAGATGCATGCAGTGGAAAATACAGTAGGAAGATTATATATATATATATACACAGAGACATGAAAAAATGTGTTGCCATACCAACTCTAAAGACACTATTCAATTAAGGTGGGCTATTATCAGCAGGAGGAAAAAAAACTTTCGTAGTGATAATCAGGATGGCCCATTTCAAACAGTTGACAAGAAGGTGTGAGTAACTGTAGAGGAAAAAATTAGTATGGGGAAATAGTTTTTATTTTGTGTAATGACCCATCCACTCTGTCTTTATTCAAGCCTAATTTAATGGTGTCCAGTTTGCAAATTAATTCCAGTTCTGCAGTTTCTCGTTGGAGTCTGTTTTTGAAGTTTTTTTTTGTTGAAGGATTACGACTTTTAGGTCTATAATTGAGTGACCAGGGAGGTTGAAGTGTTCTCTGACTGGTTTTTGAATGTTATAATCCTTGATGTCTGATTTGTGTCCATTTATTCTTTTGTGTAGAGACTGTCTGGTTTGACCAAAGTACATGGCAGAGGGGCATTGCTGGCACATGATGATGGCATATTTCACATTGGTAGATGTGCAGGTGAATGAGCCTGTAATGGTGTGGCTGATGTGATTAGGTTCTATAATGCTGTCCCTTGAATAGCTATGTGGTCAGAGTTGGCAATGGGCTTTGTTCCAAGGATAGGTTCCTGGGTTAGTGTGGTGTGGTTTTTTTTTTTTTTTCGGTTTTTTTTTTTGTGGTGTGTGGTTGCTGGTGAATATTTGCTTCAGGTTGGGGGGCTGTTTGTAAGTGAGGACTGGCCTGTCTCCCAAGATCTCCCTGGTCGCCCAGTTACAGAACTAAGTCGCAGTTCTTCAGCAAAAAAATTTCAAAAACAGACTCTCTAAGGTGCCACAAGTACTCCTCATTCTTTTTGTTGATACAGACTAACACGGCTACCACTCTGAAAATTATCACAAAAGGGATCCATGAAAGAATACAGCATTCTGTTAAAAGTACAAACTTTAAGCTGTGCTCTAATGTATTTATCTAATGCATTTTCTTTTGTAATATTTTTACCTTTTTTGCTTATAGATTGAAGCTGGACAATATTGTACTTTTGTCATTTCCACGGATGGTTCTGTCAGAGCCTGTGGTAAAGGCAGCTATGGGCGGCTAGGACTTGGTGACTCCAATAACCAGTCCACACTGAAAAAATTGACTTTTGAGCCTCACAGGTCTATTAAAAAGGTATCCTCTTCGAAAGGATCTGATGGTCACACTTTAGCATTTACCACAGAGGGGGAAGTCTTCAGCTGGGGTGATGGTGACTATGGAAAACTGGGACATGGAAATAGCTCAACACAGAAATATCCCAAACTTATTCAGGGTCCTTTACAAGGAAAGGTATGTTTTATGTAATGGAATGTCTTTTTGTTTTCATGCCTTTTTAATTCAATGCTGTTACTTCCATAAGGGTTCAAATATTTCAATTTGTATACAAGATTACTCTTTTGGGGAGACTAGAAGGGTAGAAGTTACCTGTTTCAGCTAAGTACTTAAACATGCACTCAACTTTAGTCATGTGAGTAGTTCCTTTGGTGGGCAGTGGGTCTAACTCATGTGATTAAGTCCTTTGTTGAACTGGTACCTAATTTCAGAAGATTACTGATTTTTTTGGTTACATGTAACAATTTTAACAAAGAATCCTTAACACTGATAGTGCTTTTCCTTTTCAGAGTTCATTAGTTAATTCTCATAACTCCTTGGTGCAGTAGATTAATACTATATTATTCCCATTTTTTCTAATGAAGAAACTGAGAGAGAGAGGTTGAATGACATGTCAAGGCCACAGAGGGAGTCAGTTGTAGAGCCAGGAATAGCACATGGGAGTTTCTTGCTGTCAGTTCTCTCTCAGTATTAAATGGCAATACATACCACTTTAAGTGATTTTTTTTTTTTAAGTGACTCTCTTGAGATGATTAAGATGAGCCACTCTTACAACTGCCGTACTGTGGGGGGCAGTGGGGTGGAAAGGAACAGACCCAGTGGTGAGCTGGAGCTGGTTCGCACCTGTTCGCGCGAACTGGTTGTTAAATTTTGAAGCCGGTTTAGAACCAGTTGTTAAAGGGGTGGACAAACTCCGGCTCGTGGGCCACATGCGGCCCGCAGGACTGTCCTGTCTGTCCCGCCTGAGCTTTCAGCTGGGGAGGCTCCCCTGTGAATTTTTTCTCGCTCGTCGGCACTCCGCGCCAGGTCCTTCACAGTTCCCAGACCTTGAAACAGATTGGTCCATCCAGAAGAAGAAGGTGGTGCAATATTCATAAGAGGGTCTTACAGGGTGGAAGTGAGCCTTTTCATGCTTCACCCTATAATAGGTCTTGGTTTGCACCTGTAGGGAATAGGGCAGATGACAGCTGGGTGTGGGTTTTCCTCCCTTTTCCCATTTACTGCTGCCAGACTAGGTTGCCTTGCAGGCATTATCCAGTTTAAATTACTCCTGTTTAAGCTTGCTTGATAAATAAAAGTTGCGGCCACATGGCTAAATTTCAGATTTCTGTCTTTCTTTCTTTCCCCCCTGCCATTTGCAAATGCCTGTTAAATACTAAGTTTTTGCAACTATAATTTAATGAACAAGATATATTTTATGGGGGGAAAAATGGATTTATAATACAGTAGTCCAATGTTCTTACTGAAGGCAAACTTTCATATCCCTGTTCTTTGATGACTCAAAATTCTGTATGATTCTACTACTTGCAACAGCTTCAGTTTTAGAAACGTTGTTTTCTTTGCATGAATGCAGGTAGTTGTATGCGTGTCAGCTGGATATAGACACAGTGCTGCTGTTACAGAAGATGGAGAATTGTATACTTGGGGTGAAGGAGACTTCGGAAGACTAGGTAATTTCAAAATTCCTTGTATGAAATTGACATGACCTGTTGCTTTTGAAAAGGGCATATGTTCAATAATGACCCTACACATTTATTCAGATTTTTTCCTTGTATAATGTTTCTAAAGTTTTCATATTTACTTTGCAAAATTAACTATTACATGTCTGATTGTTTTCAAAAAGCAGGCTTCTCCCAGTGCTCCAAACTGTCTCCTATGCCTTCCTTGGTAACAAAACCCCCATACTTCAAATACTCCAGCTTCCTGAACAACTTCTGTAATAATAAAAACACAAAACAAAAAACCTTTGTAGAACATGGCAAAATTTAATGTAGGTCAAATTTGTCATAAAGTATTTTGGGTTCTTAAGTGGTAGGATTACATACAGAAAGGACCAACTGGAAGTTAGAAATGTTGGGGCAAATTGTATACATACTCATGGGGGAAACGGAGAGGGAAGAAAAATTTCTGTTTCTTGAATGAGGGTAAGTGTACTGTATTCATTTTTCTCTTTCCTTTGGTTTGTCTGATTTTGAATTTTCTACTTTTTTTATGAAGTTATTTGGGCTATAACTAAGTGACTTTTTTTCTATTGAACTGTTAATATCAATATTAATGGTTTGCTGTATGTAATTGTTTATGGTAAAGAAATTATTGTAGGTAAAAGTTTACCTCTACTAATTCTTAAAAGTTAAAACAGTAGCACTCCAGGAGTTACCATCTTAAGAAAGATTAATGGTGATTTGTGTGCTTGGTGAGCAAATTAAAATTTGTATGTTCTATGTTAATTTTGTTAAATGAAAAACATACTTTTCTGTGTTTTTGAAATTTCACAGTGTATGCAAATAAGTTCTTTAAAAAAATTTTTTTTCACTGCAATTTTCATCAGGAAAAAGGTGCTCAAATAACAATACCACTAGAACTTTATTAATTCACACTGATTAGAGTGATCCATTATGAATTACTGAACTTTGCAAAATAATAAGTGAGAAATTATTACGAGTATGCTGCATCTAAAACGAGTATGCTGCATCTAAAATGTATTTCGTTCATTTGACTAGTTCAGTTTTTGTCCTGTGCCAGATCAGATCTGGGGTAATGTAGCTTTCCTCCCAGCAGGTAGCAAAAGCAGAACACAGTTGGTACATTTAAGGTTTATTGGATACCAGGTTTCAGTTGTTCCTGTTTTCAGTAGGTGCTGCTCTGAGACTCAGGTCTTTTTGCTGCTAGATTTTAGAAAGTCAGTCTCATGTTCAGTCTTATTGCTCTATTTTCTCCAGATAAGGAAGATCATAGCATCTATTTAATTTATGCTATAGTCCCACAGCTTCTGGGCTTTCAAGTGTTTACCTGGACCCGAAGTGGGCTATACATATTCCTGGATTTGCTGTTCTGATTCAAAGATCAGTGTTTCAGGCTACTCATCTTGGGTAGTTCTGGGTTCAGTGGCTTTCTGTGATGCTTACCTGCACATACTGATTTTTAAGGTCCACGTTCAGGGAAGTCACTTACCCTATGAGATTACTATCTTTTGGGCTAGCCACAACCCAGCATTAGAAAGGGTATGTTATCCCCATCTAGCCTAGTTTTGGTGAAACAAATCTAATTAGTGGGTAAGAAATTTCCCTAAATTATGATGCTTCATAATGCACTGGTAAAAGTTCTGTAGTACATTTGTAAAAATAATGAAAGGTTAGTAATTTGAGACCTTACTACAGAACTTTTCTATTAAATCATTGCTGAGAAGTAAGCAGAAACATAAAATGTTTGTGTCAATTACAAGGTGATGAATTAGCAAAGTTCTATTGTGCATTATAATTACAGATGGATCTTAGAATTCATAAACAGGAGGAAGGAAACATATCAAAATACATTTTTTGTTTTTCCAAGGTCATGGTGACAGCAATAGCCGTAACATTCCAACTTTAGTAAAAGACATTAGCAATGTAGGAGAAGTTTCCTGTGGCAGTTCACACACAATAGCGTTATCCAAAGATGGAAGAACAGTATGGTCATTTGGAGGAGGAGATAATGGTATGTAAAAACTAAAATTTTAATAATAGTTAACATGGGTCATTTGTGATCTGAAATATGATGAAGTATTTCTACATTTTTGAAAAATCTATTGCACATCAAATGGACTGAGTTGTAATCAACAGAGGAGCTAAAACTGAGGATTGGTGAGAACTTGAGGTAAAAGGTTGTTTGTAGATGCAAATATCTTGTGAAATTGTGTAGATACAGAAAGGAAGATTGTAATTAAGCAGAAGGACTTGTTCAGGGGTGTCAGAGGAGATTTAAGTTCATGTGATTAGTTGAGGCAAGTCCATGAAGGATTTAAAAAAAAAAAGACATTTGTATGTATTGATTTTTACCACACATTTCAATTATGTCTTTTAGTGTGAGAGACTTGTAAAACTACAAGATCTGCATGATTTTACCTGATCTTACTGAAGTAGCATTGTACAGTGATCATAGCACAGGACTGGGTCTCTGAAGTCATAATTCTGGTTGCTGTGTGATCTTGTATAAAGAAATTAAGTAACATGCCCATCAGTTTCCATGTATTTAATATACTTATAATGAGATTCACCCATTTTTTTTGGAAACACATTGGAATTAATATACATAAGTGTTTTCTATTATTTTTATTTTTTTTTATTGCTGTGCATGTCAATACGCCTGTGTATGAGAGGTCAGAATCTAATCTGTGATTTGTAGGTGGAATAACTTCTTGTCAGAAGATATAGGGAAACTAAGATGTATTTCACAATCTTCATTATTGGCTTCAAATCCAATACATTGTAGTGTAACATTCTTCAGTACAAGTATCTTTTATGCATTTACTTCCTATGGAAGTGATCACTATTAGCTCAATTACCATTCCATATGATTCCAGCCAGAATACAGTCCATGTACTTTGACTTCTTTATTTTATTTGGTAGTTCTTAAGACAAAAATGATATAGTGAAGTCAACACACAAATATAAGAATAAGTTTTAATATTAGAACGTAGACTTTGTGTAAAAATGGACTAAAAGTTTATCATGTCTGCAAATATGTTGAATGAAATATTTAAAGGTAGTGTAAATTTTTTTCAGGTTTGTTCACTTTTTCATCTCATGTGACTCCTGAGCCATGAAGTTCTACTTCTGTTTTATTTCTTTTTGTCAAAACTTTTAATGGTTTTTTTATATATATTTGGAATAGTTGCTGTCACGACCACATCTCGCAGGAAAAGCCAGAATAAGAGAGACTCAGACTCTGCCATCTCCTGTCTTTACAGCTATTTCAGAGCCAGAGTGCAAATAGGATTCCTCTCTCTATCAAGCTTTTTTACTTACTCACTGTCTTGGTTAGAGCAACTGGATTTGTTAAGATTAAAGCTGTTACTTTGCCACCTCCTAGCACAGTGTATGTGTGTGGAAGGTGAAAAAGCTCAGAGCAGCAGCTCATATTGCAGTCAGAGATTAATAGAGCTAGTTGGGAACTAGAACGTTCATTACATGGGGAATTCTGACCCCGGTGCAGGGGGGAGGGGAGGAGGAATTGTTTCAAATTGGAATGAAAACCAAAATTTCCTGTGAAATTCAGGAAATTTTCTATGCAAGACCATTGAAATGTTTCATTTTGACTTTAAAATATTAAAAGATACACAATATACACATTGAATATAATATATACATATATTAAAATCAATATTTTAATATATGTATATATATTCAAATATAAGTCCAAACAAAATGAATGAAAATGTTTTGATGATGTTGAAATGAAAGGTTTTATCTCCTTTTTCCTGTAGAAAACTTTGTCAAAATGAACGTGTTCCACAAAACATTTTGATTCTTGTGGAACTGCATATTTTGATGGAAAACTGTTCCTTCAAAAAATGTTCAGCCACCCCTATTGATTAACACACATCTATGGAATTCTTTATATTGCTATGATTGGTTGGTGCTGGTTAGTGAGTCATGCCCTCCTTAATGTGGAGGGGGGTTGGTAGGGGAGCCCGGATCCTCTCACTCTACTGGGCTCCAATCCAGAACCCTGCAAGGATTACCAAGGGTCTAGCACCTAGGAGCACCTTAAATCTGCACTCCCTGGGCCTTTTCCTTATCACCCACTTTCTAAAATCCAAGTTCTTCTTAGAGTGCTCGTTCATGTCCATTCTACATTAGGTGTGTGCGCCCTGCGTGCACGAGTGTCGGAAACTTTTTCCCTTAGCGGCTCCTGTCGGGCTGGTGGGCCCCCCGAGTGGCGCCACTGCGCCCCACATATATACCCCCGCCGGCCGACCCCCTCCAGTTCCTTCTTATCGTCCATGGTGGTGTTGGAACAACCTCACACACTCTCTCTCTCTCTCTCTCTCTCTCTCTCTCTCTCTCTCTCTCTCATATAGAAGAGCAGTCCCTTAGCCTGAGAGTAGCTGTTATCAGTTTGTTTACATATAGATTGTGAACACTTAAGTGATTAGGTGCTTGGAGGCCTCCAACACTGGCCGCGGGGCATACCACAGGCCCACGGCTTCAAGGCTTGCGCCACGTGCCGCAAACCTATGCCAGTTAGTGACCCCCCACGACTCGTGTCTACGTTGCCTGGGGGATGGACATCAAACTGAAAGGTGTAGGATTTGCAAGGCATTCAAACCAAAGACAAGGAAAGAAATAGACTTTTGCCTAACGCAACCGTTGATGGAGGCCGCATTGCAGCCGCTGGGCCCGGAGCTCCTGACGCTGGCTTAGGCTTCCTCTGTGCGTAGTGCCCCGGAGCTGTTGGGAGACCCGGCCCCAGAGCACCAGGCTAGGCCCCAGCACCGATCGTCCTCCCCGGTGCAGCCTAAAGGAAGGCGTGGTCATTCCCCGCACAGGAGACTGGCGCCTCCCAAGGCACCGAGCACTGCCCAAGAGTGGGAAGGCCTCAGTACCGGCGCTGACACAGGCGGTCCTAGCGCCCAGACCTAAGTGAGCTCAGTGTGGACGATGGGCTCGAGGGCATAATGGATCAGCCCTCTACACTTGGCACCTTTGAGGCCGCAAAGGACCTCATCAAGCTGTTGGCGGCGAGCCCCCTCCCGTATGAGAACTCTCTGGCACCCATGCCTTGGGCGCCGCGGAGGGGTAAGCCGACAATGGTGCGCTGCTCGAAGACGCTGTCCTGGCACCGCTCCCGGAGTTGGTCCCGGTCGAGCTCCGACTCCTCAGATTCGCACTTGCCAGCGGCCCAGAAGGAGGTTGCGGCACCTGCAGCGGGTCGACGCGAAGAAGTGCCAGGAAGGGCACATTGCTCTCCGGCACTGCCCACAGACCGGCATCGAGAGGAGTTGAGACGGCGCTCGCCAGAGGTCTCCTGTAGATGGTCCCGGTAACGCTGGTGCTAGTCCTGTTCCCGCGGATTTCAGTACCGCTCCCAGTCCCATTCAGCCAGGAGCTGCTCATTCTCCCGCCAGTGCAGATCGTTGGCACAGCCATGGCCTTCGCGGTCGTCGTCGCCGCAGTCCGCGCCGGCTCCGGCTGCTATAGCTACTCGCACCAGGGCCTGGACAGCAGGGATCCTCAGGGGAGCTGGCAACCTCAATGGGGGCCGCCAGGCCATTGGCCCTTCTGGACCCCCTGGGCCTATTAGGAGCGCCAAGGGGCCCCGTCCAGGGCAAGTTATTCGGTGCAGCAGTCCCAGTCCCTGCACTGACACCAGACGGTGCGAGAGGCAACACAATCCAGGCCTCCAGCATCTCCCCAGCTTAGACCGGAGAGTCCGGCACCGAGCCCGGTGCTGTCCCATGGACTCCCGCACCGGCATGAGCCAGGGGCCCCTGCCACGGGAGATGGGGAGCAGGAGGACCAACCAGAGGGGGTCGAGCAGCAGCTAACCTCCTCGTCTTCCACCGATGAGGCAGTGATGGGTACAGAGGTATCCGGCCCTCTGCCAATAGACCATAGAGCCCACTAGAAGCTGCTGTGCAGAGTTGTCCAAAATTTGGGGTTGCAGGCTGAGGAGACGGTTGAGCAGGAGGTCCCCATGGTGGACATTTTGAGCCCCGAAGGGCCATCCAGAATAGCGCTCTCGCTCATTAAGACCATTCAGTCTAACTATCAGACTATATGGCAGACCCTGGCCTCCGGTGCTCCAACGGCTAAAGGAGTGGAGCGTAAATACTTTGCCCCAGCTAAGGGCTATGAGTTCCTATTCTGCCACCTGAGTCCATGCTCTCTAGTGGTTTCGGTGGTGAACGAAGGGAGCGCCATGGACTGCAGGCCCCAGCCCCTAAGGCCAAGGAGGCAAAACGCCTGGACCTTTCTGGTAGAAAGGTGTACTCATATGGGGGCCTTCAGTTGAGGATTACTAACCAGCAGGCCATCCTCAACAGGCACAATTTCAACTCCTGGGTGGCAGTGGGAAAGTTTAAGGACAACCTCCCGCAAGGTTCCCAACAGGAGTTTATGGCCTGGGTGGACGAGGGCAAGGCAGTAGCCAAGACCTCTCTCCAGGCCTCCTTGGATTCAGCAGACACGGCAGCTGGAACAGTTGCGTCAGGGGTGGTCATGAGGCGCTTGGCGTGGCTCCAGGAGTCAGGCCTGCCCCCCCCCCCGAGGGCCAGAATACGCTCCAGGACCTCCCCTTCGAAGGGTCCGGGCTCTTCTCTGATCAGACAGACTTGAGGCTGCCTAGCCTCAAGGACTCGTGGGCTATGCTCAAGTCGCTGGGTATGCACGCCCCAGCGACCCAGAGGAAGCCCTTTAAGCTGCAGCCTCCCCCTCAACGCCAGTACCAGCCTCACCACAGTCATGAGCCTTACCATAGGCGAGGCAGGGATAACAGGCGATGGCGCAACAACAATAATAACAGTAATGCGCTGGGCCAGAACCAAGGCCAGCACAAACCCCAGCTGGGCCCTAAGCCAGGCTTTTGAAAGTGCACCCGAAGACAGCGTACCAGACCAGTCACCGGATCTGTCGCTTTGTTTCCTGAGCTGCCTGTCCTGTTCCTGTTTCTCCTGTGCGTGGTCCACCATTACGCTGGACCGTTGGGTCTTGCGCATGGTGTGGAACGGGTACGCGCTGCAGTTCGCCTCTCTCACCCCCCCCCGTCCCTCTTCAGGGACCCCTCTCACGAGCATCTCTTAGAGGAGGAAGTCTGCTCACTGCTACAGGGGTGGGGGCGGTAGAGGCGGTGCCTCACAGCCTAAGGAGAAAAGGGTTCTACTCCCAGTACTTCCTCATCCCCAAGGCCAAAGGGGGCCTTCGCCCAATCTTAGACCTGTGTGGGCTCAACAAATTCCTGGTTAAGGCCTGGTTCCGCATGGTCTCTCTGGGCACTATCATCCCTTCCCTGGATCCGGGAGACTGGTACGCCACCCTCGACATGAAGGATGCTTACTTTCATATCGCCATTTTCCCAGCACATCGGCGGTTCCTACGCTTCACCGTGGGCCGAGAACATTATCAGTTTGTGGTTCTCCTGTTCGGTCTAGCCGCGGCCCCAAGGGTGTTCACGAAGTGCGTGGTGGTGGTGGCGGCCTTCTTATGGAGGCAGAGAATCTGGGTGTACCTGTACCTCGACGACTGGCTCCTGGTGGGCCTATCCGAGGCGGAGGTGCGGGGCCATGTGGAGGTGGTCCTGAGATTGTTCCGCGAGCTGGGGCTCCTGGTCAGCATCCCCAAGTCCACGCTCATACCCACGCGGAGAGTGGAATTCATAGGGGCGGCCCTGGACACGGTGCAGGCCGGGACAAGTCTTCCGGTATCCCGATTCCGGGCTATCCAACAGGCAGTGGCCTCCCTGCACCAGTTTCCAACAAAGACTAGGTCCTGCCTGCGGCTGCCGGGCCACATGGCAGCATGCACGCACATAGTTAGGCATGCCAGCCTGAGACTCAGGACTCTGCAGGCGTGGCTCGCTCAGGTGTACCTCCCAGGCAGGGACCCCCTGGACTTGGTAGTGACAGCCCCAAAGGATGTGCTGGACTTCCTGATGTGGTGGCAGTCCCAGCCTGTGGTTTGTGAAGGCATCCCCTTTGCCACCCCACTTCCGGACCTAACGCAGGTGACGGATGCGTCAGACCATGGATGGGGGGCTCGCCTGGGGGACCTCATGACGCAGGGGTTGTGGTCCGAGGCAGAGCGGTCGCTCCATATCAACGTGAAAGAGCTCAGGGCGGTTCGTCTCTCCTGCCAGACCTTTCACGCCCCTCTGAGTGGTCACAGTGTGACAGTTCTGACAGACAACACTACTGCCGTGTTTTATATAAACAAGCAGGGCTGGGCTCATTCCTCGCCACTTTGTTGTGAGGCTCTCCTCCTTTGGGACCTTTGCATAGCCTATGCTATTCACCTCGAGGCATCCTATCTCCTGGGGGTGTGGAACGAGCTGGTGGACTCCCTCAGCAGGTTGTACCATATGCACGAGTGGATGCTCAGGGCGGACGTCATGCATTCGCTCTTCTGCAGGTGGTGGGTTCCCCGGGTAGATCTGTTTGCCACCAGCTCCCACGCCCAGTGCCCATGGTTCTGCTTGTTCCAGGACCACAGCCCGGGCTCACTTGCGGACACGTTTGCGATCCTGTGGAGAGGGAGCTTGATGTATGCCTTCCCCCCCATTCCCCTTGGTGCACAAAGTCTTGCTCAAGGTGCTCAGGGACAGGGCAGCGGTGATCCTCATCACCCCAGCCTGGGTCCGCCAACACTGGTACACATCGCTCCTAGAGCTGCCAGTGGATGCCCTAGTAGTCCTGCCCCTACACCGGGACCTAATCGCTCAGGACAGCGGGCGGCTTCTCCACCCCAACCGGCAGTCACTGCACCTGACGGCGTGGAGGGTCTGTGGCTAGACGCCCTGGAGAGCCAGTGCTCCCTTCCTGTGCAGCAGATTCTGCTTGGCAGTAGAAAGCCCTCTACCAGGGTGGCCTGTATGGCCAAGTGGAAAAGGTTCTTGTGTTGGTGTGAACTCCAACAGGTGCAGCCGGGCCAGGTCCCGGTGCAGGCCATTCTGGAGTACCTCCTGGACCTTAAGCAGCAAGGGCTAGCCCCATCCTCACTCAGAGTGCACCTGGCGGCCATCTCCGCCTTCCATCCGTGGTTCTCGGGGGCTCAGTTTTTTCCCACCCAATGGTGGGACAGTTCCTTAAAGGGTTGGAGAGGGTGTTCCCATACTCCCACCCCCAGTCCCTCCATGGAACCTTAACCTGGTCCTTTCTAAACTCATGGGACCCCCTCGCTATCTGTTCTCTCCTCCACCTTTCCTGGAAGGTGGCATTTCTGGTTGCCATTACCTTGGCCAGATGGGTGTCCGAACTGAGGGCCCTCACCTCTGAGCCGCCATACACAGTATTTCACAAGGACAAGGTGCAGCTCCGGCCGCACCCCAAGTTCCTCCCTAAGGTGGTGTCCCAATTCCATTTGGGCCAGGACATTTATCTGTTGGCGTTTTTCCCGAAATCCCATACGGACCCGAGTCACTGCAGCTTGTACACCTTGGTTGTGCGTTGAGTGCTGGCGTTCTATTTGGAGCGCACCAAGCCCTTTCGCAAATCCGCGCAGCTGTTTGTGGCTGTGGCCGAGAGGTTAAAAGGCCTCCCAATGTTGGTGCAGCGGATTTCGTCTTGGATTACAAGCTGCATCCGGGCGTGCTATGAGCTCACAAGTGTTCTGGCCCCGGCGGTCATGGCCCACTCGACCAGGGCGCAGGCGACTTCCACCGCGTTCCTGGCACAGGTCCCGATTCAGGAGATCTGCAGAGCAGCCACCTGGTCTTCGGTGCACATCTTCACGACCCCTATGCGGTCAACCAGCAGGCCAGAGAGGACGTGGCAGTTGGCAGAGCGGTCCTCCGAGCAGTTGTTCCATGATTCCTACCCTCCTCCAGAGGTAAGCTTGTAATTCACCTAATGTGACATGAACAAGCACTCAAAGAAGAAAAAACAGTTACTTTCTCATAACTGTTCTTTGAGATGTGGTGTTCATGTCCATTCCCTCCTACCCCTCTGTCGGAGTCGCCGGCAAGAAGGAACTGGAGGGGGTCGGGGCAGCGGGGGTATATATGCGGGGTGCAGTGGCACCACTTGGGGGGCCTGCTGGCCCAACGGGAGCCGCTAAGGGAAAAAGTTTTCGACGCTTGTGCACGCGACGCGCGCACATCTAATGTGGAATGGACATGAACAACACATCTCAAAAGACAACAGTTACGAGAAAGCAAGTAACCATTCTTTTTGCGCTCTGTGGTGGACCAGTAAAAGAAAAAGATATGGATTGTCCTGTCCTTCGCTCTGTCTGGGCACAGCAGTTAGGCTCCTTTTCTCCAGATGAAAGCTCCTGTAGCACCCCTTTGCAGCAGCTCTCAAGGCAGGTACTTTTCCCTGCCTGTTCAACCCCCTTCTGAACTGTCCGTTTTCCTTTTAAGTTCCCTCCTCCATCTGAAACATATTCTGCAGTTGCAGCTGGGCTGGGTCGTTTAGGCCTATGGTTGCGCTTTAACTTCAGGTCTAGTGTGGGGTTTATACATCCGGTCACAACTGCTCTTTCGCAGAAAATGACGTTATATGAACTGCTGAGGGCAAAGGGCTGAATTCAAAAGAGAAACTTAGAGAAAGAAAAGACAGAAAACCTTAAAATTATGTGAAGTGCTTAAAAACAGACATATTAACGTATGAAGGACTGTTAGAAAACTTCAGAAACTTTTCAGGCCATCCTTTAAGTTAAAAAAAATATAAAAATATAAAAATATATATATATATATATATATAATAGAGAGAGAGAGAGTTGGATTTTTGTTTTACTAAACATGCTAAGGCTTCACATTTAAGAAGACGTAAGTAAATGACAGATCACAAAATGAGGAGCTAAGCAACACACTAGTGGGAAAAGAAACAATTTAGTATGCTAGGTGTGTGTTCAGTAAACACCTACTACAACCTCTATGCTTCCTTCTACTGAGTAGCAATAAAATAATTTAAAAATAAAGCAAAATATTTACCTACCAAAGAGAAACACTGAGGCAAATGTTTAGAAATCTAAAAGGCTTTTGTTGGGGGAGTTAAATCTTCACATAACTGTCATAACTGCAGTTTACTTTGTCTAATATTACCTTATGTGTCTGTCTGATAGGTAAACTCGGCCATGGTGATACCAATAGAGTATATAAACCTAAAGTTATAGAAGCTTTACAAGGAATGTTCATTCGCAAAGTATGTGCTGGGAGCCAGTCTTCACTTGCCTTGACATCAACAGGACAGGTAGGCAAAAAAATATTTTCATATTGAACGACAGTCTTGGTGTTTGACGAGATGCCTGAGACTTGTTATTTAAATGTGTATGGCTATTGTTTTGGTTAAAATTATGAAAAGGAATATACGCCTTTGAGACACTTTAAAACAAACAAAAAAAAACTTAAATGTTATACAACAGGTATGTAAAATTTTACTTAACATAGATGCTCTGTTTAGAGAAATACAATTTAGAGAAGTATAATTTTGTTCCAAACATAGCTGGAAGAAAGACAAGACACCAGAAGTGTGGTTTAACTAGGCCACAACTTTATTAACATGTCTAGGAGCTATCCCACAATAACTCATCCAGTGCTGTCATCCTTCCTCAAGATCAAAATTGGTACAAGTGGTAACTAATATGATAGTTTATAATCATAGTTGTCATAACAATTATTTCTGTTTTCCAGTAATGTACTATAGATGTAGTATAATATTCAAGTGCCACATCACTACTTCAGTCTATAGGGAAAAAATTCCCAAGACTAGAATATATACACAAAAAGAATATATGTTTATTTTTACAGACTAGAACTACAGTTTTATAATTTCTATCTGTATCTTTAGTATACATTTCGGTATTATAAATGCAAAACACCAAAGGTCCAATCTTGGAAAGGTTCTCTTTTAAAGGGTAATACAGAAATGTGGAGCTATTATATAGAGTATTTCATAGTCTTAATGAACATTGCAGCATATATAGTAATAGGTTTGAATACATTGTGTTTATATAAAGCCATATATGTACTTGGGCCCGGATTCAACAGTCCATTCCTATCCATGTCAGATAGTAAAGAAAAGGTCTGTGGTCCCAAGGGTCTTGATAACCAAAGAAAATAATTTTTTAAGGTTTATACATATATTTCAGATAAATTTTGATTGTTGCATTGTTTGCTAAATTTCAACAGCCATATTTGTCCAATGCCCTTACTAAAATCTCTTTTAATCCCAGTTACTTAACATGTAATTGCAACTCTTTTAGTATTTGTTTTGATTTGTTTGTAAAGGTATTGTGAGGTGTGATTGAATGAAATTTAAGCCTACAAATAGGAAGGAATTCGGGATTAAATTTACCCACAACAGGATGTTTTATGTACCAAATAATGTTGGGACTAAAAACAGGAGAATAATCTTCTATATCTTATATGTAATGATGCTTTTGGAAATTATGGTGGTTTGAGGTCATTTAATTTCTCAAATATATTTTCTTGTGTTGTATATTGGAGAATTGTTATCCTGAAGAATTTTCTGTGGCATAATGTGTATAATTAATTTATGAAGCAGTCACTAATTTTTATATAAGTGGGTATATCAGAGCCCAGATTTGTACAGAGTGCATAAATACAAGTATACATACATAACTTGCTTGTGCAATTACAGGTATAATTGCAGTAATTACACACACATAGTCTTCTGTAGCTCTGTCTCTTGACAAATACCAATAATATTGTGTTGAAAACCTATATCTATATTTTGTGTGTTTAGGTATATGCGTGGGGCTGTGGTGCATGCCTAGGCTGTGGTTCTTCAGAAGCTACTGCTCTTAGACCCAAGCTGATTGAAGAGCTGTCTGCTACAAGAATAGTTGATACTTCAATTGGTGACAGCCATTGTTTGGCACTTTCTCATGGTAAAATAAATATGATATATAGGGTGTTTATAATCATCTTTGATTAAAAGACACTGAGCCACACATTTTGTTTCCTTCTTTGTCTCTTTAGATAATGAAGTTTATGCTTGGGGTAACAATTCCATGGGACAGTGCGGTCAGGGAAATTCCACTGGTCCCATTACTAAACCAAAGAAAGTAAGTGGTTTAGACGGAATAGCAATTCAACAGATTTCAGCTGGCACTTCGCATAGCCTTGCCTGGACAGCCCTTCCAAGGGACAGGTAAAATACTACATTTTATAAAAAATAACCTAATGCGTGTTAAAATTTTTAATTGTACTTTGTTAACAGCATTGTACATCACAATATTGTAATAGTTCTGTTTATAATGCTTTAAAGATTTTCTGGTTTTTGGTTTTTATCATTGTGATTCATGTTTAACAGTTATAACAGATAGGGACACTGTCAATTCAGAAATATTTTCTCTGAAGGCTTTGTACCTACTATTGGACAAAGAACATTTTAAGGTTATTAAAATGGAAAAGTTGAAAAATAATTGTTTTTCAAGTTTGTTTATTTTGTGGATATGACAGCACTTTGTGTCAGTTACATTGTTTCCCTGTATAATCTATTAGCAAGGAAAAAATTGTCTAAGGTCTTGTGTAAACAAACCTCAAGGATAGATACACTTCAGTTTAAGAGGCTTTTTATAGTTTAACTTAATTGGGAATTGGTATTACTTAACTGAAATAAGCCATTCTAACATCAAAATAAGTGTGTCCATGTAGGTCTTTGCTCTGGTTGACCTAAATCAGTTTAAAAATTGTTTGTTAGGCCTTGTCCATGCTTGAAGCTGAAGCAGTTTAATGGAGAAGACCCTGATAAAAAGCAATATAAAAATAGAGAAACTCTTAACAATTTTTTTAAGGATGACAGAATTTTTTTTTTCAAAACATTCTGTTTTAAAGGGAGCTATAATAGAAATTGGAATTTCAAAAATTAGTTAATTTCAGATAACATCAAATGACTGCATCCCTTCAAACTCCGTCAGTATTGTGTCAAAATTTCTGTAGTGAATTAGTAACTTTCATGATGCCAAACTAGTTTTGAGAATGTTTTACAGCTCCTCTAAGAATCAGCTTAAAAAAAAATCCCATGTCCCTATATTTAAGGTACTCATAAAAGCACATATTTTGTTTTAGTTGCTCAGTGTTTGATTCAGAGAGACATTTACAGAAAAGAGAGAAACTAGCTACGAGCATCAGGAAGATTTTCTGCCGCAATCAGATTATAACTATTTTGTTACGTCAAGCTATGAGCCAGAGTTTAGAGTTTTAGGCCAGAAGGAACCACTATATCATTTAGTTTGACCTCCTGTATGTCACAGGCCACCAACACTACTCAGAATCAGCACACTGAACCCAACAACCAAACTTAGACCTAAGTATTACAGCCCACAGGAGACTAAACGGTTACGTGCCACAGACAGAGAATAGGAGGGGCTGAGGTCCCTGCAATGGCAGAGAATTAAGTGAGAGAAATCCAGACAATCTCAGCAAGTGTCCCTGCTGCCAAGGAATGCAATGATCGTGTCCTTGACATGACAACCATATTAATTTACTGTAACTGTTAATTTATTATACAGATAGTTGCATGTTTTTCATGTGCATTTATTTCAGTGTACTTCATGCATTTCTTATGTTTGATTCCAGACAAGTTGTTGCATGGCACAGACCTTATTGTGTAGACCTTGAAGAAAGTACCTTCTCCCATCTCCGCTCCTTTCTTGAGCGGTACTGTGATAAAATTAACAGCGAGATTCCCCCTCTTCCTTTCCCTTCATCAAGGTATCTATACAGTATATACATATTTAGTTTTGTTTGTTGGAATAGGGGTGTATGGTTTTGTTGTTAATTTTTTTGTTTTTAATAGTAAAGATATGGGATATTGGTTTCCTGGATTAAACAACCTTTGTATTTCAGATATATTTTGTTTTGCAGTACAATATTTTTTTCAATGCCAGAAATCAAACTTCTCTTCTTTGTGTGATTACATATGTGCATTCCGCTCTTGGACTGTGTACATCCCAAGGACTGTTGTCAAAATTTTTTCAGTGGTACACATCGAGGTAGCTTGTGTGCCTTCTGCAGCAGCAAGCCACTGCATACATGTATACAGGGAGGAGCAGCCCCTGGTCCCCCTCAGTTCCTTCTTACTGCTGTGATGATTGTTTTAATCTGTTGGCTTTGCTTTAACAAGTGCTCTCAGCTGTTTTTCTTGCATGTAATTACATATTTGTATAGTCATTAGGGTTAGTTAGTATTTGTTGAGTTAATTTATTCTCAGTTCGCCAAGTTTGGGGTTCCATTATTGGTACTAAGGGATGCATTGGGCACTGGGATTCAAGCCCCGTCTGGAGTGCTTTAAGCCCATGCCTGTGAGAAACCCGCTCTCTAGTTTGAAGTGCTAGCATGAGTCTTATATTAGGGATCAGTACCAGATTTGCAAGGACTTCAAGCTTAAGAAAGATGGAGAGGGTAGGCTAAAGTTTCTTTTGATGGAGGCTGCTCTGAGACCACCTTCAGCGCCTTTTCGGTCAGAGATGGTACCAAGAACTTCAGCATCTGTGAGACGTGCACTGAGTCTGATGCTGACTGAGTCCCGGCACTGCTCTCCATCACCAGTGCCGAGGGAAAAGTAGAAGGCTTCCAAGGACGCTGCTGGGAGAGGCAGATCTCTCTGGTCCCTCAGTCTTCCAAGAAAGAGAACAGAGTGTTGAATAGAGTGCAATTAATATCAAAGCACTCCTCAACTCATCCATCAACTAGGTCGGTACCATTGATTGTGGTGCTGGGCTAGGCACTATCAAGTCTAGAGTCCAAAGCAGCATCTTCATCATCTTTGGAACTATATATATATCTTGTCCACCAGTCAAAGACTATCCCAGTACCATCTGCACCCTCAAGCTGCAAGAGGCTTGCTGAGCTTATTGGTGCCGGTCTCCCCAGTAGTGCAGGAGATCACTCCTCCTGTAGCGGTAGACCGCTTGACTTCAGCTTCCTCAGTATAGTACCCAGCATCAAGTCAGCCTCCTGCATTCTGGAGCTCTTATTCTTTGGTACTGTAGAGATGTAAGCAAGCAATAATGTCTTGTCTTCGCTTTTCCCTGGACTCCTGGCACCAGTTCCCAGAGTGGACTGGATTGGCCCTTCTGAGGTCAGGAGAAAGCAACTCTTCTGACTTGGAGGTTGACTCTTATGTTTCCCAGGTGCAAAGTGTGTCTTGCCACTCTTCTCCTAGACCAGGGGTCGGCAACCTTTCAGAAGTGGTGTGCTAAGTCTTCATTTATTCACTCTAATTTAAGATTTTGTGTGCCAGTAATACATTTTAATGTTTTTAGAAGGTCTTTCTATAAGTCTATAATATATAACTAAACTATTATTGTATGTAAAGTAAATAAGGTTTTTAAAATGTTTAAGAAGCTTCATGTAAAATTAAATTAAAATGCAGAGCCCCCCAGACTGGTGGCCAGGACCCGGGCAGTGTGAGTGCCACTGAAAATCAGCTCGCATGTTGCCTTCGGCACACATGCAATAGGTTGCTTACCCCTGTCCTAGACCTTACCACTTGGGGTATTTGCAAGACCTTGAAACTGGTGCTGACATGGACATGTGGCCTGTGACATTGGGGTCCAGCACTCTTTCACTGGCCTTTCTGAACTTGTGAGTTGGGGTTTCCTTCCCCTTCTGAATCCTCCCTGTGTCAGTCACATTCAGTTTCCTTAGATAGACGTGGGAAATCAACTCCATCAATCCCCTCCTGAACCTGCTACTAAGTCTGGTACTGAGCAGGAAGAAAGTGTTGAACATCTGTCAGGACATCTAACCAAGGAGGCACAGCCTAAATCTGAGCTAGCTTCATCCTCCTCTCCAGATGAAGCAGTTTCCTTGGGGGTGTCTTTGCCCCTTCCTGATGACTGCAAGGCTCACCAGGAGCTCTTAAAAAGGGGGGCTTTTGGCCGTAGATATTCAGGTGGAGGCAGTTAGGGAATCTTCTCACTGCCTCGTTGATGCCTCTGCTGCTCCATTTCAGATGGCTCTGACAATTAATGAATCAATTTTAGAACCTAACAAGGCTCTCTGGCAAACTCTCCTCCCTCCCACAGCAAAGCTAGTGGAGCGTAGATATTGTAGCCACCCACGGTTTTGAGCATTTTTATTCCCATGCCCCTCCAGGGTGACTGGTTGTCTTGGCTGCCAACGAGAGGGAGTGCTAGGGGAATCCGGCATCTACCCCTAAGTCAAGGGATGCAAAAAAGCTGGACTTGTTGAGAAAAATGTATTCTATATCAGGGTTATAGCTTAGAATCACCAGCCAACTGGCTTTATTAGGGTGATACGACTTTAAGATCTGTGATGTTATTCTAAAATCTAAGAACAAGTTGCCTGAGGAAACTAAGCAGAAGTTCCTTTCTCTGGTAGATAAAGGGAAGTTGATGAGAAGAACTTCACTGCAGGCTGATTTGGATGCAGCTGACTTGGCTGCTAGGACCATGGCCTCTGCACCATCATCCGAACTGTTAGGAGTCCATGTGTTTCCTTACCTGACTGGCAAGTAAGAGCCTGGTCCAGATCTTGGGTGCTTTCCAGCATTGGCAGTATTCAATCCACTTTTGATGTACTGGGGCTACTAATCAATGTATAGAAATCTGTCCTGCCATCTGTACAAAGAATAGAATTAATTGGGGCAGTCCTGGACTCTACAAAAGCCAGGGCTTTCCTACCTAGCAGAGGTTCCAAGATGTGTCTTATTGCTCTAGGTCTAAAGGTGCATCCTATCATCAGTTTGGAACTGCCTCAAACTTCTAGGTCACGTGGCAGCATGGACTTACGAGATACAGCATGCCAGACTGCACCTCAGACATTTACAGGGTTGGATAGCCTCAGTGTATTCACCAGCCGTTATCATGCAGACAATGTGGTTCAAGTACCCCCATGGGGTCTTATCCTCCCTGGACCGGTGGATAGATTCTGCTGTTTGCAAGACAGTTCCCTTTGCCCCTCCACAACTGACGCTCACTTAGTTTGCCTTCAGAGTCAGGGGCTTTGGTCTCCCCAGGATCTGACTCCATATAAATTTAGGGAGCTCTGTACCATCCGCCTAGCTTGCATGGCATTCCTTCCACACATCAGGACTTGGAACTTATTGGTGGTCATGGACAACACAGCAACTATGTTTTATGTAAATAAACGAGGAGGGGCCTGATCCACAATGTTATGCCGGGAAGCTCTTATGGAACTTTTGCATCATCAGTTCCATCAACCTGAGAGCACCTTACCTTCCAGAAGTTCAAAACACTCTGGCAGACTACCTGACCAGGTTGTTCACAGGCCACCACCAGAGAGTCATCTCTCTGACTGGGCATTTCCAGATCCATATTCCAGCAGTGGGGAACTCCCAAAGTGGGCATGTTTGCAGCAAGCTAAAACAAAAAATGTCATCTTTTTCCCCCTGAGGGGGCCTCAGCTGAAAGTCTTATCCAAAGGTAAGCAAGATTCTGCTCACCTTGTTATAATAGCCCCTGCATAGCCCCATCAACATTGATTTTTCAACCCTATTAGTGATATCAGTCAGACCTCAACTGCTGTTCCTGAGAGAGGTGTATCTTATCTTCCAGCACAACGGTCTCTTTCTTCATCCCAGGCTTCAGGGTCTCTAGCTCATTGTGTTGATTCTTTGTGGCTGACAACTTTGGAACAAATTTGCTCTAAGTTTGCCTTCACTAGGTCTGCTTATTTTGCTAAATGGAAGAGATTTTATATCTTGTCCCTCAGAGGCGCATTCCTCTAGCTCAAGCTCTGATTAGCCATGTCTTGGACTATCTTTTGTTCTTAAAGGATTGGCTCTTAGTTTGATTAGAGTTCATCTGGAAGTGTTATCAGCTTTCCATCTACCTGTGGATAACGGATCAATTTTTTTCAAACCCCATGTCCATCAGGTTTCTGAAGGATTTGTTCAGATTATACCCATAGGTTTGTTATCATATTTCACAGTTGAGCTTAAGTTTAGTACTAGCAAAGTTGATGTTCCCCACCCCCTGAGCTGCGCACAACTTGTTCTTGTTACACATGTCAGTGAAAGTAGCTTTCCTTGTTGCCATAACCTTGGCTATGAGGTTTGGTGTCAGAGCCTCCCTATACAATTTTCTTTAGGGACAAGGTTTTACTTTACCTAAATTCCTGTCTAAAGTGGTCTCCAAATTGAATTTAAATCAAGAGATTATCTACCAACGTTCTTTCCAAAGTGTCCTTCCTGTAAAGGGAAAGAAATGCTTCATACTCTTGATGTTAGAAGAGCTTTGACCTTTTATCAAGACTGGATTAGGTCATTCAGGTCTTCGACTAAACTCTTCTTCTTCATTTCAGATAGGGTAAAGGGCCAACCAGTCTCAACTTGGAGGATCTCCACCTAGATCTCCAGTTGCATTTGTTTATCTTACCAATTGGCTGACATCACACCTCTGAGTAGAGTAATGGCTCATTCAACCAGGTTGCAGGTTAGGGTTCAATTCTGGATATTTGTAAGGCAGCTACATGGGTATTGCTCCATACATTTGTCTCTCACTATGCCATATCTCATCAATCCAGAGAGGATGCCAGGTTTCGACAAGTTGTCCTTTAATCCTTGTTTAAGTAGACTCTGAGCCCACTGCCAGTGTGAACTGCTTGTGAGTCACTACAGTAGGATGGACATGTGCAATTGCTCGAAGAAGCAAAACTGGTTTTCTGTAACTGTTCTTCAAAATGCATTGCACATGTTCATTCCATGACCTGCCTGCCTTCCCCTCTTTATTAGTCTTTCTGGGGCGAAGAAACTGAGGAAGGTTGGGGGCAGCATGCCCCTTTATGCATGCGTGCAGTGGCACAAGACACCAAAGGGCCCTTGCCCTGCCCTGATGGGTACTGCTAAGGGAAAAATCTTCGACAGCTGTGCATGAGGCATGCACAAACCTACATTGGAATGGACTTGTTCAGCACATCTCAGAGAACAATAGTTAGAGAGTTAGGTAACCATTTTTTTTCCTTCAAGAGACAAGGATTCAGACAACTCAATCCATCATTTTAGATCTCAAGACTTACCCAATCACAACTGTATGGAATAGTATGAGGCGTCTGGGACAAACAGCCTCTTGTACATAAATAGTCTGACAGGTTTCAGAGTAGCAGCCGTGTTAGTCTGTATTCGCAAAAAGAAAAGGAGTACCCGTGGCACCTTAGAGACTAACAAATTTATTAGAGCATAAGCTTTCGTGAGCTACAGCTCACTTCATCGGATGCATCCGATGAAGTGAGCTGTAGCTCACGAAAGCTTATGCTCTAATAAATTTGTTAGTCTCTAAGGTGCCACGGGTACTCCTTTTCTTTTTATAAATAGTCTGGTATGCCAGATTGCATCTGAGGACTCTACAAGGTTGGCTGGCCTCAGTATTTTTGCTGTGCTATCACTATCAGATCACTATGGGCAAGGGCGGCCCCCCCTCACATTTTAGACACTGTAGATTGATGGACGAACCCTGCTAACATCTGCATAGGAGTTCCATTTGTCCCTCCTCAACCATCGCTAATGCTAGTAATGGATGTGTTTGCTATAGGTTGAGGGGTTTGTCTGGGTTCCTTCACTCACAAGGGATGTAGTTCACAAAGGACCTGACTCTTCACATAAACATCAGGGGATTGGCAGCTATCTGGCTGACATGTCAGATTTTCTACTCCATATCAAGGGAAGACGCCTGCTTACTCTCACAGAGAACACAGCAGCAATGTTCTGTTTCTACGAACAAGGGGCCTGCTCATCCCTGTTCTGCCAAGATGGAATTTGTTTATGGGATTTTTTGCATTGCCAGCTCAATTGATCTCAAAGTCTATTACCTTCTCAGAGTGCAGAATGCATTGGCAGATTATCTAAGCAGGTCATTTACGAGTCACCACGAGTGGTCCCTTCTGATGTAACCAGGTCCATTTTCCAGCCCTGGAGGACTCACCAGGTAGACCTGTTTGCAATGAGATACAAGAGGAAATACCAGCAGTTTTGTTCCCTACAGGGTCACAGTCTGGGTTCCGTGACAGATGCTTTCCTGTTGCGCTGGTCGAGCAACCTCCTGTCCCTTTTGGTGAAAGCTGATACCACTTCCATTGGACCTGGATTTAATTTCTCAAAACTCTGCTCGCTTGCGCCATTCAAACCTGCAGACATTCCATCTAGCAGCATGGATGCTCTATAGTTAGATTCTAGGGAGCAAATGTGTTCAAAAGAGTTTCAGGATGTGCTGTTGAATAGTAGAATACTATCTACTAAGTCTACTTGCCTCTCTAAGTGGAAGGCTTCTCTAGTTGGTCTGGTTCTGCAGTTTCGCTGATGCATTCTTCAATCCTGCATATCTTGGTCTATCTTTTGTGCCGAAAACGGCAAGGTTTGGCCATTAACTCGATAACGGTCCATCTAGCAGCTATCTCGGCCTTCCACCGTCAGGTGGATAACCAATCTGTCTTTTATATTAGACTATCAACAAGATTTTTTTCAGAGTAGCAGCCATGTTAGTCTGTATTCACAAAAAGAAAAGGAGTACTTGTGGCACCTTAGAGACTAACAAATTTATTAGAGCATAAGCTTTCGTGAGCTACAGCTCACTTCATCGAATGCATCCGATGAAGTGAGCTGTAGCTCACGAAAGCTTATGCTCTAATAAATTTGTTAGTCTCCTTTTCTTTTTGTGAACAAGATTTTTGAGAGGCTTGGAAAGATTATATTCTCATGTATAAGATCCTGTTCCCCCATGGGACCTAAACTTGTATTGTCAAAGCTGATTTACAGGCAAGATTAACAACGTTTTGTTTTGCAGAGAACATCACAATTTCCTCAAGTTGTGCCTGAAGTTACTTTCTAATCATCTTGCTCTTGCGTTAGCTGGAGGAGTAGCTACTAGCATTCTTGGAAGGCAGGCAGGCCCACTTCGGAATTTGCTGTTTAGGTTGATGGACTCCTCTGTCCCAGATGAAATACAGGAAGTAAGTAATATTATTTAATTCACATCCAATTCTCTTTGATGTATGGTTATGATCAGAAAACATTCTGTAAAAATGGTGCCTTATTATTACCAATATTTGATTTACTGATTTAAAATCCAGTTTTGAGTTGTAAATTGAGCCAGTTTGATAAATATCTATTGATGATGAATAGATATCTGAACCTCAGTATAACTTCAGTTGGCTTTTTTTATCATACTTATATAGCTATATTATTAGGGCTGTCGATTAATCTCAGTTAACTCGTGATTAACTCAAAAAAATTGCGATTAATCACAGTTTTAATCGCCCTACTAAACAATAGAATACCAGCTGAAATTTTATTAAATATTTTTGGATGTTCTACATTTTCAAATATATTGATTTCAATTGCAACACAGTATACAAAATACAGTGCTCATTTTATATTGTTGTTTTTGATTACAGATATTTGCACTGTAAAAAACAAATATTTTTCGGTTCACCTCATACAAGTACTGTAGTGCAATCTCTTTATCATGAAAGTTGAACTTACAAATGTAGAATTATGTACCAAAAAAATAACTGCACTCAAAAACAGAACAATGTAAAACTTTAGAGCCTACAAGTCCACTCGGTCCTACTTCTTGTTCAGCAAATCGCTCAGACAAACAAGTTTGTTAACATTTGCAGGAGTAAATGTTGCCCACTTCTTGTTTACAATAGTCACCCGAAAGCGAGAACAGGCATTCGCATGGCACTGTAATAGCTGGAGTCACAAGATATTTGTGTGTCAGATGAGCTAAAGATTCATATGTCCCTTCATGCGTCAACCACCATTCCAGGGGACAGGCATCCATGTTCTGCTCGATAGGCATCCAAAGCAGAGCAGACTGACACATGTTCATTCTCATCATCTGAGTCAGGTGCCACCAAACAGAAGGTTGATTTTCTTTTTTGGTAGTTCAGGTTCTGTAGTTTCTGCATCGGAGTTTTGGCCTTTTAAGACTTCTGAAAGCATGCTCTATACCTCGTCCCTCTCAGTTTTTTGGAAGGCACTTCAGATTCTTAAACCTTGTGCTGCAGCTATCTTTTAGAAATCTCACGTTGGTACCGTTTTTGCGTTTTGTCAAATCTGCAGTGAAAGTATTCTTAAAATGAACAACATGTGCTGGGTCATCATCCGAGACTGCTAGAACATGAAATAAATGTCAGAATGCGGGTAAAACAGAGCAGGAGACATACAATTCTCCCCCAAGGAGTTCAATCATAAATATAATTAACGCATTATATTTTTAACGAGCGTAATCACCATGGAAGCATGTCCTCTGGAATGGTGGCCGAAACATGAAGGGGCATACGAATGTTTATCATATCTGGCTTGTAAATACCTTCCAATGCCAGCTACAAAAGTGCCATGCAAATGCCTGTTCTCACTTTCAGGTGACATTGTAAATAAGAAGAGGGCAGCGTTATCACCCATAAATGTAAACAAACTTGTTTGTCTTAGTGATTGGTTGAACAAGAAGTAGGACAGTGTGGACTTGTAGGCTCTGTGAAGTTTTACATTGTTTTGTGTCAACTGCAATTATGTAACAAAAAATCTACATTTGTAAGTTGCACTTTCACTACAAAGAGATTGCACTACAGTACTTGTATGAGCTGAGTTGAAATACTATTTCTTTTATCATTTTTACAGTGCAAATATTTGTGATAATATACACTTTGATTTCAATTACAACACAATACAAAAATATATATATATATATATGAAAATATCTAAAATATTTAATATGCAATTGATATTCTATTGTTTAACAGTGCAATTAAAACTGATTAATGGACAGCCCTACTTTAAATTTAAATTGGTCCTATTATTGTGTAATTTTTGGAATTTGTCAAGACACTGGTTCTGTAGTTGTACTATCTGAAAAAGTGAGGTGGTCTGAATTTTCAGCACTAGCTCATTTTGCAAACTCTTTCCTCTGCTGAAGTTAGAATCTTTTTGAACAAAAAATTATGTGGAAATAAATCATGCATTCCTACAACTACAATACCCACCTGCTGAAGTGAAGAAACAGATTGACAGAGCCAGAAGAGTACCCAGAAGTCACCTACTACAGGACAGGCCCAACAAAGAAAACAACAGAACGCCACTAGCCATCACCTTCAGCCCCCAACTAAAACCTCTCCAACGCATCATCAAGGATCTACAACCTATCCTGAAGGACGAGCCATCGCTCTCTCAGATCTTGGGAGACAGACCAGTCCTTGCTTACAGACAGCCCCCCAATCTGAAGCAAATACTCACCAGCAACCACACACCACACAACAGAACCACTAACCCAGGAACCTATCCTTGCAACAAAGCCCGTTGCCAACTCTGTCCACATACCTATTCAGGGGATACCATCATAGGGCCTAATCACATCAGCCACACTATCAGAGGCTCGTTCACCTGCGCATCTACCAATGTGATATATGCCATCATGTGCCAGCAATGCCCCTCTGCCATGTACATTGGCCAAACTGGACAGTCTCTACGTAAAAGAATGAATGGACACAAATCAGACGTCAAGAATTATAACATTCAAAAACCAGTTGGAGAACACTTCAATCTCTCTGGTCACTCGATCACAGACCTAAGAGTGGCTATCCTTCAACAAAAAAGCTTCAAAAACAGACTCCAACGAGAGACTGCTGAATTGGAATTAATTTGCAAACTGGATACAATTAACTTAGGCTTGAATAGAGACTGGGAATGGATGAGTCATTACACAAAGTAAAACTATTTCCCCATGGTATTTCTCCCTCCCACCCCACCCCCCACTGTTCCTCTGATATTCTTGTTAACTGCTGGAATTAGCCTACCTGCTTGTCACCATGAAAGGTTTTCCTCCTTCCCCCCCCTGCTGTTGGTGATGACTTATCTTAAGTGATCACTCTCCTTACAGTGTGTATGATAAACCCATTGTTTCATGTTCTCTGTGTGTGTGTATATAAATCTCTCCTCTGTTTTTTCCACCAAATGCATCCGATGAAGTGAGCTGTAGCTCACGAAAGCTTATGCTCTAATAAATTTGTTAGTCTCTAAGGTGCCACAAGTACTCCTTTTCTTATTCTTGAGTGAGTTGTTAAATTTTGAGACTAAAGTAATTATAGGGTGGAATTTTAGGCCCGCTTTAGGTGCAGTTTTCAAAGCAGCCTTACTGTCCATTAGGGCACCGCTATGATTTGAGCCAAGTGTGGGTGGCGCTGTGTAAACTAGTAAAAATAAAGTCTCTGCTCTAAACAGCTTCAAAAGACACAAGTGAAAGATGCAGTATGTTAGGATGTGTGTATTTTGTCCTACTTCTTAAATAAATAAAACTGCTCTTCCAGCCATAGGCCTCTTTTTAGCAGGGACTACCAATCATACCAAATTGTGTTAATATTTGTGGTGGCTTACTGATGTATTTAGAAAGAACTAGGAAGAAATTAAGTAATTAGCTATTATTTGTGATCAGTTGGGGCTCAATCAGGGTTTGAACACACATTCGTAGAAAGTAAGAAAAGTTAGTGCACTAACCTAATTTACAAAAACAACAAGGAGTCTGGTAGCACCTTAAAGACTAACCAGTTTATTTGGGCAGAAGCTTTCATGGGTAAAAACCCCACTTCTTCAGATGCATGGAGTGAAACTTACAGATACAGGCATTTATTATACTGACACATGAAGAGAAGGGAGTTACCTCACAAGTGGAGAACCAGTGCTGACAGGGCCAATTCAGTCAGGGTGGATGTAGTCCACTCCCAATAATTGATGAGTCGGTGTCAATTCCAGGAGAGGGAAAGTTGCTTTTGTAGTGTACCAGCCACTCCCAGTCCCTATTCAAGCCCAAATTAATAGTGTTAAGTTTGAAAATGAATTTTAGTTCTGCAGTTTGTCTTTGAGGTCTGTTTCTGAAGTTTTTTTGTTCAAGTATGGCTACTTTTAAATCTGTTACAGAATGTTCAGGAAGATTGAAGTGTTCTTTTATAGGCTTGTCTGTTACCATTCCTGATGTCCAATTTGTGTCCATTTATTCTTTTATGTAGAGTGTCTAGTTTGTCCAATGTACATGGCAGACGGGCATTGCTGGCACATGATGGCATCCATCACATTAGTAGATGTGCAGGTGAATGAGTCCCTGAGCCATTATGTTGATAGAAAAATATTTCAAAATATAAAGTGTTGTCTCCCCCTCTCCTTTCTTGTTAGGTTGTAATTGAGACTCTGTCAGTAGGTGCAACTATGCTACTGCCTCCATTGCGAGAAAGAATGGAATTGCTGCATTCTCTTCTACCCCAAGGCCCTGATAGATGGGAGAGCTTATCAAAGGGGCAGGTAAGGCCTTGTAAAACTGTGTCACCCTTTGAAAGTAATTATGTGAACACCTATATTAGAAGATATACCTGGAGCAGTTTGAAGGTCAATTGCTGTTGAGAGCCAATCTAATTAAACAAAACTGAATAATGTAAATTTAAAAATCTTATGTTGCTGGTTCCCTAAGTCTTTTTTCAAAAATAAGGAAAAGTGCTGGAATTAGATCTTGTGGTTCTGTACTAATAATCAGAGTACTTGTATAATGCTTTTTATACATAGATTTTATAGCACTTTCCAAAAGTGGATAAGTATTACTGTCTCTGTTTTTACAAATGTGAGCAACTGAGATTAACACAAAAAGGTTGGATGACTTGCCAAGTGTCATCCAACAAGTGAATCGTAGAATCAGGAACAGAATACAAATTTTAACTCCTCACCTGGGGTGTAGTCTAGGAGCCTAAATCTCAACTGTCCAGTGTGTGTGGATGGCTGTCCTTCCTCATAATGTTTATAACCCAAACCCCAGTGGTAAAGATCCTGTACTTTTATTAGTGAAATGAGTGAGCATAGGCTACAGTGTTATTTGGGAGTAGAATGTGCTTCAGACCAGGTTCTCTGTATACCTTTCCTTCCTTGCTTGTGGGAAGAAAGAAAAGCAGGCCTAGTGATACACTGCTGGGCAGAGGAGTTACATTTAGCAGTGCTTCATTTGAGGAGTGGGAAATATCCTGTTGAGACATTCCTCTTGCCCACCCCATCATAGAGTGGGAAGAGAGAAGAAGTTAAAGACAGACTGTTTGTTTTATTTATTTATTACTGTAGTGCCTAGGAGCCTTAGTCATGGACCAGGACCCCATTGTGTTAGGCATGCTACAGACACAGAACAAAAAGACCTTTCCCTGATTTGAAGTGGATGGGAACTGTGGATCTTCAGCATTTGAGCCTTAGGTTTAAAATAACATTGGGCAGCTGTCACATAGGATAATCCTGGCCTTTAAACTTGCGTACTATGGACTATACAGTGTACTAGAATGTCAGAATTATGAGTACGAATTCTAACAAAACTGGAAGATTGTTTCTCAAAGTATAGTACCCTAGGGCTAGCACAAACTAAGAACCCTGGTATCTTCATAGATTTATAGATTATATGGCCAGAAGGGGCCATTGTGACCATCTAGCCTGACCTCCTGTATAATAGTTAGTAGACTGGAGTTTTCGCTACTCCTTATAATTTAACTTATCCCCTGTTAATTGATACTGATTACAGTGCATACAAACAAGCAGTGTGGAACATCTCAGAACAAAGGCATTGGGATAGGTTTAAAGGATTTCAAAAGTACATCCACATTAGTGTACTTTTATTAATGCAACTTTCACCTTTAGGTCAAAGGAATTAAAACTCAAGTATCAGATTTGTCCAAAGATGTATGGAAGCATGGTATAAGTCAAGATATTGTACAGTCAGATGAGTGAAGCTTGGCTGGGTTAAATATAGGCAGTTTAATGGGCAGTTTTGGTTTTCAAAAGGCTGCACTGAATCAAGTGAATAATCTGACAAGGTGGATGTTGCAGACAGAATAAACTAAAATGGTGGGCATACTGCATGAATACCTTATTTATTAATGCATTAAGAATTGTACAAAACTCTGTAAAATCTGATTCCAACATGCCGATGTTGCTGGCACAAAAGCCTGAGGCAGGCAACAGCTGGATTCGTTGCCCGGTGTGCATTGCCCAATAATCACAACGGGGTGGAGAAGTAGTTTAGTTTATTTGAAGCTTCAAGCGGTACAGGGAGACAACAATCTCCAAATCCTGCACACCAGTGCAAGCAGTTGCACATATTTTATACATTCATTCTTTAGCATACTTATCCAATAGCAAGCTGCCCTAAGTATTCATATAGCCAATCCGGTATACCAGCCAGTTCCCCTTTTTCCTCTTATCTATTCCCCCATATATGGAGTTTTGTTCAGCATTATCTAACATTCCTGTCCTGCTTGACCTAATCTTGCTCCAGCCAGTCTGTGCCTGCAATACACTGTTGCAAACTTCTCAGCGTGACCGCTGAGAGTGTCTCCAGGCAGAAAAGGGAAGGGTGGGGGCATCTGGGCCTAGAGCGAGGAGGGCTTCATCAACACTCGTGGTCTTGCATCCCCTTGAGTTACCTAGTGGCCGTGCCCGGTGTCCCCAACAACTCCTTTCTTTGAGAATACTCAACAGCTTTGTCTCTGAGTTTTCTCACTTGGGCTCTTATCTTTTTATAAGGGGACTTTGCATAAGCACTTTGTGGTAGCCCTGAAGGGAATGCATTACCATGTTTTTTACAAGGGCTCTGACACATATTGCACAACATAACACCATCAGTACGATTTAAGACAGGAGAAAACTTTTCAACAACAGACTAAACAAACCACCAAGCCAAGATGACAAACCCCAGCCTGAAAACAAGGTTTGCAACCAATCATTCCTCGGGGGCAGTGTAGGCAGCCTGTGCTCTGGCTCGGGCATGGGCCTCAGCTTGTACTATCTTATCATAAATCTCATAACTGCTGTCATTTACATTTTCACAACATCGGGACCGACAAGGGCCCAAACACCCCCTTGGGATGCCAAAAGGTAGTCCAAGGCCAGCCTGTTTTGGAGGGAATACGTTCTGAGCTGCTGTACCTCCTTATTTAATGTTACTGCTGCTGACCCTAGATCACGAATTGAGTCCTCTAATTCTAAGGCTACTTTTTCAAGCACCATTTGAAGCCTTACAGTATAGCAGCCTATGCATGCTATGGCTGGCCCTGTAATCAGTGGCACAATTCCCAGTATGGAGCACCCTGTAAGCTTTTCAGTTGTGAGGGGATTCTTAGCATTGCCCTCTAAGGCCGCATTGAGTCGCTGCAGGGTCTCTTCTCGTGACTCAACAGAGGTATCTCGGGTATTCCAAATCTTTCCTTTGGGCAGTGTGGTAGTTATTGAAAGATGAGGAACTCCATAAGCTATACAACAGCTACCTGTCCAATTGGCGGGCAATACCTTGTAAGCCTTTCGGCCACATACAAAATAGTGACCCTGTAAGGCCCAGTAAGGACTGTTTCTTAGAGGGATTCCTGGGATATTTAAGTCCGCTTTTCCAAACAATTCATATGCTCCCAGGGGGGCTTCCCATCCTCCCGAGTGGGTAGAAGGGGGGGGGTATTCCTAATTGTGCCGTTCAAATTGCACTCACCATAAGGACCGCTGTAAACCCACCATTGGCCTGCTATAGTGGAAATATTAACTGAACGGCAATTTATATTTCCTGGCCCTCTTTTTGTGGAAGGATCATTCGTAAGAGTTTCCCCAAAAGGGGAGGAACCATTACATCCACACTGTTGACCTCCCCTCTCGGTTTGTATCCAATATCCATTGGCCCACTGTGTAATAACACAGGAACTCCTTCCCACAGGACTCCTTTAGTGATCAGATTCGTTTCGGGTAAAACAAAATACTCCCTCAGTGAGCACTGCAACTGAATACTCCTGATCCTGGTAGGTAGCTTGCTACAAAGAGATCTTATCCCAGAACGATGAGTCCGTTCGATTTCTACTTTCCTGCTCTTTGGTGGCGGCTAATTCTGCTAGGGTTAAGGGCAGCATGACAAGGGGCACTCCTGTTCTGGGGGAAAGTGGAGTCGGAGCACACGCCCAGCAATCAGTTGGGTTTGTTAAAGTAGCAACATGGTGCGCAAGTAAAACAAAGGAATTATGTTCCCGATATGCACAGTTTAGAAAATAACAGGGTTACACGATTAATTATTACCGGGGTCCTCCCGGTCCAGAGTTTCCAGTTTTTGAGTGGGCTCATTTTGGCGCTAAGGTGCCCGCTGTTTGTCTCTGTTAAACAGTAACTTTAGCCCGAGATCGTCACTAGATGAAGAGTCAACGGGGTGGACGGTCCACTGCTCTGCTGCTGAAGGGGTGGGTACTGCCTTCAGACGCGAGTGATGGATCCAGTTCTTGTGTCCCTCGACCTTTGCCGCCGTATGGGAGATCAGCAGGACGATGTAAGATCCTTTCCACTTTTCCTGGAGAGGCTCGTCCTTCCAGGTGCGAACAAGCACAGAGTCGCCAGGCTGTAAGGAGTGGATGGGAGAGTCCAAGGGAAGAGGCTGGGAGTCTTTTTAGTATACCTGTGAAGAGACGAGAACAGCAGACAAGGAACACACATACTGAGACACAAAACCATTACCCAGCTCCCACTCCCCTGACAGAACCGGTGTGCCATTCATAGGCCATACCCTCCCAAACATACTTTCAAAGGGACTAAGCCCTAATCTACCCTTTGGGAGAGCGCGGATGTGGAGCAGGACGAGGGGTAAGGCATCAGGCCATCGCAGGGAGGCTTCTTGGCACACTTTTGAAAGATGTCGTTTAAGGGTCTGATTGGTACGCTCTACTATGCCACTGGCTTGTGGTCTCCAGGGCGCATGGAGTTTCTAGGGATCTGCAAGGCATTCGAGATGCTTTGGGCGATCTTTGATGTGAAGTGTGTCCCGTTGTCAGATTTCATCCACTGAGGAAGTCCGAAGCGAGGAATGACCTCCTTAACAAACTTAAGGGCCACCGTCCTGGCAGTGCAATTGTGGCATGGCAAGGCTTCTGGCCATCCGCTGAATCGATCCACTAAGACAAGGAGATATTTGTACCCTTGGGTCCAAGGAAACTCAGTAAAATCTATTTGCCACACCCACCCGGGGCCCGGAGTGGGTTCCAGAGCAGCGGGTGGCCCTGGATGTCCTGGTCGGGGGTTATTCTTTTGACAGACTAAGCAGTCCTCCTGTACCTGGATAGCCAGGGGTCAGAGTCCAGAAGTTATAAAGTATTTTCCCATCAGTTGGATAAGTGCTTCCCTGCCAGCATGAGTGGTTTGATGTAATATCTGTAACACTGGCTAGATCAGGCCCTTCGGTAGAAGGACCTTCCCTTCCGGGGAATGGAGCCATCCCTCCTTTTCCTGGAGACCGAGTTTATCGGTTAGCTGTCTCTCCTCTCCAGAGTACTGGTGGGTCGCAAGCTCCCCCACGGATGGGATAAGGGCATGCATATGGACATTCTCAGTCTGAGGGGATATCAGGGTGGCAGCATGCTTAGCTTCTCTATCTGCCCGGGCGTTATTCCTGGCCACATCTTGATCTTCCCTTTGATGGGCTTTACAGTGTATCACTGCCACTTCCGAGGGGAGTTGTACGGCTTCTAGGAGCTGGAGGATTTGGGGCCCGTACTTGACTGGGGAGCCTTGAGCTGTCAGCATTCCCCTTTGCTTCCATAAGCCAGCATGAGCATGTAGCACTCCAAAGGCATATTTTGAATCAGTAAAAACTTTGACCCGCTTTCCTTTTGACAGTTCAAGTGCATGGGCGAGGGCGACTAATTCAGCCAGCTGGGCAGAGGTCCCAGTGGGCAAACCCTTGGCTTCCACAGTGTCATGGAGGGTTACGACAGCATAGCCCGCCCTCCTTTGCCCATTTATCACAGTGCTGCTACCATCAGTATACCACTCGTGATCTGCATTTAGGAGGGGTATATCTTTTAAGTCTGGACAGCTAGAGTTTTGGGTATCTATTATCTCTAAATAATCATGTTCCTGTTCCTCAGTCTCCGGTAAGAGGGTGGCGGGGTTAAGGGAGGGGCAAGACTGTAAGGTGACTTCAGAGTTCTCTAGAAGTTTAGCCTGGTACTTAGCCATCCGAGCCTGGGTGAGCCAAAGGCCTCCCTTTGCATCCAATACAGCTCGCACCATATGAGGGGTATATATCTGTATTGTTCCTCCCAAAGTTAGTTTCTCAGCTTCAGCCAGTGTCGGGGCTGTGGCTGCAACTGCCTGCAGGCACGCTGGCCATCCCTTTGCCACTTGGTCCAGCTGCTTAGAGGAATAGGCCACGGGATGTTTCCATGCTCCCAACAACTGTGTGAGCACTCCGAGGGCCACCCTCTTTCGTTCATGTACATACAGCTGAAACGGCTTAGTGAGATCCGGGAGACCCAGAGCTGGAGCTTCGATCAGCTTCCTTTTCAAGATTTTAAATGCCCTGTCGGCCTCTGGGGCCCAATAGAAGGGGTCATGATCTGCTTCTTTTACACAATGATACAGGAATCTAGCCCACAGTCCAAATTCCGGGATCCATATCCGACAGAACCCCGCCATGCCCAGGAAGGCTCTGAGGTGTTTACGATTAATGGGAACGGGAACCTGGCAGACAGCCTCCTTCCTCTCATTGGAAAGCTGATGCTCCCCCTGCCTTATGTGGAACCCCAGGAATTGTACCATCGGGAGGGCAATTTGAGCCTTGCTTCTCGATACCAGATATCCTCTGAGGCCAATAAAATTCAGGAGACCCACAGTGGCTTTGAGGCATGGGGTTAGGGCCATTGTAGCAATTAACAAATCATCTACATATTGAAGAAGAAGAGCCCCCTCCTCGTTGTTCCACTCTTCCAGATCCCTGGCCAAAGCCTGGCCAAAAAGGGTGGGGGAATTTTTAAATCCCTGGGCCAACACTGTCCATCATAGTTGTTTTTTAACCCTTTTTGTGTCCTCCCACTCAAAAGAAGAGATTTCTTGGGACGAGGTATCTACGGGAATAGCGAAGAACGCATCTTTCAAATAGAGGACCGAAAAATGGGTATACTGGCCTCCTACAGAAGCCAGTAAGGTATACGGATTCAGAACGAGGGGGTGCAGAGTTTTAACCCGTTCATTAAGTGCCCTCAGATCCTGTACCAAGCGATACGTGCCATCAGGTTTTCGTACGGGCAGGATGGGAGTGTTCCAGGCTGACTGGCATTCCCGGAGGTTTCCATATGTTAAGAACCAATCTATAGTGTCCTGTAAACCTTCTCTGGCTTCCCTTGCAATTGGATACTGTTTAACTCGCACCGGGCCTTTTCCTGGCAGGAGCTGAACCTTAACAGGGACTTGATGGGTAGCTTTTCCTGGGACCCCCGCTGCCCACACTAGAGGGTACACCGGATCTTCCCACAGGCTCCATTCTGGGGCTTGCATAGCTGAGGGCTCAACTGTAAGGGTCATGAGCCATACATTCTCGGGGGGTAGGGTAAGGGTTATTTCGTCTTGAGTAAACTGCAAGGTGGCGCCTAGGCGACAAAGCAGATCCCGTCCCAGCAAAGGCGTCGGGCACTCGGGGAGATGGATCAGCTTGTGAGAGATAGTCCTGTTTCCCAAAGCGCATTCTGCTGGGGCATACACTGGGCACTTGGTGCCTCTGCCTGTGGCACCCACCACGGTAAGGGAGTCTGCTACCAGCAACTGAAGGGGTTGATTCACGGCAGTTCGTGCGGCTCCAGAGTCAACTAAAAAGTCTATTTCCAAACTTCCCACCCGCATCTTTACTCGGGGTTCCGGGGGCAGGGCGGTCCGTCCCCCCTGACACCCCTACCCCTATTCCTGTTCCTCCATTGCCATCATAGGGGCGCCCCCCTCTCCATTCCTCTCTGGGCACTCATTCTTCCAGTGTCCCTCTTGTCTACACAAGGCACGCTGGTTGTGACCCAGTCGGGTCTCCTACGGGCCTGGACGTCCGCGTCCACGGCCCCTTCCTCCCCGGCCACTTCGCGTAGTGCCGGCCTGTACCGCCGCTACCATCATTCTAACGTGGTTTTTCTCCTTTTCTGCCTCCCTTAGACTATAAGCTGGGTTTGCAGTCTCTAAGATTTGTGCCATGGTCATGCCCATTAGATCCTCTTTTTTTTCTGTAACTTTCTCTTAATATCAGGGGCTGCTCTGCTCGTGAAAATTCCCTTAATGATTCCCTCAGTTTCCTGATCATCGGGGTCTGCATTGGTGTTCTGTCGAATAGCGTCCCGAATACGCTGTAGGAAGGCCCCTGGGCTTTCCTTTAGATCCTGCATTACGTTGTACGGTTTTGTCCAATTATTATGTCGGACAGCTGAGTGACGGTGTCCATGCAAAAGCAACTGCTTATAGGTGGTAAGCCAGGTCATACCCGCAGGATCATTTGGGTTCCACCTGGGGTCTGCTCGGGGGACCTGCTCATCTGGGTCATGGACGTTATTACGATCCTGGTCGTACCGTCTCTGTGCCTCCTCCCTTGCCTTGGACACGACCTGTTGTCATTCGACCTCAGACGATAAGGTGCGCAGGAGGACGTTGCAGTCGTCCCAATCTGGCTTATAGCTGCTAAGGCAGCCCTCAAAAACTGAAATAAACCTACTCGGGTTGGTGGGAAAACTCCCCTGTCTGTACTTTGAAAGCAGCCAAATCCATAGGGTTAAAGGGCACATGGGTATAGACCTGCATAGTCGTGGCCGGACGCTCACCTGTGCAAGTACGGGAGATCTTAGTCTCAGTAAGTAAAGGATATAAGCCCACTGTAGGGGCCCTATCAGGTGGGGGCATGGAGGCTGAAGGGGACACCGGACCTGCCATCACAGTTGGGGTGGGGGTCTGGGAACTAACATTAGCCACTACCGAACCAGTCGGAGTCAAATTACATCGCTGTAAGACGTCTGATGGATTACACAAAGCCAAAAACAAGTACGCATACAGATGTTCATTCCATTTCCCCGTTCGCTGACAGAACAAAAGTAACTGGAGGATTGTATTGTAATTAATTGACCCTCCTGGTGGCCACCGCTCCTGGTCCTCTAGTTGATATTGAGGCCAGTCAACTGTACAGTATCGTTTTAATTTATTCTTAGTCATCAGATCCGATCCAAATACCTTCCAATTTGCTAGGATACACTCTAGGGGCATACACTGTGCCTTCCCTCCCGAGCTCTGTCCCTGTCCCATGCCTACAGGGTAACTCTAGGCGTCCCCAGGTTCAAAACAGAACAGACAGTCTGGATTTCAAAAGGTTCCTACGTTATCCGAAGGACCGGTTCCCCACTGTTGCCCATGGCACTTCTCCACTTATCAGCGCATTGCACCATTGTGCCCTACGGGGCCGGTTGAGCTATGCCCCTCCGAGGCCCCCGGGAATCACACCGGTGTGCACTGGGCGTCGGTTGGAGTCCTCACCCGCCGGTCCCCGCAAGGGATCTGGGCAAGGCTTGTGTTGTAGCCTCTCACCCACCCAGGGGCGCCAAAAACTGTTGCTGGCACAAAAGCCCGAGGCAGGTAACAGCTGGATTCGTTGCCCGTTGTGCATCGCCCAATAATCACAACAGGGTGGAGAAGTAGAAAAGTTTATTTGAAGCTTCAAGCGGTATAGGGAGACGACAATCTCAAATCCTGCACACCAGTGCAAGCAGTTACACGTATTTTATACATTCATTCTTTAGCATACTTATCCAATAGCAAGCTGCCCTAAGTATCCATATAGCCAATCCGGTACACCAGCCAGTTCCCCTTTTTGTCTTATCTATTCCCCCATATATGGAGTTGTTTGTTCAGCATTATCTAACATTCCTGTCCTGCTTGACCTAATCTTGCTCCAGCCAGTCTGCGCCTGCAATACACTGTTGCAAACTTCTCAGCCTGACCGCTGTGAGTGTCTCCAGGCAGAAAAGGGAAGGGGGGGGCTATCTGGGCCTAGAGTGAGGGGGCTTCATCGACACTCGTGGTCTTCCATCCCCTTGAGTTACCTAGTGGCCATGCCCGGTGTCTCCAACACCGAGATGACATCAAGGATATTTAACAATGTAACTGTCGGTTATGTCCAGTAATTGTCTGACACTGATTATACAGTTAGCAAAAGTAGTGTGGTCTACAGACTAAAAGAAGATTATTACATTATAAATTGTATGATATGAGCAGTATACTAAAATGTTTTAGTGAAAAATGTTAAAAAAAAAAAAAAAATTCTGACTTTTACAAAACTTGTGTACTGAGAGAGAAACCATAATACAAAGTTGGAAAAGGTTGACTCAAAGTTGATTTTTTCACCTTCTTCCATGAAGTTATGTGCTCTTTTTTTGTGGTTTGTAATTGTTCACTTAAACCTCTAGACCTCAAAATTACCATAGTGTTACAAATAATACAAATTTACTGAATTTTTTCTGCTTGAGCTTCATATACTGTTGTTTTGCTAAGTCATTATGAAGAGCTTTGTGAATTTGTTAACCACAGTTTCTTAAGACTGAGTTAGAGAGGACCTTCTGGTCTGGCATCTGTTCTGTCCCCCTGAATGATGGGAATATTGAGTTAATTCTCTCTTAATTATCCTAGATATCTTTAGAGCAGGGGTTGGCAAACTATGGCCGGCGGGCCACATCTGGCTCTCCAGCCAGTTTAATCTGGCCCACAAGCTCCTGCTGGGGAGCGGGGTCTGGGGCTTGCCCTGCTCCCATGCTCCAGCCGGGTAGCGGTGTCGAAGGCTGCTCCACGCGTGTGTGCCGAGCGGCATGCTGCTGCTTCCAGAAGCTGCTTGAGATAAGTGCTGCCCAGAGCCTGCACCCCGACCCCCCTCCTATGCCCCAGCCCTGATCTCTCTCCTGCAACCCAACCCCCTGCCCCAGCGCAAAGCCCCTTCCCGCACCCTGAACTCCTCATTTCTGGCCCTACCCCATGGGCCTGCACCCCCAGCCAGAGCCCTCACCCCCTCCTGTACCCCCAACCCCAATTTCATGAGCATTGATGGTCCACCATACAATTTCCATACCGAGATGTGGCCCTTGGGCCAAAAAGTTTGCCCATCCCTGCTTTAGACTGTCATCTAGTCCAGTATATATATCAAGTGCCTATCTTTGAAAATCTGCAGTGAAAGCTAGTCATCAAACTTTGTTAGCAGGTGGTTACATTACCCAAGTGTTTTAATAGTTAAAGCATTAGGAAAAAATTTCTAGTTCGTTACTTTGTTGTCTAACGAGAACAATTGTTCCTATCTAATTATTTCCTTTAGAGAATGCAATTGGATATTATTCTGACAAGTTTGCAAGATCATACCCATGTAGCCTCGCTACTTGGTTATAGTTCACCATCTGATGCAACAGAAGTTTCCTCACTATGTGTTGGCTATGGAAACCTATCTGATCAAACATATGGTGTCCAGAGCAGCCATCCAGATACTCATCTAGCTGAAATTTTAATGAAGACTCTGCTAAGAAATTTAGGATTTTACACGGTATGTTTAGGGCTTGTCTTGAACTTTTTATAGTAATCAAGTTATTTTTAAAAAATTCTCTTTAGTTTGGGTAAAATAATTCTGTTCCTCCTTTAATGTTTGTTCAAGAGACCTGCAACAGGAACCTGCAACCAGCCTCACTTCCCCCCTAAAACAGGACTAAAACTAATTTACTATCCCTAATACTAAGGGTCCAATATTATTGTTGTTGCATTTGACTTTTGTTTATATATAGTTGCTCCCAGATGCAGGATGGTGCCCCAGGCAGATGAAAAGGATTCATAAATCCTCCCTCCAGATTTGTGAGAGCCAGTGGGCTTCTGCTGCACTCTTCTATGCAGCCTATCAGCTGAGAAGCTCCTCTCCCCAAACCCAGAAGTAGATGGACAATCCTTGAAAGGTTCTTGGAGTTCTTTCCCCTGCTAGCTTGGACAAAGCCTTCCTATGTCTGAGGCTGTGAGGTGGACAGGTGTTTTTAAGGGTCTTCCCTAAAGGGCTTGTCTAGATAGTGCGTACCAAAATGGGGTGTACATCTACAGTGAATGAATGTGCTGTGCACTAATTGTCCATGTGGACCCTTCTACCGCATGGACAGTTAGTGCATGGAATGCTAGTGCTATAGATTTACACCCCAGCTTGCTGTGCACTATCTTTCCATCTAAGATGAGCCCAGAGCAGTTTACATTCAAGTTGAATCCCTACCAAACTTTATATCTGAAACTCTGCTAACTTTTTCCTTTCTGAATTCTTATGTGAAAATTGAACTGGTATTTTTCTTCCCTTCCACTCCAGATTAGACAGTGAAAAATACTAATCATGTTAACATGTTCTTCTAAACCTTTGTGTCAGTAGTCAGCCCAGAACAAATTTTAAAGTTCCAATTGCATATCTCTGGATATTATGGTTCATGGGGAGATTTTCAAAGGCACAAAGATGTGTGGTGTCTAGCTCTTAATGCCTGTCTGTCCTTTGTGCTTTTGAAAATCTCCTTAGAATAGAAATACTTGACTGTATAACAGCAGTCACAGTGACTGATGTAAAAATCTCAATGATTGTGATTTCAGATTGTCCAAATTTATGTAGGCTGGGATTTTCAAAGGAACCCAAGAGAATAAGGAGCCCAGTTCCCATTGACTTTCTTGGGTTCTTTTGTAAATCCCAGCTGTAAATGTTTGGAGGTGAAAGAGTTTCCTTTTAAGATACGAAGAGTATTATAATATTTTAAAATGGACAATATATGATTATTCCTTTTGTCGAATTAGGATCAAGCCTTTGGAGAGTTGGAGAAGAATAGTGATAAGTTTTTACTTGGGACATCATCATCTGAAAACAGCCAACCTGCTCATCTTCATGAGCTGTTGTGTTCACTGCAGAAACAATTGCTGGCTTATTGTCATATCAACAGTGTTAGTGAGGTGCGTGGGCTTTTTGGTCATATCTTCTGGAAATATAACATTACTCCTCTTCATTTTGTGAGCATCTACGTAGGATAAGATTTGAATAATGTGTATTTGGAAGTTACAATCTAATACATGATGAAACCTTCTAAAATACATTTGTATTATTTTGTTACAAGTAGTTTCTCTTTTTTCCAGAATTCTAGCAGTGTGGCACTGCTACACAAACACCTCCAGCTTTTACTGCCGCATGCTACAGATACCTATTCACGTTCTGCAACTCTTCTTAAGGAAAGTTCTTGGAATGGCAGTGTTGGGGAAAAACTAAGAGGTATATATTGCTAAAAAGGTCAAGTTTAAAGAGATACCACAAACTTGAAATATACTAATTAAAAAAGAGTTTAAAGTAACTTCATGTACCACAACTGCTTCTGAGGGCTTGGCTACACTTGCAAGTTAGAGCGCATTAAAGCAGCCCCGGGCACTGTAACTCGTGACATGTCCACACTGGCAAGGCACGTAGAATGCCTGGACTTTGCAGCTGGAGCGCTCCTGGTAATCCACCTCCATGAGAAGCATAAAGTTTGCTGCGCCCCGGCTGAAACATCCAGGCGTTAATGTGAATGAGATGTTGCATTACTGCGCTGTGATTGGCCTCCGGAAACGTCCCATAATCTCCTGAAGTCAAGTGGCCACTCTTCTCATAGTTTTGGAATCGGCTGCAGGAATGCAGATATCCCCTTTCAAAGCTCAATTTCTGACATCAGGCATGCTTATCTGCTCCGGGACAAAGCAAGCCATTACTGTGGAATGTTGCTGCTGGGGTGTGTGTGTGTGTGTGTGTGTGTGTGTCTGTCTGTCTTTCTGTCTGGGGGGAGGGAGTCTGCTGCTGTCTGAACTTACAAGACAGCATGCTGACATGCTCTCAGCCCCCCAAAAACCCACACTCTCTCCCCCCACATACACACAACACACTCCCTGTCCCACTCCGTCCCCCCCCCAATTGAAAAGCATGTTGCAGCCACTTATACACTGAGATAGCTACCACAATGCACTGCTCTTTGTGGTGTTGCAAGAGCTGCTAATGTGGCCACACCAGTGCGCTTGAATCTGACAGCTTAAACACATGGCTGCGTTTTTCTTGCTGCAGCCTCCGAAGGCTGGTTTAACTCCCAGCGCTCTACATCTGCAAGTGTAGCCATGCCCTCAGCTTGCTTGACAATTTTTGTTTACTTAGATTCCAATAAATTTCAAATGTTTTTCTGTCCCTTGTTGCTGTTGGACAAAACCTGACCAAACGGGAAATTGACTAATTGCACAGATGCAGCAGAAAAAAAACAGATGGTACATTTGATAGCACATTGTGCATAATGTAAACATGAAGATAAAGTTAAGGGGAATTTTTAAATCTCTAACTGCTTTTAGTTATGCTTGTTGTAGTGGTCACAATAGTTGACTAAAGTTCATAAAAATATTTTAGTCAAGTATGATTTTTTTTAAGGTGATGTATATTAAACAAAAAACCCAACACAGGTACATTTTGAAAATGTTACAAATTAGGGTTATGTATACATCATAGTCTCATATAAACTGTTAAAAAAAATGTGCTTTAGAAAGATATTTTTAAGGTGATCTTCATAGGACATTTTACCAAGTCACCGTATGAAATCATATAGAATAATTAAACTTGTAAGGACAATTGGGATGTTTTTCTTGCCAAAACCATTTAAATATAAAATGACAATATTTACTTATTTAATGTTTTAAGACATTTTTGGGTGCTGAATTTAAAAAACAGTGTTTTGTTTAACATAACACACACTCCCTCCTTTTTCTTCCTTGTAGATGTAATTTATGTATCCGCAGCTGGTAGTATGCTGTGCCAGATTGTTAACTCTTTGTTGTTACTGCCTGTGTCAGTGGCCAGGCCTTTATTGAGTTATCTGCTAGATCTGTTGCCACCTCTTGATCGCCTTAATAGACTGTTGCCCGCTGCTGCGCTATTAGAAGATCAGGAATTACAGTGGCCACTTCATGGTAAGTAACATTTTTCATCTGAAAAAGAAGAAAATAGCAAGTTAAAATTAGAATAGGTAAATATGTTCTATAAATTGGAAACTTCATTTTGTGTCCCTTTAATCTCAAAATGTCTCAGTACCCCTCCCCTATAACCTTTAAAATTTATTAAGATACCTTGCTGTAAACCAAGTATTTTGCACTACAAACAAATTGCTTGATCTTACATGTCTATAATTCCTTTTGACTTCAATGGGAGTTTCAGGTGCACAAGGAATGTAAGATTAGGGCCAAAATACCCAGTCTGTAATGCATGAAAATATTTTGCTTTTGTTGTAAAATGTTATTCCTCCTGTGCCTTTATATAGTATACTATCCAGACTTTCAAGTATTATTAATGCTTTCCGGAATGGAGTGTGATAAAATTAACTTTAATAGACAAGATTAGCTACTAACTTTTATCTGAATAAATGCTGTCAAATATTTGCAAAAAGAAAAGGAGTACTTGTGGCACCGTAGAGACTAACAAATTTATTTGAGCATAAGCTTTCGTGAGCTACAGCTCACTTCATCGAATGAAGTTGTAGCTCACGAAAGCTTATGCTCAAATAAATTTTAGTCTCTAAGGTGCCACAAGTACTCTTTTTCTTTTTGCGAATACAGACTAACACGGCTGCTACTCTGAAACCTGTCAAATATTTATACTCCTTCCAAAATACAAAATGGAGAGAGAAATGGCAGGGGTTTTGGGAAGGGGAATTGTTATAGTTTTTTGCAAGCTTTGAATTATTTCCTAATCAGATTATATATGACAATGTTTACCTCTTTTTGGAGAAATGCTGTTTATAACATGTGACAAAGGTTTTGCTAAAGCAATTTTTTAAATAAATCGTGAGTGAGTGGAATATGGGACAAAGTTGTAAGAAGCAGTGGAATAATTTTTTATCGGTTCAACAGACAACTTTATGGAAGGAAATTCTACCATATATGGGGTGAAGATGATGATGACATATGGGTACAACATATTTTTAAAAAATTGTCCCAAAACACACAAAATGTCTTCACAATAAACACTCCAAAAGTGATTCACAGAGGAATATCTTCTGGACTGTGTTAAGGTGAATAAAATGGCTAAGAGGCAAAAGGAGTTTTCTCACTTCTTTGAAATTCAGTTACAAAATTGGAAGACCATTATGAAAGTAATAGATTACTAGTGAAACTAAAAAAGGCCTTTGTACCTGCTCCCACCAGAATCAAACCCCAAAATTCTAAAGTGCATAAAGTGGAAAGATGATAGTAAAACTGCAGTATTTTCAACCATCTTTCTTATACAAGGAAGGTGGGGGGAAAAAGTAAGTAACTGGACATATCCAAGGAGAATAAGATATAAAATATTTACCTCCCAAAAAGTTACCTGAGGATCTACAGCAATATACGTATGTCCTTTGGTAGGATTTTGCCAAAGCAATAAATTCTGTCAGATTGAGTTTTGTTCCAGTCTGTTTTTCAGAATAGAAAACTAAATCTATTTTGACTAATTATTTATAATGCTTTAGGTGGACCTGAACTAATTGATCCTGCTGGAGTGCCCTTACCGCAGCCTGCCCAATCTTGGGTATGGCTTGTTGATCTAGAGAGAACTGTAGCTCTGCTTATTGGACGCTGTCTTGGTGGAATGCTTCAGGGATCCCATGTGTCCCCTGAGGAACAGGATACAGCCTATTGGTTGAAAACACCACTGTTCAGTGATGGAGTGGAAATGGACATTCCTCATTTAGGTAGTTTGCTACATTGTTAAATATAAACTTACTATATGTAGGCTTTTATAATTTTTCATTGTTGTTTAACATTGCCACACTTTCAAGCCTGGGTATTGTCATCCTCACAAACTTTTGGAGATGCTAGAGGAGTAGGCAGTAGGAGATCTTGATCTTTAATTTCCAGCCTTCATGAACTTAAGTATGCACATTTTTTAGTTGTCACTTGCCTCCCAGTGATTTTAGCAAGGTTAGCAAAAAGAAAAGGATACTTGTGGCAGCTTAGAGACTAACAGATTTATTTGAGCATAAGCTTTCGTGAGCTACAGCTCACTTCATCGGATGCATCGGATGCCATGTCATTTCTCCCCCCCCCACCCCACCCCCCACTGTTCCTCTGATGTTCTTGTTAACTGCTGGAAATAGCCTACCTTGCTTGTCACCATGAAAGATTTTCCTCCCTCCCCCCCCCCCCCCCCGCTGCTGGTGATGGCTCATCTTAAGTGATCACTCTCCTTACAGTGTGTATGATAAAACCCATTGTTTCATGTTCTCTGTGTGTGTATACAAATCTCCTCTCTGTATTTTCCACCAGATGCATCCGATGAAGTGAGCTGTAGCTCACTGTATGCTCAAATAAATTTTAGTCTCTAAGCTGCCACAAGTACTCCTTTTCTTTTTGCGAATACAGACTAACACGGCTGCTACTCTGAAACCTAGCAATGTTAGGAATCCTTGTATAGGTGATGCCATTTTAAGTAGAGTATCAGTTACACTTGGTCTAAGCAGGGTTAGGAAACATTGTACTTGGCAGAGCATCTATGTTAGGGCACCCAATATCATAGCAATTGACAGAATGATCTTAATAGTGGTGAGAAGCTTTTTAAAAATGCCCTCATAGTAGACAGATCTATAAAAGCATGGTTCTTTCCAAGTCAATTTATGCTTTTGGCCTCCAAATTGAGATTGATAGTAGAATGGTCTTGGGTATGAAAAGTAAATCTCATCCTGTGGATTCCTAGGAGTGGATGGAAAGGAGGAAGAAAAGAATAAAATTTGCAAATAGCTACCGTTTTTGTATTCTAAAATATTGGCCTAACTTTTCCACCAGTTAAGCTCTGTCAGTTTATTCCTTTGTTGTAGTATATTAAATTGTGTATACCATTTGTAAGATTTGGTTTAATGTGGAATCTTTATATTTCTTTCTTATAAGAAATAATTACTTTGTTAGGTTTTGCTATACCTCCTTCCCCTTTCTCCTTTTAAGGAGATTCTAGCTAAATGAGCTTAAATGACATTGCACCAAAACATATATAGTAAATCTTTGGGTTCAGTTCTGAAATGTCTAATCAGGTTTAGGAGGATCTGTGCTATATGGTTTGCCATTTGAACTCTCTGATTTATTTATATCTTAATATGAAAAAGTAGGAAATTGGATGTTTATAAGTAAATATAAACTTCAGCACATCATAGAATCATAGGACTGGAAGGAACCTTGAGAGTTCATCTAGTCCAGTTCCCTGCACTCATGGCAGGACTGAGTATTATCTAGACTATCCCGACAGGTGTTGTCTAATCGGCTGTTAAAAATCTCCAATGATGGAGATTCCACAGCCTCCCTAGGCAATTTATTCCCGTGCTTAATCAGTGTAGGAGCTTTGATGTTTATAAACAGAAAAATCAACTAGATCAAGTTTTCTAAGGGAAAAAATAACAAGCTTTCTTTTTTCACCAAGTTGTATCATTTCAACTTGGATGTACTATTTCCCATTTCCATTTGCATTAAACATTCTTATTTACTGTCAAAAAGGATCATCTTTATACATAATTTGTGAAAGGAAAGTACAGTAACAGCTGTGTTATCTGGCACTTTACCAACCAGAAAGCTCTATAAAGCAGAATTTCTGATCTTAATGGAAAGTCCAGTTTATAATCCGCTTGGCAAAGGGCCAGCAGGCTCCCTACCTGGCTCTGTGTGGCTCCCTGGAAGCGGTGACATGTCCCTGTTGCTCCTAGGCAGAGGCATGGCTAAGCAGCTCTGCATGCTGCCCCCACCCCGAGCGCTGGCTACAAAGCTCCCATTGGCCAGGAACTGCGGTCAGTGGGAGCTGTGGGGATGGCACCTGTGGGCGGAGGCAGCTCACAGAACTGCCTAGACATGCCTCCACCTAAGAGTAGCAGGGACATGTCGCCGCTTGTGGGGAGCTGCCCTAGGTGAGTGCCGCCTGGATCTGGCACACCCTTCCACATCCCAACCCCTAGCCCTGAGCCCCCTCCCACACCCAAATTCTCTTCCTCTTAGTTGGAATTGGAATTTTTGACCTACCGACACCCACCATTCCCCCACCATGCCGGATAACAAAGCCTTTGCTGTAAAGTAAAAACTGAGAGTACCTATATGACTATACAGCAGTAGGAGAAACACATGCAGAACTACTGTTCATTTGCTGGGATGGCTGTCTCTCTTCTTTCTGGATCTCCCTGTAAAATATATGGAGGAGCAGGAGTCCTGATACTGAGCCATGGCACTGAGTATGGGTGGTGGCCTCTGCACAGAGTGGTAACTTTACAGCTGGGGAGAGGGAGATTCCCTGTCCTGAGGAATAGAAATAGCGGGGATGATAGGGTTTTCCCTTGTGGGTTGATGGTGTGTTCATTGGGATGTCCTTTTTCTACCCCTTCAATAGCTTGCAAAAATCAGTGAATGTATGTGCTTATCAAAATCAGTAGAATCTAAAACCTAAATATTTCCCTTACTTTAGAAAAATGCATGAGTTCCCTGTTGGAAGTGGCCCTCTCTGGAAATGAGGAACAGAAGCCATTTGATTATAAGCTGCGACCTGAGATTGGTGTCTTTGTTGATTTGGCCTTGGGTTGTACAAAAGAGCCAGCCCGTAGTCTCTGGCTCAGTATGCAAGACTATGCTGTTAGTAAAGGTAAGAAGATGAAAACAGAAGTAGGAGACTTCTACATATCTTGTAAACCTGGAAGACAATTTTATGTGCAGAATAATGACATTACAGTGCTCAGACTATCAGCCCTATTGCAAAGCTACTTGCTTGCTTCAGGTCATGCTCAGCTGGGCCTTGTGTACTCTGTGACAACAATCTGTAAATTCCACGGCAAGATAAATTCTGTTGCCATGTCATACCATTCAGTCCAGTCACTACACACTTACACAAACAGACACAGCTACGGCTCATATTTGGAAGTAACCATTGTTATAAAATCTATTTTTTCTAGTAGAATGGGTCAATACAATTTTGATTTCATTTTTTTAAAAGAAAAAACAGGAACAAACACTCAACAAATGTTTCTCACAAAAAAAGTACCACTTTTTTTTTTTTTTGACTCTCTGTATTGCCTAGCCTACCAGCCTACATTTCTGGTAGCCCTTACTTAGTGTTTGCAAACTGGACTTCATTTCTGGCTCCTGCCAACTAGCTCCGTGGAACAACACGTTGAGAATGTGCTGTTATCCTGTAACACTCTCTTGTGAAGAAAGCTGGATAATAAGAGGCAATTGCAGGCAGAGGTTTGCTGGGCAGGGGACAGATCAAAATATTGGGCATCTGCTTGCAGCAAAATGGAGAATTTGGTTGAAGGAATGCTGAATTCCATTGTGCCTTGGAAAACTAATTCCTGAGCTGGGAAATCCATGGGGTTCTGAGATGAATGGGTCACTTTGCACCTCTTAGAGCTATTCTTTCGGGTTGTCTACAGATTCAGTCAAGCCAGGCTCAGTTCACATTTTCAAGGCTATTGCATTGCAACTGTAATGGCTAGAATCATAATTATTTTTAAAAATAAAAGATTTTGAATCATGAGTATGCAGCAAGATGTGAATACCATCATTGTGGAAAACTCTGGGCCCTAATCATAAGGTTTGAGATCCAAAAAGACTGCTTTGGCTCCATAAAAATATATATAAAAACATCATGAATAGGGTCCATTTTGGTCAATTTCACAGCCAGGGAGTTTTAAAATTAGTCAGTTTCACATTTTCATATGTTTACATCTGAAATTTCACAGTGTTGTAACTGGGGGGGGGGTGTCCCAATCCAAAAGGTGGTCGGGGGGGTGAGGGTGGGGGTGTTGCAAGGCTCTTGTAGCAGGGTCATGGGATTGCTACCCTTACTTCTGTTCTGCTGCTGGCTGGGGCACTGCCTTCAAAGCTGGGCAGCCAGCAAGGAAGGCTGCTGGCTGGGCACCCAGCTCTAAAACCAGCACCAGCACAGGCAGCAGCCCAGAAGTGAGGTCGCAGGGTGGGTTACCATAGGTCCAGTTTTCCCAGCAATCTCGTGTCCCATTGGAGGACTGACAGCTAGAGCCACAGCCTCCCTGGATGGAGGGGGAGGGACAGCTTGAGCTGCAGAGCTTCCGGAAGCCTAGGGGGAAATCCTGGATGTGGGTCTGTCCTGGAGCGGCCCCTGCAGGGGAAGAGGAAGTCTCAATCCCCAGCTGGGACTTGCAGCTGGAGCCTTGTGCATGGTAGGAGCTGCCTGGCTGGGCTCCAGATTTTATGGGGGAGATCATATTTCACGGTCCGTGGTGTGATTTTCATGGCTGTGAATTTGGTAGGGCCCTAATCGTGAAATAGGTTGCTGTTATATTTAAACTAGTTTCCAAATATACATGTGAGAGGTTTTTTGCAGGAGTGGGTGAGTGAGATTCTGTGGCCTGCGTTGTGCAGGAGGTCAGACTAGATGATCATAATGGTTCCTTCTGACCTTAATATCTATGAATCTATGTGAACATTTCCTTTTGTGGATTAGTTTTACTTTTAATATTGAAAGTATGGCTGTATAAATGTTTGCAAGGGAATTGGAAAAGTTTAAAATATGGTTTATACATTTTTTTGATTCTGTGGCAGTGATCCATTTCTGTGAAAAACGCATTAGATTTTGTGGGGTTTGCTTGATGGTAGGGTTGTAGTAAAAACAGGCTATTTTCTTCATGGTCCTCTTTTTCAAGTCAGAAATGAAATTTTTAAAATTATGAATTGTCACTGTTTGATGTGAATATGGACATTTAATAAAAATGTTGCAAGAAGTTTGATTTTTGGACCTCAAAATGGCGTGCAACAATACTGAAGTTTTTCAAGGGTGGGAATTTCACTCAAAACACATTAACAAGATTTGCGCAATCCTCAGCAAGGCCCTAATTCAGGAAAGCTTCCCTAATAAGGACAGTAATTAAGGACATGAGGTTGATGGGGCTGAAGCATATGCTTAAATTTTAAGTGTATATTTAAACGCTATCTTGAATAGGATTGAATTTAAGCACATGCTTAAGTGACTTCCTGAATTAGAGTCTGAAACACTAAAGAGGGCAAGATCATGGCTTGGTGTGCATGCACCTTTATGGCCTTCTTGGACCTTGGGTTTGGGTGCATAGACATAAGTGAGCCCACTAACTGTCTTGAGCAGGAATGGAGGGCATGGGTGCAGCCTTGCCCCTTACACACTCACACTCACACTCTCTCTCCAGGGTGCACGTTATCAGGGCTAGCAACAGATTACTCTCCATTTCCCCTTGTTTCTCCATCTTTTCTTTTCCAAGGGCAAATGGGAAGCAACAGGGAAGGAATTGTGATTGGCTGGATCATGATTTCTTCTCTGTGCTGCGCCTGGGATGACGCAGGTACATCGCACTACCCTTTTGCAGGGCAGTTTATAAATGCACAATCTAGCCCTAGAGATTTTAGAAACATGTAAGACTGTAAAATAGCTGCATTTAGTAAAGTAATAACTTGTTTTGCAATTATTTTAATAATAGAATTTTTTAATCTACATACTGAAGAGTTTTTTTACTGGGTTTGAAATTGCTGTAGCTTCATAAGAACAAGGTCTGTTTTAAAAGAACCATTATTTTTCCAATAAGTTTTTGAAAAATACCTACAGAGTTTGAAAAATGTAGATGCCAAGACTACTTTAAAAAAAAAAAAGCAATACTGGTCTGTTTTAGATTGTTACGACTGTAACCGAGCTGGGTGATGTCAAAAATGCAGCAGGAAGGCTCATAAGACAGCTCATGAGTTACTAAATCTGTTGTTCAGTTTAGTTATTTGGGACTCAAGAGCAAGCTGTCACTCTACTATGAGTATTTAGTAACTTTTGTATTATTCAGGACCCTGTTGTGTTTCAATGTTATAAACTTTTTAAAAAATGTATAAATAGGATGGAAAACCTTGTTGTTTTCATTGCCCTTTCCTGGTCATATGGATGTGAGGGAGGGTTAATTTCAGTGCAGTTGAGTGATGTAAAATGAATGTCTTCAAAACCTTGTTTGCTAGTCAGAATCTCCTTTTGTTCAAGCTTTGCTCAATGCAATTTAGTATCTCTGTAGCAGCCACAATTTTTGCACTGGTAGATCTGAAGATAACACTAGTGTCCTTAAGCAAAGACTCTTCCTAGTTTAGACTTGGAGTATTCTGATCAGCTTCTGTATTCGTAATTTTCAGGTCAAATTATAAGCAACTCACGTAATTTCAATCTTAAACTAATCAGGGAGAGTGAGGTAATATCTTTCATTGGACCAACTTTTGTTTGTGAAAGAGACTGGCTTTCGACCTACACAGAACTCTTGTTTAGATCAGGGAAAGGTATTCAGAGTATCACACTAAATACAGAGTGGAACAGATCATTTAGCATAAGTAGTTAACACATTCTGAGAGAGACAAGGAGGGTGAAGTAATATCTCTTATTGGACTAACTTCTGCTGGTGAATGCTCTGATATTCTATGAGACAAGCTGTCAAGTTTACAGAGAGCTCTGAAGAAGACTGTTAACACCTCTCCACTTACCCTTGAAGAAGAACTCTATGTAGCTTGAAAACTTCTCTCTTTCACCAAAAGAAATTGGTACAATAAAGGATATCTTATCTTTCTAATATCCTGGGACCAACACGACTACAACAGCACTCTAAACAGTCTTTAGATAAGTTATCCAGAAGTAAAACTGCATCTTCATAATGTTCTAATAAAAAATTTTAAGTAAAGAATAATGAAAGGTGTGGCTGGAAAGCTCCTTTGAAGCATATTTCAAGTCTATCAATATTAGTTTCAGTTAGTTCTTAACACCTCATTTAAGCAAATGATGCTATAATTATTAAAATGATTTATTTAAAATTTCATTGGTGTTTCTAAGGATTTTGTTTTAATCATCCCTTGTTTGTTGCATTATGTGTTGTGTTAATCAGTACTCTTAGTTTATTTCAAGAACACTAAATCCATTTATAAATTGGCAAAAAATTTAGTAGAAGAAAGATTTTACGTAATTTCGTAACTGATGCTGTTTTAAAATGTAGTCAGAATTAGTTTTTGGAAATTCCAGTAAATTTTAATGGTTCATTTTTATTTTCAGATTGGGACAGTGCAACCTTAAGTAACGAGTCACTCTTGGATACTGTGTCTAGATTTGTTCTTTCAGCTCTTTTGAAACACACAAATTTACTTAGTCAAGCTTGTGGTGAGAGCAGGCAAGTAACTTGAAACTATGTTTAAATCTTTATGTATTTTTTTTTTTTTAAATGAAATGTGTGATTTTTCTATTATGGCTCTTTGTAGATACCAGCCTGGCAAAGCCCTGGCAGAAGTATACCGTTGTGTGTATAAAGTTCGGAGTCGCTTGCTTGCTTGCAAAAACATGGAACTTATTCAGACTAGATCATCCTCAAGAGACAGATGGGTAAGAATGAAAAATATCTGCTTGATTATAGGATATTGCTGCATATTGTGAGGATATATTTATTAACCAAATACTGTATATACTCTATGATTTAATGATCACTTTCCGAACATTTCTTCATTTCTTCAGCAAGAAATTTTGCACTTCACTAAAATGACTAAGTTTTTAAAGCATGTTTACAAATTAAAATGTGGACTATAAATAGAGATTTTTAATAGCCCTCAATTTCAGTAAGTTGTTATTCGTTATTTATTTAGTACCCATTATTTGAATAAGGTGCCTTACAAAGCCTTTAGCTTAGATAGGACACAGTCTAACTTGGACAAGTTCAGTGCAGGCAATTAAAGGTTGAGGCGGAGGTGGGCAAACTATTGCACGTGGGCCATATCCAGCCCGTGGGGACCATCTTGCCTGGCCCTTGAGCTTCTGTCCATTTGGGGAGGCACAGCCCTCCCTACCCAGCCCCCCATACAGTTTCAGAACCCCGATGTGGCCCTCAGGCCAAAAAGTTTGCCCACTCCTGTCCAAGTACATAAAAGTAGATAGCAATTAGTACGAGTACAAACTTTTTTGTTTAATATTTTTTCAACATTACAGTTTTTCATTTGGTGAAAAATGATTTCACTATGTAACTTAAACAACTTTGTCTAGATGTCAGAAAACCAGGAGTCTGCAGATATTGATCCTCAAGAGCATTCTTTTACTCGGACCATTGATGAAGAAGCTGAAATGGAGGAGCAGGCAGAGAGAGACAGAGAAGAGGGGCATCCAGAACAAGAAGATGAAGAGGAGGAAAGAGAGCATGAAGTCATGACAGCCGGAAGTAAGTAGACATTAAATGTATGAATGCAATTCATGGTTTCTAGAAAGGACAGTACATTTGTTTGACAAAGGAAAAATTAAAAATTAATCTAGGAGTTTTTACTTCAGATATCCAAAATGTCATTGAGTTTATTTGTGTTAAATTTTAGTATATTCATTGTGTCAAAAAAAAGAAATATTCTTCACTTTTTAATAAACGTGTGTTTACAATATATTTTCTATATGTATATGTATGTAGTAACAGATTTTAAATATCTCTTATTCTAGAGTTTGGAATCAAATATATTGTTGCTAACATTGGATTGGTTTGGAATTTACTAATGCTGTTGAATGCCTGCTTAATCAGACCTTGGTAACACTACCAATGTATGTTTTTCAGTACACTTCATATTTGCACCACTACCTGTAAACTTCATGGACTGTCTAGATAATTTGTAATTGTTGATATTTAAATATGGCTTGCAAAGAAAATTGTCAAAATTCCTTCAACTTTGGTAGTTTTTTCTGAATTGAGTCTTGTGCTCAGGCTGAAAGGAATAATCAGCCTGTTAATTAAAAGGTTGTGGTTTTTCCTCCTTTGATGAAGCAACATCTAGCCATATTCAGGTGACTAATTTCCATATCAGTGTGACATTCCCAACGTGCTCTATGTTAGTGAAGTCATTTCAGTCGTGGAAAAATGCAGTAAAGTGAATTTGACTTAAAAAGAAATCAGTCCTGTTTTTGTTTTTAAAAATTATGTTGTGTAAGTTTGCAAGGTTTAACAAATGTGTATTATGCACTGTGGAAAATATTAAAAGCTTTGTGAAAATGGATATTTTAACCCCTCCCCCCTCCAAATTCTCCCATTATTAAGGCATCCATCTCCCCAGCCTTTGCTTAGTCATCACCATCACCATATTAACAGGTAGGGAAGGGATTAATTTCCTTTAGGGAAGGAGAGGTAGGTTGGTTGTTTCATCCTAGAGAACCTGCTTTGCGTCATGACTGGAACAAGGCAAATATTAAAACAAGAAGAGGAAGTGGTTTGGAGTTTCTCAGTGACAAGGAGAAAGGACTTATTCCCCTCTCTTCAGGGAGGAGCCTGCCATGGCTACCCTGACCAAGGGGTAAGGAGTACCTGCATAGCAAATGGCTCAATTTCTGCTCAAGGACTTAACATTGCTTGAGGGGTCTTGGATAAGACTGTTTTCTAATTTCTGTTGATTCGTAAGGACTGAGAGGCCTGCCAAACGTTTGGCAGAAGACTCTTCCCAGTGACCCAAAGCTAACAAAAGCCTAGGTTTGTTTTCCTAGAAACAGGCTGGAGTTATAAAGAGACACCATTTGCTACCGAACCCAGATCCACAGACCCACCAACAGGGTCTTCCAGCTTGCACTGTAGAAAGATACAGAACTAGATTGGGCCATCATTTCCCTTAGAAGAACCTACTTGTTTTTATTTTGCCCCCATAGCACAGGTAAACAGACTAAGATTCTTCTTGGTTTAAAAATTTTAAAAAGCCCTGTAATTCCTTGACTTCTCATTAAAAGAACCTTCAAAACATGGAGCTTGGACTATGAAAAGGACCGAGCTTATGGAGGAAAGGGAAACCACAGAGTAGTATTTCCTCTCTGGAGACGAGTCTGAGATTTTGGTGTCAATCCACACAGCTCTAGAGATGTGATTAGGAAAGAATATGAATAGCCAGCTAATCCCAGATGGTTAGGAGAGATGTCCTGAAAATATTACCGGGTGAAGTAGTTCAAAACCTGTTATCTCTCTACCTAAATTTCTTTCTTCTGTGGTAAAGGAGCCACAGTACCTTCTGAAGGGGAGGTGGGGAAGTGGATTCATCTCTCCTGAGGAATTTTGAAGCATCCTCAACAGCTTTGACAGCTTCATGTGCATCCACATGGTCTACCCAAACAATATTAGCATCAGCTGATGTACTCCTGAAGATCAGGAAATGTTATGGTCAGGTGGTCTCTCTCTCTATAAGATAATTCCAGTAGCTGTTTTTGTTTCCGAAGCATTGCTCAACTCTTTTTCAGATTTTTTGCCAGAGCTGTGGGTTTCATCTCTCTTACTCAGACACGGTTGCCTTCGATCCTGCTGTGTGGTATTCAGGCAAAAGCTCTACTACTAGCCTCTAAATATTTGGGAGAAAGATTGTTGGAGAATACCTTAGCAAAGTGACCTCTGAGGAGGCAAGTCTAAAAAGAAATTGGCATCTGCCAAATATGCTGGAACTACTACCGGCAATATGGGAGAAGAGTAGAGTATAGTCCTTTTGTGTCTCCCATTGAAATAGAGAGATGACTGAAGGAAAAGCCACTTCTCCAGAGGAAATGAACAGACTAAAAATCAAATGACCTCTAGATTTTACAGGCTACCCACTGCCAACACCAGTTCTTCTATATGACTGTATATCCCCCAGATGGATACTGTTACACAAATCCCATTGGTGGGTCTGTGGACCTAGATTTGATTGAAAATTGGAAAGTTTATCTTTCTTACTGATTTTTTTTCTCCAAGAATTCAGGTACACAGATGTTGACCAACCAGCACTTGTTTTGGTTAGGCTGCAATTTGGTGTGTATTGGAATTTGTGTTGTTTTGGCTAATTTGAGTAGGATGCATGCTCTGCAGTAAGTTTCACCAGTTTATTGTAAGAATTAGAAATATTTAGTTGGAAGCATTTTCTCTAATTGTTACGCTCTTCTAAGGGATATGGCTAACCCTGCACTGCCACTGATGGACAGTGTTATAGTCAGAAGCTGGCATGCTTAAAAAGCCAGTTATTACTTTTACTTGGTAGCATTTGTTCCTTATTTCCTGAGCCTAACTTTATAATCCCAGGCCATCTTTATATGGTACCATATAAACAAATTCCATTCTCTAGGAGGTTTCAGCGGTTTGTTTATCATAAGCACAATGCATCCAAGGAATAGCACGCTGCCAACGCCTGCTCTGATCATTGTAATATGGGATGTGTTTTTATGTTAAAAAATAAATTGTGAGGTTTTTAAATGGCAGTGTACAATCTTTCCTGTTTAGTCTGGCTCTTTGAAGGTATTCAACGGAGTGAGAATTTTGATCATTCCCTTTCTTGCTGCACTGCTGAAGGAATTGTTTAGCAGCATGTCAGATTTTATTATTTCCTTCCTTTTAAATTTAACATTGTAAATGCTAAACTAAGTAATTAGTCTACATTTGTTAACTTGTTCTGTAGATTTTTACTTGTTAATGGATCCTTTTTTTACTGTTAGGAAAAAATTATGTTTTCCACTTGTCAATACCAATGTTTGGCTTAAACTGAAGATGACTATTTTATTATCATTTAGCTTTGCCTAGAAGTTAAGACCTTGTTTTTGTGTTGCATGTTACAGAAATATTTCAATGTTTCCTATCAGCCCGTGAAGTAGCTCGCAGTCGGGATCGAGATAGGATGAACACTGGAAATGGGTCTAGAGTTGATGATCAGCCTCCTCAGTCCCAACAGGAACGAAGAGTTAGCACAGATCTTCCAGAGGGTCAAGATGTGTACACTGCTGCATGCAACTCTGTGATCCATAGATGTGCCTTGTTGATCTTAGGAGTAAGCCCTGTTATTGAAGAGCTCCAAAAACGAAGGGAGGAAGGACAGATGCAGCAACCTTCAACTAGTATTCCTGAAGGGATTGGACTCATGACTAGGTGGGATTCATTAACTAATTAAAGTAGTTAATTTTCCTCTAGTTCTTTCTTTCCAAAAATATTTATTAAAATTTAGTAGATAACCCTTGAAGGTAAACTGAGGATATGACAACAAAGAAAAACTCAAGGATTAGATAAAACAACACTGATGCTTGGGTTCAGAGGAAAAGTGGTGTGTCTCAATTTTTCATAAGAGAAGCCAACATGATACTCATGAACCATATTGGCAACCTAGATATAGCATGATATACTTGACACAGTTTGATTTTTTTGAAATTGAATATAGGTGTGTGGACTCGTAACTAAATCCAGATCATCTAGGATTTAAAATAATTTGATTCGTTGAAAAATTCATATTTTAATTAGTTTGACGAGTTTTTGTTTTGTTCTTTTGTTGTATCTAGTGGGATTTAACATATAGTGTTGGCTAAAGGTTACACTGCTTACATCCAAAATTTGGGGTTTTAAAAGAAAGTATTAAGATAGACAGGGCCTAATATAAATAGAAATGTTTTTTGTGATTTAAAAAAAAAAACAAATTAAATGTTTCCTGGAAAACAAAGCATTTTTTAGCCAGATGTATGAAAACCAGAAAGGAAGGCTAACTAGTTTCATTGTCTAAATTGGAGTGAAACAGCATGTGAAGTAAACAGTATAAATTCTGGTAGTCAAGTGTATTTTAAAAAATATTTAATTTTAATAATCTAAGGTATTGCTAGTAATGCAGATGTAGTGTTTTTTTTTTAAACTACATCTATCTTGACTTTGTCCTTTTTAACATCTGTCACACTGTTCAGTAGAGTTATACTAAAACTCAGTGTTTTTAGCTTTTCTTTGACTGTTTCACATTTAAACTATATTTAAACTGAAATTTTAATAGAAATTTATAGGGAAGACTTTTTAATTTCAGTTACATTTTTATTCTTTTTGACTGTTTGCTGGGAGTCCAAGCATTAAAACGGGGGCAGCTGTGTCTGGTGGTGATGTCAAAGTGGCTTTCATCTTCAGCATATTGACCTTAGGATTCGTTTAATGGGTGGGTCTTAAATGAATATAGTGCCTTTCCTTGTCTGTTGCCATGTCCCCTCCACTAGAAATCTAAGTGTTTCTGCATACTGAACATTACTATGTAAAACACTTAGTGAAGAGCTCAGGCAAATCAATCATCTCAGGCTGCCATCAGATCTGCTGACCAGTAAGTGTGCTGAGGAGCAATAATGTATGCTAATAGAGGGCATTAGTAAACATTTGCAAGCCCTTTCACATCTTATTCCTGTCCCCTTTTGCTCTTGAGACTATCCTGGTTAGGCTTCTCCCAAATAAAGCTGTTTTGCCAGCTGAATCAATATTTGACTATCAGTGCTTGCTTTTGTTTGATATAAACATTAATGGTGATACAGGTAGGTAGTATACACACTTTTTAGGTTCATTTTAAATATACAAAGTTTAGTTTTTGAATATTATACCCTGAAATTAATATTTGTAGCAGAGACTTTGTACAACATCTTATGGCTGCTAATTTACTTTAGTTTTGTATGCTACAAAGAGCATTTGTGAAATAATTTTCTCTCTTTATTTGTGTATTTTTGTGAGGCAGGAGTGAAAGTCTTACTGCAGAGAGTCGTTCAACCCACCCTAGTTCAAACTATAGGCTGATCAAATCGAGGAGTGAATCTGATTTATCTCAGCCTGAATCAGATGAAGAGGGTTACTCGCTGGTAGGTAAAACTAACATGAAGTTTTATACAGTTTCAGTCTTACATCTATATTTTTTTCAGATATGAAAGATATCTTAAACATGTGCCATTTTGCTTAGAAGCATTGTGAATTTACAGTGGATATACAGAGGAGCCCACTGCAACCCACCTGCATTGCTATTGGGGAAACAAATGATTGCACAAAAATTAATTTTAAAATTATTATAGGTTAGTTTAGGTTGTTTTTTTTGTTCATGAGTAAGGCTACGTTATAGTCATGGATATTTTTATTAAAAGTCACAGACACGTCATGGGCAGTAAACAAAAAGCACCGCTTCGCACCACAGTCCCCAGCCCTGAGCCCCCTCACACCCCAATTCCTGCTGCTGGGGGGATGGAGAGACTTCCCCAGCAGCAGCCAGTGCGCCTGGCCTGGGGGCTGCCGGAGCTGCTCAGGCAGCCCTCAGACCAGGCACACCAGCCACTGCAGAAGTCATGGAGATCAGGGAAAGTCACAGAATCTGTGACCTCCGTGACAAACACAGAGCCTTACTGATGAGCAGCAGTGACATTTACACAGCCAAAGCTATGCACCACAGTTTTTCCCCCCGAAAGGCTTAGAAATCTTGTTATACGAAGAATTGGAGTATTCTGAGGAACATGATTTTAGATTTACATGTCTCCCATGTATTGGAGTATTCTGAGGAACATCATGATACACATGAGTACGTGTAAATCTAAAATGAAGTTTTGTTAAGAGGTTTTTTTTTTTTTTTTTAAGTTTTGGCAGTTAGAGTAATTATTTCTTCTATAATGTGGGGTGTTCTCTGTCATGTTATTTAAAACTCAGATTGTTTTAACTAAAATAAAATGCTTTGCTTTATCTCATTTCACTTAGCACTGAAAAGCTTTAAGTACCTAAATCTTGAGGTACTTTTTTGTTGTATAATTAGAAAGAGAAATGAGGTTTTCTATTCTTTTTTATATCTAGAGTGGAAGACGAAATGTTGATTTGGATTTGGCATCCTCGCATAGAAAGAAGGGTAAGTTTTTATTAATATATTGGATATTGGTGTAAACTAGTAGATTTTAAACTTGCTTTGTGTTTTTTTAAAGTACTTTTAGATTCACTTGAAATAACTTGTTTCTGAAGTATCATATATACGATCTTAGCTCATTAGAATGGTACATGAAAATTTGTTATTTTAAAAAAAATTAGAATTTTTAAAGTTTCTTAAATATTACTGTTGATCATAAATAACCACTCTTAGATCATGTCTTTGTGTGGCAAAGATGTCTGATTGGTAAGTTCTAGAACCCATTGTATATATCTTTTCCTAGTGGGATATTTCTTGGGAGCTAGTGAGAGCTGTTATATTAATTTAGATGCATTAAAGAGGATAAAGGTATTAGCACAACTCAGTTACTGTCCAACGTTAAACAGTGTTAAACAAGGTCTGGGGATTGATATACAGAGTCCTCCGCCTGCTTAATACCGTGGCGCAAACATTATAAAACTCAGACCAAACTTAAGAAATGTATTGATTGAAACACAGACAAGGAAAATAAAACGAGGTAAAAAGCATTAGAATTCTGATTGTTTATCCAAAACAAACTTAATCAAAACCTATTGAAGTCCTTTCTGGAGACAGTGAATATTAGTTAAAGTCTCTTATGCAGTCTAACAGTCCTTCCTGGTTGAGGAGAAAGTTCTTCTGTTCACTTCTGAATTGAGAATGATAGTCATTATCCTGCCTTAGACAAAACAGACAGACACAGAAGGGAGAGAATAACTAGGACAGTAAAGATGGGGGAATATGGATTTTGTGGATGATATCAGGATATTGGGTGCCTGCTCAGTCACTGATGGGATGTTTGGGGAAGGTAGGTTGATCATGACAGCTGTTGCTGTGGACGCCGGCTCACCATCCTCATCAGAGACATCATTTGACTGGTCTGGTCAGGTCCCTTTCCTTCCCTGGTCCTCAGGCTGAGCAGAGTTGGATGGACCATCTCATCCCACCGTGCTGGCACTGTGCAGTACAGTTGATTTCAGGATCCAGTTAAAAACAGAGAGAGAGAGAGGGATAGAGGTAGGACAGGAGGAAGATAGGGAGCAGAAAGGGGCACCGAGGGAGGAGAAGACAGCGGGATCTAACATATCATGTTGGCATCCTTTCTGGTGCAGCGATCGTGGTCAAGCATCCCCCATAGAATATCAAGGTCTGGTGTCATGGGAACAATCCTTCCACCACAACAGCAATGGTGATGAAAAGTTCTTCTCACTGTTCTTCCTGAAAATATCTTTTTAAGGATTTCAAAAAGGAGTGATGAGTGAAATAGCCCATCTCATTATTTTGTCTAGCAATTAAGCCTCATTTCCAACACACTAATGTTGGTTTCTTGATTTCTGATTTTCTGGTCCTCTTGCTTTACCAGTTAAATTCAAAGACTGTGTTAAGATTATATCAGTAAACTTTTTGTTTAAATTAATTCAGTCTTTCTCTCTCCTTTTCACATCTTTTCTTACAGTTTTATATAATAGATCATTGTGACAATTCATGAAACTTTATCCACTTTTCACGAGTTGAGCGTACAATTAGGGTAAATTTGTTGGTCCATTTATTACAACAGAACTTCCAGAGAGTTTTCATTGTATTTTCACTCACTTTCTGAAGCCAGCAAGAAGAAACTGATGGGGGATGTTCAAGTGATGTTCTCTATCCTTATGCTTATAATGGATTTTTGTCATAGAATGCAGTTCAGAGCTTTCAGAACTCTAATCCAGAAGGTGAAAGGCACTTGATTTGGAAGAGGGTGGGAGGGCAGTTTTCTGTTTACTGTATATGCAAGTCCAAGTACCAGGTCCTTCTAGATGATATCATATCAGTCTGATATGATCAGAAGATCTGAAGATCAGAATCTTAATGGTTTTCTTTCTCAAGACTATCAAAGAGTCATCTTGGAAGTAATTGAGGGAGCAAAGCATATGTCTTGTCTTTAGGGGGGAGATAGGGATGTGTATGTCACAAGAGTGACCAGCTGATGCTAAAATAATTTGAGTTCAGTGTTTGATCTCTACAAAGGGCTTGGAAACTAACTTTGTAGTTAAGATGTACATGGTGTTTGGGCAGGGGTGGGCAAATTTTTTGGCCTGAGGGCCACATCTGGGTATGGAAATTGTATGGCAGGCCATGAATGCTCACGAAATTGGGGGTTGGGGGATGGGGTGAGGCCTCCGGCTGGGGGTGTGGGCTCTGTGGTGGGTCCAGAAATTAGGAGTTCAGTGTGCAGGAAGGGGCTCCAGGCTGGGACCAAGGGGTTCAGAGGGCAAAAGGGGGATCAGGGCTGGGGCAGGGGGTTGGGGCTTAGGAGGGGGTCAGGGTGCAGGCTCTGGGTGGCGCTTTACCTCAAGCAGCTTCCAGAAGCAGTGGCATGTCCCCCCTCCGGCCAGACAGCTCTGCACGCTCCCTTGGCTGCCACCTACGTGTAGGAGCCAGAGGGGGGGATATGCCACTGCTTCCAGGAGCCATGGTATGTGCGGAGTGTGGCAAGCCTCTGACCCTGCTCGCCGGCGGGAGCTCGAGGACAGGATTAAAATGTCTGAAGGGCTGGATGCGGCCTCTGGGTTTGAGGAAGCTTGAATATTGTGGAAATTTTAGGGAAAACTTTAATAGTCTTCTGATTAGTTGATAGCTCATTTCTAGTTATGAGGGAGAATATTTAGTTAGCATGTGAGCATTAGAGACTAAGTGGGATATGTCTCATAACTGGAATATTGGCATAGATGGGGATGGCTTGATTAGGAAGGACAGGCAGAAGAAAAAGGGAGTAAAATATATACAAGAATATATACACTTGTTCAGAGGTCCAGAAGGAGGTGAGAGGCAGATCAGTTAAAAGCCTCTGATAAAGATAAAAAGGGAAAAATGGGTGATGTCATGGTAGGGGTCTAACTTTTCAACACCAAATCAGGAAGAGGAGGTGGATGAGGCACTTGTGGAAGAAATAACAGATATATCCAAAACACAAGACCTTGTAGTAATGGGTGACTTTCATTACCCAAACATCTGTTGGAAAAGTAATATGGCAAAATGCAAAATTTCCAGTATGTTCTTGGAGTGTATTGGGGACAACTTTTTGTTTCAGAAAGTGGAGAAAGTAGCCAGAGGGACAGCCCTTTTAGATTTCATTCTGACCAACGGGGAAGAATTGGTAATGAATCTGAAGGTGGAAGGCAATTTGGATGAAAGTGACCATGAAATGATAGATTTCATGGTTTGAAGAAAAGGAAGGAGTGAGAATAGTAGAATAAGGACAATGGACTTCAAAAAAGCACTCAGAGAACTGGTAGGTAAGATCACATGGGAGGAAAATATAAGGGAAAAAGATCAGGAGACCTGGTAGTTTGTCAAGGAGATACTATTAAAGGCATAACTGCAAATTATCCCGATGAGAAGGAAAGATAGAAAGATGCCAATGTGGCTACATCAGGAGTTCTTTAATAACTTGAAAATCAAAAAGGAATCCTACAGAAATTGGAAACATGGATGAATTGTTAAGGAGGAGTACAAAAGAATAGCACAAGCTTATAGGGACAAATTTAGAAAGGCTGAGGCACAAAATGAATTACATGTATCAAGGGACATAAAAGGCAATAAGAATAGGTTCTTTTAAATACAAAAGAAGCAAGAAAAAGACAACAAAGTGTTGGTGCTCTAGCTAGGGTGTAAGGAGAGCTAATAACTGATTACATTAAGATGGCTGAGGTGTTCAGAACCTATTTTGGTTCAGTCTTCACTAAAAAGGTTAATGGTGATCCCGATACTCAACACAAATAATATTAACAACAAGGGGGAAGGAACACAAGCCAGAATTGGGGGAAAATAGCTTAAAGAATATTTAGATAAGTTAGATGTATTCAAGTGAGCAGGGCCTGATGGAATTCATCCTAGAGTACATAAGAAACTAGCTGAAGCAATCTCACAGAAATGTTAGCAATTATTTTGAGAACACATGGAGGACAGTTGAAGTCCTAGAGGACTGGAGAAGGGCAAAAATAATACCTGTCTATAAAAAGGGGAACAAAGAGGACTTAGGCAATTTATAGTCTGGTCCACCTAACTCTGATGTAGTGCTGGGCCCAGCGCTGGGCTCACGGCACCGGGGGGGGGCGCAATCTTGGCCCGCAGGCTGTAGTTTGCCTATCCCTGACCAGAGGTAGGTGAGGCAGAGGGGGTGGCGTGGCACGGGGAGCTTGGCGGGCCACAAGAAATAGCCCCATGTGCCGTGTGTTTGTGACCCCTGACCTAGAGGATAGTCAGATTATAAGGAATAGCCAGGATGGATTTTTCAAAAACAAATCTTTCCAGACCAATCTAATTTCTTTCTTTGACAGGGTATCTCGCCGAGGGGAGGGGAGGGGAGCAGGAGATGTTATATATCCTGTTTTAGTAAGGCTTTTCATACAGTTCCACATGGCATTCTCATAAACTAAGGAAGCATAGTCTAAATGAAATTACTATAAGGAGGGTACACGATTGAAAGACCATATGCTGAGTAGTTATCAATGGTTTGCTGTCAGCTGGGAAGGGTGTATCTAGTGGGGTTTTTCAAGGGTCAGTCCTGTGTCCAGTACTATTCATTATTTTCATTAATGATTTGGCTAATGGAGTGGAGATTATGCTTATAAAATTTGCAGATAACACGAAACTGGGAGGGGTTGAATTCAAAACAACCTTATCAAACTGGAGAATTGGTCAGATATCAACAAGGTGAAGTTCAATAAAGACAAGTGCAAAGTACTTCATTTAGGAGGGATAAATCAAATGCACAACTACAAAATGGAGAATAATTGGCTGGGTGGTAGTATGGCTGAAAAGGATCTGGGGGTTGTTGGGGATCATAAATTGACTGTGAGTCAGCAATGTGGTGCAGTTTCAAAGAAGTCTAATATCGTTCTGAGATTATTAACAGGAGTGTTGTTTGTAAGACATGGGAGGTAATTGTCCCATTCTGCTCAGCACTGGTGAGGCCTTAGCTGGAGTCCTGTGTCCGGTTCTGGGCACCACACTTAAGGAAAAATGTTAACAGAATGGAAAGAGTCCAGAGGAGAGCAACACAAATGATATAAGATTTGGAAAAGGTTAAAAAATTGGGCATGCTTAGTCTTGCAAAAAGAAGACTGAGAGGAGACCTAATAAGTCTTTAAATATGTTAAGGGATGTTAAAGAGAGGACAAGGATCAATTGTTCTCCATATCATCTGAACAAGAAGTAATGGGCTTAATCTGCAGCCAGGGATATTTATATTAGATATTAGGAAAAACTTTCTAATTATAATGGTAGTTAAGTTCTGGACTGTGCTTCCTAGGGCGGTTGTGGAATCCCCATCATTGGAGGATTTTAAGAACAGGTTGGACAAACATCTGTCAGGGATAATCTAGGTTTACTTAATGCTGCCTCAATATAGAGTGCTGGACATGATGATCTCTCCCGCTGTACATTTCTGTGATTCTGTGTTGTTGTTTTAAAACTTGAAGAATCATAGTACAAAGTCTGCCCACCAGAGGCAACGGAAGTCATGTTTTAGTTTGTGACACAGAGCTGACTTTGTTTTAGATCTATCTTGAATAATTCTAGTTCAGAATGTAAAGAAATGGGTATGGTAAAGATGCTCAAATTATCATGATACATACATTTAGTAAACTAAATCTATATCGAAATACAAAGTTAGGGAAAGATGTGGCATGACCTTCATCTTATGATTGCTTACACCCTGCCGTGGAGACGTTCAAAATTAGCAAATTGTATTACAGAATTATCTGACATCTCTTAATCTAATTTTTGTATACTTTTTATGTTTCTAATAGGCTGCAAGATTTTTTTCGATTCACTAAATTATCAGCCTTCTTAGTACTTAAGGGGCAAATGTCACTAATATATTATGGAAAGCACTTCCATTTTCATGGAAGTATTCTAAAACTATATTAGAAGAGGCAGCCAAGAGAGGAAGGTAGCATAGTCCTGGAAGAAGAGAGAATTGTCTTGATAAATAAGTAAAATGTTAGTGGGTTTTGGAACTATCCCACATTTTAAAACACTTCTCTTTTGTAATAGAAAGTGCTTAACTAAACAAACTGAATTACACTATCTATCAAGACAGTTCTTTGGGTGTGTGTCAATATGTAGGCACATGTGCTCATTTGAGCAAGACTGGGGTTTTTATGGCTAGCAGTGCCCTCTGAGGCTGTACATGGTCCTTGTGCATCCTCGTGCTCCTGTATAAGTGCTTAAAGGGTGGGATGGCAACAACTCTCTATCTTTTTCCCTCCAGCTCCCATGGCAGTGAGATGGAACCTAGCTGGTGTCTGACCCAATAGTGAGTTACTGAACTGAACTCTCTTTCCCTGCCCAATTCCTCTTTCCCATGAGCTCAATGCTCACTACTTGACGTGGTCAGATTTAATGTGTGAACATTGCTCCCAACCATCATCAGCAACATAGTTAGTGAGCAGTGCAAGAGTTGCTAAAAAAGAGTTTGCCCTTCTTGGTGGTTCTGCAGGTGGGTGTGGAAGGAAAGCTTTGCTTTTTCACCTACATGAACCTCAAGTTCTTATTAGATCCAAAAATGCAAGCAGGGACTGAATGACTAATTCTCCACTCCCTGTTTCTTCAGATGCTCCACCTGAGCAGTAGCATGACAACAGGGCTCCTTCTTCAGATCTAGGATCCTTTTGGAATTCCTAGACCCACCCATTAATCACTCAGATTCTAGAAAGCCACCATCAGCTTCCACCCCAGCAAGGTAGAAATCACTCCAGAAATTTTCTCTAAAATGCTTTTGGCCGTTGGAGATGGAGACGAGCGATTAGCATCTTCCCTGGGCCTCTCTCAGCCTTCTCTTCTCCTCTTCTCTCCTCTCTTCTGTCTGTTACTGATTCATCATCTTCAGTCTTGCCAGACCAGAGAGAGCCCCCAGCACTGATGTAACTCAGTAGGCAGCACCCTGTCTGCATTCTTTGTTCATATCCCTCTGATCTTTTCCCCAGTTCCTTTAGGGCAGGAAAGAGTGAGTGTTAATGCATCTAAATAGTCGTTTGGGCAAGAAAACACCAGATTCTGCATATACATTTGTAGTAAATGCGCACACAGTAAATGCACACACATTTAGACATGCAGTCACACATACATTTTTGTGGGCAAACAAAACCAAGAGCGGCTGTCTCAATCTGTTATGAGTTGGTATTTGCACAAATATCTGTGATGAGGTGGTATATTACACAGACGTTCATTAAGTACAATTTAAGCTTGCCTCTTAAATTTCTAGTAACTTGAATGATAACCAACATTAGGACACAATAGTGCAGATATCCTACATCTAAAATATCTACTGTTGTAATAATTGAAATATTTTTCTGTACCTGTAGTAGTGAGTGTAGTTCTGAATTTTTGAATTAAATGATTGTGACTCTTAAGCATGAATATAAATATATATACGCATATAGATATAAATGCAACAGAAGAGGAAACACAAAATTAAAAATTGTGATGCAGAGAACTTACAAAGTGTGTGCTGCATAGATGATGCACAGTAATGAATATTTCAGAGTAGCAGCCATATTGTTACCAAGAAAATGCTTTCTTCAGAGTTTGCTTGTTGATGTTTTTCATGCATGGATGAAATGCAGATAGATCAATTAAATTTGAGCCAGGATAATATGAAGAAAGAGATTTTATAAATGTTGTCTTTTGTATCAAATGTCTCCTTTTGTCTTCTGATTCTTATGTGGTAGTGTATTTACTCCTTTTTGGCCAGTTGAGCCCCAGAAAAAAGAAGAGCTTCAAGCAAGTACATGATGGCATGTTTATTTTTTTTCTCTATAGCTTCCCTACATATTTTATGTTTTATAAAGTATGTATTGCAGCTGTACCATGTTCATTTTGAAAACTTCATTATTAAAAGCTAGCTTATAAGGACAAGTAAACGTTCAGTCGTTTTTCATGTAAGCTTCAAGATTATTGCTCTGTGGATTTTTTTTAAGTGTAACTGTATTTACATGATCTGAAATGCTCTATAAGAAATCCTTAGTATAACTGTAGGTTCTCAGAGTGTCGCCACTATCTCCCAGCTAATGTAGAGTCAAATATTTCATTGTTTGAATTTTTACTTTAAACATTTTTCTCAGAACATGTGATTATTTTTTTTTGGTTCATTCTTGTTTTTTATATGCTAACTTCTGAAAAAATTGTTTTGTTCCAAACTTATCCTATTTTAATATTACATCCATTTAAAAAAATCTGGCTGTATTCATCTGGAATCCTTCTTCATATTTATTAATTTCATTTTGCTTCTCAGAGTCCTTGATCTTTCTGTCTTTCTATCTTTCTTTCTTTCTAAATGGCAGTTACATTTTTTAATTGGTTTTGAAATTTTTCCCTCTGTATCAACGTTTTTATGTTCTGGCTCAGTAATATCAACTGTTTCCTTCAAAAAAAAAAATTTCTATTAACAAAATTTAAAAGTCACTTAATATTTTATCAGATCTTGATGATAGGGTAGCATAGTTTTAATAAATTGGTTTTTTTCCACTGCTTTTTCTCTACCAACCCTTTGATGTTTGGAGCTATGGGGTGAGAGTCTGTACTGTGCTTTTAAAGGTTCATTGCAGAACTCACAGTTTGGGGTGAAGGGGAACTAAGATGCCTTTAAGCCAGCTTTGTGCCTTCCTGATCCTGGGTTGCTGCAGGAGGTTGGAGAGGCCTTTAGTGTCACTTTGGCTGCCCGGGAGAGGCCTCTCTACATTAGAGTGGACTACTCTGTGGGCCATAGCACTGTCTGGAATTTCTACAGTGCTGTGGGCTTGCCCCCAGCATGCCGTCTCTTCTTGGGCTTGCAAGGGAGGGCCCAAAAGGCAGTCTCATGGTTGTTTTCATCAGAGCTTGTGCCAGCAGCATCCTTCCTTGGTCAGGATCAGACATTTTAGGGTTCATTTACACCACTCTGGCCCTTTTGCTTGTTATAAAGGGGCTGGAGCAGAAGTGTGGATCTCACTTGTGGTTTCCACATATAACTGAGATTAATACTCATGCTAGTAGTGGTCACTTTTAGATGCTCTGATAATCTAAATAAGTTGTGGCTAAGCCATATTATGTATCACATTTGGGAAAGGAAATATTTGAAACCTAAGATGTAGTTGTGGTCAATTGTGTAAGTAAAAATTTGGATTGTTTTGAAAAGATTGAATTTTCTGATTTAGAATTTGTATAACTGAGTTTTAAACCCCATCCCCTGCAAATATAGTGTTTAAAAGAGAAATGCTGGTGTAGTTTTGTCAGAGTTGTGTGAATGCACAATTAACTTAATTTAGCAATAAGGATATGACTCTTTAAATTATGTTTGTGGTTTCAGGCTCACAAGAGACATTAATACTGAATGATGCCAAGGTAGCTTACTCAGTATAAACTAAACTCTTTAGACTTTTTAAAATAAGTGTATCAAATCTAAGTTAGTACCATTTTCTGGGTATCTCTTTGTCTGTCTCCATTCATTGTCTGTCTCCCTGTATAGATTAAGAGCTCCTTGGAGTAGGAGCTGTTTTTTGTTTATATCTTGTATTGCACCAAGCACACTAGTGACACTTAGCAAAAAAAAAATAATAATAAAATACTGATTACCAAAGCTAAAGTTATAGGGCGAAATGCCTGAGCAACTGTGACTTCATTTACTTAGTGGAGTTGTACCCACTTTTGCCAGAGGGGCATTTCACCCATAATCTTGTAAACTTTGTCTGCAATGGAAAATGACCCACTGCTGATGAGTACCAGGAACTTCTGCAAGAACTGGTTTAACTACAAATATAGACAAGGACCAGACAGCACTTCGCTGATCATGGTTTGGTTTGAAATTAAACCATGTTCCATGCTGATTCAGCTTTTTGGGGGCACTTGTCTTCATTGGGTAGATATTTTAGTGTAGATGTGGTCACATACAGTTATTACAGGAAATATCAAGAAGTATTTCAAAGTGAATTTCATGAAATAAAAATTATAGTTTGCAGACATAACATATATGTAGTTATTTTATTGCATTTAAAATACACTACCCACTGACACATAATCATTACAAAGTAAATGTTCTGTTTAAGAGTGAAGTATTTTTGTTGGTTTACTTCACTCATGAATTTGGTAAATATTTCATCTGAAACAGGCTATAAACCACTATGTCATTTTGCCTATAGAAAAGATATAATAGCTTAAGTAAAATAAAATCTTGTTTTACAATCAGATCTTATAAGAAATATCTTAGTGTACAATTTTTTTCATTGCAGATCTTTTCTTCATCACTGTTTTGCCATTTAGCTGCATAGCATTTTTATTCAGTGTTCTAGCTTTAATCCAAATGGTTTGAGTGGCTTCGCCTTTTCTTTTTTTCCTGCGGCAGGGTGTTGCTATACTGCTTAAAGGATATGTAGTAATAGAAATGTGGCCTTCCCTTTAGTTTATTATATTTCTATCCTTTAACTGAGGTGTTTTGCTCTGATTTCTTAATGCATGGTATAATTAAACATAAATGCCCATTTCCCACCTATTTGAACAGCAACAGCTCAGTCTTCACATACTGTCAAAATGCAACGTTCTATTGAATTGGAATTTATGAAATTTTATATTTTATATTTAGGAGCAATGCACAGTCAAGTGGAACCTCTAAGTGACTCATGGGCTCGACTAAAACACAGCAGAGATTGGTTGTACAGCTCCTCTTACTCATTTGTTGAATCTGATTTTGATCTTTCAAAATCCCTTGGAGTTCATACTTTGATTGAAAATGTTATCAGTTTCGTAAGTGGAGATGTAGGAAACTCACCAGGTTTTAAGGAGCCAGAGGAAAGTATGTCCACTAGCCCCCAGGCTTCAGTTATTGCAATGGAACAGCAGCAGCTGAGGGCTGAGGTAAGTTATAGTTACATTATTTTTATATCCCTTGTGTACTAAACCCATGTTATGGATCTTAACTTTAGAATGAATCAATATGATGGGGCTGACTCTTAAACTTCTACTGGAAAATGTTTTGAACCACAAAGCATATTTTATTCATATTTTCTCCCTTCTTTGTTACAAACTTTAACTGAAACTGCTGCTTGTTTCAGTATTTTTTAAATATACAGTAGGCTGAACTTTAAGAGCATTCTTTTCACTTAACACGTTTGAGAGAAGAGAAAGAAGTGCTTTCTGGAATACATAAAAATTATGTAAGATGCTGTTCTGTAAACTTGAAATATTTCAGACTTAAAGAAAATTATCGCAGGTGTGGTAAATTTATCAATGTTGAAAAACACAAGTTAGGATATTTAAAGGTTTCAGTGGAAGCTTGAAAATGCTAAATCTTTGACTTTCTTTAAACTGTAGTTGTCACTATACTGCTCCTGGAGCCTAAAGTTCTTAAGCATCATGTTTGGCTGGAGGAACTTAGATTAGAAACATTTTAGCTGTGGCCCAGGGATCAGGAGGCATCAGGATCGACAGCTCAGAATTTTTCTTACAAAACCAACAAAAAAAAAAAGAAATGCTACTTCAGGAAATTTAAATGTAAAAAACCACAAGAGTTTTATATCCCCATGATATATAATGCAAACAAAACTCTTCCATGATTTAATGGCCATATTACTCACAGTTGACTACCTGATATTTTATTTATGATTTACAGGTAATCTAGTCATCAATTCTTAAGATATTTCAATTATTAAATACTTCAATTAACAGTCCTTGTTACATAACATCTAAGTGAAGTAAATCAGTTTTTATTTCGTTTTTTTTTTTCTTTTAAGCTTCGTTTGGAAGCACTTCATCAGATCCTAGTATTGCTGTCAGGGATGGAGGAGAAAGGTAGTGCCCCATTAATGGGAAGCCGTCAAGGGCCAGCATTTCAGTCTTCCTCACTGCTTACTTCTGTTAGACTACAGTTTCTAGCTGGATGCTTTGGTTTGGGCACTGTTGGCCATGCAGGAGCCAAAGGGGAGAGTGTCCGATTGCATCACTATCAGGTATGAAATGTACTTGCATAGCTTGAAAAAATAGGTTCTTGACCAAATTTTTTCATTCAATAAAGCTATTTTAATATACAGACACTTGTGATTCAGAAAGTTTTAATTTGAAGATGTTAATGACTCTTATTTTAGTCTGTATCAAAGCCAGTAGGAGAACAAACTAGAATTATGTTCACTTTAGGATATTCACTGTATATTTTATATCTTGAACAATATTTATTTGAAGCCCCAAACTCTTCCCTATGTAGAAACCATTTTTAAGGAGGACAGTGTTTTTTCTCTGATACAGTTTAAAACAATGACAAACATTAAGAGCACTCCTGTGAATGTTCTTATCTGATTGTCTCCTACACCAAATACTAGAGGAAATTCAAACTTGGCCACAGTGTTCTGTGGCATGTCTGTATAGCCTCCCCCTCCCCCCCGCCCCAGATTCTCTGTTTCTTATGGTGCAAGCAGAAGGGTGGTTCAGCAATGCCACCTTATTCCTTGCAATCCCAGCTTTCAAAATTGATTTTGTTGCAGCAGCAAACAGGATTTCTTCCTTGTGCTCCCATCCTCACATTCTCCGCTATTCTTTAGGGGGCTAACATTTCCAGTGCTTTGATCTCTGAATTGAATCATTCACCAGGCTGCTCTGTTTGTCCCCCCTTCTCAAGTCATAGTAGAGCAGTTGGAAGCAAGCCAAAGGGAAAGAGATGCTCTTTCTGTGAGGAGACCCTCGCAGGAATCACAGAAAGGGAGCGCTGCCATGATCACTCCCAGTTCACGGTCTCTTGGTGTTCCAGGGGAAGGCACTCAAAGTTTGGACAGCTTGTGGAGGGCTCTGCATTCCCCCCACATCATGTCCCTCCCCATACACACCAATTGAGACTCTTCTTGAGATACATCCGCGAGGGTGGGTGAGTCTTTAGCTTTTGGGATTAGGCAAACCAGATCATCATCACTGATCAAAGATCTTCAGGGGTAAGCCTAAAATTGATCCCAAATCTCCTAATTCAATCCACCACTAAAGAGGAAAACTCTAGAGCAGTATTTCAGTTTAAGTGGGTAATTAAGTCATTTGGTAAGGAATCTAGAATGATAGCATTACTGTACTCTTCTCCTTCCCAAGAGAAAGTTCTGGAATCTCTTAGGAATATTCGGTTTCAGAGTAGAAGCCGTGTTAGTCTGTATCTGCAAAAAGAACAAGAGTACTTGTGGCACCTTAGAGGCTAACATTTATTAGAGCTACAGCCGACTTCATCGGATGCATAGAATGGAACATATAGTAAGAAGATATATACATACAGAGAAGGTGGAAGCTGCCATACAAACTGTAAGAGGCTAATTAATTAGCCTCTGTATGTGTGTGTATATATATATCTTCTTTCTATATGTTCCATTCTATTCATCCGATGAAGTGGGCTGTAGCCCACGAAAGCTTATGCTCTAATAAATTTGTTAGTCTCTATGGTTCCACAAGTACTCCTGTTCTTTTTTAGGAATATCCTTGTATGCTTCCCCTCTAGATTATATTTTGTAGGGTGAAGAGTGCTCCGGTGCTGTTGATCTCAGGAGATAAGATAGCATGCATATTGTGGAGACTCAAGCTTCTGCACATCCCCTTACCAACTGCAAGAGATGCCCAAAACATCAAACCATTTTGATGGAGGTTTCCTTCGGGCAATAGAGCTCTCTCCCTCCAGGTGAAAGATCAAACAAACCTAACCTTTCACTGAAATACATGTAGCCCAGTCCTTGAATTTAGGAGAAAATGCTGTTATCTACAAATAATAAAAGTGAAATTAATGTGTTTTAAACTGCATCAGTGAGAAAAGCCTATTGAGGAAGTTGTAGTTTCCACATACTCAAATTAAACAAGAAGCTATGTCATACAATTGGAGTGGTCAGTGAAACTCAGTTTAATACCACCAGACCTCCTTCTTGCTTGTGTATGTATTACAATAATAATAATTTACACTTACATATCATTCTGTATCTGAGGATGTTAAAAGCACTTTGTAAACATGAATGACTCATTTTTATAAGATAGGGGAAGTATTACCGTTGTTTTACAGGTGAGGAAACTGAGGCAAACTGTATTACTGCTGTTTTACAGGTTAGGAAACTGAGGCAGAACTCTAGGTCTCCAGAGCCCTAGTTCTGTGTTTTAATCACTAGTCTATGCTTCCTGTTCCAATAGTTGAAAAATTAAAATGTGTATGATTATTACAGTACTTATTTGTTTGACTCAGGATGGTATCAGAGCAGCCAAGAGAAATATTCAGATTGAAATCCAAGTGGCTGTGCACAAGATTTACCAGCAATTATCTGCTACATTGGAGAGAGCTCTGCAAGCAAATAAGCACCACATTGGTAAGTGGGGAACAAGTTTGAGAACATGTGAATCATGTGAGGGGGTCACAATGGAACACCAAAAGGATCTGTACATTATATACAGTGGGATTACAAAAGATGAATAAAAATAAAAAATCACCTTACTGCTCATGCTGAATTTGTTGAGGGGATAACTAGTGGGCTTTCCTTCTGGCACATGCCTCAAGCATTACATTTTTGTTGTTAAAGACCTAGCTATTGTTTGAGTTATTTAAGTGCTTTGATTCTAAAGCATTTTTTATTTTTATTTTAGAAGCACAACAGCGCCTTCTGTTAGTAACTGTCTTTGCTCTAAGTGTACACTATCAGCCTATTGATGTCTCCTTGGCCATTTCCACTGGTCTACTCAATGTACTATCACAGTTGTGTGGCACAGACACAATGCTCGGACAGCCACTGCAATTGTTGCCTAAAACTGGTATTTCTCAACTCAGCACTGCTTTGAAAGTGGCTAGTACAAGGTTACTTCAAATCCTTGCCATTACCACAGGGTAAGAATTGAAGACTTTTTTTTTTCCCTAGATGATAATTCACCAGTTTGAACAGTGCCTTTTTAAAAATAACAAAAAAATGTTTTCAGAAGAAGGTCTATTTGATGGAAGAACAGTGTTCAGAAGCACACTAGCTTTAAAAAAAAAAAAAAGGAAGATTTGACAGAAATGTTAAACAAGTATTAATCAAATCAATGTGTACCCTTCTGATAAAATAGCATAACTAGCTGCTATGTAAGGATTTGAGTTTGGGTTTAGTGTCCTGTGCCTACAAGGGTTGCAAGCATGATCTTGCTGTATCCTCCTCATTTTTCCCTGCTTGGTCTTGTCATGGATCCCCAGCTGATGAGGCTTTATGTAGTTCTCTTTGGAGGTCATTTGTTCTATTCTGATGCATAATCCCCTCCATTGTGTTAGCAAGAGGAAGATTTCATGCTTCTTCACAGGGTTTAACAGATTTCCTTGAGTGCTGCTAACATTTGGACATGGGAACAAGGAACCAACCTGACTCTTACTGAGTTAATTTAAGTGCATAACTAATATTAAAAAAAAAAAAAAACCATAGGGGAGAAAAGAAGGGTTTCTGATTTTGATCAAGAGTATTAATATTCAGTAGGTATCACTTCTATTTAAATGTTTATAAAATGTAAACACTCAGCTGCTGTCAGTCATTAAGAAGTGTTGTTGTGGGGCTGTGGTGGTGGTGTGATTTTATGCACTAAAGAGTTGATCCAGCACGCACTGAAGTCAATGGAAAGGCTCCCACTATGTTTAGTGGTTATACGATTGAACTGTAATCACCTTAATTTCTTAAAACTGGGGTTCAGATCCTAGTTTGTCATAAATGAAAATGAGTTGGCTGGTCTCATCTAATCCTCATTTGCCACATCATGAAACATTAAGTAATTTAACATCACTGACAGTTTTTGCTAAAATGAGACTGAAGGACTGGAATATCAGAGTGCTAAAGTTAGTGGTGAGGTGCATTGCAGAATAAGTAGAAAGCAATTGGGGAAGTGCCCAACTACACGGTAACCGATTACAGCCAGTGCTACGTTAGTGCCTCATTTTCATGTGCACTGAATGTGTGCATAATGAGAGTTTTTTGTAATGTACATGTCTTGAAATGATTTCTACTTGGAATAGCTCTGAAATGTTTTAAACTTTATATTTTTCACAAAGAACTTATGCTGATAAATTGAGCCCCAAAGTGGTCCAATCTTTGCTGGATCTGCTATGCAGTCAGTTGAAGAACCTGTTATCACAAGCTGGTGTGATGCTTATGGCTTCCTTTGGAGAAGGTGAAGGTGAGGAAGATGAGGAAGAAGAAGAAGAAAAAAAATTAGATTCAAATGGAGATAATGAGAAGAAAGACTTCAGAGGTACCATGTTTACACCATTTTTGTTGTATTAGAATTAATCTTTTCTTACAAAAAAAAAAAAGGGGGGGGTTGCAGGGAGGACAATAAGAGTCTAACTCTCCACTATCTTGCCCTTTGTGTGGTCTTTTCCTCCTGTGCAGAATAGAATAAAATGCTACTGAATAAGAATTCTCCACTCACATAAGTGTTGCACCTACTTGGTGCATATGTAAAGAACTAAACAAACTGCAAGGTGGTGGAGAATCAGGCCCATTTCCTCCATTTCCATATTTAGGGAGAGAATATTGTTCCCCTCCAGCAAATAAGATTGTTATAGTGGTTGTGTTTTGCACAATTGTAATTTAAGGAGCCAAATTTCCCATAATATAGGTAGAAATCTTCTCTGGGTTCCTCTCTGGTTATCGCTATCGCATAGTCCACACTTATTCCACATTCAAAATTTTCTACAGCTATCAACCGATTTCATATTCTGCAGAGAGTGCAGAGTGATTTGATGTAAAAAAAACTTAGCCTAACCTTTATATTCAAGGGTCTATAGTTGTCTTTAAGAAAAAAGCTCCTCCAGTATAAAAGTAGTCAAATAATGTCTTATCCCTTAAGGAACCTATTTTGTATAATATGATATAAAAATATTTAATTTCTAGGGAAATTGCGTGTTTTAGAAGAAAAGTTTACGGAATTTTACTTACTTTTAGATGTGTTAGGCAGGGCTTTGGAGTGGAGCCCGGAGCTGGAGTGCGGATTAGTGGAGCTGCAGGTTTTTGCCCAGAGCTGGAGCAGAGCCAGAGCACAGAAAATCTTGATTGCTCCACTGCTCCAGGTTTTTTTTTTTTCCATTTTCAATCCAAAATGAACGATATCCAAAATGAATGATGACCCAAAGGTGCCAAAAAGTTTCAGATTGTATAACAATTGATATTAACATCTACTTTACCACTTTACGTAATATGTCACGGTTATTCTCACTTCGGCTGAAATCAAGATTTAATGTACAGATACAAAATTACAAAGTTTTTTGGAGATATGTATTATTAAAGAATCAGATAATTATGAGACATCCGGCAACACTTCAGACTGCTCCCACCCTTGTGCCAAGGTTAGGCGAGTACGTACTCACGTAGATTAGTTAGATTAGTATGTGTTGATACTTCTTTTGTAAGAGTTGATCAACGAGACGCGCTGAGTGCTGCGATTATGGAAAAGTATGATGCAAGACGCAACATTTAAGATATCACAAACAGGTATATTGCAAAAGAGATAATGTTTTTGTTTATTGATATATTTAACATATCGCAAGAGCTATTAACCACTTACGCTCATTTCTCACACAGGCTCCCATTACCGGTACATTTGTTCATTTGTACATGCTCCTGTATCACTCTGGCGGACTTATTTTATATGTCGTCTGTTCAACGGTCATTTGGTAGCTTTGTTTGTAATTTTAAATTTACTGAAAGTCTCATGCAGCAGGCATATAAATATACAGTAAACATTTTTGCATAAATTAGGTGTGATTTTTGTGATCTATCCAGAGTGATTGGAAAATGTCCAACACAACTTTGGTCATTTTCAGAAAAAAGCGTTTCTGTGAACACCTGACTTAAAATTCTTCCTAAGGGAGCTACAGTCCCTTCAAGGAGGTGATGAAAAGTTAATTTCTGATTAATATCTGAAAAACGTTTTAATATAAAGTAATGAAATTATGTCTGCGTCTTTTAGCGTTGGTATGCAATACCGTATTACATTATCCAAAATTATTTAAACCATAGGCGTCCCGAACTGGCGGTTGGTTATTTTTATTTCATATTTCAAGAAAGGCTTATCATCGATTGCGCCTGGCTACGAGTGGTAATATTATGTTCCATAATAAGTTAATAATTTTTGGTTATTTATTATTACATTTAAAATTTATGGTTCCAAAGTTGAAAAATAAGTAATAGGTAAAATTGTTTGTATCATTCTAAGCATCTAAGCAGATTAAAATTTTTAAACAGTTTTCTCGGAAACGGTTAATTATACAAAATAAATTAAGAGTACCATTTTAATGCATGTTTTAACATTAAATCATATTCCAGGGTCCTATCTGTTAAATAGTCGAAGATTTAAAAAATGTTAAATAAAATTGGCCCAGTCCCCCAAGTTCATGACACCTGTAGTTTAAATAATTTTATTTGAATGATGTTGTATGATAGAACATTGGAAATAAACTTCAACGGGAAAGCGGATTCAAATTGCAAGCGCAGTCCTATTAGTAAAGAGATCAAATTTTCGGGAATATATTTTTCCTTCATCAGGCTGGAAACATTATACAAGATAGAACCTGTTGTTTGCTCTATCTTGTATAATCTATTCAGGCTGACAAAGCAAAAACACATTTCCGAAAATTTGCTCTCTTTACTAAAAGGACTGTGCTTTACAATTTGAATCCGCTTTCCGTTAAAGTTTTTCAACCTTGTAACATGTAGCCTCATTATTTCCCAACAATTAATGTTGTAGAACAGCGATAGCACGAACTAATGCCATGGCATATACCAAATATTATTGATATATCTATATTAAAGAGTTTGAGATATTAATTAAAAACTTGGAAAATATTTCAAATATTTTTATTGCAAAATTTCATAAGAAACTAACTTGCAATTTATCAATACAAATTTATATTAATTATGTGTATTAAAAATACTTCATTAAAACTGCAAGAAAAATGTTAAAATAATAAAATATACTTTAATAATAATTTTGTGTAAAAAGAAAATGTTATCATTTTTGTCCAGAAAATCCAAAATAAATTCAAAGTACCTTAAATGGTTCATATATCACAAGCAGGTATATTATAAAAAAAATGTAATTTTGTTCATTGCTTTTCAAAGATTATAACAAGAAACATTTGGATGTGGTAGCAGCACAAGATTGGCCATGGCTTCAACAAAAAAATCAAATCTACTCCCCATGATTGATAGCCGATTTACGGAAAAGGATCTCAACAATGTCTTTACTCTTGAATTTGAAAAGCCCAAATTTGGGCTTTTGGGAAAATCAAAGAAGAAATCGGCAACATGCAAGGTGGAAAAGGAAGTGAATGGCGAGCTCAAACTGTAGCTTCAAGACAGGTGAGGCAAGTGCCATGAAAAGTTTCAACCTTTGGCAGCATGGAAAATGTAATCATCCTAAAAACTATGCGGCTCTGGTTACAAAAAAGGACCAGGAAGACCAGGCAAAACAGAAAGTTGACGCGGTAAATGATGTTCCTCTGGCTCTTTGAAAACTCCTGGAGAAAAGATTTTTTTGCGGAGCTTCATCTGAAAAGAAACCGAAAATTGAGCAAACAAAACTTGACTCATATTTAAAGTCTTCAAAGTTTACAGTCACCATGGATGCCAATACTTTTCATGAAGGGCTGATGGAAATGGTTTACTTGAGTTTAACACCACTCACTACCTTCAGGCTAAAGAACAAAGGATTCCAAAAAGTTGCGGGTGAAATGGGTATGCAGCTTGGCATTTCGACAGGGCACAATGCAGTTCGTCATTTAGTTGTCAGCACAGCTGAGTCTGGTCGTGAAGAGCTCAAGAAAGCTTTGGAGCAAAAATTGTGCTACCTGAAAATGGATGCGGCAACCCGTGGAAACAGAAATTTCCTTGCAATCAATGCTCAGTACTACAAAGAAGGAAAAGATAAAGCTGTGGTTAAAAACCTTGGACATAATCGATACTGAAGGGCGTCATAATTCTTCGTACGTGAAAAGTCAAGTAAAAGCTATTTTAGAAAAATTTGGGATCAGTGAAATGCAAGTGCTGAGCATCTGTGTTGACAATGCAGCAAACATGACGTGTGCTGTCAAAAATTTGAGTGAGGACAATGAAACCGTTTCTACCTCTGAGAAGAGTTGTGGACAGAACTGAAGCTATTTTGCCTGATGAAGGAACTAAAGGAATGGATGAAATTGAACTCAACGTGGATGCTGCTGCGCAATGGGATAATGAACCTAGCCTCATACTTCCAACCTGGCTTCATGAGGACGACTGAAAAGTCTAACTGATGAGGTGTGGTATTCACACTCTTCAGTTGGCAATCTTGGATGGATTGAACAAAGAACATGCGAAGAAATTTCTGGCAAAAATTCGACAAGTCGTCAAACTCCGAACCCCAAGTATTCAAAGTGTTCTGCTTGATCTGTATGGGGTAACTCAATCATTGGATACTGTGACTCGCTAGGGTTCAACATTCGTGATGATTGATCAGCTTCTTGTTTTTCAATTTTACTATGAACAAGTGGCAGCTGCTGGAACAAGAGAATTCCAAGTTAACAAAAGCTGAATGGGACGAAGTGAAAAACCTGCGAGACCTCTTGAAAAAGCCAAACCCAAACAACCGTGAATCTTCAAGCTGTCGATGTAACCCCGGGAATTTTAATGAAGGAATGGCGAAAACTGTCAAAATTCTTGCAAGAGAATGGGGGACAAATTGTAGAAGCAATTCTATTCTCCACGCAGAAACGCGAAGAGAAGCTTTTTGACAATATTCATTTCATTGTTGGAGTTTATGTTGACCCACGGTATCAGATTCTTCTTACCTCAGGGGACATACCAAAGGCAAAGGAAGGGCTCCTTGATATTGCTTGACTATTTGAAAAACAAAATCTATTGCTACATTTGAACTCTGCGAAAGAGGTTGAAGAAAATGAAACACAACAAAAGGAGTCATCAACAATCGGAAAGTTTCGGAAAAGTTCACATCCTTAAGAAATAGCAGGCTGTTCTCAAACTTCCGTCTCCACTCTGAACTTGTTCGCGCAATTTGTGGCAGGCTATGAAAGACGACTTGATTGCTGCAATAATTTTTTACAGAATGAATTAGGAATGATTCTAGTTTGTATAATTGTTGATGACATTTAAATTGTTTTAAAAGTCTAAATAAAAATGTGTTTTCAAAATTTCAGTATGCACTTTTTTATTTAGTTAAGAATTAATTTGATTTGCAGCACGGAGCAGAGCTGGAGCAGTCACTATTGGTGCCAGAGCAGAGCTGGAGCAGAGCAATTCAAAAATTTGATTGCTCCAAATCGCTGGTGTTCGGTCATATGACTACTCACAGGAGTTGTTTTGTTTTTTTAGTAGTAGTTTTGTACCTGATAGATTCATAGCATGGACTAGTACTGTTGGGTATGTTTTAACATAGAAAACAATTTTAATGTTTTTCATTTTTAACAGTCACCAACTAGTTAAGATAGTAGTATCAGCTTCGGTAAAAGACAGGAAACAAAGGAGGACTTAGTGTTTTGGATCAGAAATCCATTTAAAAGGGAAAAAAGAGCCTCTAAGACAACTGGTTACATTTTATGTATGGCTACATTTATAAATGGCTAATCAATTATTACAGATTATTATAGAGTCCAATAGGTCAATAGATTGCTAATAATCTTAAAACCATCCATAACACCTTCTACTCAAGTCTAACATGCTTAAAACACTTATTAATCATTTATAAACACTTTGTGAATATACCCTTAATATAAAATATGTCCAAATAATTAAACTGCTACAAACAATTTGCAAATACTAAAATTTTTGTGCCTGATTTTTAAGTAAGGTAGGTGTGCCATTGTTGGCACATAGCTGATTATGGTCATCTATATGCCACGTACTCTGTGCAGTTATGGTAAACTTGCATATAGCTGTATACCTAATTTATTTTTTAAAAAATAGTCTCTCTGTGTTCCATAAGGCACGTATGGCTGATTTTGAGTTCAGTAGAACCTCAGAGGTATGCACACCAGAATTACAAACTGACCAGTCAACTACACACCTCATTTGGAACCAGAAGTATATGGGCAGCAGCAGAGACCAAAAATAAAAGCCAAATACAGTACTGGGTTAAACGTTAACTACTTTAAAAAAAAAATGAAGGAGAAAACAGCATTTTCCTTCTGCATAGTAAAGTTTAAAAGCTGTATTAAGTCAATGTTCAGTTGTAAACTTTTGAAAGAACAACCATAATGTTTTGTTCAGAGTTGCGAACGTTTCCATTACGAACAACCTCCATTCCCGAGATGTTCGTAACTCTGAGCATCTGCTGTAGTTATGATCTGCCAGATGCATGCTGATGCATGTTTTACAGTCTTACAGCATAGCCAAGGTTGGTGGCATTCTGTTGTGGGCTCTCACTGTTCTCAAAAACAAAGTAAGCCTGCAACCCCAACTAAGTGTCTGAATTTTCTGACATTTTTCATGACCTAAATATTGTGTATATGTAGGTTGTTTACTGCAGATATATCAATCAATTCATTGCTTAGAATTTTTAGCAATAACTTTATTTTATTCTTCAGCTGCACTCCGAAAGCAACATGCAGCAGAACTGCACCTGGGAGACTTTTTAGTCTTTTTGCGAAGAGTTGTTTCTTCAAAAGCCATTCAGTCAAAAATGGCTTCTCCCAAATGGACAGAGGTGCTTCTTAATATTGCATCTCAAAAATGTTGTTCAGGTATGATCTATTCAAAATGGATTCTCTCTGTGTCTGTATATGTATGTATGTATGCTGTTTCTAACATACATATTACACTTATTTAGCGCTCAGTTAAAAAAATTAATTGATTTTAGTAAATTTCTTATTGTGATCATTATTGTAGTTTTACTCAATGTGTTTTAGTCGTCAGTAACATTCTTTTCCTCTTGAAGGAGTACCCCTAGTGGGCAACCTAAGGACCAGACTCCTTGCACTTCATGTACTAGAAGCTGTGTTGCCTGCTTGTGAATCTGGTGTTGAAGATGATCAGATGGCTCAGGTTTATATATTTTTAGTTAAACTTTTTAAGTTGTTGTTTTCTGCAGCAAATCTCATACAATAAAAATTTAACTTAAGCAGTGCTTGTTAGATTTTCAGAATTTTGGCCACCCGATGCTCACTGTATTTATTTATCTATGAATGCTCACTACAGATCTTAAACTAGTTAAAATAGATCAAAATGGTTTAAACCTATTATTTGTTTTCACAAGTTTGGGATTAAAATGATCTGAAGTATGCTCTAATACAACAGGTTGTTGAACGATTGTTCTCACTTCTGTCTGACTGCATGTGGGAGACACCGATTGCTCAGGCTAAATATGCAATTCAAATAAAAGAGAGAGAACAAGAAATGAAGCTGCAGGTAATAGTCCTTTTTAAAACTTTCATTAGATACTTCTGAGTTATATAATTATGAGGTGTTTATTTTGTTCCATTTCTGATAGAAGCAGGGAGAAACTGAAGAAGAAGATGAGAATCTTCCTATACAGGAAGTGTCCTTTGATCCTGAGAAAGCTCAATGCTGCATAGTAGAGAATGGACAGATTTTAACTCATGGCAGTGGAGGTAAAGGATATGGACTAGCATCCACAGGAGTCACTTCTGGGTGTTATCAGTGGAAGGTATATGGAATTAAACGCATTATTTTAATTCTGTCTTCAGTTCTTTCTTTGCTTCAGAAAAATACTGTTTTATAAATAAATATTCAAGAACATACTGTACTACAGAAGAAGCAAAACCTAGTGATGAAAGGACTATTCTCTATCTAAAATAAACTGCACAATGCTGTATTTTGAGTGCTCCTGTTTATGGTGTCACTGGAGCAGATCTTAGTTGTTGCTTCAAACCAAGAACTGATGGCTATGGAGTCCTTTATTTTTTTTTTGTTGTTGACGGTAATTTCCTTTTAAATCCACAGTCAGTATAAAAGTCATAAATTTAAAACAGACTTGCAAAATTCTCTTTCCCCATTGCAAGTAATTCTTTTAGTTCTTTTTTGTGGGGGGGGGGAGCAGTGGGGAAGGATGAATTATTTATTTTATTATCAATCATCATGGTAAAAGGGGGAGTAGATCTTGTATCTGGCCTAGTAAATTTTCATGGCTTTTTTTGCAAAACTGTCTTATATGAATTCTATTTTTAGGGTAATTAGACCGAATGTTTTGAAATTGTATTCTGGAGTAAGGCTAGATTTTGGGATTTGGAATGTGGATCTGTCCCCTTTCTCCAAGATTTATCTTCTCTGATAGTGAAGATCTTTGTGGCAGCCACAGCAAAGTTGGATTATCCATTCTTTGCTCTTGACAAAATCTTCTTTAAAAATCACCGGCACATTAAAATAAAATGATCTGTTAAAATCCAGTCTGGGCCCATCAGTCAATGTACTCTCTTCCAACATCCTTACCCAAGTCTCTGGTGTCATTCTTCTATTTGATAATGTGTCAGTGAATAGCATAAATTGTTCTTCATGCTCTTCATTTCAGAAGAACCTTTTTACTTCCCTAGACATTTTAGGCCACAATTACCTCACTCAGTATGAACTGACTTTATCCTTGCATTTCAAAGGTCTGTTTCCAGGATCAAGTTCCTAATCAGTCTAAAATTCACCCTTGTAGTTTTACCTCTTATGCTTAATTATTACTAACCCTTTGAAGTTTTCCCCTCCACACTGTTCAAAAGAGGTAGATTTAATTTGCATTCTGTTAATTGTGTGAACACACAGGATGATGCTAATCAGTGGCATCCTTGTATCCAAAAAACTAAGATAGTATGTGGAGTGCACCTGATTTTTGTTTCACTCTTCTGTCAAATTTCTTCAACAATAGAGGTTGCCAACTCAGAAGACATGCTGTCCCCAAACTGAGTTCCACTGCTGCTAACTGCTTCCCGAAGGCCCTTTCTTCTGATGAAGATTCTATGAATTCTTCTGTTCTTCCTGCCTGTTAACCAGCTGTATGCCACCTGCAGACTGTTGAATACTTTACTGAATTTCTCTATCTTAGACTAAGATCCATCTCAAGACATTTGGAAGGGACTGATTTGTTACCAAAATACTTGCATAATGTCTTTCTTTATACACATTGGGCCAGATAATGAGCGTTGCTCATAATTAGCAGTATCTTAATCTGCAAGTAGTCCATTTTGAAATCAATAGAACAACACACACCGTGTAAGCAATCAGGTATCGGAATCTGTATCTTTGGCACTGGGCCCAATTAGTGGCAGTGGCTGTGCTAACCTGGCCCATATAGCATTTTGGCTAAAATCCTGGTTCTGAATCCTCTCTCTGTGCATTCCTCCTAATGAACCTCTTTCAAGTGTCCATCTCTTTTTAATCCTTATTATCACACATTTTTGTGATAATTGTCAGATGTCTGAAATTAACACCCCTTGTATACAGGCTCTCCAAACTTAGTTTATCACTAGGTTGTCCTCCATATTGTGCCATCTTCTGTTCATCAGTGCCTATTGATTTTCCCTATGAAGGATTTGTCCTCTTCAACAAGACTGACAGATGCCTCCTTTTTCTTAATATTGGATGAGCCATAAAGTCCTATGTAAATAGAACTAGCTTTTAAAAAAAAAAAACAAAAAAAAACCTGATTACTTTTCTCATTAATTTTGAGTGGACAAAAAAAAGGGAGACTGCCAAAACATGTTAGCCAAAGATGATTGCTCAAGGCCTGCCCTGTCTTACCCAGGTCAAGGTCTATGTCACAAGAAGCTCAGCTTTTGGATGAGAAAGGCAAAGCTTTACTAAATCAGTTACGAAAATTTGTTTCAGCCTCCACACACACTTTCACTAGATTTTACAGATATATGTAGGCTAATGCAAATCACTACGTAGCTTCTGTTTTCGACAAATAAGGCTGCACTGCCATCTGAAGGGAATACTAATCATCAGCCTATGTAGATCTGAATTTCTCCACTAGAGAAGGCATAAATTTTCTTATGGGTAAATGACACTTCTCAGTTAGTTACGGTAATTCTCTAATAAATCATCCAGTAGTTCTGTTACTAACCTAGTTACATATGGAGTTATATTTTTTTGTTTTGTTTTGTTTCTGTATTCTTTCTCTCTGAGGATAGTACTTTATAGCTTGCGCTTTTCTGGATAAATCATTCACTTTAAACATGAGTGAAACTCATTTATTTTGCTGACTTAACATCACTTCAACTATATCTTAACTCCTAACTTGTAAGGTACATATATACTTCTTAAACTGAAAGTGTGCCGGAATTTGGTTTATTATCTGGAAAAGTTAACATGAACTTTTGAGACATCTTTTGGTGTCCAAATACTCAATACTAATGGTTGCTAGTAGACCATGATAAGTCACTCTTTAGAGACTGACCTTGTCATTGGAAAAATAGAATTTTTGAGGCAAGAAGTATGTTCAATCAATGTGTTAAAGGTATTAATTTATGAAAATGTTGCTATTATACATGTAACATATTTAAAACTCTCCTTAAATTTTTATACTAAGGGTATATTCTCCTCACTGCTTGAATATAATAATTCCTATGCTCAGTATTATACTGGAATGTTGAATTATTCCATGGTATTAATTTTTTTTTAATCCTTCTAGTTCTATATGGTGAAGGAAAATCGAGGCAATGAAGGCACATGCGTAGGAGTGTCTCGCTGGCCAGTACATGACTTTAACCATCGCACTACGTCAGATATGTGGCTGTATAGAGCCTACAGTGGTAACCTGTATCATAATGGGGAACAGACTTTGACTCTGTCCAGTTTTACCCAAGGAGACTTCATCACATGTGTATTAGATATGGAAGCTAGAACCATTTCCTTTGGTAAAAATGGAGAGGTATTTAACTGTTTTCTGTTTTTTTTTTTTCTTTGATATTTTCTTGTTGTAACTTTGACTGTAAACATTTGGTAACTTACACATGATTCGAAAACCACAAAAAAGTTAGTTTTATTACTTGTAAAGATTATAAAGAGGTAAAAATAATTATTTAAAATTGTCTAGTTCTAAAAATCTGTTTTAAAAGTTTCTATTCCTTGTCTTATTTTTAACTAGGAGCCAAAACTAGCTTTTGAAGATGTGGATGCAGCAGAATTATATCCTTGTGTAATGTTCTATAGCAGTAACCCAGGAGAAAAGGTAACTGAAATTTATATCTGCATAACAGTAAGAGGTGATACAGGATTATTTTTTGCTTCTTGTCCTACTATATGGAATTGTTGACTGCTTTTTAGCTGGTCTATGGAAAGAACTCCACTGATTGTTCATTATGCTGTATGAATGTTGGGTCACTACTACACTACCAGAAAAATATGTAGTAGACCTTAGTTAAATTCCTACATTTTGCAATCTATTGATAGACCTGTACTTTGTCCTACAAGACTCTGAATTTTGTACCCAGATGTCTGTCAGTAGAATTGGAACAAATTCCGGTATTAGGAATATTTTGGACTACCTACCGTTCGTTTTTTAGAAACCATGAATTTATTTAGTTCTTGCATTTCACAGTTTTATTGGAGTTTGTTGTAAAGGTGCCAGGTGAGTTTTCTCTTCAATACAAAGAAAACATGATAGTGCATTTCACTGGAGATAGACACAAAAAGACAAAAATGTTAGGTTTCAATTCAGCTGGAAAGACTATGGAATTAGAATAAGCTTTACAAACGCAAGTTGAGAGCATAACTTTGATATTTTTTTTTTAAACACTAAGGTGAAAATTTGTGATATGCAGATGCGTGGCACACCAAGAGACTTGCTACCTGGTGACCCTATCTGTAGTCCTGTTGCTGCAGTGCTGGCAGAGGCCACTATCCAACTTATCCGCATTCTTCATCATGCAGACCGTTGGACACACTGCATCAATAAAAAAATGATGGAACGGCTGCACAAAATCAAAATGTGCCTTAAAGAAGCAGGTCAAAAACTGAAGAAAAGTCGTTCGGTCCAAAGCCGAGATGAGAATGACATGAGAGAGGAGAGAGAGAATAAAGAAGAGGAGAAAAATAAACATAGTAGACATGGTCTTGCTGACCTCCCGGAACTTCAACTTAAGACTCTCTGTGTAGAGGTGTGGCCTGTGCTTGCAGTAATTGGTGGAGTTGATGCTGGTCTTAGAGTTGGTGGCCGATGTGTACACAAGCAAACTGGGCGTCATGCTACCTTACTTGGAGTAGTCAAAGAGGGCAGTACGTCTGCTAAGGTCCAGTGGGATGAAGCAGAGATTACTATCAGGTATAGTGCATTCAGTTATTCTTTGCACTAGTTAGCAATTTTTAGTGCTTAGAAAACTTCCTAAATAATGTACATTTTACATCTGAAACATGAATTTTCAGACACTAGTAACTTTTCATGACAGGTACCAGAGTAGCAGCCGTGTTTGTCTGTATCCGCAAAAAGAAAAGGAGGACTTGTGGCAACTTAGAGACTAACAAATTTATTTGAGCATAAGCTTTCATGAGCTATAGCATCCGATGAAGTGAGCTGTAGCTCATGAAAGCTTATGCTCAAATAAATTTTAGTCTCTAAGATGCCACAAGTCCTCCTTTTTTAGTAACTTTTAAGTTTAAAGTAGATGCTTGGGCATTCAGCTTGTTAAATCAACTTTCAAGAATTCTGATTTGAAAAACAACTCAGTTGAACTTTGAATTTAGAGAAATAAAATATCTGTCTTGTATATCCAGTATATAATTGTAATTTGGAAAACTGGAATTCATCTATATGATTTGGTAGTTTTTAAACTGAGTTTTCACTTTAAATTTCCTAATTTGAGGACATCCACATGCTTGTGAGCTACATTTGACATAAATGTTGCTTATGTTTGAAATTTATATAAAGGCTTATTAATGTTATCTTTCTGAATTTTTATTACAACTTCTTGGACACAAACTTTTATTGACTAGCTTGCATTTTTGCTTTAGATAATGAGCTAGGTTGCCTCTGCAAGTGGCAGGAAACTCTGTTTTGGTTTATCAGAATTGGGAAGTGATGGCTCTGCTACATTGTCCTCTCCTGCTTGGGTCACTGTGGAAATTGCTCCATGGGGCTTGAGGAGTCAAGGCCAGCAGATGGGATGATTCTCCCTTCTCAAAGTGGTGGATAGCCACATCTAAGTTAATGCTGCTTTGAAGCAGCATTTACTCATGCTCTGGTCTGCCTTCAATAGCTAAAGAACTAACACTACATTTATCCCTTCATCAAACTGGGAGTTTCCTTTCCAGCAGATCCTATGAATCTGCAGGGCTCTGTGACTGCACCTCTGCCTTCTTTACAGACCTTCGAGTGTCTCCGTGTATGGGAGGCACATCTGAAGAAAATTCTATGAGGAGAACTTCATGGAGTCTTCTAGCTCTCCTACATTAATGTTTGTGAATTGGCTGAATGTTTTCTGCAGAAAATTAGATTTCCCTATATTCATAGTTTCTTCGAGATAGCTTGATTCCCAGTCTTCTAAACAAATTCATCACCACTGGTTTCTTTTGACTCTGGGCATAATTAAATTTTAAAAGTTTAATTCTTCTTTGAGATGAATGGTGGCTGTTCGCTCCTCTTAGAACTGTTGTGTTAACCCATCTGCAGACTAATGCCATGTGTATACACAAAAGTTGTGCCACTTTAAATTAATCAATTTCATTTAATTCGGTTACCAAATTAAATCAGATGTAAGCAGATTTGAGTGAGTCCACGGAAGGGGATTGTACCAGTTTTAAAATCTGTTTAAGTTGGTGTGATGTGATATTAATATATAGACATGGTCTCCTTAACACAACACTTGTAATGGTTATTGTTTATAATGTTTTAATCTCTAGAAGGGTTAGAAACTGAAGCCTGCTTTTTTAAAAAAAATATTTAGGGAAGTCTAAATGCTGAAGAAAATATTGAGGATATCAAAAACTATAGGGAAGATTCTGAATTTGTAAATCTGCTGGATGTGTGGAAAATGTATGCCTGCAGGTTTCTTCTATTTGTCCTGTTTCTGATGGAGGCAGAGACTCGTATGGCAATATTTAATATAAGGGTCTGTCACCAGGGGTAGGAGCTCTTACATACATGGTATGCCTCAGTTGAATGATCATTGTTAGGATGCAGGAATGGATGTCATTGACCTATTTAAAAAAGAAACTCATAGACTTGTATTCAGTGATGGAATTACTCCCTGCATTGCTAGTGACGCTTTTGCTTTTGGTTATCGTTTTTGTGCATCTTGGCAATAAAAAGACAAGTAGTAGAGTAAAATTGATAAAACATTGGCAGCAGCTTTAAGTTAACATTGCAAAAGTTCAGAAGTTTTCAATGGTTAAATCTTTGCCTGTGTGTCCTTCATAAACTAAAGATAAAATTTGGCTCAAACCAATTACCAGACGCTTAAATGATAATTATAAGAAATTATATTGTAAATGTCTTAAAACATTTAAAATAATGCAGTAGAAACTTGTCATTACCTAAGTGATGGATTATATGAAGTTTTTGGAAATTAACATTCATTGTTGAAAATGTGTGCATGTCTCACTTGCTTTGTGTTGAGTATCATATATCCCCATTTTCTGATCATAACCTCATTTCTTTCCCTTGTTTACATTTAATTTTAAACTTTCTGTTCATTTAAATTATTTTATTAAGTATATTTTACGTCTTATTTTGCCTACATTATTTCCTGTACTTTCCTCTTGTCTATCCCTCACTTGCTTCTTCCTGTGTCATTCTGATCTTTATTAAAGCTTCCCAACTTTTTGGTCGCCTAGTGATACTCCACTGTATAATCTGGAGCCCTGTGAACCACTGCCTTTTGATGTTGCAAGATTCCGTGGACTGACAGCTACTGTGTTGCTGGACCTTACCTATCTGACTGGTATTCATGAAGACATGGGAAAACAAAGTGCCAAGAGACATGAGAAAAAACACAGACATGAGACTGAAGATAAAGGGGACATTGAACAGAAAACAGAGGGGGATACTGGATCAGATGTGCGATCGCTACTAAGTGCTGATGATATCAAAGGACCTATCACTACATGTTCGAAGTCAGAAAATGAAATAGCTTCATTCTCTTTAGAACCAACACCACTAGGTATGGAGTCCCAGCATCAACCCATAGAAGGAAAAAGAAAGAATCATGAACACATACCAAGAAATCATGATGTAGTACAGTCAGAAATCAGAGCAGTACAATTATCCTATCTTTACCTTGGTGCTATGAAATCACTTAGTGCTCTTCTTAGTTGTAGTAAATATGCTGAGTTACTACTGATACCAAAAGTCCTTGCAGAAAATGGTCACAATTCTGATTGTGCTAGTTCTCCAGTTGTTCATGAAGATGTTGAAATGCGTGCTGCATTGCAGTTCCTGATGCGACACATGGTGAAAAGGGCAGTCATGCGTTCACCAATAAAGAGAGCTCTAGGACTAGCAGATTTGGAACGAGCACAAGCCATGATCTACAAGTTAGTGGTTCATGGGCTGTTGGAGGACCAGTTTGGTGGCAAAATTAAACAAGGTACTTTTTTAAAGTTATGATAATATATAGATTTGTAAAGTTAATTAGAGTTAACTTAAAATTACTTAGAATGTGGACATAGATAACATATAGGCATATATTTCTGCAGCGGTTGACACTTGTGGTAATCCAAACCAACAAAATTAAGGAAGGTAGCAAATCCATCAATTCTATAGAATGTATTGACATTGGTGATTCACGCACACCCCCCTTCATTTGCATAGCTTATTAAAATAGAGATTGATATTTAGGGTACACTTTCAGAGCTATATGCAGGAGGAATGCACATCACTGTAGTCAGAAAAAAATAAATTTATATTTTGTGTTTATACCCAACTTTGAAAGATAGATTCTCACTTTCTGTATTATGTTGTGACATGGGTCTACCTGATTTTAGCATGGCTGACCATGATTGTGATCAGTGCAGATGAAGAATAAATGTGTTGAACATAATCCACCAATGATGTTTAAACCCTCAATGAGCAGAGTTTTTTGGAATTAGCTGATGTGATGCTGATTTTGAAGAGACAAGGAGATAATAGTGTTGCTCTTAGTCTTAGAATCTTTGTATACATGTAATATGACATTGTCGGAACTTCAGGGAAGCTACTTGTCACACTGTTCCAGTCACAGCCAATTAAATAGCAGATTTTGAACTTCTTTGTTTTATTTATAAAAGAACAAATAAATGAAAAATGGCAAAGATCCAACTGGCTCAGATGTAGAAACTTCTTAAATAGTCTAGATTCTTTTGCTGCAGGAAGCTGTACGGATTAATTTACATAGTAATTTTTGTAAATAACTGTTTCCACGCCAGAGATTATGTCTTAATCTCTTAAACCTGATCTCTCAGACAAAAGGGAAAGTTAAAATCTAACTGCTGTAGTTTAGCATCTATAATAAGATCTAATGAAGAAAGGAGCTCTCCTTTCTAACCATCTTTAAAAAAACCTTGTTTATCAACTGCTTTTCATCATTGTGGGAATAACATGAGTTGACCAACATATTTTCCTTAATCAGCAAGATATTGGGCAGAAATATTTTTGTAAACTGTGCATGTGGATGTGTGTATATTTATAAACACTACACAAAATTTTAAGGCTAGGTAGAGCCACTCGTTTATCTGTAGCGTTACCTTAATGTTCCTGTAACGTCCTTTTTGCATTGCAGAAGTAGACCAGCAAGCAGAAGAAAATGAACAAGCTCAGCAGGCTCAAACACCAGTTACTACCAGTCCTTCTGCTTCTAGTACTACATCTTTCATGAGCAGCTCTCTGGAGGATACTACTACTGCTACTACCCCAGTAACAGATACTGAAACAGTGCCAGCTTCAGAGTCACCTGGAGTTATGCCTCTTAGTCTTCTTAGGTAGAGTGCTGGACTTTTTTTTTTTTTTTTTAAGTACATTTGACTGGTTTTTTTTCTACTAGCTCAAGTGGGTCATTTTGATATACTACTACTTAGTGTCTTTGCCTGTTGGGTGGCTTGAAAAATTTGTTACTTTTATTGTCCATCATGAATTGTTTCTACAGAGGAAGGCTATATGTCTCTCACCATATCTCAGAAAACACTGGACTTTTAGTAGTAGTAAAGTTGCTGAGGGGCACTTATACACTTAGGATCTTAATGTTCCAGAACTGGACGCTATTAAAAATACCTTCCCAATATCCTTCCTCATACCCTTCCTCATGTCCTGGTTTTTGTTTGTTGGGTTGTTTTTTAAAAGTCTGCCAACACTTAACATTTTAATTAATTGCTGTTGATTCTAGAGCTAGATTAGGCTTTGGTTCAAGAGAGTTTTCCTTCAGACCCTATGTATTGAAAGTCTCCTCAGTTGTCATAGTGAGGTACTCCTAGTTAATCCCCTACAGGATAGATCTGCTATTCATGATGAAGAAGGAAAGCTTCTTTTCATTAAATGGAATTCAGTTTTGAGTTATTGCTTTAGCAAATCCATATCAATCGTCCCTCTTCTTAGGGCTCTTTAGGGGCTGTTTTGAGGCAGCTAGGAACTGAGGACTAGTACAGTGGGAGGCCTCACATTCTGGAACATTCAAATCCTAAAGGACAAATCCTCTGGCCAGCATAGCTGGCTTGGACACTGAGCAGATGTTCTGGGAAATTGGAAGGAAGAGTACTTCTGATGATGAATCTCCTAGTCTAGCCCATACCCTGCCTCTACCCACTCCTGTGTACTGTTGTGCAGAGGCACACTGCAGAACTGAGCTGCCCTGCCACAGCATGTAGGGATTGTGTTGTCCCTGCAGGGCCCTCCCCACCAGGATAATGCCCCCTAACCTTATATGAAACTGCACTGGATTCTGCTGTCAAGGTAGCATGGGCATTTACCTTTAAGTGCCCACCCTCTCTCTAACCAGGTTAGTACTAGCTGATGGTAGGCATAGTGCAAGACTTCCACAGTGTGGAGATGTAGTGTAGTTTAAATACATTTTTCCTTTTTTGAAAGGCAAATGTTCTCAAGTTACCCAACAACTACAGTACTTCCGACACGACGTGCACAAACTCCTCCAATATCCTCCTTACCAACATCTCCTTCTGATGAAGTGGGAAGGAGGCAAAGTCTGACCTCTCCTGATTCCCAGTCCACAAGACCTGCCAATCGTACAGGTATACTTGTAAGCAACAAATAACTTAGTAGGAAACATAGGAGTTTCCTAAATTTAAGTATGTTCAGTGTAGGCTTTTAAGGCATCAGTAACTAATTTAAAGTATACATTTTGATAAAATTAAGTGTGCATGTCATAACTAAAATCTTACGATAGAGATCTTAGTACTAAAAGCCAGCAACTGACTGCTAGGAAAAAAAAGTTAAAATTGGTGCTTATAAGTGGCTGAATAGTTTGCATACTGGTAGCCATGTACAAGAATGAACAGGTGGTATTATTAACTATGATAAATAACTCGAGTATTATTTTAGTTTCTTTTTGGTCTTTGCCTATAGAGTTGCTTAACAGAACAAACTTCAAGAGTGATCCATCACAAACTAGAATATATCACTTAAAACACTAGAATTATTTGATTTGTTTTCTGATATCCATCATTACTATATATTTCTGAAATATAGTCTCTCCAGTTAATCCCGCCTGTGAGTTACAGGGGCAAGCTTCTATTTTGTGTAATATATAAAAAGTTGAAAATGAATAGAGTAATTAAATAGCACCGTATTTTCCTCTTATCTGAGGAATGATATTCAGTTGGAAGCACCATTATTAGAATTTCTACATTGCATCAGTAAATCCCTACTCCTGCTGATGTCAGAGTTAACATTGACATCACTCAGTAAAATGTTCACCTTGTGAATGTGATGAGAAGAAGAAGAAAAAGTCAGCTCATATGTTTGAGTGACTAATATGAAAACTAAATCAACATCTCTCCTCTAGAATTGATGATCAGTGTTGAGGGGGAGAGACTATTTTCAAATTCCAGAATGATGCAGGATAGAGGTATACAACTTATGTTTTCCTCCTTCATAGCATCTTTATTAATCCACAGTTCTGGTTGTCTCCTTTCTGCAGTGCTATTTTTGGCAACTCAGGCTGTTGCTTAGCAACTTGTCTGCTCAGCCATTAGACTGCCTCATTTTTTTTTCTTTCCAGATGCTTTGCCTGCCGCATTAGGATTAGGTGGCAGCAAGTTCTCTTGCTACTGTAGTGCTTTCAGACATTAATCCTCACCTTTATGGCAAGTAATGAGTAAATCTTTTTTTTTTCTTCTAAACTGTGGGGCAGCAGTTCTTGGAGAGATGTTGGCCTTTTCAAGGATATAATAATCCTTTTCTGTTGGTGATTTTTTTTCTTTTGAAAGATTCTGTTGCAGGAAGATAGAACACACCCTTAAAAGAGACTTTGAAGTATCCTCAGCAGCTATGCAAGTGTGTTTAGCTGCTAATTATGGCAAAATATCTTGGTGTGATCTCCTGAAGGTTGCTGATCCTCTGAACCAAGTCCAACCAAGCTGAACTTAGTCCAGTCCATCTAAGAGTAGTGTGGTAGGGTTTCGATTGGATGTAAAGAAATAAATTAATTCAAAATGTTGAAATTGGGTTGACCTTAATTGATCAAGTAAATGTTTACCTCGTCTTGGAAACAGTCATCTGGCCAATTAAAGGAAGAGGAACTCTCTCTGGTTTTATTACGGAAAGGAGATGATCCAGAGCTGCAAATTAGTGAAGATGTTAGAAGGAAAGTTCTCAGGGAACAAATTTTCTTTAATTCTTAATCCTCAACTAATAACGGAATAAATGATTAAAGAAGCCTAATAAAATGCAAAAGACCAAAGAAAGGCAAAAGAATATTGATAACTTATGCAACCATCAGTTAACTTTTTTTTCTTTTTCTCTTAGCTTTGTCAGATCCAAGTAGTCGGCTTTCAACTTCTCCTCCTCCACCTGCCATTGCTGTTCCATTGTTAGAAATGGGATTCTCTCTCAGGCAGATTGCAAAAGCTATGGAAGCCACAGGTGATCTGTTTGTTGAATAATACCTATTACACGTGAAAACACAGTTTAATATGAAACAGGTTTTTTTAATGGAACACTGTATGTTATAAGCTTTGAACTCACAAATGCCATGGCCAATTATGGAAAGAATAAATGGATTTTTTTCATCAACAGTGATATAAAATTATAAGGTAAGATTTTCTTGCTTTTCAGGCGCAAGAGGAGAAGCGGATGCTCAGAATATCACAGTGCTGGCCATGTGGATGATAGAGCATCCTGGGAATGAAGAAGATGAAGAGCCCCAGTCAGAAGGAACTGCAGATTCACATCATGGGACAATAGTTTCTGGAAGCAGTGGAAAATCTAGTGACCAATGTTATTTACAATCCCCAGGAGATATCCCTTCAGCTGATGCCACTGAAATGGAGGAAGGTTTCAGTGAAAGGTAAAATGTAGTTCTTTTCTGATTGCATAAATCCTGCTGCTGATATTTCAGCAATTTGGTAGTTGCCAGAAGACTCCAAAATACCACTATGAGTTAATTTTCTAAAGTTGTATATGCGTAGAAGTGGAGTTGTCAGTAAATCAGTTTTTGTATATGTTTATTTACAGTATTGTGTTTATTAAGAAAAAAGTAAACTGAATATATCCCCCTCCAAGATAATTAAACCATATGATATTAATGGTCTGACTACAATGAAAAGAAATTTCATTGGATATTTAATTTATTAATTTTTTTAAATGCAGAGCTCAAGTATGTTTTCTCATTGAGCTTTATAATGCGACTGCATTCCTTACTTTCCCTTTCCCTTTTTAAGTTATGGCCCACTTCTGAGGGGAGGGATAGTGTTAATACCTGTCAGTCAAAAGCACTTTCAGTTGTGCTGATTATGCTAAATTAGGTGGTGACTTTATAATGAAGAGATCAATCAGGAACTAAACTAAAGCCAACAATCTTAATCACACTCTTGACCTCAGGCAGATTTAAACTCTGTTCTCTGAAAGGAAAGAATAGTGTTTTGTTTTATATTGATATTTATCTCATAAGAACAATTCTTATCTTTAAAAAGTAGATACTGCAAATTGTGAGGGGAAAAACATTTTATATAGAAACAATTGTGCCTGTGTCATAAATCTTAGGCCATTCAGATTTTTATTAGTAGGAAGTATTATTTGTGTGAAAACCGGGTCATTTTGTCTGAGTTTATTGCTGATTAGATATTTGGCCCTGGGTGTCACAATTACTGGTTCTAGAGATAATTATTATGTCACAGAGACTTAACTTCAGGTGAAGAATAAATATTAGGAGTCACACATTTAAAGATTACTTTTCCATACACATATCCTTACTTTTGTCAAAAAGGGAGAGTGATTGAGGAGATAAACAGATGTTGATATTTCTGTTGTTTCCCCGTTTATTCTATAGTAGTGTGCAGAATGTAAAATGAATACTTTTCTGAGGCTCCTGCAATATCTAGACCCCACAGAGTAAGTGAAGGAAGACACATGAGCCGCCTTGTGTTCCTTTGCTGATGTAACACATGCATGCAACTCCTTCTTACTATTAATGGGGGTTATAGTATAAATATGCACAGACACAAAATGATACATTTCTGAAGTTCCTTTTTTGGAGGGAGAGAATTAACTACCAACAGTGTTTTCACTTCTTCTTTTTTGTAAGATCCATGCAAAATATTTTTTGGCTTACCTGTTGAATATTCAAACTATTTTCCCAGTCCTGATAATATGGATCATGCAGAGAATGCTGCTTCTGGAAGTGGACCCCCCTCAAGAGGTCGGTCAGCAGTAACAAGGAGACACAAATTTGACTTAGCTGCCCGGACATTGCTAGCACGTGCTGGTAAGTGCACTAAAATGGTTCGAATATCTTTTGTTCATTTGGTAAATTTGTGAGAAGAAGGTATTTAGCATCTAATATGGAACTTTAAAAATATAAATCCTGTTTGTATATATTTCAGTATATATTTAGCTTAATTTCTTTTATACAGTAATGAATAAATAATATATTAATTTTACTAGTAGTATTTTTAAAAAGCTTTTGAATAGGTTGTCTTTTTAACTACATGCAAAGTAAAGAATATTTTCTCTTTGATTTGAGCGGGATTATACCGCTCAGTACAGGCTCACAGAAATCAGAGTCGGAGAGAGGGAATATCTTTGCAGCAAGATCCAGGAGCCTTATATGACTTCAACTTGGATGAAGAGTTAGAAATTGACCTTGATGATGAAGCAATGGAAGCAATGTTTGGACAGGATCTGGCCAGTGATAATGATATTCTGGGAATGTGGATCCCAGAGGTATTGGATTGGCCTACCTGGGTGTGTGTGACTGCAGCTGGGGCTGCTTTGACTTACTTACTGCTTTTTGCAAAATCATATTTTAAAATTAAAATAACACATTGCATTAATAGCTTTCTGCTTGGACATAATGAGTTTCTAAACCATAATGGTGCTTAAAGCTACTTTGATGTCTGTCGCCTCACTTTAATGAGAATACAGCTGTACATAACTAATTTATTCCTTTGATTCTTGCTGTGTTCATCTGCACATACTTTAGTTTCTTTCCTAAGAAAAGGGATAAGTGGTACATTAGCTAAATTATTTTGATCATGACATCCAGTTTTAGAAAACAAACACTTGTATTAGATTGCTAAATTTATGTGGAATAAAGCAGTATAAGGATAAAACAATTGCAAAGCATTCTTCAGTTAAAACAAACGAAGCAGACAAGCGAAACGGATAGGAGACGCTGTCCAGTGAAATGGAATAAAGTTCCTGTTCATCATTCAGTTGTATCTTCTTTATAGCAATGAAAGTTTGTTTTCTATATTTAGAGAGAACCATTAGTTCAGACTAGCTTTTTTCCTTCATTGTAGTCATATGATCTTTCATTGTAGTCATATGAAGAGGATTGAGAGGCTTTGTTTTTTTTGTGACTGTGTCCTATAATACTATTACTACATCTAGGTTTTGCAAAAGTTGATATGGCTGGCTCAATTCTCCAGTCACCTGTGTAACTCCATTGACTTTAGTGGAGTTAGTCCTGATTTACAGCAGTGTAATTTACAGGTGAATTAGGCTTGCTATCTTAGTATGACTGTGTTCAGTGTTGCTATGCATGTTACAGTGGGTTCTGTTAAAAAGTTACTATTACTATCTCACATACAGTATTTGCCTTTATTGTGGTATTTTCAGTGTTCCCTATAATTAGAGTGGGATTGGTAAATTTAATAACTGCAGCTTCCTTAGACGTTGTGTATGCAGCTTTGTTGGCTGATTTCATAAATTAGTACGCTCAGTTGAAACTTGTGGGGGGTTTTGTAACACACAGTTACCTGATTTGCACATTCAGACAATATGAACATATTTGAATGTGCAGTTTCAAAGGCAGAATTTGAAAATTTGGCCATGTGAATTTAAGTTCCTAGTAAGTGTGTTTAAATTGAGATTCTTGACAGTAGTACCAGCTTGTGGTAGAATTGCCATCTTAGATCAGTGAGTTACAAATTCAGGCACCTTGGTGTACAGTATGTGTTGACTTGAGCATTAATTAGTGTCACTCACTGAATGTAGTAGCCAACAATCTGAAAAGTTGTTAAATGTTTTCCCTGTTCTGTATCTAGACTCTGCCAAGTTTTAAGGAAGAAATGAATAACTCATAAAGACAGTCTTTGGTGGGCTGAAGCAGAATGATTCTTGAGGACTGGATTGTAAAGAGTTTAGAGGCAGAAGTTCTGATAATGTGACCGATTGGGACAGAGAGTGCACAAGTATAAGATTTTTTTTTTATGGGAATGTTGTACTATAATCAAAAAGGGAAAGACACCTGCCACCTTCCTCCACACACAATAACTTAGCCACCTCTGGTCTGCTTCTAAGTAAAACCGACAGCACAAATACTGTCGTGAATGCTTAACAGACATAGATAGAAAAAACCACTTAACAAAAATAGAAGTACTCTTATTTCTAATATGAGCATAATTATTCTATATCTAGTAATTTCATATGAAAATTATATTATACAGCATGTTTGTGAGTCTGAAGACAGAGAAGAAGTGGTAGTTTGTGAATTGTGTGAATCCAGTGTTGTCAGCTTCAATCAGCACATGAAAAGAAATCACCCTGGTTGTGGCCGTAGTGCAAATCGACAAGGCTATCGTAGCAATGGTTCCTATGTGGATGGATGGTTCGGTGGTGAATGTGGAAGTGGAAATCCATACTACCTGTTGTGTGGCAGCTGCAGAGAGAAATATTTGGCCTTGAAAAGTAAATTCAAGACATCAACATCAGAAAGGTACAGAAGAAAATTGTGGTGGGAGGTTTCATTAGGTTTGGGAAATTTCATTAGGAGGGAAAATTGAAAACGTCCATCTATGTATGAATCTTAAGAAGAGTTTGATTTACCAGCTTTACAGTTTGTACCAGTATTGTTGGTGGTAACTGAGATTAAAAATCTTTCTATGATCACACCTTTTGTGGAAAGGGAAAATTAAATCCTTTCATCTTTTTCCAAAATTTTTCAAAATACGTATAATCAACTCTTGGAGCCTAGATTCAAGCCTTGTTAAATTCATTTTACTAAGAAACAAGTAAGTAGTTTGATCGGCCCAGCAGCTTTAAAAATGAAGCTATTACAATATTTTTTAGGAATACTAGCACTGGATCCTTCTTTCAATATCACAAAATGGATTTTTTTTTGAAGGATGTACGTATAAGGCTCCCACTCTTAACAGGCCTTTTATTAAATACAGACTATTGTTCCTGAGTAGCAATCCTCAGAAAACATTTTACATATTACCGAACTGTAATATAGTTCTATTTTTAAATATATATGTGTATATCGTTGTTCTTTTGAGATGTTTTGTTACTTAGTATGCTCTTAATAAAATATTCTTGTTTGGTGCAGGTACAAAGGCCAGGCTCCTGATTTAATAGGCAAGCAAGATAGTGTCTATGAAGGTATTTCTTTACTCTGACTTTTTGAAGATACATGTTACTTTTATGACATGAGATTTTTGTCAGCAGTGTACACAAGTCTGTGCCTACCTCACATCCCAATATTAGTGCCACTGAGGCTCCCATTCCCTCTAGTACTGTATCAAGGGTACCAGCTAAGAAGACCATGTTGCATACTGAGAAGCTGTCTAGAGCGGCACGAGCACTGGGCTTAGGGCCTCCCAAGTCCAGAGCCAAGGTACAGTCCTCATTGTTACTGTCTTCTGTAGCCAGAAGGAAATGCTGTACTCATTACACTTTGGTACAGTCTTCAGTATGACCTGACATTCTGACACCTGAGGAATCCAATCCAGAGTCCATGGTACAGTCCAGGCTCCTATCTCATGAAGACCTGCAAATCCTTAAAGAGCCCAAATCACCAGTACTCTGCACTGGTACCAGCTTACCTCCAAGAGCCTGCTTGCCATTCATATTCATCGTTGGTGACTCGCCCACTGCTACCAACACAGTCTCCATGCAGCCTCTTTGAGGGTACTGAGCTTTACTTCTAGCTGGTAGTGATACAACAGTCTCTGGCACTGCCTCACCATCCTCTCTTTCAAATATCCGTACCTATGCAAGTACAGGTTTCTTCCAGGGGCCTGGTGCTGATCTGATAACTGGGTACTGGCACTACTTACCCCTCTCCCCCCCTCCAAGTGGATGCAGGGGATGATCCCTCGTTTGACTCAGAGGTATCTGTACAAGGTTCCTCCCCCTTCCAGCCTTCTTCTTTTGAGGTTACCGCTGAAGGGGTAGGAGGAAGCACCTCTTAGGAGGACGCACACCTGACTATGCTGGCAAGGTCAACCTTGGAGTCCTGGCTCTTTCCCTTATGCCGCACACCAGTGGGCTTAGTGGAACCTGTGGGCTCCTTATGGCAGCCCTTTTTACAGGGTACTCTCTCAAAAGAGGACTTGTCAGGAGCTTTAACTCATAGCCTAAGGTCCTGCCCCACAGATGCATCTCTCAGAGGAGGAACCATCAGAAGAGTAAGAAACTCCACCTTGTTACAAGTCCTCTTCCTTACCATATGATGCTGCCATGCCTCTTCAATTTTCTTACGCTGATGACTTTTAAGGTTTTCCAAGACCTTATAAAAAGGATAGCAGAGCTTACCCATCAACGATACTCTGCTTAATCTAGCATGCACAATGTAGCAAACCCCAGCTACTGTCCCATCCTCTTGTAAATGAGCTGACAAAAGGTACTACATCCCATCCCATCAAGAGGCTCAGAGTATATTTTTCCTTTCACTCTCCTCTCCTCTCTCTCTGGTTGTTGCAGCTGTTAACAAACAGAAAAGGTAACATTGATCCCATTCAGTACCATCCGATGAGCTAAAGCAGTTCGACCTTCTGGGCCACAAGAGCTACTCCTCAGCCTCCTTGCAGTTCAGAGTAACTAGTTATCCAGCCCTGGTAGCAAAATATGACTTAACAGTCTGTTCAGAACTCTCATCTTTTTATGAACATCTGCCCCAGGAGCAGAGAGAACAATTTCAGGCCCTCATTACAGAAGACCAGACAGTTGCCAAGGGGTCTCTCCAGGCCTCACTTGATGCTGCTGACAAAGCTTCATATTCCATGGCTATGACAGTATTCATGCATTGAGCTTCCTGGCTGCGGTCTTCTGGCCTCCTCCAGGAAGCACACAAAACTGTCAAGGATCTTCCCTTTGAGGGGCCTAAGTTGTTTAGTGATTCCTTGGATGGGTCCTTTCATTCTCTTACAGACTCCTGGGTAATACTACAGTCTTTGGACATCTGTACAGCTGCAACGAAAAGAAAATATAGCAAATTGCAGACATCTCAACAGTGTTGCCCAGTCCACTATCAGACCAACCTCCCCACTGCCCGAGGCAAAAGCCCAGATTTATGCCCTCTTCTTAGCAATCTCTGTCAGTGACATCCTCTAAATGCCTGTTTTGACCCATTGGTTGAGAGTCGCAAATCATACACTGCACTTGTCCCCCCCTCACCCGTATGGGGATCATCTGTCCCATTTCCTTCCTCCCTGGAGCTCATCAGCTCAGATCCTAGAAGTGATTTCTACAGATTATTCCATCCTGTTCAGCTCCTTACACTTCCTTCCCCATCCCTCTTCAGGGACCTATCTCACAAAGACCACTTAAGGCCCCCTTCTTGGCTCCTATGCAGAGTCCCACCCAGGTCCTTCCCTGGTCCTGAGTCTCTCTATTATAGCACATGCTGCTTGCAACTTGCAGTCACCTGTCCTGTGCTCCCTGAGCTCAGTCCTTTCAGCCTTAGAGGGAGGAGCCTTGGAGCAGGGTCTGGGGTAGCTCATGTGCATCTTCCAATACCAGCACCCAGGGGAAAATTCAGCTTCTACCAGGTGCTGAGTTCTCTGGGTGTGTAAATTAGCATGTTTCCATTCCACAAGGTGAGTGACAAAGGTGGAGGAGGGTAGCAGCACATTAATTGACTTCTCTGTCAATCCCAGAGTGAAATGATCAGTCTTTTTCTATCACTAAAATCAAACTTTTAAATTATTCTTTTTATATATTTATATATATCCCCTGAAAAAGGAAAAGAGTAAACATGGTCCTATAACTGCACAAAGCCCGCAACCACATTCATAATACTTTGTAATGAATATGAGAGCAAGGCATTCCCAGTGACTGCCTCTGGAACTCACTCCCTTTGAATATATATATCTCAGCATGAGTCTGGAAATTTTTATTGCATTATTTAAAACCCAACTCTGGGTGTAGGCTTTTCACTAACTGCAGCATTTGGAATCTTCTGGCACTAAATCTGCTGGTTCTTCTTGGAGGAGTGTCCCTGTGGGTGCTCCGCTTTAGGTGTCTTGGCGCCGTGCGCTTCTAATCAGAGATTTGTAGTAGCAGTGCCCCAGTTGGTCGCATGCACGGTAGCCATATTGCGCCGCTCTGAGGGGTTACCTCCTGCGCACAGCCAACCATTGCACAGTTCCTTCTCTACCACCCTGGGCTTTTGTTGGAACAACAGCAGTGCCCTCAACAGCTTTAGCTCTTTCTTATTATTTTAGTTTTTTTCAACTAGTACCTTTTCTTTATTAATTTCTCTCTAAAATGTCTTTCTCATTTACCAAAAAAAAAAAGAGAAGAGGGGATTTTTCCCCCTTTTTTCCCCCGCCTCTGGCGGGCAGTTGCCTACCAAGATAGGAATTAGAATAGGACTACCTCATTCCGTCTTCAGCATAGCCTCTCAGACATGCCTGGCTCTTCAGGTTTCAAACGCTCTCTCACCTGCAGACTTTTCATACTAGTCTCAGACAGCCACACGCAGTGTGTCTGTAGCCTTGGAGAAACACACATAACTCAAAAGTGTGCTCGCTGCAAAAAACTGACAGGTAGGACAAGGAAGGCTAGGGATCTCCAGTTGAAACTTCTCATGATGGAGAAATCCCTCAGACCAGCCTCTGACCCTGAGTTCAGGACACGTCCTGGCCAGCACTCGCCTACAGCTGCCTCTGACGGGAATCTTCTCAAAAACAGCTAATAAGGACCCTGCTCCTAAAAAAGCCACGAAAAAGCGGTTTCACTCTTCATCACAGCGAGACTTGCCTCATTAAAAGCCATCTCCGACTGCAGAATTTTCCCTGGTACCGATGGCACTGAGAGAGTCAGACCACGAGACACCGGGACCATCTGGTACCGAGACATCTTGAGGAGCTAAAGACCCTATGCGGTCTAGCTCTCATGGAGGCACATACAACAAAACTAAGCCTCCTCGCTCGGCACCAGGGAAACCTACGAAAACCCAGGCACCAAGCCGTGCAATGGCGCCATCTGTCGCACCAATACAATGCAGCAAGCCTACGGTACCGACAATACTACTTCTGATTCCCAGTCAGAGTGCGCCTCCGCCTCTGGTACCAAGCCTTCTGGTGCCGCAACAATTCATCAGACAGACGGGCCTCCTTGTTTCTTCTTCTCTGGAGACTCTGCTTTTTGGCACCCACGGCACCCCAGCAGGAATGGGACTAAGCCTGACTGCTACCCCTGCTGGCTTAGCCCCTCCTCTTTCCAGCGATGAGGAGGAGGAAGTGGAGGCAGGAATGTACACCCCATGCCACTCCTCACCCAAACCTGGACCATCATGGCACCAAACATCCCTTGATGTGAGAGGCTGGAAAGGTCCACAATGACTGCCACCCCGCATGGCACTCCCACCCAACTGCTCCTACTGGGACCCATGTACATTATACAGGGCACAGAACATCAGGCCCCCCAACCTATCCAGGTGCAGAGCAACACGATCACCTTCACCACTGGCTCCTGCATCTACAGAAATGCTGGAGGAGGAAGTGGAAGAACCTGAGGGTGATACCCTCCCATCTACTCACATTTCGTCCTTGTCACCAGACGAAACAATAATGCCACCATCTCCCACGTCGGGTGATGACTTCAAATCATTTCAGGAGTTGTTTAAACAAGTAGCTGACTCCTTTGACATATCACTGACAGAGCTACCTGAGACACAGCATAAACTGACTGATATACTCCTAGCCTCTTCAGCAGCCAGGGTTGCAGTGCCCATCAATGCAGCCATTATGGACCCAGCTAAAATTGTCTGGCAGACATCAACCACAGTCCCACCTTCCTTTTAAAGATCTGAGGAGCTGAGTTTCTGTTCACTCATCCTACTCTAAACTCATTAGTGGTAGAAGCTGTTAACCAAAGGGGGAAGCAACATCAGTCTAAAACCACCCTTTACAATAAAGACTGGAAAAGGCTAGACCTTTTCGGGAGAAAAGCCTACTCATCAGCTACCCTCCAATTCTGCATAGCCAACTACTTGGCCAATACACACATACCACGTTTTTGCAGATGTCAACCTTTGACCGTCTCCCAGCAGACACAAAAGAGCAATGCAAGGCCAGTATTACAGAGGGTTCCCTCATTGCCGGAGCTGCCCTGCAGGCTTCTCTTGATTCAGCTGACACAGTAGCACGATCCATTGCCCCATCCATAGTCATGCATAAGGCTTCCTGGTTCCATCTTTCAGGGTTTCCCAGAGAAGTTCAGGCCACTGTAGAGGACCGCCTTTTCAAAGGTCAAAAACTGTTTGCAGAGAGCATGGACATGTCCTTACGCACTTTGAAGGACTCCTGGGTGACTCTAAAGACACTCAGAATGTTCCTACAAACAAAAAGAAACGGGGCAGATTCTATAACCAACGGTTCCGAACTGCCCCATGCGTCCAGCCTCAAAGACACTACAACCAGCTCCGCAGAGGCAGATGAGGCATCAGCAACCACAAGATCAGTCATCTATGTCTCAGCCATCCGCTTCAAGACAACCCCACGTACTCCAATCCCAGAGTTATGTCTAACCTCCAGCCCATTTGGAGACCTGCCTGTCACCATTCTGCCCAGTCTGGCAAACCATCACCATAAACAAATGGGTTCTAGAAATTATTCAGAAGGGCTATTCCATTCCCTTTACTTCTATTCCACCTACCCACCCCCCCTTCCCCATCCCTCTTCAGGGAACCCTCTCACAAGCACCTAGTGGAACAGGAAATAAAACATCTCCTCTAATTAGGTGCTGTGAAACCCATGCCAGCTCAACAGAGGAGCAGAGGGTTCTATTCCCATTACTTTCTCACCCAGAAGGAAATGGACTTCTCGACATGCGAAAGCTGAACAAGTTTGTAAGAACACAGCGCTTCAAGATGGTGACTTTGACAGCTATAATTCTGGCATTGGAGAAAGGAGATTGGCTCTCAGCCCTCAACCTACAAGATGCCTACTTTCATGTCATGATTCACCCAGAAACACAGCACAAAGTACTCCGCTCTGGCCTCTCCACTGCCCCAAGAGTGTTTTTCCAATATTCTCGCTGTTGCAGTAGCGCATCTTCGCAGGCAGGGTGTGATCATCTTTCCCTACCTAGACGACTGCCTCCTAAAAGCACCAACACACCAGGCAGCAGTCGCCACTATTTGAACCACTATAGTCCTGTTTACAGTTCTAGGGTTACAAATCAATCTTCAAAAATCCACTCTGACACTGACCCAAAAGTTGGAGTTTATAGGGGCACACCTCAACTGCTGCACAGCAACAGCACACCTACCACAGCAACGCTTTCTGACCTTAACAAACCTAATTACAACTGTCAGACACAGCCCACAAACGTACGCCAGAATGTGCCTACAAGTCCTTGGGCACATGGCTGCTACAACATTTGTCGTGAAACATGCCAGGCTCCACATGAGATGCCTACATGCCTGGCTCCGTACTGTATACATTCCACACAGATACTCCATCAACAGACCTCTTACAATGCCCAGCAGGGTAAAGGACTCACTCCGATGGTGGACACAACATACAAATGTTTACTCAGATGTCCCCTTACAACAAAAACCCCCAACAATAACACTCACCACAGACACCTCTCTGGTGGGATGGGGAGCACATTTGAGAGACGGTACCATTCAAGGTCGCTGGTCTCCAGAGGAATCCAATCTCCGCTTAAATCTACTAGAGCTAAGAGTGGTCCAAAACACATGCCAACACTTTCTCCCTCTGATCCACGACAGGACTGTACAGATTCTTACGGACAACTTGGCAACTGTTTTACGTAAATCGCAAAGGAGGGGCCTGATCTTACCCTCTCTGTGCAGAAGCAGTTTGCCACTCGCACTGGTGCATCTCCAGCAACATAGACCTCATAGCATCTTACCTGCCCGTACGCTAGAATGTAATATCAGATGACCTAAGCAGGACAAATCCACGAGTGGGAAATGGATCCCAGAATAATAACTATATTCAGACAATGGGAATTCCCCACAATAGATCTCTTTGCAATGAAACACAATGCTGAGTGCCTGCAATATTGCTCACCAGCCGGATTGGGCCACAATTCCCTTGGGGAGACCTTTCTTATGAAATGGGCGGCCCCACTAATGTATGCCTTTCCCCACAATCCCTCTATTGCACCATGTCCTCCAAAAGATCAAGCAAGACAGGTCCAGGATCATCCTTATTGCACCAACATGGCCCAGACAAACATGGTTTCCGTACCTGAAACAAGTGGCAGTGAGACCACCTAGAATCCCTCCCCTTGTGCCTCATCTGTTGATACAGGACGCAGGTCGCCTTTGTCACCCCAACATCTTGGTACTCCATCTCAAGGCCATCTTTGCTCACCCACTGACTAAATGCTTTCTCAAGGCATCGTGAACGCTTACCCCACATTACAGGACCCAGTCCCCATGTGGGCCCTCAATCTCGTTCTCGTGGGCAAGCCCTTTGAACCACCAGCGACCTGCTTGCTGTTACATCTCTCCATGAAGGTTGCCTTCCTCTACATCATGTCAGCAAGAAGTGTGGGAGAGCTGGGTGTCCTAATGGCACACCCACCTTATATCATATTTCTCAAAGACCAAGAAATGTTGCAACCACATCCCAAGTTCTTACCCAAGGTTGCTTCCCCCTTCCACCTCAACCCAGCCCATTTACTTATCTGTATTTTTCCACAAACTGCATGCTGACAGCAGGGAGGCCCCCCTCCATACACTGGACAACAGCAGAGCGCTAGCTTTCTATATAGAAAAAACAAAAACATTTAAAAAATCATCCAGACTCTTCCTATCCACAACAGAGAGTTCTCAGGGTCAAAGGATCTCCAAGCAGAGTCTATTGAAATGGATATCTACATGTATCCAATTATGTTACCAAAATTATAATATGCACGCTCCCTCTGGACTTCGCACACACTCCACTAAGGCACTATCCACATCTGTAGCATTTCTCAATAATGTACCCATCATGGACATTTGTAAAGCAGCTAGCTGGGCATCAGCCCATACCTTTACCACACACTATGCATTAGAACAACAATCAGCTACAGATGTGCAGTTTGGACTATCGGTCCTCTCCACTGCACATAAATCAACTCTGAAGCCCTGCCCCTCCATTGAGGGGCAGACACCTAAAGTGGAGCACCCACAGGGACACTCCTCGGACAAAAAGAGAGAGTTACTCACCTTGTGCAGTAACTGAGGTTCTTCAAGATGATTGTCCCTGTGTGTACTCCACTACGTTCTCCCCCTCCCCCACTTCAGAGTTTCACCTTGATCCTCTGGGGTAGAAAAGGAACTAGAGGACAGTTGGCTACACATATGGGGTAACTGCTCGGAGCAGCGCAGCCAACCGGGGCATTGCTACTACAAATCTCTGCATAGAAGTGTAGGGCTCCAAGACACCTAAAGTGGAGCACCCACAGGGACAACCATCTCGAAGAACCTCAGTTACTGCACAAGGTGAGTAACTTCCTCTTCTTGTTCGAGGAGTGTCCCTTCTCTTTGATTTTCCCATTTATGTACTTGAAAGGATATAAAGGATAACTAGTTAGTTTGATGCTGCAAGTAGTCACATAACATATGCCACTTGCCTTTGAGAAATGTTATCCGTACAACTTTTTTATACAAGAAATACAGAAATTGTACAAATGTAACAATTTTAGATTTTTTTAATTTCAGTTGTACTGTATCGATACAAGCCTCTAAAGATGAGGGTTGTTTTTAATAAAAATCAGGATGCGGATTGCAATTCATATTTTTATGACACTAAGCCTAGGTTCTTAAATCCATTGAAATTACTTAAATGCACAAGCATGCTGTTACTTAAAATGCATCCCATTATTGCACAGTTGATAGCGCTAGTTTAGATTTTGTGCCTAACCTTGTTTATTTCTCCAACCTTAGAAGACTGGGATATGTTGGATGTTGATGAAGATGAAAAGCTGACAGGAGAAGAGGAATTTGAATTACTGGCTGGACCCCTGGGGTTAAATGATCGTCGTATTGTACCTGAGGCAGTTCAGTTCCCTGACAGCGATCCACTGGGAGCATCAGTTGCAATGGTCACAGCCACCAATAGTATGGAGGAGACTTTGATGCAGATAGGTAAATTTGAGCAAAGGAGATGCATTACCCTGTGATTTAAATCCCATGTGCCGCAGAGAGGAGGAGTGAGAAACTGGAGAATATATTCATTTGTTTTCCCATTTAAACAGAATGCTTTCTCATAATCAGGAGGGAGGCAACAGCACTTGGCAAACAAGTGTAATTTAATTTTGTTTTCTTTGGTGTGTGCTTATAGGGGCAGTTTTATCTTGGGTCGGTCAGTGTGAACAGCCTCCCAACAGCAGGAAATGCGGCAGGCCTTAATTTTTCTTATTTTTTAGAGGAGCTGTGGTGATGGAGGGAAAAGACGCTTTATATTGACAAAAGACTAAAACCTGTGATTTTTGGTTAACATTATGGCTCCAGTCCTGCAATGGGCTTCACTAGCATGGTCCCTGAATCCCTGGGGAAGTTACAGTAACTTAAATGGGATTCTCACAAGGGGCCATTCTAGGAGATCAGATTGTAGTAGTTAGGTCTATCTGTAGCCCACTGTTTTGAAGGGGTTTTGTAATGCATTTTGGCTGTTGTCAAATTGTTCCCAATCTGCTGAAAATTAAAAAAGGCTAAATTGGGTGTAGAACTTTAGGAGTATACAAACAATACTTAGTTTTTATAAGGACTCACAAACTGAAATCTGCAAAATTTATATTAATTTGTATATAGTAGTTTTGTGTTTAATAGCACACTATATAATTTTCCCTTTTTGTTTAACACTAATTCAAAACATTATTACTTTTAAGGCTGTCATGGCTCCATAGAAAAAAGTTCTTCTGGCAGGATAACCTTGGGGGAACAAGCTGCTGCTCTAGTAAATCCACATGACCGTGTTATGGCACTAAGAAGAGTGACAGCAGCAGCCCAAGTGCTTCTTGCAAGAACCATGGTTATGAGAGCACTCTCACTCTTGTCTGTCAGGTTTGTGACATTCTTTTTCCTCTGGGTTTAATTATCAACTTGTATTTACTAGGGATTCAGTTTTGTTATCTGGTGGGGCCTGTGTTATTCATTTTAAATAATTTGGTGCTGTTTTTATGAGGAGGTATTTCTTTTGAGTCCCATCTCTTACTCTAGGCTGCCATGCCTCTTCACTTTCCTTCCCTAAAAGACACTTCTTCCTTTATATATCATGGTTAATGCCTAGAGGACCCAACTGCGATGAGTGCCCAATTGTGCTGCACATTGTAGAAACACATAGTATAAGACGTTAGAATTTCTAAAGTTAAATCAGTAAAGGAAGGGTAGTTTTGTGGTTATGGCACTTGATATGGAGTGAAGAGATCAGGGTTAAATACTTGCCTCTGTACAGGGGTCTTGTATGCTCTCATACCACAGCATGGGGGTATTTAGGATGCAGATGCAAAAGTGAAGAAGTTACTTAGCTTCCACTATTGAGCATACTTATCTCTGTGGTTAACTGTAAGCATGAGTAGTCCCTTCTTCTGAAGTGGAACTGCACACATTCTTAAAGTTTAGTACATTGGTATTTGCAAGATCAGAACTCTTTCTCCGTTTCCCATCTGTAAACTGGGGGTAATACTTCCTTTCTCCTACCCTTTTCTAGGGAAATAATTTCCCACTAATCAAGCAGTATTCTATTTATTAATGGCATTTAGTAATAGTTACATTGTATGCAAGATAAAATTTCCTATTATGCACCTAACATTAAAAAAACACCCTAAACTAAAACACTTTTTTTTTTTCATTTTTGACAGTGGGTCCAGCTGTAGTCTTGCAGCTGGTCTTGAGTCCTTGGGTTTAACAGATATCCGAACTTTGGTTCGATTAATGTGCCTGGCTGCAGCAGGGAGAGCAGGCCTCTCCACAAGTCCATCCACTATGTCCAGTTCTACAGAGCGTTCTAGAGGAGTACATAGTAAAACAAGCAAGCCTATATCTTGCCTGGCGTACCTGAGTACAGCTGTAGGCTGTTTGGCATCAAATACTCCTAGTGCTGCAAAACTGCTGGTACAGTTGTGTACGCAGGTAGGATTGTTATTTCTATACAAACATTTGCGTAAAACTCTGGTATTTTACACTTGAAATTTTTGTGTGAGTCGAAATGGTAAATTTTGTGAGAAATAATTTACATAAGGAAGGCACTAATATACCAAGGATATTGTATGCTCCACCATACCATGTGCAACTCGATGTGAACATTATTTCGATTAGAAAGGACTGCTTGAAAAATGTAGCTGAAACTTGTTCATGTTATCGCCTTTCTTTTTATAAAAGAATCAAGATGAAAGTAAAATGGAAGAGATTATTCTCTCTTTGGAGTTTTCCCTCATGCTTTAGCACAAGTTTGTTTTATTGTTGGTAACTTCATGTATCTTTGTTTGGGTGCTGGGGATGTATATCTGCCAAGGAAAACATGAATCTGTTGGGGTTTTTTTTAAATTGCTGCTGCTTAAACAGGTAACCCTAAAAGGGAACAATCTTTGGTTACTCAAATTACCTACATTTTGTTGAGTCAACTATACCTAGCACTGTACATTCAAGTTTGAAAAAAGTAAAAAAAAAAAAAAAAAAAAAAAAAAAAAATGGATATATGTAGCAAGGTGTCATGTATATCTATAATCTCTGTAGCACACAAGCTCATTATTGATTTGCTTTTACTGACTATGCAAGTGAAGGACTTATAACTACCCTGATATGGAGTAATTGATTTTATTACATATCTTGTTTTTGCTTTTCCTACGCACAACTTTCTAAGCTTTCAAAATTCTCCAATAGATTAAATTCCCTAGCTGACATTAACAACACATTAAATTCTTTGTCCCTGAACCTGCAAGCAACAAACAACCTGTTTCACACTGGCACAGGAGTTCGTTCAATCCAATCAGCTTGTGGGATACAGGTCTTCAATTCTGTTTTGTACGTAATATTTGCATAATTAGAGGATGTTGGTTAGCCCATGATAATCTCTACAAATAAACTGAAGTACTTGAAAAATCTATACATTTTAGATTTTATTTTTGTTTGACTAAAAGCATTTGGATACATTTAATTTTTTCACTTGATTGCCTTTCTCTTAGAACTTGATTTCTGCTGCGACTGGTGTAAATTTGACTACGGTTGATGATCCAATTCAAAGAAAATTTTTGCCAAGCTTTCTGCGAGGAATTGCAGAAGAAAACAAGCTTGTAACATCACCCAACTTTGTGGTAACTCAGGCACTTGTAGCATTGTTGGCAGACAAAGGGGCTAAATTGAGGCCGAACTATGATAAAGCAGAAATTGAAAAGAAAGGTATTTTTTGTATTTAAAAAAATAGTTTGTCAATATAATTCACAAATATATGCACTTTCTCATTTATATTCCCAGACAGATTTGTTAAACTGGAGTTAAGCTTGAGAGCACATAGGAGAAATATGTTTTTTTAAAAAAATCCTGCAAGAGTTTTGTAATTGTCAATAAAAATCACCATTATAAACCCAGGAAATTCAGTCAGATTGGAACTTGAATTTACCTTAATTTTTAAAAAATAGATAATTAAAAAAATCCAGTTTCTGATGGAGCACCTTTCAAATGGTATGTCCTGAATTTTTAAATTATTTTAAGAGGTTTCTGCTCCCTGTTGATGTTTACAAGACACTTGTTTATATACAGGACACTGCAAAACTGCTTATACATAAATTGCTGTCAAATTCACAAAATAAATTAAAGATTTTTTTTTTTCACTATTGATTTCAGTGAGAGTAATCTTAGGTGTTACTTAACTATAGTAGATGCAAAATTTTCAGGCAGAAATGTGATTCTCAAGTTGCTGGTGGTTCCTTGGAAAGAAACCCAAATATTTGAAAGTATGAAAATCCACAGTTTACGCATTCAGTTCTAACTCTGCCCCTATAGTTAGGCAGTGGAGTGGGGGGGGGGCCCTTTGGAGATTTTATTCATGTCAAAACTTCATGTCTTTAAGGACCACAGAAAGTAAAATGCTTCACTCTTAATCACAGGTTTCAGAGTAGCAGCCGTGTTAGTCTGTATTCGCAAAAAGAAAAGGAGTACTTGTGGCACCTTAGAGACTAACCAATTTATTAGAGCATAAGCTTTCGTGAGCTACAGCTCACTTCATCGGATGCATCCGATGAAGTGAGCTGTAGCTCGCGAAAGCTTATGCTCTAATAAATTGGTTAGTCTCTAAGGTGCCACAAGTACTCTTAATCACAGTTATTGCTCCAGCTCTAGCCTTTTTTATGGGCATACATAGTCCACAGTAAAAGATGTACTTTACTAATTCCTGATTAGACAGATCGAATACTTAAAGCATCATCCACTTTTCATTACTATTCCACATGCCACCAATCACAGAAGTATCATTAGGCACAGAACTAAGGATCTAACCCTCCTAAACATAGATGCATAAAATTATGGCACTTACATGAAAGAACAAAAGTTAATGTGGTTGTTAGCATCGTAAATGAATAATCATCAGAGACATTTATATACCAATTAGTTATAAAACCAATGGTGTATGGTTCATATTCTTATGGAGTCTCATTGACTGCCGGTGAGGCTCCACTTGGGTGCAGATGTTCATGCTAATAGATCCCAATGCAGGATTGGGCCTTAAAAAGCTTGGTGTTTTAGGATGAAATCCTGGCCCAATGATGTCAATTGGAGTTTTCCCATTGACTCTAATGAGGACCGTATTTCGCCCTCAATCTAAAGGGCTTCTGAAGGGTTTTGTGAAAAAAAAGATTAGAGGATGGCTGGTTTTCAGTCTGTATCAGAACAGTTTATCCAAATTTAAGATGTCTCTGTGGTATTTTTAGTAAAGAAAATTTTTTTTTGCAGAAATTTTGTTCTTTCTAGCAATTGTGTGTAATATTTTATTGGCTTGTTTAATACTACCAATATTCATTTTGGCATCATCTTATTGTTTTGTTTAAGCAGGTTTAATTGCCCATTTGTATGCCCATCCTCCCTGTGATCCTTCTGCTGTAGGCCCTCTGGAGCTGGCTAATGCATTAGCAGCTTGCTGCCTTTCCTCAAGGTTGTCTTCACAACATAGGCAGTGGGCTGCACAGCAGCTTGTGCGAACTCTTGCAGCACATGACCGAGACAACCAAATTAGTCCTCAGACCCTTGCTGATATGGGTGGAGATCTACGAAAATGCTCCTTCATAAAACTGGAGGCTCATCAGAACAGGGTAAGCATTGTTCTTCCCAAAATAGATTTGTTTAATGTATAATTTATTCTTTATTGACCTTTTTCTTTAAAACACAGAAAAAATGCAAGTAATTAAATAACCATATAAGCAAAGCAACAGACTTCTGGTATTTTATAGAAAAAGTATTTTACCACAAAAGATGAATAAAATTTTGTAGTGATAAATATTGATTGGGACAACATCTTGTGCCATAAAACATTTAACCTCTTGCTGCTGTGCAGCTTACTTTTATCAAAGATTTTTGCCTTCTGCTACTAATTTTGTTGTTGTAGCTACAAATCTTTTAAAATTAAGATTTAACATTGCTTAATCCCTCTTTTTACAAAAGAAATGAATGGGAGGAGGATCACAGTAAGTTATATCCCCAAAAATGGCAAATTAAATGAGCTGGGAGTGGGGTGGGAAATGAGGGTAACTACATTTCAAATTCCTTATTCTAGTGTCAGCTTCAATAATTAAGGCACTGATCTTGCAAAAATGGCTTTGCATGAGCAGCATCTTGTTGACATCGCTATCTGCCAACATAGAGGCAGTTGCAGAAATGAGACCTTTTGCATCTGTCGGATTCATTAAACTGATTTAAAAAAATAAGCACACAGTCAACTGAATTATTACAAGTCTTTTCTTATACATTTGTTTTAAAAGCACACATGTATTTATTTGTTTTGCCATAATAGATAATCTGTCTCGTTTACTATTCTGTTTGACAGTGGCCTATGGAAGATGATTCATGTGCAGTATCCCTAATAATGCTCCTAATTACGCAATGCTGTACGATGAAAGGAAACTTCTTCTTGGGCACTATTGGATTCTGTTTAGTATAATTGATTTAAATAATATAGCTAATGCTTTGTCCAAATCGGGCAAACTTAATGAGTTGCATGAGATGAATATGTCTACCCTTAAATTTTAAACTCTGGTTTTACACTTGTTAATTTAATTTCTGCAGGTGATGACATGTGTTTGGTGCAATAAAAAGGGACTTTTGGCAACTAGTGGGAATGATGGGACTATAAGAGTGTGGAATGTAACAAAGAAGCAATATTCATTGCAGCAAACATGTGTATTCAACAAATTGTAAGTTGTTTCTTTATGGAAGTCAGTTATTAATTGGTCCACAATGGCAATCCTGTGGGGATTCTCATGGGCGCTCTTATTCTTCTTCGGGATGTTTCCTGTATTTAAAATAACAAAAATTATCAAAAGTAAATTTATTTAAAACTGAGAAGAGAACCTAAAATTGAAGGTGGAGGTAGTAATCCAGGTAAGGGGATTAAAAAATTTTTTTCTTGCTGAAAATGTTTATGTATTATTTTATAATAAATTGACCAAAGAACAAAGATTAGTGAGCAAAATATTAGCTTAAAGAGGGACTGTCATACTGAGGGTAACTTACAAATATATTGACTTAAATGTACTTTTGAATGAATGTAATTGTTTTCCTAATTGCTGTGTGACCTTGGGCAAGTCCCTGAACTACTTAAATGCTTATTCTTCCTTATCTGTAAAGTTGGGATATATCAAACTATATTTGCCTATTTCATAGAGATGTTAAGAAGCCTAACGAAGGGCCTGATTTCCATTCTCTTGGTGGGAGTCTTTCCTTTGATTTCAAAGGGCATTAAATATGGCCCAAAAATATGTTTATGCTGTACTAAGTATTAAGGTAATTGTTGGGTTAATTGTGGAAATAGAATTCAGGACACATGGGCTTGCATTCCACTGCTTATTTCTCTAGTCCATTTGGCCTCGCAGGAAGTGGTACTCCCTTCTCCTTATGGCATTTATGTATTTTAGGTACCTGTATGTGCTGATTGCAAGTTTCTTGAAGTATGTATTTGTTTTGGGCTTTAGCAGACTTGCATTAAAGCTGTCTCCTGAGGAATTTTTTACACACACACACGATTTTGTGCAGTTCAGAAATTTCATCTCTCTCTAGCATGGACTTCTTAAGCTCTGTAAAAGATGGCTTGCAAAATTAAGCATTTTGCAGAGCTCATAATACACACACGAACTGTTTTTTCAAAAACTAAATAATTCACCAAGCAACTCTCCAAAACTGGTAAATGAAACTAGTTCCAGACAAAACCGATTAAAACAAACTGGATGTTTCTTGGTCAAGCTTTTTTGGCATTGTGATGAGCCAAAAAAAATGAAGTGGCTACAATTGCCAATTCCAGCCAAGGAGTGATTAATAGAAGTTAGTGGGGAGGGTCAATGATGGTTTAAGCCATCATTTCACTGTCTTATCTTGGTGTCATTGTGCTACTGAGCTGTTCCTTCAACATAAATTAGAACAGCCTGAGGAGTACTGCAATTTACACTGGCTGTCAGTGGTCCCAACAAGCTGATATGATATCTGAGGTCTGGGGATACCATGATTGCACCCCCTGCACTTGTCACAGAGAATTGGAGGTCATAAGAGTTCTGTACTCTAAAAAATCCTGTTAAGCTAAGATGATCATAGAATCATAGGACTAGAAGGGACCTTGAGAGTTAATCTAGTCCAATCCCCTGCACTCATGGCAGGACTAAGTATTATCTAGACCATCCCTGACAGGTGTTTGGAGATTTTTAAGAGCAGGTTAGACAATGATGGAGATTCCACAACCTCCCTGGGCAATTTATTCCATTGCTTAACTACCCTGACAGGAAGTTTTTCCTAATGTCCAACCTCGATTGCCATTGCTGCAATTTAAGCCCATTGCTTCTTGTCCTGTCCTCATAGGTTAAGGACAACAATTTTCCTTCCTTCTCCTTTTAAGAACCTTTTATGTACTTGAAAACTGTTACGTTTCCTCTGTCTTCTCTTCTTCATACTAAACAAACCCAATTTTTTCAATCTTCTCTCATAGGTCATGTTTTCTAGACCTTTAATCAGTGATCCTACTGTGGTTGGCTAAACTGGCTTTAAAATAGCTTTACTCTAGTTAAGCCGTGCAAAGCTGCCCCAGTGTGGGGTAGAATTGGGGCCAGAAATTGAGAAGAGAGTACCTTTTCTGACTTTTTTTTGTTCTTAGATCTCTTAACTTCCCTGTTTGGTTTTCCTGAGACTTCCCAGAAAACTCTACTTTGGCATAAGATAAAGTTTGTGAATGTTTCAGGCAGGCTGGTTTAGTTTGGCAATGTCAGAGGTAGTCAGAATTAGGACTATTATAGAAAGCTAGTTAAATGCAACATTTAACTACAGAGAGAGTCTCTTTAATAACTTTACTAAGGGATGAAGTGGAATGAAAAATTGAGGGGAAAAAATGCTTTGGTTCTATATCTGCAATAACAAGGGGAGTATAGAAAATGACTCGGATCTTTAATAGATTAAACTTTTTCTCATTTTCTCCAGTTGGAAATGCCTACTTTAAGTGCACTGTTTTATTTTATTGTAGAGAAGGTGATTCAGAAGAAAGTCTGGGGTCACCCAGTGACCCTAGCTTGTCTCTCATCTGCTGGAGCATCAGTGGCAAGTATCTGGCTGGAGCTTTGGAAAAAACGGTGAACATATGGCAAGTCAATGGTATGATGCACGTGTTTTGTTTTGTTTTTAATAGTATAATCTGAGTCTGACAGCTATTTAAAAACCGCTGAGAAATGGCACTTCTGTATTGGTAGGTGTTTTTGCAGATTAAATTGCCAATTAATATGCCTACTGTCCTTCATTAGGTGCTTTGAACCCAGCTAATTCACTAGCACCTTAGTGCCTTTTTTCAACATTTGTTACAACATAGGCATTGGAAACTCAGTAGTTAACATGAATCCTTCTAGCCTATCATTGAGCCAGAAAAGAGTCATTGAAATTTGTGCTGGGCTTTAGACTTGCCTACTGCAATAGCAATCATTGCCTATAAATACTATTCTTTTTATAGGGTGTAAAATATATTTGACGTTTAAACAAGATATCGCTAAAAGTTTGTATAAATAGTTCTTTAGAAAGCAGTTCAAAAAGGTTCCAACATTTTCCATCCATAGGTGCACCAGAATGCTCAAAATGGTATGTTAGAGACTAACTCTGAAAGGAGAAGAGCGTTAATCCTTTAGACAGCTGTAGGATCTCTAACTCCTTATGTTTGCAAAAATCGCTAGTTACAGTTTTTGACAATCTTGGATGTTTCCATAGAGAACGGTTCCTATGTGCTTGACACACGCTTGGTTCAGTGTATTGTTTCATTTATATGGTTACTGGCACTTCATCATTGTCTGAATGCTGCAGTCTTTCATAAAATTTCACTTCCTTCTTCTGTGAATTACTTTTTCTGGAGTAATTTGTTTGAAGATTAGTTCTATATGTGATGCTGTTAGATACATTATATTGATTTTTCTTTCATGGCAAGTTAGTAACCAGTTACTTTGTAATCATATACCATATGTCAACTTAAAGGATTTTAAGGATCATCAGTAGTATATGTCCCAGTTGTATACATAGTTTTTCAACATTGTCCTCTGAAAGGTACTCTTTGGTCTTTTAATGTGAAGTAAAATGTAGTATTATAGTAACAGATTTTTGGGGATTTTAGGAGGAAAAGGATTATTAGACCTTCAGCCACACTGGGTATCTGCTCTAGCTTGGCCAGAAGAAGGGCCAACTGCAACATGGACAGGAGACGCTCCAGAAGTATTATTAGTAGGTCGTATGGATGGATCTCTTGGTCTTATTGAAGTTGTAGATGTTTCAACCATGCATCGATTAGAACTGGAGCATTGCTACAGAAAGGATGGTAGGTGACGTGCTGATATTTCTAAAGAAAACTTGTAAGTTACATACTTAGAATTTTTTGCCATCTGTATTGAAAATGCGGAGTGTACTTCAGTTTTATGAAGAACTGTCCACACAGATTCCAGTTCTAGTACACCTATGCCCCATAAACACAAGATTGGATTCTTTTTGGCCAGCAGTGTCTGTTAGAGCTGTGTATGCACCCTGGATTCTCTTGCTTCATCCCCAGCTCCCTACCCCACAGGCATAAAAAGTGTAGCAGGCTCAGCTGTCCCTCGGTTTCTTATTGTCCGCAGCATCAAGTTGGTACCCTTTTAGTGTCCACTATTGCCTTTTGTCAGGCAATACCAACCAAAGATTTTCTAAATGGGTATCTAATTATATTAAATACAGCACCCATACAGATTAGAGCCCATTCCGCCAGGTCTCAGAATGGTGTACGCCATACTGTCTTGTGTATGATGTTGGACAGTACTTCATAATGCACTACCTTACCATGAGGGAAGAGACTTCTTCCTGACCTCAGCTGGTGACCAGTTAATGCCCTAAAGCATGATGCTTGATGTTACTGATGTACATGGAGCAGGGATTCCTGATTTCTGTTCCGAACTCTGACACTGACTCTGTGTGGTGTTTGGCAAGTCACTTAACCTCTGCATGCCTCAGTTTATCTCTGTTAAATGGGAATTTTAATACACATCACACAGGAAATTGTGTGGCTTAATCAATTAACATATAAAGTGCTAGAATATCCTTCCATATAGGGTGCAGCATTAGAGTCCAAAATCTAATGTTCCCAGCATCCCTTTCAGAAATGTGCAGGGCAACTCCATGGGGATCATTCCATCTTCATCCAGCACTATTCTTCAGTTGAGGTCTCAAGATCTGATGCCCTCTAGGGCAGTGATATTCTGCAATCATTATTTAAATAGGACTCCTAACATCCACCTTCTGATGTGGTCAGAGCTTGCAAGTCATTAGAAGTGAAATCCATGTGGACAATCATTCAGAGAAAAAACAACTGTCATTTTTCAAGATGTGCTGTCCACGTATATTCTATGCCTCACGCTCCTTCCCTGCTACTCTGGAGTCTAAGGCCATCTGGATTCCATATTGGCAAAGGAACTGAGGGACAGTTGGCCCATTCTGTTCTTTATGCCCTCGAGTGGAAGGGCATGAGGGCATCCAGAGTGCAGGCACAGCACCAGTGCACACTACTGGTCAAAAGAATATCATCTTGTGTGAATGGGATGCATGCACACTAGAAGTGGGACCTATGTGGACTACACATCTTGAAGATCTGCAGTTGCTGTAGAATAGGTAACCATTTTCATTCTTTTAATGCCTAAACTTCCAACAGGGATTTTATTACAACTACAAATGCTGCTTCTTCAAAGGGGCACTTGAAAAAACAGTGCAATTGTTATTGTTAAATTGCTATGCGAGCAACGTAGGATTCAAGATTCCCTTGCCTAACAGTTACAGGTTGGATGTGTGAAGAAAGACACATGTATCCTCTCTGATCTTATCTACATTAGCAATTTTTTTTGTGGGGGGAGGAACAATCTTACTGTAACTGATGCACCTCCATTAATGACTGTGAAATCGTAAGACTTCCAAAAAGGAAACATAGACTTTGTGGAAAAAAGCATAGAAGTAATCAGGGCTAGAACAGGAAAGCTATTTGCCTCCCTCTTTAAGATAGACTGTTAGCAAATGCATGAATTAAAAAAAAAAAAAAGAGGGGGTAAAATCATATGAAGAGTGCCTTGAATAAAAGGCATGCAGTGGAAAGGTCATGGTTTGCGACTGAAATTCTTTGGTCATTAACTTATTCAAAGTAGAAAAGGACTGTCTATTTTGAATCCCACTTAAAATGTAGAAGAAGGAAAAAAAGAAGTGGCAATACTATATTAAATAAAACTTGAAGAGTAGCTGGGTAAATAGGTAGGTTATGCTCATCCTATTGAAATGTATATTTAGAATTGCATTTATATCTAAACTACTACAAAACTACAAAAAGCTTTTATGGTACTGTCTCCTATAAAATACCTATGTTGAAAGAAATGTATCACTACAGTGGTTCTTAAATATTTAAGGTGATAGTCATAGAATAAAAAACATAAAGTAAATAGCTATATTAACATTCATTAAGCTGTATTCTTGTCACGTCATTTTTGTTTTCTGAAAGTAATTACAATACAAAAACTTCTTCTTTGAGTGCTTGCTCATGTCAATTCCATTTTAGGTGTGTGCGCACCCATGTGTGCGATCGTCACAGATTTTTGCCTTAACGGTATCCAGAGGGTCGGCTATGGCTCCCCATGGAGTTCCATGCTCATGCATCAGTATATCAGGCACCACTGGCCCTATGCCCTCTCAGTTCCTTCTTACTGCTCGTGGTGGTTAATCAGAGCTCTTTTCCTTGCATAGCAAAGTCTAGCAGTTTCATACATTCTGACTTCAAGCCTTAGGGCCTTGTAAATAGTTTGTTTACAGTAGTTAGTGTTAAGTGTAGTTAGAAGTTAGAGTGCCATCGGGGACTTCGCCCAAAGCAGGGAATGCCCCAGTCTCCCTGTTTTAAGCCCTGCTCGGACTGCAACAGGCTGTGCCTGTTATTGACTGACACAGCAGCTGCCTCAAGGGCTTGGGGGAATCACATATGAAGGACAAGTGTTGTATCTGTAAAAACTTTTGACCCAGGACCCAGAAAGAGTGCGATATCTGTTTGAGGGCTTTCCTCAGGGAGGCTGTTCTCCAGACTGGCTTCCAAGACATCCCGGCTGGACTCTACCCCTAGTACCGTGGCCTCTGTGCATAGTGCACCCCTGGCACCAAGCTTTGCCCAGCACCACTTTCCATCGCCAGTACCCAAAAAGACCCAGAAATACGGCTCCCCAGCACTAGGCAGGAAAGGACATGGGCTATCAGGCAAAGGACACAGTTCGGACTGCCCATCCACACTGGAGCCATATGGACATGCCTCCCTATTCGGGCTCTTAGCCCCCCCCCCCCAAAGGATCCACTACTGACTCCTGGGAGCGGTAGGGGACCCAGACTTGTGGCGGGCCCAGCCAGTATGAAATGCAGGGCCACTGGTTGCGGGATGATCTGGATCTCTATATCAATGTCAGGGAGCTCAGAGCGGATCGCCTGACCTGCCAGGCTTTCTTGCCCCACCTGAAGGGCAAGGTAGTGCAGGTCCTGATACACAATACTGCCACAATGTATTAATCAACAGGCAGGGTAGAGCCAGGTTGTTGGCCCTTTGCCAAGAACCTCTCTGCCTTTTGTACTTTTGTGTGTGGCATGCTGTTCATCTGGTAGCCACACACCTGCCCGGGACCAGGAATGTATTAGCAGATTACCTCAGCAGGACCACCTCATCTGGCCACGAGGGTTGCTCCATCTAGAGCAGGGGTCAGCTTTTAGAAGTGGTGTGCTGAGTCTTCATTTATTCACTTTAATGTAAGGTTTCGCGTGCCAATAATATATTTTAATGTTTTTAAGAGGGTCTCTCTCTATAAGTGTATATATTATGTAACTAAGCTATTGTCGTATGTAAACAAGGTTTTCAAAATGTTTAAGAAGCTTCATTTAAAATGGAATTAAAATGTTCATCTTACGCCGCTGGCCTGCTCAGCCCGTTGCCAGCCTGGGGTTCCGTTCACCTAGGCTGGCAGCGGGTTGAGCGGGGCTTGCGGCCAGGACCCTGTCTGGCAAAGGGCAGGCAACCAGAATCCCAGACAGGCAGTGGGCTGAGCGGGGCCAGCGGCAGGGATCCAAGACTGGCAGTCGGCTGAGCAGTTTAGCCCGCTGCCACTCAGCCCGCTGTCGGTCTGGGGTTCCGTCCGCCAGCTCCTGCCAGCCAGGGTCCCAGCTGCTGGCCCCGCTCAGCCTGCTGCCAGTCTGGGATCCCGGCCCTGCCCATGTAGAGTGGGTACCTACCTTCTCCCTGGCTCTAGCCATTCTCTTCCTCTCTCTGCACTGAGATGAGGATGAGAGTGTGCTGAGCACAGGGTTGGGGGTGAAGGATCAGGCTGGGGGTTGGGGTGCAGGTTCTGGCCAGGAGCTAGAATGAGGGTTGGGGCAGGAGGTTTGGTTGTGGAGCGCTTACCTGGGCAGCTCCCATTTGGTGCGAGGGATGAAGGTGGGAATGCGGGAGGGAAGGCAGGAGCTCCCGTTTGGTGCTCAGGGTGGGAGTGGGGATGTGGGGAGTGCAAGAGTCAGGGCATAGGGTGGGTGGGGGCTGGGTATGTGTGGGGGGTACAGGAGTCAGGGCATAGGGTGTGGGGGGGATGTTTGAGGAGGGTGCAGGAGTCAGGGCAGAGGGCTGGGGGGCTCGGTATGTGTGGGAGGAGCCAGAGTCGGGGCTGGGGTTGTGAGGGGGGTGCAGGGATCAGGGTATGGGGCTGGGGGTGAGGGCAGAGGGCTGGGTGTGTGGGCTGGGGTCGTGGGGGTGCTCCCAGCCCCCTGCCCTGAGCGGCTCACGGCAAGGAGCTGGAGGGGATATGCCCTGATTCCACCCCCCTTCCCCAAGGTCCCCGGAGCAGAGAGAGGCGCTGCGGCTCTGCTCTTACCTCTCCCCCTCCGTTAGCAAGGGCCGTCAGCTGATCGGCCGGAGGGAGAGGAGGAGGGGCAGGAACCCCGCACGCTGGGGGAAGAGTGCAAGGGAGGGGGAAGCTTGCATGCCCTGCAAGGAGAGTGCGGTGGGCGGGGGGTGGAAAAGAGTGGGCTGGGCCAGGCAGCATCGTGCCATTAAAAATTGGCTCGCGTGCCATAGGTTGCCGACCCCTGATCTAGAGGCAGTCAGTACAATCTTCCAGAGGTGGGGAACTCGCCCGGTGGACCTGTTTGTTTCCAGGCAGAACAGGAAATGTCATGTGTTCTGTTCATTCCGGGAGTGGACCGGGGCTCCATGTCAATGTGTTTCTCCTCCCATGGGTCGGGGGCACTAATGTATGCCTTCCCACCAATGCCATTGATTCACAGAGTCCTCGTGAAGCTCAAACAGGACAGGATGAAGATTATCCTAATACCCCTGGATGACCTTGCCAGTACTGGTTCCGCACTCTGCTGGACCTTTCAGTAGCTGCCTCGCTGCAGCTACCCCTCTGGCCGGATCTGCTGTCCCAGAACAATGGCAGTTTTCTGCACCCAAACCTGGCGGCGCTGACACTCGACTGCATGGCTAATCGCGGACGAACGGGAATGCTTGGCCTGGATTCAGCAGGTCTTGTTGGATAGCAGAAAACCCTCCACTAGAGCAACTTACTTGGCCAAGTGGAAAAGGTTCACGTGCTGGGCCTCAGAATGGTGTATCTGAGCCTCACAGGCCTCTATGCAGGAGATCCTGGATTATCTTCTGCACCTCAAACTCCAAGATTTGTCCGCGTCCTTGATCAGGGTCCACATGGCCACTATTTCGGCTTTCCACCTTCCATTGTAAGGCAGGTCTGTCTTTTGTTCACAACATGATGGCCCGGTTTTTGAAAGATCTGGAGCGTCTCTACCTGCATGTCCGGGATCCCTTCCTTCCCTCGGACCTGAATCTCATGCTGTCGAGGCTCATGTGGGCCTCCTCTCAAGCCTCTGGCTTCCTGCTCTCTCCTGCTTCTCTCCTGGAAGGTTTTGTTCCTGGTTGCAATAACATCAGCCTGGAGGGTGTCTGAGAAAAGGGCGTTTATTTCAGAACCGCATTATATGGTATTCTACAAGGATAAGGTCCAGCTGCGTCCTGACCCAGCATTTCTGTCCAAGGTAGTTTCCCAGTTTCAGACTGGCTGGGACATATACTTACCTGTTTTCTTTCCAAAGCCTCATATGTCAGATGAGGAAAGCAGGCTGCATACCCTGGACATTAGGAGGGCACTGGCTTTCTTCATAGATAGGACAAAGCCGTCCTGTAAATCAACGCAGTTGTTCATTGCAGTGGCAGACAGAATGAGATGTTGCCCAGTGTCTTCTCAAAGGATTTCGTCCTGAATCACTGCCTGCATCCGCTATTGCTGTGAGCTGGGAAAAGTGCCTCTGCCGGCAATCGTGACGGCTCACTCGACTAGGGCACAAGTGTCCTAAGCAGCCTTCCTGGCACAGGCACCAATCCAAGAGATCTGTAGGGCCGCTACCTGGTCATCTGTCCACATGTTCGTGTCTCATTATGCACTTACCCAGCAGGCTTGAGATGTCGCTGGTTTTGGCAGAGCAGTGCTTCAAGCTGCATGACTGTGAATTCCGAGCCCACCTCCAAGGATATTTGAGTCACCTAGAATGGAATTGACATGAGCAAGCACTCGAAGAAAAAACGGTTACCTACCTTTTTGTAACTGTTGTTCTTCGAGATGTGTTGCTCATGTCCATTCCATTACTCTGCCCTTCTGCCCCTCTGTCAGAGTTGCCAGCAAGAAGGAACTGAGAGGGCATCAGGTCGGCGGCGCCTGATATACCAATACATGAGTGTGGCACCGAAGGAGGTGCCACAGCTGGCCCTACGGATACCGCTAAGGCAAAAATCTCCGACAACCACGCACATGGGTGCGCACCTAGAATGGAATGGACATGAGAAACACATCTTAAAGAACAACAGTTAAGACAAGGTAAGTAACCTCTTTCTCTGAGCTAAATGCAATGGGAATTGAACAGTTTAGCTTGTAATTTAATATATTTTTATTTGTGCTTATTGTTCCAATAGTGTCTGTCACATGCCTTGCCTGGTTCAGTGAAGACAGACCATTTGCAGTTGGCTATTCAGATGGAAAATTGCTGATAGGTACGAAGGAGCCACTTGAAAAAGGAGGAATTGTTCTAGTTGATGCACATAAGGTAGAGTTTTAATTTTCTTGAAAACTAATTCATAGTCTCCTAGTTTCCCAAAGAAAATTCAGGATTTAAACTATAGTCTTCATTTCAAAATTGTGCATAAAAATGACTTAAAAGATAATAGCCCATTTTTTAAAGAAAGCCACCTGTTCCCGATGATTGACATCCAGTCTGATATACATTTTAAACTGAAGTAAATTTAGAGGCCAAAAGAAGTCCAGCTGATTTGCATGCACGCACGCACACACACATACGAACGTGTGCAACAAGAGTTCTTCCAGTAGGGTTCTTCAAATGTATGTTGTTTATACTGTAACCAAAGTGCATTTCAAGATTTGCTGTGCACTTCTGATCTAAAAAAGATGTAGTTCTTAGAACAATTTGACAAATTAAAAGTAATTTTACATACTAGCCTGTTAAATTTTCTTACTTAAAATCTATAATTTATATTATAGATGGGTTTTTTTGCCTGAACTAAAAAAGTTATTGTGAAATGTAAAAGAGGTTTCTCAAAATACTCCGGCATTGCTCCTTATGTCCCTGTTTTGGCCAATATATGCCAGTCCAGTGGCCAATAAAGTCCATAAATAATTTGCAAAGAGACTTCCACCACAGTGAAAGGCTGATGTAAGCAGACCCAGTGTTGGTCCACTCACAAGTCTCATTGTATGGAGCATGCCAAGCACAGGAATAGGCAAGTTGGAAGCAAGTTGAAATATCTGCAGTGCAACCCATAAATAGCCTGCGAATGGCTGCCATAAATTACAGATTACTGGGCTGTTCTAATGTATGCCAGGATCCATTTTGGCCCTGACAGCAGGCTGGAATCCAAGAATGAAAAGGTAGCATAAATTCACCTTTGCTCCATCTTCTGGGCTGCACCTTTCAGGAGGCACAATGCAGAATCTGGCTCATTATCTACAGATTCAGGTAAGTACTTTAAGTGTCACTGGAGTACTTTCATATTACAACTTCATAACTAAAAGTTGCATAAAGCCTCGCAGGATACTTGGAAAAACATTTTGTAGAAAGAGAATTCTGCTTATCGTGTACTTTCTGTGAACCTTTCCCCATATTCTTTATTATTAGTAATGATCCTGTTTTCATGAAACTCTTGTTCTTCTTTGAGTGCTTGTTCATGTCAATTCCAGTCAGGTGTGTGCGCGCGCATGTGCACAGTAGCCAGAAGATTTTTCCCCTAGCAGCATGTGGGGGGGTCGGCCTGGGTACCCTCTGGAATTGCGCCGAATAAAGTGCCCTGCCGCCCCCTCAGTTCATTCTTACCACCAGTGACAGTAGCTGGAACTTCCCCTTGCTCTTGCATTGGCAAGCAGCTTAGCAGTACTTTTGGTTTTCGCTGTAGATAGTTAGTTCTAGTTGCTTAGTATATTGTAGTTAGTTCACTTAAAAATTTCAGTTACGAGGGGTGTCATCCCCCATCCCCCCCATTTTTCTCTCCCCCCTTATTTGTCACTGGGGCATGCCGTGATCCCCAGGCTTCAAGACTTGCCAGGACTGCGCGAAGCGCATGCCTAAAAGTGACCCCTCACACTTCCTGTTTATGGTGTCTGGGCAAGGGTCACCGAAAGGACTGCTACAAGATCTGTCAGGAATTCTGAATGAGAACTCTTAAAGAGAATGAGCAGTGGCTTAAAATCCTCCTCATGGAGGCATCTCTCCGACTTCAGTCGGACCCGGTGTTGGAGATCCCGCTCCCAGTATGTCATCTTCAGTGCAGAGCACTCCGGTGCTGTCTTCAGTCAAAGAGAGACACCGACAAGGAGGCTCAGCACTGTCAAGGAGCCTTTCGAGGGCACTCCAGCCTTCGGCACTGGTCCCAATCACCAGTGCAGAAGAAGAGGAGAATGGAAAGAGGCCGATTCCCCCTTGGCAAAATCCAGGGACCAGCCATCAGTGGCACCTCAGTTGGGCCTTGACTCCGAGGCTCAGAGTGGAGCTACGTCAATTCCTGCCCAAGTGAGGCAGTCGAGTCTGGGCCTACCGCGCTCACCAAACCCCTTGGAGCACCTGCCACTCCCGTCCACCCCAGAAGCTTTTGAGGCAGTGCAGGACCTGCTGAGACTCACGGCGCCGTTCTCGTCCCCAAGACAGGAAGATGTGCTAGCACTGTAGGCTTCATCCCAGCATCCCATTCAGTCAAAGGGAAAGTCGGTGATGATGTCACCTCGGCACCTCCCCGACACCAGCACCTCCATCCAGGGAGCACAGTTGGTCCCCAAGCTCCCAACACTACGTCGAGATGTGTAGCGCCACCCTGGTCCTCCTATTCTGAAACGTCAGAGTCAGATTCGAACCACTCTGATTATAGCAGGAGCAGAGGGTCCCACCCAATGCAGTGGCCCTCACTGGCAGAACCTGGCTCAGTGGCCCTTTTGGACTATGGGGGCTTTCCATCAAGGCCAGGATCAGAGCCAAGGATCCCGCTCGGGCGCTGCATCAGTGGCATCCGCAACGGTTGTTCCGCCACGACCAGCGACTGAGCCATTATCTCCAGTGTCAATGCCGGCAGCCGTGTCACCGTTACCAACATTGGCACCAATAACGACAATGCCCTTGACAACTCCTTCAGCACCGGCGTGCTGCTGCTGTGGTGCCAGCTGCACCTTCGGCAGTGACGATGGCACTGACATAGTCTTCTAAGCCGGCTGCGACGGCATCCATGAAGACCCATGAAGATGCTACAACTGGTGTCTGTACCAGCACCGGCATAGGACTGACATCGGCACTACTACCCACGCCCTTTGTGGGACTGGGCCAACCGACCACAGTCCCCCTGGGGTCACGAGATCCCTCGAGTGGGAAGGGTAGAGAGTCTGGTGGTGGCCTCCTCCTCTTCACCAGATGAGGTGCTGGCGGGCACTTCCATAGCCCCAGCTCTGGAAGACTCCAGGGTGTTGCAGCAGTTGCTGCGCTGGGTCACCAGGATCTGGGCATTAAGGCAGAAGAAGTGGTAGATGATGAAAGCCCTATGGCTGACATCCTGACCCCCTCGCGCCCTTACCATTTGTAAAGACAATTATGGATATGACTAAGACCCAGTGGCAGACTCGGGTCTCGCTGCCACCCACTGCCAAGCGTAACAAACACTAGTACTTTGTGCCCTGCAGGGATTATAAGCGCCTATATTCCCATCCCCAGCATGACCCTTTGGTGATGGATGCTGCTAACCACCAGGAGAGGCAAGGCTTTCAGGGCCCTTCTCCCAAGAATAAGGATGCTAAAAAACTAGACCTATTCGCGCAAAAGGTGTACTCAACAGGGGGACTACAACTCCGAATATCCAACCAGCTGGCCATCATCAGCTGGTATTCCTACAATATCTGCTTGGCAATGGCTAAATTCACAGAGTTCCTCCCCTCGGATTTCCATGCCAAATTTTCGGCTTTGGTTAAGGAGTCTGATCTCCAGGGTATCCCTGCAGGCGGCACTTGATGGGGAAGATGCTGCCACCAGGGTTATGGCACAGGAGTAGCCATGAGAAGGGGCTCATGGCTCCAGGTTTCTGGTCTCCCCTATGAGGTCCAGCAGACCATACAAGACCTGCCTTTTGAGGGTGAGACACTTTTTTAGGAGAAAATGGACAAAAATCTAAACAGCCTAAAGGACTCCAGAGCCACCCTCAGGTCCCTGGACTTCTGTACACTGTCAGTGCAGCAGAGACACTTCTGTCTACAGCCTCCTCAGTTGTCGGTCACCAAAACCACCAGGACGGGTCCAGAAGGAGAAACAGGACTGGCCAGGAGAAGGCCGTGTCAGCTCTCTGGCCAGGGCTTGGGACAATCCAAGCTACCTTCAGGGCCCACATTGGTCTTTTGAAGGCACAGTCAAGGACGGTGTACCACACCAAAGACTAGATCCACCCCGCCTTACCTTCTCGTCTCAACTATCCCCTTTCTACCATGCATGGTCCTGTATCACCTCAGACCTCTGGGTGCCCCGCAGGGTAGAGAGGGGATACTCCATCCCAATTCTGTGCCCTCCTGCCCTTCCCCGTCCCTCTTCAGAGACCCTTCTCATGAGCAACTTCTTATCCAAGAGATACAGTCGCTCCTGTTGCTAGAGGCAGTGGAGGAGGTTCCCCAGGAGCACAGGGGCGAGAGTTTTATTCCTGGTATTTCTTAATACCAAAAGCCAAAGGTGGCCTCAGGCCAATCCTGAACGTGTGAGAAATCAAGTTCGTAAAGAAACTCAGATTCCACACGGTCTCGTTGACCTCCGTCATCCCCTCACTGGTTCTAGCAGACTGGTATGCCACCCTCAACTTGAAGAATGCTTACTTTCATATTGCAATCACTCAGCTACACAGGAAGTACCTCAGGTTTGTGGTGAACAATATCCATTACCAATTTAAAGTTCTTCTGTTCAGCCTGTCAGCAGCACCTCAAGTCTTCACCAAGTGCGTGGCAGTTGTAACTGTGTTCCTGCGCAGGCACTAGGTATAGATATTTCCATACCTTGGTGACTGGCTGATCAAGGGTCACTTCAGGACCCAAGTGGAAACTCAAGTCAAATTCTTAAGGGCCACCTTTGACAACCTGGGTCTCCTTCTAAACGAAGCAAAATCGACTCTGTGCCCTCTTCAGAGGATAGATTTTATAGGGGCAGTACTGGACTCAACCCAAGCCAGGGCATACTGCCGGAAGCGAAGTTCCAGGCCCTGGCCAGTATAATTCGAGGTTTCAGACAGTTTCCCATCACCACAGCAAGAAAATGTCTGAAGCTTCTGGGACACATGGCTGCCTGCACCTATGTGGTGCAGCATGCCAGACTCGGGCTCTGACTGCACCAGTCATGGTTAGCATCGACCTGGACAGGATTGTGACCCTGCCTCGCCCAGTCCTCAGCTCCCTCCTGTGGTGTCTTAACCCTCAGGAAGTGTGCTCCGGGGTCCCCTTTGCCAGTCCACAGCCATCTCTTTTGCTAGTGATAGACGAATCAACTTGGGCTGGGAAGCACATCTAGGAGACCACAGGACTCAGGGTCTCTGGTCTCAGGCAGATCTGGCTCTCCACCTCAATGTCAGAGAGCTGAGAGTGGTGTGCCAGACCTTCCGGGTATACTTAATGGGACAATGTGCATCAGTTATGATGGACAACACCACGGCAATGTTCATATCAACAAACGAGCGTGCACGCTCCTCTCCCCGTGCCAGGAAGCCCTCCTGCTGTAGAACATTCAATACACCTACAAGTGTCGTACCGCCCCAGAGTACAGAACAAGCTGGCGGACCACCTCTGCAGGTCCTTTCCCGGCCACAAGTGGTCCCTTTGCCTGAAAGTCGCAAATTCACTGTTCCAGAGGTGAGGATTTCCCCAGATAGACCTATTTGCTACATGATGCAACAGGAAGTGCCAGCAGTTCTGCTCCTTCCAAAATCACAGCCTGGGATCCAGTGTGGACGCGTTCCTCCTCCCATGGGGAGGTTGTCTCCTATACGCCTTTCCACCCATACTGCTCGTTCAACAAGGTACTCCTCAAGATCCAGAGGGAACGAGCTCAGGTCATATTGATAGCTTCAGCTGGCCCTGCCAGCACTGGTATACATCTCTTGTAGACATGTCCATGGAAGCTCCTGCTGCTCTTTCTGGATCTTCTGACACAAGGTCACGGTCGTCTCCGACACCTGAACCTCGGGTCTCTGCACCTCATGGCTTGGAAGTGCCGTGGTTGAACCTGGTGGAGCTTTCCTGTTCAGAACAGGTTAGACAAGTCCTCTTTGGCAGCAGAAAAACCCTCTACGAGAGCCACATATTTTGCCAAGTGGAAGAGATTTTCAATCTGGTCAGCACAGCGCCATTTGTTCCCGATGCTAGCCTCAGTGCTGCTTATTCTGGACTACCTCCTCCATTTGAAGCAGCAGGGGCTTTCAGTGTCATCAAAAAGGGTTCACTTGGCCGCCATCTCGGCCTTCCACCCGAGCGTGGAGGGCCATTCTGTCTTTGCTAACCCAATGGTCAGCCATTTTCTAAAATGTCTAGACAGGCTATACCCTCACATCTGGCAGCCTGTCCTGGCTTGGGACCCCAACCTGGTCCTTCCTAGACTCATGGGACTGCCCTTTGAACCCTTGGCATCGTGCTCCCTGCTCTACCTCTCTTACAAGGCCACGTTCCTGGTGGCGATAACCTCGGCCAGGAGGGTGTCTGAACTTAAAGCCCTAACATCAGAGCACTCTTACACCGTGTTCTATAAAGACAAGGTTCAGTTCAGACCTCATCCTGCCTTCTTACTGAAGGTTGTATCACAGTTTCACATCAACCAGGACATCTTTCTCCTGATATTCTACCCTAAGCTGCATTCCAGCAGCAGGGAGCGGAGACTTCACTCATTGAATGTCCGTAGGGAGCTAGCCTTCTACATCGAGAGAATGAAGCCGTTCAGAAAGTCGGTCCAGTTATTAGTGGCAGTGGTGGACAGAATGAAAGGTCTGCCTATATCGTTGCAATGAATTTCGTCATGGATCACATCCTGCATTCGGGAGTGCTACAACCTGGCAGAGGTTCCTGCACCTCCAATCATTGCGCACTCCACCAGGGTGCAGGCTTCATCAACAGCGTTCCTGGCTCAGGTTCCCACTCAGGAAGTCTGCAGAGCGGCTACGTGGTCCTCCATTCATACTTTTACCACACACTATGCAATTACCCAGCAGGCCAGAGATGATGTGGCCTTCGGATGAGCAGTGCTCCAGTCGGTGGACAACTCCGAACCCATCTCCTGAACTTGGGCTTTTCAGTCATCTGACTGGAATTGACATGAACAAGCACTTGAAGAAGAAAAAACGGTTACTCACCTTCTCGTAACTGTTGTTCTTCCAGATATGTTGTTCATGTACATTCCAATACCCACCCTTCTACCCCTCTGTCGGAGTAGCTGGCAAGAAGGAATTGAGAGGGTGGCGGGTTGGCAGGGCCCTCTATTGGGCATCATGAAGGTGCAACTCCAGGGGGCACAAAGGCCGACCCCACGGATGCTGCTAGGGGGAAAATCTTCCGGCTACTGTAAACGTGCGCACACGCACACCTGATTGGAATGGACATGAACAGCACATCTCGAAGAACAACACTTACGAGAAGGTAAGTAACCGTGTTTTTTTTCTCTCACTCGTAAAACTGTGATAACCACCAGGTATGACTTCATTTCTGTTATAAATTGCTGTATCAAATCATCAACATAGTTCCTTTTTTGTGGTTTATATGAGGATGTATATGAAGTTCAAGTGCTTAATACTTTCGTGCTGGAAGTACGTTTAGTTGGATTTGTGTGATGTTCATATTCGTAAGTCACATTATGAAGACACTGAATGTTGTAATCTTTTTGTTTGTTTGTTTGAATCCTTTAGGACACCATTGTTAGTGTGAAGTGGGATCCAACTGGTAAGATTCTTATGACATGTTCCAAAGAAGAAATGGTGAAACTCTGGAGATATATGGGGGGATGCTGGAGGCGTTTGCATTCACTCTCCCATCCTGCTATTGTGAATAGCATTACCTGGTGCAACCTTCCAGGGAAAGGACCCAAGTTGCAGCTGTTACTGGCTACGTATGTTAACGTTTTTGCTTTCATACTTCCTGTGTAGTCTTTGTACTTCGTATTAATACTTATTGCAATTTGGATTTATGTAGCATCTTTCCTCCTAAACAAAAAACCAACAAAATTCAACAAGCTGTTCATTGTAGGCATTGTAGAACACTGGTTCAGCACTGACTTAAATACAAAAAGTTCCCATTACTGAATCACCAACAGCTTTTCCCTTCCACCTAGGCTTTTCTCTGGAGGGATCTGCGCCAAGTACTGACCAGGGCTGATCTTAGTTAATTAACTTGAATTTGTCACAATGAAAACGTAATGTGGTATGTTTGCAGGTTATTGGAAACATCAGTTAATCATTGTTGTGGGAAGTGCCAGTTATGTCCATAGTTGCAAATGCTTCCTGTGCTGATAAATATTCCTGGGACCTATACATTTTGATTGCTCGATGATTGATTGCAAGGGAGTATTAGATAAAATATGAAAATATTTAATGTGAAAAATAGGGTGAAAACCTATGGAGGATATTCCTAAATATTTTGAGCAGGAATAAAAAAAATCACTGTCAATATGCATATTTTATGTAAAAATAAAAAGTGAATTAAATAATGTAGTGAAATTTCAAACAGTACGATGAAAAATAAGTTTTTCCTTTTTCCAGTCTGCCTCAGCTTTCCTTTTATATTGGAGATACTACTTCACTAACTTCCTTTTAAACGAAGTGGTGCTGACAAAATAATTTTAGCAAAAATTAATATTAAGAAAGAGTTAAACAAAGAAAAATGCACCTTTTCAATGAGTATTACTCCTAAATCTGCATACAACATTTAAAAAATTATCTGCCGCCCTTGGACTTTATTTTTTAGCAGATTATCTTTCTTAATCACCTTGCTCTTAATGTATATCATAACAGACTGACATACTTTTAGGACATTTGTTGATTGGTGCTGCATGTTAATAACTTTACTTTGTTTTCATGTGATTTATTCTAACTTCAGAGGATGCCAGAATGGCTTAGTGTGTGTTTGGAGTGTTCCCCAGGACATGCTGATCATTTTGCAGTCCAGCTCAAGTAGTGCAGAAGGATGGTGGGAACAGGAAACAAGTGGCAAGGTAAAGACAGTTGAGCAAATGTTAGGAAATCTTAACCTGGTTGTATCCATGGTTTTTCCTATGATAATAGGAAAGGATGGGAGCAAGATATTTAAATATCTGCATGGATGGAGAGGGAGAAGAGAAATATTTGAAAACCATTTAGTTTAAAAAAGTTACATTTATTTTAATTTGTCTGTGCTTATCACATGGAGATGTTTCCAAGGCAGGAAATGGTTCTTGCTCACATGCTCAGGGTCTTGCTCACATGCTCAGTAATTTTCCCCCAGGTCAGATTGGCAGTGACCTTGTAGGGGTTTTCGCCCTCCTCTGTAGCATTAGAGTACAGGTTACTTGCCAGGATTATCTGCGTGTACTTCCCTTAATCAGTTCTCTGCCATTGCAGGTACTTCGGGCATTGGTGCACCTTGGTCCCTCCTATTCCCTGCCTAATAGTATTGTTTCCTGGGTGGTTTAATTCTTTAGTCTAATTTTGGATGTTGAGTTTAGTGTGTGGGTGCTGGGTGCTGTCGGTGGCCTGTTGTCAGTCTAGATGATTTGGTGGTCAATTATGGTCTTAAGGTTTATGACTCTAAATGGGAGGTCAAGGTTTAAAAACAACTTATTTGCAAGAGCTATTGATCTTGGCTAAAACTTGGTAATGCTATCTAGTTCTTTTACAATTATTCAGTTATTTCCAAAAGAGAAAACTAAAATAATATTGAAAGTTTCTTAGCAAATAAATTTGCCTTGACTTAATTTTAACTAAAATGTTTTTTTAAATGGTAAGACCCAGCCGTAATGTGGTCTTGAATGCTTATGGTATTTTGAAGAGGAAACTATAGATGGTAATAAGTTAAAGGCATCCTTATAAAAAAAAAAAAAAAGACTAAATAATTACAAATAAAACTAAGGTCTCTTAAGTAAATATGCATTTAGATATATTTACTTAGAGTGCAACATCACTGTAGGTGCTCATAGTCTGCTGTATCAGCTTGTATAATTCTATAAGCCCTTTTCTTTTTATAGTGCCTTATTCTTCTTTCCCTGATAAAATAAAAGTAGTTGTACCAAGAAAATCTATACACTAGCTGCAAAAAAGTCTAAATCTGAAACATTCTTCTATTCACAATTTTCTATAAATGTAATCCAGGATATGTCATAATGATGAAATAATTTGCAGGATGGATACAGAAAAGCAGTAGATGCCAAGTGCATTTTTCAACTGAGAGGACATATTACTCCTGTTCGGACTTTGGCCTTCAGCTCTGATGGACTGGTATTAGTGTCTGGTGGGCTCGGTGGGCTCATGAACATTTGGTCTTTACGGGTAAGGTTGTCTTTGAGTTATATTTAAGATTACTCAAAGATTGTCATGGATATCACAGAATTCATGGATTCTAGAGTGGTGGCGGCACCCAGAGGGCAGCGTGGACACTCGGAACAGTTAGCCCTCACAACTTGGGCTCTCCTCTCCCACACTTGGTCTTCAGTCATCCCCCCGTCAGCTCTCCCCCCACGTTATTTTTAGTAAAAGTCATGGACAGGTCAAGGGCTTCTGTGAATTTTTGTTTATTACCTGTCCATGACTTTTATTAATAATAACCGTGATAAAATCTTAGTTATATTTCTTAAAGTTTGTTAAAATAGGTATGTTTAAGATCAAAAGCTAAAGGATAATTTTATGTCCTTTGTAGTTTTCTCTGATAAATATTTTATAAAATTAGAGGAAGCGTAGTCATGAATAATGAATACAAGATTTGGGGGAAAATACCTGAATTCTAATCCTGGCTCTGCAACTGATTTGATTATGTGCCTGGTCAAGTCATTTATGACCTCAGGTCCTTAGCCAGTTTGTGCTTTTGTTTCTCCTCTCTGAAAAAAGGGAATAATACTTGCTTTCTTCACTGGCTGTTGAGACTGGGTAAAACACTTAGAAGATGGTATATCAATGCTAATTTTAACTTTTAATAATATATTTTGGAAAATGCATATGCCTTTTTGACTATCGTATAGGAATTTTAGTTCAAAGGGTTTAAAATACTTTAAACAAGCATTAATTGAAATGTTTGGGGGTGTTTATTTAGAGTACTACGGGATGATAAATTCAAATGTTTAACTAAATATGTGTATTGATCAAAACATTTCTTGTTTTAGGATGGCTCTGTATTACAAAGTGTTGTGATTGGTTCTGGAGCTATTCAGACTGCAGTATGGATCCCTGATGTTGGAGTAGCTGCTTGCTCGAATAGATCAAAGGTATTATTGTATATTAAAGTGCTGTTCTTTTGAATTAAATTTGTGAGTAGTAAGGGAAGATTCTTATTACAAAAAGAAGCCCATTTACCCAAACCTTTCTTTCTAACAAACTGCTAGCATATTTCTCACCCTGTTCTGCTTAGTCCGTGTTATCCACACACATTTGCTGTCAAATAAGGAGCGTGAGTAATTAAAGTTCTGCTGTACGTAGTTTGTCTATTTACATGCAGAATACATTGTTTTGACTCTCAACTGCCATCTTATCTTTTTAAAAGAATTAAACTTTTGTTTAGATTTCAGACTTCATGTATGAAAAAGAGAGAAATGAGGAAATTAATTTAAAAAAATATGCACCCAGGTGAACATTTTGTCATTTTGAAATGTATTGCATGTGATAAATGTCACCCCTCTTTATGGCAGAGATGTGAAATGTGTCTGTCATAGAAGAAATATCTGCTTCAAAAGGTTAAAATAGTCTTTGTAGTTGAAAATGTAAAATTTAGCTTTGTACAGTACCTTTCTTTAGTGTCCTATTGCAACTAGATCTGGGTGATTTTTTCTTTTTGGCCTATAGTGAAATTTGAAAAATGCAATTTTCAGTTGGCCAAATCTATTTGTGAATTTGCCAAATAGTTCTTGTCAAAAAAAATTTTTTTTTTTTTTTCAGGACTGAGGCACCAGTCAAAAAAAATGGGTTGGAAGTAACAGTTTCTCCCTTTTGATCTTTAGCCCAGTGTTTAGAACACTCACCTGGAATGTGGGAGACCCAAAGTAAATTCCCGCTCTGGCTAATGTGGATTTGAACTTGGGTCTTCCACATTGCAGGAAAGTGCCCTACCAACTGGATATGAGATGATATGGTGTGGGACTCTCTCTGTTGTTGAAGCTGTTCCACTCTGTGTAAATAATTAAATACTAATTGTAACAGGGTCTTGAGTCTTCCACTTCCCAAGTGAGTCCTCTAACCACCGGTCTATAGAGTCATTCTTTCTTGCTCTCTATGGCCTAATGACTAATTACTTATGCAAAATGGAACAGCTTCAAAGGAGAGACTGGGAAAGATCCACCCCAGAATATTTTACAGATCAGGGCTTAGGTCTAGTGAACATCTATCCATCAGTCAAAGATACAACTTCATTCTGGGACCTTTACCTAGTCCTTACTCAGTTTATAAAGGTTTCCTTTGAGCATTTGAATGAATATTCACGGTTTTACCTGTTTAGATTAACAGTATTTGTTATAGCCATAACATCTGCCAGAAGAGTAAGCAAACTTCAAGCCACGATGGCTGATCCCACTTCTCACTATTTTCCACAAGGACAAAGTGATTTTTCCATCCCTACCTGTAATTCTTATTCTAGGTGCTAAATGATTTTCATCTCATCCAATCAGTTAATCTGCCAGTATTCTTTCCTAGATCCTATGCTCATTCAGGCAAAGCAAAGCTTCAAACGCTAGATCAGGGGTCAGCAACCTTTCAGAAGTGTGTGCCGAGTCTTCATTTATTCACTTTAATTTAAGGTTTTGCATGCCAGTAATACATTTTAACGTTTTTTAGAAGGTCTCTCTCTATTAGTATAACTAAACTATTGTCGTATGTAAAGTAAACAAGGTTTTCAAAATGTTTAAGAAGCTTCATTTAAAATGAAATTAAAATGCTGAACTTATGCTGCCAGCCCGCTCACCCCGCTGCCAGCCTGGAGTTCCGTTCACCTAGGCAGTCAGTAAGCTGAGCGGGGCCTGTGGCCAGGACCCTGGCTGGCAAGGGGCTGGCAGCCAGAACCCCAGACCGGCAGCAGGCTGAGCGGGGCCAGCGGCCGGAACCCCAGACCAGCAGTGCTGAGCGGATCAGTCCGTTGCCACTCAGCCCGCTGCCAGTCTGGGATCCTGGCCCTGCCTAGGTAGAGTGGGTACCGACCTTCTCCCTGGTTCTAGCCCATTCTCTTCCTTTATCTCTGCACTGAGCTGAGGGTGGGAGTGCACTGAGCACAGGGCTGGGGGTGAAGGAGTAGACTGGGAGGTGTAGGTGCAGGGTCTGGCCAGGAGCTAGAATGAGGGAGGGGGCTCAGGGTTGGGGCAGGAGGTTTGGGGGTGGAGTGCTTACCTGGGCAGCTCCCACTTGGTGCAAGGGGTGCAGGTGGGAATGGGTGTGTGTGTGTGTGTGTGTGTGTGTGTGTGTGTGTGTGCAGGAGCTCCCGTTTGCTGCTCAGGGTGGGTGTGGAATGTGTGGGGTGCAAGAGTCAGGACATGAGGTGGGGGCGCTAAGTATGTGTGGACGGGCTGGAGTCAGGGCTGGAGTCATGGGGGGTGCAGGGGTCAGGGCAGAGGGCTGGGTGTGTGTGAGGGGGGTGCAGAGGGCTGGGGGTATGGGCTAGGGCCGTGGGGGTGCTCCCAGCCCCCTGCCCAGAGCGGTTCATGGCAGGAGGCTGGAGGGGATATGCCCTGATTCCACCCCCCTTCCCCAAGGCCCCGTCCCCACCTCTTCTCCACCTCCTCCCCGGAGCAGCGAGTGCGCTGCGGCTCTGCTTCTCCCCCTCCCTCGCAAGGACCATTAAAAATCGGCATGCGTGCTGTCTTTGGCATATGTGCCATAGGTTTCCGACCCCTGCAGTAGATGCTAAAAGGGCTTTAGCTTTCTATCTAAATATAACAAAGAGTTTAGAAAGTCACCAGATCAGTTTTCTTACGCACAAAATAATAAAGGACAGGCATTTACTTCACAAAGACTATCTAAGTGGCTTTGGCAATGCATTGAAAAGAGCTACAAATTAGCCTCTGTCCCTCTCCCAGTAGGGATTAGATCCCATTCCACAAGGGCAAAGGCGGCCTCCATGGCATGCTGCTTTAGGTATATTCGCATTGCAGAAATTTGCAGAGCTGCTACATGGAACTTTATTCTTATGTTAACAAAACATTTTGCATCCTGGTCAGATGCTTAGTTTGGTAAAGTGGTACTTCAGTCACTGTTTAATTAGAAAACCACACCCTCCTTGGAAGACGGTTCTATTTATCAAACTATCGAATGTGCTGAGGTGATTCGAAGAAGAAATGAAGGTTACTCACCTGTAAGTGGTACTGATGAGTAATCTTCATTTTTCATTGGCTTATAATTTTACCAGATTTTAACCATTTGAAATTTTATATGCTGGGTGTTTTTACGTACTACTAGATACAGCCTCCCAGTCTGACAGTGAACTATTGAAACTACTTTCAGTATAGTATTTCATCCAGTTGTGCACCCACTTCATACTAATTTCAGCTAGACCACATTTTCCTAGTTTGTGTATGAAAATATCATGTGGGACTGAATCAAAAACCTTACTAAAATCAATATGTACTGCTTTCCCCCAGCCACTAGGCCAGTAACCCTGTCAAAGAAGGAGATTTGTTCTTGATATATTTTTCCCTAGCCTAGTTTTTGGAAAATGGCTGAACCATTTTGGTTGAAATTTTTCAAAAATGTCCGCTTGAGGATGACACCCAGCATAGAAAACCTCAGCTCAAACATCTAGAGTTTAGAAAAGGTATAAGAAACTGAAAATGGTTTTATAATGAGAAATATCAGGCAACCTTAATAATAATATTAGGTGCTACCAACCCATTTTATAATGCCGTCTAAGAACAATTATTTAAAGTGTTATATAAATACAGAGATGATAAAGGTACATAATTTTTTCTTTCAACTCAGCATTGTTACTTACTCACACTGATACTTTTAGGTGTTGAGCAGTGTTAGGACGAAGACAATTAGTGAGAGTAGTTAGATTGATCTGAATAAGCGTATTTCCTGTTTTTAATTTCTGGTATATAAAATGTATCTGGTGATTGTATTGTTGAACAGGACGTGTTGGTGGTGAATTGCACATCAGAGTGGATATCTTCCAATCATGTCCTTGCAACATGTAGGACTGCACTGAAACAACAGGGAGTTTTAGGATTAAATATGGCCCCTTGCATGAGGGCTTTCTTGGAACGTTTGCCAATAATGCTTCAGGAACAGTATGCCTATGAAAAGGTAAGAATAGTTGAATGAGGAACATCAAATACTGACATATGTAACATGAGATGTCTGTCTTGAATTTCAACTGTCTTAAACTTTTGACGGTCAACCCAAGAAACCTTTGTTGAGGTTCAGTCCCACCTTTGGACATCAGATTTATAGTTACTCTTTTGAGTACTCGCAAAAAGAAAAGGAGTACTTGTGTCACAAGTCTTTTTGCGAATACAGACTAACACGGCTGCTACTCTGAAACCTGTCTTTTGAGTACTCTAGCAGAGCTACATTGTCCTGATGTCGGGCTGTTTCTGATCTTTCTCTTGTTTTGTCACCTACTACAAGATCCTTGGCTCTTGTGGCCTTATATAGGTGTTTCGGCTATCCTAGAAGTTTCTTCTTTGTTAACTCACTTTGACTTCACCACTACACACGAACTGCTGTATTGCTTTAACTGCAGCACTTGGATAAAGCAGCCTCAAACTGACGCTTTATCAGGTTGCCTTCCCCCGCCCACACACATTCCCTTAAAACCAATCAACCAAAAAAAAAGAACCCTGAGGAAGTTAGGCTTTTCTCACCTTTGTTTGTTTTAATTTTCTTTGGTATCCACATGTTTTTTTCAAAACATCGTTTTGAGACCTAATTTGAATGACCTTAAACATGGTGTTAAACTTGTCCTGATTAATTGGCATCCTCCTCTAGGATAAGAAATAATAAGGCTAGGAGATTGTTCCCATGTCTCAGAAAACAATTTGTTGCATATATATGAACATTTTCCTTTGTGCAAAATCCACTCAGAATCTCATTCTTTTAGCTTCTTTATGACTGTAAGGGCTGGTATACAAATAATCTTCACAAAATCTCTTGCAAGGCCTTATGAATTATAGCCAGTGTTTCCTTTTTAATACAGGAATTTACAGATTTCTCTGGAAGTGTTTGTTTAGATCCACAGTTCTGGTGCTGGTATTAATATCTGCACCTCTTCAGTGGAATTAACATATGGTCCTGATGCAAATAAATGTGATTTTGCCTACTGAACTATTCCATTAGCACTTTCCATGCCCTTACTCTCTCTCCAATTTATTCATTTGTATAGCTGGAGGTACTTCACAGAAATCACTGTGTGCCATAACACTACTGAGCAGTCGATAGAATAAATGTCCTAAAGAATTTTAGAAATTATAAAAATTGTGAACTAACCTGAGTTGGGGACCAATATACCAAGAAGGACATAGGATCCTATGTATACTTCCTAGAAAACCAGTTGTGAGGAAAGAAAGTATCTCTACTCAAACGAATGAGAGAGAGACACTATTCTGCTTAATCTCTTTAAAAATAAAAAACCAATTGCCTTAACTAAAAAACAAGGATTCTGATCCTATTGGCATTGCCAGTCCTGTGTCATGTCCCTCCCATCAGTATAAATGAGCAGTATAAATGATGGGGGCAGTGTAGATAGAATTTGTTGTTACACGCTGAAATCTAGATTTGTTCCACCCATGACATCTGTTGTTTATGCAAGACAATGTCAGGATTGCCAGACAAATTGGATACTGGATTCAGGCTATTTTGATTTCCTGAACTGTAACCAGACATTATCCTACAAGACATCCATCGCTTATTTTAATCGCCTTTCCTCTGTCTTGACTCTAATATAGTTCTTAACAATGGCTAACCAAGACACTCTATCTTTAGAACATGTGGACTCTGAAACCTGTCATATTTGATCATATGTCTGAATCATATTTGTAAAGTCCTTTTTCTGTCTACTACAGAATCTCTGCCAGAATAGTTATAGGAAACTCTGCAAAACTTATCTGATTTTTTTTTATCAGTCTTCTTTTGTAATGACCTTTAATAACAAAACCTCATTGTACATTCCCATACAAACTAGGATGCTGCTTTACTTTTATCAGTAAGCAATTTGGAGTAGGGATGTAAATAATATATAAAAACAATAACCATGTAACCGATTAAAATTCTGTCAGTTAAACGGTTAACTGGGGTGCGAGGGATGTGGGTGGTACTGCAGCACCCCCATGTTTTAGGCAGGACTCCATTGCCGGACCCACCTCCAGGGATCTGCTCAGGGTGGTAGCCAGGATCCTGGGCGGAGTTTAATAGTTAACAGAAACCAAGAAGCATCAAGTTTATCGGTTAACCGGTTAAACTTTTACATCCCTAATTTGGAGTCCAAGGTACATTTTTTCCATTTAGACCTATCCAGTTCTCTCTAGCTGGGTACAGTACAGCACTCCATGCAGCGGGCAGCTAAGTCTGCTACATATCCTTTTCCCGAATACATCTCCAAATTCTGCCAGCTCGTTTGAGGCCTTTAAACCTAGGAGCACAGAGATATGTCACAAGTACTTTATTTTGCTGGTATTCTGATGCATTCCCTCATCTGTTTATGGCTACAGCATCGGTCACCATCAACAGTTTTCTCAATCTCTATTCATCATGTGTTGTAATGCCATAGTAACCTCTTCCCTTCAGGTTATTTTCATTCAGGCATGTAATAATGCTCACTTCTCCACTTCTGCTTTTCATTCTTCAGAACTTCCCAACCGAAGAGAAACAAAATCATGTCTGAAAGCTGGATTTTGTGTTTTTCTTAACATGAAAAAGAAAATGAAGAGAAAATTATTGTAGGCTTTTCAGAGAATTATTTAAACTGTTTATAAATTTCCTCAAATTATTGTAAATTTGCTGTTTAGGTTAAGAAATTATTCTAGTCGATACTGTATTCTACTTAAAAAGAAGAAAGGGAAAAAAAGAGAGAAAGAAAAAAAAAATGTTGTTTTATATTGTAATATATTTGAGTGATGTACCTTGTCTAGAAAATGGTAATTTCTGATAATATGCTGAAGTGCATTTGCTAGTGACATCATTTTAATATGTTCGCAGTATTTCTGTTTCAAATACTGAACGAGAGTGAAGTCTGGTTCTTTGACAAATGGTCCCGGTTCATTGTGAGGAAATGAATGAAAATTATTGGAAAGGGGTTTTCCTGGGAAATTTTTTTTCTATAGAAAGAGCTTTGAAGAATTACTATTTCTGAAATGATAAAAGTATGCCTCTAGCTTCATATGTTGACCTTCCATTTTTTTTTCCCTTTAGCCCCATGTGGTCTGTGGAGATCAGCTTGTTCATAGCCCTTATATGCAGTGCCTGGCTTCACTTGCTGTGGGGCTTCACCTCGATCAACTTTTGTGTAATCCACCAATACCGCCTCATCACCAGAACTGCCTCCCCGATCCCTCAGCTTGGAATCCTACAGAGTGGGCCTGGTTAGAATGTTTTTCAACTACTATAAAAGCTGCTGAAGCTCTGGCCAAAGGAGCACAGTTTCCAGAATCCTTTACTGTTCCAGATCTGGAGCCTGTGCCAGAGGATGAGCTTATACTTCTAATGGTAATATGCACTTCATTCTGCCAATTATTAAGTATATGTATAGAATGCACTATATTGTGCAGATAACATCTGTAATAATTACCTAAAAAAATTGAAAAGCTTGTAAAGAGTAAATTGTTATGCTTTACTTAATGGAAATACCATGAGAGTGCACAGACTTTATTTTAATTGATATAAAATGAGGCAATTGGTGCCATATAAATATTTGTAATAGAACTAATAGTGTGAAAGTGGCATCTTCCTGTTTAGCAGATCTGCTCCCTCTGTGTCTGTTCAGAGTCGTATCTACTTGCTTTACTAACTACAGTCAGTTTTTGTTATATTGTCTTAGCCTGCAGAGTTGACACAGGGAAAAGTGAGCTGCACTAATTCTGGTTCACAAATCAACTGAATTAACAAAGTTAATTTGCAGAACCTCTATTATTGTTACATAAACCAGTGACTTGACTATGACATTCCAAGGGGAGCTGCAGGGCTGACAATTAATTCATTTTTTTTAACATGTAGACAGAGTACATTTTATATGGAGTCATTGAAAGGCAATGGCACCCTATTATGCCATCTTTAAAGTAGTTTTTCAGAGTAGTGCTACACTTTAACTATATTGGCACTACCAAAATGCCAATATAATGGGCTATGACAGATGAACCTAAAGTGGAAACTTTGTATTTATTGGATTTTATCAGTAAGTATGTATAATTTTGCAAATAAATACTTTCGCTTATGTACTCCTAAAATTAAGGCTACATAGGGAAAACATAATTATGGCTCTTCCTAGTTGCTTTCCTTGCTGTATACCTATTGAACCCAAATATACCTTCATCCCTTATTTTTAAATACTCATATAGATTATTACAGTGATCAGGAGGGATTCCCTTCTGCGTACAAGAGCACTATGGGGTTTTGCCTTTTTCTGAAGCAATGGGCATATGCCAGTGCAAATGCATGCGATTAGACTTGGCAAGTTGTTGGTCCAAATCTGCAAGGAAGATTTTATGTTTCTATAAATTTCTTGAACCCATTATCACATCTTCCTTCTCTAGCCTGTTTTGAGTGGCACACTTTGCTTGTTTTCCACTGCAGCAATTAAAAGCAACCCTTTTTACGATAAGTAGTTTTAGACACTCATGAGTCAGAATTTTTTCTTATGGTAACAATATTAAATGTTAGATTCCAGTATTAAGAAAAATAGGTATACCCCAAGGACAACAATGATACATTAAAGTTTACATGAGTAATACTGAATATGAATGAATTTATAAAAATAATTTGTACATAAATTTTGCTTTAGTCACAGTTAAAACTATTTTATGTTTATGTTCAAAAGCTGTTTGTTGTTCAGTAGTAGACCCATATAACCGTTTTTCATCTAGGAAAAGGCTTGCCATTTCCAAGTGACTATTTAAAGGGAAATCAAGAATATTAACTGAAAGAATAATGCACAATGGTGGGCTGACCCTAACATACCTGTGTTTAATCATTCAGGATAACAGTAAATGGATTAATGGTATGGATGAGCAGATTATGTCTTGGGCAACATCAAGGCCTGAGGTTAGTAAAATTGATTATTTTAAATTTAAAATACTAAAATTATCAATATAATTCTCAAGTGCTCCTTTATGCTGTTTCATAGGATTGGCACCTTGGTGGCAAATGTGATGTGTATCTATGGGGAGCAGGGCGCCATGGGCAGCTAGCAGAAGCTGGTAGAAATGTCATGATACCAGTAGCAGCACCTTCATTCTCACAGGCTCAACAGGTAACAGTGTTAGGAGAGATTTACGTTTTATTCTTCACAAATTGCCTTATTTTCAGTTGTTAGTTACAAAATATCTATCAATATCCCTTTCGGACTCGGTGCTAATTTTCCAGAAAACAAAGGAACTCGGAAATGTATAAGGTACTTCCCCCCAGTTAGAATTTTTATTAATTTGCTCTAGTTTTTGCCAAATTCACACCAAGAAACTGGCAAAATCATTTCTTAGGATTAGAGTGAGTATGTCGTGAAAAAATATTTGCACAGTTTTGATATAATCCATGTTGCAAGATTACTCTCTGAAATAATGTGGTGCTGGAGCACAGGGTGAAATAATGAGACAACCAAATTGCTGCAAGAAATACATTGAGAATCTCACTGGAGAACATACTACCAGACCAAATAGTTTTGCAGAGAAAGGGAAAGTCTTTGTAGCTAAATCATAGAGAGCTTTTTGTGTGTGGTGCTGTTTTTAGATCTCCAGGGGCCACCTTCATCCAAAACACTGAATGAAGGAATTTTATTGTGATGTGATAATGTGGTAAAACCCCCTTAGTTTAAAGCATATTTTTCTGCTAAATTCAGAATAAGTGAAGTAACAGTTAAGTGATTAAACTAAGAAATATGTTGATGATTGTCCCGAACCTGCTGTTTTCAGCTTTGTAGTCTCAATTCAGGTTATGAATAAAGACAAAGTTAGCACATTTTGGTTCATGGTTTGTGATGTAATTGCATTAAAAAAACCCTAATTTCTTTCTTTAACCAGGTTATTTGTGGTCAGAACTGTACTTTTGTCATTCAAGCTAACGGTACAGTTTTGGCTTGTGGAGAAGGGAGTTATGGCCGATTGGGACAAGGAAATTCTGATGACCTTCATGTGTTAACTGTTATTTCAGCACTTCAAGGTAAATTATCTTAATTTTTTTGAGTTGTTCTATTGTGAAACAGAAGTTGATGTTTCAAAAACTAAAAGGACAATTGTCTAAGTCTTTACACAGATTTACTGAATAAAATAATGTACTTTAATAAAAATCTTATATTCATGTTAATTTGAACAGATAAACACATGTATGAGTCTCTTGATGCATTTATTAAAGCTTACTTAATGTTTTTAAACTCATTTATCATTTTAAGTCGGACTGAAAAAGGAAATATTTATGTAACTGAACACCTAAACAAACTTAATAGACTAGCACAGTAGAATTAGATAATTATTAATAACATAATATTTGTTATTGCAGCAGTTCAAGCATAAGTTATATCTTAAAGAAAAGGAAGACTGTATACAGGGTTGTATATACAGAGCTGATTCCATTCACTAGTTTCAGAGTAGCAGCCGTGTTAGTCTGTATTCGCAAAAAGAAAAGGAGTACTTGTGGCACCTTAGAGACTAACAAATTTATTAGAGCATAAGCTTTCGTGAGCTACAGCTCACTTCATCGGATGCATTTGGTGGAAAAAGCAGAGGAGAGATTTATATACACACACACAGAGAACATGAAACAATGGGTTTATCATACACACTGTAAGGAGAGTGATCACTTAAGATGAGCCATCACCAGCAGCAGGGGGGGGAAGGAGGAAAACCTTTCATGGTGACAAGCAGGTAGGCTAATTCCAGCAGTTAACAAGAATATCAGAGGAACAGTGGGGGGTGGGGTGGGAGGGAGAAATACCATGGGGAAATAGTTTTACTTTGTGTAATGACTCATCCATTCCCAGTCTCTATTCAAGCCTAAGTTAATTGTATCCAGTTTGCAAATTAATTCCAATTCAGCAGTCTCTCGTTGGAGTCTGTTTTTGAAGCTTTTTTGTTGAAGTATAGCCACTCTTAGGTCTGTGATCGAGTGACCAGAGAGATTGAAGTGTTCTCCAACTGGTTTTTGAATGTTATAATTCTTGACGTCTGATTTGTGTCCATTCATTCTTTTACGTAGAGACTGTCCAGTTTGGCCAATGTACATGGCAGAGGGGCATTGCTGGCACATGATGGCATATATCACATTGGTAGATGCACAGGTGAACGAGCCTCTGATGGTGTGGCTGATGTGATTAGGCCCTATGATGGTATCCCCTGAATAGATATGTGGACAGAGTTGGCAACGGGCTTTGTTGCAAGGATAGGTTCCTGGGTTAGTGGTTCTGTTGTGTGGTGTGTGGTTGCTGGTGAGTATTTGCTTCAGATTGGGGGGCTGTCTGTAAGCAAGGACTGGTCTGTCTCCCAAGATCTGAGAGAGCGATGGCTCGTCCTTCAGGATAGGTTGTAGATCCTTGATGATGCGTTGGAGGGGTTTTAGTTGGGGGCTGAAGGTGATGGCTAGTGGCGTTCTGTTGTTTTCTTTGTTGGGCCTGTCCTGTAGTAGGTGACTTCTGGGTACTCTTCTGGCTCTGTCAATCTGTTTCTTCACTTCAGCAGGCGGGTACTGTAGTTGTAGGAATGCATGATAGAGATCTTGTAGGTGTTTGTCTCTGTCTGAGGGGTTGGAGCAAATGCGGTTATATCGTAGCGCTTGGCTGTAGACAATGGATCGAGTGGTATGATCTGGATGAAAGCTAGAGGCATGTAGGTAGGAATAGCGGTCAGTAGGTTTCCGATATAGGGTGGTGTTTATGTGACCATCGCTTATTAGCACCGTAGTGTCCAGGAAGTGGATCTCTTGTGTGGACTGGTCCAGGCTGAGGTTGATGGTGGGATGGAAATTGTTGAAATCATGGTGGAATTCCTCAAGAGCTTCTTTTCCATGGGTCCAGATGATGAAGATGTCATCAATGTAGCGCAAGTAGAGTAGGGGCATTAGGGAACGAGAGCTGAGGAAGCGTTGTTCTAAGTCAGCCATAAAAATGTTGGCATACTGTGGGGCCATGCGGGTACCCATCGCAGTGCCGCTGATTTGAAGGTATACATTGTCACCAAATGTGAAATAGTTATGGGTCAGGACAAAGTCACAAAGTTCTGCCACCAGGTTAGCCGTGACAGTATCGGGGATACTGTTCCTGACGGCTTGTAGTCCATCTTTGTGTGGAATGTTGGTGTAGAGGGCTTCTACATCCATAGTGGCTAGGATGGTGTTTTTAGGAAGATCACCAATGGACTGTAGTTTCCTCAGGAAATCGGTGGTGTCTCGAAGATAGCTGGGAGTGCTGGTAACGAAGGGCCTGAGGAGGGAGTCTACATAGCCAGACAATCCTGCTGTCAGGGTGCCAATGCCTGAGATGATGGGGCGTCCAGGATTTCCAGGTTTATGGATCTTGGGTAGCAGATAGAATACCCCAGGTCCTGGCTCCAGGGGTGTGTCTGTGCGGATTTGTTCTTGTGCTTTTTCAGGGAGTTTCTTGAGCAAATGCTGTAGTTTCTTTTGGTAACTCTCAGTGGGATCAGAGGGTAATGGCTTGTAGAAAGTGGTGTTGGAGAGCTGCCTAGTAGCCTCTTGTTCATACTCTGACCTATTCATGATGACGACAGCACCTCCTTTGTCAGCCTTTTTGATTATGATGTCAGAGTTGTTTCTGAGGCTGTGGATGGCACTGTGTTCTGCATGGCTGAGGTTATGGGGTAAGCGATGCTGCTTTTCCACAATTTCAGCTCGTGCACGTCGGCGGAAGCAGTCTATGTAGAAATCCAGGCTGCTGTTTCGACCTTCAGGAGGAGTCCACCTAGAATCCTTCTTTTTGTAGTGTTGGCAGGAAGGTCTCTGTGGGTTAATATGTTGGTCAGAGGTGTGTTGGAAATAAACTACTATATGCCACAAGGGGCCACAACAATGGTTCCCGTAACCCACCCAGCAATATTGTTAATCTATCCAACTATACTCTTAGCCCAGCGGAAGAATCTGTCCTATCTCGGGGCCTCTCCTTTTGCCCCTCCACCCCCACGAACATGATACAGTTCTGTGGTGACCTAGAATCCTATTTTCGACGTCTCAGACTCAAGGAATATTTCCAACACACCTCTGACCAACATATTAACCCACAGAGACCTTCCTGCCAACACTACAAAAAGAAGGATTCTAGGTGGACTCCTCCTGAAGGTCGAAACAGCAGCCTGGATTTCTACATAGACTGCTTCCGCCGACGTGCACGAGCTGAAATTGTGGAAAAGCAGCATCGCTTACCCCATAACCTCAGCCATGCAGAACACAGTGCCATCCACAGCCTCAGAAACAACTCTGACATCATAATCAAAAAGGCTGACAAAGGAGGTGCTGTCGTCATCATGAATAGGTCAGAGTATGAACAAGAGGCTACTAGGCAGCTCTCCAACACCACTTTCTACAAGCCATTACCCTCTGATCCCACTGAGAGTTACCAAAAGAAACTACAGCATTTGCTCAAGAAACTCCCTGAAAAAGCACAAGAACAAATCCGCACAGACACACCCCTGGAGCCAGGACCTGGGGTATTCTATCTGCTACCCAAGATCCATAAACCTGGAAATCCTGGACGCCCCATCATCTCAGGCATTGGCACCCTGACAGCAGGATTGTCTGGCTATGTAGACTCCCTCCTCAGGCCCTTCGTTACCAGCACTCCCAGCTATCTTCGAGACACCACCGATTTCCTGAGGAAACTACAGTCCATTGGTGATCTTCCTAAAAACACCATCCTAGCCACTATGGATGTAGAAGCCCTCTACACCAACATTCCACACAAAGATGGACTACAAGCCGTCAGGAACAGTATCCCCGATACTGTCACGGCTAACCTGGTGGCAGAACTTTGTGACTTTGTCCTGACCCATAACTATTTCACATTTGGTGACAATGTATACCTTCAAATCAGCGGCACTGCGATGGGTACCCGCATGGCCCCACAGTATGCCAACATTTTTATGGCTGACTTAGAACAACGCTTCCTCAGCTCTCGTTCCCTAATGCCACTACTCTACTTGCGCTACATTGATGACATCTTCATCATCTGGACCCATGGAAAAGAAGCTCTTGAGGAATTCCACCATGATTTCAACAATTTCCATCCCACCATCAACCTCAGCCTGGACCAGTCCACACAAGAGATCCACTTCCTGGACACTACGGTGCTAATAAGCGATGGTCACATAAACACCACCCTATATCGGAAACCTACTGACCGCTATTCCTACCTACATGCCTCTAGCTTTCATCCAGATCATACCACTCGATCCATTGTCTACAGCCAAGCGCTACGATATAACCGCATTTGCTCCAACCCCTCAGACAGAGACAAACACCTACAAGATCTCTATCATGCATTCCTACAACTACAGTACCCGCCTGCTGAAGTGAAGAAACAGATTGACAGAGCCAGAAGAGTACCCAGAAGTCACCTACTACAGGACAGGCCCAACAAAGAAAACAACAGAACGCCACTAGCCATCACCTTCAGCCCCCAACTAAAACCCCTCCAACGCATCATCAAGGATCTACAACCTATCCTGAAGGACGAGCCATCGCTCTCTCAGATCTTGGGAGACAGACCAGTCCTTGCTTACAGACAGCCCCCCAATCTGAAGCAAATACTCACCAGCAACCACACACCACACAACAGAACCACTAACCCAGGAACCTATCCTTGCAACAAAGCCCGTTGCCAACTCTGTCCACATATCTATTCAGGGGATACCATCATAGGGCCTAATCACATCAGCCACACTATCAGAGGCTCGTTCACCTGTGCATCTACCAATGTGATATATGCCATCATGTGCCAGCAATGCCCCTCTGCCATGTACATTGGCCAAACTGGACAGTCTCTACGTAAAAGAATGAATGGACACAAATCAGACGTCAAGAATTATAACATTCAAAAACCAGTTGGAGAACACTTCAATCTCTCTGGTCACTCGATCACAGACCTAAGAGTGGCTATACTTCAACAAAAAAGCTTCAAAAACAGACTCCAACGAGAGACTGCTGAATTGGAATTAATTTGCAAACTGGATACAATTAACTTAGGCTTGAATAGAGACTGGGAATGGATGAGTCATTACACAAAGTAAAACTATTTCCCCATGGTATTTCTCCCTCCCACCCCACCCCCCACTGTTCCTCTGATATTCTTGTTAACTGCTGGAATTAGCCTACCTGCTTGTCACCATGAAAGGTTTTCCTCCTTCCCCCCCCTGCTGCTGGTGATGGCTCATCTTAAGTGATCACTCTCCTTACAGTGTGTATGATAAACCCATTGTTTCATGTTCTCTGTGTGTGTGTATATAAATCTCTCCTCTGCTTTTTCCACCAAATGCATCCGATGAAGTGAGCTGTAGCTCACGAAAGCTTATGCTCTAATAAATTTGTTAGTCTCTAAGGTGCCACAAGTACTCCTTTTCTATTCACTAGTTTGTAATTGTTATTATTGTGGACTATTTTGTACAATAAAAAATAATTGAATTTATATTTCTAACTTATTCTGATTCTGTTTTTCATTTTGTTTAAGGTTTTGTTGTAACACAGCTAGTGACCTCTTGTGGATCTGATGGACATTCCATGGCTTTGACAGAAAGTGGTGAGGTCTTTAGCTGGGGAGATGGAGATTATGGTAAACTGGGCCATGGGAACAGTGACAGACAGCGCAGACCCAGGCAAATAGAGGCCTTACAAGGAGAAGAAGTGGCACAGGTTCAAGAACAAATTTATTATTCATCTATTAAATGTAGACATAATAGTTGCTGCTAGGAACATTAGCTAGGGCTCGTTAATAAATGCTGGTAGGCAACTGGATGGCTCACACAGGGATTGACACTGGAATGTGGAGCCTTTCTCTTCAATGTCACAAAATTGAATTCAGCACAGGTAAGTAATGAATAAAAGTCATCATCAGCTGATAGTTCTCTGGCCATTGTGGAATGAGTTGGTGGTTTCAGTCAAGTTCCCAGCTAAGAGGGTCAACAGCACAAAACGTGTATGTGTGTGTGTGAGAGAGAAAGTTTAGGTGGACTAGTAGAGTGGTGTTGGTGAAGCTTCCATTGCTCCTGTCTGCTGCACCTTTTTCAGCTCTAGGTCACCTGCCAGTATTTAGCCTTAGATGGAGGTTAGCATTCCCAAGCAATCTGACTCCAAAAAGACCCAATCCTGGCACGCTGGGCGCTAACAGAGCGCTCAAAGAACATAAGGCTGTTGCAGAGAAGCTAAGTGAATTCTTTGCATTGGTCTTCATTCAGGAGATGTGAGGGAGATTCCCACACCGGAGCCGTTCTGAGGAACTGTTCCAGATTGAGGGGTCCCTAGAGGAGGTTTTGGAACAAATTGATAAGTTAAACAGTAGTAAGTCACCAGGACCAGACCACAAAGAGTTCTGAGAGAACTCAAATATGAAATTGCATTACTATTAACTGTGGTATGTAACTTGCCGCTTAAATGGGCCTCTGTTCCAGATGACTGGCAGATAGCTAATGTGATGCCCATTTTTATAAAAGAGTCCAAAGGTGATCCAGGCAATTACAGGCCAGAAAGCCTGATTTCAGTACCAGGCAAATTGGTGTAATCTATAGTAAAGAACAGAATTATCAGACACAGAGGTGAATGCAATGTGTTGGAAAGTGGAAACTCGGCTTTTGTAAAGGGAAATCATGCCTCGCCACACTATTAGAATTATTTAACAGTGTCAGCGCATGTGGACAGTAGTGATCCAGTGAATATAGTATACTTGGATTTTCAGAAAGCATTTGACAAGGTCCCTCACCAGAAGCTCTTAAGCAAAGGGAGTCATGGAATAAGAAGGAAGGTCCTCTAATGTATCAATAACTGGTTAAAAGATAGGAAAGAAAGAGTAGGAATAAACAATTTTCACAGTGGAGAGAGGTAAATAGCAGGGTTCCCAGGGATCTGTACTGGGACCAGTGCTGTTTGTCATATTAATAAATGAGCTGGAAAAAGGGGTAAATAGTAAGGAAGCAAAGTTTGCAGACAATACAAAATTCCTCAAGATAAGTCCAAAGCAGACTGTGAAAGACTTACAAAGGGATTGCACAAAGCTGGGTGACTGGGCAACAAAATGGCAGATAAAATTTAGTGTTGATAAATGCAAAGGAATGCACACTGGGAAAACATAATCCCAACTATACATACCAAATGATGGGGTCTAAATTAATGGTTATCACTCAAGGAAGAGATCTTGGAGACACAGTGGATTGTTTTCTAAAAAATATCTGCTCACTGTGCAGCAGCAGTCAAAAAAGCTATCAGAATGTTAGGAACATTTAGGAAATGGATAAATAATAAGATGGAAAATATCATAGTGCCATTGTATAAATCAATGCTGTGTCCGCACCTTGAATACTGCATGGAAAAAGTATAGAAAAGGGCTACCAAAATTATTAGGGATATGGAACAGCTACCATACAAGCAAAGATTTAAAAGACTACGACTCTTCACCTTGGAAAAAATATAACTGAGGGGGGATATGATCGTGGTCTATAAAATCATGAGAAAGTGCATGGATAAAGTGAATAGGGAACTGCTTTTTAACCCTTCTCACAAGAACCAGGCTCACCCAATTAAATTAATAGGCAGAAGGTTTAATACAAACAAAAGGAAGTACTGCTTCACACAACACACAGTCAACCATTGTTGCGACTGTTATGAAGACCAAAAGTATAAATGGGTTCGAAAAAGAATTAGATAAATTCATGGAGGATAGGTCCATCAGTGTCTGATAGCTAAGATGGTCAGGGACGCACTCCCATGCCCTGGGTGTCCATGAACCTCTGAGCACTAGAATCTGGGCTAAATGACAAGGGATGAATCACTAGATAAATTTCCCGGTTCTGTTCACTCCCTCTGAAGAATCTGGCACTTATCACAGTTGTAAGACAGGATACTGTGCTAGATAGATCATTATTCTGATCCAGTATAGCGTTCTTAAGTCAAACTAGTTTTTTTCACTAGCTCTAAATTCGCTTAAATGGTGAAATGCAGTACTAGTACTGACGTGTATTGTAAAAATATACCAAAAAGTGCCTGTCTTTGGCTGTTGGTGTCTTTAATCAAAATTAAAAGCAAAGCCAGCAGCTAGTCTGCACGCGCGCACACACACACACACGATAACAAATTAATATAAATCAATCCCAATAATATTTTTATTGTCACACAAAAATCAGCCCCTTTTCATGCCCTTCACTCGTCAAAAGCCTAGGTAGATAAACAAGGTTGCAGCATGCCCTGGAGGTCAAGAAATTCAGGTTGTTTCAGACCAAGTTGAGGAGTTGGATCCAAAATTGAGGGCACTTTGTGGAGAATGCACTGAGGCAGCTCCCTCTTCTATACTAAAGGACTGTAGCCCAAGCATCTATGCTGATTGCAACTGTGCAGTATATCTATATTGATTTGAATAACTGACAGTGCATACTTTTAATCTCAATTACCATCATATATGCTATCATTTGGTTCAGTTTCAGTTTGAAGATGTCAGTAAATATGACTGACATACTGTGTTGACTGTCTTAAGGCAACCACTGTAACTTCATGCTTAGCTGCATCTGTGTTCAAATATTAAAACACTACAAAGTTGTTTTTGTTTGCATTCACCATGGACAAATAGGACATCATAGATTTTTCCATATATTTGCAATATAAAATAATTTTGTGCATCTAAGTGGTAGTGACTGGCTAAAGATTACTACTATAGTTTTACATCACTGAAATAACTTTTGCTGAAGATACCTTGAGAAAAATACCGTATTTTTAACATTATGCTTAGTTTTGGAAAAACTATACATTTCCTATAGTTAATATTGCACATTTTACAAATTTCAAATAAATGTTTAAAACATTCTGCATTCAAACATGTTGTAACATGTAGGCAGTTATTAATTTTAAGTAGTTGATACTTTTATGAACAGGAATAATATTTTAAACAGAGGGGGAAGCATTTTATCTTTCATATCATGGTTCATTAGAAACTTTTCTATCTTTATATTTTTGGTGTAACCAGGGGATGAGCTGACTTATCAGACATAGTGTATGTGGTGATCTGATATTTTATGCAATGTTTTGTGATGTTCTTTGACAAACATGGGATAATGGATATTGATTAGGCCCTTGATGTTGATAAGGCCCTTCATTTTAAGTTTTTACTGATTTTTACTAAAAAAAAATTCTTGAGTTTTACAAAAGCTGCTATTTGGTTTTTACTAGTTTTCATCCAAATTTTGGACCTCTGAAAATACTGATTATATTAAGAAAATCTGATATGTTACACTAGGAACATCTGTGCTTTTTTTCTGTCCTATCAGTCCCCAATATTTATGCAGAAAACTCTGAAGTTAATTTTTTGCTCTGATTTTCACCGCTTTTTTTTTAAATTGTAATTAACGCGCACACATTCCTGGGAAATTTTAAAATAAAAACTGAAACAAGGGTCTTTGCTATAAGCAATTCTTTTGAGACTAAGATGGGGAACAGAAGACAGAGGTGGGGAATTTACACAGCATTTAATTGACCTGGTAATGTAATACTAGAAAGCAAGGCAAATCATTTAGTATGCTTTTTTTAAAGAATTAACTAATCACAGAAATATGAATAAGAATCCCAGCTAGGTGTGCTGGTACGAATTAAAGCAAGTGAACTCAAACTCCTTTCTTTACTGTGCAAACTGATTATTGGGAGGGGAAAACTCTTCTGTCTTTGGTTATGATTTGATTCCCCGTGTCATCCTATATTTAGACTTCTTAATTTTTATGACATTGAAATACAAGAAGAGTCTAAAATGGTTAATTTATTCAGTTAGTCTAGTTTTTAATTATCCTCTTAAACTGTAACAAATGACTAGGTCTGCATTCAGAAGGTTCTGTTCTCCTCTTTCTTGAATTGTATGGTGCTAATAATCCATTTTAAAATTCATATTAATTCTGGCTTCTAGATGTCATGTGGCTTTAAACACTCAGCAGTGGTGACAGCAGATGGCAAACTGTTTACATTTGGCAATGGTGACTATGGTCGACTGGGTCTAGGAAACACTTCCAACAAGAAACTTCCTGAAAGAGTGACAGCACTGGAGGGTTATCAAATTGGACAGGCATGGTTTATCTAGTGTTACTTGCATGCAATTATGTAACAAAATGTATTTTGTTAGTAACTGTTGTGCTTGAGGATGTTCAGTTGCTATGATTCTTAATAGTGTCAGTTTAAAAATTCTCTTTATAATTTTGGTTGATGGTTTTTACTGCCTCTGCATTTTTAATACACTCAGAACATTCTCAAATATCTAACCATAATAATCTCTCCTTTTTTTTTTAATTGAATAATCTAATCCTTTTGCTGCAATGGTGTGTCCCTATTTTACAACATTTATAAACGTTGAATTGTGAAAGAGTGATAAAATTAGGGTTTGTTGTTTTAGCCCTAACCATTAGTGAATTAATGTTTAAAGAGCTCCATTGAGGGTATATAATTTGAAAGCTGTTCTATAGTTTGGGTGAGGGAAGAACTGTCTAAAGAATGTTATCTAAGGGTGTTAATGTATAAACCCTACTACATTTCTTCAGTATAAAATTTTAAATAAAGGTTTTAACATTTTTTCCTAAATATTTAGAAAAGGGTTTTGGGGTGGTTGGGGGGGGGTTGTTGTTTTTTTTGTTGGTTTTTTTTTCAGAATATGGCATTTTATTTTTTGTTTCAGTAAGTTGATGAAAAACTAAAACTGTATTATACTTTCCAGGTGGCCTGTGGACTAAACCACACTGTAGTTGTATCCACAGATGGCTCAATGGTGTGGGCTTTTGGAGATGGAGATTATGGAAAACTTGGTCTGGGAAATTCCACAGCAAAATCCTCACCACAGGTTAGAATTCATACTGAAATTATCTTTTGAATAATTGTTTAGTGTCTGTAAATGTGTGTTTGCAAATTTTCAACTTCTTATTTTATTTGTACATTTTCAAAAAGGCATAAGTAACTTTCAGTGGAACTTAACTACTTTTGAAAAGTTTACTATGTCAATATATTGATTAATACAGTTACATGAATCACTAGCTGGTATTTTTACAACACTGGTATCTGAGGGTTGGGTTTTCAAAGGAGCCTGTAGGGATGAGGCATCCAACTTCCATTGAAAAATTCCCCCCTGAGTGCTTAGAGTGCAAACAATTATCCATTGTTTTGTTAAACTGAAACTAATAATTGCCACAGTGGTCTCTCTAAACCATAGCAACTACCCTTCTGCAACTCCAGAAATAGTAAAAACCTGAAGGCTAGCTTGAAGGAGAGAGATTTTTATCTTTGTATAGAGATGCACTCAGACTCATTTAATGTGGAATAATGTGTTAATATAATGAAATTTTACAAGAAATTAGTGTCTTTGTTTAATGCATTCAAGTTTAATACAAGAACCACACTAAAGCTATAACATACAGATTGTCTTTCTGAGCATTTTAAACCACTTTTTTGGGGGAAGGGAAAATGGAGGAGTTTTATCTGCTTTCCATTTGTATACTCATAGTACAGTATTTAGTTCTTCCTTTCTTATTCTCAGAAAGTGGATATTCTTTGTGGAATTGGAATAAAAAAAGTTGCCTGTGGAACGCAGTTTTCTGTTGCATTGACAAAAGATGGTCACGTATATACTTTTGGACAAGGTAAGTTGCCCATATAGAGGGATTTCTATATTGTGGGCTTTCATACATTTAAGATATATAGAAGCCAATAATTTTAGATTATTGACGCCCATCATATGGTACCTACCCTACCATACAGCACATAAGCGATCATTTATAGGCTTGGCAATTATTACTGTATAATTCCCACCACTGTTGAATAAGCACCAATATAATCATTAAAAGTAAAAAAGGAAGAATATTAGATATAAAATATATGAAATCATAATACAGTGTTACTCTATAGATTTGTGTAAATGTGACCTTCTGAGACAAACTACTTTTTGACGCATTCGTAAAATCCAAATTAATAGCTGTGTATCTATTTTTAAAGGAAGGCAAACTTAATATAAACACTAACCTCATTTACCTATAACCTTTCAGTTCTTTTTCCTGAATCTTGATATGAACAGAGGTAATGGATTGTACCCATGTTCAGTTACTGTCATTAACCATGCACTTACAGAGGCTGTGTAGAAATCTGTAGAATTGAGGCACCAAGTGAAATTAGTTAATGTTTTTCATTTACCCCCTTGTGGACATCAACCTGAATCTCAAAATCACCATACAGTCTAGCACCAAAAAGTGTGATTGGCTTTATCAGGCTTAAAACACAAATAGCAGGAACTTAGATCAGTACTGAGGGATACTGACAAAGCTTTTCAGGGAAGTAAGTGCCCACTAGGTCTGTCTCTAGCCAATGCCATTAGTATCCCACCTGAATGCGATCTGTCTCTCCCCATAATAAAATTAACCCTTAGAAAGGACTGGGGTGTTTATGTACTACATGAGAATTTTTTTGTGCAATTTTAGATCGGCTGATTGGCTTGCCAGAGGGCCGAGCTCGAAATCACAACAGACCACAGCAAGTTCCAGTGCTGTCAGGAATCTTCATTGAAGATATAGCTGTAGGAGCAGAGCATACATTAGCTTTATCATCATCTGGTGATGTGTATGCCTGGGGTAGCAACTCAGAAGGACAGGTGTGTACAATATCATGTTTATTTCAGGTGCTCATAAGAATAAGTATAGCTTCCTAGATTCACTTGGAATCTTTTAGTGAAGTGTAAGTAAAGAAAAATACAATGCAGTATTGGCACTCTTCCCCTCTCCCCAAATTAAAAATGTTATAATAGAGATGATTGAAAATATGGTGAAAATGAAAGCTTTGGGCTTTCTCTGTAGTGAAAGTATTGTATCTTTATATCTATTGTATCTTTATGGAGGGTAAACATTCTTTGGTTTAAAAAAATGTATAGTCTGGATTCTAAAACACTTAGTTTTATATGTCTTCCGCTGCAACGTCAATGATTTATAACTTTTATACAGTTATTTATATCTTTTGGTTTTAGAATATGAAATTCAAATGGGATTTAGTAGGAAAAACTAATACATGCAATAAATGTTTGTCTTTAAATGGCAAACACAGAAATAATAAAACACAAATAATAATCATTACTAAACAGTCACTATAAGCCATTGAATCACAAAATGTATATATTTTTTTTTATTCTGCAAAATACCATGTACAAAATTGGTTACAAATCATAAACCATTAGTCAGTCTAAAAGCTATCAGGTATGTAGGTCACATTTATGTGGAATAGCTTATCCTTTTTGTATTTAAATGTTGTCATTTTATTCATGAAATGTGATTTAGCAGATGTAGGCAGCTATTTTCTTTAATCATAGGTGTAATATTATATTAGAGGAATATAGCCAGTAAATGCTATATCACGTTCTCTAGTAAAAGCATATGTTGAGAGAGTCATCTTACCAGTTTTCATCTCCTATTCCTTTTGAACATCTGCTTAGAGAATTTTGAAAATAATAAAGCTAATTTTTGCTCCTATTAGTAGAACCTCACGATGCATCCTTTTTTAAATCTCCTGTAAATTGCTAGCTTGGACTGGGCCATACCAACCATGTCAGAGAACCAACCTTAATAACTGTTCTACAAGGAAAGAATATTCGACAGATCTCAGCAGGACGTTGTCACAGTGCTGCATGGACTGCCCCACCTGTCCCACCAAGAGCTCCAGGTGAAGTATAGATGATTGCTTGTATTATAATTTTATTCTGCTTCATGAGCTTTTAGTGCATGTCCCCGTACGCAGTATAATACAGCAAGAACCTATTAAAATTTGTATGCAGTGTTGTTGTAGCTGTGTCAGTCACAGGATATCATTCGAGAGACAAGGTGGGTGAGGTAATATCTTCTATTGTCTCTTAAAATTTGTTTCACTATAGGCCCAAAACTGCTTCCACTGTAGCCCACAGGAATTTTTCCATTAGCTTAAAGAGGAGCAAGATCAGGCACTTTACAAAATAATTTCTTGTTTTCTGTGGTAGGTGTGTCCGTGCCTTTACAGCTTGGTTTACCTGATACCATTCCACCACAGTATGGGGCACTGAAGGAAGTGAGCATTCATACAGTGAGAGCGAGACTCAGACTGCTGTACCATTTTTCAGACCTCATGTACTCTTCTTGGAGATTACTTAATCTCAGCCCCAATAACCAGGTAAAACATTATTTTGAAAAGAGTTAACAAATGTATTTTTGTGCCTTGTCACCAAAGCGTTCTCCCCCAAAATCCAATTCTGGTAATAGTGCTCTCTTGTCTTTGTGTCTGTAGAATAAAAACTTACTTAAATCAATCTCTCCCCAAAATAGTTTTAATAAAGTCTGATTTATGTGAATCTTGACATTTCAGTATCTTAATGTCATAAATCCATTAGCCTAACATCTGTAACTGGTGAGAAACATTTTGTAAGATTCTGGTAAGACTAAAATTCTTTTTCCTGTAGTTCTTCTTGTGTATTTTCATTAATTTCTGAACTATTATGAGGAAAGTTCAGGTGGTATTTAAGTATGGAGATTCTTATTCCAGAAATATTGGAATTAATATGAATAAACAAAAGCATTTTGTGTTTATGAATATGCTGCTGTATTACAGAGCAGCACATCTCATTACAATGCTGGAACATGGGGAATAGTCCAAGGACAGCTAAGACCCTTATTGGCACCAAGAGTCTACACACTTCCCATGGTACGCTCCATAGGAAAAACCATGGTCCAGGGGAAAAACTACGGGCCTCAAATTACTGTAAAAAGAATATCGACCAGGTCAGTATTGGCTCCTTTGTGTTTGTGAAAGATTTGATGTCAAGCCCTATGTCAGCCCACACAGTGACTTAATACATGGTATAGGAATGTGATTTCTAAAGCTTGCTAATATATTGCGCATTAATTCGTCTATGTAGACCCTGCTATAATTTACCAAAAGCTCTCTCTCATGCGCTTTCCGTTAAAGTGCATTGTGGAACCTCTAGTGGGCACCATGAAGGCTGTTTGGACCAATTAACACACAACATTTTAGTGTGCTTTAGAAATCACCCCTGTAGTGCACATTACCCTACTGTGTAGACAAGCCTTGAGTATACAAAAGTGATCTTTCTATGAATTACATTTTCTGTCACTTTTCTTTTTCTTTGAAGAGGTCGGAAATGTAAGCCTATTTTTGTACAAATAGCAAGACAAGTGGTAAAGCTGAATGCTTCAGACCTTCGCCTACCTTCCCGTGCCTGGAAAGTGAAATTGGTTGGAGAAGGGGCTGATGACGCCGGGGGGGTATTTGATGACACTATTACAGAAATGTGCCAGGTATGACAAATGTTTTAAATATCTTAAAGCACAAGATTTGTTTTTCAATTCCTATGACCACTTCCTGTTACGCAGCATTTTGGCCCAAATCTTCTCATCTGATTCCCAGCCTGTGTACTGGTGTGTGCACTGAGTACCTGCATGAAGGAAAGAAATCCTTCTCCTTGAACCATGTCTTTGAGTGGCAGCAGTTCTGAAGCTACACTAGGGCCATCATGCATCTTCCACAACATAGGAGGACAGCAGATCTTGCATAGCATGTTAACTCTTGATGATGGTGCCATTAAATGCTGTTACTTTAGTATGTATGTAGCTATTCTTTGCTAGCCTCAGAAATGCAGCAAAATCAATTTAAATAAAATACTATCACAAATCAGACACAGATTTCTGGTTCTTAGATTATTCTGTTGTTTCTTCTAGTTTTATCATGGTGCTGATTTCCTAAAAAATAAAATTCAAAATACTACTTCTGGCAAAATTATCATTAAAATAATACAATGTGCTGAACTATAATGTTTAAGAAGCACTTTTTATTTTTATTTTTAAGGAACTTGAAACTGGTGTGGTAGACCTGCTTATTCCTTCCCCAAATGCTACTGCTGAAGTAGGCTACAATAGGGATAGGTAAGTTGGACAGCATTTCATCTTACTACAGGATATTAGCTGACAAAATGGAAGAAAGAACTTCCTGTAACAGCTGTTTGACAAATGTTGAGGCTTCTTGATTGCTCCATTTGCACTTTTCTTTTTCACCCTATGTATGTATGTAGGGGTTATTTCAAGGTGAGGGAAAGGGCAAGGCCAGGTAATGGTTCCCAAGAGGTAGCTCTACAGCTAGGTTTGCTGGAGCATAAATTAAAGCAACACTGAAGGTGCTCTAGCTCAGTGGTTCTCAACCACCTCGAATCAGGGCCAGCGTTAGACTCGCATTAGGCTGCCTGGGGCCCTGAGCCCTGCCACCCTAGGGCTGAAGCCAAAGCCTGAGCAACTTAGCTTTGCAGGGGCCCCTGTGGCATGGGGCCCCAGGCAATTGCCCTGCTTGCTATTCCCTAATGCCAGCCCTGGTTTTTATATGCAGAAACCAGTTGTTGTGGCACAGGTGGGCCGTAGAGTTCTTATAGTATGTTGGGGGGCCTCAGAAAGAAAAAGTTGAGAACCCCTGATCTAGCTTGTTTCTGGAGCCAGTTTGGCTCTGGCAACTTTCAGGATTTGTAAAGAAAGGGCAGAAAGATCACATCAATCTACCTATTCTCCCCTTCTCCAGATTTGCAGAACATTGCTATGGTGAACTTGGGGATCTTGCATATAGATCTTGCATCCCTATATATAGCTGTCTTTTAACTTGAAGCAATATGAAGAAGTGAGAGGTTGATTTTACTGAATCCTTTACATTGTTTCTGTTTTCTTTTAGGTTTCTTTTTAACTCTTCAGCCTGTTTAGATGAACATTTGATGCAGTTTAAGTTCTTAGGCATTCTGATGGGCGTGGCTATTCGTACCAAAAAGCCTTTAGATCTTCATTTGGCCCCAATGGTTTGGAAGCAACTTTGTTGTATCCCACTTACTTTGGAAGATTTAGAGGAGGTGGACTTGCTGTATGTGCAGACCCTCAACAGCATTCTTCACATTGAAGACAGTGGGATTACTGAAGAGAATTTCCATGAGGTAAACTATGGAAATGTGCTTCCTTCCTCTCCCCCACAAATCTTCTGAATCCAGTTGTTTTTATAGACCTTAATTACAATGCGCTAATTTAAAAAAATACTGAGGTGGCATTTATACTTTAAAGTAACAGACACCTCATAACTGCCTCTGATAGATATAACTATGAATATCAGATTATTGCTAAGTGACTTACGGTAATTTTTAATTCAGTTCTTTACCCAAATATCTTATCCTGCACAATACTTTTTCTTTTCTGTTAATAGATGATTCCTCTAGATTCCTTTGTCGGCCAAAGTGCTGATGGTAAAATGGTTCCCATAATTCCTGGTGGGAACAGTATCCCACTTACCTTTTCAAACAGGAAAGAATATGTGGAGAGGGCAATTGAGTACAGACTTCATGAAATTGACCGCCAGGTGAGAATCTCACTGAACTCGACCTGTTTTGTTAACTGGATGATGACCATCACAATATGGCAAAAATAACAAAGGTTTTGGTTTACACATTGATTGGATTTTTCCTCTGTTTTTTCAAATAATTTGTGAATCATTTTTAAATTAAATCTGATTCACATCTTAGATGTTACCTAGCTGTCTAGCATGTCAAGGAAGACCACAAGAGTACTGAAAAACTGAGGACTTGCTTTATATTCATCTGAATTGCCCCACTGAGATCATTAAACTGACTGGGAAACTAAACAGGGATTACACAGAAAGCTCAGCACCTTTAACCCTGCATTTATAGCAGCACATAATCTGGCACATGTCATTGGGAAGCAATAATATTTGTTTAACTTATTAATGGACTGTGGATATATTTTTACTTAATATTTACCTTGCCTGCTTTTGACTAGTAACTGTAAACACTTCAATAAGTGGATTGAAAAAGTAAGTAGTAATCTATGTAAATACATTTGCATCATCTGCTGAAATGCTATTTTGTGACTTATACAGTAGCATTATGTGAATCAGATGAGAGCCTTGTGTCTTAATACAGCAGCATTACATTAGGGAATTAATTTTCCTCTTTCCCCAAAGATAGGTGCACACAAGGTCACATGACTGTTCCACTTTAGGGCAGTAGCCCTCTCAATACTGACCCCAAGACCTTAAGTCTTTCAGATCAAAGATAGACCTTTTTTCTTTTTTAACATGGTTTCATCCCAGTCCTAGCAGTATGCTGGCAACAAAATTTTTGGTTTAGCAGACGCTCGTTTGTGTTGATAACTATACCACTTTTTTAGATGAGGTTTTTTTCTTAGCATGAAAGTGCTATAAAATCATTTTGGTCAAAGATAATTCTCTGCAACACATCAACAATTTTTGAGGGGGAATGTTATCCTTTGAAGGGAGCCATATGCATTACTGTGTGGTATTTTTGTATTTAAGCAATGACTTAAACTGTACCCATAGCCTGTTCATCCACATGTGTATTCATTCTCAGAGTCTTAGCTTTGCATACAGATTGTGTGCTAAGGATCCGAAATAAGTGTAATGACTCTTTTAGTAACTATTCTTTTTGTGTTAAAGGTGGCTGCTGTGAGAGAAGGAATGTCTTGGATTGTTCCAGTTCCCTTATTGTCTCTTCTGACTGCTAAGCAATTGGAACAGATGGTTTGTGGAATGCCAGAAATCTCAGTTGAGGTCCTGAAGAAGGTTGTGCGGTACAGAGAGGTTGATGAACAGCATCAGTTAGTTCTGTGGTTCTGGCATACCCTTGAAGAGTTTTCAAATGAGGAAAGAGTCCTTTTCATGAGGTTTGTGTCAGGAAGATCTCGACTGCCAGCAAACACTGCTGATATCTCTCAGCGATTCCAAATAATGAAGGTTGATAGGGTAAGATGCTATTTTCTTAATACGTTGTTCATTTCTGTCCACTTTAATCAATCCTTTGGCAAAAAGAGCTAACTTTCACTAACATTAAGCCCGGAGGAATGGAATGAGCTTCTGACTGCTAGAGCCATGGGATTTAATTATATAATAGTGCCTAACATTGCATGAATTGTAGCATAATTCACTCAGGACTTTGAACATTGTAAATGTAAATTATGGAGTTCAGGCTGGTGTCTAAACAACACGGTGTGAATTATTGTACCATATTTAATCTACAGTAATTTTCTACTACAGTACATTTTCTGATTTAGTATTTTAAAGATTAAGAAAACCCTAATGAAGTCTTGTTCCATCTCTATGAAAGCGTTCTCAATATGCTACATTATAGAATGACTTGAGAAAGCGGAAAATAGAAATGGAGCTGCTAAAACTGTTGGCATGTTAATTGCCACCAAATATCACCCTCTTACCCATGTGGAAACTCACTAGATTCAGACACTACCCCAAGAAGCACAGTTGCAGCTCGCTGGCTTCTAATGCATTGGTTGAAAACTGACTGCAGCTATTTCTTAAGATTTAGAACAAATAAAGCCACCTTATGGATATATCTTCATGAAAATTAAGTATTCACATTACAGTTGCAACACTCCTCCTCTGTATTATCATATGAAAAGAACCTTAAAAGGGATATTCATGATATTTTGAAATCTAGATAGCAAGTAGACACTGATAATATTTTGCTGCTCCTAATAATTAAGCTCTGCACTTTAATTTCTGTTTAGAAATTGACTTTCTTAATCTTGCATTTAAAAGGTTTTTTGTTTTTTTTTTGGTTTTTTTACTTTTAAATTTGGGATAATTGTAATATGTCTACCTGCATGCCCCCTGTAGTTTCAATTGGATACAAAAATTTTACTGCTTGGTCTAAATTATTATTTAATGTATTGCAGTAGACAAACACCTGGAAGTTCCACTCTTAAAATAGATGCATGTCATTGGTAGTTGAAATCATTTATTGAGTGGACGGTAGTGGTGGTGTGAATTATTTTGGGCTGAACATTTTTATAAAAATGTAAGATGGTACTAGTGTTGTCTTTTTGTTCAGAGGAATTCTTTACAGCTTGTTGGCTTGATTAATGAGACCTTATTGTGGGTGAGAGAGGTGTGCTTTTTTTAAAGTTTGTCTTTTGGGGCAGGGAAAAATAGTGAATTTGCTACACCTTTTAATTTCCTTTGCAGTCTTAACTGTGTCCTACTTTTTGTCCATTTCCACAGCCTTATGACAGCTTGCCTACCTCACAGACTTGTTTCTTTCAACTGAGGCTTCCACCATACTCCAGTCAACTAATCATGGCAGAGCGTTTGCGGTATGCAATCAATAATTGCAGGTCTATAGATATGGACAATTACATGCTCTCACGCAATGTGGACAATGCAGAGGGCTCGGACACAGATTATTAACTTTCTGTGAACAAAATCATCTTCCTTTTATTACAGATAGTGCCCTAAGTCCAATTCAGTGTTGACACAATTTTATGGTAACCATAGATGTTTTAGGAGCATAAACAGACATTAATAAGCAGTGGCCACATTTTAGTTACTCTAAATGTAACAACAAATTAGATGTTTTTATTTTTTGGTGATTGTTTAAAAAAAGGGGGGGGGGGCAAAAAAGTGAAGTCAGTAAGTTTTTTCCATATTTTGGTCACTTTTGATAATTTTGCATGGAGCCATTTTGGTTCATTTTTTGTTGGGAATGGTACATTTGTAAGCCCTCCCAGTGAATATGAAGAGTTGTACATTGTGTATAATTGTTCATTAGCAAGGACAGTTTTACATGAATAGTCCTATATTTATTTTGTTTTAATTTGAATTGCCTGTGCAGGGTTCCCTATGCGGAGAAAATAAAGCAAATACAGGAATGAGTGAGATTTTTCTTTTTGTGTTTTCAACTGTTTACAGGGTTTATTCAGCATTTATAAATTTAGACTTTTAAACTTCTCAGTTAGCAAATCTGTTAGGATGTTTGAAATAGTGTCAGATAGCTTATTTGCACATGAAGAGCCATTGTACATGTGGTTACTGTGCATTGCATGTTGAACAGTATACCAGCATTTTAATAACATTGCAGCATTGACTTACATCTTGTCTATTCACAGTTTTGTCAACAAAAGTCAGCTTTTGTTGACAAGAGTGGAGGTGTACACACTGAAATGCTCCTCCCACTGATACAACTCCCCTTCTATACTGACATAATAAAACCACCTCCACAAGTGACATAGAGCTTTTTGCGATGTAGTTAGTGATGCAGCATCAGTGTAGGCACCTCACTTGGTTATGTTGCCCTATTTGGCCTCCAGAAAGTGTCCCATGATACTTATCATGACTGCTCTGGTCAGCAGCTTGAACTCTACTGCCCTGAAGGTACACAGGTATGCACCCTTCTCCCCTTTTAAAGCCCAGGAATTTTTGAAATTCCTCTTCCTTTTTGCTCACCATGCACAGTTCACACAGCATGTTCCCAGCTGATCATGCCAGCTTTACGCAGCAGACATGGTCCTGCGTGGAGCACACCGGAGCTGTTGGATCTGCTAAATATATGGGGAGAGAAGGCTCTGCAGTTGCACCTTCGCACCAGCTGTAGGAATTTTGATACCGACGAGCTGATTGCTAGTGGCATGCAGGAGAAGCAGCATGAAAGGAACATGCTGCAGTGTCATGCTAAAATCGAGAGGTTGAGGCAGGTGTATCAGAAGGCAAAGGAGGCCAACTGTTACTTTGATGTGGTGCCAAAAACGTGCCATCCTCGGCAGCGTCCCCACCTCCACCGCCAAGAGCTCCATCCATACTTCTGGGGGACTGGAGGCAGCGGACTCAACCCCAATGAGGAAGTGCTGGATGAGGAGGTGGAGCTGGATGACTATGTGGAGCACATGGAAGGGTCGTCTGGTGATGCAGCGAGTCAGGACCTCATTTCCACTCCTGAGGGATCTAGCCAGTCCCAGCACTCCAGCTCTGGCATACAGGATGCAGGAGAGGGGAGCTCCGGTAAGGGCTCATTTTGCTTTGATACTGCACGGTGGGAGGAGATTGAGCTCTCTTATGCTTTGTTATACGGTAGAGGAGGGATAATGGACTGAAATTAACAACAGAGCCTGTCCATCTACACAGTGGGGCCATGGCAGAAAAGTTTATGTACCCGGGGATGTCTCTGGAATCCTCCATAATGATCTCTAGGAAACTTTCCTGTAGGTCAATAGTTCTCAAATTTTTGTACTGGTGACCCCTTTCACAAAGCAAGCCTCTGAGTGCGACCCTCCCCCCCCATAAATTAAAAACACTTTTTTTTTTATATTTAACACCATTAGAAAGGCTGGATGCAAAGCGATGTTTGGGGTGGAGGCAGACAGCTCGCAACCCCCCATGTAATAACCTTGTGACCCCCTGAGGGGTCCCGACCCCCAGTTTGAGAACCCCTGCTGTAGGTATTCTGCAATCCTCTGCCGAGGGTTCCTTGGGAGAGCTGCCTTGTTTCTTCCCCCACTGTAGGAAACTTTGCTGCGCCACCTGGCAATTATTTCTGCAGGGACCAGAGCAGCACACAGTCAAGCAGCATATGGAGCCGGTCTGAAGCCACATACATGCAGGAGATGCTCCCTTGCATCCTGGGTTACCTTTAGGAGTGAGATATTGGGTTCGATTACCCTAGCTTATGGAAAACGGTACCAATATTCAGAATAAGCTCCCTAGCCACTTATAGTAACCACCCTTTGTCCCTTCTTCCCTTTGCCCGTTGCCCACCACCATCCCCGTGAACTCATCATAATTGGGACTCTCGGCAACCTGTGTGCTAAACCAGGGACAGGGAGAAAGAGGTATGTATAACTTTTGTGATTCACGACTGTGAGCGTGCTCATCATTTCTTTTGTTTCTTTGCCTTCTGCAGATGTGCCCTTGAGAACATACTCTTCCACACCAGCAGAGCACCTCCATCAGATAAGGGGGGAACCCATGAAGAGTAAGGAGGATACGTTTTGCGAAGTATTGCAGTCAACAGATACAGCATGTAGCGAAACAAGAGCGTGGAGGGCGACAATTAATGAAAGCCTGAGGCTGGATAGCCAGGAAAAGACACGGGCAGGAGTGGATGATTAAAACTCCTGGAGGACCAGACAGATGTTGACGTCTGTCATTAGCCTGCAATCGGAGCAAATCTGTGCCTGACTCCCCTTTCAGCCACTACAGAACTCCAGTCCATGCCCTCCCCAAACTCCTGAGCCACATTCATCGCGTGTTCTTGGTCCCTAACAGTACCGCAGGCACGCCATGCCGGGGACTGGTTTGCCAATGAAAACTGGAATTGCACCCAGCTGTGAGAGCCCTAACCGTGAGACACTTCCTCGTTTTCATATCCCTTTTGTCCAAAGTTTGTTTTACCCCTTTATTAAACTTGAGTCTTTGTTTGTGACATACATACATCACTCAGTGCTAACATTGAAACACAGTGACTACAGGTAGGAATATTAGCTCCTTGCAGTTAACCCACTCGTGAAGCAAGCATTACAGGGCATGGCAGGAAGCAGGGCCGTCCTTACCCATATGCAAACTACGCAGCTGCGTAGGGCACCAGGAAATTTGGGGCACCAAATTGCCCCAAATTTCCTGGTGCCCTACTCAGCTGTGTGCTGCTCCAGCGGCCAGTCCGATCCCCTGGTGGCTGAGCCGTAAGGTGGCTGAGTTGCTCCAGCGGCCAGTCCGATCCCCTGGTGGCTGAGCTGCACGGAAGCGTAGCAGGAAGTGTAGCGACCCTGCCCCAACCCGCTCCGCCCCGCCCCCCAGCTCATGCTGGGAGGTTGTTCCCCCCCAAGCCCACTCCTGCCCCCCACAGACCTTGGGCGCAACACCCCTCCCTCACCCCCACATCCCTCCACGGAGGCCTGGGGCCAGCTCCCCCCACAGGGGGTCTGCTAGGGCACCACAATGGCTAGGGATAGCCCTGGCAGGAAGTAAACATTGCCTGGCTGAATGCATCACATACAGACACATTACTGGGAATCATTGTCAAAATGCTCCTTCAAAGTCTCCCAGTTCGAATAGTGTCTCGCTGTGCCCCTCTAGTTGCCCTTGTGCCTGGCTGCTCAAAATCAGCAGCCAACCAATCAGCCTCAGTGGCCCACCCCTGGAGAAACTTTTCCCCCTTTGATTCACAAATAATATAGGGAGTACAGCATGCTGCAGTGACCATCAGAATATCTTCCTCACTGAGGTCTAACCGGCCAAAAAGAGAGCTGCCTTGCTGTTGTCTGGGTTCCCAGTGTAAGGCTTCATGAGCCACGGGAGCAAGGGGTACGTGTGGTCTCCAAGGATCGCTATGGGCATTTGCACATCCCCCACTGGAATCTTCTGGTCTGAAAAGAAAGTCCCAGTGTGCAGCTTTCTATACAGTCCAGTGTTCCGAAAGATGTGTGTGCATTATGCACCTTCCCTAACAACCCCACACTGATGTCCACGAAACGTCCCTGGTGATCCACCAGCATCTGCAAGAGAATGGAGACGTAGCCCTTTCGGTTGATGTACTCTGTCACAAGATGGTCAGGGGCCAAAATTGGGATATGTGTTCCAGCTATCGCCCCGCCTCAGTTAGGGAATCCCATAGCTTCAAAGCCATCAGTTATTTCCTGGACATTACCGAGAGTCACAGTCCTTCATAGCAAGAAGTGATTAATGGCCCTGCACACTTGCATCACTGCAGCCCCCACGGTGGACTTTCCAAATCCAAACTGATTCATAACTGACCAGTAACATTTTGGAGTTGCCAGCTTCCACACAGCAATCACCACTTGCTTTTTCTACAGTGAGGGCAGCTCTCATTCTCGTGTCCTTGCACCACAGTGCTGGGGCGAGCTCTGCTCACAGTTGCGCATCCGAAAGTTCTGGAGCTGCTGCTCATCAACCCATATATGCATCACAATGCAATCTCACCATTCAGTGCTTGTTTCCCGAGCCCAGGGCTGATGGTCCACCATGGCAAGGTGGTCCATGAATGATAGCAGCAATCTTTAATTATTTGTTTCCATGGCAGACAGCAGGGCAGGCACTACCGATTTATTCTGTTTCGCAGCTCATGAAATACTGCATGACCAGCCATGTTGTGTTCATAATGCTCATCACCAGAATGGTCAGCAGCTCAGTGTTCATGCTGCCAGGCAGAGATGGCGGGCACACAGTTTACAAGGTCTGTTGAAAAACGGTGAGAAATGAAGTAGTAAGCCCATGGAATGATGGAATGGAAAGAACTGCGTCACAGGACAGCAAGCACATCCCCAAGATGCACTGCATCCATTCCTAGAGCTCCCAGCAATAGAGGTGACAAGTTGCACAGTGGGATAGTTGCCATGATGCAGCGCTCTCTGTCGATGCAAAAGCAATAACTGTGGACATGCTCAGCCAACACAAGGATTGTTGTGTGGATGTGCTCCACCGATGTTGTTAAAGCGACTTACGATCATCAACAAAACTTAAGTCTACTTAACTCTGCAATGTAGACGTGGCCTGATTGAGGTGTATCTGTACTTTTCAGCTGTACTTCAGTATAACTAAAAGCTTTGCTTCACTCTCTGGTAGTTCATTTCCACGTTGCTTCTCATTTTAAAAGCTTTGCTTCCCCTACAAAATACTTTTTGTTGACGTTGCTAAGCCACTGCCAGCTTTTGAGACATTGAGATTAGTTTTTAAAATTATTTCTCAAAAAATATTAGAGAACGGTATATCAAAGAGCTATGATAGTTTGTTCTGGATAGAGGACAAAGAATAAATAACTGTCAGTGTCAATTGTCGTGGTGGAGATGCAGATTTTAAAAGGTATGCATTTTATATTTTATTCTGTCTGCTTTTAACACTAGTAAATCGCATATTTCTGGACTTGTCTTGTTACAGTAACAATTGGATTACATCAGCAGTATTTGCATTGTATGTGGTAATGTGCATATTTGATGGAATAGTAATGTTCTATAGAAAATATTATCTTTATGTTGTGATTGAAGAAAGGTTTTAAAAGTAGAGAATTCCCACTGAATCTCAGCACCACAACAAAATTGTTCCAAGGGACTAAAGTTGCTATCTTGCCAGTCTTTTTCACTCAGACACAAGAGATCAGAAACTAGAACTACGGTAGAACACCAGAGTTACGAACTGACCAGTTAACCCCACACCTCATTTGGAACCGGAAGTACACAGGCAGCAAGACACACACACACACACACACACACACACACACACACACACACCTCCCCCCCCAAAAGCAAGTCCAGTCCAGTACTGTGTTAAATGTAAACTACTAAAAAAAAAAAAAAAAAAGTGGGGGGGGGAAGAGCAGTATTTTTCTTCTGCATAGTAAAGTTTCAAAGCTGTATTAAGTCCATGTTCAGTTGTAAATTTTTGAAAGAACAACCATAACCTTTTGTTCAGAGTTACAAACAACCTCCATTCCCATTTGACAGGTTTCATAGTAGCAGCCGTGTTAGTCTGTATTCGCAAAAAAAAAGGAGTACTTGTGGCACCTTAGAGACTAACAAATTTATTAGAGCATAAGCTTTCGTGAGCTACAGCTCACGTCATCGGATGCATCAAGTACTCCTTTTCTTTTTCCATTCCCATTGTAACTCTGAGGTTCTACTGTATAGCAGAAACAAGAAAATTTTTATGGGATGTTTCACTGTTTGGTTCATCTGCAGTGGTGATATTTGGGGAAGGCAACTGAGGGCCAAGTATGGTGATTGAAGTGCACTGTGTTGTTTCTGAGACGGTTGTTTAATAGTCCTTTCAACTTCAATGCTCCACCGTAACATGTTATTTCAGATGCACTTAAACTCTTTACCAGATTGAGTTTTGACTTCGACATTTTTTCATCACCTATTTTTATAATCATGTTGCTTGTGCATTCCTTTAAACTCATGAGCTGGTTTTCATTCTGTCCCTCAGATATCTGAGTGAGACGAGAATGGGCCCATGAAAGAAACCACTTGAATGTTAACACACCTCACAGCTAACATTGCAATGCCACTCACTCAAATTTGGCCTAGCAACCCCCCTGCGGGGCGGGGGGGGGAGGCAGTGGGAGCCAAACCTGAGCAGCACTGCTATCCTGTGCACCAAAGGTCAGGTCATAGCACCTGAAGTGGGGAGCCAAGCCCAGCCAGTCTCTTCCCGGACATGGGTTTTTGTGGGTCAAAGTGGGACAGTCCCATGAAAGCCGGGACTGTTGGGAAGTTTGTTTTTCATTTTTACCTGCTGCTTGTTAATCTATCCTGCAAATTGTTAAGGCCTAACCTTTTCCTTACATTTCAGCTGACATTTCAGTAAGCGCCTTGATTTACAAGGTTGTTGCTTCTTGAAATTTGGGAGTTTTAATTTTCCTTGTGCTTTTATTTTTTGGGGGGGGGGGGGGACTGTTCTGTCCTTCACTTGGTGTTTCTGATATTCTTTTCTCCTCCTTGTTTTTCAATTAGCAACCACACCTAGGAAGAATTGCTCTGGGATTACCTCTGAGTAATCAGATAACTGGCCAGCCTTTTTGAAACAGGTAGGCAGGCCTGTCAGAGAGACAATAAGCAGCCTGTCCTCTGCAGAAAGGAGTTAGGCTGGCCTTTTCCTTTTGGATAGAACCCCTTGATTGTCTGGAGCAAGTGAAAACAGCGCTGGGTAGTTTGGGAAGGGAGAGAAAATTAATCTGACTAAATGGCTCTGCTGTATAGTATCTAGTCTTGCTGTAGCCATGTCAGTCCCAGGATATTAGACAAGATGGGTGAGGTGATATCTTCTATTGGACCAACTTCTGTTGATGAGAGACTAGCTTTTGAACTTATACAGAGCTCTTCTTCAGATCTGGGAAACTTACTCAGCATAAGTAGTTAACACATTTGAAGGACCGTTCAAGGTAAAGAGGTCCGTTAACATCCCTTCAGTCATAGGTAAGGCTACAATTCTGTCATGGAAGTCACGGATTCTGTGACTTTCCAAGACCTATAATTTCTTCTGGGGCAGGGCTGGAGCATCTGTCAGCCTTGGGGCTAACAGAACAGCTGACCAGCGGTCAGCGCCAGGGGTGCCGGAGCAGCAGTCCTCAGCCTGCTGGAGCAGTGGCTGGGGTTGGGTCAGCCCCTCTGGGGCTAGAGCAGCAGCAATCAGCCCCTGCTGCAGGAGCAGCAGCAGGTCTGGAGTATCTGCAAGCCCCAGCAGCGCTCTGTCCCCCTGGCTCCCTCCTACCCTGGGTATTTTTAGTAAAAGTCAGGGACAGGTCATGGGCTTCTGTGAATTTTTGTATATTGTCTGTGACCTGTCCCTGACTTCTACTAAAAATAACCATGACAAAATCTTAGCCTTAGTTATAGGGAGGCAAGGAAGTGGGGAGGGAGGGAGCAACTAGGTGTGCTAAAAAATCTGTTCCATCTTGTATTTAGTTGTGGCACTCTGAGAAAGTTTCCCAGAACTGATGAAGAGCTCTGTGTAAGCTCAAAAGCTTGGTTACAGAGTAGCAGCCGTGTTAGTCTGTATTCGCAAAAAGAAAAGGAGTACTTGTGGCACCTTAGAGACTAACAAATTTATTTGAGCATAAGCTTTCGTGAGCTACAATGAAGTGAGCTGTAGCTCACGAAAGCTCATGCTCAAATAAATTTGTTAGTCTCTAAGGTGTCACAAGTACTCCTTCTCATAAGCTTGTTTTGCTTATTATCAAAAACATTTTGAAAACTCCAGAGGTTTTGCACCTGCCCAAACCTTGCGTGTTCTTCTATCCCTGCAGAATAGTTAATGTAAAATGTAACTAATGCATAGATTATTCCTAAATAACTTGCTGTGACTATTGTTTTCTGTGGCCACCTTGTGGCCAAAATTATTTTGTCATGGAGAAGTTTGTACATACAAAGGAAAAAATATGATAGCGCTTACTTAGATAAATAGGAAACCAGAATAAACAAGATAATGTTGAGACTTTTAGTACAGCTAAATCAAGAAGGCATTTGTTCAGAATCCCCCTTATTGTTTGGGCCACAGGCAAAGGTTAAGAGCAAAAGAAAATGGTCACTATTGGCTAACTAGCATATGTGCAGATATGTGTAGTTTTGAAGCTTTTTTTTTAAATTGTTAAATTTAGAGTAAGGAAGATTTCTAGTGTCTATATTTTTCTAGAAACCCTACATGAGGAGCCAATGTGCTACATAAAGTGTTCATTAACCAAATGTCAGACACCATCTAATTTATACTTTGTTTTGGTTTATAGGTATAGTTAAAGCTTTGTTTGTATATTTCTGCTCAAGGTGAGAATTGTCTGGCCTCTTCAACTTTCACATTGCAGCCATTTTGTACAGCCCAGCAATCGCCTTGTACAAGTATCTATTTAGGATTACTGCCTGTCCTTTTATTGTCTGGGATCATCCCAGTTTTGTTGCTTAGCTTGCTGGATGGTTGAAGGGTGCTATTTGAATTTTTGAGGCCATTGCAATAAGAAAACATTATGGAATCACACTGTTGCAATGTCATTAAGTTGTCAATGTATAGTAGTATTTGAAATTCTTTTCTTGGTCTGTTGTGAGATTCTCTTACAAGGTGAGTCCTCTTGATGGCCATTGACACTGATGAGATCTTCCTCATGAATTATAATTCACTGCTACAAGGGTTCTCTAGGGCTGTGTGTTACTTCTTCATTGCCCCTCCCTTAACTTGCATTTATGCCATTTTGTTGATCAAGATGTAATTAAATTAAAGGAAAACTAAAAATAAATGCAGTAAGTAAGTTAATATTCAAAGCTGTAGAAATCCCCATTCCGCTTTCTGTATCACCAAATAAGAACCATTTCATTTTCTCCACAGCTGGTTGCACATTTATTGCAGTGGAAAAGATGAGCCTGTTGATACAGTATGTAAAATCTGGTTTTACTGGGATTGTGTGAAACCTACCTTACATCAGAAAATAGGTTTGGAAAACATGCAACCTCCTTGCAATAAGAATCAGCTTCAAGGAGAACTCAGATAACATGATGTGGTTCATTCTACTCAAACACTAAGCAAAGAAGAAAACACTTGAATTGAAATAAATCTTAATTTCAAGACTATCTGGGCAACTGGGATAAAGTAATGTATGTGTTCTATTCTCCCATGCCTAGAGCAATAATAAGAGTTCTTGCTGTGTAGCCAGAAAAACAAGGATCAACAATAGCACAAAAAGAGTAAGTTTTTCTTTGAGGATTTGTCTATGTGGATCCCACTCCTGGGGCACACACCTCAGGATTGGGATCCACATGGACAAAGAATCACAGTAACTCTACAGTAAGTAAACTGTTCTTTTTGGTAACAAGTTTTGAGCTGAATGTGCCTTCTAGATGCTGATGAATAAAAGCTGTCAATCAGCAACTTTGCCATTGAAATGCCAACTTTTTCCAACAGTTAACAAATTGTGGTATTTGAGGTTCTGAATGTAGGGGGAAGCTGTGGTATATTAGATATCAACATGTGGTAACTTTTGGCAAATGTTCACTTTTTTAAAATGGCAATCACTTTATTTGGTGTATCTGGATTCCATGTAAGAAATGCTAGTCTCTGTGATTGATTATTTGCCAGTTATACAGTGGAGCATGAGAGAGAGGCAATGGAGTAATTATCACAATTAAATGTACAAAGATACACACACACATACATGCACACTGCATATGTATAAATATTATATAAATATAAAGAAGCCACAAGAGTTGTTGCTGCTTCAGTAGTGCTGTTGCTTTCTCATTCGTACAAACTAGTTAATTCTTGTATTATAGTGTATATAGTTTTCTGTTAGTGTTAGTAAATCCGTTAGCTATAGTTAGAGACTTTGTAGGTCCCGAACAGGACTTTGCCTTGGGATGGGGCAAGCCCTGGTCCCCAGGCTTTAAGCCCTGTGATCACTGAAAGTCCTTCAAGCCAAGAACTAAGAAGGAGCGAGATACTCGTTTAAGAGCGCTCCTCATGGAGTCGTCCCTCACCCCGGCACTGGAGCAATGCTCCGACTCGGTGCCAAGCACCATGACTTCAGTATGCAGTGCCCCACCTGCTAGAGTTGGCAAGAGTCCCTCTGCCGCTGATCATCAGAGCCCACTCGACCAGAGCACAGGCATCCGTCAGCAGCTTTCCTGGCACACTTCCCGATCCAGGACATTTGTCAAGCCGTAATGTGGTCCTTGGTGCACACGGCCCACTTTGCTATCCCTCAGCAGGCCAGGGATGACACTGGGTTTGGCAGAGCTGTGTTGCAGTCTACACATCCAGAACTCCTACCCACCTCCGAGGGATACTGCGTTGGAGTCACCTAAATTGAATGGACATGAGCATGCACTCGAAGTTACGTTTTTCTGTAACTGGTGTTCTTTGAGATGTGTTGCTCATGTCCTTTCCACAACCCGCCATCCTTCCCCACAGCTAGAAGGAACTGAGAGTGGGGGGAGCCAGTGGCATCCTATAAACAGCGGCATGTGCGTGCCACTCCAGGGGGCACCGGAGCCGGTCCCTTACAGATACTGCTGTGGGAAAAACCTCCATCACCGGTGCATGTGGCGAGCACACACACCTAAGTTGAATGGACATGAGCAACACGTCTCAAAGAATACCAGTTATGGAAAAAGGTAACTGTCTTTTCTCTTGTCTTGCTAACAGCACTTCTGCTAATACATCCCAGAATGATGTTTACTTTTTTTGCAACTGTTGACTCGTATTTAGCTTGGGATCCACTATGACCCCCAGATCCCTTTCCACAGTATTCCTTCCTAGGTAGTCATTTCCCATTTTGTACTTGCGCAACTGATTGTTCCTTCCTGATTGGGGTACTTTGCATTTGTCCTCATTGAATTTCATCCTATTTACTTCAGACCATTTCTCCAGTTTGTGCAGATCATTTTGAATTATAATTCTATCCTCCAAAGCACTTGCAACCCCTCCCAGCTTGGTATCGTCTGCAAACTTTACTATCTGCTTTTTACTTTTGAAGAAAGCTCAGGCATTCCTACTTGACATCAGCTTTTAAAGGGAAGTCTTACAATAGATATATTTCATAATACATTAGGTGGGGGGTCCAGTTGTTCACTTGATGTTTGGTGTACTGATGACATTCAGACTAATTTTTGCAGTTGTATTGTTTGTCAGTGTTTTGAGATGTATTTTGTATTAAACGAAAATGAAAGGCAGGCGTGTGTATATACATATATGTAATATAGGCTGCTAGCTTCTCATCTTTGAATAAGTTTGGATTTTGAATTAGTTTGTGGTGATATCCTGGTTTTCATTTGTACAAATCACTGTCTTACAGTTTACTGGACTAATCTTTGCAGTCTTGAGATAATCAGGATGTTGAAAAGAGACCTGAGCTTCATTGGCAAAACTGTGCTAGGGAAGCTTGGCATACCTGCACCACTATAGTTGAGGAGACAAGACCAGACTTGTCGGTTGCCAAGGAAGATGTTTTACTCCCCCTTCAGGAACACGGGACTAGCACCTTGGCCAAGCTTTTACACCAAAAGCTACTAGCACTGTTTTACAGCTCTTGGGAGAGAGGTCTGCCATCATTCTGCAGCATATTCAATAGCTCAAGGAAAAACCCTGGTACACATCAGAACCTGCCAGAGCTGTTAAGATCTGCATCTAGGACTTTTTGTTCTGACCCTCCCAAGAGCAAGAGAGTGGCCAAAGTACAGCATTAAATAGACGCATAAAGCTGTTTGTAAGCAGTATGATTTACTTAAGCACCTAGAATAGTGGGGCCCAACCTTTAGACTATACTGCAATATAAATGTAAATAATAGAGAAAAATCTTACCCAGAAGATCAAGTAAGACCACATTCTGTGTGATGGGAAGAAAAGTCATTCATATCCTACAAAAAAAATCTGCAAGGCAGCAGTTTGCTCATCTTGTCACTTGTTTGCTAGACACTAGGTGAAGCATATGGACACTGCTTTTGGTAGGAGGGTCTTGGACACTGTAGTAGCACCATGAGCCTTTGAAAGATATCGCACACCTGGATTTGGGAGGATGGGGGAGAGGAGGAAAAGATGATTTTGCTATCTTAAGGATTTCTCTTCTGTGACTACGCAATGCTCTTTATTCTAACACACCCTATACTTAAAAGGACAAAGTTACTATGCTCAGTAGATGGCTTTAATCAGGAGATGGTCATGATTAGTTAGTTATCTGATAAAGTAAAGCTTTTTTTCCCACTTCAGAGCATACTGACTGGATTATGTTTCCAAGTGGGCAGTCCAGCCTCCTTCCTTGTGATCCAAGTCTAGTCTTGTAGAAAAAGATAAATCATGAGGTATTAATTTTATCCATCCATCATTATCATAAGCACAAAGCTCTTAAGAGGCTTATAGTGGGTGGGGAGAGAAAATTTGAGGCAAACAGGTACAGGTGTCGGATTATTTGCAATTGGTGTGTGGTGGTGTTATAATTCTTTTGGAATATAACATTTCTTGACAAATTTTGAAGTTTCAGTAGCCTTAGGTAAGTTACCTCTAGTATTGCCATGTTCCTGGATATGTTTAGTGTGAAGTATAACTATAATTACAAGTTCTGAGGGAATGTTACCCAAGGCAAAAGTTGAAGGCTTTTAATGGCAACCGCTGTATGTTGGTCTTGTGCAATAAACTGAAGATTAAGGTTAGTTTATCTGTACCCAAATGTACAGAGAGGTGGCCGCAAGTTTTGAAACCTTGCAAGATACAAGCCCCGGATGTTTAAGAATCTGACCTATATTACAATGTATTTTGGCTAAGGCAGTGGTTCTCAAACTTTTTTTTTTCAAGGACCACTTGAAAATTGCTGAGGGTCTCGGCAGATCACTTAATCTTTCCAAATGTTGTTTGTACCATTAGCTAAACTATTGTAAAGCGTTTTGGATAAAAGTGCTATATAAAAAAAACCTTAATAATAATTAAGGGTTTTTTTTGTTCTACAAATAAAAGCACACAACACTTATTTTAATATCAGTAGTCTTACCTTTCTAATGAGATGGATGTGCCCTCTCTCCCCTGCTGCGGCAGCCCCCTAGCTGGGGCTGGGAAGGAGGAGGTCTCTCCCCGCCACAGCAGCTGCTGAGGCTGGGAAGGAGGGCCGTCTCTTCCTGGCAGCCGCAGCCCTGGAGCTGGGGAAAGTTGCCTCTTTCTCTGGCCACTGCAGCCCTGCACGTCCCAAATTCCACCCACCCCCTCTTCTCACCCCGCTTCCCCCTCCCACCTACCCCCTATTCCCCCCGAGGCCACCTCCTCACCTTACGTGTGCATCTTCTCCAGGGTCCAGGCACCTAATTAGTGGAGCCATGCCTGCACGGCTCCACTAATTCGATGGGTGGCCCTTCATTCTCTTGTGTGTGGCTGCCCAGGCACACGCCTTAGAGGGAAATATCCATGGACCACCTGAATGGAGCTCGTGGACCACAGTTCGAGAACCTCTGGTCTAAGGCCTATTTTAGACGAGATAAAGATAGTGCTGGCCATTTCAGTGTAATCTTTCAGTATAATACAATATGTGGTAGCAAAACCACATACAGTGGTACTGTGCTCTACATGTGTTATTGTAACAGTCTGATTGGTGCGCACTGCCCTCTACATGTTTTATTACTGCACATGGGTATATAAAATCCTCCTCTGATTTAGACAAATATATCATTGCTGTAGAAGGCTTTTGAAAAGAGATTTTAAGGGCACTTTTTGTAAATCAGTGCCTTCTCAGCTTGGATAGTTGTGTAAACAAGCTTGTGTTAATGTTAAACTTACATTACTATTTACAGTAACGTAAACTGAAGCATAAATTGTCAGTGTACATTATGTAAATGTTAAAAGCTTGGTTTGTGCACACTTTCATAGAACTTATGGTTTAAATAAAGTACACTAACAGATCACATGTTAAGTATAGTAAGTGACGACATTTGTCAGGAGTGAGATGTGCCTTAGCAGAAAAGGTGAACATATGACAGAGAGGGGCTAGTTACCTACTTAGAATTCATGATCCTTCTATGACAGAATAGGCATATTTCCTTGTGAATAAAAAGTTTATCCATCCCCTTGGGCCCTGAGATTTGGATACATAATCATACATGTTAGCCAAGCAAAATATACCACAATGAGGAAAACTCTCAGCAGGGTCATTATCAGCTAGTCAGGATTTACCATCTTCTTTGTGCCACACAGGGAATTTTCCAGTATGAAGGACCAGTGGCGCCAGACTGTCACCATCAAGATAAACTCCTTGCCTGGGTGAAATGGGAGTACTTGTGAAATATATAAAATATTCTTTTATAAACAAAGCCAATATGCATATAGATAGGCTTAATTGCAAACTGGGTGGAACCTCAAAATGTCAATCTCTCTTCACATATATTGAATTTCTGCAATTGGTCCTTCTTAGTGCAGTACCAGTTTTCTCACTGCTCTTTCAAGCATCAATTTTTCCCGTGGTTTGTTGTCCGGAATCATGTCTGCACTTCTCTCTGCTTTCAGCATTACTGAAGGACATTTTTCCTGGACTGTCTTCAGACCAGCCTGAGTTATGTTCCGGCAGAAATCCACATGGAAGGTTTGTAAAGAGCCCCCGTAGAGGATCACAGCTTCCAGAGTCTGGTCAGTGATCCGCACACAGTTTTCCAGTTTGAGTATCTTGAGGTTTGGGCAGCTTTTGAGAAGCAACAACAGGTAATCATCTGTGACGTGGCCACATCCAGAAAGGGTCAGGGACAGCAAGTTTGGGCATCTGAAAACATGGTCATTGTATGTGAGACAGAAGAATAATGTGTAGAATCTGTAAAAGCAATTCCCACTTAGAGATTTCCTAAAAGCAAGTTCTGAAAAGCAATGGAAAGCAAGCTCTTCCAGCAATCGTCTGGGAATCAAGACATTTGGGTTATAAATCCTGACTCTACCACTGACTTGCTGTGTGACTTCACAGAAGTCACTTGACTTCTCTCTGCCTCAGCCCATCTATTCAGGTCAACAGCAACCTATGAACCCTGCTCCTAGTGCCCTGGCACATTAGGGAATTCCAGCATCAGGTCCTGGCCAGAGATTTTAATGGATACCTGCACTGAAAGGACTTTGGTTGGCTGATATAGCAAGAGTAAAGGAGCCTGCTTGGCCCATCCTGCTTGCTGGGGGATAAGTATTATGACTGCAACTCAGAGAGAGAAATGGTCATCCCCCAGAATTAAGGAGCAGGGATAAATAAGGATATTAAGTTGGGGCCAACTTAACTGAGTTATTGATTGGATTTGATCAAAACTGCTTGCTTTTACTTAATATGTACACATCGGTTCTTCTCCCTCCCCCCCCCACAGTATTGAACCACCTGCAAATATTAACACACACACACCCTGCAAAGGGAGGAAGGGAGCACAGAGTAGTTTTGCTTTTAAACTACTGCATAACAGATAAAAATCGAGGTCTAATAAATAGATGTGTGGAATTCACTCTCCTAATAAGCTTCATTTAAACCCTGCTGAGAGGCAAATGCAGAATCTTATGAGGACACTTGTGCCAAATGCTAACCAAAAGGATCAATGTCACTTTTTTCCTGTTTCCCTTCTAGAGTGACTTGTGCTAAATGTATGTAAAAACTGGCAGGACTGGCAGCTTCAGGATCAGAAGTTGGTGGGATATCTGGCCTCTTGGCAGAATACAACCCTTCCATCCAAAGTGACTATATTTCTGACAGCTTCATCGGGGAAGCAATTTTAAAAGCACTGGTTTTACTAATTTATTCAACTAAATCGGCTTTGAGATGGAACTCCTGTAGGATTGTTTTGCCTGGAATCTGACTTCAGAAATGCTTAATGCTGCTTTATAGTCTAGTGACTGGTGAGACTAGGAGTTTTCAGGAGTTTGTCTGCCAGAGCTGGAATAGGCTGCCTACACTCAACTCGGTGAGCCTTTCAAAACAAAGCTTCATGCCTTCAGACTATGAAGGGATTTTAGAGGCCATGAACAATTGCTCAGTAAAAGGGGAACTGATCATTGACTGTAGGGCAAAATCAATTTAGCTTGTTGTGTTTTTAATCTTGAGGATGTTTGCTAATTAATGCCAGGTATCCCCCACCATGCCTGTCTGCTCCACTGAGATAACAAAATGCAGTCATGTTAGCAAAGAGAAGGTTCCTTGGGAATTTCACTTTGCTTCATTTTCTGCCCATGAGAATGAAGCAGGAGAGGTACTCTGGAGGAAAGCATGAGTGCTGCATGCAGTTCAGTTCCTGCCCCAAAAAACTTTACTGAAGAAGTCAAGGATGCAGACACCTCTGATTGGTTTGAGTGCGGATTACTTGTCATTGGAGGTAAAATACCTGAGAGACAGGAAATGCAGAATTGAGACTGAACTTGTCAATTTAATGTATTTTACACTGTCCCCATTTTCCATGTTCAGTGTGCCTGAGATTTTTGTATTGACATAACTGCATTATAGAAGTTATGAGCAGCAGGAAGAGAGAACAAGTTTGTAGTTTTGGCAGCTAGGGAATCTAAAATCAGCCTTGAAATAGTTAATGGCAGTACATGCTGTCATTAGGTTTCAGAGTTAACTCATTGAGATTAATCTAGTGGTTGAAAGCTGTTGTTTTAGGGATAGCATGGCTTTGGCTAGAAACATTTTATATATACAACAAAATAAAAGCTGAGAATGTGATATGTAATTCTGCAGCCAGCGTGGATGCTGTTGGAATCTCTGGAATTGAAGAATACACACCCGCACCGTTTCCCACTCCTATTCTCAACAATCATTTTGCTAATTAAAACCAAATTAACTGGAAACTTTTCTTTAAAACTGGTTCTATCACAGTCACTTTTGTGAAACCAGTGGAGCCTGAGATACACATGGTTTGAAGAGAGCCACCTTTTCCAGCTCTGCCTGCCTCATTTTTTCCCCCCCGTCTGCAGTCTGAACCTGTACCTTCATCCATTTGATTCCCTGTTGCTCTGACCATCTTTTGCAGCTGGCCTACAGCTGTTTACATAAATACAAATTCATAGCTACTGCAAGCTAAAAGGCCACTAATATAAAAGTATTTCTAGCTCTCACATTGTCTTTCTTGTCCCATCAGACACCTAGAACTGCAGGCTCTGCAGGATAAGCACACAGTTCAGGGTGCAGATGGTGGAAATCTTAGTTTTTAATTCCAGATCTAATCTAGGAGCCGCGGTTTTCTGTCGTTGCTAAATTGTGTGAAGAAATGGTTGTGCCTCTGCACCATTGCTGTTTTGATTGGTGTTAGCTTTTGTCTTCATAATTTACTTTAGCTAGCACTGAGGTCTGCTTTTCCTCACTGTACTGTCTCCTTGTCTGTATGACCCTAAAATAGTTTACATAAAGCTCAGAAATATATTTATAATCATTAAACCTCAGTGTAGATAACATGAGCATTAACAATTTACAGAGAAAGAGAGTTAGGCTACTCTAACACAGAATAAAATGATGTAAACTTTAGATCCATTCTACCTTCACATGTGTCTGCCTGGCACTTGTGAGAAAAAGTGGAATTTGAGTTTACCAACATGTTTAGGGAGATGCTAGTTCTATTCATAAAAAAAGAATCTCCCTCTCTTAAGGATTCAATCTCTTGCTCCATTTCTGAGGATATTTTCATCCTGCATAGAACGGTGCTATTAAATAGTTCGTTAGCCACATTTTTTTTTTTTTTTTTAGCATGCATTGTCACTAATACCCTGGGAATATCACATGCATTTGTCAAGCAAGTAAGGGCTGAGGGAAGCCCAGTAAAATTCAACAGAAAGATGCACTACATTTTCACTAAAACCAATTTCTTATGTGGTGCTAAAACTAAATAATGGTGTTCCAAAGCCAAAATGTTTGGGTATTTAGTGTTCTGTTCCAGAAAGGATGTGTACACAGTTAAAAGCTTCAATGCTTTCAATTTAATAAGCTTAAGCTTTACATTAGATGTAAAATTTCACACTCCAAGAACATACCTGTTGCAAACTTGTATTAAAAAATCATTGACAGTATTTTCATGCTTGTGACAGATGTCTTTCTGGAATGTGTTTTTCATCCAGTCCTCAATGTTACACACCTTGACTCTGCTTGAATGCCAGCAGATGGACAGGTACCTTAAAGTTGGTCCCAAGAGAAAATTATCCTTCTTTAGTTCCACAGGAGAATGGAAATTCAGCACAGGCCACAGAAAAGGATCCTGAAACACTTCTAGCAATTTCTGACATGTCTGGGCTAAACTCTTTCTACTGTTTTTGTCCAGGAAAAAAAAGAGGTGCAAAAGGCACTCCCGGTTAAGCTGGGTTATATGCATAGCCTGGGCAGAGCTGTGCTCTTAAGAAAGAGGACAGTATATTCTGGCAGAGTGGACTAACAGCAATACTGAAGGGGCCTGACCAGCCTCAGAATCACCACTGGGCTGTTGAACATATATGGTTGTGGAATGGTGTTTATTTTTGGCCACCAACTGGTGCAGGAGTTTAAAAAAAAAAGGGGGAAGCAGCTCAGATCAGCAGTGCAGGCTGTTGCTCCATTTCTTGTCCAGGGGAATGGCCAAGCAATAAAGAAGCAATGGAGTTAAATCAAATGTTTCCTTAAAAGGAATTATTTTCCTTTTAGTCAATCCTGATGTTTAGCAAAGGGCTTGAGGGAGTTGAGATGAACTCTTAGTAGCCACAGCTGCAAAGGAAAAGCTGAGCAGGCCTCTGCTTTGGGTAAAAACTATGATATTCTCAATGCCATTGTTTTAGCCTTGTTAAAAAATACTGACTAGTCTCGGCGCCATGCTTGTATCCTAACAGGTCCAAGGGTCAAGTCATGTATTATTGATGATGGGCTTTAAAACTACATTGAAATAGATGTGTTGTCCAATAAGCATATAGCCCTGGTCTACACTGGGGGGGGAGGGGTGTCTATTGAAGTTACACAACTTCAGCTGTGTGAGTAACGTAGCTGAAGTCTACGTACTTAGATCGACTTACTGTGGTGTCTTCACTACTGCGTGTCGACTGCTGCCGCTCCCCCGTCTACTCTGCCTGCACCTCTCGCAGCACTAGAGTACAGGATGGAGGGGAGAGCACTGGGGGATCGATTTATCGTGTTTAGACTAGATGTTATAAATTGATCCCTGCGGCATTGATTGCTGCCTGGGGATCCGGGGGCTAGTGAAGACATACCCCTAGTAAAAAACGCTTGAGCAAAGCAAATCTTAAGTGATTGGAAATGTGTATTTAGTGTGACTCTGTGAGCCAAATGTGCACATTAAATACATCAAAGGGTTTAAGGTTTCCGGTTTCCATGTACCTGAATTTAGCATCGGTGTAATTCCCTGCTTCCTGCCACTTCAATTATAACAAGCAACGGCATTTATTATCTCCTATCACAGCAAGGTCAGAACAGCAGTTCTCAAAATTGGGCTTTTAGAGAGGGAGTCCACATGCAATATCCCTAATCTGAGAAAACGTCTGCTGTTCCCTATGGCCCTGTCTGACGTTCTCTCTCAGGTTCGTTCTTGTCCTGCTGGCTATTCTCAAGATGGTGAGTTAGTTAGCCAATTTCCTGCTGAATCATTCCATTTTAAGATACAGAAGTTGTGGTTTAGCCAAGTTATATAGTAAGTAAATTAATCTTCTATGTAACTGTGAAAGCTTTACTAAGCCCTTTCCAAAGACACTGTAGCAATTTTTGCCTGAGTTAATGAATCTAGTGTCTTGATTGTTTTCTATCTCAGTAATGGAATAATACCTCCTTGCTATTTTTATGCTTTTTGTCTTTGGTTTTTAAATGAATCTTTTTCACTTGTACAGCACAAAATGTCTGATTCCCTCTGCCCTCTTTTCAGTGTGATTAAACAATTGTAGCTGGTAGATGAAAAAATTGTGTTAGAATATCATCTCTCACTAAATGCCTGATTGTTCCTTTCAGTGTATTTATAAGTACATGAGCCAGTTTGCTTTTAAAGATATTCAGCACTGGAGCTGCTTCCCACTTCATTTAGGAGACTTTATACAGCCTCATTCATTTTGTGCCCAGAAAGGTTTTACTGCTCATCAGCAGCAATTTCCTTGCATTATTTCTAATAAAGGCTTCTGCCTCCTTGGAGTTTGCCCACAAATAATTGGAGGCCATTATGTTAGTGCTTTTGGAACAAAAAGGCTTGATAACTAAGTGAATGCCTAGCTACTGAAACCATGGAGAAAAGGCCTAAGTGGGGTAGCATCGTTCATGCATTAGCCTACGTAAGGGTCTATGCAGGGTAGAAAATGGTGCATGAAAATAACAGCTCTACCCTCAGAAGGGGCTTAGGTCTGCACATCTCTGTTAATGAAGGGGGCTGCAGCAAGAGGACAAAGCAGCAAAAATGGTCTAACTCGTTAAAGGTGATTAAGCAGGCACCAGCTCCAAGCCCATGTTGACTTGAGCGAAAGGATTGTAGGAAAACACTATCTGTGGTTGGATTTGGAAAGGAAGATGCTGAACTGAGACACAATGCCCAATCAGTAAGTGGGAGGCACTGTAGTGCCACCTCTAGTTTTCCAGCAACAATTTGTTAATGAAGGCACTTTGAGCCTCTTGTGGCGACCAGTCTAACATTTGAGTTTGTAAATTGTTGTGCTTACAGGAGAGAAGTGACATTTGAAAAACAGGTAAATTCTGGCTCCTTCTCAGGCTGGCCACCCTGAACTATCAATGTACATTGCCAAAAAGAGCCACAGTAATAAATCAGCAGCCCCACATCAGTTCTCCTGCCCTGCTCCTCCTGATCAGCTGTGTGGGGGATTGAGCAGCAAGCACCCTCTGTAGCTCCAGCCCTGGAGTTGGTGCCTTTACAATGAGCCGCATATTAACTTTTGAGAGCCCGTGTGGCTCTGGAGCCACAGGTTGGCCACCCCTGAGATAGCTGGTAAGACTGTTTTCAGTGGCATGGCCATAGAAAAGGACCAAGTTAGATGCTACAATAAATATAGATACTAAAGATGGCAATTTTGGCTAGATAGTTGAATCTCAAGCTTTTGTAAATTACTTTGTACCCAAAGTTAAGTTTAGCATAGCTGTGTTAGAGGACTATCAGTAAATATTAGTGCCTATTAAACCACCCTGTGCAAACAGATGGAATTTAAGTGATATAGCTAAGGTTTGAGCTTAGTTTACCAGCACACGTGACTATACTGAAGATGCATTAACTCCTTTCCCAAGTGGCACCTTGTCTCTTTCTATCATGAGAAACAGGGTCTTTCAAGACTTAGACAAGGCCTAAGAACAGATTGAAATCCATAGCCTACCTGTGAACTCCTGTAGTAGTCTACCCCATCTCATCAACTTTGTGCTGTCTACACCCCAGGTTAAGTTGGCATGGAGGTGTGTGGATTTTTCACATCCATAAGTGTTGTGGGAGAGTGATTTAACTTTTACCATAGGTCAGACCTCAAACAGTGACTTTTTGTTGTGAGGAAAGGGCAACTTGTCAGTGACCTCTTCCCAAAAAGAATTGTATACAAATCTTTACAATAGAAATTAGCAATTCCTGTTTCATAGCCTGGGGTGGGTGTATTACTTTCGGTATAAGTATATGTGCCCAGATCAAAAAAGTCAGTCAGAGCTAAAATAGCAAATAGGACACACCTAAAGCAGTTTTGGAAAAATGCTTTTGTGAGCAGCTGTTTTTCAGAAGGTAAAGAAAAATATGCTGATTCCATTGCCCCTGCACAGGATTCTAAAAAGCAGTTTTACCCACAGTAATATGCTGAGAACTTGAGGCAGGATACGAAGTTTGTCACATTCTAAAGGAGAGCTTTTAATGGTACATTCCATAAAAACACTTCATGATTTTGAGTTGTAACTTGCATTCACCCCAGTAATGCTCCAACACAAGATTAGCACAGTCAATGGTCCTCACTGAAACTTAGATTTTAATGGTAAAACAATTACAGCTATGACCGTACTAGAGGATTCTAAAGCACAATGGAGTTTTCAAGGTGCTGATTACCTCATTCATAAGACACAGACACACCAGTAATGAAACAGCATTAGGCAAACTTTTGACCACCACAAGTGTCATACTTTCAGCAAGTCTTACAAATGGCTTTCCGCTTTAAACCCACTTCACATGATATCATTGATCACTAGGAAAAGCACCTTCTGCATGGACTCCTTGTAGGAACGCACCATACTGTATGGGACCATGCAATCTGCTGAAGCAGGAGTGACCAACTGCGAATTCCACCAGTTTTACATAATTTCCAGTTGTAGATGCAACTTTAAACAATGAACACCCCCACCCTCCAAGAACAACCTTTTTCTTTTGGTGTAGAATACTGGCCAAGTTTTTGAACTGCAAAAAACATTTGCTTGCAGAAGGCAAATCAGATCAGCAGTGACTAATAGAAAAGAAACAGATTGGGGGAAAATGTCATTTTAAGCCCAATCTGCTCAAAGAAAGTAGATAAATATAGGATATACATGTAAGGTTAAAAATTTAATACTAAGCCAGGTACAGTATAGGTTACTGGTTCAGTTGCTTTTTTTGTTTTATTTTTTTTTTTTTTTTGGACACTGATTAGAATACAGTGGATAAAGAAAATTCTCCACCAGGAAGAGAAATACTTGTGTTGCCACAACAAATTGTTTATACTGTCCATCTGTGTTTGCAGTGGGAGTAAGCTACATTAGGAAAGGATTTACAGTGTACTTGTCCCATAGACATATGGCTAAGTTGTATCAAACTGCTTCAACAACAAACTATGACAACTACATGGTGGGCCATGTCCTACACAGAATAAGACATATGCCATTGGCTAAGAGAATTCACTTATGATACATGAGAAGCTGTATTGAGAGGAAGAGACAAAGTTGATGACTTAAAATGAAGGGAATAACGTTGATGAAGTTTACGAACTTAAGTTCCTAAAAATACAGAAAGGCACATTTACATCACTGAGTGGCTGAACCATATGCACTAAATTAACTGAAAGTAAAACAAATTGTCCAAATCATTACATGATTATTAAACAAATTCTAGAGCAATCTAAGTAGCATACAGCACTGGCTCAAGTGCCAGTGGCCCAAGGTTTAATCCCCAAAATTAAATCCTGAATTGCCATCAGTTAGTGGTGAAAAAATAATAATGAATTCTGCCAATTACCTTTTTATTTTGTTTAACAGCTGCTGGTTCTGATCAGAAGGTCTAAAAACAGTAGTTAACAAGCTGATGGCTACAGTTTGAAGCAATGAATAATTATTTATTGTTCAACAACAAAATAAAGACATCCTGGTATATCTGCCACTTCACTTAACATATCAAGTGATAGTCACTACTAGGTTTAGATAAGTGTATAGTTTACATATTTTCATACACAATTTAGCAATATTGAACATTTCTGCAGTTTTATACAAAGCCAATTTAAATGACGGTGGTAAAAGCCATCTGGAGAAGGACCAAAACAGGTAATTAAAACTTTTTTGCAATTGTCAGGAGCACAGTGCTTAGTCAACTAATACTGAAATGCATACTACATCTACCTGCTGACTAATGTGGCCCTTCAAGGAGATGCAACCAGGGGAAGGCAGATGTTTTTACTCAGTTAAATATAAAACACACCTGTTTGGGCCTATATCACTAGTAAGAGGGGTCTGGTGGGATAGCCGACTTGGCAGGCAGTGAGCTCCAGCCTTCCTCCAGGCTTTTGAAATGATGGGAGTGTGGTGAAAGGCAGTAAGCAAACAGAGGAGGAGGGAAAGCTGAGTTCATTCAATTTATATTGGGCTCCTCTCTCTCAGCAGTACCAGAACAGCTGAAATTCCAGCTGCTAACACTGAATTCCTCTTCCATTAAGCTGATACGAGGCTTAATATAAACAGATGGCTTACATTTCAACATCAGAAATAATATCTTGCCTCTTCTTTTGAGAAATACCATGAGAAATGTTGAACTACTAATTAATTACTGCAGTTAGTCAGGGTATATGCTTACCTAAAGGGGCAGTGTTAGCTCCACAATTTGCATGAGCTGTAATATCGTTGCATATAGATTTGAATACATCTTTCCTACCACTTTGAGCCTGAGTCTGGATTAGGTAGAACTACTTGTCATGCAAAGTCTATCTCCAAACCCATCTTTCACTCCTAAATGGAGTTGGAAGGGGATGTGGGCAAATGGGGGTTATATTGAGACAAAAACCTCTCTTGTCTGAAGCCTCCACATTGAACTCTCATTTTAGGATATAAAAAGGGGACAGTGGCCCAATCCCATGGAGCCTGCTAGCTTCAAAAGCAAGTGCTTGCTATCAAACTTTGAGATAAATGCTAAAAATTGAGATATCACCCTAGCAATTCCATTTCAGTTTAAAAAAAGTAAATTAAAATCCCAAGACACATATATGATTAGGGTAATAATTTAAATGTCTCTTTTGTAGGGGAAAAAGTACAAATGAGAAACACTTGAATTTGCAGTACAAATACAACTGAATCAACTATTTATTTACAAGGAGTCCTGAAAGACAGCAGCCTTGATACACACTGATAGCAGCAATTACCCAGTCTACTTAATGATGCCACATCTCTTCTCTTCTGCAGGCAAAGAGTGATTGTTCAGAGGTCACTGTTAAGTTTCTTGCACTGGGGCAAACAGTATGTGCAAGCAATTCCTTGATTTAAAAGTGATTCAATCTTATCTACAAAACAGCCGTAAGAGCAGCATGAAATTCTATTGCTCTTCGTAATCAGGAACACTTTTCTCTTGCTTATAAAGAGGATACAAAACTTCTCTGATGTAAATGTGCCTTTAGAAAGTGAGAACTGAAAACATTAATATAAAAATCAAATAGCTAAGTAGTTCATGAAACTATATATATAAAAATTGAGTTATCACAACTAAAGCAGCAAATCAAAATATCTGCTGAGGTTTTCTGGTAGAACTAAAAAAAAAAAATGTTAGTTTGTGTCCAAGTTCAATAAGTCAACTGCTACTAGCTTTGACACAACAAAACTAAAACCCACACGAGGAAGTTGGAAAGTGCACAATGAAAATAATAGTCTTGGATCAAGTATTTATGGAGAATTGGAAATGTTTTGTCCGATGGACTTGATAAGTGAGGATTAAAAGGAGGTATTAAAGTTTATCAGATCCAGATTTGGCCTGCCGGTCCACATAGAAGAGGATGTAGGCCTTTGCCTTTACCACGGTCTCCTCGTCGGTCAGAGTTACAGTACTGTCATTGAAATGGAACCAGCGACCTTCATGAGTTGCATAGGCTGTGTAATGTCCAGAGCCAACACTGAAAGCAAAGAGACACACAAAGTGGGATCAACAAAAGGAAATTTACCACCTCATTCTCCGCTGTACAGGACAACAGGGCAAGCGCTAATTGACTATATTCTATCACAAGGCTTCACCCAGGTTAGAGGGGGGAAAAACTGGACAGCCTCCATAATTGTTACTGAAAGGAGTTTAAGAAAGATATTCCATGCAATATCATCTTTAGTATGTCAAGATTTGATACCAACCACATGCAGACAATTCCTTCCTTTTTGGGACTTCATAAAAGGTATCTATCAAAGTTTTAGCATAATCTAACCCCGTCAGGCAAGCAAAACTCCCAGTGAACTTCAATGCAAGTTTTGCCTCTAAGATCAGGTTCATTACTAAGATAAAAGTCATCATCAGCCTACAAACGGAAATAAAATTTGAGTTTTACCATGTTCTGTCATTTAATTTTATATTCAGAATTCCTTCCAACTAGTTCTAGCTGAATCCTGTTTGAGTTACACGATTTCAAACCAAGTGCACAGGGAAAGTGTCATCACAATGAACATGGGCTGGAAACTAACTGAAGTTTTTATACAGATCCCATGTCTCGGATCCTTGTACATATAATTAAGAACCAGAAAACAGCCAAGTTTCATTACCCATGCTGCCTCAAGACAAGACCATCTCACGCTTGCATGACTAACAGCTGTATCTTGTATATCATCAGAGTTCACACCTGTCTAATTCCATTCCAATCACGTCCAGTTTACACTGGATGTCCATTACAACTACATTTTGTTTTCTCCGAGCTTTGAAGCAGCTGCCAGGGGCATTCTGTGGTAGTCCTAATGAAGACTCCGTTTGAAAGTCATACCGTTTGATTTAGTACTACTTCAGATTCAGACCACTCATCTTCGGCAGAAAGCAACAAGGGCAACCTGCTAGAGTGAACGTTTTCCAATACATGTTTGCTGAAAACACCCTCAATTCAACTGAGATAGAACAGTGAGTTCCAGTGACAACAGCAAGAACTCCCACTATTAGAAAACAGCATAGTTTCTTCTAAAGAATTGTCCCACCATCCCTCAGTCTTGGGACTTGATTACACAATATCCTGGAGGAAGAAAGTCCTCATGTCACTACTCCTGACTCTCAAAGGATCCATCAAGGGCTGCAAAATATCTTTTATTCAAAATACAACTACTGTCCAACTTCACAGCATCCCAGTTGGCTCTCAGTTTGAAGCTTCACTCCTGGGGGAGAGGACCACTGCTGTCAGTCTGCCAGTCTAAAGTCTACATTGTTCTAGATGAGCACTTTCCCTTCGCATAAAGCTGCATGTGCTTTTAAGTTGAACAAACAAAGAAGAAACATTGAAATTTAATTGTAATTGGCTACATGAAATGTCAGTTTTTATGGCCATAGGACCTTTCACTCAGTTTAAATACTTTCCAGAATGACTTTACTTTCCAATTTGAAAGTAGCAAAGGGACTAGCCTCATTTTCAATAAGTGTCAGATTTCCACCTATTACTCAGGGGACAAGAGTGGAGATTCACAGCAGGAGACCTCTGATATTCTGAACAATTAACATTTTTGGTAAAAGTCCCCATCGGAACATAAAGCTGCTTTTTATTTCCATGTTAGCACAGCGGCTACCAGAACCGACATGCACATTAGGGGTGAAGTCCTGACCCTAAATGAAATCAAAAGGAGTTTGGCTGCTGCCTTCAATAAGGCCAGTACTTCACCCCAGGTACTCACTCAGCATACTTACCCTGAACCATGATGTACAACAACAGCTGCAAGATCATATAGACAGCATTCTGGGCCACTGTTCTCCGGCTGCAGTTCAAAGTAGAGAAAACAGCTTTTAAGAAGTCAACTGGCACCTTTTGTGTTCCATAACATACATTAAACAGAATAAATTTCCAGCATATATATCAGTAAAAGTCTCTATACCTCTAACAAGTAGCATTTCATATCTAGGTCCCGGAGGGGAAATTCTACATATGTATCAACCTTGTTTCTCAGATATTCTGTCCAGTGAAATCGTTTCAAGTGTAAGCATAGCACCTATAGTATTAAACATGAAAGACAGAGTTCATTAGGTTAAGTCTTTGATTATGGTTACATATGTTTATTGGTCAAGTTATTAATTTCCTTTAAAGTTTCATCACGCACTGATATTTGCACTAACCTTTGGTAGTTTCTGAATCCAGAATTTTTTGGTAGATTTCTGTTTCTTTTTGCATTTGTGGCACATATAGAGCTCTGTCTCATCAAGTTCTTCCAAGTCTGTAAAACTGCGAAGACAATCTAAAAGGAAGACAATTCAGAAGCACTAACAAGAGGCCAAAAGATATGAAAAGTGTAAAATATTTATTGTAAACATGCCGAAGTTAGCATTTGGATCAACAGAAAAGAGAGTGATGTAGAGCCAGCACTACTCCTAAAATCACCAACTAGAGAATTCAAAAGGTTTCAGATCTCACCTCTGACTGAAGACAAGACCAACTGCACTTTTGATTAGCTCTGGGTTTATGCAGCTGTGGCAACATGTTATGCTAACATTTATTGCATGATGCTAATTTCCTTGACTTTGAGAGCATGGATTTAATGGTAATTCAAGAATAAAGAAATCTGGGTATCAAACAAACTTCCTTCTCACCTACAGTAGGAATTGCTGGTAGACTATCAGACATGGGCACAGGAACTAGAGGTCCAGGGGGTGCTGCAGCCCTCCCAGATTTTATGTAAGGCTCTGTTCCTAGCCCTGCACGCCGGGTCCATGCTTCCACTACTGGCCCCACATGCAGGCTCCTGGCCCCATAATTGGGGTTCCCAACCGCCGGCCCCACACTCAGGGGTCCCGGCCTTCCTGGCTGCCACGCCCACCCCCAACTGTAACTCCAGCCTCAGACTCCTTAATCCTGTCTGGGGATGGAGGGGGGCAGACAGGTGTAAGGGAACTGGCTTTCAACACCCCCTCACTCCCCTATTAAAAATGTTCCAGCGCCACTGTTGTCAGCAGAAACTGAATAGCCTTCCCATCACACTATTAAGTTAGGAAAAAATTGATCTATATCACAGATACTTTGTCTTTGGGGACTGGGTGGGTAGAGAAAGAAGAATCCCCTCCCCCTGTTAAACATTTTACAAGCTACACAGGTTTGTACTCTTTAAATGAAAGTCCAAGGACGGTATTATTGGTTCATCAGTATTTATATACAGTTTTTAAAGGGGCAGAACAAGCAACATCCATCCCTATTGCATGCAAGAAGCTTAGTGCCAATACTGCCTTTTCAAGCACAGAACTTGAACAAAAGCCATGCGTATACAAGAGATGAGTTCTGGCTGGTTTTTAGTGGGCAGTTACCCTTTGTAGGCACTCTCTTCATAAAGGCCAAGGATTGAACAGACATGGAGGCTAAAGTACCCACTAACCCTTACAGCTCATTTCTGAAGCACGGTGATGGGTGAAGCTTGCACTGTTGATGCTATACAGAGGAATTCAGAAGCCAGGGCTTGTAATCCAGCCATTTTAATAGTTCACTAATATTTTGATTTCTTTTCTCTCAACCTTATATCTCTGCTTCAGTGAAAGTTCAATCTTAAACTGGATCCATGTAATTCTGAAAATAGTTAATTTTGGGCTCTAACTCAAGAAATAAAGCCTCCCCTCCCCTAAAGGCACTATCATGTTCCAGATAAAGAACTGAGTGGGATATGGTTGCAGTAATCACATTTACAAACATTCTGGGTGAAATCCTGGCTTCACTGAAGTCAGCTGAAAAATCTATTGATTTCAGGGGGGCCAAGATTTCATTCATCATGAACTCTTACCTCGTAGTGTACACATTGGTCCATTTTCTTGATTCTTAGTACGTTTATTTCTGAACTGACTTGGAATATCTAGTGAAAGGTCTAGGAAAGAAAAAATACAACTGAATTTCTTAGATCAAAATAAAAAAAATAGTTCTCACTGAAATCTTTCATTGTAAAATCTCAGCCTCATCACATATCATTTGTCAGATACATGAAGATTCAGAGCTTTAAACATGATAGCCAATACTTTGCAAGAGAAAGATACCTTACCTAGGAATGGATCAAACTTTCTAGATTCAGTCCCACATATTAAGCAGTTTACTTCATTTTGAAGAATGCCTCCAAATATAGCTGTGACAACTGTAGAGGCTCCATTTCTAAACAAACCACCATGAAGAAAAGAAACTCATCAGAATTTCCGTTTTAGGCTGCATTTTAGCATGTGAAATATTTTATTGCTTACAACATCAAAAACCATCAGGCAGTTTGGTCTGGATGTAACAAACAAGGATTGGGTTAATTTACCTGACCCTTTCACCCATCACTAGATTCCACAAAGCAAACATTAATACAGCAAAGATACTGGAAACCTAGAAGAAACAGGAATCTATACTCTATGCAGGTATTCATAAGAAACAGATCTTCTATCAAAAAATAGATAAGCGTCCCAAATCTTTTTAAAGGCTATGTTTATATACAGTCCATTCTCTCCAGAGTACAGATGATTTAACATGATTATAAGGGTGTTATTTTTAAGAGCAATTTTCTATGCAACAGCTGTCTCTCATAGGGTGACACGATGTCCCGCTAAAATCGGGACTGTCCCGCTATTTAGTTGTTTGTCCCGCGTCCTGACCGATGTACAGTCAGGGCACCATTTGTCCTGATATTTTGCTTCAGCAGCACTCTGGCTTTTTTTTTTTTTTTTTTTTTTTTTGCGCTGCTTGGGGCAGCAAAAGACCTAGAGCCAGCCCTGGTGTGGGGGGCGTGAGCCTGTGGTTGCCCCCTCTTGTGTCCCGATATTTTGTTCTTGTCATCTGGTCACCCTAGTCTCTCAAGTTAGGTGAACTAGGGTGTATTTTCTCTTTGAACCTGCTCCCTACTTTTTACTGCACATCTTTAGGGCTTTTTAAAGCAGGTTTCCTCCCATTTAGTCACTTCCAAAAAGACATTTACATTGCAAGAACATGCTAAACATTGTGTCATTGTTCTTTTGTATATTCATAAGGCACTTATAGTAATCTTTTTGTTTTAAAAGCTCCAAAATAGAAGGAGATTCTTAGCTAGACTGCTAATTCAACCAGGCCAAAGCAGTACTGCTCTATGCACCATGAGATGTGTTTCCATAATGTAGTACTATATGAAAAACGAAACAACTGTTTTTCTGCTGAAGAAAGGAAAAAACCCACTATCAACTTGTGTTTGTCTGATACAAAACCTCAGGCTAACTGCCAGGAGCACCGCCTTCTCCTGATCTTACCCCTGGAAGCCATTACAATGGTGGAGGTGGTGAGAAAGATGAAGGACAATAGAAATAAGTAACAACTGGGGACACTGACCTTTGAAAACATTCAAGTGTAAATTCTTAACACTGTCATGTTCTTAATGCTTAATGAAACCAAATATTTCTAAGTAATTAACATTACAAGAAACCAGAATAATTTGCTAGTTTATATGGTCAGGTTTCCAACCACCTGCTGGGCTGCAGAAAACCTGCGCTGTGAGATTACAAGCCGCCACCTTCGGACCTGATTAATAAACGGTCAATATTTCGTATAAGGCAAGTTTACAGCATTATCTGTACACTGGTCACATTGGGACAAATCTTTTTTTTTCAGGCAAAGCTGCCTTTCTAGCCTCAGAGTTTTTCCAGGCTCAGATAAGCTGAGGATTGCAAAATTTTTGGCCAGATACTCTAAAACCAACCCTGCAACATTCTGTATCCGAGTCTAATAGGGTTTTTAGATTCAGTTGATTGTGGTGCATGTGTTTTGCATGAACCAAGAAATGTACTGACTCATTTTATTTTATACTAAAGAGCACACTCCTAGCCCTGTAAGACCAGTGACTTCAGGCAAAACAGCTATTTACAGAGTTAACTAAAAGTAGGTTGTAGAACACTAGTTATATACTGTAATCAAGCCTATGCAGCACTCACCTGCCCTGCTCAGGCCTGTTTAACTTGTAATTCCTTTTCCTGCATAGATCAGGACTGACATAACTCTCAGATAATCCTAACATAGGGAGTCTGCCCAGTGATCAAAATCCAGGCTGTACTGACTGTTAACATTCCTGCCTAAAGCAAAATAAATGTTTTGGTCTCAGTGCTGTTTTCAATCTAGCAGAGCACACTTAGAAAAAATAATTCAGGAAGTGTCAGCATTTCCAGACCTAAAGATTTGAAAGGCACCCAAAAGTGCTTCACTTTCAAAACAGGGAATGATAGGAAAACTGAAGGGAAATGCTACAACATCATCAAAGACAAATTAAAGCAGCAGGTACTTCAAGGATATCTCTTAGGTGAGATACAAATACAGAATGTTGTATTGCCGGGAAAAAATCCAGTTATGGCAAATCTTGAATGTACTGCCACTTCCTGTTCCACTCATGTAAAAAACCTGTTGCCCATTTATAATTAACATGCCATTGATCAGTGTGTAATTTTGTTTAGCCTGAACTCAAGACAATTGTATACAGAAAAAAATGGGATTGGTTTTATTTTGAGAGATACTGAATCAAAGTGTCACATTCACAGCCACCAGCTAAACTATTTTATTTATTTTGACCAATTTCCATAACTACTATGAAAAAAACAATTGATTCAAGACACAATAAGGCTTGGGTGCTTTGACTAAGAGGCTCCAGAGTGTGATGCTACTTTAGTTCATTTCTTTAGATATTTTTTTAAAATATGATGCCATAGGGCAGATCACTCCCACAGGATACTTTGATTCATGCATGGAGCCCCACCATGATGGAATTAGAACAATATCTTACATGCAACATTTGTTGCTTGCAGAGAGACCTGAATTTTCTTGCAAAATTACCGAGCGGGAAACACCATTAAAGCCACCTTGGAGTTCCAAATGTAGATGGTCCAACAGGTAACGCATGAATTCATGGGCATCTTGTTGCTGGTATCCCCTTAACACAAAAATATTCAGAGAATTTAAAGAGACTGCATCTTTATTTCTGACACATTGGCTCAAAGTAGTTCCAACATTCAAACCAAACCAAAGCCTGTTTCTTACAGGATACACTTGTTTGTGCAATTTCTAATACTTTGGCTGTACTAGGAAACAATTTCCACACATCTCTGGAAACCTGGAGTGAACTAGTCTAGACAAGCTAAGCAATTAGTTCAGATCAGAGTGCAATATAATCTCAAAGACACAGCTTGTGTATGCACAAGAGTACAACTGGCAGAATTCTAAACTTCCCACTCCTCTTGTCACACTTGTGCCAAGCCACTGCAACTGCTGACTAATTGTGAACCTATGTGGTTATGAGACTTCTTTCAAGCACTTGGATTGGCTGCCTAACTTGTAGCAACATAGAGGGTAACAGTATCACCAGTAAATTACCAGTAAACTCAAGGATGTAATAATTCAAGGAAAGTCAGGAGGAATCTGCATGAATACATCGTAAGACTCAAAGCACCCATCCCCAAACGAAGTGGGGGGCACATCAGAGTAATAGATAGCTATACAACTCTTCATAGGATTAGTACAGAAGTTCCCAAACCATGGTCTGCAGAGAGCTGCAGTCTCTGCAGTTCTGTCCTTTAAATTTCACTAAAAGCTAAAAATCCATTACATATTATTCTCCTATTCCATGTAAGCAACTGATGCAGTTACCACCAGGATATTATGTGGCTGAGTGGGATGGGTGGTGGTTTCTGAAGTCATGAACAGAAAGGGCAGTGTCTATGCAAACTCTCAACAGTATAGAACGCATTTTAGACTTGAAGAACCTTTGGTGGTTCTTCGAGTAGTGTCCCTATGGGTGTTCCACTTTAGAGGTGCAGGGGCACACCGACACCTAATCAGAGATTTTTGGTAGCAGTGTCCCCTTGAGCCAACCCATGTGCTCTCTCCCCATCTTTGTCTGCCTGGAGGCACTAGACCAACCCCCCCTCACTTCCTTCTCTACCGCCTTTGCGAGCAGTAGTCTCTTCCTTATTTGTGTCATTAGCATAAGTAGTGTTTGTTACCTTTGTTGTCCCTAAAAGTACTCAGGCTAGTGTTTTGTTTCGTTTTATTCCTTTGGTTTAAAAAGAGAAAAAGGAAAAGAACTTCACTTTCCTTCCCTATCTGGGGGCATTCCCCCGCCCCTCCCAAGGCATCTAGTAGACTCAATTATTTTCTTTTTCAGTTGTTTACAAAAATAAAAATAAAGACAATGTTCTTCTGCATATTCCTCCCTGCTAGAGGATGACACCCCCTGCCCAGGGGCTTGCCTGGCTCTCTCACAGCCGTGCTTTACCTGCCACACCTAAAATTGCAGCCTCCTACAGGAGCTGGGAGCTGAAGTAAAAATTCCTTCTAGAGAGAAAACGCTTCAGTCTGCAGGGGACTCCCTTGGGTGTTGACCCCGGATCATCCCCGGAGCCTTCACTTCAAAAGGGGTCAAGTAGTGAAGAGGAGGAGAGAGAAAGAAGCAGCCGCCACCTGGAAAGGCTCTCTGGAAAGGCTCTTCCGAGCAACTGGCCAGCCAGAGGGGTGTTCCCCAGTGCGGCCATCTCGGCACCAATCCCCCGAGTAGCTGGCCAGCCAATGGGACTCCCCAGAGCGGCCACCTCGGGAGGACAATACCAGCAGAGGAACCTCCTGCTGTGAGCTCAGCTGCTGCTCCTAGTGGGGGGGGGGGGGGGAAGAGGGGGAAATCTCTGGAAGCTGAAACCTGAGAAGGGGCTTCCTGCTCTGAGCTCCGCTCTCTGCACTGACAAGGGGCTTCTGTAAGCTCTGTGCTGCTCCGAGTTCTACTCTGGGCATCTACTGCACCGAGAGGGCAGTTACCGAACCATCTCTAAAAGAGCAGCGTAGAGAAGCCCTGCTGTCAGCTCTGCTTCTGCGAGACAGAGACAGGCTTCCACCGCCTTGATCATCCCCTAAGGAGAGGGGACAATTATCGTACCATCTCTAAAAGAGCAGCATAGAGAAACCCTTTGGTACCAGATGCAACAAAACTCCCATCTAGGAAGTGTTCTGCACCTTCCCAACCATTGATACCGACTACAGACAGTCCTCTGGGGTTCCGGAGGAGCCATGGTAACACAGGTGCTCTGATACTTTGGAGACCTGTGGCCTCAGTACCCAGGAGAGACAATTACCATACCGTCTCTAAAAAAAGTGGCACCAACAAACTTTTTGTACTTGTAATTTGATTAACAAATTGTTACCCAATAGAGAGTTAGATTGATTAAAAACCAACAACATCAAGTAAATATTTTGGAAGTAAAATTATTAATACTCCAAAATCTAAAATTTCTAATGGGCAGTTTTCCTGATTGGTATTTATCTTCATCAGGTCACTAGAGACGGAATTCAGAATTAAAAAGATTATGGAGTATAGGATGAGATATCTGCACGTTAACTTTGTAGATACACTAAACGTAAGATGTTTAATGTTTATACAAACTGTACTATCACTCCAGAACAAATGAATGAGGCAGAGTTCTTTCCGAGCTGTGTGATCAATGTAAGAAAGACTGCGGTTTAAATGCAGTCATTAGAAGTTAGAAGGAATTGCTTAGTTTAATGGATAATCCACATTTTATATAGCTTAGAGTTACAACAGAAGAAAGAAAATTTATGGAAATAGCATTATCAGCAAGAATGTGTTACAGACAACATTACTTAAGCCAAAGGACGGATATTTTAAATGAAATGGGACATATATTTGATCTGAAATGCGATGTAATTTGATTTATAAATGCTTTATTGTATTTACATTTATAATATAGCGCTTTGTAAGGTTTGTATTCCATTCACCCAAGTACAAATATATTTGTAATATTAAACAATCTAAAATAAAATGACCAAAGTTCCTGTGGTGAGGAATACAGCTTCTCACACAGACCTCAGATCCCAGCAGCACCTGAACAGCAGATCCCAGTGCACCTAAACAATTCAATCCAGCCCATCCGCATTCTCTTCCCCATGGACAGCAAAACATGATACAAAAGGAACAGTCACTGGGGGGGGGAACTCTCGGAATTCACGAAGAATACTAAACATACTTCAACCCACCAAGAGGCTATGGAGCTCTCTCTCAGCGTGCAGCAGACCTGCCATACTAGATAGCTCAGAGACCAAGCTTTCATAGCAAAAAGATACAGCCTGCAGAGGCACACTACAGTTTGCCATCATTCCACCACAACTGTACTGAATGTATAATATACAATTCCTAGCCATGAGCTATATTCCCTATTCCCACACGGATTTGGAGAGATCTATACTGCAATACCAGCGATTTCCAGTTGCTTCCACTATGCTATACTTTTCAATTAGGGAGACCTGGCCTTGGGTGGCGAGGGTGGGCAGAAGATGCCACAGTTAGCTAAAACCTCTTAAAGGCTGAGATTCATGGGAAAACCAACCAACCAAATCTCAGCTCCAAGGCCTCTCCATCACTTCACTTTGTGCAAACACAAGCAGCGTAGCTGGGTTATTGCCATCATGCCACCAGCACCAATCCTGTCCATTTATCCGAAGCCCACCCTGCATGTAGCCCCTCTGAGCTTGCTAACATTGCACAGGGAGACTGGGGACTCTAAATGGAACACCAGTTACTTACACAGCATGATGCAATTCAACACAGAACATCTATTTTCCTCCTCCAGCCAAGGCCACTGCCCCTCCCTCCTCCAAATTCAGGGGAAAAAAAACATAGCTAGTGGCTGACTTTCCTTTCCATGTGGCTTACCGCATTATTTTACTTCACTCAATAGAGGGGCAGATATGGTCGAAGGAAGGCAGAGTGCACAACTAGTACCTTTCACTAATGAAGTGTTCCTAGACAACTGATGTTACCTGTGGGTCATAAATTCTCCCTCTCCCCAGAGAGTGCCACGTTCCCAGACGAGGGCAGCACTTTATGTTAAAAGCCATGATAGAACCCACAGTGCTGAAAATTTGCTAGAGAACAGATTTCCCTGCTCAGTCACACAAGATCCGTAGGGTAGGTTTATTACTGATAACAGGGTAACTCATCAAGGATATTAGAGATAATGTTCTTATGCCTAGAACATTTTGGCCATTGCTTGAAGCCACTGGTATTAAACTTCCTTGATTCTCATAAACCAGTAAAACACATATTAGGCAGTGTGAAGAATACTAAAGTTTTATTATCTGGATAATTAGCTAAGCATGTGTGTTCACAGCATCTTTTCAGCACTGCTGGAAATGTAACAGATAACAGAACATCTTTACTACCTGAGAACATGGAGCAACTTACCTTCCCAAATCCTAACAGGTTTCAGTGCTCCTTTGAAAGAGGTTCAGGGGCCAGGACAGGGAGACCTTGGAGAGGAATGATACTTTGTTGATTTACTTGGGTAACTTTTTTTTGACAGTGTGTGTAACACCCATAGACTCTTATAGCCCTTACTTAGAGTTACATTGGCAGTGGCTAGACTGTTTTGAGAATCAAGGAAGTTTTGCCCAGTATGCTTTACTTAGGGCTATGGCAACTCTTTTCTTTTTTTTTTTTTTTTAAATATCATTCCCATCATAGCCAAAAGTTTGGGTTCTGTAAATCCCTTATTCTTGGTGACGAACTGTAGGATCTTATCTTGGCTCTCCTGCCCCTAGAAGCAAGCAAACTCATCAAAATTATGTACTCTAGTCCCTGTATACAAGGGATCTGTCTTCTCTGATTACTATATGCAGTGTGCATATTGGCAACAAGCAATTATCTCGATGAATGAAAGTCTCTAGATTAAAGTGAAGTCACATTTGAAAGCTACATTTGTGGCCATAGGGGGAGGCTGCATGGAGTATTTTCCAGGAGCCAGATTAGGGCACAGGTGGCATAAGGTTATATTCAAGAACACTGCTCTTTCTCTTATAGAACTTACCTAAAATTTGGCATGATTTTCCAAACGACGTAAAATAAAGACTCTGGGCTAAATGCAGTTTGGCTCCCTTGCCATAAAGCACAAAGTGTCTTTCTAAACTCTTCAACCAATGAACTGGGGAGAGAAAGTAAAAAGGAATGAGTGTGGATTCATACTCTGATCTACATTTTGATCTTCAGGACTTCAGTGGTACAAATATCAAAGAATTTCTTTTGATGAAAATGGTTCACTTGGTAAATCATTTCAGCTTCTTACACAAAGACATATTCCAAGTCCCTAAAAATCTTACAATCTAAAACTAATCCACAAAACTGAAAGGGTAGAGAAGACAGACTAGCAACATTGTGAAATCACAGATGTTAAGGACGGAAGTGGGACAGATTTTCTATCTAAATTTTCATCACTGTAGTATCTGAGCACCTCTAAAATTGTACCTGTAAATCTTGTGCGCACAATTATCTGCATGTTGGTGAAGATTCAGTCCATTTGTTCACCTTGAAATTCTCTCAAGGTTGTTACCTATACTATAATTTAGTGCTAAGATGTTTAATAAACCAAGCCCAAAACTACCCCCTCCCCTCCCCGGTACCTAGCAGACATTTTTCCTCCTCTCCACAACTCAATACAGTGAGTATTATTCTTGTTTAAGATCCTCCAGCCAATTTTTTTTTAAATCCAAGCTTCTGTGCTAATTTTCGAGCAAAATTAAGTAGCACTAGGTGACGCTTAGTCCAGTTAAGTTAATAATTCTGTTTGATGAATGCTAGTCTTCTCCTCTCCTGTGACAGCTACAAGAAAACAGTGGAAATTATGTAAACATCTCCACTGGTACAATTCACCCAAATAGCACCTGGCACTACCTCTTTCAGTTTCTAGTGCTGCTTCTTGAATTTCAGTATTAGCAAGAAATTTATTAACTTACACGTTGTTATCCCCTTGGCTCCTGGTATGGTAAGTTCGCCTGCCAGCTGTTTTCCCATTCCGCAACTCCACAGCTGGCAACTCTTTGAAATAACAGCAAAACTGCTGAATGTTACTGTAGGAAAAAGAAATGAGAGTGAGAATCATATAGAATAGATAATAGAAAGGATATGTGTGCTTTGCATAGTATTCTTTGGAGATGCTCACTTGACTTCTTAAACTAGTTCTTATAACACTGAATAGGTCAAGTTTCCTATCAAGAGAACTGTCAAGTTGCATTTAGTGTTACAATATAATTATCTACTCAGCACATGTACACTAAACAGCATTCACTAGCCCAGTTATCTGCGACAGTTATATCTTTTGTTCCTCTTTTGATTAGGCGATACCAAGGTTCCACAATTACTCAGTGTTGAGTTCTTACATCATGCTCACTGTAAACAAATCCATTTCTATAAGTGGCATTAATATTAATGCATCAGTAGACTTTAATATAGTTCATACCATCTAGAAGGAATTTAAAGCATTAGAAATTGATTTACAGACTACAGATAAAAATCATTTCCCCAACACTGTTATGCCACCATATCTCAGTGAAACACAAAAATTTTAATTACACAGTACATTCATAATACTCAACAGTTAAGAGCAGGAATTGCACACAGTAATACACTATCTAGCTGGAACTACAAAGGGATAGGGAAGGTAGATGGATGGCAAGTACTGTACCTAGTTCATTAGAAGGGTGAAACAGCAAGTCTGACAAGACTAAAAAGACCAGGGCCTGATCCTCAGCTGGTTTAAATCTGAGTATTTCCAATGTAATCCACAGAGCTATGCCAAATTTACACTAGCTGAGAATTTGGCCCTGGTTTTCAAAAAAGAGGCTGGCAATCTCCTGCCAGTGCACATGTAATTGCATGCTCAGACATAGGTACCCAACTGTGTCTCTACCCAGTGACAATTTGGCCCTGAGGATACACCATCTGATGCATTTTTACTGTGAATATGCACAAAATACTGTACAAAGTTACATTTGAAGTTACTTTTTGTGAGCAACACAATGATAATTCAATTACACGTGTTAACTTTGGGATGAGGAGGGAAGGAGCTGCTGCTGTTACACAGAAAAGCGTGCACTTATGGGGTGAAGGAAGGCTCACTGAGGTCACAAAAATTTTAGTGCAGCTCTCAGCCAGGCTGCATGACATTTTCTAACTTGCATATTAAGTAGAGTCACTGGTACATTAAAGGGGAAGGGGAGCAAGAGGATGACATAATGGAGACCAAGCACAACTCCACAAAAGCCCAGTCTCCAAAGGCTGGACAACAAGGGTCAAGAATCGAGTTTGCCTCTCTGGTCAGAATTCCAGTGGTACCATGCCACTAGAGCACCTACAGATCTGTTAGCGAGAAACCAGGCCCAGTAACCAGCCACCCAAATTATGTTACCGTTTCCCAGCGATAATTGTCTGCCTCTCTCTCTCTGGAGACACTGCATTCCTTCAGAGCACAGACAATCCCTTCCCTTGCAAATGCCCTAACTGATCCCTCACCCACAAGGGGTGTCACACGTCAGACCCACTACCCTTCAAGCTGGGGTTTCCCCTGAACATCATTGCTACTCCTGAAACAATCACAGGGATCACTTTGGAGAGATCCTCCCTCCTCCTGGAGGACAGAGTACGGTGCCGGGTCAGCATCCACCATTCCAACAGGTCTGTAGGGCAAGAGTGAGGAAGAGAAATAGCTGGCCTCTCTTCCCTAGCACTGCAGAATAGATACCACCAAATCAACCTCAAGCCCAGGATGGTAATTTGATTTGATGATTGCATATAAAACATGATTGATACCTGAGAGACTGAAGGATCGCATTCATGAAACACGTGTTCCCCAGATTCCGAAGGCCTGTAGCACAAAGAGCAGTGGTGCTCCCCTGGGAACCAGAAGAAACAGATATGTCAAAAGAGACAGACAGCTACCCCCGAAGCACACAACAGCCACCTGTGTAGCAGTGCACATTCAAATAGAACTAACAGACTGTTTGAGCCAGCTGGGAGCCAAGCCTACAACATGACTAGTTCAAAGGATCTAGTTATTCACTCAAATACTCAAAGGTATTAACTATCTACACAGGTATTAAAGGGGTCCTTAATTTGACTGAAAAATCCCCCCCCCCTTTTTTTTTTTTTTACCATCTAAATAAACCCTCAGAGGACATTTGGGGATCTTCATTGTTTTGAGAGAATGTTTTACTTACTCTTTATAACAATCCACTCTAGGCTGTTGGGTAGATTTTCAAGAGCATCTGAGTTAGGTACCAATTCCCAAAGCTTTTCAATGGGAGCTGCATGCCCATCTCCCTAAGGCACTATTGAAAATCATCTCACCCTGAAAATGAGATCCAATTCCTTGCCAATTACTCCTTGACTCCCCCACCATCATGTGGTATGGGTTTGCTCTTTTAGGACTCCTTATGAGACACCTGCACTGGGTTGCTGCTTTTTTTGTTTTGAAGAAAAACAAATGACATTTTGGGGAAAACTACTGAAATTAAACAGACTCTACAAGCTGAAGGAGTTGGGGAAGGAGGGCTGGAGAGAGGAGGCATATGACATTGTTGGCCTACCAACTGTTGACAATTTAGAGAAATGCAACACAGGCTAATTTGGTTTTGTAGCCATTTTTATTTCTAAATCCTTTGCACTTGTGTTTTAGTTGCTAGTCAAAATTTATACATTACGTAAGAACAACATGATGAACTTTTAACCTTACTGTCTCCAGAATGGTATGTTAACCAATCTTTTAACAACAGGAGTTCAAAATCAACTCTGGTCCTGACAACAAAAGTAGTGCGCTTTCAAGTAGGGACAATGGAAGAAAGCTTCTGTAATTCAGATACTGTCCCCTTGCTTGTGTCTTGATATCATTAGAGAAATTAACACTACCACAAACAATATACAAAACTTAAGTCTCAAGTAAAGCCTAAAGAGCAAACAGCATAAGAATATTTTATAGTATTTAGATAGAAAACTCAGCATTAATCAGATGCAGCATTTTAGCAGTTAAGTAATTGCAAGAGCCTATTTTTAAAGAAGGTGTTGTTTCAAACATACAACACCCCCCTCCCAACACACACACACACACACACACACACACACACACACACACAAAATGCCTTTTAGTACCCTTCTCACCCCATCTCTGGTTAGACAGCATGGCATTATTGTAAACACCCTGTGCCCTGCTTTTTCTAGACACTGATCCAATGTGCCAGCACAGAAAAGACCATCAGTTGCCTTGGGCAACATTCATGTATTAATAAAACAGAGAAAACAAAGATAGGTCAGACTCTAAAATGGATATAAACTCCATTCAGTTAGTATTTTCTAATTCAGTCTTCTCAATTGCTATACATCAGCTGTAGTTTTACTTCTGGTTTTCCAGACACTGAGAATGCATGTGATTCTGTAGCCAAAAAAAAGCCTGTATTGCAAACGCTTCCTCAGTCATCCTGAGAAATTTTCTTATCAATTGAAGAGGGACACTAAGTAGGCCTGACAGTTTTGAAAGTAACTAAAATCACAGACATTCCAAGACAGCAACTCACTGCTGGCAGCTTGGAACTCTGGGCGTGCAGAGGGAGCCAAATAGGAGTATGTCCACACACAGCAATTAGACACCTGTGGTTGGCCTGTGCCATCTGGCTCAAGCTAAGGGTCGATTTACTTACGGTGCACATGTTTGGGCTTGGACTGCAGCCTGAGCTCTGGGATCCTCCCACCTTGCAGGGTCCTGGAGTCTGGGCTCCAGCCCAAGCCTGAATGTCTACACTGCAATTCAATAGCCCCTGAGCCCGAGTCAGCTGGCACTGGCCAATCAAAGGTTTTTAATTGCAGCGTAGACACAGGAGAGCAGCTGTAGAGCTGTCCTCCCAGCCACATCCATCCCTACCTTCACGCACCCTCCGGAGAATTCCCGCCTCTCCAAGTAAGTTATCTGTGTGGAGAGGCAAGTTTATGCGTCAACAATGTAGCACCAGCAGCTGAGAGCTACTACTGCAGCTCCCACAGGTCAGGTTCCATTCCTCCACTGCATTCTTGCCCTTTTAATTTTTTTATACATGCAGCCCCACCAAGCTGAGAGAGGGCAGAAGGGACACCCTCCCCAGTGCTCTGAGAAACTGAAGGTGAAAGCGGTATGCCCTCTATCCAACATCCGGAGACAGGTACCTGTAAAATGGGAGCAGCAGGCAAGATGATAAGAGACAAAAGGTAATATTTTCAAGTCAGATCTGAAAAATGGGACTTAAACCCTTTTGAAAATTTTACTCAAACGTCTATTATGAACCTGAAAATGGCCATACTAAGTCAGACCAAAAGTCCATCTGGCCCAGTATTTTGTCTTCTGACAGTGGCCAGTGACAGCTGCTTCAAAGGGAACGAACAGAACATGGCAATTTATTGAGTGATTCATCCCATTATCCAGTTTCAGCTTCCAGCAGTCAGAGGTTTAGGAACACTCAGAGCATGGGGTTGCACCCCAGATCATCTTGGCTAGTAGCCATTCCTCGACCTATCCTCTTGTGAGCTTATCTAATACTTTTTTGAACCCAGTTTTACTTTTGGCCTTCATGTCCTCCCCTGGAAATTAGTTCTGCGGATTGACTGAGTAGTGTGTGAAGAAGTACTTCCTTATGTTTTAAACCTGCTGTCTATTAATTTAATTGGGTGATCTCTAGTTCTTGTGTTATGAGAAGAGGTAAATAACACTTCCTTATTTGCTTTTTCACACACATGATTTTTATAGCCATCTGTCATACCTGCCGCCCAAGTCAACTCTTTTCTAAACTCACCAGTCCTAGGTCTTCTTTAATTTCTCCTTGTATGGAAGCTGTACAATGCCCCTAATCATTTTTGTTGCCCTTCTCTGTATCTGTTCCAGTTCTAATCTCTTTTTTGAGATGGGACAACCAGAATTGCATGCAGTATTCAAGTTGTGAACGTACTATGAATTTACATAATAGCATTATGATATTTTCTGTCTTATTATATCTGTTTGTCCCTTTCCTATCGGTTCCTAACATACTTTAAGGTTTTTTGATTGCTGCTGCACATTTAACAGCTGTTTTTATAGAACTATCCATGATGACTCCAGGATCTCTTACATGGCTACAGCTAATTTAGAACCAATAATTTTGTATATATAGCTGCGACTTCCCTCTCCCCATGAGCATTACTTTGCATTTATTATCAACACTGAATTTAATCTGCCATTTTGTTGACAAGTCACTTGGTTTAGTGAGATCCCTTTGGAACTCTTCACAGTCAGCTTTGGACTTCCCTATCTTGAGTAACTTTGTATCATCTACAGACTTTCCCACCTCACTGTTTACCCCCTTTTCTTAATTTCCAATTACCTCCTTAACTATTAGGGAGGAATGGCATGTGCCCTTTTTTCTGCAATTGACCATTTGACAGCAATACTCATCTGCCAGACAAGAGGCTGCCTCCTACCTACCTCTGCTTTTCAGCCCAATTGGCACTAGCTTAGCAGCATCCACTAACTAGGAAACAGCAACAGGAAAGCTCAAGCACTAAGTTAGTGTGATTACAAAATGACACCAGCAATTTTTGAAAAAGAATTGAGTCACCTGTCCATTACAGGAAGGCAGAGAGATACAACAAATACATGACATTTAGAATTTGAAACCAGATTATAACCACTTTAAAACTAGGTCAACATTAGGCCCATTTTGAGACTCGGTAAGTTGACGAAGCCCCTTCAAGCACGGATAGTGTTGTACTTACATTTACTTTTAATAACTTGCTGTTTAGAGATGAATTTTCCAATAGTTTTCTTTTCCTATGTCTGTCTGCTGTAAAAGCTGAACTATAGTAAAGGAATAAATTAGTTAAAACATGTTATTTACTATAAAAAAACAATATAAAATGGACAAAGTGAGTGCGCATTCATCTTAATGTCTAACAGTTACATCTGCAACAGATCTTTAACATTCAACAGCAGATAGGCCTTCCCCGGGGTTTCAATGTATGCTTTTATAGAGGTACAATAAACACTTAATATTTGTCTTAAAATAGACTGTATCTTTTCCAGAGCACTGACTCAAAACAAACTCTTATTTTAATAGTGTCTAGTATCTGAATTAATGTAATTATGTTATGCTACAGCGAGTACCCTGAAGCACGTCCTAATTAGCATGCAACTGCTGATCTGAAATAAACTTCATATTTTTTTAATCAAAGGGACACTTCATATAGAATTTCTCCAGTGGCACGTCTTGTCTTCAGAAGTGTCTCTCCAGAGCTTTAGAAAGACTTTTATTTTAAAGTGCAAAGTCAACCAATTTAAGGCAGAAAACAACTTGAACGACAAGCTTTGCAGTTTCTCTCAGACAAACACTAACAACATTATATCAAAAAAGTCCATTCCTAGAAAATTATTGGGTGTAATGGACTAAGGGCTTCATATGTTGCTAATCAATGACAGTCACTTAAAGGCTATAGAAGTATGTTTAGTTTAAGATAAGCTTTTAGAAGACAAAGTGCCCAAGTAAGAAGTGAACTATTTTACAGTTATTCAAAACAGCTGGAAACCTATAAAAAGGACAAGATAAACTGTTGAGGTGCTACTGGTTCATGAGAAATTATGCAGTGTACCATTGCAGTGTGATCCAACGTGTCTAGGTCCTCCACTGCTGTATGCAAAATAGATCAGTGTTTGTCAGGCCAGGGTGAGGGAGACTCCCAAACAACAACAAGTTCCTTGATAGAAATGTGCATCATAGGATAACCGTGTTCCTCCAAGAGTGCTCTGGCACCAGCCAAGAGGCAAAATATAAAATATAAAAAACCTAAAAGACATGTAGGATGCTATAGCAACGTTCTTCAATATTTCCTTTGCCATTTCAAGTCTATAGTTTAAATCCTTTTGACCATGAAGTCACTGTAATGGGCTTTTACCTTGGGACATGAGTACTAACCATCCAATGGCCTTGACAGTGGCAACCTTCACCTCTGAAAAACTAAGTTGCAGATTTTCTCCTAGGCTTCCCTAAATATTAAATACATCCCTCATCCACGTGTTGTACACTTTAATTAACCCAGCAAAAAACCGAATGAAAAACAGTGTGTTAGGATTTCCTAGCCCCATTCACATGAGACAGCAACTGGAAGTGGAGAGGGCCTCAGATTAGGACAATGCCAAACGGGAGATTCTGATGCTAAAGTGACACATTTAGCGTACCAGTATCAGAAGATTTTCCCACATCACAGCCACTTATTAGTGGTATTGGTGTCTGAACTCTGGGGCAGCCAAACAATATTTGGAAGGACCTGTGTGTGCCTAGACTTCTACAAGGTATTTTGCAAAGTTTCCAAGCAAACTATGAAAGCCCTAATATTTTGCTCTCCTGAACTGGCTGCAGCATCTGCATAATAAAGATGATAATAATTCTCAGTAGAAGAGAACTAGGTAAGTCACAATAAAGCACTGCTCTTCTATAACTAAGTATACAATTATTATAAGTTCATGAACTTTCCTCATCTTCAGATGTTCAGAAACCAGGCCACCTGGTTAACATTTAACGGGCTATTTCCCGCTTCCATTTCCACTTTAAGTTCTCTGCTCCAGAAACCAAATCTTACTTTTGGGAACCCATGCCTGCTTCTTGGCAAGACATTTCCCAAGACATTCTTGACAAGGACAAGTCTGAATGCCTCAGTCAGCACGTAGACACAGTTAATCGCGTTTCCATGAGTTTCAATGTAGAAGTCATCCCAACCCCTTAATCCTGGTATCTCTTTTAGGTAATGAAAAGGCTTGTACAAGGACAATGTACGAAAAGAAAATCCATTCAAATGAAACAATATCCAAGTCCACCCAGAGCGGGGTGGGGAGTGGTAAGCAGGTTACTTACTTTTCCAAGTTCTGTAGGTGTTCCCTGACTTTCTGTACCAGGCCCAGCTTGGTATCATTGACTACAAAATCATCACAGCGATAACTGCAAGAAAAACAAACAGCAAGCGTAAAGGGTGTCAGTGACGCATAGCACTTCAAAGCCTGGATATAGCAGATGAGTTCACATGATTATGGGAGCAAGTACTGGAGGCAATAGGTATTTAGTGTAAGAGATGGAGGGATCTCAAACAAAGGAGGCAAAACGTTGAATTTAACCCACTTCTCAAAAACTGTTTTTCTATTTACAAGAGGTGCAGGCAGCTTCTTACTCTCGTACCCTCTTTTCTCTACTGCAGCCAAACAACAGCTTGTAAAATTAAATTCATGACTCCAACTATTATCTTCCCACCAAAAAGTAAAACTAAAAGCATCAAGTGTCATTAGTCCTACTTCAGAACTCCAAGGCTCCAAAATGCAAACATACTCTGTGGAACTGATACTGGCATTAGCAGCTCTGGTTCAAAGAAAAGCCATACCACTGGGACAGAAACTTTAGCGTACGCAGGACAGGCAAATGAAAGCTGCGATTGTATGTTTTCTCAATTCAAATAATTAAACTGATTGTGCATTGTCATGCCATGAGCCCCATTGTGCTGGGTGCTGTACGCACTTAAAGAAGAGAGAACAAAGGAGAGAGAATGCTCCTGCCCTGAACAGCTTACACTCCAAACAGAAGAGACACAAAAGGGTGGGGAACCAAGGCACAGACAGATTATGTGATTTGACCTAAATTGTACATAAAGTCTGTGGAAGAGCTGGGAGGTCTTGGTTAAATTTCCAAATCCCAGTCCAGTGCCTTAAACACAAGCTCATCCAATAGGTTTTTGTAAGATGTATTTCCGCTACAAATTATTTGTCCAAGAAGGTTTTATGTATGTGATGTACAATGGGGGCAAGCAGCATGGAAATGTGTATAAATCAAATAAGCATTTGGAAGCTGTCAGGAGAAGCAGCAGCAGCAGGGAGGCTGTTATTAACAGAAACTATTAACTGTGTTGTATAAAGAAAGAGCCTGATTCCCCAACTGCCTCCACACACCATTTAAAGTCAGCATAAAATTCTATCAAATCAAACTGGCAGCATTTTCACCTCCTCTGCAGAAGTGAGATTACACAAGTTGCGTGAAAGTAGAGAATCAGGCCCCAAGACATTTGTAACACAGCCAATGAACAAGTGATAACAGAGAATCCTTAAAACATATAACAACTTCAATGCACATTTCACAGCAGTCTACATATTCTTCCCGAGATGAAGCTCTTAATGAGGGCAGATTGCTCAATCAGAAAAGCAGCATGAACTGAGTCCACTATCAAAATCTACACTTCTGGAGAAGCTATATTCCACTCTCACGAACAGCTAGCTATACTTTAATCCTGTATAAATGACAGGTTTCAGAGTAGCAGCCCTGTTATCTGTATTCGCAAAAAGAAAAGGAGTACTTGTGGCACCTTAGAGACTAAAATTTATTTGAGCATAAGCTTTCGTGAGCTACAGCTCACTTCATCGGATGCAAATGCATCTGATGAGGTGAGCAGTAGCTCACGAAAGCTTATGCTCAAATCAATTTATTAGTCTCTAAAGTGCCACAAGTATTCCTTTTCTTTTTAATCCTGTAATTTGACATGCAGTTAAGACTACCAGCTTCCCAATACAGTGCATCAAAACAACTGCAAGATCCACTCTTCAGGCAGCTCAAGCTTTCCAAAGGTCCCCCACCAAAGAACTCTTCATTGCAAGAGTCTACTCTAAGAAAATACATAAGCTGTAACTAGTGAGAACAATTCTACAGCATGCAATATTCATGATCATAGTTACTAGGTCTACAATAGTGAAGTTGACAATGGTAGGAAATGGAGCTGCCTTAGAAGAGGTCTAGAAAGGATGAACCAGAACCAGAGAGGAATCCTGCACACATGAAGAAGGGAGGAGAAACGTCGTCTAACATTTCTTATTGCTGAAGCCTCACCCAGATTACAGCGCACTGTTTAGACACCGTATAAACATATAGCGACGGTCACATCAAGAATTTTGCAATAAATGCTTTAAACGTACACGCACAGCTAGCAGCCTCTTTCTAACAGGAGGCTAGGCCTTCAGGGAATGCTTGCAAAAAAAAACCATGCTCCACTCTGTCTTTTGTCTTGAGGTACAAGTAAATCCACAGTGTGTGCATGCATTTGGGGAGGGGGAGGAGGATGGGAAAAAAGATTTATGTCCCACAGAGAAGATTGCTTCAAGAGCATATCCCCGACTGCTCTCAGCTAAGCCTCTCATATTCCCCTCCCACATATGCACACAGAACAAAGGAGACAAAACTTCCCCTCCACGGGTTTGATGCGGAGCCGCTCAGCTGCATCCCCTTTGCTGTTTGTTGGGTCAGAGATGATGCAGGGGGTGTCACTTCAAAAAGATGCAGCAGCCAGGGATCTGAGAGAAACCCAGACTTCAGTCCTGAAAAAGCCCCAGTCATGTGGAGGCTCCCAACATCTCTCAGCATTGGAGGCAGAGTCAGTGCAGATGCAATGCTACTTTGAGCCACCAGAATGCAAGCACTGCACACTAATGCTTCCCATAGGAGAACCAGTACTATACAGGGGCTGGAGGAGAAAGGGGCAAAGTGCATTCTAACTGCCCTATGTAGACCCTATTGACACATGCTAGAAGGTTCCTAATGCACATTAGCACAATACTGAATCAGATGAGACTACATGGACTCATGCTAGCTTTTAGAGTGTGTTAGCAGGGTCTATACAGAGCATTTAGAGCACTCTACTGTTTACAACCCTCTGGTATGCACTGCCACCCCTGTACATTAGCCCTTACTTACTGAATAAAAATGACAGGTTTCAGAGTAGAAGCCGTGTTAGTCTATATTCGCAAAAAGAAAAGGAGTACTTGTGGCACCTTAGAGACTAAAATTTATTTGAGCATAAGCTTTCGTGAGTTACAGCTCACTTCATTTTATCTCATATACAGAGCTAAAGGAAGAGCACTTCTATATTTTAAGTTTATTTCCTTGAAAATATTTACTTTCTGAACTGTAGCCATTTCTCTCCTTTTCCCTCTAATATAAGACTTGCTTAGTTTTTTTTTGTTTGTTTGTTTTTTTAAAAGTGTGAATACATAACAGGCTCAGGTTACTCTCCTGCTTGTCTCAATCAGTGCTACATGAGATACTTCAACAATTCACAATTTTTTCATTGCAGAAATCTTTGAGATAGTTCACAAAGTCAGCAATATTACTAACCTTAATTCAAATATAAATAACTTGCCCTGTTGTAATTTAAAAACATTTGGAGTTGAAAAATGAAGGGACCAGAGCACCTTTTTGCAGAAAATGATATCCACTAGATCAGCTTGCATAGGATTTCTGCAAATGCTGTATGCAAGAGAAGAAATTCACTCAAATTTCTTAAAACAACTAAGTTTTAGTTGTTCACTAAACTAAGTGACCCAATTATCACTTCCAAGTATGAAATATACAGCCACAGAATGGTCACTGTCAATAAAAGGAAACCAATAAAGAAACAGGTTTTCTCCATCTATATTACCGGTGACATCCTATTAGGAAAAAAGAAGGGACCAGTTAAGTTTGCTTTACCTTTCATCCATTTATGCTTTTTTTAAGTAAAAGTACTTTGCTTACATTGGTCAGTTCCCTGATCACGCTAACAGGGTACTGCTGTTTGTGTTTCTTTCCAACAAAGCCCACTACTTTAGGGCAAGCTACACACAGCCCAACTCTGAATCACTGGAAAGGATGGAACAGATCGATGCTGGGGTGGCTTGTGTTGTCCCTAGCACCAACATGCCCATGCTCCTGCCTGAATGGGCACATTAGGGATTCAGATCGAATCCAGCCTCCATCTGGATCAAGGCTAATCTGGATTCAATCTGAATCCATGTGTAACAGCCTCCATCTGTAAACAGGTAATGAAAGCCAACCTAAATGAAACAGCAACAGAACATTTTATCTTCAAAGCCACTAATATATGGATATAACAGGCTGCCAGCTGCTAAATAGACAATTAACTATTCCTTTAGTTCTCAGGTCCTTGTTAAGTCCAAACCCCAATAAAGAGACTTACAAAGCCTGTTTTCAATATAAAAGTTTTCATGATACTTCAGCATTAAATGGACAGTTTAATTTAAGCCATTGTAAACTCAAGCACTACTGTACTACAGAAAGAGTGGAAAATAAAACTGACTAGAAACAAAAGTTAAACTGATTAAGTTTAGAGTCAAACCAGTATTTGAAAAAAAAAAAAAAAAAAAAGGAGGAGCAACAGCAGCATTGGAACAATAGCACAATGGAAACATCAAAATAGAAATCTTGTTTAAAATCCAATCTAGTTTTTAGTTTAAGGAGTTTTAAAATAATGAGATTTCTACCTAAATGCCAGGTGAATATTGACACGTTCTTTTAATTTGTGATCATTAGGATTACCACGGACTGAACTGTGTGCCACTTGGCATATTGCAGATCTACAGTATGCTTTTAACAAAAGGTTGTATGGGATAAAGTGTGTAGTTCAGGGAGGGGGCTATAAAGAATACTTCCTTATATGGTATAGCATGGTATTTTCCCCTCTTATATACTTTCTATTTTTTGCATCTCAGCTCTAAATCCCCGGCCTCATCCCTCCTACCCCCTATAAGTGCTAAAAATGGCCTTAAGCCATAAATGTACTGCTCCAGGGAATTGTTAAATTTAATGCTGGACAATACCACTAGGTCACAGATCCTCAAGCTGCTTTATAAATCTCTAGTGAAGTTTAGAGAGACATACGGTAAGGTTAAGAACAATTAAAATAATCAAATTTCCTTAACCATATTAATACCTTAAATTCCTAAATTGAAGAATAAAAACAAAAACAAAAAACCTTAACTTATTTTTCATCACTAATGCCACCTGCTTTTTAAATTCCACTCATAGTGGACTATGACAGTTTATACATCAAGTTTCACTACTGGTTTTCATGCACTAGCATGATCAAATGTTTAGATAGCAGCCATCTCAAAGTAATGTGTAATTTTTATTCATTCAATCTTCAAATGCAAAAAGCTTCATTTTTACAAACCTTACGTTTTGAGCCTTAATCAACACAACCATATCCCTTTAAGACAGGGGTTCTCAAACTGGGGGGTTGGGACTCCTCAGGGGGTCACGAGGCTATTATGTGGGGAGTCATGAGCTGTCAGCTTCCACTCTAAACCCCACTTCACCTCCAGCATTTATAATATAGTGTTAAATATAAAAAAACAAGTGTTTTTAATTTATAAGGGGGGGGGGGTCGTACTCAGAGGCTTGCTGTGTGAAAGGGGTCACCAGTACAAAAGTTTGAGAACCACTGCTTTAAGAGAAAAAAGAAGGAGGAGTACTTGTGGCACCTTAGAGATGAACAAAGAAAGCTTATGCTCAAATAAATTTGTTCGTCTCTAAGGTGCCACAAGTACTCCTCCTCCTTTTTGCTGATACAGACTAACAAGGGCTACCACTCTGAAACCTGCTTTAAGAGAGAACAACAAGACTGAGAAGTCAGAAATTTGACCTACCAGTTGAATCTGGGATAACACACACCAGAAGCATATTATGCAAATATATGAATAATACTCTTTCCCCTGCTCTGCTAGTCATCTGTATGCATGTTAGAACAGAGCAAAGAGATTTACAAGAATCCTCCTTCAGGAAATCTTATACTTCAGGAAGCAGGCTTCTTATAAATATCATTTTACTGCTAGTGCACAGGAAAAGAGAAGAGCACAGCAGGGGAAAGCATTTTGTGCTAGCCCGAGAAGCAAAACCTCTACTCCTTGTAAGCACATAGTGGCTGGTTAGAGTAAACTGAAAAGCCATTTACAAGTTAAGAACTGAAATTCAGGAGTCTACATATCTCCTGAAACTCATGCTCTCATCCCCAATATAGGAAGCTGCACTCTATCTACTGCTTCAAGAGAGTTAGCAGAGAGTCAAAATACAGAACCCTAAACATGAAGGAAAGGAAGATTTGATTTTCAAGTATCTTTGTGAATGTATTCAAGAATGTATTTCTTACACACAGCCCCCTCTCTATACAGACGGTGAGAGAAGGAAGGCACATCTACTAGCTTGGGAAATTCCCCTTTGACAAACTACTCTTACCAGAAAAAGAGTGAACATTACAGCAGGAAGTCATGGCTTTCTAGTGTCCTAAACTGCAGCCAGAACACGTTCTAGAAATAAGAAGAGATTTATACCCCATTTTATTTTTCAAACGTGTGGAAACTGATGTTTTGGGGGGGGGGAAAACAGAATCTGCTGAAAAACAAAATCCTTTACACCCAAATATTTACATGTAATGTTCCTTCTAAGTATTTTTCTGTGTTCTGCAAAATGTGGAATATTTATGAAATGTCTAATCTCTCAGGCCGCAAAGATGGCCTCAGTTATGGCACTGCTATTTTTGCAGCTATCACAGTCCTATCAGTGTGTAAACAGCCAAGAGTCTGAGACTAATTGCAGGAAGCTATTTGATCTAGTTTTGATTTATATCGAGGTTACGTGCAAACTACAAATACAAATTAAAATACCTTAGCTATGCATGTCAATACTAGTATATGACATTCCAGGGCACAGTCCAGACCAGCAAGGGGCTGTGTCACCCTGACCCTCCAACCTGGGGAATCTCACAATATTTTGCTGCTGTAGCTTCCAACCTGGGCCCCTCACAAACATCATGCTGGTCACCCTCTTAAAGTGTCTGTGTATAGCTGCAGCCTGCCAGCCACCCTCCAGTCACACTGTGGTTTCCACCAGCTTTGGTTACCACTTGCAGAGTGACCCCAACACACTCCCAGTCCAAATTCCCCCCCCCCCCCGCCCTCTCCTGAACAGCTCAAACTATTTTAGGTCCATTGCCCCTCTAAGGGGATTAACATCCAATAGTTGGCAACTTTAAATGGAGTTATCCACACAATTCAGTTTAAAACACAACACTGGGTTAGTTTTGATTAAAGAAGAAAAGTTTATCTAACTGCAAAGGTTTTTAGTGAGTACAAGTATAAGCCATTAAAGTCAGAAATGGTTCCAAGAAAAATATGCTTCTTTAGTACTAAAACTAGACTTGGTTCAAGGTGAAATCCCTTACCCCATGTTTCCAGTAACATTGCTGAACAAAGTCTCAGGCCAGGATCTGCTCCCAAAGTTCAAAGGCTCTTTCTTTTGTCTTTAGGTGAAAGAGAGAAAGATGGATAGGGAGGACCACCTTGGTGTATTTTTGCCCCTTGCTTTTATAGTCCCCCTTTTCCTGAGGATTACCCCTAGATAAAGTTTATTCATGTTGTGAGGACAAAGACAAAATTGCAAGGGAAAGAGATTTCAAGCAGTTTGCTAAGATACAGATCTGTTTGTTCCTGCCCCGCTCCCTTGCCAAAGAATGGCCACTTGATAGGTGTTTGCCCATCAACTTTCCAGACACCTGGCTAGAGGCATCAGCTTCTCCTTTGTCTTTGAAAAACTGGTTTACCCAGACTTGTCTGGGAAACGCATTTCAGACCTAATTTCAGCTTATGTTTATAAAACTTTACTACACACATTTCATATTATTGACCAGTGAGGAGTTAGTTTTCTGATATGTCAAAAAGTATATTTTATACAAAGATTAAAATAGTGTGTAGGATGAAATCCTAGGTATGCAGGTCAGTCTGAGGGACAGAAATGTTCCTGAACTGCTGATCCAATTTTTGTACGATTAATTATTTGTATGATTACAATCTCCCTGTCCCCATTGTGTGTAGGTCTATGGCACTACCTAAGAGCTGAAGAGATGTGCCCTCTGGCCAGCAGAGAGCCTTCCTGCAGGCTAAATGGGGACTTGTGGCACAGTAGTGAAATGCAAGCTCTCTTTGCTACTACACACAGGGAAAGGAAATAGCAAAGTCCTCTTTCATACAGCCAGGCAGCCTTCCCTACACACAACCTTTCAGCTTCAAAGCTCAATGCATGAACTGCAAGAGGGAGATTTAAGAGTCAGAAGTACTAGTAGTTAGAAGTAAAATCTCAGGATTTTATTTTGTTATTCTAACTTCTGAATGCTAGTGGCAAGCCACACTATTTGCATGACACACTAACATTAATCCTAAACGCATGCTCACTTGAAAGGCACAGTGTCACGTAAATGTGATTTGCATTATGCTGTCTAAGTTTATAAAGCCACTGAGTAACATTTTAAAAAGCGTTAGTGCAGTAGTTAATCACAACTGGAATCCACCAAACAATTTACATAAACTGGTAAGCTTTAGTTGAGCAACAGCCATTGTTCTACAGACTGAAGTTACAGGAGCATAGAGAAATCTGAATAGTGTCAGCCTTAGTCTAGTCCAATTATTCGCTCTTCCATGAGCACCACCACCACAAAATATTAATTGGAATTGATCGCAAGTATTTTGAAGTAAAGACTGTATAGAACTAGAACTGATGTACTGTGAATGACTGTACTGGATGCAGGTTCTCTCCCACATGTAAGAGATTTACAAAATAAAATGCTGACCATGCTGAATGGCCTATGGAATCAGTTTTGATAATGTCCCTAGAAGACAACTGCATTTGACCAGATGCTGCTATCCTTTTCCAAATGCTAGAGTGAAAGCACTGAGGCCTTTTGGTGAAAGCAGAAAAATTCTGCTTCTGTAACGTGTCCAGCTTTGCATAACTGCACAAAATGCATCCGATGAAGTGAGCTGTAGCTCACAAAAGCTTATGCTCAAATAAATTTGTTAGTCTCTAAGGTGCCACAAGTCCTCCTTTTCTTTTTGTTCATTTCCTAGTGAATTATAAAAAGAAAAGAAGTACTTGTGGCACCTTAGAGACTAACAAATTTATTTGAGCATAAGCTTTCGTGAGCTACAGCTCACTTCATCGGATGCATTTGGTGGAAAATACAGAGGGGAGATTTATATACACACACAGAGAACACGAAACAATGGGTTTTATCATACACACTGTTTCTTCACTTCAGCAGGTGAGTATTGTAGTTGAAGGAATCCATTTTTTCATGTTCTCTGTGTGTGTATATAAATCTCCCCTCTGTATTTTCCACCAAATGCATCCGATGAAGTGAGCTGTACCTCACGAAAGCTTATGCTCAAATAAATTTGTTAGTCTCTAAGGTGCCACAAGTACTTCTTTTCTTTTTGCGAATACAGACTAACACGGCTGCTACTCTGAAACCTGTATATAGGCAATAAAACAGTCCTGCAAAATAGCATCTGATATATGTTTTCAAACCTGTTGCACAATTAACAGAAGAGATAGCCAACATTTCAAATATTATCCAGATCAAATTCCTATCCACATGCTTACTTTGATGATGAGCAGAGTACAGAATATGTAATGCCAAGAACTTCCTTGCAACATTAAGACTGACAAGTCAGGAAATTTAGACTTAATCTTCACACAGCAACCTATCTCTGCGGCCTTGTGCATATACAACAGGGATTTTCAATACATCATCACACTGGACCCTGTGCCTCTTCATTTGGCAGAGAAAAAATATAAATGGAAGTAAACTCCACCTAAGACCATTAAAACTGCATTCTCCTATGCCTATCAATTCATATAAAGCATTTGGTATTGCTGCATGTATAACATAAGCCTTAACTCTTAATTTTCTGACTTGCACTAAACAATTTCTCTTGGCTCAGACCGCTTAATCCAGGGTTCCTTGAGGACATTTAACATGGAACCATTCCTTCTTACAGCAGAAGACCTGAGGCATCAGAGCACGGACTCTCGCTGATCCAGTACACCAAGATATTAAGTCACCTGCTCAAAATTGTGTCTTATTCAGAGGAGGAGATCTGTCCTGTAGAGTTATGAGAACATCACATTCAGAACTACGCAGCTATTTAAATCCCATTCTTCCTTTCCCCTTGAGCAATCACATATGTAGTAATAATGCTGAATCTGAGAGGAAAAAAAACAACAGATGCTGTCAACAATTCTGCTTGGGGTGGAGGAGGGGAGAAAGATGGTGAGCATCATTTCCACAACATCACTCCCAGCCTTTGCTGCCTGTTTGCTCAGTTTACAGGACTATTGCTAGCAGAGCAAACTCAGCCAGGGCTGTGTTCTGCCTCTTATATCTCCATTTATAAAGATTCTGCTATTTGAATTTGGTTGACAGTTTAATTTCGCACCCAAGTAGGTTCTAGCTCCCACTCTCATAGCCATATTGCTCTGCAAAGCTTCCATCAAGAAAAACTAGTCTTTTCACCAGAAAGTCAGCAGAGAAGATGACACAAAGGCACACATGAGCAGATCCGTTGCAAGCAGATCAGTTGGGCAAGAATTCGCCATTTTTACTTAATCACTCACTCTTCTGACCATAATCATACTTGAACCATTTTAAATGTTTATGCTGCACAAGACTGGCTAACTCTATGAAATGAGGAACTGGAATGGACTGGTCCTCTTATTTGCATTCCAAAGATACGCTCTTATATACCTCTAAACATGAAAGGCTATACAAAAATTGGCGCAACTAAACAAATCCGCATTATACATATTGAAAAACATTCTTGTATGTCACTTGTAACATAGGAATCTAGCTTTAATCACAGATCTAAAATACATCTCAAAGCAGAGAGAACTTTCACATACTGTTTCTATTTTGAAACAGCCAAGGCTGGGAATATGTATACAATGACTTTAAAAAATATATAATGTTTCTCTAAGTTCCAAATGGGTTACTAATATCTGCACATCTGAATATATAACAATGTCATGAACTGACATGCTGCAAATATTTACTTACCAATATGTACTGTAACTACTGCAATCCATACACACAGTATGCTGAACTTTGTCTTGCTTTTCTGTTTTCTTATGATTGGTTAAAGGAATCTGTGCATCTTCATAATGTTTCTTTGCATGGCCATTCACATATCTTAAAGAAAGGAGAGACCACAAAAAACTCTTTGTATTTTAAACGGTTATTTAACCAAAGCCTAAGGGAAAAGATATAGTAGTCTTAAAAAAGAAAAAAAAAAAGTAAACCAAATATAGCTGTTAGTGTGTTAAATATGCAAGTCACCTCTATAAAAAAAAAAAAAAAAAAAAAAAAAAAGAGACTTTGCAATTATAAACACTGCCTAAACTCCTTTTAAAATCTCTCCTCCTCAGGCATGCGTGCACGCGCACACACACACACACACTCTCTCTCTCTCTCTCTCTCTCTCTCTCTCTCTCTCTACACTGGTCTCTTTAAGCCAACCCCTGCATATGAGCCTCTTATGGCCTGCCACATATTTATAAAGGAAAAGAATGTTAGCTCTCCTTGTCCACATTAAGACATCAGCATTTAGTTTATCCTTCTCCACCCCAGTACGCTTCTCCTACAGCCTCGCTTTCTTTCCTTCCAGTGTTCACCATGTCTGCAATAGCTTTAACTGAACACTAACTCCTACATACAAGTATATCCGTTTTAAGCTCCACTGCTCTGCAGACAGCGATTTAAAACTGAAGCACTTGCATTTTATTGTAAAGTCCATGAATTTGGGAGGCACTGGGCCTGAGGTCACGTAATGAAGAGCAGTTTAAGTCTGTAGAGTCCTTTGTATATAAAAAGCATACCAGGTGAAAAGGTGAACATTTTCACCCCCAAAATTTGAGCTGCTCCTGTAAATCTAAGGCTCTCCAACAATAGGAAAAAAAGTTATTAATTTGGAAATGCAAGAGATACTTTTGTTGTGTTGTAATTCTTCTCTCCTCCCCAAATCTAGGTGAGAGAACAACGTGGCACTTCCAGTGAAGATATGGGTGACTATCGTCTCTTCTTTGTATTTTAAATGTTACCTGAACAAAAGATCCTGCTGGTTCCCTACATCCTAAAGATTTCCAGACCACAATGATAGTGCTTTCTCATTCAAGTACGTTTAATTCCTGGGTTGACAGCAGTTCTAAGATCTAACACACACTGAGTAAAAATGTAATTCAAATCCTATTAACTGTATATAACAAAGGTTTGGTAACAGTTTAAAAAAAAAAAACCACACAGAATAAGTAAAATATTCCAAGCTATGGATTTCAGCCTTTGATCATTCATATAATATGGCGCTATTTCCCATCTACCTCCCTCCAAGCTATTAACTTTTGAAATACAGGAAAAATCAAAGGGTTTTTTTTTGTGCTGAAGCTTTTGATATGAAAGAAATGATTCAAGTAGTTAGCATATTCTTACCTCTACAGAAACAGGCAGTTAAAGTAAACTTAAAATACAATTTACTGGGATCTATCTAAGAAAGAAACTCACTAAGCTTAATAGTGGTTTTCAAGGATAAAAACCTGGCAGTGCATGTGGTAGACCTCAGTTTAAGTGTTTTTATTTCCCACAGTTTTTATCTGAATGTGACAACCAGCTAGACTAACCTTAGACATGCACATCTCAAAACACATTTACCAGCAAATTTCTACTACGTCTTTTGAAGTGTGAATCATCATCTCAACCACTACATTGTTGTATGCACGTATTTCTGTGTATTTCAATGTACATCAAAATCAGATAAAGACACACCTGCACCAGCTGCTGTCAATATAGCTAAGGGAAACTTTTATTCTAAGGTACCCTGAAAACACATTTAAGATCTTTTCAGTTTAAACTGGATACTTGCTATCTCACAATGTAAGTTGGGCAAGATTTTGATTTAGAGAATACCAAGAAATACCTATTTGTTTTTAATCTGCTACAGCAAAAGCAGCTTTATTTTGAATCAGTCAATGCAGTAAACTCCTTTTGTAAATATAAGAGTTTCAAATATTATGAAGGCCTTTACAAGAAAAAATAAAATGTAGTTCCATTGCCACTGTGTCTTCAGCTTTAAACAGTTCCACTGACAAACCATATTAACTGCTACTACAACATTAACTACTTGTGCTTTTAATTCAAAAGAAAAGCACCTTATCACCCCCAAAATTTGAGCTGCTCCTATAAATCTAAGGCTCTCCAACAATAGGAAAAAAAAAGTTCTTAATTTGGAAATGCAAGAGATACTTTTGTTGTATTGTGTTCAGCATGAGTGTATAAATCGCTGAACTGCAATAGCGCCTTTGACATTATATTCCGGTGTAGAGGAACAATGGAACAGGGACATTCAGAGCCTTTGGAGGGAGATTGTTTTAAACAGAACAAGAAGCAGAGGAAAGGTGATGAAAAAGAGAGCATTAAAAAGGCAGGATAAGTAATTTCCAAATCAATATGTGCTGTACGTACCTTCCACAATGGACACTGGAACAAGTCAGACAGACCCAGGGACTTTTATTGGATCGGCACACTATTAAACAAAAAGAAAGTCAGGTGAATTGGCTGTGATATTACAGTTATAGAATCCAGTGAGCTGGAACCAGCTCTCCTCTAGCTCCACGTTGACTGTATGGTTATATAAAATATCAAAATAGTCATGTTAAGCTATAGTAGGAACTGCAGGAGAGGAAGCTGATAGCAAGGCATATTAATCTTCCTTCATTTTTAATTTCAGGCATATAGGCATTTACCTACTATTCATATTGCAAAGGATCACATTTTTGCTTTCATTAGATCACTATTTGATTTTCAAATACAATATAAAAACATCACAAATTACAATTCCAAAACCAGCAGTGAATGTTTTAAAGCATTTATTTTGTCTTTTATCACTGCAGCCTGCAAGACTGAAAAAACCACACCTATAGTCACTGCACTGAATGCTCATTTCTGTATGCAAGTGCTGCTGCAGGTCTTAACTATAACATTTTAACCTTTCAGTCATGTGCTGGACACGTGAAAGGACTCTGTTTTATAGTCCAATCTAGAGCACAGAAGGGAAAGTTCAGTGTTCTGGTTAAAAAAGCTACAGTTCTTAAGGTGTCTCAATACTTGCATAAGATCTTTACACATACACCCTGTCATAGATCCTAGCGAGTGCCCCTTCCTGCTATCCACTAGGACCCACAACCATTGAGCACACATTTATAGCTCTCCTTAACCAGCCCTCAAAGTATGCCACCCCTGAAGAGAGCAATGAGAAGAGTAGGAGGTCCAGGGAGAAATGCCTCAATTTAGGCAATAGGTTAAACTAACTAAAAAATATCAATCAGCCTTTGTCCATGCTCCAAATGTTTAAAGGACCATATAGAAAGACCTGGCTGTGATCTCTTGAAGAATCTGAATACTAATGTTTTCACAGGGTAACAGATGTTTACCGGTCCCATACAGATGCATCATTGCTCATAGCCACATGTATTTTTCCAGGCTGTTTCTTAAAATAGACATCAACACTGTCGCAAAACTTGTAATGGAATGGTCTCCACTGACAACAAGAGTACAGAACTGCCACAGGAACGCCGAAGGATGTGCATTAGAACACAAAGAATACAGGTCATCTTTGAATGCAAGTTGCAAATCTGTGTTCTTGCACATTAAAATAGAAACTTCTGCACATTCAGCTCTTGTACTATATTAGTGTCAAATCTCAGACTCAGAACAGTTAGTAAATTTGCTCTTCATTATATCTGCGAATATAATGTCTAATATTGAAATGCAGTTTTCCTTGTGGAGAGAAAAGTTTAAGCCCAAAAATTTTACCAACCTTTAAAGGGGGCACTGGGCCAAAACAGCCATATTTTACAATAAAATCCTAACTCCATCCTAGATTTAGAACTCCAAGAATTTAAATAACTGACTTTTCACCATTAATAGTGCGTTTCCTTTTTTAATTTCACCCAGGTAGGAAGATAAAAGTAGACAGGGCAGTTCACTTCTTAAGAGAATGTTCATTTTCAGATTCATAAGCACAATGCTGTTGTGTGGTAAATTCACAACCCCTCACAGGAATATTTAAATGTAAAATCTCGAATACATTTACTATGGAAAAAAGCACTCCTATTCATATGTTGTAAAACTTATTTTAAAGAATCTACAGTATTTGACAGTGACTATTACAAATTGTTCTCTCATAGACTCAGACCAGTGGTCCCCAAACTGTGGGGTGCGCCACCCTAGGGGAGCACAGTGGAATGTGCAGGGGGCCATGGCAGGCCCGGACCAGCCCCCCGGGGGGTGGAGAGGGAAAACCACTCCACTCCAGTCCCAGTTCCAGTTCCGCTCCGGTCCCAGCCACAGTTCCAGCAGCCCAGACACTAAAAGCATGGCTCCCTCTCCCCCGTCCTGCCCCACTCACCCCCCATACCCCGCCCTGGCTCCTGGGGGCGTGTGGACTAGGTAAAGGGCGGGGGGCAGAACTGAAAAAGTTTGGGGACCATTGACTCAGACTTAATGTCAGAAGGGACCATCTTGATCATCTAGCTGACCTCCTGCACATTGCAGACCACAGAACCTCACCCACCTGTTCGTGTAATAGACCCCTAACATCTGGCTGAGATACTGAAGTCAAATCATTGTTTAAAGACTTCAGGTTACAAAGACTCCACCATTTACACTAGTTTAAGCCTGCAAGTGACCCATGCCCCATGCTGCAGAGGAAGGCAAAAGTCATTTGAGTGGGTATGGTGGAGGAAAGCCCTCAAGATTCATTTTTAAATATACTATTGTTACTAAGACCCAGTCTACACTTAAAACTTAGATGGACCTAGCTACGTCTCTCCAGGCTATGAACATTTTGCACTGTGAGTGCTGTGGTTAGATCAACCTAACCTCTTACCTACCCTCCCAATGTAGATGCAGATGCTGTGCCGCTGTAGAACTTGTAGTGTAGATGTAACCTACATTTTCACTTTTTTGTTTTGTTTTAAAGAACAACTGTTTACATGGGAACCTCTGATATTTTTGTGGCTCTACAGCAGCAGATTTCACATCCCATTTCTGATCCCATAGATGATACTGGTAGACAACAGATAGGACAGAATGGGGCAGGACTGTGCTGGTTTGTATTTCAAATTAAAAAATAAATAGGAAGGAAAAAGTGTTTTTCAAGTGCAAAAGAACAAGACTGGTCCTTATAAAAGCACAGGCTCATGCAAATCCCTCCTCAGTCCATGTAAATTATAAAACCTCAACAATTGCCCCTCAAATAGAAGGGCCCATTTAGGATTGTAGAGGATAGTTGTACCAGAGGGGGGCTGCTGTCTGCAGTTGACAAAACATAGTACTGAGGATGAGGAAACAGATTCTCTGCTGATTGACAATTCCTGCAACACATTTGTTGGAAGGGTTTTTAGGCTATCATCCAACTTCCAAAGCAAAGAGCTACAGATCTAGCTGGATGTCAAAGTAGACTTGATTCACTGGGATTCTTAAGTCACAGAAAATACCATATATTCAAGAGAAGGGGGGAGGAGGGAGAAGAGAAACAATTTGGGTTATTTTTCTTATGCCTGTATTCACTGTTGCCCTTGGCTTTTTAAAATGCTACTTCAAAAATATAGGGAACAAAAGCATTTTGCAAAAATGCATCTAGAAGAGACTTACATCCTACAAACAGCTTAAGACTTTTAGTTGAGCAAAAAGCTTAATTAGTAGTATTCACCTCCCTTAGTCACTAGACAAGCTCAGGAACCTTGGCTGCTCTTGAACTAAAGTGTCTGCTACAGCAGTTACTAACTGCTCCGTTTTGCTGTATTTTTAGAATGGCCTTCAGTGTTTAGAGAAAGATGATAATATCTGAAACAGGGGAAAATAAATCTGTGCTGCCACAATGCTGGCTCAAATAGTGAATAATTTGCCATTGTACATCACCATCAGCTTGCTTGGAAATGCTGAAACTATACATTCGATCACATAACAGAGGGAAAATGCTGTCTTCTACAGTGTAATCACTACAAGTGAAACCTGAATACTAGTTAATTATTTTTATAGCACCCAAAGCAATCAAAGCACTTTGCAAACAAAAAAAGAGCAATGGACCCTTCCCCAAGAAGCAGTCTAACACCAAATGCATAGACTTATTCCAGTGAGTTTCATACTGAAATCCTGTGTAGTTAAGATCATTCAGAAGAAGGGTTCAGATTATATAAATTCCTTCCAGTTTCTCAAAAAGAAAAGGAGTACTTGTGGCACCTTAGAGACTAACAAATTTATTTGAGCATAAGCTTTTGTGAGCTACAGCTACAATTTCTGTGTCCCATCCTGATAAGTAACACTTACCAAACCTTAATCATTCTGTTCTATGCAGCTTGATGGGTGCATGCTCATCAAGGGCCCCCTTCCCCCCCCGCCTCACCCTCATGTTCTTTCTTCTGGGAGCACTTATGGATCTTGTAAGATATGTTACTTCACACAGCTCTCCAGTGTATTCCAATGAAGCAAGAACATCAGAAACAAAAGACCCTACGCCCTTACAGCATAGAGTTGTGGGCTTTGACTACAGACAATTTAGGTTTATGTGCTGCATACAAACAAAGCCTCAAATTAATAGTTTTGTGGGGGGCATGGATCAGCGTTCATGTCGCGCTCTCCATCAGTACCCAGCCCAGGCCGGGGAAGCTAATGATTCAACCAGTGGACCAAATCCAGTGATGAATCCTGGCCATGTGCCACCTGAGGCACGTTGCGCATACACTACAAATAGTTTTTTTTTAAAGAATCCACCTCATTAACTCAGACACACATACACAAAGAAAAAAGGATCAGGAAGAACAGGAGACAAACAGGAAACAGCCCTTTTAAAGTGCCAAGATAAGAACCCCTGTGTGATGCAGTACCCATGGAAGCATTTGGCATATGGTGTTACGGGTACGTAATGAACTCAAATTGGCTGCCTTGCAAATCACAGGGAGTAGAAATAACCTAAGGCCATGGCTACCACAGACTACTTCACAACCTGGACATGAAGAAACCGCTCCTTAACAACGGAATAGAGATAAAGAAAAAGCCATAAAACATTGGTATAACAAGAGCAACACTCTGGGTATGAAGCTCAGCCAGTAATTAATGAAGCCTAGAAGCTGGTTGAATAGGGACTGATATTAAGATCGTTGAGCAGTTTCCAATATCCGCTCTTTCATGCTTTATAAAACAGCTGAGGGCTTGACTACACAGGTAAATTTACCAGAGTTACTACACAGGTATACAATAGTAGTTACACTAATGTGACTCCCCATATGGACACTTTTTGTACAATTAGTGTAAAAATACTGTGTATTTGGAAAAACAGTGGCCTGTTTTCAGTCTCATTAGATCAGTACAAGCTAAATAAAAAAAAAAAAGCCACTGGTACTGTATAAGATAAGAGCGTCCACACAGGGTGAAAGACCAGTGTATATTAACAGTATAATTATACCTATATACCTGGTATTGACAAGACCTTGGGAGGGGGGACTACAGTACTGAGCTTCCAGGAAAAGTTGCAGGTAAAGAATAATGTTAAAAATATTTGGAAGCACAATCAGAATTGCTTTCACGTCCCCCATTTTTTTACCCCATACTGTCTAATAGTGACCCACTGCTCTGTTTTGCTAAGAAAAATGTCCCTAATTCATCTTTCTCAGAAGCTTGCCTGTCTGGCGCCTGAGACTGGCAACACAGCAAGACAAGTTGGGCAGACTCCAGCAGCAGCCCTTGAAGGGAAAAGTAGTAGCGGCTCACAGGGAAAAATGTGAAATAGCAGCTGTATTGCGTGATGCATGATGTGTCACAGGATAGACTAAATCAAGCCTATGAAACCAGGCCAAGATTCTCCTCTACTATCAGTTCTACAAAGACTTGAGGAGGTAAATAGGGAGGAGAGAGAGCTGCAAACCAAAAGGCTGGGAAATGATTAATAGTGTTGGGAAATCAAAACTTCACTAAAAACGTTAAATTTATACATTAAGTCTTTAATCAGTTTCATTTTGATGGAAATTTTCCATCAAACAGAACTCTGCACACTTGTGCAGGGTCTTCCATCTCAGGATGGTATAAAGTACTAGACTCATTTCTCAGAAACAGAGGCCAAGTGACTTGGCCAACATCACACTACTGGTAGCTGGCAGAGCTGAGACTAGAATCCAGGCCTCTTACCTTCTTTACTTATTTCCAACACACCTCTGACCAACATATTAACCCACAGAGACCTTCCTGCCAACACTACAAAAAGAAGGATTCTAGGTGGACTCCTCCTGAAGGTCGAAACAGCAGCCTTGATTTCTACATAGACTGCTTCCGCCGACGTGCACGAGCTGAAATTGTGGAAAAGCAGCATCGCTTACCCCATAACCTCAGCCATGCAGAACACAGTGCCATCCACAGCCTCAGAAACAACTCTGACATCATAATCAAAAAGGCTGACAAAGGAGGTGCTGTCGTCATCATGAATAGGTCAGAGTATGAACAAGAGGCTACTAGGCAGCTCTCCAACACCACTTTCTACAAGCCATTACCCTCTGATCCCACTGAGGGTTACCAAAAGAAACTACAGCATTTGCTCAAGAAACTCCCTGAAAAAGCACAAGAACAAATCCGCACAGACACACCCCTGGAGCCAGGACCTGGGGTATTCTATCTGCTACCCAAGATCCATAAACCTGGAAATCCTGGACGCCCCATCATCTCAGGCATTGGCACCCTGACAGCAGGATTGTCTGGCTATGTAGACTCCCTCCTCAGGCCCTTCGTTACCAGCACTCCCAGCTATCTTCGAGACACCACTGACTTCCTGAGGAAACTACAGTCCATTGGTGATCTTCCTAAAAACACCATCCTAGCCACTATGGATGTAGAAGCCCTCTACACCAACATTCCACACAAAGATGGACTACAAGCCGTCAGGAACAGTATCCCCAATACTGTCACGGCTAACCTGGTGGCTGAACTTTGTGACTTTGTCCTGACCCATAACTATTTCACATTTGGTGACAATGTATACCTTCAAATCAGCGGCACTGCGATGGGTACCCGCATGGCCCCACAGTATGCCAACATTTTTATGGCTGACTTAGAACAACGCTTCCTCAGCTCTCGTTCCCTAATGCCCCTACTCTACTTGCGCTACATTGATGACATCTTCATCATCTGGACCCATGGAAAAGAAGCTCTTGAGGAATTCCACCATGATTTCAACAATTTCCATCCCACCATCAACCTCAGCCTGGACCAGTCCACACAAGAGATCCACTTCCTGGACACTACGGTGCTAATAAGCGATGGTCACATAAACACCACCCTATATCGGAAACCTACTGACCGCTATTCCTACCTACATGCCTCTAGCTTTCATCCAGATCATACCACTCGATCCATTGTCTACAGCCAAGCGCTACGATATAACCGCATTTGCTCCAACCCCTCAGACAGAGACAAACACCTACAAGATCTCTATCATGCATTCCTACAACTACAGTACCCACCTGCTGAAGTGAAGAAACAGATTGACAGAGCCAGAAGAGTACCCAGAAGTCACCTACTACAGGACAGGCCCAACAAAGAAAACAACAGAACGCCACTAGCCATCACCTTCAGCCCCCAACTAAAACCCCTCCAACGCATCATCAAGGATCTACAACCTATCCTGAAGGACGAGCCATCGCTCTCTCAGATCTTGGGAGACAGACCAGTCCTTGCTTACAGACAGCCCCCCAATCTGAAGCAAATACTCACCAGCAACCACACACCACACAACAGAACCACTAACCCAGGAACCTATCCTTGCAACAAAGCCCGTTGCCAACTCTGTCCACATATCTATTCAGGGGATACCATCATAGGGCCTAATCACATCAGCCACACTATCAGAGGCTCGTTCACCTGCGCATCTACCAATGTGATATATGCCATCATGTGCCAGCAATGCCCCTCTGCCATGAACATTGGCCAAACTGGACAGTCTCTACGTAAAAGAATGAATGGACACAAATCAGACGTCAAGAATTATAACATTCAAAGACCAGTTGGAGAACACTTCAATCTCTCTGGTCACTCGATCACAGACCTAAGAGTGGCTATACTTCAACAAAAAAGCTTCAAAAACAGACTCCAACGAGAGACTGCTGAATTGGAATTAATTTGCAAACTGGATACAATTAACTTAGGCTTGAATAGAGACTGGGAATGGATGAGTCATTACACAAAGTAAAACTATTTCCCCATGGTATTTCTCCCTCCCACCCCACCCCCCACTGTTCCTCTGATATTCTTGTTAACTGCTGGAATTAGCCTACCTGCTTGTCACCATGAAAGGTTTTCCTCCTTCCCCCCCCTGCTGTTGGTGATGGCTTATCTTAAGTGATCACTCTCCTTACAGTGTGTATGATAAACCCATTGTTTCATGTTCTCTGTGTGTGTGTATATAAATCTCTCCTCTGTTTTTTCCACCAAATGCATCCGATGAAGTGAGCTGTAGCTCACGAAAGCTTATGCTCTAATAAATTTGTTAGTCTCTAAGGTGCCACAAGTACTCCTTTTCTTTTTGCGAATACAGACTAACACGGCTGCTACTCTGAAACTTGTCTGTACAGTGACAGATAGACTATTTGAATTACTGGTTGTTAAAGTCCTTAATGGAGTTGGCTCTGGCAACCCTGGAGTCCTGCTTCTTGAACCTTGTACTAGCAGACACCTCTGCTCACACACGCTGTTGAAAGGTTTCAGAGTAGCAGCCACGTTAGTCTGTATTCGCAAAAAGGAAAGGAGTACTTGTGGCACCTTAGAGACTAACAAATTTATTTAAGCATTAGCTTTCGTGAGCTACAGCTCACTTCATCGGATGCATTTGGTGGAAAAAACAGAGGGGAGATTGATATACACACACACACAGAGAACATGAAACAATGGGTTTATCATACACACTGTAAGGAGAGTGATCACTTAAGATAAGCCATCACCAGCAGCAGGAGGGGAAAAGAGGAAAACCTTTCATGGTGACAAGCAAGGTAGGCTATTTCCAGCAGTTAACAAGAACATCTGAGGAACAGTAGGGGGGTGTGGTAGGGGGGAGAAATAACATGGGGAAATAGTTTTACTTTGTGTAATGACTCATCCATTCCCAGTCTCTATTCAAGCCTAAGTTAATTGTATCCAGTTTGCAAATTAATTCCAATTCAGCAGTCTCTCCTTGGAGTCTGTTTTTGAAGTTTTTTTTGTTGAAGAATAGCCACTTTCAGGTCTGTAATCGAGTGACCAGAGAGATTGAAGTGTTCTCCACCTTTCAACAGCCTGTGTGAGCAGAGGTGTCTGTTAGTACAAGGTTCAAGAAGCAGGACTCCAGGGTTGCCAGAGCCAACTGCATTAAGGACTTTAACAACCAGTAATTCAAATAGTCTATCTGTCACTGTACAGACAAGCAAAGTAAAGAAGGTAAGAGGCCTGGATTCTAGTCTCAGCTCTGCCAGCTACCTGTAGTGTGACGTTGGCCAAGTCACTTGGCCTCTGTTTCTGAGAAATGAGTCTAGTACTTTATACCATCCTCAGATAGAAGACCCTGCGCAAGTGCAGAGTTCTGTTCCCACTTCTACTATTGAAGTCAGAGCTGACTGCACTTTTGCTATGGTGGGCTAAACAGTATGGCATTCATTACCCTCTGAAACCCATCTCATTTCCTTCCTTCCCTCCAACTTCAGTGGCTTACAGCTCTCCCCTCTCCAAATGGATTTTAGAACAACGGCTGTTCACTCCATATTGATTATCTTTTCTTCCAATCTCTTTCCTTTTAACCTTCATTTGTTTGTTTCTATACTTAACTGGGTTCATGATTATTTTCCAATCAATTTCCAGCACCACTTGAAAATTGCTGAGGGTTTCCACGGATCACTTAATGATCTTGGTTTGAGCATTGGCCTAGTAAACCCAGGGTTGTGAGTTCAATCCCTGAAGGGGCCATTTAGGGATCTGGGGCAGATATTGGGGATTGGTCCTGCTTTGAGCAGGGGGTTGGACTAGATGATCTCCTGAGGTCCCTTGCACCGCTGATATTCTATGATCTTTCCAAGTGTTGTTTGTGTCGTTAACTAAAACTATTGTAAAGCGCTTTGGATAAAAGTGCTTTATCAAAAAAAACTTAAACATTTTTTTGTTCTACAAATAAAAGCACACAACTTTCTAATGCGATGGATGTGCCCTCTCTCCCCTGCCGCGGCAGCCCCCGAGCTGGGGTGGGGAGGAGGGGGTCTATCACCCGCCACAGCAGCCACAGAGCTGAAGCTGGGTAGGAGGGCCATCTCTCCCTGACAGCTGCAGCCCTGGAGCTGGGGAAAGTTGCCTCTTTCTCTGGCCATCACAGCCCTGCACATCCCATATTCTCCCCACCCCCTCTTCTTACCCCACTGCCCCCTCCCATCTACCCCCTATTCCCCCCAAGGCAACTACCTCACCTTATATGTACCTAACCTTCTCCTGCATCCAGGCACCTAATTAGTGGAGTCACGCCTGCGCGGCTCCACTAATTAGGTGGGAGGCCCTTCACTCTCTCATAGGCGGCCACCCAGGCGCGCACCTTAGAGGGAACTATCCGCGGACCACCTGATTGGAGCTTGCAGACCACTGGTAGTCCACAGACCTCTGAACTAAATCATCTGCAAAAGTAAAATAAAGGAAAAAAAAGGGGGGGGGGGAGGAGGGTGGCTTTGCTTATTTTTGATGCATCAAGAAAGCCAGAAGAGGTTGGAGTTTTAGTTTGGTATTTTCCTTTTAATTATCCTGCTTATTACTGCTATCAGAAATTCAAGTCTCATCTACCTGTTGTTCCCGTAAGACCCTCTGGACAACCAATGAACTAGTAAGAGGATATCACAGATACTATTTACGGTGTCAGTCTGGCAATAAGTATCACTGCCGACGGATCCCTGAAAGTTTGCAGAACCTTCCATGTGAACCTAAACTATGTCATCTTACCAGTGCCCCTACGGGGCTCTGCATGCGCCCAAGTCGAGCCTCCCCTGAGCTCCCTGCAGGATCCGGGGCCAAAGTGAAATCTCACAGATAGGAAGTGATTTTTAATTAGACTGTTTAACATGTTTTGTTAACACCGATTTATTGGGGAAGGAGAAGAGAAGGAAAGAAGGCAAATTAATGTCTCAACTGTCAAAGGAATATTCTTCCAAGAAATCTAGTTTCTCAGAGTTTATCACTCTGTACAAAAATAAGTTAACTGTTTTTTTAATGGCACATGCTCTCACATGACAAAGAGATGCATAAGAATAAATTGTAGTTTATATCAAGTCTGTGGTTGGTTGAAACTTCACTTAAAATTACAGATCGCGAATGGGGTTTTCAGAATTACAGTAACCCTCCCACCCTCGCCATAAACCAGTGAAAAAGTCAGTCTCATTTCTTCTGCCATCTGCCTTAAGCATCAAAAACAAAGAAAAGCAATGATGAAGTCAGAAAAAGAGCTGGGGCCACATTTTGTTTTCTTGCTCTCACTATACTCCTGCAGAAACTAATACATGACAGTACATTTGCAGTATGTCCTGATATTTGCCACTTGTCACTGCAAGTAAAAGCAATGCTTAGTCTAATGCAAGAACTTTCCTGGCTGGCCTAAGTCAACTTATTTTGGAAACATCACACTGAGCATAGAACTGCCAAACAATTGCTGAATTAGAATTCAAAAGTAACACGATGGGAAGTAAACACTCATTCCCCAAGAATAAATAAAATAAGGTAATTAAAGTGCTAGGAACATGCTAGGATTGAAGCCTGCTCATCAGAGAACAACGGATTATTTTCTACTGTTTACAATTCACTTCCTAAATTGCACTCAACAGTGCTGGCTGCAGCCCTGATACTTTGTGATTATGGAAGCAATTGAAAAACCTGGTAATGGAAACATGCAGCAAGTTCCATATTTGTTTGTATTCTTTAAACAGATACTGGACGAGCAGACACTCAGGTAGGAAAAAAAAACTGTAATTACGCTATAACTTCTAACTCTGGCTAAACAGAGGTACTAGTTCCTGAGGAAGTGGTTAAACAAAGAATAGAGAACCAGGCCAAACAAAAATTAGACACTGCTAAAAGTAGGGCAGTCAGTAAATTCTGACTTTTTTGTCAGGGGCTATGGAGAAAAAAAGGTTACTTAAACATAACTAACATTACACAAGGATGCTTCTTTAATAGCAGCGAAAAGTTTAGTTTTCTGTTTACAGAGATGCCATATTTTTAGGCAATTCCACCAGAAAATAACTAGAGCATTTTTCCCCACTATATCGTATATGATTTTACTTCTAAAGCTGTCATTTAATCTCAGTTTGTCGCATTTTGAATAATCAATATCTGAGGGTTTTGTTGCTGTTTAATTCCTACTAGTGAGAACATTTACTTAAATTCACTTTAACCATTCCTGAAAATAAAGAGTACATACATTTACAAAAAAAAAATTTTTTTTTTTAAAAAATCAAGCCTTGTAAGGGAGACAAATATTATAGAACACAGAATACAGTAGCATACACCTAAAAAAGACTTTACACCAACAATAAAAACAAGACAATTTCAGAGGGAGGCTAAGGAAAATCAGAATAGATTGCATTGCAATTCTCAAGATCCTACCCAACTCTTAAAGAGAGGAATCCTCTGAATCCCCGAGTAGTCTGAGGTCACAACGTATTGGGGAGGGAGATTCTAACAGCCTATTTATTGCAGACCATGCCCCTCTATTCTGCCTGCCAGAAAAAAAGGAAGCCATCAAAACATTCCGAGTGAACAAGATACAGGAAGAGAGTTTCAAGAGTCCACTTGAGTAAAATATGTTACTTACCAAATGAAAGCAGAAAAGTAAAGCTACATCTACACTACGGACCTTACAGCAGCACAGCTGAACCACGGCAGTTACACCGCTGAAAGGTCTCATGTGCAGCCGCCCTATGCCCACTCCCAACAAGCAGCAGTAACTATGCCAGCAGGAGATACTCTCCTGCCGACACAGTGCTGTCCACACCAGCACTTTTGTCGGTGCAACTTATGTCCATCAGGGGGGTGTTTTTTTCACACCCCTGACTGCCAAAATTTTACTGACAAAAGTGCTAGTGTAGACAAAGCCTAAGTATCCAGAGTTATCATTAACCATCTAAGACCCAGATCCTGCAATTTGATCTGCCTGAGCAAACACTTGCACCTACACAAAATTCCAACAGTGTAAATGTGGCTCAGCCAAGGCACAAGGGTCTGTCTGTGCAGATTTAGTGTAGCTGCAGGGCCTCAGAGAGTACTGAGGTATTTTACAGGAAAGGTAAATCAGTATCAATTTGCAATATTCTAGAAAGATTAGCCACCTTCTGTGAAAATGCCTTGTTTAGGTACGTTACCTGTCACTATTTTGACTAGATCCAAATGGGTAACAAAAAATTTGAGAGAGAAATTTCACAGCCATATTTGTAGAAATCCAGATTTAATAGATGGTCTCAAAAGAGAAAAGTTTTAGAAAAGAGAATTTGTTTTACAAACTATTTAAGACTGCTGAGCAATAAGCGTACTCATCTATCATATCATTTACAAAACAAAAACAAAATAAAATCCCCACTTACAAGCAAGGAAATTACTCATTAAGGATACCAAGGCTTACACTGCCCCCATAGTAAGAAAATTATCAATATCAAGTATAAAGTAATGCATATTCCATCACAACACAAAAGCCTCTACTCTTACCTAAATGAAAAAACAGTTTCCCCTAATAATCTCAGAACATAAACAAAACATAAAACCCTTAGCTGGTTTCCAAAACTGAGGGAATTGGTTTTGGAAATCACTTGGCATTTGCTTTAGTAGGGAGAGGGAAGTCATTTATTTGTTTTGTTTTTCTAAAAATTTTTTGCACAGATGAATGAAGACAAATAAATGTGAAGCGAAATGGCACGAGATTACTAAAATTAAATGATTTGTGTCAGCCAAGTTAACCATGGCTCCCCAAGGCCTAACCTACCTTCGTTCCAAATACTGGTAAAGAAGGATAAAAGTTCTTGAACTTAAGTGTCAGACCCAAGAGTAGGACTCACACTGTATAGTTCCACAGCTCCTGCCTAAACCACTAGACCACAACGCCTTTCAACTGAGTTACTAAACCTAGCTAAACCTTAACTACCCCATCTAAAAAACAGACTAATAATACTTTGCAATTATCTAGTGCTTTTCCACCATCTTGAAGGGTGCAGGGAAGGTGCGTGAGCTTTATTAGCCTAATTATAATTAGGCAAACTGTAATTAGATTGATTCCAATCTGCATGATTCATTGCGCTATAGTGACAGGTTTCAGAATAGCAGCCGTGTTAGTCTGTATTCGCAAAAAGAAAAGGAGTACTTGTGGCACCTTAGAGACTAAACACATTTATTTGAGCATAAGCTTTCGTGAGCTACAGCTCACTTCATCGGATGCATTCGGTGGAAAATACAGTGGGGAGATTTATATACACACACACAGAACATGAAACAATGGGTTTTATCATACACACTATAAGGAGAGTGATCACTTAAGATGAACTACTACCAGCAGGAAGAGCTGTGTATCTTTGCTTTGCAAGTCATCTATACTTCTATAACAAAAAGAAAAGGAGTACTTGTGGCACCTTAGAGACTAACAAATTTTACTATATCTAACTTCTATAACAGTGGTTCTCAACCAGGGGTACACATATCCCTGGGGGTACGCAGAAGTCTTCCAGGGGGTACATCAAGTCACCTAGATATCTACCTAGTTTTACGAAAAGCTATATAATAAGCACTAGTAAAGTTAGTAAAAACTAAAATTTCATACAATGACTTGTTTATACTACCTCAGTTTATATGCCTCTGCTAAACCTCCTTGTCCACATTTCTTCCTACGACAAAGTGGCCTTTTGGAAACATCCAGCAGAAAGATTTTTAACTAGAACCTGGAATTTTTTTTTCACTTTTCAGAAGTTTCCCAGATGAATTCAGATATATACAAGTATTCTTCACTGCCATGTTCTCTTCCCAGACAGCTTCCCTGACACAGAAACACATCTAGTGTCCAAATAATAGCAGCACCGTTAACATCTATTCCCCTCCTTGAAGACTGTATCATGCAATGGCCCAGGTTAAAAAGCTGTTTCATATTTTGTGGTGCAATACAATTTTTTGGGGCAGACTGAGGTAGTACAAACACAAAACACTTCATAGAGAAGTCATTTCAAAATATATTAATTTCAAAATAGTATTTACTCAATGTAATCCAACAAGACATAGCTCTAAATATTTGAAAACATTAAGTTCTTTTTTTGAAATTGCAAAAGGAATCAAAATCAACATTATATTGGGAGTGTGGGGTTGCCACATTAAATATAAAAGAATTCTCTCCCCTCCATAAAGCACATGCCTGCTGTGCTGAGACTGGAACTCTGATCCTTCAGCTCTAACACACACAGGTCTCTACTACTAGTGACGAAGGAAGATCTCTGCTAACCTATACCTCTGAAAATTCCTTACTTTCTTTCAAGGCTGAATTAACCAATAGAGGGCAACCTGCTGACAGATATGAAGGGACTGTCCATACATTAAACATGTAAACATTTCCATGTGGTTTAATGGAAGCAAGATTGGGTGCAAAACTAAATGAGCTTTGCTTAATTAGAAGCAATTTTCTTCAGATACAGCTGGTACATGAGCTTTTAAGGAGATTTATCAATATACAAAGTTTGAAGGGTTATTTACAAGCCATTCTTGAGCTGAAAGACCCAAAGAAACATTAGATTTAAAAAAAAAAAAAAAAAAAAACCCCACACACCAAACTACTGGGCTTTGAAATTTGATTTAAGTGACCTTTAACTTAAACAAGTCTAAAAATGTTTTTGCAAAGAAACTCTCCCCTTTGATTTCAGAGTAAGGCTAGTAATTTTTAGGCCAAACCAATTTTCCAAACCAAAGTTAAAGGACAAAAAAAACAGAATGGAACTTGGTTGCAACCCTAATCTCACAAACAAATCGTCATGCACCCAGACTCATATCCTCACAATGTCACTGAATTCAATGAGACTCTATGGGGGCATAAAGGGCTGGGGCCATCTCAACCTGACTAAAGAATCAGGGTCTTAATATGGAGTGGGTTCTTTCTCTACAAATGATTTAGTGGGGTTTTTTTCCCCTATTATAGGAAGAATGAAAGAAAATTAGGAACTTTGCTCTCTCCTTATTATGAAGAGACTAGTACTGATGGGGATGGAGAAGAAAGGAGGCGGAGCTGAGCTGAGAAGGTTAAAGTCTGTGTTCATTACTTTTACAGCATATTTGTCTTGGCACTGCTTACTACAGTCCAAGATTGCAATGCCAAAAAAAACAGTGTGGCAGGATGCTACTACCTACCCAAATGAATAGAGAACAGTGTTACTGGTTTATGCAAGGAAAAACATAACCAGCAGTCAGTCAAACCCAATAAACTCCTATCCCTGAACATTCTCCCACTTGCATTGATAGCATTTGGACTCATTATATATAAGTTTGGAAGACAGCGGATTAGCAATGCCATTTTGTAAAGTTGTTTTAATTGAGTAGAAAAAGTCTCCTATTTCAGCATTTGGATTTCCACTCTAATCATATTTCAGTAGGCCAAAATTATTTACCCAAGTTCTCTGTCTCTCTTCTACTTTTTAAAATCCAACAGACATCTGTGGACATCACAATATGAGGCTCTGAGCAGCTTTTACTGCATCACAAGCTACCATGCAAAGATAACACAAGTTCCAAGCAAGTATATTGAACTTCTGCAGGAAATACAGTTCTACAGCAAAAGGAATCCTTCAGTACTTAATAAAAACCACCATGTGTGTTATTTTTAAAACCAGGTATTCAGCTGACAGTGATCTGAAGTAGTGGACGTTTTAAGCATACTTGAAGTGCAACAATTTCCTCTTATAAGTACTGAATATTTAAGCAGAGACAATCCTAGCTGTCATGAGTTTTTCTAGAGAAACACTTTACAATTTCACACTGCACAAAGCATCAATTAGTCTTCTCCATTCCAAAAAAGTTGGCAAGACCCTTCAAGCTTGCACAGGTCTGCTTAGAAGTGTGCTGTGATAGGTGAGATATGGTTGGCTGCGGCTGCGCAAGTGAGTGAGAAAAAGTGAAAGGAAAATACCACATCCGAGCTGTTGCGAATCCTTTTTTTAATTACATGGTTTGCACAAGAGTCCTGAGAGTGTGGCATGTCATAAATTTAACTGGTTTTGCCTGGGACTATCGCCAATATCCTAAACGCAGCAGAAATTACAGAAAATAAAATGCATGGAAACATTTAGCTCTAATTGGAAGTAGCAGAAATCTGCAAACAATATTTCATGTGACAGTACTGATTAGTAGGGATTTTCAGCATGTTTCTGCACAATTTCTGCCTTTCCTAATGATTTATCTCATTTCTTCCTTTCATGTTCTTTCACAAGACCCACTGACCCATTGCTCTAAGCAATTAAAAAATAGCTTAAGATAGAACTTCCCTGTGGGTGTCTCACAATGCACTGTGTGTTGTCCATTTATTTAGTTGCAAACTCCACAAAGCAAGGAACATGCTGCCTTTTGTATTTCATCCTGCACAGAACACACTACAAGGCTTCAAATAATAATCTGGGGAAATGGCTTATGTTTTAAAGGGTGGAACTTAAACTCTCCAGTTTCTGAACTATACTGCCATGTTATTTATGATTAAAGTTCTAGGTGTTGTCTAGAAATGGGCATAGGCCCTTATTCTTTGATTTGGAGCAGAACACTTCAGATTTGGCTGAGTGCATTCACAAATACTGCCTTTTATTATTCTCACAGTTCACCATCATCAATCAAGAGACCTCCAAAAGAATCTTGACTGTTAGCTTCAAAGGGAGCTGTTAGCTTCAGGACTGTTAGCTTCATGGCCAATACACCTCTTCACCCTGCTGCACACCTTCCACCTAACCACCCTATGATAATGTTATTTTTCAAACGTCAGCTATGTAGTGCAGATAGCATCGTTATATTATTGCACTACTCATGAAAATGTTTTGAGATGCCTCCACTTTATACAATGAAGAGTCATTGCCATCAAGACTCTTTTGGTGGATAAAAAAAAAGTATTCAATCCGTGTGCATCAGTCAATCTAACATTTAGAGGGCCTTCGAATCCAGGGTACCTGAACCAGTCCAAACTCTAAGTCACTTCTTATATTAAGGACCCACTCTCCAAGGTATTCCAGAATGTTTTGTTGTCATTGGTGGGTCATATGGCAGCCAAAATATTCTCTATATCTCAGTATCTTCATTCGCCTTTTCAGAGGAAGGTCAGCTAACTCAGAATGGGACAGATCACACATCCTTTGGAGATACTTTTGGGCCATGTTAAAAGTTGTAAAAACTGGAATTTCAGGATAAAAGGAGAGAAGACAATTACCTGGCTAAATATTTTTCTCCAGTTTAGGACAACGAAAGACAAATAAAGAAATCTCCCATTCATCCGGCTTTATCCAGTCCCACCAAGTCTTGACAACATATGAAATTATACATAAGCCATTTTCTTTTTGAATGGTATATTACCATTTAGCAGAACAAGCAAAAGAATAAGATTCTTGCTAAAGGGGTTCACTTCTTAGGCGACAAAGAGCAAAAACAGAGGTGATAATGAGGAGTAACTGAAGTTTTATTCTCTCATCTTTGAAGGAAGAAAAGCATCGATCACATTCCTACTTAAAACAACTGAGAACAATGGTACATGGCACAGAAATTCTGCCATGGGCAAATCTTCGTATAAAAAGAGTCATCAGAGCTCTTAGGGAAAATTGAGATCCATTACCACCCACCACAAGTTGACTTCTGTGCGCATCATTCAAAGTGCTACTGTCACTGAAATGGGTCTCTAAGCTGCCACAAGTACTCCTTTCCTTTTTGCGAATACAGACTAACAGGGCTGCTACTCTGAAACCAGATAAGAACGATTTCAGAGTAGCAGCCGTGTTAGTCTATATTCACAAAAAGAAAAGGAGTACTTGTGGCACCTTAGAGACTAACAAATTTGAGCATAAGTTTTCATGAGCTACAGCTCACTTCATCGGATGCATTCAGCAGAAAATACAGTGAGGAGATTTATATACATAGAGAACATGAAACAATGGGTGTTACCATACACACTGTAACCAGAGTGATCACTTAAGGTGAGCTATTACCAGCCAGAGAGCCGGGGGGGGGGGGGGGGAAGGAGAGAGAGACCTTTTGTAGTGATAATCAAGGTGGGCCATTTCCAGCAGTTGATAAAAACGAATGAAGAACAGTGGTGGGGGGGAGGGGGATAAACATGGGGAAATAGTTTTACTTTGTGTAATGACCCATCCACTCCCAGTCTCTATTCAAGCCTAAGTTAAATTGTATCCAGTTTGCAAATTAATTCCAATTCAGCAGTCTCTCCTTGGAGTCTGTTTTTCAAGTTTTTTTTGTTGAAGAATAGCCACTCTGAGGTCTGTAATCGAGTGACCAGAGAGATTGAAGTGTTCTCCGACTGGTTTTTGAATGTTATAATTCTTGACATTTGATTTGTGTCCATTTATTCTTTTACGTAGAGACTGTCCAGTTTGACCAATGTACATGGCAGAGGGGCATTGCTGGCACATGTGGCATATAACACATTGATAGATGTGCAGGTGAACGAGCCTCTGAAAGTGTGGCTGATGTGATTAGGCTCTATGATGGTGTCCCCTGAATACATATGTGGACACAGTTGGCAACGGGCTTTGTTTTTTTTTGCTGGTGAGTATTTGCTTCAGGTTGGGGGGCTGTCTGTAAGCAAGGACTGGCCGGTCTTCCAAGATCTGTGAGAGTGATGGGTTGTCCTTCAGGATAGGTTGTAGATCCTTGATGATGCGTTGGAGAGGTTTTAGTTGGGGGCTGAAGGTGATGGCTAGTGGCATTCTGTTATTTTCTTTGCTGGGCCTGTCCTTTAGACAAGAAAGAGTATCCTGTGCACCACTGCAGAGATCATGTAACACTAACAAATAATAGCCTATCAAGATAGGCAGCTCGCATGGGAAATGTCACTCAGACTACTAAATATGGAGTAGAATAGTTTCATCTGGCAATCCTGTGAAGGGACTGAAGAATTCAATTACAGTCATGAGTAATTTGTCTCTCATGTAATTGATAACTGGCTTATGTTTTTACTGAATGTTTTAAATTTAGTGTACTAACTATAAATGTTTCTTTATCCACTTGTTAGCAATTAATACCGTACTTCTGATTTACCTGTCCAAATAATTTATATGGGATTGTGTTATTGTTTCTAGGTTTTATTAAAAAATGTGAAACTAGTGTGTGTGTGTGCACTCCTGAATATAGCACCATTATAAATCTAGTCAGTTTCTCAAAGAGTTTAACTCCCTCCCACCTCCTCCCAACTGTAATAAATCAGTTCAGCACCCAGCACAGTATCTTCCCATAAGCGCTAGCTTGGCGGACATGCACTTGTCTAACAAAGGAAAATTTGTTCTAATCACTGAACTTCTTTTCTCAGAAAACAGCACATCCATCGATCAAACTTCACCTTTCTGTATGAAATGAGGCTTTCCAAAACACTGGCGTTTTCATGTTTTCTAGGAGACTGGCTCTCTTTTTAGTTAAACAGTTGCATTAACAGCTTAGCATATTTTCAGCTTTGGTAATGTTATCTTTCTTTGAAGGGTAAACCTTAGTGCCTTTTGTCAACACCATGAGGTGACACATCCAACCATAATGGCTAGATTTCCAGGTAAAGAAATATACACAAACGAACAAGTTTTCCTTTATACACTCTCCTTCTCTAACCATTACTCTGCATTATTCCACTGAAAAACAAACTCTAGTGTAAACGCAAAAGCTTTAAAGAGTAAAATAACTGGTTTTACCAAAGAAAGCAGCAGAACTACCCCACCTTCACTCCAGGAAATGCCAATCATAGAACTCAAGCAAGCTGCAGAATTGTCCCACACTAAAGCATCCAAGCAATAGGACAAAAAATAAACAGCATTTGCACATTAAAGGAAACAACTGATGACTTAATTAACATTTCATTGTTCCATGAACTAATATCTCAAATGACACTTCCCCTCACCACTGCCCACAGACACAGTTATTGTTACAAACGCGCCTATTGCTATATATACACTAAATGCCCCGGGTTTTTGGGGGGGGGGGGGGGTTTCTGTTTGTTTTAAGGCTAAACACAACAGACTAAACATGTTGACAATGAATACAGAGAAGAACATAAGCTAAAATGACAGCTACCATCGGAGGTCATCTTTTTGAAAAAAAACTAGCAATAATTATGTTGCCATTAACAAGTTGAATTTAGAGCCGCTTGGGCAGAGCAACCCCCCCAAGGGGAAAGCTTTGAACAAACAATATCCGGACACAGATGGTACTTAAGAAATAATACATATATCACGGATACATATTTGTGTTATTAAGTCAATATGCAGAGCAGCGTTGACTCCTACATTGCTCCAGCACCATCCGTCTAGAATATGTAAATGTTTATTTATACTGTATAGATATTTACACACCACTTTATTATTTCACCACTCAATCTACTGGTTCCTTCAATCTACGTAACACAGTGGTGTCTTTTACGCACCCCCCAGTACTCCCATCCAAACCACATTGTGCAAAACCCCGGACAAATACAAATGTTTTAAAAATAAGACAAAGCTTCGCAGGCTAAGCAGCTACTTTTATACTGATCCTGCGAGATTCACAGGCCCCCTTTCTCCACATACCCTGCGCTCGGCTTCCCCTGGGTAGAGACGAACGTGCTGCTCCTCGCGCAAACAAAGGGGCTAAGAACAGAAACCTGGAATTCCTTGACAGAGGGAGCCGCCATGAGCCCGGCGGGGGCTGGGGGGCGGGGGGCGGGGGGCAGGGGAAGAGACGCAGGCTCCCCGCCCGGCACATGAGCTCAGCCTGCTACACCCAGCCCGTCCCAGAGCCCAGACAAAGCTCTGCAGGGAGGGACAGCGAGACACCCACCCGAGCTAGGCCTGAGGGGCGCGTGTGGCGGGGGAGCCGCTTAAAGCCCCGCGAGGAGTTGCCCCGCTGGCGGAGGGGAGCTGGAGCCGGGCACCCGCCCTCCGGGGGTCCGCGCCCCCCCCCGGCCCAGGCGGCAGCAGGAACACTGGGGCCCCGGCGCCCCCCTCCCCGGAGCCAGCCCGGCCCGCGCTGGGGAGGTGACTCCCGGGCTCCCTCCCGAGGGGAGGTCGGGCCGGCGGGCGCCGCCTAGGCCGCGCGGTCTGGGGCCTGCCGTGCGGGCCGCGCCTGGGACACTCACCGCTGCAGCACCAGGAGGAGGGCGAGCCCTGCGGGAACCGGGCCGAGGCGGGCGCGATGCAGACGCTGGAGCCGAGGTGCGGGCACTCCATAGCACAGGCGGGCGGCTCCTCACAGCAACTGCGCCCCGCTCACAACAGCCATCTTAGAGCCAGCGCCGCGATCCGCCTGCCGGGCCTTCCGCGCCGCCCTCCCGTCCGCGCGCCGCGATCCGCCCGCCGGGCCTTCCGCTCCGCTCCGCGCCGCCCTCCCGTCCGCGATCTGCCCCGCCGGGCCTTCCGCTCTGCCGCGATCCGCCCGCCGGGCTTTGCGCCCCTCCCGTCCGAGATCCGCCGCGCCGCCCTCCCGCGATCCGCCCGCCGGGCCTTCCGCTCCGCTCCGCGCCGCCCTCCCGTCCGCGATCTGCTCTGCCGCGATCCGCCCGCCGGGCTTTGCGCCCCTCCCGTCCGAGATCCGCCCGCCGGGCCTTCCGCGCCGCCCTCCCGTCCGCGCGCCGCGATCCGCGCCGCCCTCCCATCCGGACAGGTTTTGGGGAGGGGCTTCTTCCAAGCTCCGCCCAGATTCTTTTAACGGTGGGGGACAGCTGCCCACACGTGGCGCGGGGGCGGGGTTGCCAGGTGTCCGTTCTCCACTGGAAAGTCCAGTCGAAAAGGGAACCTGGCAGCGTCCGGTCAGATCTAATGACCGGACACTAAAAGCCTGGGTGCTGTGGGCAGGGGGAAGTGGTAGCCCGTTGCCCGGCCCTGAAGCGGCGGCTCCGGCAGCAGCCCGCATGTAACGGCTCGGGCCACAGGCAGCCCCTTTGAGGAGCTGGGTTCACAAGCCTGCGGAAGAGGAGAGAGTGCAGGAGCCCGTGGCAAGCAGCACAAGGGGCTCCCAGCGGGCATGGAAGGGGTCCCAGGAGAGAAGAAACACGAGCTGCCCTGCCAGCCTGCCCTTCCCCGGCCACGCTCTCAGGCACACCTGGCTCACCGCGGTGGGAGGTGTGAGCCAAGCGATGGTTTCAGAGGTGCTGGTACAGGCTGTGGTGTGTATCAGCTGTTCCCCGGCCTGGCTTGTCATAGAGTCATCATCATGGTTTAGGGCCAGAAGGGCCCATCAGATCATCTAGTCTGACCTCTGTATCACAAGCCACTAAGCCTAGGAGCACCTGCACATTAAACCCAACAACCAAAATTAGTCCAAAATATTACAGCCCACTATTATGTGCCACAGGCAGAGAGTAGGTGGGACCGAGGTACCCCCATGCCCAAGGACAGTACAATGGCAGGGAATCGATTAAAAGAGAGAGACTTAGATATTCCCAGCAAGTGTACTGCATACCCATGCTGCAGAGGAAGATGAAAAATCCCCAAGGACTCTGCCAATCTGAGCTGGGGGGAAATTCCTTCCCAACCCAACATAGACTCATAGGACTAGAAGGGACCTTAAGAGGTCATCTAGTCCAGTCCCCTGCACTCATGGCAGGACTAAGTATTATCTGGACCAGTGGTGGGCAACCTGCATGCGGCCCATCAGGTTAGTCTGATTGCGGGCCGCAAGACATTTTGCTGACGCTGACCATCCGCAGGCCTGGCTCCCCGCAGCTCCCTGTGGCTGCGGTTTGCCATTCCCGGCCAATGAGAGTGGCAGGCCACAGGAACACGCTGGCCGCCGTTTTCCACAGTGCCCATTGGCCGGGAACAGCAAACCACAGCCACTGGGAGCTGTGGGGGGGCCAGGCCTGCGGAGGGTCAACATCAGCAAAATGTCTTGCAGCCCACAATCAGATTACCCTGATGGGCCGCATGTTGCCCACCATTGATCTAGACCATTCCTGACAGGTGTTTGTCTAACCTGCTCTTAAAAGTCTCCAATGATGGAGATTCCACAACCTCCCTAGGCAATTTATTTCAGTGCTTAACCACCCTGACTGGAAGTTTTTCCCTAATGTCCAATCTAAAATTCCCTTGCTGCAATTTAACCCCATTGTCCTATCCTCAGAGGTTTAGAAAAAAAAATTTCTCCCTCCTCCTTGTAACAACATATGACAATCAGTTAGACCCTAATCATGTGAGCAAGAACCAGCCAGCCAAGCACCTGAAAGAGAGCATGCTCTGTACCACCTGAGCCCTGGCTCACCCCACCCACCTCTGCAGTGGCCATCTGAAATGATGAAGCATGAGCTTTAGAAACACGAGACAAACCAGAAGCAAGTCCAAGGACTGTTGAGCTTTTTCCCCTACCATCACAAGCAACCCGTCATACAACTGGACTCAGAAATTTGTCTAGCTCTCTGTTTCTTCCAACATAGTTAAATTGTAGTATTGACAGTCTTGAATATAGAACACAGCTCTTGTTTTGCAGGCGTAATTAGTTCTATATATTAACAACATGGGTAACTTTTTTAGATCAATGGGAGAAAGGAAGTAGATGCCTTGGCTTGACCTTCACTTGATTATATGGTAGGGAGCTGTCACTGTCTCCTTGCATGCAGAGGGATGTAGCTGTCAAATGACCGATATGCAGGAGCCTAGGAGATGGAGTTCAGCCGATACCAAGCTGAGGAGACCTCATGGTGAAATAGGTTGTTGTATGGTATCCAGTCCTAACCGATTTCAGCTGGATACAATACAATGGTGGCGGGTGCGACTGCTGATGGGACCAGGGAAGCTTTAAGGGAAGGGATGAGGCACATCAGAGTATGAAAAGAAAGTAGTAAATAAGAATAAGATTTTTTTTTTTAATCAAAATAGTATTTTTTTCCTTGATCTCATTCTCTGAAATGGCTGAACTCTTTTTATTGAAGCTTTCCAAAAAATTCAGCCTGAAAATGTTCAGCCCAAATGGTTAGAGTTTGGCAAAGTTGTAAGCCACTAAAAACAGGGTCTTATAAGGGACAGTATTGGGTAACCTTAACTACCAAATTAACCTGAAGTAGTAGTCCCCTGTCCAATATTAGGTGGTATCATCTTGGTCTCTAAGGTCCACGTGCACTCAGCCCCCATGTATTTACTATAGCTCTGGACATTTAAAAGGAAACGTGAAGCAGACTAAATTAAATTTGTATGTGGTAAGACAGAAGTTATTCAAGCCATCTCTTATTTATGATGGTACAACCCATGGTGCTTGCTTACTCTAAGAACTATTCACACGAGTATGTCTTGTGAATAGTTTTCTATTTTAGAAAAAGTGCAGTGTGTTAATTTACATTAGAGATAAGAAGGTGATGCTTCGTCTGTACCTTCTGGGGACTGTTCTCTTGCTGCAAATATATTTACCTTAAACTTTGAAGAAAAACAGTTACTTGACTTAGAATTTGGCTTCTTTAAATAAACTTCCGGCTTCTGTAACATAAAGGTCACAATTAAGTGATAAAAAATAGTGCAGGCAGGCAGAAAACATAGAAGGCCATGTTTTAATGGTTCAACAATCTGACAGCTTATATTATATCAATACAAGTGTACTACAGAAAAAAACCCAGTAGACTTTCTACAGCAGTGGCTCCCAAACTTGATCGGCTGCTTGTGAAAGCCCCTGGGAGGCCTGGCCGGTTTGATTACCTGCCGCGTCCGCGGGTTTGGCCGATCGCGGCTCCCAGTGGCCACAGTTCGCTGCTCCAGGCCATTGGGAGCTGCTGGAAGTGGCGCGGGCCGAGGGACATACTGGCCGCCGCTTCCAGCAGCTCCCGTTGGCCTGGAGCAGTGAACCACGGCCACTGGTAACCATGATCGGCCGAACCTGCGGACGCGGCAGGTAAACAAACCAGCCCGGCCCGCCAAGGGCTTTCCCTGCACAAGCGGTGGAACAAGTTTGGGAACCATTGTTCTACAGTAACATGCAACGCTGAGCATTGTAATAATGGGGGCAGTAAAGATCAGAAGATTGCCTGTTTCATTCCAGTACTTCTGAGCCTTGCATTCCTTGGCTCTCTCTCATTTTTTGGCTGCATTCTGCACTGCACATGGACAATTGGCACAGGTACAGCAGGTGACTTAAGTGTTACAGCACCATTTAATAATGCAGATGATGTTGGAACTAACATCTCAGTAAAGACTCTCTGGTGAAGAGTTTGGAAAGCATCTAATACAGTGCACTACTGAACCACAAGAAGTCTTGGGAGAACATAGTCTTGCTGTCCCACACAAGTAACTCTAATTAACATTAATGGAAATTCTGCACGTGCATGAAGGGGGGCGGGAACAGACTCACTAAATGCACATATGGTCCAGTTACCCACAACATCATAAACAATTTAGACTAAGCTTAGTGGAGTTATTCTTCATTTCCAGCTGTGTAGCTAAAAGCAGGATTTAGTTCAGAGATATAGTATTTTGAGTTAAGTTACCACTAGTGCATTCTGACACTAAGCTATGGGGTTTCTTATATATGTCCCTCAAATGGGATGAGAACTCCCCCATACACTGGACCGGATGAATAGGATTTACAAATCCCAGTATGCATTTTATAGGTTCTTTAGAAAGTATAAACAATATTTCATATAACAAAGCCATATGATACAAATCAAGGAATTCACTGCATTAATCCAAGGAAATAAGAAGGTTTTTCTTTCTGGTTAGTACATTTCTATATTAGCCAGGGGGTTATTTTGCTTCTTTTCTCTGGTTGAATATTTCTTCACTCTGGACAATTGAGAGAGAGATTAAATTAGCACAACAGTTCCATTGCAGGTGCATTCTCTTTTCCAAAAAAATGCATATGTTTAACACTGTCCCCTATTTGTCACATTGTTTTACACAAGCCAACAGAAACCTTTACTGGGCCTATCCAGCTCCCCTTGAAATCAAAAGGGGTCGTCATTAACTTTGGCCTGCTCTACCTCCTATAACAAGTATGGGAGGCTGAGAATGTTATGCCAGTAGCACACTCAGGGGTCAGGAGTAAGTTAATGGAGATGTTTACAGCTAAAATAAATACACTGGGGATGAATGTGGGCTAAAGATATAAAGCTGCTGCAAAACTCGTTTTTCCAGCTTCTTCTATATTTTATTTCGAAACACCAAAACAAAGTAAATTAAGTCTGATTTATTTTAAAAAGCAAGCATGAATGTGGATCTTTGTACGAATCAAAGAAGCTTTGCTTGAACTCTAGCAATTTATTAGTTCAAATTTTCCTTGTTTCAATAGGTTTGCTTCACAAGTAGAAACATATAGGAGCAAGAAATACCACCTCAGGTCTACCCATTCCCATAGACTGTGTAGCCTAATGAATTAAAGGCAGATCCTCAATGGTATTTAGCCTGCTAACTTCCACTGAAATTCATTTTATAATACATGTGCAAGTCTCCCTGAGTGTGGAAACAGAGACTGAGCTTGAGCCACCACCCACCTCCAAAGTGAAGGTGAGTTTTTGGTTAGCTTTTATCCCCTTGGAGAAAAATCACTGGATTTACAATATCTCATACAATAGCCACAGTCCCAAACACCTGTATTGAATGGAATGCATAGTCTTACATTTTCTGAAGGAATATGGCGAGTTCAGATACCAAGATAACTGCTGTAGTACATCCCACAGTGATTCCAAGCACCAAGCCTGCAGGAAAATCAGTGTATGGTTAACTGGAGAGAATAGATGTCTTGTGTCTTTACATTTCATTTCACCAATGACAGAGACAGAACAGAAGACTGAATATCTGAGAAAGCAATCAGATTGTGTTGGTTTCCACTGCTGCCTGTGCACCAGTAGCTTCAGGGCACAGCTGGTGCCAGTGCCACTGCTCCACAAATGACTTCGTCTTGTGTTACTTCTGCTGATGACAGAAGTGGCCCTTCTATATCTGATTCCTCCAGTATATGGATACACTTTCTTTGGTACCCTATTGCACATCAGGTGCCCTATCTTGCAGTAGCTGAACAGTACAAGAACTGTCACCTATCAATATACCCCATGGAAAGGCAGTCAGTGCTGAGCTGTAGGTCCAGAAATTTTGACTTGTGCTAGAATGGGCAGCCATGGTATTAACAGGCAACAGCAACAAGGAAGATATTCATGTTCTCGAACCTAAGGATGGGATTGGTCCCCTCCATTGCCCTGGTAAAGGGGAACACCACCACCACAGCATGCTTCCCTCCCTCTGAGAACCCATCAGCCAGGACAGAACATGGAGCTGGGGCTCAGTGAGAGGGAGTGTGTCCAGGTTCCTTCCCCACTCTGAACTCTAGGGTACAGATATGGGGACCCGCATGAAAGACCCCCTGAGCTTATTCTTACCAGCTTAGGTTAAAAACTTCCCCAAGGTACAAACTTTGCCTTGTCCTTGAACAGTATGCTGCCACCACCAAGCATTTTAAACAAAGAACAGGGAAAGAGACCACTTGGAAACGTCTTCCCCCAGAATATCCCCCCCAAGCCCTAAACACCCCCTTTCCTGGGGAGGCTTGAGAATAATATCCTAACCAATTTGTTACAAAATCATCAAAGACCCAAACCCCTGGATCTTGGAACAATGGAAAAATCAGTCAGGTTCTTAAAAGAAGGATTTTATTAAAAAAAAAGAAAGGTAAAAATCATCTCTGTAAAATCAGGATGGAAAATACTTTACAGGGTATTCAGATTCAAAACACAGAGGATCCCCCTCTGGGCAAAACCTTAAAGTTACAGGAAACAGGAATAAACCTCCCTCTTGACACAGGGAGAATTCACATAAAACAAAAAATAAACTAATCCGCCTTGCCTGGCTTACCTATACTGGTTGCAATATTGGAGACTTGGATTAGGATGGGTTGGAGAAAATGGATTTTTGTCTGGCCTCTCTCAGTCCCAAGAGAGAACAAACACGTAAACAAAGAGCACAAAACAAAAGCCTCCCCCCCAAGATTTGAAAGTATCTTGTCTCCTTATTGGTCCTTTGGGTCAGGTGCCAGATAGGTTAGCTGAGCTTCTTAACCCTTTACAGGTAACAAGATGTTGCCTCTGGCCAGGAGGGATTTTATAGCACTGTATACAGAAAGGTGGTTACCCTTCCCTTTATATTTATGACAAAGCGTAGCCGGGGAGCAGCCATGGCCTGCAGCATGTTCTCCTCAGGACCTGGTGTATTTCTGATTGAGTAATACATTTAATAGGGTGGCAGATGAGAAAAAGAGTTACAACTGCTGGAGATGGGTCTAGCATGCAGCTTGTGGAGGGGAAAAGGGAGAGAATGGCCCATGGCAGCAAAGATCTTATGGAAGCCATGTAGCCCTGGTGTAGACCAGACCTTAGAGAGTAGGCCAGAAAGAAAGAACATCCCCTGAAATGTATAGGGGGCATGTAGGAGGGATGCTCCACTTTTCCCACAGATCCTCAGATTCCATGAGATTTGCAGACTTCCCTCTCCCCACTCCATGAGATTGCAAATCCCTCCACTCAGAGGGAGAATGTGGGTCTGCATTTTCCCCCGCCAAGGTTTGACTTTAAGATGGGAACATCAGAGCATCGAGTATTATCTAACAAGAGGCAAATCCTTCCCCTGACTCCACAGCTGTGAAGATGCCCATAGCACTGGAAGCAATGAGGTGGGATATCAGAGGGATGTTTGTGGAATACGATCACCCTGCAGAGCAAAGGGGCCCTGCCTGGTAGTGGACCAGTCAGCAAGGGTGAGGATCAGCCAGGGAGCAGGTTGTCTGTGGGGGACACAGCAGCCTGGGTGAGAGGATTCCTCCCTTCTGGGGGCTGAGCAGAGGGTTTACCCCTAAGCATATCAGATTAAATATCCTGCACCTCTGAAATAGTGCTTCTCTTTGGGTTTCTCTGCAACCCCTCAACTCTCTTGAGAATGGTGCCCCTATATCAGCTTCCCAAGACCTCAGCTCTGGATCCCAGCATGATTCTCTTGGTTGTGCATATTCCCATGAGCGCGTACAACAGTTCAGCATCAAACAGTATGAGCAGAAAGTTGGAAGGATCAAAACAGACTAAACAAAAGATCTGCATTAGAATATCCCAAAGCCCAGTGGTCACGACATGCTCCTGAAAGTGGCAGATCCCCATTCAAATCCAGTTTCCCACTCAGGCAGAGGGGGACTTAAACTGATGGTCTCCCACACCCTGGGTGAGTACCCTAACTAGGCTAAAGATTATAAGGGAGCTCCTCCTTCCCTACCCCCTGCCCACAGGCCATTTTGTTTTGGGCTCTGCAAGCCACTTAAGAGGCTGACTGTCTAACTTCCCCCAGTTCGTTGACCACCACCAGAGCTAGCCTGCAGTCTGGTCTTGGCACCTATCTCTGAGAAGAACAGAGCTTAACACACACCCTTCTGGTCAGCATCTCCCATTGGGTACCTTAGGCGGCTCCCACTCTAGCATGCTGGCTTTGTGGATCACACTCTGAGGTGCCTAGCTCTTTCCATTCACCGAGACGCCTAACTCAGGCTTTGTGGATTGCAGTGTTGTTTCTCTGATTTTCTACGTGCCGTGATTCTCAGCATTCCAATGCCTAGGTCCCTTCCTGGATCTGAGCCAAACCAATCAGGCAAATGGGTCAATTGTTTTTAAATGGCCTTTGTTAATTTAGTGGGATGATATTTATGATTAATATTTATAAATTTTAACCTGCATCTGTCCCTTCAATATAATGTAATTTCAATTAAGTTGCTCCACTGGCATAGAGGGAAAGTAATAGGTGACCATTAGCACTTACTGGAATGATTGGCTACCATTGCAATTCATTACTTTTAGAATAAAATAATCCAAGTAATAACTGCTTCAGATAGCATTGATTGGTGAATTACTATTAACTAAAAAAGGTGTCATCTTACCTACATCAGGCCCTTCATCTTCCTTTCCTGTTCGTTCACATGCAGGAGCTAAAAGCACAGACATTTACACACATTGGTCTTTGGCATTATGATAATGAATTCAGTGTTATTTTTAGCTTCCTGTTTCATTTCAAACCCAATTCAGTAAAGCACTTTAAACACATGCTTAACTTTACTCATTTGCTTATGTGCTTTCCTGAATTGTGGTGTTTATGAATAAAACAGAAAAGCTAAAGAAGTTTCTTCATTAGCTCGAATGCAGCCAGACTGATCGCTTGTAGAGCAGCCTCTAGTGGTCAAGATAAGTTACAAATGCTTGAGCAAGTTTGATTCCATCTAGCAGAGAGCAGTGTTGCACACACACACAAGTTATCAGATACATGAAATTGCAAAAGGGCAATTTTAATGTCACACAATGGGTATGCTTGTAATGCAATCTCTTTTTCTATTGAAAAATATCCACTTCGAGTGTTTGGAAGAAGGAAGTGTTACAAGTGACTTGCCAATGGAGGAATAAAATGTGAATTGCTGGGGAGAATCGGACTAGGAAGGTTAGCTGTACAGGATCTCTGGAATGCTGATGACGAGGAATTCAGATTAAAATAATCCTGTATATTTTATACAAATAATATACATGAAACTTCTATGTATATATATATCATCTGATTGAGAGCTGGATCCTACCATCCTTATTCAGACTGTAAGGTAACAATTTGAAAGCAACAGTCTAATTAAAATTATGGCTAAAGAAATCCTATGGGAGCTATGCACAGGCTGCATGTCTCTTTAGAATGTGGCCCTAAGAATCAGTGCTATAGCGTAAAAACCATCTGCTGAGCATAGCAGAACACAACTCATATCATAGTTAAAGACTTATGCATAATGTTTTGCTATAGAATATGTGCAGACAGCTACCATGGACTTCAACAGGAACCATCCATGAATATTTGAGGCCAGAATTTGGCCATAACTTGGTAGCACTCTGCATACTCAGAGTATTTATACTAAAAGAAGTAAAATACACAAAGGTCAGCTTCATGATTGTTTATGTCAGTTGTGTTTTTCAGCAATAAGAGAGAGAGAGAGAGAGAGAGACACTAAGACTGTGAAAAGCACAGGCAACTTTGACAATAAAAGGATATGAGGGATAAGCAGCAGCCACACTGACAAGTCACCTTTTGTCACTAGTATTATTTATTGCTTAGGCAGTTCCAAGAATGGCCACCTGAGGTCAGTCAAAGTGTTGGCTCTCTGATACTTACATACAGAACAAAGAGTAGAAAGACCTTAGGGTATGTCTATAGTACAAAATTATTTCGAAATTATTCTATTCGAATTTTCAGAAACTATTTTATACTTTTGGTCTTCTGTGTCCCCATTAAAGCACGGAATTCGGTGGATTGCGTCCACAGTACCAAGACTAGCATTGAATGTCGGAGTGGTGCACTGTGGGTAGCTATCCCACAGTTCCTGCCGTCCCTGCCGCCCATTGGAATTCTGGGTTAAGCTCCCAGTGCATGATGGGGCAAAAACATTCTCATGGGTGTTTCTGGGTGTGTGTTGTCAGAAAGCTATGGCAGACAATCGTTTCGCGCCTTTTTGGCGTGGAGACGCCATACTGCTTTCAGCAGATGGTGCACCACTGCTCTCCTGCTACTATGAATCCACCTCTCCAACTCAGCTCTTCTTAGCCATCGTGAACCGAGCAGCACAGCTTCCGCCGCCAACTCTGCTCTCCCTCTATTGCCATGCTTCCAAGCTTCTCCAAGTTGTCTGTCCTGGGCTCCCACCTCCGTGAAAGCCACTGAAGACAACCATATTCAGCTGTTGTTCGGCTACCGTGAATCGAACAGCATAGCTTCCGCCACCAACTCTGCTCTCCTGCTATTATCACGCTTCCGAGCTTCTCCATGTTGTCTGTCCTGGGCTCCCACCTCCGTGAAAGCCACAGAAGAGAACCATTTTCAGCCTTTGTTTGGCTACAACAAACAAAGTACAGCTTCCGCTGCCACTCTGGTCTCCTACGTTTCGCGCCCTTTTTCCAGGATTATCCGTTCAGGTGCCATAGCCATGGAGCCCGATCAGATCTCCGCTGCAGTTTTGACCATTGTAAATACCTCACGCATTATCCAGCAGTATGTGCAGTACCTGCAAAACCAGGCGAGGAAGCGACGACAGCGCAATTACTATACTGATGAGGACATGGACACAGACAGCACGGCATGTGGCGATTGGGAGATCATGGTGCTGTTGGGCCAGGTTCATGCAACAGAACGCCAATTCTGGGCCCGGGAAACAAGCACAGACTGGTGGGACCACATAGTGTTGCAGGTATGGGATGATTCCCAGTGGCTGAGAAACTTTCGTATGCATAGGGCCACTTTCATGGAACTCTGTGACTTCTGTCCCCTGCCCTGAAGCGCAAAGACACCAAAATGAGAGCAGCCCTCACAGTTGAGAAGCGAGTGGCCATAGCCCTGTGGAAGCTTGCAACGCCCGACAGCTACCGGTCAGTCAGGAATCAGTTTGGAGTGGGGAAATCTACTGTGGGGGCTGCTGTGCTGCAAGTAGCCAGTGCAATCACTGACCAGCTGCTGTCAAGGGTAGTGACTTTGGGAAATGTGCAGACCATTGTGGATGGCTTTAATGCGCTGGGGTTCCCTAACTGTGGCAGGGCGATAGACAGAACGCATATCCCTATCTTGGCCCCGTTATACTGGGGCAGCCAGTACATAAACCACAAGGGGTACTTTTCCATGGTGCTGCAAGCACTGGTGGATCACAAGGGACGTTTCACTGACATGAATGTGGGATGGCCGAGAAAGGTGCATGACAATCCATCGGTGATCTTCCTGAAAACACCAGCCTGACCACTATGGATGTAGAAGCCCTCTACACCAACATTCCACACAAAGATGGACTACAAGCCATCAGGAACAGTATCCCCAATAATGTCACGGCTAACCTGGTGGCTGAACTTTGTAACTTTGTCCTCACCCATAACTATTTCACATTTGGGAACAATATATACCTTCAAATCAGCGGCACTGCTATGGGGATCCGCATGGCCCCACAGTATGCCAACATTTTTATGGCTGACTTAGAACAACACTTCCTCAGCTCTAGTCCCCTAATGCCACTACTCTACTTGCACTACATTGATGACATCTTCATCATCTGGACTCATGGAAAAGAAGCCCTTGAGGAATTCCACCATGATTTCAACAATTTTCATCCCACCATCAACCTCAGCCTGGACCAGTCCACACAAGAGATCCACTTCCTGGACACTACGGTGCTAATAAGCGATGGTCACATAAACACCACCCTATACCGGAAACCTACTGACCGCTATTCCTACCTACATGCCTCCAGCTTTCATCCAGACTACACAAAACGATCCATTGTCTACAGCCAAGCTCTACAATACAACCGCATTTACTCCAGCCCCTCAGACAGAGACAAACACCTACAAGATCTCTATCATGCATTCTTACAACTACAATACCCACCTGCTGAAGTGAAGAAACAGATTGACAGAGCCAGAAGAGTACCCAGAAGTCACCTACTACAGGACAGGCCCAACAAAGAAAATAACAGAACGCCACTAGCCATCACCTTCAGCTCCCAACTAAAACCTCTCCAACGCATCATCAAGGATCTACAACCTATCCTGAAGGACGACCCATCGCTCTCACAGATCTTGGGAGACAGGCCAGTCCTTGCTTACAGACAGCCCCCCCAACCTGAAGCAAATACTCACCAGCAACCACACACCACACAACAGAACCACTAACCCAGGAACCTATGCTTGTAACAAAGCCCGTTGCCAACTCTGTCCACATATCTATTCAGGGGACACCATCATAGGGCCTAATCACATCAGCCACAATATCAGAGGCTCGTTCACCTGCACATTTACCAATGTGATATATGCCATCATGTGCCAGCAATGCCCCTCTGCCATGTACATTGGTCAAACTGGACAGTCTCTACGTAAAAGAATAAATGGACACAAATCAAATGTCAAGAATTATAACATTCAAAAACCAGTCGGAGAATACTTCAATCTCTCTGGTCACTCGATTACAGACCTCAGAGTGGCTATTCTTCAACAAAAAAACTTGAAAAACAGACTCCAGGGAGAGACTGCTGAATTGGAATTAATTTGCAAACTGGATACAATTAACTTAGGCTTGAATAGAGACTGGGAGTTGATGGGTCATTACACAAAGTAAAACTATTTCCCCATGTTTATCCCTCCCCACACCCCACTGTTCCTCAGATGTTCTTGTCAACTGCTGGAAATGGCCCACCTTGATTATCACTACAAAAGGTTCCTCCCCTCCCCGCTCTCCAGCTGGTAATAGCTCACCTTAAGTGATCACTCTGGTTACAGTGTGTATGGTAACACCCATTGTTTCATGTTCTCTGTGTATATAAATCTCCCCACTGTATTTTCCACTGAATGCATCCGATGAAGTGAGCTGTAGCTCACGAAAGCTTATGCTCAAATAAATGTGTTAGTCTCTAAGGTGCCACAAGTACTCCTTTTCTTTTTGCAACTTTAGGAACTCTGGTCTGTTTGAACAGCTGCAGGAAGGAACTTACTTCCCAGACCAGAAAATTACTGTTGGGGATGTTGAAATGCCTATAGTTATCCTTGGAGACCCAGCCTACCCCTTAATGCCATGGCTCATGAAGCCGTACACAGGCAGCCTGGACAATAGTAAGGAGCAGTTCAGCTAGGCTGAGCAAGTGCAGAATGTGCGTTTGGACGTTTGAAAGCGCGCCAGCACAGTTTATTGACTCACTTAGATCTGAGCACAACCAATATTCCAACTGTAATTGCTGCTTGTTGTGTGCTCAACAATATCTGTGAGAGTAAGGGGGAGATGTTTATGGCGGGTGGGAGGTTGAGGCAACTCGCCTGGTGGCCATTTTCTCACAGCCAGACAACAGGGCAATTAGAAGAGCGCAGCAGAGCGCGCTGCACATCAGAGAAGCTTTGAAAGCCAGTTTCATGACTGGCCAGGGTATGGTGTGAGAGTTGTGTTTGTTTCTCTTAAAGTTACCTACCCCCTATATATATATGAAAGGAAATAAATTCACAATTGTTTAAAAAATGTTCTTTATTATTTGTTGCACGAAACATTGAGAGAAATCAGAAGCTAGACTGGGGAGGGGGGGGGTATTGAGTTAGGGGGGTGGAGGAGGAGGGAAGAACAAGTCCAGAAACCAAATCAAAATTTAGGATATGCCAGCTTTCTGCTGCTTGTGCAATCCTTTGGGGTTGACTGTGCAGCTCCCCGTAGCCTCCCCCTCCCCCTCCTTGTGTTCTTGGGCATCTGGGTGAGGAGGCTATGGAACTTGGGGAAGAGGGAGGGCGGTTATTCAAGGGCTGCAGCAGCAGTCTGTGGTCTTGCTGCCTTTCCCACATTAGATCCACCATACAGCGGAGCATGTCAGTTTGCTCCCCCGTGAGCTTGACAATACCATCCTGCCTGCTCTCATCGCGCACGTCCCTCCTCTCTTCGTATTCATGTAATGCTTTAAGTGACTCCGCAATTGTTTGCCTCCATGCATTCAGCTGGGCCCTATCAGAGCGGGAGGACTGCATGAGCTCAGCAAACATGTCGTCCCGAGTTCGTTTTTTCCGCCTTCAAATCTGGACCAGCCTCTGGGACGGAGTAGATAGGGGCCGCATTGAAACATTTGCACCTGCTGCAGGAGGAAAAAAAGGAGGGTAGTATTTTTAAAGATATTTTAGAGAACAAGTATTTTAGAGAACAAAGGGGACACTGTTTCTCAGTGAAACAGGCAATTCATAGTACATAGCATATGTTCTTTCTGTACAAGGTCTCATTTTGCCTCTTATACTGAAGTGCCTGCCACTTTGGTGTGAGTAAGCCATCACATGCGGCCAGCCAACAGAATTCAACTTGCAGGCAGCCTGCGGGCTCTCTGGGATGATTGCTTCACACAACACCCTCCTCCCCAAACACACACACTCACCCACCTATGAGGCTCTGAGCAGCGATGAGCCCTTTAAACTAAATGCGAACAGTCCAGTGTGGCTCCGATGAGGCTCTGAGCAGGGATGAGCCCTTTAAACTAAATGCAAACAGCCCAGCGTGGCTGGGTTTCCTCCCCACCCCCCACCGCGTGGCTCCGATCAAGCTCTCACTCACCAGACGTGCCTTCTCCAGGGTCATGGTCCGGGAGCATGCTTTGGGTGTAGGGGGAGGCTATTGGCTCCAGCGTTAAGAATAGTTCCTGGCTAGGGGGGAAAACAGATTCCCCACTTGTCGCCTGTGCACTGTCCTCATCCTCCTCCTCCTTCTCTTCGTCCTCCAAAAACTCATCCTCCTTGCTCCATGCTACTCCCTCCTTGCATTTGTCCACGGACAGTGGTGTGGTAGTGGTGTCGTCAACCCCCATAATTGCATGCAGCTCACGATAGAAGTAGCACATATGGGGCTGTGACCCAAAGCGTCCATTCGCCTTCCTGGCTTTTTGGTACGCTTGCCTGAGCTCCTTGATTTTTGTACAACACTGTTCTGTGTCCCTGGAGTAGCCTCTTTCCGTCATAGCTCTGGAGACTTTAGCATACGTATTTGCATTCCTTTTTTTGGAACGTAGTTCTGCCATAACAGATTTGTCTCCCCAACATGCAATGAGATCCAGTACTTCCCGTTTGGACCACGCTGGAGCTCATCTGGGAATCCAGGACTGCGTGGTCTCTTGAGATGGTAGACTCTTCATGGTCGCCTGTGATGGTGGTGACCAAACAGGAAATTCAAAAGTTCCTGGGGCTTTTACTGCCTACCTGGCTAGTGCATCGGAGTTCAGAGAGTTGTCTAGAGCCGTCACAAGGGAGCATTTTGGGATAGCTCCCGGAGGCCAATATTGTCGAATTGCGTCCACAGTACCTGTAACCCGGAACTGCGATCTCGATTTTAGCGCTACTCCACTTGCCGAGGTGGAGTACAGAAATCGGAGTAAAGAGCCCTTTAAATAAAAAAAACTGGTTTGGTCTTGTAGACAGAACCAGTTTTATTTCACGGTAACTTGGCTAATTCCAAAGTAACCACGTACTGTAGACCAGGCCTTACGGTTGTAAAGTCAGGCACTCAAAAAAAGTTAATTCAGGCCCCCGTGTACACGCATTATAATACAGTTTTAATTAAATGATCTCATGCCATATTCCACAGGAGTCCTGCTTCATTCAGTGCACAGGATGAATGATACTCAGTGAATCAAGACTGTGTATGGAATTGTGCTGTTGTCTGTAAGACTATTGGCCTCATTGCTGTAGAAGTTGGAAGGAAGGGGACTGCAGCAAAAAAAAGGAGAGTCTCCTGGTTAAGGCAGTTGAATGCTGCCCTGGAGAAGTGGATTCTACTCCTGCCTCTGGCACAGATTTCTATGTGATATTGGGCAAGTCACGTAAACCACGTTTTTATAGATGACCACTAAGTGTGTTCTTTATTTATAGATGCTCAACTTGAGACATCTGGGTCTGATTTGCAGAAGTGCCAAGCACCCACAATTGCAGCTGAAGTCAATAGAAGCTGTTCTCTGAACATATAGTGATAAATATTCTGAAAAAATCAGGCTCTAGGCATCTCAAACAGCATCCAAAATTAGAAGATACTTGACAATTTTGGCCTTCATCTCTCTGTGCCTCAGTTTCCCATCTGTACAATAGGGAGAATACCTTTCTACCTCACAGGGTCTGTGTGTGTTAAGGTAAGTTTATTAATATTTGTGAAGAACTCAGATATGATAGAGATTAGTATAATAAAAAAACATGATGAAATTAATTCTTTGCCTCAGGTCACCATCCCATGCTGCACTGAATCGACACCTGGCTTGGACAATTTCAACTAAACACTTAAAGTTTGTCCAAGTTATCAGTACCTGAAAATGGGGTTTTATAATGGAACATATTAGGCAACCTTAGCTATTGGCAGTGCTACCAGCTCTGCCTACAGCAAGTCACATCTAATCAGGACAGTGGGTAATGGACCTTTCGATGCCCACATCTCTATGTGAAAGTAACAGAGTGCACTGTACATACCCTGAGCACACTTCTGGCAACATGTTGTCTCATTAACAAATCTATTTCCATTTCCTGCACAACCTCCATAAATGAAAGTCCTACACTTCTTCAGCGCATGATCAAAATACCACAACAAGTAGGTTCCTTTACAATGTCCAAGATCCTTCTCCAAGAGGCAAACACGGTCTGTATGAAGAACAAAAGGTTAAAATCAGAACATTGGAGATGAAGCAACTCTTTGAATCAGCCTAATCTGTTTTCTTTTGTTCTGATCTGCTTAGCACCATACAGTAATTTAAAATACAGGATTTCACACACAAAACCGCAGAATTCAAAGTGATATGATCAGTTTCTACTAACTACTGACCAGCATATACAGTAATAAAGCCCCTTATCTACAATGCATTCCTCAGTCAATCTCATCCACAAATGTCTGCATAGAGGGGCTCTGCAGTGTTTCTCTGGAAGATCATCAAGTCTAGGCTCTGGCGGACTGGTTTGTTATCAATAAGAAAGCCACGGTTACCTATCATAAATATACTAAGAGGATAGATATACAACAGATTTGATTAGCTTAATGGCAGGTGTATAATGGGCCAAAGTCTACTCAGTTACACCAATTAGTTCAATGAGGTTGCATAGGTAACCAAGGGCATAACTTAGTCCTGTTTGTTAGTAGGAATCAATTCCTCTATGACATGTGGTGTGGGACTTGAAAGTCTCATTTACTGGCCCAGACCTCTTACATATACACAGCAGTGTGGAGTAGTAACTAGGACAATAACCTAGGGCCCAAGACATCTGGGTTCTGTTTCCTGACTCTGCCACTGATCAGGTGTGACCGTGGGCAAATCACTTCACTGGGGAGTATTCTTGTTTTAAGTTCTCTCGGGTATGAACTGTCTCATGTGTTTATATAAAGCAGGTCCCTGATCTCAGCTGAGACTTCTAGGTGAAATTATAATATATTACACTGTATAGGATGGTGGGGGAAGCTATTTTCCTTCAGATCAAGCCAGCAGTGTTATATATTTTAGGAAAGAAAGGCTGAGAATGTTGAGCTCACAAAAGCTTATGCTCAAATAAATTTGTTAGTCTCTAAGGTGCCACAAGTACTCCTTTTCTTTTTACATCGAGTTCAGAATGTCTATCCCTGCTTAAGAATCTAAGCCTAAGTCACTTAAAGAGTATTGCACATGATTTCTTGGTGGTATCACCAACAAATTCTTTATAACATCTCTTTTTAATTATAATGTTACAAGTCACAACCTCTATTCAAGAAGAGGAAAAGCTTTCAGTAAAAAACTGCTTGTGTGATCATGTTCTTATTTTTGTAAATTTAAATGCTAATTTTAAAGCTACCGATCCAAGGCTTTTGGCCACCTAATACATCACTAATACAATGAAATCCCATCAGCTTCACAGTAATCATTCAGGTTTCAGAGTAGCAGCCGTGTTAGTCTGTATTCGCAAAAAGAAAAGGAGTACTTGTGGCACCATAGAGACTAACAAATTTATTTGAGCATAAGCTTTCGTGAGCTACAGCTCACTTCATCGGATGTATTTGGTGGAAAACCATCCGATGAAATAAGCTGTAGCTCACGAAAGCTTATGCTCAAATAAATTTGTTAGTCTCTAAGGTGCCACAAGTACTCCTTTTCTTTTTTAGTAATCATTCAGCAACTCAGCCAGCCAGTCACCTACAGGAGCTCCCTCTCTACCCTCCCCCCTGTATTGTTGTAGGAAGTACACACTCAGAGCCCTCTCCAGAAACCCCATCAAACAAATGCAGAGCACCCAGAGGGTCACCAAATTCAGGCCATTTTGGAGCAATGAGGGAGTAAGTTTCAGAATCCTGGAATCCTCATAGAGCATGTCCTGCCAGCTACCCCCTCTTTTAAAAAAAGAGGGATCCAGCTGACTGCAGTTGTTGCAGTATTCAGATTTAAGAACACACAAAGTAGAGAGACAATTGATGCCCTCTTGGATAGATTATTTCTACCCCAGTTCCCTATGTGTATTTCCAGGGGGCACCCTGATACAAAGTAAGGTAATTTCAAAGCCAAAATTGATCCCCTTCATTCCCCCCTTTATACTGTAGCTCTGAATGAAACCATCTGAATTTCCAATCCATGGGTTTAATGGTTTTCCTATAACACTCTGAGGTGGGTCCCTTCCATTCCAAGTGACTTATTCTCAGTGGTGATGAAATTTTTTGCAGTGTTACAATTGTAATAGCTTAATAAGGATTCCCACAGTTGTAGAATATGTGCATAGTCCTACAGTGAAAAAGGCTGTATTTACTCTAAACTCAAATTCAAATATGTTTCTGAGATCTACAGAGCAATTGTGTTCCTGTAAATGTGACACAAGAAACAGACTGGAATTAAGGTAACCTGATCAAAATTGTTTATTATTATTATTACAGGATCCATATGGGTTGGATAACACAAAAGATTCTCTCGAAAGAGTGGGACTCAGTGTTCTGCTGACATGGTTGGAATTATAGACCAGATCCTCAGCTGGTATAACTGGTATAGTTCTACTTACTTCAATAGAGCTATACACTGATTTACACCAGCTGAGAATCTTGTTTTGTTTATTTTAAACCACATTGAAAGATTGTTTTCCACTCCTTCATATTGGTGACTCAGGGTAACTAAAGGCACAATATGATGATGTGCCACTCTTAGAAGAAACTTGACCTTTCCTATGATTTGTGTTTTGCCCAGAGTGACAGCTCTTTCCTGCACCCTTGACAACACCTCAAAACTTTGAGACAACTGTCGAAATATACCTGATTCTGTCATTTCTGAGCATATCTGCAAAATACAATCCCTAGAATGGACATTTTTAAAGGCTACTTTGAGAACTTGGGTAACTGGTGATGTGAGCTCAGAGAATTGGATGCCTCCCTCAGAGGCAAACACATTCATTCTCACACTTCCATAGAACAACCTGGATAAGGAAATAATAATCTTTACTCTAGTACCTTCATATAAGAAACTCTTCAGAGCAACCATTTAATTGGCAGGACAGTGTCAAGAATTATAGTTATGAAGATGAGCAGTACAAATTTGTTCCAAACTTGAGCCCTGAAGGAAGGCAGCTGAATTCAAAGGCACTGATCCCATATAGAGCACATTCTGGTAGCAGCAGTGCTTACAGCTGTCGTAGAAATTAGCAATAGTGGAGCACTATGTACAGCAGACAAGACAAGGAACTACAATCTCTTTTTCAGCTGCAGAAAATTAGCGTTGGGGAAAGAAATTAAATGCTAGACAGACATTTACAAGATCTCCCAAAAACCTTGTCTATCTGGGTCCATATTCTAGATTTTACAATAGAATGATCTTCCCAGTGGAAGATTTTTTGAACAACTAAAGCATTTCCCTTGTAGTGTTTGTAACCCAAACCTTGCTTTATGTTCTGTCATGCTTTAGCACAATCCTGCTATAAACAAAAGTGAAAGTGACTATACATTTCACTCAGTTTGCGTAAAGAAAATAGAAAAGAGTACATGAAATAAGCAATCTCTGAATGCATCCGATGAAGTGAGCTGTAGCTCACGAAAGCTTATGCTCTAATAAATTTGTTAGTCTCTAAGGTGCCACAAGTACTCCTTTTCTTTTTGCAAATACAGACTAACACGGCTGCTACTCTGGAACCTTCCATTTTTAAGAAGTCTCCAGTTTTAAATACCTAAGATGTTATTCATAACAGGTAAGGAATTCTTTTAAACTGAAAGTTCTCCTACGTTTTGCAGTTTTACATACCAGTCTAATCAATTGTTAAACTGCCCATTTTCATCTATGCAACAATGTGAGTGACATCAGGGTGAGATCCAACAATGTTTTTCCTTTAACTAGCTTTAAGGCTTGCTAACACTTACAGTAACTACTTACAAGGAGTACTTGTGGCACCTTAGAGACTAACAAATTTATTAGAGCATAAGCTTTCGTGAGCTACAGCTCACTTCATCGAAATGCATCCGATGAAGTGAGCTGTAGCTCACGAAAGCTTATGCTCTAATAAATTTGTTAGTCTCTAAGGTGCCACAAGTACTCCTTTTCTTTTTGCGAATACAGACTAACACGGCTGCTACTCTGAAACCAGTAACTACTTTTGTAAATTTAATGTGACAGTCTCTTCAAACGCAATCTTGCAAATATAATCATAGTTGTGTACTCATGCTTCTAACACTATTAAGTGCTCAGGAGTATTTATTACATCCTTTCATTGGTCAAAACAGAACATTGTCTATCTTGCGCAATTAATTTCATTCCACTGTGACTACAGCATTATGAACATGTTTGGCCTAAAGATTTTGGAGAGGGCTAGTTAAGTAAGCTTGGGTGTATTAAACAAACAAATAAATAAAAAAAGCCTGACTCATTTTATATAAAGTGCACTGGGGATACAGAGAAGGACTCCAAGTTCTCACAAATCTTCTGATGAAATGGAACCCAACACTGTCCATTAGACTGAAACATTTGGCACTCATGCTGTGTTGGAGTTAACCAAGTCAGTCAATCAGAGAACAAAACCACAGAGAAAATTTAAAGGCGCTCTTAACTAATTTAGGAGCCCAAGTCCCATTAACTTGGTTAGCTAACTAAGTCACATGGGGCAAAAAACACAAAGCACAGACTTTTGCATTGAAAATATTGAATTCTCAAACTGTTTTCAAGTTTTAGATTTTCCTCCCTCCATGAATAGCTTATGAACAACTTTAATCTTGCCAACGTCTCTGAGGAAGCTCATAGTAGGTAGGTGATATGGAAGGGGGGGGTTCAGCTATTGTGACCTGCACTGGATGTGCCATGTTTGTCTTTCTTCCACAGGACAGAAGCGACTTTGTCTGTACGAAGTGCAAGCTGGTCTCCATATTGGAAGAGAAGATTGAAGGTCTGGAGCAACAGGTAACGACCCTGCGTTGTATACGAGAGACTGAGGATTTTCTGGACCAAACTCAGGATAGCCTTCTAGGGGCACAAAGCTCTAAAGATATAGAGCAGGTTGCACAGAGGAGCCAAGAGGCCAGTGAAGAAGCTTGGCAACATGTGACCTCCAGAAGAGGTAAGCGGAATGTCCGGGTTCCAGTAACACAGACACAGGTAACTAACCGCTTTCATGTTCTCTCCACAGGTACCATTGCGGAGAGTGGACCAGATGATATGTCTGGGGGGAGAAAGCAGAAGGAGACCCCGCTGGTTGGGAGGCATGAGATGCGATGTCCTGAGGTTGGGGGTTCCACGACCACCACTCCCAAGAGGAGAAGGCGGGTGGTGGTGGTCGGGGACTCTCTCCTCCGGGGGACTGAGTCATCTATCTGCCGCCCTGACCGGGAAAACCGAGAAGTCTGCTGCTTGCCAGGGGCTAAGATTCGTGATGTGACGGAGAGACTGCCGAGACTCATCAAGCCCTCGGATCGCTACCCCTTCCTGCTTCTCCACGTGGGCACCAATGATACTGCCAAGAATGACCTTGAGCGGATCACTGCGGACTACGTGGCTCTGGGAAGAAGGATAAAGGAGTTGGAGGCGCAAGTGGTGTTCTCGTCCATCCTCCCCGTGGAAGGAAAAGGCCTGGGTAGGGACCGTCGAATCGTGGAGGTCAACGAATGGCTACGCAGGTGGTGTCGGAGAGAAGGCTTTGGATTCTTTGACCATGGGATGGTGTTCCATGAAGGAGGAGTGCTGGGCAGAGACGGGCTCCATCTTACGAAGAGAGGGAAGAACATCTTTGCCAGCAGGCTGGCTAACCTAGTGAGGAGGGCTTTAAACTAGGTTCACCGGGGGAAGGAGACCAAAGCCCTGAGGTAAGTGGGAAAGCGGGATACCGGGAGGAAGCACAGGCAGGAATGTCTGTGAGGGGAGGGCTCCTGCCTCATACTGGGAATGAGGGGCGATCAACAGGTTATCTCAAGTGCTTATATACAAATGCACAAAGCCTTGGAAACAAGCAGGGAGAACTGGAGGTCCTGGTGATGTCAAGGAATTATGACGTGATTGGAATAACAGAGACTTGGTGGGATAACTCACATGACTGGAGTACAGTCATGGATGGTTATAAACTGTTCAGGAAGGACAGGCAGGGCAGAAAAGGTGGGGGAGTAGCACTGTATGTAAGGGAGCAGTATGACTGTTCAGAGCTCCGGTACGAAACTGTGGAAAAACCTGAGTGTCTCTGGATTAAGTTTAGAAGTGTGTGCAACAAGAGTGATGTCATGGTGGGAGTCTGCTATAGACCACCGGACCAGGGGGATGAGGTGGATGAGGCTTTCTTCCGGCAACTCACGGAAGCTACTAGATCGCATGCCCTGATTCTCATGGGTGACTTTAATTTTCCTGATATCTGCTGGGAGAGCAATACAGCGGTGCATAGACAATCCAGGAAGTTTTTGGAAAGCGTAGGGGACAATTTCCTGGTGCAAGTGCTAGGGGAGCCAACTAGGGGGAGCGCTTTTCTTGACCTGCTGCTCACAAACCGGGTAGAATTAGTGGGGGAAGCAAAAGTGGATGGGAATCTGGGAGGCAGTGACCATGAGTTGGTTGAGTTCAGGATCCTGACGCAGGGAAGAAAGGTAAGCAGCAGGATACGGACCCTGGACTTCAGGAAAGCAGACTTTGACTCCCTCAGGGAACAGATGGCCAGGATCCCCTGGGGGACTAACATGAAAGGGAAGGGAGTCCAGGAGAGCTGGCTGTATTTCAAGGAATCCCTGTTGAGGTTACAGGGACAAACCATCCCGATGAGTCGAAAGAATAGTAAATATGGCAGGCGACCAGCTTGGCTTAATGGTGAAATCCTAGCGGATCTTAAACATAAAAAAGAAGCTTACAAGAAGTGGAAGGTTGGACATATGACCAGGGAAGAGTATAAAAATATTGCTCGGGCATGTAGGAAAGATATCAGGAGGGCCAAATCGCACCTGGAGCTGCAGCTAGCAAGAGATGTCAAGAGTAACAAGAAGGGTTTCTTCAGGTATGTTGGCAACAAGAAGAAAGCCAAGGAAAGTGTGGGCCCCTTACTGAATGAGGGAGGCAAGCTAGTGACAGAGGATGTGGAAAAAGCTAATGTACTCAATGCTTTTTTTGCCTCTGTTTTCACTAACAAGGTCAGCTCCCAGACTGCTGTGCTGGGCAACACAAAATGGGGAAGAGATGGCCAGCCCTCTGTAGAGATAGAGGTGGTTAGGGACTATTTAGAAAAGCTGGACGTGCACAAGTCCATGGGGCCGGACGAATTGCATCCGAGAGTGCTGAAGGAATTGGCGGCTGTGATTGCAGAGCCCTTGGCCATTATCTTTGAAAACTCGTGGCGAACGGGGGAAGTCCCGGATGACTGGAAAAAGGCTAATGTAGTGCCCATCTTTAAAAAAGGGAAGAAGGAGGATCCTGGGAACTACAGGCCAGTCAGCCTCACCTCAGTCCCTGGAAAAATCATGGAGCAGGTCCTCAAAGAATCAATCCTGAAGCACTTAGAGGAGAGGAAAGTGATCAGGAACAGTCAGCATGGATTCACCAAGGGAAGGTCATGCCTGACTAATCTAATCGCCTTTTATGATGAGATTACTGGTTCTGTGGATGAAGGGAAAGCAGTGGATGTATTGTTTCTTGACTTTAGCAAAGCTTTTGACACGGTCTCCCACAGCATTCTTGTCAGCAAGTTAAGGAAGTATGGGCTGGATGAATGCACTATAAGGTGGGTAGAAAGCTGGCTAGATTGTCGGGCTCAACGGGTAGTGATCAATGGCTCCATGTCTAGTTGGCAGCCGGTGTCAAGTGGAGTGCCCCAGGGGTCGGTCCTGGGGCCCGTTTTGTTCAATATCTTCATAAATGATCTGGAGGATGGTGTGGATTGCACTCTCAGCAAATTTGCGGATGATACTAAACTGGGAGGAGTGGTAGATACGCTGGAGGGGAGGGATAGGATACAGAAGGACCTAGACAAATTGGAGGATTAGGCCAAAAGAAATCTAATGAGGTTCAATAAGGATAAGTGCAGGGTCCTGCACTTAGGATGGAAGAATCCAATGCACCGCTACAGACTAGGGACCGAATGGCTCGGCAGCAGTTCTGCGGAAAAGGACCTAGGGGTGACAGTGGACGAGAAGCTGGATATGAGTCAGCAGTGTGCCCTTGTTGCCAAGAAGGCCAATGGCATTTTGGGATGTATAAGTAGGGGCATAGCGAGCAGATCGAGGGACGTGATCGTTCCCCTCTATTCGACACTGGTGAGGCCTCATCTGGAGTACTGTGTCCAGTTTTGGGCCCCACACTACAGGAAGGATGTGGATAAATTGGAAAGAGTACAACGAAGGGCAACGAAAATGATTAGGGGTCTAGAGCACATGACTTATGAGGAGAGGCTGAGGGAGCTGGGATTGTTTAGTCTGCAGAAGAGAAGAATGAGGGGGGATTTGATAGCTGCTTTCAACTACCTGAAAGGGGGTTTCAAAGAGGATGGCTCTAGACTGTTCTCAATGGTAGCAGATGACAGAACGAGGAGTAATGGTCTCAAGTTGCAATGGGGGAGGTTTAGATTGGATATTAGGAAAAACTTTTTCACTAAGAGGGTGGTGAAACACTGGAATGCGTTACCTAGGGAGGTGGTAGAATCTCCTTCCTTAGAGGTTTTTAAGGTCAGGCTTGACAAAGCCCTGGCTGGGATGATTTAACTGGGACTTGGTCCTGCTTTGAGCAGGGGGTTGGACTAGATGACCTTCTGGGGTCCCTTCCAACCCTGATATTCTATGATTCTATGATTCTAAGTGAAATAGATTTGAGCACTTCATAATCTATCTGCAAAATTCAACTAATAAATGATGTGTTACAAATTATTTGCTTGTTGCTAGTATATACCAAAGCATTTAGAGGAGTAGAACTAGAAAGAATGGAATGAAAACAACAGAAGGGAAATTTAGGCTGAGTCTCGGGGGGGAAAAAAGCAAGTGTCCTAATAGCAAGATCTCGTAGGCTATGGAAGAGACTTCCAGAGGAAGTAATGGATGACACCTTGTCCAATCTAAGTCCCAAGCCAAGCACAGAAAAAATCCTGCCAGGAACCATCCTGCACTGGTAGTGAGATGGACTAATGGGTCTTTTCCAGCTCTAATTTCTGTTTGTACAGTACACAGCAGTAGAAGCACGGTAGCTGTTTCAGTGTCTGTAAATTGTAACTGTAGACAGACTGTATCATTTGCCCCCCTACATTAAACAAGTATGTTTGTACGCAAAATACTCTGCACGATATTTCTCCTGCGTTGTTTGTTGTAAGCCCCAAGACATCTGCCTCTGTGCTGCACATACTCAATTCTAGCTTTGTTTAAATAACACTCCACTGTTCCCTGCATATATCTGATCCTAGTGCCATTTTGCTCTAGAGGATGTATCTGAACAAACAGGTTTGATGGCTCAGAACACTTTTGTCCTGGTCAGTTTCTATTCTAAAGCTCTGAGCAAGAATCTCTGGGCAAAATGCCTCACTGTTCGCAGGGCTAGCACAAGGCCCTCCTTAACTTAGGATGGGCTGAAATGAGACTTGTGCTGCCTCATAATTGGGGGCATTTCACCCTGGGATAGTTGAGGGGGAATCATAATTCATACGCTCATGGACTTGTCCATGGGACAGGCAAATGGGAGTTTTCCTAGGATTTAGTCTTGCAACATTCCTAGTTCCTTCTCTTTTACTGCATGCAAAGTAATTTTTCAAGCTCAGTTGTTCCCAGTGTTCACCTGCAATCTGAACACAAAAGACAGTACTGGCTCAAACTCCCTTTCCCCCAGGCCTCTCCCTGTTTCTAGGACTGAAGTAGGCCTTTTGAAGGTTTGTTTCCAGGTTCCAGATGGAACTGGAAGAAGAAATGGTAAAAGACAGCAGGAGGAAGGGGCGGTTATTAGGATTTTTCACCTGCTCTGAAGTGGGAAAACATGGGAGTCTCCTGAGAAACTATGTTCTTCGTTAGTTTCCCAAAGCAGTTCAGATAAGCACCAGCACTTTTGGTTGCTTATATACACAGCAAACCCAAACTCTGAATTGACTGACAATATCCAAATGAGAATAAATCAGCCACCAATTTACAGGGCCTCAAATAGAGACCTTCTCTGGAGTGCTGGTGAATGAGCCAACACCTCATATCCACAGCCCTTAACTTTGAGATGCAGAGAAGGACCCAAGTCATAGTTTGGATCTGGACCTGGACTTGCTTTAGACACTAAAAATAATGTCCAAGACACCCAGATGCAATTCTAGTACTTAAGGTGGTGAAATCTTGCCAGGAGGAGAGGATCAGGAAGTTATAGTATTTAGTATGAACTGAATTTTTAATGTTATTAAAAACTTTAAAGGCTGGAATTTTGCTACTAGCACCTTGAGGAATGTAGTGTTATCCCATAGGATGGAACTAAACTAAACAACTAGTTAAAAAAAAAACAGAGTTATCTCCATCAAACATTTGACAGTTTATGTAATAAGGTAGAAGAGCCAGAGAAGTGTTTCCTATTTCAGGGTTGACAATATTCAGTTTGGCACCAGTTACATATCTAAGATCCAACACCTCATAATCCTGCAGAGCTAAAAAGAGGAGTTTTTCTACAACTGTAAAGGGGAGATCCCCAAACTGTCCAGTAGAACATACAGCACTTGCTTCTAGCCAGCTCTGAGGTACCAGACTCCAAATCATGTCCAGGGAAACCATCTTTAGGAAGTTTTAACAGATTTTTAAATATGTACTGACTATAATTTCTCTCCTTCTGAGTCCTTCACAGTTAGGCTCAGGGTCAATACTGTGGGAATTTCAGTGGCCATCAGGGACCTCCTCCTCCTCCAGCTGGCAGTAGTATACAAAGCACACGTCATCTTGTTTCAGGAAATACACACTACCGTTAACACTCAACAATCAATCCCTGTCTTTGCTGTTGTGTCTCACCTCCATTACAGGCATATTGCCTGTACCTAGGATGGCATCCTACATCAGGGAAGGCATTCCAGCAACTTCAGTCTCATCATCATGTCCAAATGATATAATCGAATGTCAGGCTATAAAAGTGAAGGACCTGACTGTTAGGGGGCTTATTCCTTCACCCACTTACTTCCCTGGTCCTTCTCGCATGAACAGAGAGCAACAATACCCGAAGTCCAAAGGTGCAAACAATTCAATGTTTATTGGGGTGAACTTCCAGCAAGCATGATTCCAGTTTCCTTCCTTAGTGTCCTCCTTCCCAGCTCTGACACCAGCCTTGCCAGACAGGATGCTATCAAACTAAGTTTCCTTTTACATCTTCTAGGCACTTCCCTTTCTCTGGAGGCGATAGGCATTATCAGGACAGGATTGTATTCCTAACAGCCCAATAGCACCTTATTTCAATCTGACTAGTTTGGAATGTGAGGAGGTGACCGGTCGCTTCCCAGCTTATGGCTGCCTCTGCTGCTTAGCCAAAGGCCTTAGCCTAAGAACTGGGCCTCAGACTGTCACAGTAAGAGAAGGACCTTACGCTGAGAGACAGTGATTTTGATTCTTTCTTTTATACCTCTATAACTAGCCAAGTGATAAGAATACACCTAAATTCTTAGAATATAGGCCTTTACAGACAGACCTGAATATCTATATCATAACACTAACCCTTATCAATGTCTAGAAATCTCCATCAACCAACTGGCCAACTCCTCTCCTCCCCACCTTCTCAGGACCTTCAGTCTACTGCGGCAATTTTAATTTACGCCGTTCCCACTGGGGATACGCTGATGACGATGTGGATGGAGTAAAGCTAGAGGAGTGGGTGTTGATGGTCAACCTGCAGCTTCGGTATGATCCTAAGCCGCCACCACTTTCCACAGCAACAGATGGGCCTCAGGTTCTTCTCCTGACTTTGCCTCTTCTACAATTAGAAGAAGCTATGCTGAGAATGGAAAAGTCAAAATAAAAGCCAATCTGACTTACCATCATCTGGATAGATTTGTTCAGCTAATGTAGAGCATGTCTTCATACACTGCCTGTCAGTGAAGAAGCGATTCCCATTCCCACCAGCACCTCTGTATGCAAATGGTTTACAGTGATCTGTGGTTTTATCATAGTAGAGTCGGATCCCAATCTTATCTCCATGTATGCCTTCATCCATTGGCTCATTACATACTGCTCCAGGAAACACCAAAATGGAAAGCATGTTACTCACAGATAAAGTCTACCTGGCAATATTTACAATGGCAAGAGGTGCTAGTTTATTCTGGTATAATTTCCCCATTTGGCCTGATAATGTTCTTATTGCTACACTGAAGTGCCATTTTAAGGCTGCTGGCACGGTGTTCTTGCTGAGAGCGACCTCATGGGAGAACTCTTACCAAGATGTAGCCATTGCCCCAAAGGGTGTAGGGGTGGCACGAGGAAGAATCTCCTGTGGAGAGGCTGCAATACCATTCCAAAGGCTGCTTCAACGCAACAGCTGCACTGCCAACACATTCCCTTCCCCGAAGCAGTGAAGGCTAGAATATTTAGACTGTCTAAATCATTTTGCTTTGACATTTCTAATGATAAAAAAATAAGCAGAATAACTTTTGTAAATGCATTTTGTAAAAAAGTTTTTTAAAAACCAGACATCGTTCAAGCCTTCAGACAGGAAAAAAGGCACTAACTAAATTTCTCCTCTCCCCCCTTTTGCTGGTCACCTTTAGAGACTAAAAGCTATGACAGTAGCTTCTTTCATGTTAGTTTTTAGAGCCAACCCTGTTAACAAACAGCCGAAAACCAAACAAGCTTTTTATATCTCACTCCAAAGCTAACAAAATACCAATTCACTGTGCTGGCTGGACCACAGCTTGCTTTAAATTTCTGCACCAGTGGAAACTGTTCTACAAGTCTGACATTGGGGTAACCTATTTTAGCCATCCCGCATTGACTTAAAGCACAAGTTTCTATGTTATCAGTCTGAACCCAAAAGACTAAGCTGTGAGTAAACTTGGAGTTGGATAAGGGTAAATAGTTATCTGTCTGGTTCCATTTTAAAATATACCGTTAGTTCAGATGATTGGCAGCTGACACCAGTGAGTCACATCAGACAACTTAAAGATATTTTGGAAACAGCTGTAGAGTAGTTTGTTTGCAATCACAAGCAGACTGTTTAGTTTTTTGCTTTGCATTAGAGGAAGAGATGCATAGAAATTAACGAGCAATATTTCCCTGTTCTTTTGGCTTTTTTATTTGAGCATATGATTATAGGAAAACATAAAGCAGTCAGAGCACAAGACTTTGCACAGCAATGTAGACCCTCCAGGAGGAGCCAAGGTTATTTGGGGCCAGATTCTACCTATCCATTGCCTGCTAATGCTAGAGGGGAGGACACAAGGAGACTATATCTGCTACCTCTAAGGCTATGTCTACACTACTGCAGTAAGTTGACCTACTCTATGCAACTCCAGATACGTGAATAACATAGCTGGAATCGACATACCTGAGGTCAAGTTATCACGGGGTCTACACCTCAGGGGGTGGACGGGAGAAAATCTCCCATCGACTTAACTTACTCTTCTCGTCAGGAGTAGAGTACAGGGGTTGACTGCAGAGCGATCTGCAGTCGATTTAGTGAGTCTTTACTAAACGCACTAAATCGACCACCAGTGGATCAATCTCAAAGCGTCAGTCTTGGTTGTAGTGTAGACCTGAAAGGGCCAGGCATAGTCAATCTCTGTGCTCTGATTCTATTAGCACAAGCTGACCAGAGGAAGGATGGAAGGGGCAGTAAAGTCATTGTCCCACCTCCTTCCTTTTGCACTGGCTAATGGTGCTGACCAGCTGCAGAGAGGGAAGCACACTGCACCAGTGGGCATTATCTCTAATGTACAGACAGGGAATTGAGGCAGATGTCAAGAGTCAGCGGCAATGTCAGGAACTGAAATCCAGAATCCTGCAAGATGAAGATTGTGAGAGTGCAGCCCTGAGCCATCATTCTTCGTCGTGCAGGCCTGGGCCAAACTGTAATTACCTTAAAGACTCAGCTCCTCCTGGATAAAGCTCAGTCTGAACATGACTCTTAGGTACCCATGAGCCAGTAACATAAAGCAAGCTGATGGGAACAAGCCCTGCCAGTTGACAAGGACCCGATGATCAGCGTAGGTCACGAGGCACTGATTACTGATATTGGTTTGTTGTTACCCTCACACACATTTCTGAGTCAGTGGCCAGCCCTCATTGCTGCTCCTTCTCTCACTTTAATTGCCCACAACAGCTACTCAGGTGTGGGTGAGAGCTACACTTACCACTGCAGCCCCCTGGATAATAATCCTACCAATGGCCACTATACACATACTCTGCCATTACTTGTATGGCCTTGCTACTCTCTGTGTACCCCTGTCATGCACCCCTCTTGCTCCAGCCCTAAGAACATGCAGGCAGAGAGGCTTGCACACTTCATAGAATTCATTGTACTGAGAAGCTGCTAAACACTTGTGCTTTGGTTCACGGCACATCACTCAGCTGCCTACCTCAATCAAGCTTAGTCTGAACTGAGCTTGTGTGCTGAAACGCCCACTTCTTCATAATACAAGACCTAAGTCTGCCTGCGCACAGTCTCCTACTCAGCTCTCAGAGCCAACACAACAAGCACATCATGTGAATGAAGCAGATGGAGTAGAGAAACTGCCGGGAGGCCAGTGACAAAAATGATCCTATTATAAGAGTTATTTATGGAGGGATCCAGAATCAATACAAAGTACAGTGAGAAAAATGCTGTGTTCCATTTTTAGCAGGAAGCCTCACTAAGCAGTACCTCTCGCTTCTTGGCTTGCTCACTGTCTGGCTCCCTTTTTATCGAGGCTAAATGGCTTTCCAGTGTATACAGCCAGGACAAATATAGTGATTTACCATTGCACACCTATTATTTGGTTTCTATCTAAAGCTGACGTGACAGCTCCATGCATTTACACTCAAGGGACTGCTGGAAACATCCCTTCACTTTCTCAGAAAATTTGCTGTTGCCACCTTGGAAGAATAATTCCCCCACCCACATCTCCACATGTACAAAGAACCCTGTTAATCACAGCACTGACCACAGAATGGCTCTCTCCTTCAAGATTAGTTTGTTATTTTACCATTTCTCTACCATGAAACTGCCAATAATCTAGGCTCTGATTTGTGCCTCCTTCATTTGGTGGCAGTTTGATAACTAGCCAGAAGACCTGACAGAGAAGACTATTTTTGGTACCCAAACCCTGCTGTGCACCCTTCATACTACCAGCACCCAGCATCCCATGGGGACTCAGATGCTCAACTCCACTCTGAATACAGTGAAGGATCCCCATTAAGATAAAACATATCTGGAACTGAAATTAATGTTAAGAGTGCGATCCTAAGTCAAGCTGACATGGGGCATTCACAAGCTGCCATGAAAGACTAGGTGTGGGGCCAGCGTTTGGATGAGGGCTACAGACAAAGAGAGTGTTAATAGGGTTAATATTATTACTTTTCATCAAGCTGCTTTACAAACAGCAACTCATTAATCCCCACACATCCCTTGTGGGGGGAGAAATCAGTCCATTTTACAGAAGTGGAATGGACACCAATTTCCACTTCGGCCTTGGACCTGTCACTTTAACCTCTCTGTGTCAAACCTCTCAGGTACCTACCTGACAGGGCATTTGTGAAGATAAGTGAATGTTTATGAAGTACTCTGAAGACAATGGGGGAGGAGATAGAATATACTTTTTGTCTACCTCATACTGTGCTCTTAACAAATCCCCTTGTATCAGTTAAAGGATCAGTATCCTTGTACTTGTATCAGATACAGTGAAATGCAGCAGGACTTGATTTTTATAGCTTGCAGAAACTGGAAACATAGGGGAAATATTTCTCATAGCATCAAAACACAAGATTTGAGAGAAATAAAGCTTTGTAGAGAAGAAACTTTCAGGGGAGCAGAACCTCTTACGTTCTTATTCTGCTCTGTTACTAACTTCCTTGGAGAAAGCCACTTAACCTCTCTTCCCTATTGTCCCCGTGTTACAAATAGGAAACGCTTACCTCTCACACGTGTAAAGGTTAATCAGTTCATGTCTGAGAAGAGCTTTGAAGATGGAAAGTGTGAGATAAAGGCAGAGTATTGCAGTCTAAACTCATTAGCCACAATTTCTTATCACATCGCCTACCACTCTTAACTTATAGCAGGTCTTAGGCTGAATGCCAGATGGGATTTGCTTGAGATACCCATGCACTTGGAGATGTTCTTGCACCTCATCTTAACCTGTTTGGTGCTAGTTTCCCTGCACATGATGTCATTTGAAACAGACATTTCACTGAGACTAAAGTACAGTTCTCAACTTATAGCAGACAAACTCTGACATTTAAGTAGTTTAAACCAGCAGAGATTTTAATTAATGAATAGACTTCTGCCATAATTACAAGGTTCAGCTGTGGCACAATCACATTTTTAATTTCCTACCTATATATTAGCTCTTATCTTTATTTTGTCACTTCTTTGCAATCTAAATGGAGTCCAGAATGTCAATGAGTTCACTTCAGCAAGGTTGAAAGAGGAGCAAGGAGAAATGGATTGAGTAAGAGGCTTAAGAAGGCAAGAGCCTGAACAGAGAAGAACCTTCGAATGCTTTATCTGAAATACCCAGAAATGTTTGTGAAAATGTGGCGACAACACCTTTCCACCAGCTATAAACTAAAGGTAAATGGAAAATTTGATAAACATAATCAGATGTTCACACAAATGATCCATTCAGACTTCCATAGCAATTGAAAGTTTATGCCACATATTCAGAGCTGGATTGTTTGTCAAACCCATCCTTTATCATCTCCATGGGTCAAAGATCTGTTTATGATGAACAATAATGTACAGACAGGTTTCAGAGTAGCAGCCGTGTTAGTCTGTATTCGCAAAAAGAAAAGCAGTACTTGTGGCACCTTAGAGACTAACAAATTTATTAGAGCATAAGCTTTCGTGAGCTACAGCTCACTTCATCGGATGCATTTGGTGGAAAAAACAGACCACCAAATGCATCCGATGAAGTGAGCTGTAGCTCACGAAAGCTTATGCTCTAGTAAATTTGTTAGTCTCTAAGGTGCCACAAGTACTGCTTTTCAATGTACAAACAGTGACTATGTTATGCTGTATTGAACACACACACAAGATCACTAAAATCACCTACTGCAGAGGGTAGTAAACCCAGCATACAGAAGGAAAGTAAACTAAATGTCCAGCCAAAGCCTTGTCCGTTTAAGTATGGCTGCATGTAAGGTGAAGCTAATCCACTGTGCTGAACATCTTGTGTTCATTCCCACCAGCCTCTGGACAGATCAGGGGTTTGATCCTGCAGCATTTCTCAGGCAACTCATCCTTGCATACAGGAGCCATCCTATTGAAGTCAAAGGATAAATGTTCTTAATACAAAAATAGCATTATTACTCACAACTGCTTAACGTGTCAGTGACACAAATAGCTCAACCAATAGAGAACAACATAAGGAAGGCACTTCCATAAGCCACATCCCTTAAAACCTGAGATGATACACCTGACTGCTGGCAGGCAAACCAGTAAATGTAGATTCATTGTCAGTGCATGTCTCCAACCATTTTGGAGTATCTGTCTTTCAAGAAATTGTAGGCTGCTTGAAATAAAGGTCTTGAGCATGTCCTCCTGTTGTGAGACTAAGGGCTAGACCAACAAAGGGATTTATGTGCCTAACTGCCACCTTAGGCACCTAACTCCAAAATTTAGATCCTCAAAACCCCACATAGCCCTACAGGCATGAAAATTTCTGCCCATAGGCATGTGCAAAGCCACCTAACTCCTGACACCTCCAAGCAGCTCCGTGCCTAACTCTTGCCTGAGCCCCAGTGGCCTTCTCAAATGAGGTGTTACCCCACATTTAGATGGTGATGGTAGTCTCTCTCTCCCTGTCTCTCCTCTTGAAGCTTGTACAAAAAGCTTAAATATTCCGTGCACCACTGAGAGAATGATAACGACTGTGTAAGCCAAGCTGTTAGGGCATTCACCTGGGAGATCCATGTTCAAGTCCCTGCTCCAATGAATATTGTGACAAAGCTCTGTCCTTGCATCCATGGGGCCCGCATTTCCTGGTGGATTTCGCTAGCCTCAGAGGCTGTGACCTTGCACGTAACCCTTCTCTCTCTAGAGACAAGGGTCACAGTCTACTGAGCCATTTTCATCATAAACCAGCGAGGGAGGTGAGGAGAAGTTATCCTTCCTTGCACTGTCTCTGTTGTCTCCCAGTCTCAGTCATTAATTAGGGGGTAAAGGTGGGGGGGAGGAAGCCCGGCCCACCCTCTATTCCGGGCTCCAGCCCAGGGACCCTAATAGTATCAGCTATGGTAGCTGACCTTTTAGAAACATGACATGTACAATTCCCTGGGCTACTTCCCCCATAGTAGCCCTCACTTCCTCAAGCTCCACTTCACCCTTACCTCATGACCTCCTTTCTTGTGCCTGATATGGTGTGTACTATTCAGCCTCTCCAACAGCACAACTTCCTCCCACAGCTCTAGACATGCACACCCACCTGACTAACTGGGAGGCTTTTAACTAGTTTCAGCCAGCCCCGATTGGCTTCAGGTGTCCCATCAACCTAGCCTTCTCCCTGCCTTCTGGAAAGTTCTTAATTGGCCCCAGGTGTCTTAATTGACCTGGAGCAGCTGCCATTTCACTTATCCAGGTACTAGGGATTTGTTTAGCCTGGAGCTAATATATCTATCTCCCACTACTTTTCCATAGCCATCTGGCCTTGCCCCGTCACAATATCTAAACAATTTGTAATTTAGAACAGCTTCAACAAGAGAGCTTGAGAGAGCCACACCCCATCCTATTGCATGGCTCAGTGGTTAGGGCACTCATCCAAGATATGGGAGACCTGAGTTCATATTCATGTTATTCATGTTAGGCAGAGAGGGGATTTGAACCTGGGTTCTTGCACATCCTGGGTGAGTACTACTGGGTAAAAGGTGCCTACCTCCAGGAAAGAGTTCACAGCTGTGACACCCACATGGAAGGCAGGGAGGTAGTTTCCTGCAGCCCACAGATTAAACACCTGACTCCCTTTGAGGGGCAGGGCTTCGGCCACACCCCTCTCCTCGGCTTTGCCTGCTGGCTAGTTTAAGCAGCTCAGCACGGTGACTTTTGTGTGAATCTCATTCCATGATGCCATGTGACAGAGGTGGCTTGCTCAAGGGCACAGATTTCTCCCCACTAGTGTTTTTCAGGAAATCCTCAATGGCTACAAAACTGTTTATACAGTTCCAGCAGCAGCAGTAGTTTTTGGAGCACCACCATAGCACAGACATGGTGCAGGTGTTCACCATTATGCCTTCTTGCCCTCTAGGGATATACATAGCTATGCGTTTGATCACCTTGCTGGAATAATGGAACTTTTAGCTGTGGCTTGAGAATCTGTATTGTGCCTCTAGGCCGTGGCACACAGAGGACGCAGCTCTGAGGAGAAGCAAACAAACCATCCCATCTTTGCTTGGGATTCTGGTCTGCTCCAAAGGCCAAGACAGTTCATGGGATAAGATAGAGCAAACTCAACAGTGGTTTAGTTTAGGGTTGCCATCCACCTGCCACCCAACCTATCAGTTGCTTTGCAACTCAGAATCTTCAGAACAGTGAGGACCAGGGAGATGTCCCTTCCCACCTCTAATGTGGCTCTGGGCAGTAAGCAGTTCTGCAATAGGGAAGGTTTCCCAAGCCCCATTGCACGAGTCTCCCTGTCAGAACAGAAAATGAACCATAGATTCATAGATTCATAGATACTAAGGTCAGAAGGGACCACTCTGATCATCTAGTCCGACCTCCTGCACAGCGCAGGCCACAGAATGTCACCCACCACTCCTATGAAAAACCTCACCCATGTCTGAGCTATTGAAGTCCTCAAATCATGGTTCAAAACTTCAAGGAGCAGAGAAGCCTCCCTCCAGTCAACCATGCCCCATGCTACAGAGGAAGGCAAAAAAACCTCCAGGGCCTCTTCAATCTGCCCTGGAGGAAAACTCCCTCCCGACCCCAAACATGGCAATCAGCCAAACCGTGAGCACATGGGCAAGATTCACCAGCCAGATACCCAGGAAAGAATTTTCTATAGTAAATCAGATCCCATCCATCTAATATCCCATCTCAGGGGATTTGGCCTATTTACCCTGAATATTTAAAGATCAATTACTTACCAAAATCCCATTATCCCATCATACCATCTCCTCCATAAACTTATCGAGTAGAATCTTAAAACCAGATAGATCTTTTGCCCCCACTGCTTCCCTTGGAAGGTTATTCCAAAACTTCACTCCTCTGATGGTTAAAAACCTTCGTCTGATTTCAAGTCTAAACTTCCTGGTGGCCAGTTTATGCCACACGTAGCATGTGTTACTCATGTCACGTAATACACTACTGGAAGGCACCCAGGCCAAGATCCACAAAGATATTTAGGCATCCAGCTCCTGTTGATTTCAATGAGAATTAGGCACCCAATTAATTTTGAGGAGCTGGGCATCAGATACTACAGTGATAAGCACAACATAAGAACCTAAATTGAATAGTACACCATCAATCCGGCACATAGCACCCAAGGCTGATCTTTTCAACCTAAGGTTGGCATGCTAAAGCAGCACATCTTCGCCACACCCAAACAGTTTTCTTAATTGTAGATCAACACTGAGATTATTTTAATAGTGTGTTAGGAAGGCTAATGGTTAGCCTTAAATACCTGCACTCCATTTCCAATCCACTACATTTCCACCAAACCACAGGCAACTTGTCCATAGTTAGTTAAATGAAGGTCTTTCCCACCCATTTGCTCTGAGACTGCCTTGAAGTTAACCGGCTAAATATATTTGAACCTCTAAGTCAGTCATACCCAGGATTAGAAATATTTCTGAATAGCTTGTAGTTAGAACCATTGTAAATACTGTGCTCAGTCTGAGAGCATGCAAAAGATTTTTACTGCATCCCAACACCATTCCCTGATATTTGCCAGATGAGACACAATAACAGAAGTGGAGGAAGAAGGAGAACACTTAATAGCAAGTTGTTTTCAGAGAGAAAGCAACATTTTCTGCCCTTTGACTGTTTTCCAAAGGTCATAAATTGAGAAGCCCCACAATTTAGGAAAAAAACAATCTGAAAATGTTCATGTTTTCTCTCTCAACTTTTTTTAAAATGTTGTTTGATTTGGCATTTGGGGTTTTTTTTTGAAAATTTTAATGAAATATCATGGAAAAGGAAGCTTTTATGAGAAAAGTTATGTTGGATGAGACAATTTTCCAAAATAAAAAATGACTGGAATTTTTTTCTGACATGCTCTAATTGTAATGAACTTCAGGGTCAAATGAGTACCTTCCACCCACCCCTGCCGAACTGGAAGGAAAGGTTCTAGACACTGCAGGGCACTCTTACACAGCAGAGTGCTCCATAATACCTAAAGTACAGGAAAAGGGAGAAACACCCAGAGGTCAGAGGAGATGAGACTCAAGGTGAGAACAAGGCTGCACATGTGAGCAGGGGCAGTGGGATAGAGGCAGAACCTGGGAGCTGGCTGCCAGAGGAAGCCTCCACAGCAGGGAACTAGAGACCGGGGATGAAAAGATAAACAGGGAAGCATCCTGTTGCTGGCACATGGCCAGCACTACACACAACAAGAGGATACAGTCCAATGGTCTTGTGACAGCTCTGATCAAGCTTCCTATGCCAGACGCTCACCAGTCAGCTATGTTTGGATATACACTCTGGGCTCGTGTGCTTTTAAGCTTCCCTTGGTCTGGATAGGCTCCTGTACAGTTTCTGGCACAATTCCTGGCCATAGACTCTGTCTGGTACCTCCTCTGGAAATGGGATCCCATGGCCAAGCTGCCCTAGGCAAGTGCTGAACACTCCAAGGCTTCCCAGTAGGTGCCAAGAGAACTATAATACAAACTGCCTTCAAGCTAGTCAGTGTCTAACCCTCTTGCAGTAAACTAAGGGGGGAAGTGTGATATTCTTTACCTTGGGGGAGCGTGCTGTAACCCCCATATTCCTCATTTTCATATAATCATGATCTTATGTATAAAGCATACCTTGTAAGGTATCAGGGGAAAGATTATGATCTGCTGAAAGTCATTTCTCTCTCCATATATGTATAACGTTAATGCATATGAAGTTATGAGAATTGTGTAGTATGATTGTCACTAAAACATGCTGTAAGTTGGGGGAAATCAACCAGATATTAATTCCTCAGAGGCAACAGCAAGGAAAGTAACCAATGCCGGGCGGGGTGTAAAACAACTCATCAACAGCCATTGTTCAGCAAGGGAGCTACAATGCAATGACACACTTTCATGAGGGGAATTGTTCAACCTTGCTTCGAGAGACTCAGTAATGCTCACCTGACTCTGAAAGGGGGGGAGGGCAAAGCCAACAGGAAGGAGAGGACATGATAAAAGAAAAAGACATTTGCCATGTTCTTCCTCTCTCTTCCACCTACATCCACAGACACCACACCAAGCAACAGAAGCACTGATCAAAGGGAAGAGCCTGGCTGAAGAGCAACCAGCCAGCCTGTGGTGAGAAGCATCTAAGTTTGTAGGGGCACTGAAAGTGTTAAGATCAGCTTAGAATGCATTTTACTTTTATTTCATTTGACCAAATCTGACTTGTTATGTTTTGACTTATAATTACTTAAAATCTATCTTTATAGTTAATACATTTGTTTGTTTATTCTACCTGAAGCAGTGTGTTTGGTTTGAAGTGTGACAGAGGCTTCCATTGGGATAGCAAGCCTGGTACATATCAATTTCTTTGTTAAATTGACAAACTTATATAAGCTTGCAGCATCCAGTGGGCATAACTGGACTCTGCAACAAGGAGGTTCCTAGGGTTGTGTCTGGGACTGGAGATATTGGCTAGTGTCATTCGGTTGCACAGTCCAAGGAGCAGCTTACATGCCAGAGGCTGTGCATGAACAGCCCAGGAGTGGGGGTTCTCACAGTAGTGCAAGGTAAGGCAGGCTCCCAGAGTCAAGGATTGGAGTGACCTAGCAGATCACCGGTCCAGATAACACCAGAATGGAACGTCACACCCATCCTGAAAGAAATCTTTTCTGAATCCCCTCTTCTCGTCCATAAACTCTCCATGCTCAAGTTCCCCACAGACCAGGACACACCAATTCAAAGCGGCACCAGACACTGCCAGAACAACAAATGCAAAACCTGCAGCCATCTCTCTACCACTACAATGATCAACACCCACCGCAGCACACCTTTCAAGATCTGTGGGTCCGACACATGCCTATCACAACATGTGGTGAACCGCCTCCAGTGCGCTAAATGTCCCAAAAGAAACTATCTGGGAGAAGCCAGACAATCACGATGCTCTCAAAAAGAAAAGGAGTACTTGTGGCACCTTAGAGACTAACAAATTTATTTGAGCATAAGTTTTCGTGAGCTACAGCTCACTTCATCGGATGCATTTGGTGGAAAAAACAGAGGGGAGATTGATATACACACACAGAGAACATGAAACAATGGGTTTATCATACACACTGTAAGGAGAGTGATCACTTAAGATAAGCCATCACCAGCAGCAGGGGGGGAAAAGGAGGAAAACCTTTCATGGTGACAAGCAAGGTGGGCTATTTCCAGCAGTTAACAAGAATATCTGAGGAACAGTGGGGGGTGGGAGGGGGTGGGGGGGGAGACATAACATGGGGAAATAGTTTTATTTTGTGTAATGACTCATCCATTCCCAGTCTCTATTCAAGCCTAAGTTAATTGTATCCAGTTTGCAAATTAATTCCAATTCAGCAGTCTCTCGTTGGAGTCTGTTTTTGAAACTTTTTTGTTGAAGGATAGCCACTCTTAGGTCTGTAATCGAGTGACCGGAGAGATTGAAGTGTTCTCCAACTGGTTTTTGAATGTTATAATTCTTGACGTCTGATTTGTGTCCATTTATTCTTTTACGTAGAGACAGTTCAATTTGACCAATGTACATGGCAGAGTGATGGGTCATCCTTCAGGATAGGTTGTAGATCCTTGATGATGCATTGGAGAGGTTTTAGTTGGGGGCTGAAGGTGATGGCTAGTGGTGTTCTGTTATTTTCTTTGTTGGGCCTGTCCTGTAGTAGGTGACTTCTGGTTACTCTTCTGGCTCGGTCAATCTGTTTCTTCACTTCAGCAGGTGGGTATTGTAGTTGTAGGAATGCATGATAGAGCTCTTGTAGGTGTTTGTCTCTGTCTGAGGGGTTGGAGCAAATGCGGTTATATCATAGAGCTTGGCTATAGACAATGGATCGTGTGGTATGATCTGGATGAAAGCTAGAGGCATGTAGGTAGGAATAGCGGTCAGTAGGTTTCCGATATAGGGTGGTGTTTATGTGACCATCACTTATTAGCACCGTAGTGTCCAGGAAGTGGATCTCTTGTGTGGACTGGTCCAGCCTGAGGTTGATGGTGGGATGGAAATTGTTGAAATCATGGTGGAATTCCTCAAGGGCTTCTTTTCCATGGGTCCAGATGATGAAGATGTCATCAATGTAGCGCAAGTAGAGTAGGGGCATTAGGAGACGAGAGCTGAGGAAGCGTTGTTCTAAGTCAGCCATAAAAATGTTGGCATACTGTGGGGCCATGCGGATACCCATCGCAGTGCCACTGACTTGGAGGTATACATTGTCCCCAAATGTGAAATAGTTATGGGTGACGACAAAGTCACAAAGTTCAGCCACCAGGTTAGCCGTGACAGTATCGGGGATACTGTTCCTGACGGCTTATAGCCCATCTTTGTGTGGAATGTTAGTGTAGAGGGCTTCTACATCAATAGTGGATAGGATGGTGTTTTTAGGAAGATCACCAATGGACTGTAGTTTCCTCAGGAAGTCAGTGGTGTCTCGAAGATAGCTGGGAGTGCTGGTAACGTAGGGCCTGAGGAGGGAGTCTACATAGCCAGACAATCCTGCTGTCAGGGTGCCAATGCCTGAGATGATGGGGCATCCAGGATTTCCAGGTTTATGGATCTTGGGTAGCAGATAGAATACCCCAGGTCGGGGTTCTAGGGGTGTGTCTGTGCGGATTTGTTCTTGTGCTTTTTCAGGGAGTTTCCTGAGCAAATGGTGTAGTTTCTTTTAGTAACTCTCAGTGGGATAAGAGGGTAATGGCTTGTAGAAAGTGGTGTTGGAGAGCTGCCTAGTAGCCTCTTGTTCATACTCCGACCTATTCATGATGACGACAGCACCTCCTTTGTCAGCCTTTTTGATTAGGATGTCAGAGTTGTTTCTGAGGCTGTGGATGGCATTGTGTTCTGCATGGCTGAGGTTATGGGGCAAGCGATGCTGCTTTTCCACAATTTCAGCTCGTGCACATCAGCGGAAGCACTCTATGTAGAAGTCCAGGCGGCTGTTTCAGGAGGAGTCCTCCCAGAATCCTTCTTTTTGTAGTGTTGGTAGGAAGGTCTCTGTGGGTTAATATGTTGGTCAGAGGTGTGTTGGAAATATTCCTTGAGTCGGAGACATCGAAAATAGGATTCCAGGTCACCACAGAACTGTATCATGTTTGTGGGGGTGGAGGGGCAAAAGGAGAGGCTCCGAGATAGGACAGATTCTTCTGCTGGGCTAAGAGTATAGTTGGATAGATTAACAATATTGCTGGGTGGGTTACGGGAACCACCGTTGTGGCCCCTTGTGGCATGTAGTAGTTTAGATAGTTTAGATGCTCTCAAATAAACTCACACAGGAAAATGATAAAAGACAAAAACATCACATCACCTGTGGGTGAACACTTTTCACAAAGTGATCACTCTATATCAGACCTATCAGTCCACATCCTCAAAGGAAACCTGCCAAACACTTTCAAGAGATAAGCATGGGAGCTGAAATTCATAACTTTGCTAGACACTAAATATCATGGACTGAATACAGACACTGGATTTATGGCTTATTACAACAATCAATAACCCACTAACAACCCCTCCCCCCCAAACTGCTCCCTCCCTATGACTGGAGAGGTGTTAACAGGCCACTTCACCTTGAAATATGTCTTAACTATTTATGCTAAACAATCTATTCCATCTTGTGTTTAGCTGTGACATTCTGCAAAAGGGCTTGTCTATGCTTAAAATGCTGCAGTGGTGCAGCTGCGCCAATGCATCTGTGTGCCACTATAGCACTTCAAGAAAGACGTTACCTATGCCAACAGGAGGGCTTTTCCTGTTGTCATAGGTAATCCACCTCCCCAAGAGGTAGTAGCTATGTCACTCTCCCATCAACACAGTGCTGTCTATGCCAGGATTTAGGTCAGCATAACTGCATCGCTCAGGAGTGTGGAAAATCCATATTGTCTGGAAACCAAGACTAATAGCAGACTGGTACAAAAACAAGCACTGAACTCTGTATCTTTATATAGAGTCGCATGGGATGGGAAAAAGTGTAGACAAGTGGTTAATTATACATATTGCAGCTGATGAGCAATGGGCATATTTAAAACAATCAAGTCAAACACCACATGCAGAACAATCCTACAGCAAAGTAAAAGGTGGCCTCAGATTAAATCTAGAGGAGTATTTTTTTTAAAAATTGGGCATCGTTAGCATAAAATTCTACATGAAAGTATTGCAATTGTGCATACAATTCAGTTTGTGATTTCCATCATTTGCTGGTTTGGATGAATATTTTATATATCTAACACTTACATCTTCAAAACTGTAAATGAAACTTTACCAAGCTATTGTCAAAAAGAAACCGACTGAAAATCTTAATTTGGGTGTATTTTTTACAAGATAAATGTTAGATAGTATCAGCAACAACGCACTTTTAGTTAAAACGTGACAAGGCTCAAAGTATTTGATGCAGATCTATTATTTTGTAGTCACAAAAGTGGCAATATATTGCATCCATGACAATACAATATTGGATTATAAAATTAGGTATATTTTTCAAGCCATTTTTTCCTAAAACTGATAACAACTCATGTGAAAAGAAACAAATCCAGAAACACTTAGCACCCATCCCTAATCTCACTTGAAATACTCTGCTAGACAGCAATGAAATCATATTTATTGGAGAGAATAATATTCCTTATTTATTTATTTATGTAACACTAGTTAAAGAGATGATCACAGCATGCTTATACTTGTGAGGGGGAAGATGGAAAGTATATTATGTTATTGACACTGCATAAAAAATGTCAGAGGGCAGGTGAAAAGTAACTTCTGCAAAGGGAATTTGAAGGAGGCAGCATGTAATTTACAGGTGGAGAAAGCTCCATAACCATGTAGTCTATAATGACCAATGGTCAGCGCCTTGGTGTTGTACATCATACAAAATACAAAGATATGTTAAAGAAAGTAGCTCTCTTACCTTCCAGTCTTGCTGATGTAAAGAAAACAAGGCAAGTACAAAATAAAACCACAGTGAGTACAATTCTACAGCTGTTCATTGTGCTTCTGGACTCGCACTCATCCCCCCCTTGCCTTGGAAAACACACTATCTATTGTCCACACTGCTAATCTGAAAGTGCAAAGTTCACTTCAAAGATCAGTCTTTTTGACAATCATTCATAATGCAACATGCACTAATCATTAATAGCTGGCTAGCTATTGTAAAGAACTCTTAAATTTCTTGATGTATTCCTTCTGATAAATAAAATTGGCACCCCTCTCTCCTCCCAGCTAGTTTGCTTTACAGTAGACTCTTCTGCCCAGATACATAGAGGCTCATTCACAAAGAGTTTTCTGGGAGAACCTTCATCCCAATCTCGTCATTCATTCTGCTAAGGTGGCAAGAGTCATAGTGACCAAATATACCTTGCACCCAGGAGGACTGAACAATCACTTTTCCAGAGACTGAAGTTACAGCTGCCCGTCATGCACTGGCTGATAGGAATAATAGAAGTTACTGCTGAAAACTCACCCAATTCCAGTTGAGAACTGGATTTTGGAAGAGAGCAATACTGTACATCTATTGATTCCTCAAGCTACTAGTCCTCCACTAGAAACCAAATGCAAGATTCAAATTGAATCTACTGGAATTCCTATTAAAAGTCAGTTCCATTTGTAATTGCTCTTCACCCCCTCTGGAATTATGTTTCTGGGCTTCTCTTGTGTGGCTGTTGCAAAGCAACAGGATAAGAGTGGCAGCAGCTGAAACTGAGACAGAGAGGGTTTGAAGACAAAAGACTGTGGAATACTTTGACCAGGGGAACCTACTGTCTCACAAAAGCATGTGCCTCCCAGCTTCTCCCTTCCCTAGTGGGTTGTGCCCATTGAACTCAATGGTGTACGCCCAGATGTAACTGAGGGCAAAATTCAGCCCCTGAAGTTTTGAGATATTTGGATTCAGGGATTTGGTTTAGTCCTACCTCTATTTACTAGAGCTACCATCCCAGATATTTGGGCTGCTCTCTCAAGCAAGCTCATCTCCCATGCAGAATACTGCAAGATTTAACTAGGCCCCAAGCCTACATTTGGCACATAACAAAAGGAACTGATGCTTTCTGATACCTGGCTGAAAAGTGCAGTAGGAGTCCTAGGTATTACTGTAGCTATGAGCTCTATTGCGCTCACCCCCTTGAAGGCCAATTTGTTGCTTTCCACAATAAAGCTGCAGGGTGAAAAGCAGCAGTAGCAATTCAGCGGGAGAGCTATTCCTCCTACATCAGTGATTAAAGGAAGAGCTTGTATGTTTACATGAAACAGATATCAGATCTTGTTCCTGCCAGATCCTGGGTCACTTGTGAGAAGCGCCTGTAACCAGCACTGCAGCCAGATCCAACAAGAGCTTGGCTGGTATGATGACCAGTAAACAGGTTTTCACCTGCCAATGCACATTGCTCCAAGAAGAGGGCATTTCTAGCACTAAAGGCCAAGGGTGCACGCTGAAGGCTGCAGCTACTAGGGTTAGTTCCTGAAGAATACATCTGCTTCACTTGTCAGGCAACAAAATTTTTTTATCATCCTGCATTAGGCTGGATATCATTCTTCCAAGGATGTTAGAGAACAACTTCCTTTATTGCCTATTATTCACAAATGCAATTCTGACATTAAGCAAATCAGTGTCAAGGCAACAAGGAACTCACTCAACACAAAAATACCCCACATAAAATCCTGTCAACTGGAACAGTCTAGTTCAGGGGCGGGCAAACTTTTTGGCCTGAGGGCCGCATCAGGTTTTGGAAATTGTATGGAGGGCCAGTTAGAGGAGGGGGGCATGACTCGCCCCCCCCATCCACCCCCCACTTCTGGCCCCCTGATGGCTCCCCCCAGACTCCTGCCCCATCCAAACACCCCTTGTTCCCCGAAGGCCCCCCTGAGATCCCTGCCCCATCCACTCCCCCCACTCCCTGTCCGCCCCCGGAACCCCCACCCCTGACTGCCCCCGCTGTCCCATCCAACTCCTCCTCTCCTTCCTGACTGCCCCCCCGGGGCCCCTGCCCCATCCACCACCCCTTCTCCCTGTCCCCAGCCTGCCCCCCCCAGGACTCCCACCCCTGCCTGCCCCCCACCACTCCATCCAACCCCCCCACTCCTTCCTGACTGCCCCCACCGGGACCCCTGCCCCCATTCAACCCCCCTGTTCCCTCCCTCTGACCACCCCGACCCCTATCCACAACCTCACCCCCTGACCACCACCCCGAACTCCCCTGCCCTTTATCCAACCACCCCGCTCCCTGCCCCCTTACCGTGCTGCCTGGAGCACTGGTGGCTGGCGGCGTGGCCAGCTACGCACCGCACAGCACAGAGCACTGGGTCAAGCCGGGCTTTGCAGCTGCGCTGCCCCAGGAGCTTGCTACACCGCCGCCCAGAGCATTGTGCCGGCGGCGCAGTGAGCTGAGGCTGCGGGGGAGGGAGAACAGCAGGAGAGGGGCCAGGGGCTAGCCTCCCAGGCAAGGGACTCAGGGGCCAAGCAGGAGGGATGTGGCCTGTGGGCCGTAGTTTGCCCACCTCTGGTCTAGTTTAACAATGGACTGCCCCCTCTAGGAGTCCATCCAAAGATGAAGAGAACAAAAATGGAAGGTTTGCACAAACTATTTAATCTTTAAAACTAAACATGCTGCAGAGGTGGGGGCAATAGGCATTGGCACTAGCCTTACACCAGAGTTTATGTTCCAATATAGATCAAGTGTAGACTCAGCCTAATCCCTCTGTTTATGCACCCAACAGAACTACCAGCCAACTGGGACAGTGGAGTGACATCTAGTGTCTTCTCAAGAGCCACATAAAAAAGTAGCTCAGAACTGAGAAACTTGGACAAAGCTGTGACCAAGACTGGCACAGCACGCACCTGCACTATGCCTCATTGCTATTAGTTTAATTTTAATGTGCACTAGTCTCAACATTTTATGAAGCAAACATCCCATAGGATACCACTAGGTGTCACTATGAACCAGAGTGGTTTTGATATTTCAGAAGCTGAATTAATTCCTTCTTTTGGTTCTAGCTGATCTTTTTGTTTCTGTTCTGTTTCCAGTATGCACCGTACCTAATAGAAAATCCGTTCAGCTGTTTGCTTTTGCCACTTAGCCATACGATCAGTACAATTCTTTTATGGGCACATATCCATGGAACTTTGATATTGCTCATGCCAAAGGATTTTCACCCCCATTTCAATCCCATTTAATTTTTTAAAATTAAAGACGCATTTTTCAGTCAAGCCATTTCAAAGTTTGCAATATGCAAACTCTTACTGTCTTAGACAAGTCGCCCAACACTTGTCCTTAAAATCAGAATGACTCCTCCCCCCAACTCCATCGTGATGCATCTTCTTGTGCTTTTCATGGGTGAGGTGTGCCATACATTCACCATGGGTACTGTGCTTGCAGGATGATTAAAGGACAAAATGAAGGTCCAAGCCACCCATCTCCCATTAAGATAAATGAAAAAGACTCCCAGTGACTGCTGGGAGCTGTATAAGGCACTTAAGCTTTACTCCTAGAAATCCAGTTTGGCTAGGAGGTGAATAAGAAACCACATTAATAAAAGCAGGTTCTCAATATACAGCCTTATTTCTTCAGGCTTTCGAGTGGGCTGGCTACCATTGAACTGCAGACCGGGCCAAAAAGAGAGCTCCAAAGTGGATCAGTTGCTGTCAAGGGGTCATATGAACAACACTATCCAAAGCTTAATGTTCTTACAAACTAATGAAATTACCTCATTGACCAATGATCAGGCATTTTGGAGACCATTTTAATATCCAGATCCCCAATTTAATTCCTTGCTAGAATGGATTCCTCACACATAGAGATAACCTTTCATCTGATTATTACTTACTTGGGATCAGGTGACAACTTTCCAAGAAGAAAAGCATTTAAGGAGCTAAATATGAAGAAAATCCACAAGATACAGTAAGTCAGTCATAGTAAATGGCAGCATAACATCTGTTCCATGAGAAAACCAAGATGTGGCAAACTACAGGGGTTGTGGCTATGGGAGCAACATAATCCACAGATGACTTGTTTGGGGACACTCTGTAACACCATCCTCCATAACGGGGGCCTACAGGGTCAAGATGGGCATAAAGATGGAGAGAATATTTCTGAGCCCTGCAATCTGAAATTGCTGTGAATGAGTGGGCCTCACATCAAACACTCTTCTCCCACTTATTTCCCACCCAAGTCCATCAAAAGCTTGATATCATACACCTAGGTGTGTATGGTGGTAAGGTAATGGCAAGTTACTGCAGAGATGTGCAGTCTTTTCTGCAGAAAAAGAATGTTGTTTCCAAACTCTCCCACAACTCCTCCTACATTTCCACAAACCACACCTCCCCAGTGCCATTTTTCAGTTGTAATTGTTTGGCGTCAACCCAAGGAAGAATTTTGGGAAGTACTTGGGCTTCAAGGCTGCATGTGATAGAAAGCTGCTCTGCTCTTCCCTCTGCACATACAACTTCAGAAAAATACTTCCCCCACAAAAAGAAAAGGAGTACTTGTGGCACCTTAGAGACTAACAAATTTATTTGAGCATAAGCTTTCATGAGCTACAGCTCACTTCATCGGATGCATTCAGAGGTATTTTCCACTGAATGCATCCAATGAAGTGAGCTGTAGCTCATGAAAGCTTATGCTCAAATAAATTTGTTAGTCTCTAAGGTGCCACAAGTACTTCTTTTCTTTTTGCGAATACAGACTAACACGGCTGCTACTCTGAAACTTCCCCCACAGTTACTTTTCTGTATGATACACAAAACCCAGCAGGTTTTACTATTTTTATTCTCTCTAGAATGCACTTTGCCATTGGGCAACTGTCAATTTTCAGCTTAATTTCTACCCAAGCCAGAACCAAAGTAGAACTTTCTCAGATTTCAGCTGGGAGTTGGCGGGGAGGGGCCATGGATGAATTTGGATCCGAACCTCCAACATCTGATCTGAATTTTGTGGGCGTATCATTATAATGGGACCAGATCCTGCCACTGAGTTGTACTTAAGTCTCCCCTTGTCTTCAGTGGACCAACAGCAATTTATGGTCTAATGTGAGAGTCTGGAAAGTTCAAGCTATGCCATCTGATGTTCACATTTAAATTTATATAGCACTCTAGTACACCCTGCTATACAGTAAATAAGACTTAAACAAGTGAGGTTCTTGCCTTGAAGACTTAACAATATTAAAATACAATGTACAATGCAGTACAAGACAGAACACTGAATACCACCTTTAGAAGTGGAAACCTTCATGCAAAAAATGGCTTATTTATTTATTTATTTATTTATTTTTTTAAAGTACAGGAGGTCATTTTTCGGCATATTAAATTGGAAGCCTGGATAAACAATACAGGCTCATATGAAAAGTAGCACATAACTGGTGTGAGTAAAGGACAAAAAAAGTCATAGCCATAAATGACGTTTGGGTGGAGGGGTAGGCAGCATGGAGATCTGGGCAGAATGATATTTTTGTATTTTTCCACATAATGTATGTTAACACATGCAAGGGTATCGGGTGCTACTCTGAAAGTTACAAACCTATGGCCAGATTCTTAGTTCTTAATTAGCTCCTTTGAAGCAACTCAACAGGAGTAAGGGCCTCAGAATGTGGCTGAATAATGCTACGATATCTTCAGATGAAAAGTGCTGCAGATATGAAGTTATATTAAGCCACAACACCTTACTCTCTACAAGCAAACATTATCCCCACTTTATAGCTGTGGAAAGAGAGGTAAAAAGATGTAAGATGTCTTGCCTAAACAGTGACAGAGATAAGAACAGATCCTACAACTCCTGAAGAGTCCCTTGCTCCAACTGCTAGACAACACTCCCTTCCCTAATGAAACGGAATCATGAAATGAAATAACCTATTGCAAGGCAAGGCATGTGTGCAAAAAGACGGAGTTTAGAATTTCTGTGGGAACCTCAACTTTAAATATCATTATTATGGGATTATAATCTCGGTTTTACCATTGCATTAAGATAGTTCTGTTTAGCAGGTAGAAAACTCAGGCTCTGTTGTGTCATATCTATTACCATTTCTTCATACCTTGTTTCTCCCTGTAGCAGTTCAGAGACAACGTTCCATCCCAGCACTTTAGTTCTCATCCAAAAAGCTTGGCTCATGCTTTCTGGAGGCTCTCCAAAGCAATGACAGACAGCAAGGCTGCATCTCCTGTCATTGGCAGGCATCTGCTCATTACCTCTGTAATGCTTAAACCAGAAAGAAAGATTCCAGTGTGCAGGGCAGCCCTGACTTCTCCAAGTTACATTGGAATTTACACTGGTAAAACACCTTGAACCTGAAGAGCCCTGAAACAAATTAAACACCTCACTTTGCAGAAATGTCGTTTAAAAAATTTAAGTAAACTTCAGTATTAGAACATATTTCAAAGGGTAAAAGATGTACTGCCATGAGCACAACTATTTGTAGCTAGACCCTTCTGAGACCATTTGTGCCTAGAAAGTCATAATCCTTTAATCTTTGTATGTATAAATGGGAACGATAAAAAAAGTTGGACACATCATTATCTAAAACATATCCACTGCTATAGTAAGAAGACTGGTAGGACAAGTGGCCATGAGATTATACATAAAGAAAATTAAAGGGGAACACAACCTGCAGTTAATGCACATTTCCTTTTGTGATTATGTCATGCTATGCATGCACTTAACAAATGCTAAACTCTACTATAACTACAGAAGAGCTAAATGGTTATCACATGCTCCAGTATGGATATGTTGCATCTTCCTAAGTAGCTAAGTGTGTGCAAGTTACTCAGTTACCTATAAAATTTACTACTTTTTTGCTTCGATAAGTTTGTTACACATGAATATTTGTCCTCTCTTTCAGCAGATATTGGGATAATAGTGCACAGAAGATGCAGTAACTTAACAGATATCCTATTCCACTTACATGGATTTTAGCCATTGGCCTCTCCGATGACCTGACATTAAAAAAAAAACAAAACAAAACCCCCAGAGCTGCTCAGTGCTCCACTTTAGATACTTGTCAGAACATTTCAGGCAGTCAGAGAAATTGATGAATGAAAATCTTGGTTTAGAAGATATTTGATTTTGGGGACAGACAGCCAAGTTCAGGTGGGAAAAATGGTGCATGCTAATTGGATGTAGATACCTAATGTGTGCTTTGCAATAAAACTTTCAAGGAAATTCTGCTGAATTTTAGTCAGGGGAGATTGTTTTCTCTCAGCTACCTGCCTGTTTCTCTCATCTGATGCTCAAGAAAAAAAAAAGTACCTGAAATGCTCTTGTCTCCCAGCTTCCCCTTTGTGCCATTTCACTCCACTCTCATTTAGTCCATTTGTGCAACCCCCAACAAACCTACACTCAGAACAAAATCCTAAACTGTATCCTCATTCAAAATGTCAAAGGTGACCAACCCTGCCATGTGCCCCAGGGTAAAAACAGCAGAGCAGAACCAGCTGAGATTCCAGCCAGTAAGAGCAGATGCAACCAAAGCAGGGACCTTCACACCCATGGTCAGAAATTCCTACAGACTGGTGCCTGGTGCCAATTTGCTCCATCCCACTCTGTCATTCTCCCACACAGTCACTTCACCTCAGGTTCACTGCATACCTTCCTCTCTCATCCTTTTCTCCTCTGCCCTGTCCCCATTACTGTCCTTCCCTTCCCTTTGAATTTAGCTGATCCCCTCTTAAATGACCCTCAACCCAAAATCATGGCACTAACTTGTCATGTGTCTCCATCAGACTGTTCGCTCTACTTGTGCGTGAGACCCCTTCCCCACCCTGTGTCTCTCCTGTCCATTTAGATTGTAAGCTCTTCAGGGCACAGACTATGTAAACTCTATGTAGGTACAGCACCTAGCACAATAGGGGCCCTGTTCTCGGTTGGCCTTTGGCCATAATAAACAAGATTACTAATAATAATCAGCAGCCAACCAGAAAAACAAACAGAGCATTAAAAACATGATCACTATAGCTCAAGCCCCATCCCCTTCTGACTACCTCCAGCCCAGCCTACAAAAATATAATCAACAATCATAATAAAGGCTTACAAGATACTGCAAAGAACCATGAGAGGGGGCAGTGGAATGTTTGGAGATTGGCTCATGTCAAGCCCTGCCCAACTCTATTGGAGGCCATGGGAAGAGCTGGGCCATGAGGCTGTCTCCTACGCACTGCTGAAAGTGGGGAGGCCAGTCAGCTGGCTGGCAATGTGTGCACACAGGGAGAGGAGGATCTCCAACAGAGCAAAAACTGGGCCAGCTCTTCTCAGGGCCTGGTTAGGGGCTGGAAGGTTTTGAATTGAGCCAGTCTCTCAACAGCCCCATAGACACTATCCCTTTAACAGAGTGATTAATTATGCTAAGTAGTACTATTGAATGCTAATAATCAATTAATCAATAACAATGCTAACAATAATGAATAGTTTGGAAAATAAATACCCATTTATACTTAATAGTCAATAACTACTTGCAATCAGTAGTTAATACTTGTTATAAACACCCACAACCTTAGAGCTAGAAAGGCTCTTCCACAACTGTAGCCTGGGACCCCTGTGGGAGAATGGTGTGCACTCCCCACATGCAGCCTGTGTTCCTCAGGGCAATGTTCCTCACCCCCTTCCTCAGGGGACATGCCCTCTTACCTCTCCTCCCTCCCACACATACTACTCCCCTCATTCATACGTATACTGGATGTAGCCTTTGGGCTGTATCCTGATGATTCTCAATCTGTCCCATCTCAGCTCTGCTGTCAGTTCCGAGTGGCTTCAATGGGAAAATCCCCTTCTCACAGCCTGGACAGTTTGTGACAGGAATTTTCCAAATTTCCCCTGAATTATTAAGAGTCTGACCACAGTCCTTTCCCTCAGCTCAGCCTCTGGGGTCTTTTATACCTGGACCCACATCCACTCAACCAAATCATGGTGGTTTGGATGTGGGAACTGGGGGAGGGCCTCCGGGCTAGAACTGGCAAGCAAAGGATAAATACCCCATGAAGCAATGTCCATTTGTTAGGCATTTACATCTCTTCTGAAGGCTTCTGAAGCTCCACGTCTCAATTCTCCAGCTAAGTGCCAAGGTCTAACACTTCTGCAGCACAACTGAGTAGGGGTTATCAAGGTAATGATCAGTTTCATGAAGATGCAGTGACCTGGAAGGCAGGTCTCTGATGACATCATTTGTTTTGGGCTGAGTCTGAGGAGGAACTCTATAAAAACCAGACCAAAAGAGAGAGAATGGTAATAACTCATTGGCAGCAGCTCTGTGTGCAAGTTACTGTTAGCCAGCTATCTGCAAGGGAGTTTCTTCAGGGAGTGAAGAAAAGCCTGTGAACTGTTGGGAGATGATAAATCTTTCCTTGAGATGCCAGCCAAGAGCTTCAGAATAGTCACAGCTGCTGCAGTGCTTATTCTCTTCCAAAAGACACAGCTCTCAGTGCAAGCACCGTTAAATGGTAAAGCCTTTCAGATTTTTATTTTATTGGCATTCCTAATCTGGCACGTCTAACGTGGGCAGTAAAATGGAGAGATTATGGGTTTCCCTAGTATGTTAATTAGTGTTGTTCTAGCAGATTACTTGGACTAAGCATTAGGAAATTTCTCAGGGCAGGTACGTTCCTGGGGAAGAGTGTGTGAGTTTGTGTTATGGACTCATTCCACACTCAGTACTGCTCAGTCTGTGATCTCTCTGCTCCTCAGGGAGTGAGGCAGAAAAGAGACCTACCCTAAGTTAGTGGGAGCACCGTATACTCCTCCCTTTAATTTTAAGGAGGAAAAACATCGCTCAAGTAACTGTGAAATGCCACCTTTCTTACATACTAGACTTGATTTTTTTGTTTTAAAAAGATGATCAGCCCTCCCCTCATGGCTTTTGGCTGCAGTTAATTCTCATCCATTAAGAAAAAATCCAGTGCAGTTATATAGGAAATAAGGGAGAACTGCAGCAGGGATCTGGGGGAGAGAGGACTGCTCAGCACCTGTGTGTTCATGGAGTCTTTGAGATTTAGACAGGTTTCAGAGTGGTAGCCGTGTTAGTCTATATCAGCAAAACCAACGAGGAGTCCTTGTGGCACCTTAGAGACTAACAAATTTATTGGGCATAAGCTTTCATGGGCTAGAACACACTTCATAAGATGCATGGAGTGGAAAATACAGGAGCAGGTATAAATACATGAAAAGATGTGAGCTGCCTTACCAAGTGTGAGGTCAGTCTAACAAGACAATTCAATTAACAGCAGGATACCAAGGGAGGAAAAATAACTTTTTAAGTGATAATTAGTGCCCCATTTCAGACAGTTGACAAGAAGGCATGAGTAACAGGAGGGGGAAATTAGTATTGGGGAAATTAGGTTTAGGTTTTGTAATGATCCAACCACTCCCAGTCTTTATTCAGGCCTAATGTGATGGTGTTCAGTTTGCAAATTTATTCCACCTTGCTGTTTCACGTTGGAGTCTGTTTTTGAAGTTTTTTTGTTGAAAAATTGCCACTTTTAGGTCTGTTGTTAAGTGACCAGGGAGACTGAAGTGTTCTTCTACTAATTTTTGAATGTTATGATTCCTGATGTCAGATTTGTGTCCATTTATTCTTTTGCATAGAGACTGTCCGGTTTGGTCAATGTACATGGCAGAGGGGCATTTCTGGCACATGATGACATGTATCACATTGGTAGATGTGCTGGTGAACGAGTCCCTGATGGTATGGCTGATGTGGTTAGGTCCTATGATGGTGTCCCTTGAATAGATATGTAGACAGAATTGGCACCAGGATAGATTCCTGGGTTGCAAGGATAGATTCCTGGGTTGGTGTTTTTGTTGTGTGGTGTGTAGTTGCTGGTGAGTATTTGCTTCAGGTTGGGGGGCTGTCTGTAAGCAAGGACTGGCCCGTCCCCCAGGGTCTGGGAGAGTGAGGGATCGTCCTTCAGGATAGGTTGTAGATCCTTGATGATGCATTGGAGAGGTTTTAGTTGGGGGTTGTAGGTGATGGCTAGTGGCATTCTGTTACTTTCTTTGTTGGGCCTGTCTTGTAGTAGGTGACTTCTGGGTACCCTTCTGGCTCTGTCAGTCTGTTTCTTCACTACAACATTGAGTTTTAAGAATGCATAGAGATCCTCTAGGTGTTTGTCTCTGTCTGAGGGATCAGCGCAAATGTGGTTGTAATCTTAAAGCTTGGCTGTAGACAATGGATCGTATGATGTGGTCTGGATGTAGGTAAGTATAGCGGTCAGTAGGTTTCCATATAGGTTGGTGTTTATGTGACTATCGCTTATTAGCACTGTAGTGTCTAGGAAGTGGATCTCTTGTGTGGACTGGTCCAGGCTGAGTTTGATGGTGGGGTGGAAATTGTTAAAATCATGGTGGAATTCCCCAGGGCCTCCTTCCCAGGGCCTCCTTCCCAGGGTCCAGATGATGAAGATGTCATCAATGTAGCGCAAGTAGAGTAGGGGTGTAAGGAAACAAGAGCTGAGGAAGCGTTGTTCTAAGTCAGCCATAAAAATGTTGGCATACTGTGGGGCCATACAGGTACCCATAGCAGTCCCACTGACTTGAAGGTATAAATTGTCTCCAAATCTGAAATAATTGTGGGTGAGGACAAAGTTCAGCCACCAGGTTTGCAGTGATGGTATCAGGGATGCTATTTCTGATGGCTTGTAGTCCATTTTTGTGTAGAATGTTCGTGTAGGGAGCTTCTACATCAACCTCAGCCTGGATCAGTCCACACAAGACTTTGTCCTCACCCACAACTATTTCAGATTTGGAGACAATTTATACCTTCAAGTCAGCAGGATTTTGAAATTTGTTTTCATTCTGATTTGAAATTTAACCTGAACATTTCAAAGTTCTCCACACAAAAAATTCAGAAAAAAAATTCAATTTCAGTCAATAAAAATGTTTCATTTTGACTTTTTAAATTTTATAATACATAAAATACAAAAAAATCAAAGAAAAGTTTTTAAAAAATCAAAACTTTTCATTCCAGAACAGAACTTCATGACGTTACTGGAACTCCCCCTCCTTCCCTTTTTGTTCCAAAGCAAAATTTCATAAAGCATTTAGATTTTGACGCACTGCATTTTCTGAGGAAAAATGGTCCCACTGAAGATTTTTCAGCCAGCTCTATAGAGGTCAATTTTCCCACTGTAGATGCAGCCACGGAGGGAAATGGGACAGTTAATACCTGGTATTTCTGTGTAGTAAGCACTGCAGCTGTGACTGCACTGACAGTTTAGGGAAAAATCCCCCAACCCCAGGCTAGCTCTGCCAATGGGCGTGCTAGTGTAAAGTAGCTGCTGGAGTTAAGCCAGTCAAACCCTGTAGGATTTCTAATGCCTGTTTAGCATTTTTACAAGTCTTATCAGACTTGTATCTGGCTAGTATGTGGCCCCTCACAGGGTATATGTTGTTTTTAACAGATGGGGGAGGAGAGAACAAGGTGCCTGAAATAAAAGTCCGAAAGAGTGCATTAATTCTGCTATCTCAGCTACTACTTGCAGTGTGGAAGTTTGCATCTCCTTTGAAAATTTCAGCGCAAGGGAACCGGGGCCCCATAACCACTGAAACAGAATTTGAGGCCTAACCTTACCTTGCTTTGAAAATCCCACCCCTAATCAGGACACAAGGGCTAAGTACCTCTACTTTGCAGAGCCCTACTAGTTCATCCTGATGATTTAAACTGTGTATATGTGCAGGGCTATGCAGGTAACTGCACTTCAGGACACTGGAAAGTCAGACAAGAATCACTTATTATGTATATACATGCTAGTTGTCAGACTCTCATAAGTTAGGTTCCTTTTCCAAATGAAAACAAAGATCTAAATATCCCAAAGTTTGGGCTAGTTAAGATTTGCATAAGCTTGGAACCAATACTACTTCAGGTATGTCAGTCCTTCATGAGGACAAGTGCTCTAACTCCATGAAAAAGCTTGAAGTTTTAAAAATATGAATAGATCCCCATACAAAAAAAAAGCATTTGAACAGTTCCTTAGTGTGAAACATTTCCACCCCACACTAGAATGACTAAATGGAATTTTACTCTAACCAGTCACCTCTGCTTTGAGTAGAAGCAAGAGAGATTTCATTAACAAGAAATGTGAGAGTTTGTTTTGAGTGTGCTTATCAGATCTGAATACCAACAGTATAGTGCTGCAAGTAATATCAAAGCTATATTTGGTGTGATCTGTAGCTGTGGAAATTGACAAACTATGGACCACATTCAAGATTTTAATCAATCCTGGCTAGTTATTTATGCTCCCCAATTTTATTTCTGAATCTTGTCTTTGTGTATTCTGATACTTAGGTTGACAGGCTAACAAAAGCCAACAACTATTTAAAATATTGCTGTGCTTCTTACAGAGATGACACTTCTTGACCTTCCAGTGACCTGCAAAGATATTGGCCCAAATTCAGTCCCTAATGTAAAGAATTAATTTATCCCATTGACTATTTTAACAAATAAGGCAAACAATAGCCACCAAGTCATGGTCTCACACCTCACAGGAAGAGGCCTTTACACTGTCTCCTAACAAACCACAGCCATTTTCTACAAGCATCATCTGGTGAATACCCAAAATGATTCTGCAGAAAGGACTTCCTTTTATCTCTCACTTTGGCAGCTGACAATCAACATTTTGCTTGCTGCAGGTGTGCTTCAATCATCTGAACTATGCATGTGACCTTAAATGACAACCACATGCCTGCCCATTTATGCTTCACATTGTACCAGCCAGAGAGAAGAGCTGATTTCTATGTATTGTCTCTTGCCATTCAAACAAATTTGGTTCTAGAGAGGTAATTAATAAAATCCATCCATCCATCCTAGCCCCTATTTAGTACTTTTCAACTGTAGCTCTCAAAGTGCTTTACAATGGAGGGCAGCATCATTATCCCCATTTTACAGTTAGGGAAACTGTGGCACAGAAGGGGGACAGTGACTTGCCCAAGGTCCCCCAGGAGGCCAGTGGCAGAACTGGGAATAGAACCCAGGTCTCATGAGTGCCCGTCAAAGGGTCTATCCACTAAGAAACACTGCCTTTGCCAAGGACTCAAATAACTAACAGATTCTCTAGCTCTGTAGGCAGGAGCACAGGGATCATTGTGACTGACAGTACATGGGTTCAGTCTTTAATAATCTGTGAAAACTGGCCTTGTTGTACTGGACAGCTGAAATCAGAAGATAGTTAAGTACTGTAAAATTCACCAGCTGAGTTTTAAAATCAGTTTGCTTTTTTGACACTATATAGAATAAGCTCAATTTCACATATTCACAGCTGTATTTGTTTTTTTTTTAAACAGGATCTAAGTGGTCTTACATTGGTAAGTAGTCATTTTAATTCATATGCTGAAGTTTAATTCTGTATTTTGTACTTTTAAGGAGAACAGGCCAAATTCAACCTGGCAATACCAAACTGGAATCAGTGTAGATTTCAGAGTAGCAGCCGTGTTAGTCTGTATTCGCAAAAAGAAAAGGAGTACTTGTGGCACCTTAGAGACTAACAAATTTATTTGAGCATAAGCTTTTGTGAGCTACAGCTCATTTCATCGGATGCATTTGGTGGAAAATACAGAGGGGAGATTGATATACACACACAGAGAACATGATACAATGGGTTTTATCATACACACTGTAAGGAGAGTGATCACTTAAGATGAACCATCACCAGCAGCAGTGGGGGAGGGAGGAAAACCTTTCATGGTGACAAGCAAGGTAGGCTATTTCCAGCAGTTAACAAGAACATCTGAGGAACAGTGTGGGGTGGGGTGGGGGGGAGAAATAACATGGGGAAATAGTTTTACTTTGTGTAATGACTCATCCATTCCCAGTCTCTATTCAAGCCTAAATTAATTGTATCCAGTTTGCAAATTAATTCCAATTCTGCAGTCTCTCGTTGGAGTCTGTTTTTGAAATTTTTTTGTTGAAGAATTGCCACCCTCAGGTCTGTAATCGAGTGACTGGAGAGATTGAACTGTTCTCCAATTGGTTTTTGAATGTTATAATTCTTGACGTCTGATTTGTGTCCATTTATTCTTTTACGTAGAGACTGTTCAGTTTGACCAATGTACATGGCAGAGGGGCATTGCTGGCACATGATGGCATATATCACATTGGTAGATGCACAGGTGAATGAGCCTCTGATAGTGTGGCTGATGTGATTAGGCCCTATGATGGTGTCCCCGAATAGATATGTGGGCAGAGTTGGCAACGGGCTTTGTTGCAAGGATAGGTTCCTGGGTTAGTGGTTCTGATGTGTGGTGTGTGGTTGCTGGTGAGTATTTGCTTCAGATTGGGGGGCTGTCTGTAAGAAAGGACTGGCCTGTCTCCCAAGATCTGTGAGAGTGATGGGTCGTCCTTCAGGATGGGTTGTAGATCCTTGATGATGCGTTGGAGAGGTTTTAGTTGGGGGCTGAAGGTGATGGCTAGTGGCGTTCTGTTATTTTCTTTGTTGGGCCTGTCCTGTAGTAGGTGACTTCTGGGTATTCTTCTGGCTCTGTCAATCTGTTTCTTCACTTCAGCAGGTGGGTATTGTAATTGTAGGAATTCATGATAGAGATCTTGTAGGTGTTTGTCTCTGTCTGAGGGGTTGGAGCAAATGCGGTTACATTGTAGAGCTTGGCTGTAGACAATGGATCGTGTGGTATGATCTGGATGAAAGCTAGAGCCATGTAGGTAGGAATAGCGGTCAGTAGGTTTCCGATATAGGGTGGTGTTTATGTGACCATCGCTTATTAGCACCGTAGTGTCCAGGAAGTAGATCTCTTGTGTGGACTGTGCACGAGCTGAAATTGTGGAAAAACAGCATCACTTGCCCCATAACCTCAGCCGTGCAGAACACAAAGCCATCCACAGCCTCAGAAACAACTCTGATAATATAATCAAAAAGGCTGACAAAGGAGGTGCTGTCGTCATCATGAATAGGTCGGAGTATGAACAAGAGGCTACTAGGCAGCTCTCCAACACCACTTTCTACGAGCCATTACCCTCTGATCCCACTGAGAGTTACCAAAAGAAACTACAGCATTTGCTCAAGAAACTCCCTGAAAAAGCACAAGGACAAATCCGCACAGACACACCCCTAGTACCCCGACCCGGGGTACTCTATCTGCTACCCAAGATCCATAAACCTGGAAATCCTGGATGCCCCATCATCTCAGGCATTGGCACCCTGACAGCAGGATTGTCTGGCTATGTAGACTCCCTCCTCAGGCCCTACGTTACCAGCACTCCCAGCTATCTTCGAGACACAACTGACTTCCTGAGGAAACTACAATCCATTGGTGATCTTCCTAAAAACACCATCCTATCCACTATGGATGTAGAAGCCCTCTACACCAACATTCCACACAAAGATGGACTACAAGCCGTCAGGAACAGTATCCCCGATAATGTCACGGCTAACCTGATGGCTGAACTTTGTGACTTTGTCCTCACCCATAATTATTTCACATTTGGGGGCAATGTATACCTTCAAATCAGCAGCACTGCAATGGGTACCTGCATGGCCCCACAGTATGCCAACATTTTTATGGCCAACTTAGAACAACGCTTCCTCAGCTCTCGTCCCCTAATGCCCCTACTCTACTTGTGCTACATTGATGACATCTTCATCATCTGGACCCATGGAAAAGAAGCCCTTGAGGAATTCCACCATGATTTCAACAATTTCCATCCCCCCATCAACCTCAGCCTGGACCAGTCCACACAAGAGATCCACTTCCTGGACACTACGGTGCTAATAAGCGATGGTCACATAAACACCACCCTTATCGGAAACCTACTGACCGCTATTCCTACCTACATGTCTCTGGCTTTCATCCAGATCATACCACACGATCCATTGTCTACAGCCAAGCTCTACGGTATAACCGCATTTGCTCCAACCCCTCAGACAGAGACAAACACCTACAAGATCTCTATCATGCATTCCTACAATGACAACACCCACCTGCTGAAGTGAAGAAACAGATTGACAGAGCCAGAAGAATACCCAGAAGTCACCTACTACAGGACAGGCCCAACAAAGAAAATAACAGAACGCCACTAGCCATCACCTTCAGCCCCACCTAAAACCTCTCCAACGCATCATCAAGGATCTACAACCCATCCTGAAGGACGACCCATCACTCTCGCAGATCTTGGGAGACTGGCCAGTCCTTTCTTACAGACAGCCCCCCAATCTGAAGCAATTACTCACCAGCAACCACACACCACATAACAGAACCACTAACCCAGGAACCTATCCTTGCAACAAAGCCCGTTGCCAACTCTGCCCACATATCTATTCGGCCACACTATCAGAGGCTTGTTCACCTGCGCATCTACCAATGTGATGTATGCCATCATGTGCCAGCAATGCCCCTCTGCCATGTACATTGGTTAAACTGAACAGTCTCTACGTAAAAGAATAAATGGACACAAATCAGACGTCAAGAATTATAACATTCAAAAACCAATTGGAGAACACTTCAATCTCTCCGGTCACTCGATTACAGACCTGAGGGTGGCTATTCTTCAACAAAAAAATTTCAAAAACAGACTCCAACGAGAGATTGCGGAATTGGAATTAATTTGCAAACTGGATACAATTAACTTAGTTTTACTTTGTGTAATGACTCATCCATTCCCAGTCTCTATTCAAGCCTATTTCGCCATGTTATTTCTCCCCCCACCCCACCCCCCACTGTTCCTCAGATGTTCTTGTTAACTGCTGGAAATAGCCTACCTTGCTTGTCACCATGAAAGGTTTTCCTCCCTCCCCCACTGCTGCTGGTGATGGCTCATCTTAAGTGATCACTTTCCTTATAGTGTGTATGATAAAACCCATTGTTTCATGTTCTCTGTGTGTGTATATCAATCTCCCCTCTGTATTTTCCACCAAATGCATCAGATGAAGTGAGCTGTAACTCATGAAAGCCTATGCTCAAATAAATTTGTTAGTCTCTAAGGTGCCATAAGTACTCCTTTTCTTTTTGGAATCAGTGTAGTTATACCAGGATTGACCTGGGCCCATTGTCTAGAAACCTCCTACTTAGATGTCAACGTTCAGCACCGGGAAGGATTGTTAGCAATATTAACAAGTGCCAGCTAGAGGGATCTGTGTTAACCTGCAAAATGACAAGAACTGCAGCATCATGAAGTTATCCCATGGAACTGCAGAGGTTCCCCGAAGGTGCTGTCTCCATACCGTTTACAAGTCTCCCTGTAGGGCTGTGGATAACACCTCTTATTCGCCAGTCCAATCCCTAACATATACTGGAGGAGAATTTCCAAGCTAAAGATATTTTTAAAATGCTATTTATCTAATGACTTTTTATTTTAGAGTAAAGCAGACATTGTAAAACCAATTTTAAAGACTGGGATTAGAATAAAATATTAGAATAGAAACTTTAATTTGTGATGAAATTTAATTTGAACGCAACTGCAGTAAAACGTGGTTAGAACACTGCTTACTGGGTCGTATGGAAAACAACACTGTATCTATGTGACTCACATCAAAACAGGTTTCAGAGTAGCAGCCGTGTTAGTCTGTATTCGCAAAAAGAAAAGAAGTACTTGTGGCACCTTAGAGACTAACAAATTTATTTGAGCATAAGCTTTCGTGAGCTACAAATCACTTCATCGGATGCGTCAAAACAGTAAAGCATGTCTTCTGTGTGCTGGAAGTCATCTCTCTCCACCTCCGTCATGCTATTGCCTTTCACTATGCGATGTCAGACACTAAAATGAAATCAGCAGCAAGAGAAAGGAAAACAGTGGCATTATACGCACTCGTGGTGATGGAGATGAGCACGCAGTTATAGGAGCAAGGGAAAAAATCATGAGATTTATGAGCAATGCTAGAGCTAAGGCTGCTATTAGTGATCAAAATCACTGTTTGTTAAAAGAACACTGGATGGGACTGAACGCTGACGTTGCTACACCACTAGTGACATTAGAGCCCAGGGCTGTATCACAGGATACCACTGCATTTGATAAAGCACTACTTTCCAGAACAAACTGTGAACCTGACAGAACTAAGTACTTGTCTTGGATACAAATGGAACCTGTTGTATTTTATACAGTATCCTTAAAGGCAAAACTGTTCCACTATCTGCACTGTTCTCATATAAAAGTGTAGCTCAACTGTGTTCTGTTCAGCAATCTTGTTGACATCATTAAGAATGGTATACAGTGTGAGAGCAGAACGTGCCTATTTGTGTAGGAACCAGTGCGGCTGAATGGATCACATACTGAACTGGGACTTGGACCTATGTTCCACTCCCAGCTCTGCCTCTGGTCTGCTCTGTGACCTTTGGCAAGTTACTGCACCTCAGAGAGTTCCCCATCAGTAAAGTGGTCATAATGATACTTAATTACACACTTCTTTGTGGTGACTGGTCCCTGTAGGTGACGTTAGGAGGGAGCTATTCTCACCCATGTGCAGGGGAGCAGAAGGACAGACAGATTCCTGGTATCTTCCTTCCTCTTTTGGCCCTGCACAGAGGTCTGCCATGGTCTGGCCAAGGGAACAGATGTGTTGCGAAACTATGTGCCTCTGGCCTTCTCTACATTGCCACTTACAGCACTGAAACTTTCTTCTCTCAGGAGAGTGAAAAAACACCCCCCTGAGCGATGCAAGTTTAAGCGCTCTAAGGTGGCAGTGTAGACAGTGCTACACCGCTGGTAACTATTCCCCTCATGGAGGTGGGTTTATTACAGCCACATGGTTTTATCACAGCCACGGCAGCACTTCAACATCGGCTGTGTAGACATATCCTTTGTTACATACACAGAGAATATGTCTACAGTGCAATTAAAAACCTGCAGCTGACCCATGCCAGCTGACTCGGGCTTGGGCTCGGGCTGTTTAATTGTGTGTAGATATTCAAGCTCAGGTTGGAGCCTGGGCTCTAGGATCCTGTGAGGTGGGAGGGTCCCAGAGTTCAGGCTACAGCCTGAACCTGAACATCTACACCACAGTTAAATAGCCCTGCCAGCCCAAGTCAACTGGCACAGACCTCCATGGGTGTCTAATTGCAATGTAGACATACCCTGTCACTTTCCTGGCCCTAGCCCTACCGGGCTTCTGCACTGCCCAACAATCTGCATAACCAGACCTAAGAGTCCCAAGAATGGTCAGTTTTACACAACATTGAGGTCTGAAGCTAGGGATAGACTGATTTGAGTAACAAATTTGTGTTTCTCTCTGCTATACAGATTAAGCCTTACTATCCAAAAACCATTTCCTATTAGTGCTGATGTGTTTGCCTTTCCTTGACCCCTTCTCTTTCCATGGTAAAGATCAGAGACTTAAGAGAAGAACTAGAAGTGTCAGCTACAAAAACAATTTCAACTTCAGCTAGAAAACTGGAATGACAGGGCTGATTTAATCAGTGACTGTTTCCATCCCCAGCCCTAGAAAGAGGTGTTTTTTATAGGACCCCTTTGTCAGCAGTTCAGTCTGGCCACGGTTTAAGTGACTGTTTCGATTCTTCTGCAACTCCTCATTAGAAGCTGAAAGTCAATGCTGGCCCTCTGTCTCCTTAATACAGGAGTACTGGATATAAATTGAACATACAGAATTACTACTTTAAGATGGACAGCTGGCTAGAATACAGAAAGTTAGCTGGTATTCCACCAGAGTATTAAAGAAGAATCCTAGCAAGGCTATTAATGCACTTTAGTGTTGGCAGGGCCGGATTAACCTTTTGTGGGCCCGGCGACAAACATATTTATGGGCCCCCATGAGGGCAATGGAGCATAGTGTGGGAGAGGGGAGTGTTGGTCCCCAGAGAGAGGGGCCAGCCAGGGGCATGGCATGGCAGGGGCGGCGCTGATCCGCCCAGCCCAGCGCGAGAGCACTACAAACCGGCAGTTGCCAGATGCACAATGCCCCACCTGGCCCTGTGCTGTCAGCATGCCTCTTCCCCTCGGCGGTGGGCCCATGCTGCACTACAAATCCTTCCCCCACGCCCAACACCCCCCCAAATTCCCTATGGCCAGAGCTCCTCTGGACCCGCTATGTCCAGATCCTCCCAGACACTGCCACAAATGCACAATGCCCTGCACACCACCACCACCTCTGCCCAGTGCCCCCCTGTCCACAGCCCCACCACAACTGCCCAGCACCCCACACAGAACCCCCACTCCCTAGTGTCCCAACACACAGAGATCTCCCCTACCCCCTCACAGCCCAGCACCACCCCCTGGCCCTCCAGAGACCCCCTCCCCCAAGCCCTGCCTCCCAGCTGCACTCATCAGCCCTCTGGGAGGCAACTGTGTCTGCCAGGCTGAGCCGCCAGTGCAGCCAGCGCTGGTCCCAGAGCGGGGAATTGCTCTAGCCCCTCGGGAGTGGCACAATCAGCCAGGCCAGGGCCTGCCCTAGTCAGGCTCTCTCAGCACCCACTTGCCTGGAGGGGCCCAGCCAAGCCCCCACAACTGGCCAAGACTGGCCAGGCTTCTGCACCAGTCCCAGGCAGCTCAGCTCCAGGGAGACAGGCAGGGCCCCACAGGTGGTGGGAAGCAGAGACTGCCAGGAGCCAGAGGTACATTAGCGTCCAGCTGGGAGGCAGAGAGAAGCTGGCAGGTGGGACCTGGGGGCGAAGAGGAGCCCTCAGCCGGCCAGCAGGTAGACCGAGAGGAGCAAGTGGTGAGCAGGGGGGAGCCTGTGAGCTGGTGAGGTCTCAGGGCACAGTGCAAGCAGAACAGGCCAGGGCTCCTTCTGAGCATGGGCACAGCTCCATGGTGACACTGGCGGTATTTTAAACCCGGCACTGAGTGTAGGATGTGTGTGAGGGATTGTGCATCTACATGGAGGGGAAGTGGGTACCACTACAGTTTATGACTTACGTGTCATAAATTAACAACTTAAATTAAACAACATAAATTAAAATTAAAGCTGAACAATCTTTAGTTTTATTGTTGCCATATGTTTACTTTAGTTCAGCAAGATGCACAGAAGCCTGTGCTAAGAACTCTCACCTCAAGTGGGAAACGTGCAACTTTGATAACCACATTAGAATATCCCTAAAGTTTCCAGCACAATTGTTAGGCCTTTAGTTAAATGCTGTTTTTGACAGCTCCCCAAGATGACCACTTAACAGGTTTCTCTAGATAATGCCTATCACTGAGCTTCTGAATGTTACCACATTTGTGACTACCGCTTGGCTTCTTGGGTCTCATTTTACACCACACTACCCTAGTAAAAGGACTGAATAATCCAAATATTAATCAGCTATTAGTACAAACACTTGCTGGAGATATTTCCATGGATATGTGCTAGTACTGTTTTCAGTCTCATGAACTGCAGTTCCTCCTGCTATACCGAAGAAACCATTCACTTCTCTAAAGCAGAGAACACCAGCATTCATCTTCCAGCTCCTCTCCTGGGTGGCCCAATGCTTGCTTGCTTGCTTGCTACAATTGTATGCATGCAGGTCACAAGTGGGGACAGGGAGATGGCACAACCCCAACATGCAGCCCTGGTTTTGGGGTGTGGGTTACTCAGCTAATTACAAAGCTGTGCATTGGTATAGTTTCAAGTAATTTTTATTAATCATAATATTTTACTTACAAGCTTCTCTTGTAATGCAGCCACGAGGGCAAAGTCAGATCTCCTTACACTCACTCACTCACTCAGGACTACTTACAGCATGTGAGGGAGTGCGTGACCAGGAGCTAGAAGTTGCACATTAGAACAGGAGGTGATCTACAGGGCAGATGGTCTACAGTAATCTGGGGTCCTAAAGACACCATGACAGGGACACCCCATGGCTTCATCCTCCAGCACCTGGAATGGTGGAGGCAGTGGTCCCTTCTTCTCCCAGAGAGGCAGAGGCAGCAGCAAGGGGCCTCCTTTCTCACATGTAACAGCACCCCACCTTCCTCTGGTAGATGAGATATGTTTTTGGGTGGGTGGTCCAGGATCACTGCACTCTTTTTCCACACCCAGATTCTTCTATTATCATGGTATATATCATATCATCGGTAGGGAGCAGTGACTTGTGGATGGTCACCCGTTGAGAGGCATGGGACAGCTCACTCCTCCTGAGCTATCATTTGGCTGCAGCTGTTGCTACATTGATTACACTTGTCATGTTTTGAAGTTTTCTTCACAACTATGAGGGCTAGAAACTTTCTATTTGGAAAACTACAATTTTACTGTAATGGCACGACCCCAGGAGCTGGGACTCTCAACACGAGCCAGTAGTGCCTATGCCTTAATCTGACCCTACCTACCTTATATTGCAACTTCTTACACTCTGCTGTTAGTTGCTTTTCTTTCCCTGCTCCTGTCTTCTCCAGTGCTCACTGAGAGTTACAGACACCCTTGAGCAGTGGACTAAACTCAGAGGTGATGTGTAAGGGTTGTGTGTACAAATGGGCCTGAACCTGAGCAGATTTAAGTCAGTCATACTAGGCCTTCTGGGGGCCTTGCCCACATTATAGAATCTTACATTTGAACACAATTGGCAGTGTTAAGAGACAATGCCGAGCACCGCTTGTGCTGGTCCACCATGACTGCAAAGCCCTGGACAGCATGTCATCTAATTTGAGGGCTCTCCATTTTCAAACATAAGATTTTTTATTTTTTTTTGCTGTAGACAAGCACTAACTCAGTTTAAGTTTATGCAACATACATGTTGAGAGGATCTGGAAGAAAGGGTAAGTTCCAATACAGGCTCCCTAGATTTACCTCTGAATCTGGCCCTTGTTCTGCAACATAGGACTCCTATTTCCATAGCAATCCATTCCCACTTTGTTGCTACTCACTCTTCATACCCATTGCACCAGAAGGAAGAGCACTAAAACAGCAGAGCTGTTCTGCAATGTCTGGCATTTAAATACCATGTAAACCTATCACTCATCCCTTGAGTCCATCCCTGATGTCTGTTATGCAATAGCAAGCTGGACTGAACCCTACTGCATGCCAGCATAGCTTCCAGTGACTTCCCCCATATATGACAGGGTTCAATTTGGCCCCCAAAGGCAAACTCTGTTTCACACAGAATCTGTTACAGCTGAGTTAATTAAAAAGTGCCTTCAAAAGCGATTGCTTATCTGCTAAGGAAACCATAATTTCATAACCGCAAACAAAACGAGACAAGAGTCCAGCTCTTTCAAGTGAGTTCTGGTGCACTAAAACAAGGAACGCTACATGACAATATGCAGGGTTCCTGCAATGCCTGGAAAAACTGGTTTGGACAAGGAAACAAGTTGATGAGTTAGTTGAAGCTGGTGTGGGGAAACGGACAAGAATCTCTGTAGTTTAATCCCCATTGGCTGTCATTCTCTTTGCTTACCAGAAACGTGCACATCCACCCTGATGTCATTGATGTACCTAAAAACCTAAGTAATTGGTATATTTTACAAGATAAAACATGACCTCCAATCTCAACTGCTGACCTGTTACTAATCCCCAGTCACCCAATCCCTCCAAAAAAGTAGGTCTGAAAAAGTGTATTGCACTTCATGATGTAGTTTCCAGTGGCTGAAGTTAGATTTTTGTTTTACTAATCTTTAAAGACTAGCCATTTAGCAATCACGCGACTGCCATAATCTTTTTGGTACAAGATATTAATGTCTTCCTGGAAACCCAATACCTTAACAAGGTGCAGTCAGAGTTTCGGCTGGGCTTCTTGAATTAAGACTGGGGCAACCCTTCCTCCTCTGTCCCAGCTCCACACAGAAATCTAGCCCCTGATTCAAGGAAGCAGATATCCATTTTTATCCTGCCTGCTGGGCCCTAACAGACTGCTGCCGGGTCCTAGCCCATCTAGCTGCTGGAGAACTGATTTTCATTGGTTCCATCTGCAACTGATCCTTGGTGGCCTCTCTAGGCAGCTCATGGAGGACTAAACTTGGTGCTATTTTTCTCTAAAAGGACATCTCCTTCAGGCAGGGTGCACCAAGGTGGTAGGGCCTCCAGCAGTAGCCAACAAATGCCTGGTACACCCTGTCAGTCATGAAACTATAGCTGAACTGGTGTTGGAAAACAGGTATGAAGTTTTGTAGTGTAGAGGCCAGGGAGAACCCTGGAAGTTTTTTCTGAATAGTGACTACAGGATCAGGCCCATGCCATCTGAAATGCATGAATAAGATAGAAAGGGCTGAATTCTACTCTGTTAATTAGAAGTAACGGAAGAGGAGAAGGACCTTGGAGTATTGGTTGATCATAGGATGACTATGAGCTGCCAATGTGATATGGCTGTGAAAAAAGCTAATGCGGTTTTGGGATGCATCAGGAGAGGCATTTCCAGTAGGGATAAGGAGGTTTTAGTACCGTTATACAAGGCACTGGTGAGACCTCACCTAGAATACTGTGTGCAGTTCTGGTCTCCCATGTTTAAAAAGGATGAATTCAAACTGGAGCAGGTACAGAGAAGGGCTACTAGGATGATCCGAGGAATGGAAAACTTGTCTTATGAAAGGAGACTTAAGGAGCTTGGCTTGTTTAGCCTAACTAAAAGAAGGTTGAGGGGAGATATGATTGCTCTCTATAAATATATCAGAGGGATAAATATAGGAGAGGGAGAGGAATTATTTAAGCTCAGCACCAATGTGGACACAAGAACAAATGGATATAAACTGGCCACCAGGAAGTTTAGACTTGAAATCAGACGAAGGTTTTTAACCATCAGAGGAGTGAAGTTTTGGAATAACCTTCCAAGGGAAGCAGTGGGGGCAAAAGATCTATCTGGTTTTAAGATTCTACTCGATAAGTTTATGGAGGAGATGGTATGATGGGATAATGGGATTTTGGTAAGTAATTGATCTTTAAATATTCAGGGTAAATAGGCCAAATCCCCTGAGATGGGATATTAGATGGATGGGATCTGATTTACTATAGAAAATTCTTTCCTGGGTATCTGGCTGGTGAATCTTGCCCATGTGCTCAGGGTTTAGCTGATTGCCATATTTGGGGTCGGGAAGGAATTTTCCTCCAGGGCAGATTGGAGAGGCCCTGGAGGTTTTTTTCCTCTGTAGCATGGGGCATGGTTGACTGGAGGGAGGCTTCTCTGCTCCTTGAAGTTTTGAACCATTATTTAAGGACTTCAATAGCTCAGACATGGGTGAGGTTTTTCATAGGAGTGGGTGGGTGACATTCTGTGGCCTGCGCTGTGCAGGAGGTCGGACTAGATGATCAGAATGGTCCCTTCTGACCTTAGTATCTATGAATCTATGAAAAGAACTTGTATTGATGTGAAAGGGACGGCACTTGAGGACAGAATTGGTGTAGGTGCTTTAGTTGATGTCATACATTTGGGGGAGAGAGACAAACTAAACAGATTTTGTAGTATATTTGCTACTGTCAAATCTAACAAAAGTTGAAATACAGTTTTCACTTCTTGCACTAAAGCTTAATAAAGACTTGCACATCAAGTCTCAACCTCAAGAGGCCAATTATTCTCATTTCCAGATGAGCTGGGTTATGTCCTCAAAGTGTGTGCATTCCCATAATCCAGTGCCAAAACAAATAGAACATCATGCTGATTTCTGTTCTATGTTCTGATGAATGGGTCAGTGTTTTCCTAAAACATATGCAAGATGGACAGCATTCACCTTTCAACAGTTTCAGTGCACCATTTATTAGTTTTCACTAAAGAGAATTTAAATGCTGTTTAAAATATGCCATGAAAATCTTGGAGATAAAGAATCAAAATGATTTGCAGTCAAATGGAAGATAAAATAGAAGCTACTCCAGCTCTAAGTGAGATCCAGTTTAGATTATATTTGTGGAAGACAAGCTCCCAGATGATTGAATCTTAACAACGTCAGCATCTATCAATTTTCATATTCATTAGTTTTCCTTTTTAAAATATTTGAACTAGTTTTGACATCAATGTTCTAACCTGGTTAGATTCTGGCACCCACAGTTCAAGAAGGATGTTGGTAAATTGGTGAGGGACCAGAGAAGAGCCACGAGAATGATTAAAGGATTGAAAATCATGTTTTATAGTGATAGTCAAGCAGCTCACTCTGTTTAGCTTAACAAAGAGAGGATTCAGAGGTAACTTATTCAAAGTCTATAAGTACCTATATGGGGAACAGAAATTTGGTAATAGAGGGCTCTTCAATTCAGCAGATAAAGGTATAACAAGATTCAGTGGGTGGACACTAAAGTGGAGAAAATTAAAACATAACGCATCTGGTAAAAATATACTGTTAGGGCCCAAACTTGCCAACACGTATGTAAGTGATTTTATTCACCAAAGCAACACCATTAACTACCAAAGCAACATTGTTAACACTTCTTTTAAAAGTGTCAGTGAAATTGCCTAGCTACAGCACAAAATGACAAGACATTTTAAAACAAGGAAAGGACAGTCAGATTCTGTTTTGGGTTTTGGGTGAATATTCAGGGAAAACAGGGGAGTTCTTATATTATCCAAACCAGTTGTTACTAGCATGTAGGAAAAGTACCAATGAAGACGATAACAAAGATTGTTAAACCTGTCTCTTCTGTTAACATTCTCAGGTCCTGATGGAGAGAAAACTTGGCCCAAGAAATATCCATTTTGTGGAGGAGTATTCCAGTCTCCAATAGATTTTCATGATGATATTCTCCAATATGATACCACTCTCTTACCTTTAGAGCTTGTAGGCTACAATGTGTCCTCCATTGATCACTTTATGTTGACCAATAATGGTCATTCAGGTAAGGAAACCAAATGTGCAGCAAGAGAATTTTAAGAAAGAGTTATTGGACTTATATTTCATTTCTTACATTATTGGCTGTGATGGACCAAGCCCATGCAATAGAATACAAACATCTTTGATAACTATCTAAAGAAACTTGTAATTATAAAACACACATTAGTGTAAATATCGCTGTGGCACTTCAGATTAACTTACGCTTGTGAAAAGTTGTTCTTATTAATTTGATTAAAATACTCAGAAATAGGAACAGAATTTGCAGCTTTGTTTACAAAGAAGGGAAAAGTCAGTAAATCTGGATGAAGTCACCCTTAATAGATATTGTAATCAACTGGAAAGATAAAAAGTGGTTCACTGAATTTAAGACAAAAATCAAGCAAACCTGGGAGTTTCAGCAAATGCCTCTACTACTTGAATGAAGACAGAGAACTTCCTTAAGTGTGAGACAGAAAGACATATATAACCATTAGGATCAGCCTACCCAACAACAACAGGGATGAGAACAGAAGCAGTCTCTTAAAACTCCAGAATATTTCAACACCAAAAAGTAGAATACTTATAAGCCAGTTCCCCACAATTTTTTCTAGAAACAAGTTAAAGACTTACAAACGAGAACAGCAGCAAGGCTCTCCTGCAGCACATCCTTCCCCAGTACTGCCAAGGCATCAAAAAACCCTGCATTATAAAATATCTCAGACTTCCCCCCCTTCCCAGCATGCTTTGTTAAAAGGAGCTTGACAGGCAAGTCTCTCTTTTTTACTGTTTCTGTGGGATAAACATGCTCTGTACCATACCAGTAAATAGCCAAGGCCCCCAAGGACCTGTACTGGGACCAGTTCTGTTCAACATATTCATAAACATCCTTGAAAAAGGAGTAAATAGTGAGGTGGCAAAGTTTGCACATGATACAAAATTACTCAGGATAGTTAAATCCAAAGCAGACTGTGAACAGTTACAAAGGGATCTCACAAAATTGGGCGACTGGGCAACAAAATGGCAGATGAAATTCAATGTTGTTAAATGCAAAGTAATGTACGCTGCAAAACATAATCCCAAATATACATACAAAAGAATGGGGTCTAAATTCGCCATTATCACTCAAGAAAGATATCTTGGAGTCATCAGGGATAGTTTTCTGAAAACAGACGTTCAATGTGCAACAGCAGTCAAAAAAGCTAATGGAATGTTAGGACCCATGAGAAAAGGGATAGATAAAATAGAAAATATCATAATGCCACTATGTAAATCCCATGGTGTGCCCACAACTTGAATACGCTGTGCAGTTCTGATCCAGTCTCCAAAAAGATATATTAGAATTGGAAAAAGTACACAGAAGGGCAACAAAAATTATTACAGGTATAGAATCATAGAACTGGAAGGGACCTCGAGAGGTCATCTAGTCCAGTCCCCTGCACTCAAGGCAGGACTAAGTATTATCTAGACCATCCCTGACAGGTGTTTGTCCAACCTGCTCTTAAAAATCACCAATGATGGAGATTCCACCACCACCCTAGGCAATTTATTCCAGTGCTTAACCACTCTGACAGTAGGAAGTTTTTCCTAATGTCCAACCTAAACCACCCTTGCTGCAATTTAAGCCCATTGCTTCTTGTCCTATCTGAGAGGTTAAGAACAATTTTTCTCCCTCCTCCTTCTAACAACTTTTTATGTACTTGAAAACTGTTATCATGTCCACTCTCAGTCGTCTCTTCTCCAGACTAAACAAACCCAATTTTTTTCAATCTTCCCTCATAGATCATATTTTCTAGACCTTTAATTATTTTTGTTACTTTTCTCTGGACTTTCTCTAATTTTCCACATCTTTCCTGAAATGTGGCACCCAGAACTGGACACAATATTCCAGCTGAGGCATAATCAGTGAGAGCAGAAGAATTACTTCTTGTGTCTTGTTTACAATACTCCTGTTAATACATCCCAGAGTGATGTTTGCTTTTTACACAACAGTGTTACACTGTTAACTCATATTTAGCTTGTAATCCACTATGAACCCCAGATCCCTTTCTGCAGTACTCCTTCCTAGGCAGTCATTTCCCATTTTGTATATGTGCAACTGATTGGTCCTTCCTAAGTGGAGTACTTTGCATTTGTCCTTATTGAATTTCATCCTATTTACTTCAGACCACTTCTCCAGTTTTTCCAGATCATTTTGAATTTTAATCCTATCCTCCAAAGCACTTCCTACTCCTTCCAGCTTGGTATCATCCACAAACTTTATAAGTGTACTCTCTATGCCATTATCTAAATCATTGATGAAGATATTGAACAGAACTGGACCCAGAACCGATCCCTGCAGGACCTCACTCATTATGCCTTTCCAGCATGACTGTGAACCACTGATAACTACTCTCTGGGAAGAATTTTCCAACCAGTTATGCACCCACCTTATAGTAGCTCCATCTAGGTTGCATTTCCCTAATTTGTTTATAAGAAGGTCATGCGAGACAGTATCAAAAGCCTTACTAAAGTCAAGATATACCACATCTACCACTTCCCCCTATCCACAAGGCTTGTTACCCTGTCAAGAAAGCTATCAGGTTGGTTTGACACAATTTGTTCTTGACAAATCCATGCTGACTGTTATTTATCACCGTATTATCTTCTAGATGTTTGCAAATTGATTGCTTAATTATTTGCTCCATTATCTTTCCAGGTACAGAAGTTAAGCTGGCTAGTCTGTAATTCCCCAGGTTGTCCTTATTTCCCTTTTTGTAGATGGACAATATATTTGGCCTTTTCCAGTCTTCTGAATCTCTCCCATCTTCCATGACTTTTCAAAGATAATTGCTAATGGTTTAGATATCTCCTCAGTAAGCTCCTTGAGTATTCTAGGATGCATTTCATCAGGCCTTGGTGATTTGAAGACATCTAACTTGTCTAAGTAATTTTTGACTTGTTCTTTCCTTATTTTAGACTCTGATCCTACCTCATTTTCACAGGCATTCACTATGTTAGACGTCCAATAGCTACCAACCTTCTTGGTGAAAACCAAAACAAAGAAGTCATTAAGCACCTCTGTGTAGTCATTAAGCACCTCTGAACAGCTTCCATATAAGATTTAAAAGAGTGGGACTATTCAACTTGGAAAAGAGACTGAGGGGGGATATGATATGAGGTCTGTAAAAATCATAAATGGTGTGGAGAAAGTGAATAAGGAAGAATAGGGAATTCTACACAAGAACCAGAATCACCCAATGAAATGAATAGGCAGCAGAATTAAAACTAACATAAGGAAGTACTTCACACAACAGACAGTCAACCTGTGGAACTTGTTGCCAGGGAATGCTGTAAAGATCTAAAGTATAACTGGGTTTAAAAGAAAAAGAATTAAATAAGTTCATGGAGGATAGGTCCATCAATGGCTATTAGCCAAGATGGTCAGGGATGCAACCCCATGCTCTGGGTGTTCCTAAACCTCTGACTGCTAGAAGCTGGGACTGGACAACAGTGGATGGAGTACTCGATACATTATCTTGTTCTGTTCACTCCCTCTAAAACATCTGGGACTGTTCACTGTAAACTTATTAGTCTCTAAGGTGCCACAAGGACTCCTCGTTGTTTTTGCTGATACAGACTAACACGGCTACCCCTTTAAAACTTGTTGGAAGACAGGATATTGAGCCAGATGGACTATTGGTCTGATGTACTATGGCCATTCTTATCATGAGTCCATTCTTTAGGAAAGACCAAACCTTCTAAGTTCTGACCCCGGTCTTCCCCTGTTCCCCCAAACCAAGTGGCTCTAAAATGGTGAACAATAAAGGACAAGGAGAGCTAGTTGTCTGGAACCAGTGCTCAAACAGAAACCCTAAATTGCTTTGCGTAATAAAAAATTCAGTCTCTGTTGTGGAGAACATCAGTATAGCACCTGCTGTTATAGTCTCTTATGTCCACAAACCTATTCAATGGCCTGTAAAGCACTGTGGTGTCATATTAATTCTTATATATAATTAGAGTGCTTCATAACTGGTTCCCCTAGATACCATTATCTACTTAAATTAGATTTAAAACACTGGAGCACAAGGAAAAGCTCTTTAACACTAGCTGAATAATTCATGTGTGGGGTGATGGTCCTTTTTAGAGGCTCCAGGGATGTCTTCCTCTGGAAAAAGTCTGAAATGCACATTTTGTTCCGAATCTGGGGCATTTCAGGGACAAAACATTACCCCTCTGGAAGTCACCTCAAAGTGAACTGCAAAGAAAGGGGCATCTTTCACAGTTCTTTATGATGTTTAGAAGTTGTCAAAGTTTAAAGATAAAAAACCGAAAGCCTACATATAGTTTCTTTTCTCATTTTAATTCTACACAAGAAAGAACACAACCTCTCCCTTCCCCTTCTTTGCTGGCAGACCTTAGGAATGTTACACCAGGCTGTAACCTGAGCTGCAGCATTCCTTCCACCAAGCTGAAGGGAGAAGAATGATGATTCTTAAGTTTGTGGCTGTAGCTTTTCTTGACATCACTCTTAAGGTTCATAACAAGGCTCTCCAGTAAGGAGAGGGAGAGAAGAACTTAATGTTAAATGTTAACAAAATACTTACTTAAATCTGGGGAAAATATTAGTTTATTAAGCCATCTTTATATGTCACAAAAGAGCAGAAAAAGCTCAAAAATGTTTTTTGGCTTCAAAGATCCCCTTTCATAAGCTTAGGATGGGTTAGCAGAATTCAGGGAAGGGAGAAAATTCCAGAACAGATAGAGAGATCACAACTCTCCCATTCAATTCACACTGAATGTATTACATTCTACAAGAATATAGCGGGAAAATGTTCTAGACTCCCTTGAATTGCCTAAAAAGTTCCAAAGACTGCTAAAAATGATCATCTTCCAGATACTATAAAGTTGGCATGTGCTGGATTCTGGCTTAAGAACCTGAATGGTTTATTCTGCTATTCTAATTCTCTGTATCCGATAAAGTCAGACACACTAGTTCTGTGCACCAAATGCGTCAACACAGCAATATAATCTTCTCCCATATTTTTGGTCTACTTGCAGTAAGAATGAGTCTGTTTCCTACCATGCACATCAGAAACCTCCTTTTCCAATACACTGCAACTCAGCTTCACCTACACTGGGGAAACAGGAACAAGCCAGAAGGCTCGGAGCACACAGTCAGTGGGAGGCATTTTGCAGCAGAGGTAAGATGGTCTCAAGTCAGAGAAACCTGAAGAGAAAGTTAGACAGTTTCCACTATTTCAAAGCTAAAATTTGCATAGACAATGGTTGATAAATTCACCATTTGTGTTTAAGTACATTCTGCCAAAGAAGGCCCACAGGCACTAATTTAAGCACCTATGCTCTTAATATTTAATATATCCTATATCAAGATGCTACAAGGTGCTCTGGATTGAGGCTGGATTCAGTAAATGGTATGGCTTTGTTGCTATAGCATGACACTGGTAATCAAGAGATCTGAGTTTTACTCTCAGTACTGAAACTGACTTGCTCGGTAACTTCAAGCAAGTTGTTTATTCTCTTTCTGCCCTTCCACCCCCATGAACATGATACAGTTCTGTGGTGACCTAGAATCCTATTTTCGATGTCTCTGACTCAAGGAATATATCCAACACACCTCTGAACAACATACTAACCCACAGAGATCTTCCTACCAAGACTACAAAAAGAAGGATTCTGGGTGGACTCTTCCTGAAGGTAGAAACAACATAGAGTGCTTCCGCCAACATGCACGGGCTGAAATTGTGGAAAAGCAGCATCACTTGCTCCATAACCTCAGCCGTGCAGAACACAATGCCATCCACAGCCTCAGAAACAACTCTGACATCCTAATCAAAAAGGCTGACAAAGGAGGTGCTGTCGTCATCATGAATAAGTCACAGTATGAACAAGAGGCTGCTAGGCAGCTCTCCAACAGCACTTTCTACAAGCCATTACCCTCTGATCCCACTGAGGGTTACCAAAAGAAACTACACCATTTGCTCAAGAAACTCCCTGAAAAAGCACAAGAACAAATCCGCACAGACACACCCGTGGAACTCCAACCTGGGGTATTCTATCTGCTACCCAAGATCCATAAACCTGGAAATCTTGGATGCCCCATCATCTCAGGCATTGGCACCCTGACAGCAGGACTGTCTGGCTATGTAGACTCCCTCCTCAGGCCCTGCACTACCAGCACTCCCAGCTGTCTTTGAGACACCACTGACTTCCTGAAGAAACTACAATCCATCGGTGATCTTCCTGAAAACACCATCCTGGCCACTATGGATGTAGAAGCCCTCTACACCAACATTCCACACAAAGATGGACTACTAGCCGTCAAGAACAGTATCCCCAATAATGTCACGGCAAACTTGGTGGCTGAACTTTGTGACTTTGTCCTCACCCATAACTATTTCACATTTGGGGGCAATGTATACCTTCAAATCAGTGGCACTTTTATGGGGACCCGTGTGGCCCCACAGTATGCCAACATTTTTATGGCCGACTTAGAACAATGCTTCCTCAGCTCTCGTCCCCTAATGCCCCTGCTCTACTTGAGCTACATTGATGACATTTTCATCATCTGGACCCATGGAAAAGAAGCCCTTGAGGAATTCCACCATGATTTCAACAATTTCCATCCCCCCATCAACCTCAGCCTGGACCAGTCCACACAAGAGATCCACTTCCTGGACACTACGGTGCTAATAAGCGATGGTCACATAAACACCACCCTATACCGGAAACCTACTGACTACTATTCCTACCTACATGCCTCCAGCTCTCATCCAGACCACACCACACGATCCATTGTCTATAGCCAAACTCTATGATACAACCGCATTTGCTCCAACCCCTCAGACAGAGACAAACACCTACAAGATCTCTATCAAGCATTCTTACAACTACAATACCCACCTGCTGAAGTGAAGAAACAGATTGACAGAGCCAGAAGAGTACCCAGAAGTCACCTACTACAGGACAGGCCCAACAGGGAAATTAACAGAACGCCACTAGCCATCACCTTCAGCCACCAACTAAAACCTCTCCAACGCATCATCAAGGATCTACAACCTATCCTGAAGGATGACCCATCACTCTCATAGATCTTGGGAGACAGACCAGTCCTTGCTTACAGACAGCCCCCCAACCTGAAGCAAATACTCACCAGCAACCACACACCACACAACAGAACTACTAACCCAGGAACCTATCCTTGCAATAAAGCCTGTTGCCAACTGTGTCCACATATCTATTCAGGGGACACCATCAGAGGGTCTAATCACATCAGCCACACTATCAGAGGCTTGTTCACCTGCACATCTACCAATGTGATATATGCCATCATGGGCCAGCAATGCCCCTCTGCCATGTACATTGGTCAAACTGGACAGTCTCTACGTAAAAGAATGAATGGACACAAATCAGATGTCTAGAATTATAACATTCAAAAACCAGTTGGAGAACACTTCAGTCTCTTTGGTCACTCGATTACAGACCTAAAAGTTGCAATTCTTCAACAAAAAAACTTGAAAAATAGACTCCAAGGAGAGACTGCTGAATTGGAATTAATTTGCAAACTGGATACAATTAACTTAGGCTTGAATAGAGACTGGGAGTGGATGGGTCATTACACAAAGTAAAACTATTTCCCCACGTTTATTCCCCACCCCCCCGCCACCATTCCTCAGACATTCTTGTCAACTGCTGGAAATGCTTGATTATCACTACAAAAAGTGTCCTGCCCTCCCCGCCCCTCCCCTGGCTCTCCTGCTGGTAATAGCTCACCTTAAGTGATCACTCTGGTTACAGTGTGTATGGTAACACCCATTGTTTCATGTTCTCTATGTATATAAATCTCCCCATTGTATTTTCCACTGAATGCATCCAATGAAGTGAGCTGTAGCTCACGAAAGCTTATGCTCAAATAAATTTATTAGTCTCTAAGGTGCCACAAGTACTCCTTTTCTTTTTGCAAATGCAGACTAACACGGCTGCTACTCTGAAACTGAGAAAGCATTGAATCAAAATGTTTGGCTACTGATTTTATTGCTTTAGCTCTTCACCTGGAAAGCTCTTTACATTGTAAGCCCTTCAGGGCAGGAATTTGTCTTTTTTCTATTTGTACAGCACCCAACATCATGGGTCCCCAATCCCGACTGGGGCCTTAAAGTGCTACCTTAATATAAATAATTACAACTAATAATATTTTCTTTTAGCTATTGGACTTAGTTGTGAGATTAAATGTAAATTTTACAATATATGTTGCCAGATTTGCATACTTGCTGCAGATAACACTCATAAGGCTTTTCAAAATTGATCCACGTGTTTTGCTTAGAGGTTCACATACATGTAAAATGTAAAATGTTTGTACCATGCAGATACTCTGAATTCTGCTGCTTAGCACCTATTCTAACTGTAGACTAGCGATGATGCAGACTACTGTTTAAGTAACAATGTGTAATTATGCTCTTTGTTGCATGACACAAACTCAAATACTCTCTGTGCAGTTCTGCTTAGGTTCAGTGTAGAGGATGTGGAGGTGCTATGTAATCATTATATGAATAACGTCTGGGTCCTGGTCGGCAACATAAGGTTCTATATAGTTAGATTGGTTTAACAGAATTTCCCGTATGAATGTATTAGTCTAGCTTAATAGGGGGCTGTTGGAAAAACAAGCAGAGAAGCAATACAAAGGATCTAGCTAGGCTGTACTCCAAAAATATTTATGGGGCAATTACAGAAAAATGGCCTACTTCCAGCCTCCAATCCGAAGTTACACTGTTGTTTTGCCAGTTCTGGACACTAACAGGTCAAAGAGCTACAAAACAGTTTAAAACTGGCATGTTCTCTGAGAAGAGACTGAGCAGCTTGTAAAGGAGTCATTCCCTGAAGCAGTGGGGAGAAAAGATTGATGAGTTATGGGAAGAAACCATCACAGACTATAGCGGTCTTTGGGTGCCTGTAGGAAGCTTAGACTTACCAGCATCCTGATGTATCAGATGGGTAGGCACCTGGTAAACTAGATGTGCACATAATCTGTTATTGTTTTAAGATCTTTTTCTCTGGAATTGTTTTGTTCCAAGGTAATCACAGTTAGCACCTGGGAATGGCAGTCCAAGGCCTGACCTGAGAGTGGGAGAATTGCATGACCCCACCACAAGAGCAGTGATGGCTTGAGGCCTGAGGGGAGTGGAACTGCACAGACCAGTAGGGGCCTGTAATGGTGACAATCAGTTCTAAATGCATACAGCACAATTAATGGAAATCTATTTTAGTAATCAGCCACTGGATTTAGCAATGAATAATTATATGCTCAATTTATTCAATTCATAGTCCCAGAGTAATTACAAATCTATCTGAAATTGAAGTAGAATTAAAGGTACAATTTTAGGCTAAGGACAATACGCATACCCTTTGCTGAAGCTATTGGAAAGGCAATTTCTTTCTTACAGGCTAACTCCAAAAGTGGAGACCTCTCCTTCTTCAGTGGCTGTGGGAAGGGGTTCTGTGCAGTTCAAATATTTTTCAGAATAAGTTTGTCTGATACCTTAAATCCCTGCTCTACACATACCATTGCAAGGGTAAAGCCAGAAAAGTCCAGTCAAACACAATTCATTAATGAAGGCTCATTCCGTTGGACGTATATATGTTAGCTGGTTATGGAGACTTGTTTCTAAAAGGAATATAACCTTCCAATTTCCGAGTTACAACTTAACCTCAGTATCTTTACTTGCATTCCTAAAATTAAATTCAGGAATGCTAGAATCTTTGGTACCTCTGCCTATGCTATTCAATATTGGTTCTTATACCATGCTCATCACTGTAATAGCCGAGCACTTTACAGTAGTGCATTAAGCAATGTGACTAACCTCTCATGCATAGGCGCTGAGTCTGCGGGTGCTCCAGGGCTGGAGCACCCATGGGGAAAAATTAGTGGGTGCTCTGCACCCACTGACAGCCAAGCTCCCCTCCCCCCCTGCCCCACCTCCTCCTCCCCCCCGAGCACTCCACATCTCCACTCCTCTGCCTATCTCCCAGCACTTCCCTCCTGGTGTTAGCAAGCTCCAGAAGGGGGGAAGGAATGGGAATGTGGCGTGTTCAGGGGTGGAGGCGGGGAAGAGGTGGGGCCGGGCGGGGATTTGGGAAATGGGTTGGAATAGGGGCAGGGAGATGGGTGGAGGCTTTGGGGAAGGGGTTGGAATGGGGGCAGGGAAGGGGTGGGAAAAGGCGGGGCAGGGGCAGGGCCTCATGGAAGAGGTGGAGTGGGGGCGGGGCAGGGGTAGAGGCCGGTTGAGCACCCATGGAAAAGAGGGGAAGTCGGCACCTATGCTCCCATGTGTGATTTGTTCTTTCATCCTCTCCCCATGGGGAGAATTGTATGTACAATGCAGTGCTTTGTTTTGGTAGGGGTTTTTTTTGTTATTGTCAGGGTGGGGAGTTAATGCCTATCGGAGGCCACTTTGTTCATATAGTAATTCATAAAAGTTCTACCAGGAAATTTTCTGGTTTTGAATAAATAGCTTTGGGATATGCAAAGAACAATGCTGTTTGGCCCTAGGAGGAGATATGAGGCCAGAATCCTCTCACACTAACACCAGCATGACTCAAGATTGACTCCATTGACCTCAGTAGAATTCCTCTGGATTTATATTGCAGCAAAAGAAAAGAAAATCTGGCTCATAGCCACCTACAAGTTAGGTGCATAGTTTTAAAACTGCCTCTTTCCTACATGTAGCAACTAAGGGTGTAGCCAGTCTGGTTTTGGCTTGATTCACACACTTTACATGAAATAACTGCACAGCTGGTGACTTGCTCAGCTCCAAGACTACATCACAGAGCCAAACCACAATATTATCCAATTAACACACAAAATGCTCATGTTAAGCAAGTTAACTGCATAACTGCTGAAGAGTTTGCATAATGTTATATAGTAACAGTATAACAGATGATATTCCATGTCGGATAGGAAAGTAGGGTAAGGTATGTAGCAAAACCCAGGGGAAACCTTAGTAAGTCGGGCTTCCATCAGAGAATTCCCAATGCTCATCTGACGTTTTAGTGGAAAATTTGCAGATTGTTTAAAGAGTGATCCATCAAGCAAGACCAAACCAAGCATCAGCTTCCAGAAAATCATTTTGTTTTTACTAGTAATCTTTAATTGACAGGTACCTATACATGAGGTCTCTGGGAATCTTAGCAACAATAAACTGAACACGCTATTTACACTAAATTGTTGACTCTTTTTTGAAAACAGTAAGCATATCAAAATTCAGTATTAGATTTCTATGTTCCCGAATCACCATGAACTGAGAGACTAAGTACTGTCACCTGTCATGCAGTTGTTCTCTCTTGCAAATTACTATTTGAGTGCCTGATCCTGAACCATTAGAATTTTTCCATCTACTTCAATGGTACAAAAGTGGGTCCAAAACCTTTTTTTGCAACTGTTTTAAAAAGTTATTGTAAAAAAATCAGAATATTTGTTAAACACAGGTATGTAGAGGACTTAATTTTAAATACCCTTCTCTTCCATGTCCTTTTTGTAGTTCTCCAATAAGCACAAATAACGGTGCTGTTGGTAGACTTCATTCCAGCTGTGTAACTAAGTCTCCCTTGCAGCCTATTTATTTATATTTCCACACTGACAGCTTCAGTTTCATCATGTTAACATTTCTTGTTCAAAATATTTAACTTTACAAGGCAGTTCTAAAACTGTTCAATTTCTGATGACAAAGAATCACAGGCCAGGTGTTTTAATGTACTTAAAGTACAATAAAGAAATTCAGAGTGAATTTTTATGCATGATTGATGTGCATGTAACTGTGTTCACTTGGCCATTTCAAGTTTGGGCTGAGATTATTTTTAAATGACTTGGCCTCTCCATGACCAGTCTCAGGGTCAGTAGGAGGCATAGACACCACAGGCCCATGCTGAAAGCAGTAGCTTCTGGCACTGTGTGATTTAATTTAAATAAAATAAAGTTTCTTGTCCTCATGGTCACAAAGAAAAGCTTGAAAATGTAATCTAGGGTAACTGATGCAGTGACGTCTGCAGGCAGTGTGAAACAATAGCTCTTAAAGGGGTGAACTGTACCATGAGTCTCAATGGGAGTTAACCCCAAGAGACACTGCTCTGGTTCCCACCAAATCCACCCCAGCAGAGGACTCTGTGTGACAGGAGAAGAGTACAGGGGGCCCATCATACCCACCCAAGCAGATACACCTTGATTACTGTGGCAAGTACTGGGGAGTGGAGGGAGGGGAACACCTGCTATTGACTCTGCCTCTCTGTGGAGAAGAGGGGATCCCCACCAATCATGGGTGAAAGAAGGCTGCACCATAACACTGCCTTTGCTTCTCTGAAAGGGGAGAGGGCCTCCTGCCACTGCTAAAGGGGAAGGTGTTAGGGGGCCTTATGTTGTGGTGGCTAGCGCCCTGGATTGTTTTATGACAACAGAAACGCTACCATGAGCCAGAGGTGATAATACGTTACTTCTCCCTCTTTGTAGCTACATATTGTACATTATAACTCTGACAAATATCCCGATGTAACAGCAGCAATAGACAAATCAGATGGGCTAACAGTTTTGGCTGTTCTCATTGAGGTAAGATGCATGCCTTGTGCTTTTTTCATATTTAATAATGCTATAATTAAAATATCTGTAAGCTTTAAGTACAATGAGATGACTGGGATTAACTTGGAGTCCATCAATATTGGCATGTGTGGATATATGGTCTCTCTCTTCCACTCCACCTACACACACATGGATGGCTAGATTCTGCCCTCCGTTATATTTCTGTGAACTAGGTGTATAGTGCAGGAGAAAAGATTTTGAGTATTCACTTGTTATTTCATTTTAAAATATATCAGGTATGTTCATATCCTTTTGAATTTGCTTTCTACAGACTAAGGAGCTGGTGAATTTCTCACAAATGACAGTAGAAAGTAATGACAGGTTTCAGAGTAGCAGCCGTGTTAGTCTGTATTCGCAAAAAGAAAAGGAGCACTTGTGGCACCTTAGAGACTAACAAATTTATTACAGCATAAGCTTTCGTGAGCTACAGCTCACTTCATCGGATGCAGCCGATGAAGTGAGCTGTAGCTCACGAAAGCTATGCTCTAATAAATTTGTTAGTCTCTAAGGTGCCACAAGCACTCCTTTTCTTTTTAGTAGAAAGTAAAGATCAAGTCTGCACATTTGAATATTCCCAGATAGTAAAGGCAGTTGTATATGTGGCATGGAATACTGTTTAATATAGTAGGGGTCACCAGGCTGGCAGAACCTGACACAGGTAATTAATGATAGAAGACTAATGTGTGACCATACCCTTCACAACTAGTACTTCACAAGCATACAGTTCCTTTGTATCAGTGAAGCTGGTGGTGAAGAAAAAATTATGAGACAAGTAAATTCAGTGAACCTTTCAACGCAGCAGGGGGACAGGTTTCCACACTTAACCTGACACAGAGGCAATTAAATAACCCAGTCAGCAATCTGATGGAACCTCCTGTAACTCTTCCAGGCAAACATTTCCAATTACTTTGTATAAATGTGACCAAAAAAGGCTAGCTATAAACTCAGCACTGAGCTAATGAACTTTACAGTAGAGAAGATTGGAAAATGTGTTTCCCCCCTGACTTTTGACTTTTTGTCAACAAAACTGAAACCCCCAAAACTTTCAGTTTTCCATCGAAAACCTGAAAGTGTTCAAGGAATGCAGACACTTTCTGAGAAAAGTTTTGTTTCTTTGAAAACCCAACTATCTGTTAGAAGGCTTCTGGTTTTTCTACAAAATGCTTATTATATAATGCTGCTTAAAAATCAAATAAGGATATCTCCAAATTTAACATTTACTTATTTCCATCTGAGAACTTCAGAAACATGGTGGCTTTCAAAGTTGAACTTAGGACACAATTTTTTCTGGTTGCCAGATGAGTTGCTGAGAATCAGCTCCAAATTATTAAGAAAACAGGCATTGATTAGAAGCTATAGCAGCCAATCTCTTATTGGATATTAGAGTTATGACTCTCACCACTGGTCCTGCCCTTCTAATAGTATCATTCTTTATTTTGGATTGCAAGCAGCAGACTAACGGTTTCTGGTTGGCAACAGAAAGCCCAAAATATGCTACCTATGGCTATAACTAGAAACCCATGCATGACCTGAGAAGCCTGTCAGCATAGAATTAGCATGTATAAAGTTCTTAAAGGAAACAGGCTTCCATTTCTTTGCACAGCAGGCTAGCCACTGAAGGGCTACATGTTTTTTCAAACACATACCATAAGGCGTATTACAGAATAAAGAATGTAGGCTTCATCTAAAACCTTTCTGGTCTGAAGTCTTCTGCTCCATAATGCTGTTCTGCAGAAAGGGACCAATCCTGCAGTCCCTGTGAAGAAATCACTTCCATTGAAGCTAGTGGAAATTCTAATTATATAAAGGATTGCAAGATTAGACCCTAACAGGTTACATTTTATGAAGAACCGTGTGGAGTTTCAGCTAATGAGAGTTGTGCAGTTATATGCTTTGGAAATTTATCCTACAGTCAGATATTACTGGTTATTTAGTTTAAGACTACTGTTATTCATTGAGTCTAAGGCCACAAGGGACTATTAGATCATCTAGTCTGACCTCCTGTTTGTCAAAGGCCTTTAAATTTCACCTAGTTATTCAGTAAACATTATTATACAGCTCACTTTAAATTAACACAAATAATCATTGAACTGATTTAATGCAAAATATTTCTCCTTGAACATTTTAGTTATTTAAGATTTTAACTTTGCAATTCATCATATTGCAAACAACTGATAAGCCATAATTATGACAATTTAATATTGGGTAGTGTGATAAAGAAATCAAATACCCCCAGGCTGCAGCTTATTATTTTAGAGAATAAGAGTGTATTGAAATGGAGAAGGACAGAACAGACTAAACAAAACAATCCCAGGGCACAGCCTTAATTTCTACATCAGCCTATGTTATTACATCAGTACTGGTGTTGTTGGATGAAAAATTTCACTAAAAGCTGACACTGTCAATCAAATGTTGAACATCAGTTGTCTGAAGAATTTAAGATTATGCACACAGAACCCAGATTACTTGGACAGCTGTTAATCTATTTGTTACAGAGAGGCCCATTCAATCCATCCTATGAAAAGATCTTCAATCATTTCCAGAATGTGAAATACAAAGGTGAGTAGCTGTTGCATGCAAAAGATCAACAGTGGCTGAGTGTATCAGAACCTTATAATTGTTGGGATTCATGCAGGGCATGTCATGCTTTTGTCAAAACTGCTTCAGAACAGTTCCAAGTATAGTGCACTCCTCTTAAGGGGATCATACAGCTAGCTTTAGGTACACTTCTGTTCATTAGTATCACATGTTCCTAACTAGGTCCTATGACTTGCATGTGCTGTTACTTTGGTTACTTGCCCCTCAATTTAGTATGCAGATAGCTGATTTATGCAAATAATGATCACTGGTGTGTTCACTCCCAGTAAGCAAATGGTCAGAACTCACAGGATTTTTTCCTCAGGTATCTTTTTAAAAAAAAGGTGTTGGTGGATGCAGTAAAATGCAGACAATGTTGATGAGATGTATAAAAACATGGTGTTGACAAGAAAATCTTCAGTGTAGTGGCAAAAACACTCAAACCATTATGAATAGCAGACAGAGTATTTCAAACCCCAGTCCTCTGTGGTTGGAGGTGTGATTGCAGCATGGGTTGATATAACCATCCTAGCTTTAATCAAGCTAGCACAGCTAAAAATAGCAGTGAAGCTATGGCAGCATGAGCTTCAGCGCAGGTTAGCAACTTGAGTACATACTCAGGCTCCTTGGTGTACTTGTACAGCTTGGTGCTGAAGCCTGCACAAGTAGGTCCTCTCTGCTATTTTTAGCTGCGCTAGTTAAAGCTAGGATAGATACACCTATCCAAGCTGCAATCACAGGTGGGTTTGCAATCACAGGTGGGATTGCAGTGTAGACAAACCCTAAATGTCTAGTTTCAGAGTAGCAGCCGTGTTAGTCTATATCCACAAAAAGAACAGGAGTATTTGTGGCACCTTAGAGACTAACAAATTTATTAGAGCATAAGCTTTCATGGGCTACAGCCCACTTCATTGGATATGTAGAATGGAACATATAGTAAGTATACACACACACACACACACACACACACATACATATACATACACACACATATACACAGAGGAGGTGGAAGTTGCCATACAAACTGTAAGAGGCTAATTAATTAAGATGAGCTATTATCAACAAGAGAAAAAAAAACTTTTGTAATGATAATCAAGATGGCTCATTTAGACAGTTGACAAGAAGGTGTGATGTGAGGTCTAATATTGGGTAGTTGCCTGCACTGCTTATAAAGAAATTCATGCAGTAGTGCACCTGAGCAGAGCGCACTCAATAGTAAAGAGCAACTTTCCTCATTAATCACAACCCTGGTTTGATATCCAGGTGTAACATGTCAGACTTGTATAAGAACAAATTTAGAAGTGGTTTAATGAACTACATTTCTATATTAAATTGGGTCTAGCATCTATAAAGTACACTTTTTCCTTTTTCATTGAGATCAAAATGCTTGCTGAAAACAAGTTTGCCCTACTAGGACTCACCTGTGCAGAGATATACAGCAAACTAATGCAGTCCAGTAGAAAGTCATGATGATGCAAAGTAGACTAGCACTGAGAGAAGTGTGATTAAGAATATGGAATTAACATGGATTCTCTCTTTCAGACCAGGTAGCTCTAGTCCCAGGTTTTGACATCCAAGAACTGCTTCCTGAACAACTGGATGAGTATTATCGCTATGAAGGATCCCTGACGACTCCTCCTTGTTACCCTAGTGTTCTCTGGACAGTTTTCCGACACCCGGTAAAAGTTTCACAAGAACAGGCAAGTTTAAGTAAAACAGATATTTCCTTATTTAGCCTGTCATTGTAGCCTAAAGTCTGATATTAAATTAAATGCTAATAAATTAATCTGTTTGGTGTTTATTAAGGAATGTTAAATTTGTATTTTCATTTCCTGGATTTCAAATAGGAAGTTTTCCATAAGGTCTCATAAAACTAAAAAGTGTGATTATTAACATTAATCTTGGAGTGAGGAAAAAATTATTTAATTTCTTTGATCTATCATACTTTGTTTGCAATTGACATGCAAAGGCCATGGGACTGGATGGCTCTTTAATTCAGAACAACACATTATGGTCCAAATTTTCAGTCCCACCTTAACAGAATCATTATTTTTCTGCCCACAATTTTGTGAAGAAAAATAACTGGTGATTCAGTTTAAGGTCACTTGAACTTCCAAGTACCTGACTGCCTCTGAAAATTAGATACAGGACACCTTAATTGTGTCTGCTAACCATCACAGGTGAAAAGTTTCACTCACAGTTAAACAGGCACAGAGAGATTTGTGTTTGAAACTTGTAGTCTGTCTGTATTCTTCCTTTGCTTCAGCACTTACTCTCTTCTTGCAAGTATCTTTCACAAATTGCCAGGCCAATCTTATGTAACAGTAACATCTATATAGGAACAACTTCTAGCTTTGATTTTGGTTTCATAAAACCAAAGCCTAACTGGTGAAGGGTTATTTGGCAAAACCAAAGCTACCTTGGTTTTTACCAACCTCTAGTCTTCATGTGCATCTCTTAGAAACGGATTAAGTTTTTTCCTCCTCTCAGGTGGTCAACTGATAAACTAGCAGGAAAATAATAGAAACATGTTCGATACTGAGTTATACAACCCTCAAACACCAGCTTCTTCTGACCCACATCAGGTGGAAAGATCTTAGCTAGTAACTTACAAATAAGAAATCCAAAACTGTTTTATCACAGAAATCTACGATCAAGTTAGCAGCTGCACTCCTTTTGGTGAGCATTCATTTCTATGACGCTTACCACTGCATGTGCATTCCTTACCCTACCAAAATATCCAGCTTATTAAGATTACTTCTATTACTTGCTTCAGACTTGGACTGTTTGCACTAATATTTCAAGCACCCCTTCGTGGAAGAAAACTTTCCCTCAATAATAATTCTTTTTTTCTACACTAGTCCTTTTATTAACTTAAAATCAGATCCACTCATGTGTTACCTATTCTATTCCAGGTCAGACAGCAGGAATGTCTGGGGACTTTTTGGGGGATTCTGCATACACACATATTTGTTTGCTGTGTTTTGAGGTTTAAGAAAAACAAGCAGAGAACAAGTCTACAAACACTCATGAAATAAGGGCTTCCTCTTCTCCATTTTCCTGACAGCTAAATGTCAATTATTAGGGTTACTCATATATGGACATGGAGAAACAGCCTTTTAGACAATTGAGGTCAAACTGCTTGCACACCAAATTATATTTGACATAAGTGCTGGAACTAGGAGTGCTGCCAGTTGCATCCCCTGGCTTGAAATAGTTTCCATCATATCCAGGGTTTACAGTTTGGTTCAATGGCTCTCAGCACCCCCATTATGAAAATTGTTCCAGCACCCCTGACATTTGGGCTCACACAGTACATTGCATTTGTAGCTACTGCATAACTAATCCCACCTCCTTCATGCATTTCCGTGTGTTGAAACAGTCCCTCATTGGATGGAACTGATTCTCAGTGTCATTTCAGCATAAGATGATGTCTAAGCATACCCACCTTGCTTTCTCTATACACTGGATGCTGAATTGTATGTTTTGTCCCTAGCTGCTGGCACTGGAAACAGCTCTGTACTGCACACAGCCCAATGACCCCACACCCCTGGAAATGGTTAATAACTTCAGACACATTCAGGAGTTTGATGAAAGGCTGGTTTCTGTCTCCTTCCGTCAAGGTAAGTAAAATAAATGCCTGTGTAAAGAAATGGTAAATAGTTATGCATGTGGATTTGGAATACTAGGTGCCTATAGCATTGCTGTGGTTTCTTCAGGAACAAAGATCAGTAGTTTTCACCCAGTATCGTTTCCCCTTACATTGCTGTCTCCCTTTTTCTCCTCTTACAGTTGCTTACGTGAGCAACTGTATGAGAGTAAGGTGTATACAAAGTTTTATTTGTCACCCATTAGGATCAAGTGAGCAGATCCCACTCAGTCATTGTCCTTTGATCGTGGAGAGTAGAGTGAGGAAGATCAGGCAGGGGAAAGTGTATTGGGGAGCCTCAGCCCTTCCTGTCACGTTCAATGGGAGAAAAACTTTTGATATTATTTACACTAGACAGTTTTTCCCTCTAAATTTGAATCTTTTGGTTCCAGTCACTGTTTTAAGTGGCATTATGATCACGTACATCCTCCAGTTCCATGTCGCGAAATTTTCCTCATTTTAATTAACCTGTCTAAGCTTTTATCAATTAACTTGAGCATACTCCATAACTGCACTGCAACCCCACATCTCTGGACTTCAAACACATTGTTTAAAAACTTCTGCTGAGGCTCCAATACTGCTCCAATCAAAGTCAATTACAAAATGCCTACTGACTTCAATAGAGACAGGATTGGGCCCTGGGGAAATTTCATGAGATATGCAATTTGATTTTAATCACAAAAGAAAGGGCAGAACTTTCCACGGCATGTTACAAATTGGAAATCTAGTAATGCAGAGAATAGCGGAAATGTATTCCTTTTTATAAGTATCTGATTAGAATGAGGCAGAATATGTTAACCTTTGGGGAAAAAAACTACATACTTTTACATTTGGATTGAAGAAAGACCATTTTTTGATCCAGTCTTGAGGGCTGATCCTGCAAACATGTATGAGAATAAAGTTATTCCAATCCAGTGACCACTAAACTCAATAGGTATCTTTCCATGGGCTCTGAATTAGACTGTTAGCGTTTGCAGGGTACTTAGCATGTGTGTTTTTAATTTAAAAAAACAAAACAAAAATAGCACCTTGAAATTGGAAAGAGTTCAGCCTCGGTGATGTCAAACGCAGCTGGTACATGATCATTATTGTGCTGACGACACTCTTAAAAGGAATCATAATTTTGCATTGCAGGGAGACCGTTTATGGGGAATTACAGAGGATGTCCTTGAGGAGTTTGACACCTAGAAGTAAAAATAACTCATAACAATGGATTGCACAATCCACTGTTATGGATGTAAAATTAGCCATCTTATTAGGTTGAAGTCTAAAGACACAATTGGTTTAAAGAATTTATTATGTAGTGCTACATAATGACAATTGTGTGTGAAGAGCTTTTGCATAAACGCCTGCACTTTTTATGATGAGCTTTGCTGCATATCAGTAAGGTTTACTTGGCTTATTTGTACAAAATGAACTGTAATGACCAATGTGTTGCTCTGAAATCAGTCAAAACCATTAAGTGGGCTATCACCGAGTTGTACAAAGCCCTTGGAGTGCTGGCACATTCAATGTGTTGCTTTGGCAGATGGGTCTAAGTCAAATACTACACATCTTCAGACTGATTACTGAAGTTTAAAACAAATTAAGAATCCAATCCAGCCAAACAGTCAGTCTGCAGATTAATAAAGACACGTTAGTCTATCCATTACAAAATCTTAAAGCAACAGTATCTGTTTGTTATTCCACTTCTTGCCAAATGAACAACACACAGGTAGGAAATTGTGCCTCCTCAGGAAATTGACCAGACTATCTATCCTGGAATAAACTGTTCTGCAATAGTATCCAGAGGGGAACTCTATTCTGGAATAAATCACTTTATTCAAGAATAATTAGTCCGCAATAACTATTCTGGTCAATTTTCCCCATGTAGACAAGCCCTTAGATAAACATACAACTACAAAACAGACATATGAAATTTAGAGATGGGCCCAAACAAATCCCAGATTAAAAACTCCCCCTAAATTGGGAGTAGTTTGGCTCCATATCTGATCATATCTAGCCCCTTCCTCTACTGGGCTGCATCAAAACTCTGGCTCCAAAAAACACAGAGCTTTGGAAGGGTTTAGAATCCAAACCCAGATATGCAAGAAAATTTTATCACTGGCCCTAACCTCTACAATGGGCTGAAGCAAAACTCTAAACTTTGGGGTGTGTGAAATCCAGATGAGGCTCCAGATTTCAGTGTTGTGGCTTGGACCCACTTCTACTAAGATGTACATACAAAACTTCTGTGAACAACAACTTTATCCCTTTAATACACACTATATGGGAGTAAAACACAACCACAAAGACTTCTATTAAATGTATAAATGCCTTGTTCTGAACTATTGCATACAGCCTAGACAGTAATATTTTAAATAAATAGACATATCAATTTCCTTGCTCTTTAAGCACATTTTTTCTGATCAGTTCTAATATTCATTTAACTAGACATTCCTTTATACTTATATTGGAGGGGAAAAAAATCTACAATACAAGAACTGGCTGGATGTATTACAGTTAAATAGCAAAGCATGTCTTCCCAGTATTGTGATATTTTCCATAAATACATTAAATTCCCACACCTTGTCTTCTCCAGTGCTTCAATGTCAAAGGCTACTTTGCTTCTTACACTACCGTGTCTCCTGATTTCTAATTAATTAACCACGCTTGCTGGGAACTACGAAATAGTTGCCTCTCAGGGAAAGCCCTTATGGAGCAGATGCATTTGAAAAGGTCAGATTGCCGTTTTGGCACTAATGGCAATTCACAGAACTTTCAAAAGTGCCTTTAAACTAAATCATGGATTTAATGTACCTTGGGTTCACTCAGGCCTCATTTCTGTGCATATAAAAGGCAACTATTTTCACTTGCAGCACTTAAGGAGGGACAGTAGTTAAGAACAGATGCCTCACCTCCCTACATTTTTGGTTAAAGTATGAGTAAAATGTATCTAGAGTTAACAGAGTTAATGGTGAAGGGGAAGCAGTTTTACACTTGATGAAAGAGGTCAGTATAACACTTTGCATTTAATTAGCACCTTTTACCCCAAGTTCTCAAGGCATTTCACAGCCCCCTGACAGCATATTCATTATCTCCAATTTACAGATTGGGAAATTGAGGAACAGGAAAACTTTCTCAAAGTTTTACAAAAAGAAAAGGAGTACTGGTGGCAGCTTAGAGACTAACAAATTTATTTGAGCATAAGCTTTCGTGAGCTACAACTCACTTCAGCTTATGCTCAAATAAATTTGTTAGTCTCTAAGGTGCCACAAGTACTCCTTTTCTTTTTGCGAATACAGACTAAAATGGCTGCTACTCTGAAACCTGTCAAAGTTTTACAGGAAGTCAGTTCCAGAGTGGGACAGAACCCAGGAGTACTGGCTCCCAGCCTTCGTTGAACTGTTAGATAACACACCTGCCCTGTCAATAAAATAAAATGCTTGATGACTGCACTTCTACAAATAAAACTTTCAAGGGTCTTGAATCTAACTCAGTTAGTAGTTAACAACTAAAAAAAACCTGGTTTCTGCTTTTTCCCATCTTTATTAACAGAAGGGATAAAATATCTCAAACACTACAAACTTAAATCCCAATCTTTGGGGCCCAAGTGCAATTAAAAAAAAAAAAGCCCATACACGAATAAACCTAAATTACTGTAAGGACAGTTCTGTGATTTTGACTATAAAGAATGAGTCTGAAGTCCAGCCAGTTTTAAATGCTTAGCTTTAGAAACTGTGTCCCTTTTATAGTCTTGAAGCTTTCAAATTCCACCCCACTGCATGAGTTCTATTGAATAACAGAGAGTTGCTGTAAGGGATATACTCTTCCACATAACAGATGGAATTTTAAGGCTCCAGACAACTGGAAACATATTTAGTGTACCTGAAACATTTAGACCTTTTCTATAATGCCCTTATTTCACTGGGCATTAGACTTAGATTTACATTGTAAAATCACTTAAATCCAAATTGGCCTGACCATTCCCCAAACCAATAAGGGGCAGTTTCCGATTTAAGTCAGTAGAACTATGCTGATTTACAACAGCTGAGAATCTGGCCCTAAATGTTCCTAACAGCTGGAATTCACAAAAAGCTAAGATGGCTAATTTTTCTGAAAGGTGAGGTTCATAATCCTCTTCATAGACAAAAACATTAGGGTCTCTGGCTATTTTGAGACAATAGGTGGAATGGGGTGACTTTTCTCTCTGTATTTTGTTTTTTTGCAATAGGTCAAAATATTGTAAATACACTAAGGTTTGAATTTGTGTATTCCATAATTTGTGTATCACATTTTGTTCATAATGGGAAAAATCAGGTATGAAACTTGAGTCTACATCACATGCAAAATGTTAACATATGGGCAAAATAACTTCAGCATTTAGCTGGCAGTATGAATATTGACATTAGTGAACCAATCTTCATCAACCTCACTATTTTGTTTGAGCATTTACTCCACAGCCCATCAAACGTGTTGCAGTCAGAAGTACCCAAGCTGGAATTTCAAGGACTCCAAAGTTCTAGGGGTTTGGATCCCAGGTTTTGGTTTGTCCAATTATAAAGATAGGGAAGTACTTGCTAGAGTCAGATCTGCGTTCAAATTTCAAGCACCCCCAAAATGAAGGATTTTTGCCCAGGCCCATTTTTACTGTGAAACAAACAGCTGAGCAACATTCACTCACACCTCCCCCAGGAAAGCAGAGGTGTGATTCACTAAGGCTACATCAAAAACTGCTTCCAGGCACAGGAAATCTTTTGAAGCTGCAGTCCTGAGAACTGGAACATTCTATAACCATCCTGTATTATCTGACTTAATGTACCATTCCTGCTTATGTACCTATATTTTTATTCCCTTCTGCATGCTTTTTTATTCAGCCAAGTAAGCCCTTCTCAAATTAAATTTTTGAGAAATTTTCCGGCTCAAAGAAAAGCAACTAATTAACAACTATACTATTAACAACAACTAATTAACTTCCCTTGGAAGACCCCTACTCATACTTTTTTCTCCTAGTCAAAATCCTCATTGCTTCCATCAGGGGATTCTACCCATGTAAGGGGAGCAGAGTACTGGAATCAGTCTCTCCTCTGTAGAATTGAGAGTAGGACTGTGCTCGTTCTCTAAGCTTCTGCTCTGGAGCTTCATACTAGCCACAGTTTGTTCTGCTGGAGGCCTTGCAAACTGAGCACTGTGTTTCTTAAAAGGACACTGTCAGTGTAAAAAACAAAAATTCACACTTGTTTGAAAATGCTTTGCCAATTCTTACAAGTAACACATTCTATTGCTACGACTGAAAGGGGAAAATATTTTAGTTTTATGTCATTCATTTGTACAGTCAGTTTCATTCTTTTGTCCTCTATAGTTTCCCTCCCAGTTTGTTGTTCTTCCACACAGACGAGAGGGAGAGAACTACTTTTTTTGTTTTTAAATAGGAAATTGAGATTGTAAAACCACATAGGTAGGGTGCTGCCAGGGCATGTGCAAAACTTTTAACTCATGTTTATAAACTTACTAGGCTTCACTAGTCTTCATGGTGTCTCTTTAAGATGCAGACAATTTCCTAACTCACTGTTATGTTTTAAATATATGGGGTGAAATTCTGGTCCCATGAAGTCAGTGAGAACTTTGCCATTGACTTCAATGGGGCCAGGATTTCATCTAAGATTTTTAATTCCCAGGTGTGCAAAGTGCATTTTTCTCAGGTTTTTTTAGTTAATTTTTAAATGCAGTTTATTGTATCAAGAGATCATTGCACTATAGACCTTGCATTATCTCCAATTACAACAGTGGGTAGGGTGACCAGACAACAAATGTGAAAAATCGGGATGGGGTGGGGGGTAATAGGAGCCTATATAAGAAAAAGGCCCAAAAATCAATGAGGAGGTGTCAATATCAATTTTTTGGGAGTGGACTACATCCACCCTAACTAAATTGGCCTTCAACATTGGTTCTCCACTTGTAAGGTAACTCCCTTCTCTTCATGTGCCAATAAATATTTATGCCTGTATCTGTAATTTTCACAGCATGCATCTGAAGAAGTGGGTGTTTTACTCATGAAAGCTTATGCCCAAATAAATCTGTTAGTTTTTAAGGTGCCACTGGACTCCTTGTTGTTTTTGTGAATACAGACTAATACGGCTACCCCTCTGATAAATTGGAAATACTTTCTTATTTCATGTAAGCAAAGCCCTGACTGCACTGGGAATAAATTACTTCAGTGACTATGTGCAATTCACAGACAAAAAACACTGGTCATCTCTAAATTTTCTGGCAGTTCTGCACCTTGACTTTTTTCATTGCATGCTAAATGAAAGCTGTGATCAAAGTATCCCTTCTACTTCTGAAAGTACACAAACGCTCCTTATTTTTCTCAGTAGCTGCAGCAAGTATCTTGTTCAGGAAAAGCAGGATCTTTCTATTGCATTAAACTAAATTCCAAAGGCCTTTTTCAACTACTTTTCCTATTTCTTAGACTCTGTCCCCATGTCTGATTAAATATTATTCTGTCCTCCCGTATACATGGTCTCCTTTGATTAAAGCCACGGAGTCACTACGGTATATAGCCACAGTAAAACAAAGCCCCATTTTCCCCTTTGTCAATTGAAGAACACAGGGATCTTCAGTCCAGTCAAAGAGGCTCCTACTTCAGATTCCTTAGGACAGCAAAAAGGTAGTCAGTCTCTCTCATCTGCCTGATTTACTGTGCCTGACAGATACAGAACTGTTCAGAGAGACATGCTTCATGCCTATGTGCTATAGATTTAAATCAACCATACAAACACTGCCATGGGAATACTTGCTGTTAGATCCCTTGGAAGACTAGTCCACAGTCTAATGGAAGAGATGGAAGTCCAGTATTGATATATTTAAAACTGGAATAAACTCTAGCACATATGCTGTAAGGGAAACCTTCACTGGCATGGGTGGACTGAATAAATTGGTAAATCGGTGCTTAAAGGCCTTATTCTAAGCCCTTCCTATCATGCATCAACCCCTTCCTAAAGAGGCTTGTTACAGGCAGAGAGGGAAGTTGCTGGGGAAGAATAAAGGCCAAGCTTCCTAGTCATATAAACAACCTTATCCCACATTTGCCGAGGTTCACCAATGTATCAAATTTTTAGTTCAAGCCTCAATTAAGTAGGTGGAAATTAAACAAGACATGTAAGCCTATCTATGTTGGAACATATAGTGCAACAGTCTATCCAACGACACTCAATTTTTCTGCTGCCTTTGAGTTTGGGGTAGAATGAGGATTTTAAGCTATTCCCTTGACCATGTCACCATCAGCACTTTCACAGGCTAATGTTACAGAAGAGCAATATCCCAATACACTGCCATTATGATTACAAATACTCCAGTATTACAAAGCCCGCCTTACCCAAAATAGACAAGTAGTGACCAGTGAGTTTACCAGACCATCATAATACTAAAACCAACCTCTCCCAGATAGATCTAAGCCAATGCTAGCTGTACATATAATACAATGAAGAAAACAAGTCAAATGCTCGCAAACAGAGGTCTACTATACACAAGCTATATTACTCAAATGTCAGGAAGTAACTGTCCAAGGTTTGCACATATTGCCACCCCTGACTATTCAGCAGCAAAGTAATTGTTCTAGAGTTTTAATCTGTACCCTGCAGGGCAAACGTGCCTTTTAAAAAATTACTAAACTGTTAAAGAGAAGTAGTTTGTGCATTTTATTGTATTTTTATATAATAAAGAGGCAAAGAGAAGGAAAAACTTTGATGTTTCCTTTACTTCAGTGTTAAGAATCCTGACTTCCCTCTCTTTTGGAGTGTGTGCGGGTGTCTTTCGAGGACCTGGCTCATTACTGGACAGGAAACTGAGACATAAGATGCAACTCTGCCAGCCACCAATTGAGGGAATATTGAGTCTTAATCCTCAGCATTCCCTCTCCTCTCACTTGAGGGTTGGGAGAGATTAGCTCAGGTTTCAACTTCCTGTGACAGGTCAGATTTCTTACGTGTTATGCTGAACACAGTAGTAATTCTTGCCATCATAGGCCATTCTGCCTCCTTAGCACAGCATCTGAAGTAGCTATGATAGGACAAAGGAACTCGAAGTCAGACCAATGCACTTCCCACTGTCTCATGCTTCAGAAGATCAGATGATTAGCAGTAGCATACAATTGCATATAGTAGGAGTTTATGCCTTTTTCCTGAAGTTTCCAGAATTAGTCATTGTCAGACAATGAATAACTAGTGTGCTCCAGTATGTCTGTCTGTGATCCACTCCAAACCTCTGTTCTGGCCAAACAATGAGCAAAGATTTTAAGGTGTCTAGGAAGCAGCAATTGCAATACTAACTATAAAATTTCTCAGATAGCAGTGCTTTAAGTAACAGGCAATCTGCAGGGTCGGTCTTAAAAGTCACACATTAAAAAGGTCTACAAGACTAGTAGCCAACCAACACCATTTACCAAATATCTACAAGACTAGTAGCCAACCAGCACCATTTTACCAAGAAACAAAAAGTTATGAGGAAAATACCTGATCTATATTTCTTTAATACTCATTTCCAGTGTAACCTTAGTGATTAACCTTTCACTTTTTCCCTCCTTGCCCCCTTCATTTTGTCAAGATTCAGTACATGGTGGACTGAGCACAGGTATGTTGTTGGATTGCTAACAGCATATGTACACAACAGTGATCTTTGTGATTCAGATTGATTGAGCTTCTCATTCTATGCAATTTTCCATTTCTGTCTTAAAATGACCTTTCAATATCTAGTGTACCTTTTTGCTACAAGTCCTGCCCTACGGTTAACACTAAATTATATTGAATTATAATGCATGATTTAACTCACCTAAAACAAATCAAATAATATACTTTTTACCCATAATCTCCAAGTGCTTTACAAAATGGTGTAAGCATTGTTATTACCATCTAACAGGGAACATGAAGTGACTTGCCCAAAAATCACACAGAGTCAGTGTCAAAGCCAGGAATAGAGTTTAGGTTTCCTGTCTCCCAGTTCATCCAGACAACCAAATAATTTAGCTCCTGTTTGTAAGCAACACTTCCTTTAAAGACATTCCGAATATGTACCCCACAGCACATCCTGCTATTCTTACACCAGGAACAGTCTCTGGGGTTACTAGGTCAATGAACCAAAGCAAAGATTTCTAACACTAAAAAAAGGACCATTTATCAGCAGCAAAACCTCCCAAACAACTTTTAGGCATATTCCACCTGTTGTGGTTTTAAGTGTTTCCTAACAGGTACAAAACTCCCTCCCCCCAAAAAAACAACAACCCTGCAAGAGCACTGTTAACATATGCATCTTTATGCCAGTTGAGAGCACCATGATGCAGAGCCTTTTACAACCACTTGTGCCACGAGTAGGAACAAAACTTCATTTTGAAAGGTGGAGGAGATGGTGGGGAAGTGCATAGGGATGTGTTTTTATCAGGCAGCGACAGCAGAGCAAAACTTTATTGTGCACATCCATGACTCCAACAGCAGCAGGCCTACAGAGAAGCCTTTCTGACTTCCAGAGAGGCAAGAATAGAGACAGCCATCTCTTGTTGAGCATAAGGGATGCAAGGTGGGATTATTGTGCTGTTTTCATGGAGTGCAGAAATGCATGTCAAGTCAGTGTTTGGCACTTTGTTGATGATGATTAAGCTCGCCCCAATTATTTACAAGTATCAAGTCTGCAGAATCTCAAGCTTGAGAGGGATATCCAACACCATCTCCGAAGTGCTTACACACATGAACTAATGATATTTTTTAAATGTTATATTAATATCATGATTTAATTCTCCAACTCCTTTACCCTTTGTAGCAACACCTGAAAATAATATTTTCAATTACAAAACACACCACCTGCAGCAAGGACTACATTCAGTTGTGTTCTTTGGGCATGGAAAGAGAGCAGGAATTCATTTGGCATTCTCTCTCATTTGGGTCTGATTCTTGAATTTTGCCTGTACTGAACAGAGATGTTAACTGACAGCAGGCATAAAGAACCCCGATCCTGTAAGCTGCTCCATGACTCCTGTGCCAATTCAGTGCTCCTTGGGGCTCTGGGTAAATATAGACGTATGCCTGTGTGGATCCAATTTCAGGATGGGGTCTTCAGGTTTGCATCTTTTGAGAAGTCTACCTAGTAAAGGAATAAGTTTGCCATTTTACTTCCTTAAGTAGCTTTGTAAAAGAAAGAAAGAAAGAAAGGAGAAAAACCTGTGCATTTTCCTCCTTTTCCTAGGTGGTGTACTTTCAGTTGTGTTAGCAAGCATTCTTGGAGTTATCATCATGCTTGCAGTAGCCTTTTGGCTGCTTAGGAAGAAGAGGTAAGAGATTTTGCTGTCCCATCTTTGTTTGTTTAAACATGGTAAATATGTTGATTCTCCTCTATGATTAGGGGACCTGAGCAGACGAAACCCATTTCACAGAAAATAGAGAATAAATATAAACTCAAGCTGGTGTACCGGAGATGACTTTTGTCCCAATGTACCTGTCCCTCGACCTTAACTCGTATAGAGGTGTTCAGTTTTTTGCCAAAATACCTCAGTGATGCTCACATTAAACCCCGTCAAGGTTCCTTCCCCACTCTGAACTCTAGGGTACAGATGTGGGGACCTGCATGAAAAACCCCCTAAGCTTATTTTTACCATCTTAGGTTAAAACTTCCCCGAGGTACAAACTATTTTACCTTTTGCCCTTGGACTTTATTGCTGCTACCACCAAGTGTCTAACAAATATATAACAGGGAAAGAGCCCGCTTGGAAATGTCTTCCCCCCACAAATCCTCCCAAACCCTACACCCCCTTTCCTGGGTAAGGCTTGATAAAAATCCTCACCAATTTGCATAGGTGAACACAGACCCAAACCCTTGGATTTTAAGAACAATGAAAAAGCAATCAGGTTCTTAAAAGAGAAATTTAATTAAAGAAAAAGTCAAAAATCACCTCTGTAAAATCAGGATGGTAAATACCTTACAGGGTAATCAGATTCAAAACACAGAGAATCCCTCTAGGCAAAACCTTAAGTTAAAAAGACACAAAAACAGGAATATACATTCCATTCAGCACAGCTTATTTTATCAGCCATTTAAACAAAACAGAATCTAACGCATATCTAGCTAGATTACTTACTAAGTTCTAAGACTCCATTCCTTTTCTGATCTCGGCAAAAGCATCACACAGACAGAGAGAACCTTTGTTTCTCCCCCCCCGCCTCCAGCTTTGAAAGTATCTTGTCTCCTCATTGGTCATTTTGGTCAGGTGCCAACGAGATTATCCTAGCTTCTTAACCCTTTACAGATGAAAGGGGTTTTTCCTCTGGCCAGGAGAGATTTAAAGGTGTTTATCCTTCCGTTTATATTTATGACACCCCCAAAGATAAGGAATTCAGAAGTGAGGAAAAGTCTTGTAGCATGCGTCTATGGAGAGTGGACTGAAATGCTTTCGGTCCTGGATAGCTCCAGGGAGTAGGGGCTAAGGAATGAGCTCCTACCTTTCTCCTCCAACTCTGCATTCTAACTGGGGTGAACAGCTGGCTAGATGATGTGCTCTCTCCCAGCATTTGCCATCTCTCACCTCCCTCTATTTGTTCTTTCCCTGATCCCATTTCTGTTGCTTAAAATTTACCTGTTTTTAGCTGCTCTCTGAATCTGCTGCTGTGCATATGCAGTTGGAAAGGAAGTCAGACTAGAAGAGAGTGGAGTTTTAGAATAAATTATGTCAATTAAGGGACAGAGTCCTATATGATATATATTGAGAGCACTTGGTTTTTATAGCAATCAGTCTGCGTTAGTTCTGGAGGAGAGACCAAGGTTGCTTACTTCCCCTTTGCCTACTCAAAGTTTTTCCTTGTAATGAACACTAGCTTTGTACGATGCATAAACTGTTATCCCTACATATTTTTAAATACTGGCCCCAGTGAGTGATGCAAAGTGCACTAGTACTGAAAGAATTACCCCATACCCTGAAAAATAACATGTTTTCAATAGTCATGGATGCTTTTACAATTTCACTTTGCTAATATAATTATTTTGTTATAGTTGCAAAAAGGAACGAGAAGACAACAGAAGAGTCATCTACAAGCCAGCCATTGACAAAGAGGATGACAACACCTCTAAAGTATGAATTCCTACTCTGCCACAGAACTCTCTTTTCATTCACGGCATCAAGAGAAGTTTGCCTTGGGCAACATGTTTCTTGTTTCCAGCCAGTTATAAGCCTTGGATGCACCTTTAAAACAAAGCAGCCAAAACACTCTGTGGTAGTCTTTGCCCACCTGAACCAAACCAGTTTTCTCCTAAGCATGAAAAGCAGTCACTGAGAACTTTTTTGTTTTTGTGTCAAATATTACAAAATGTCACTGACCTGAAGAAAGGACCAAAAACTTCACACCTGTTAAAGTTTGTCCTAAATTACCTGGAGCAAGCAATCTAATCAAATGCTTGGTCTATTTGCACAAGAGCTTGGAGGGATATAATCAGCCAGTATTCTGACTGGACTTGAAGGCCAAATATCTCACTATACTATTTTCATAGAATCTCAGAAATGCAGGGCAGGAAGGGACCTTGAGAAATTCATGCTGGCTGCATGTTGGGCCTTTTTAATTTATTAATTAATCATAAACTTGAGCTTTATGGGCTATTCATGCCACATTATCCACAAAACATTGAAATCTAAAGATATTCATTAATCTGTTATCACTACTGTATGGGGGTGCCTATATCCACTTCCCTACTAAAAAAGATCAAACTAGGTGCTTCTCCAACAGTGGGAGCTTTAGCGTAGACCAGGTGCCAGTGTTAGCACTGCGTCTCCTAGACCTGCTAGTGTAGATCAGCCAGTGGCATTTTAACCACATGGTTGAGATGATAGTTGCTAATTGCAGTGGACAGTCTTCTGTGCTAGCATAGCCATTGGTGGAGCTGCAACTGTGGGAAATATTAGGGGGAAGAGGGTAGCATAGCTATAGCAAGAGCCTCTTGGGCAGTCAGTGGGGTTTGAACTTAGAACCTCCAGTGCTAGACACACATGTCTTTCTACTACTTGAGCTAAAGACTCCTAAGCTAGGTGCTATACAAGACTCATTACCTGTTATGTGTGTCAATTGCTAAAGGGTGATGAAAGTGATACTTCCCTTGTGTGATTTCCATAGATATAATCTAAACCCTTCCTCCCTTCCTCACATTTTATTGTGCTAATTTTATTTAAAATGTATGCCTGAATATTGGGGGGATAATACAATTACTACTTTTAATCAGTCTGCTTTCCATTATAATCATGAAGCAGATTATTTTTGATTTTCATTATTTTGATGAAATGAGTATTGACTAATACTCAGCGTGTATTATTAGATTGCATAGTAGATGGTTTTGATGAATTAGTTGTCTGAATTTAGCAATTTAATTATTAGAAGAGAAAATGAATTTAATTAGAATCATCATCTCAGATCTCATAAAATGAGTACACAAAGTTTTCACTGGCTCCAGCGTTATTTCCATTATCCATCTTCAAAAGTGTTCAACATGGACTAACTGCTTCCATTGAAGACAATGGGAGATTTATCATTGACTTCAGTGGGAACAAAATCAAGCTAATCTCAATCTCCATATATAGGGAATCCCTCTGGAACCTGTACTGCTGAAACTTTAGGTGCAACACTAGGGTAACAACGCAGCAATTTGAAAGGCTCATGCATGACTTGCCAGACAGGAACCCAGTCATAACGGAGATGGGTCTGAAACACAATCCCAGATCTGAACGCCAGTGAACACTGGGGAAGTTCCGATCTGAACTTTGCAACTTGGACCCATTTCCCTTCTGAGTAGCTCAAGTGTACACTACTGTTGGCATATAGTACTGAAGAATTAGCACTCGGAAGGAGGACAGTTAGTAATATCATAATTACCAAGAATATGATATGTTTGAACTTTCAAATTGAGCACACTGATATAAGTTATGCAGTTAATAGTCTGACTGGTATCATCATCCTTTCCCTTTTCCCTATTAATTGGTATGGGGAAATTAGTTTTTGTAATTTCCCCCTATTGTTAATCACACCTTCTTGTCAACTTTTTTGAAATGGACCACCCTCATTACCACTATAAAAGTGATTTTTCCGTCCTTGGTATTCTACTGTTAATTGAATTGTCTTGTTAGTACTGACCCCCACTTGGTAAGGCAACTCCCATCTTTTCATGGACTGTGTATATAAACCTCCTACTATATTTTCCACTCCATGCATCTGATGAAGTGGGTTTTAGCCCACGAAAGCTTATGCCCAAATAAATTTGTTACTCTCTAAAGTGCCATCAGGACTCCTTGTTGTTTTTACATGAAAGTTAAATTACAAATACTGTACTTGGTAATCAAGACCCCACATTCCAGTTATAATCCTGGATTTTCATTTAAATTGCAAGGAGTCCGGTGGCACCTTAAAGACTAACAGATTTATTTGGGCATACGCTTTTGTGGGTAAAAACCACTTCTTCAGATGCATTTAAATTTCATTACTTTTAATTTTAGTGTTTGATGTTCTGTAAAGTAGAATATCGCTTTAAATTGCTCAGACTTTACACAAGAAAGTCATAATTTTGCTAATCATTGTCCTGGATTTTTTTTTAAATGGATAAGTAAAATAGATCCTGAGCTGTAATCTAACCCCATTGTGCCTCTCTGGCACAGGAAAAAAAAAATGAGAAAGCACATAGGCCTTCCTAGTTGAGGATTATATTACTGTCATTTACAATAAAAAGGAGTACTTGTGGCACCTTAGAGACTAACAAATTTATTTGAGCATAAACTTTCGTAAGCTACAGCTCACTTCATCCGACGAAGTGAGCTGTAGCTCACGAAAGCTTATGCTCAAATAAATTTGTTAGTTAGTCTCTAAGGTGCCACAAGTACTCCTTTTTCTTTTTGCGAATACAGACTAACACGGCTACTCTGAAACCTGTCATTTACAATAAGACTCCTTTACACCCTTCTGGCAAGGTAAAGGAGCTTTAACTGACTAAGAATGAGAACAATTAACGAACATTAGCAGCCTGCCTGCTTAGTTGTTACATTTCTGCTCTGCCTCAGGGACAGAGCCTGCTTCACACAGCCCTACACCTCAAGCCCAGGATGCAGCAACAGCAAGGAGAGGGACAGAGTGAATCTCTCTCTCTCACTCATTCACAAATAGGCAGGTGCCCAGCCTCACCCCCTTAATGTCTCTCCATGGTCCTATGCATGCCCAGTCTCTCCCACCCCCGCTCAGGTGATCTGCTCTCTGCTGCTGCCTGCTCCCAGCAGACGTGCCCGGGCTGCCACAGATTTGTTTGCTCCCCCATTTTTCTGCAGGGGAGCCAAGAAATCTGCGGAAGGTATGAATTCTGCACCCCCCGCCAGGCACAGAATTCCTCCAGGAGTAACTACTTAGACCAGTGATACTCAGACTGCAGCTCACGAGCCACAAGTGGCTCATTAATGAGTCTCTCTGCTGCACATGATATTAAAACACTGTGATTTAATTATTAACCAATCAGGATACTTTTACTATGCTATTAACCAATTAAGTTATCAACTTGCACCAAGTTATTAACTTATTTGCTGTGAGAATATATATATACAGACACAATAAATATTTCCCAATCATACTTATACTCTCCCATAAAAAATTCTGCAGCCACTGCTCATCATCCCATAGCTGCATAACTATGCAGTCCCACCAGTCAGTGCTTGTTTCCTGGGCCCAGAAGCAGCACTCCACTGTGTCAAGGTGATACACAACTGTTGCCAGTATCTGCAAATTGCTCTGCTCCATGGCTTCCAGCTTCCTGCTTGCATGACATCACATTATTCTGCATGGCAGCTCCTGCTTTGACTGAGCAAATACTCTAGGATAAGGCATGAGGTGTTTGTAATACTCACAACAACAGTGTACAGCTGAGCAGGATCCATGCTTGCCACGCTATGGCATCTGTGCAGGTAATCCAGGTTTAGGAAAAAAAAGGCTTGGTTTGTTTGCCGTTGATTTCAGGGAAGGAGAGAGGTAAGTGCATCATGGGAGGCTAATACCATGTTCCCATAACCACCCGCACAAATGTTTTGGTCCCATGAAGCACTGCAAGCCCAACCCAACATTCCACTCAGCTCCATGCACTATGGGATAGCTACCCACAATGCAGCGCTCCATGAATCAATGCAAGCCCTGCTAGCGAGAATGCGCACCGCTGATACAATGTGCATAATGGGGCATGCAGAATCGACTTGCTTAAATCAGAGGCTCAGTGTTGACTTAAATAAAATTGACCTAATTTTGGAGTATAGACATACCCTGAGTGCATTTCAAAATTCATTCAGGAGTCAGAAAAAGTTATGATCCTTTGTGTCTCATCTCTACTATACAAACAACGTAGTCCTGAAGGGATATTTCTAATATTTACACAGAAGTTATTGCACTATGCTCTAAAACATATTTTAACAATTCAGAAATCCTAACTATTAAATATTATAGCTTTTTAAAAAAGGAAACGTCTTAACTTTGGCTAAAACACCATAGGAAAACTGTTTTTTCATTATTGCATCTAGAAGTTCATTGTGGCACAATAAAATGTTATCTTTATTAATTCCATAGCAAAGTGGATGTGTAGTTCACAACTGAAGTTAGCAGATAGCCTTTTAGTTTTAAATCTAGTCTATCCATGTTTGATATGTGTTCATTTGTTCTATTAATTCAGCCCAAACTTAGTGCATAAAGCAGCAGCTAATATGTAAATTGTCTAATTTCTGGGTACTCTTAAGGAGATTTCACTCACATATGCAGTTCAGACAACTGCTGAAAGAAGCCAAGTTACACAGGAATACATAAATATCTCAACTTAGCATTCAAGAAAGGTCAAGAAGGCACCAGTTGTGCTTTCACTAAACATGTAGAGAGATGGATGGGTAAAATCCAGATGCTTAGAGGTTATCTGGGGCGCTGGTTGGCTAGAAGGAAGTCCTTGTCTCTGCACATCAGACACAGTTTCAGATTTCTAAGGGAGCCACCAGCAGTGAAGAAAGCCCAGGTACCCATAAGCATCATGATAATGTAAGATGGCACTAGGCTGCCTTCATCCTGAAGATTCAGGAAAGTCTGCAAAAGGAAAAGAAAAATCACAGTTCAGTTGAACAGCAACAATTAAATTAACAATCCAAAATTATTTTAATCAGATGAGATCTTAGAAATCCAGACTACCTGCTCTGCATGGATACTAACAAGCCAGGGGGACTATTTTTAATACATCAAGAGTTTGCCAAGTATCTCGGCCAAAATTCTGCATTTGGCAGCGCCCTAACTGAAGCTCTTCATTGCAGATATTGCTGCATTTCAACAGTTAGCCACTGTGCATCTTGTGGCCCCAGACTATTTTGTACCGAAAATGCTTACAAAAGACAACTTAAAAACAATGGGGTAGGCAAATAATGCAAAGGACAAATCTATCCCCTGACTAGAAAATGATTGGATATTAAGAATCAGACAAACAATTGCTTGAGTGAAAATACTTGTTTGGCTTTCACCCTACAAATAATTCATTCATTAGCATTTTTGTTTGACTATTAAAGCCATGATCAGCAACCCTAATCAGAAATTTATTCCATTCTTCCCCTCATATCAATCTAGCAGGCTTTAAGAATATATAACGACAGGTGAACTCACCAGACCTGATACCAGCAAATGGCTCAGGATGACCAGTGCCAGTGCCCACCACTTCTTCTTTTCACAAGCATCAAAAAATACAATGCCCCAAAAAATGTGCAGCAGAACAATGGCCAAAGTCATGAATGCTGAAAGACAGTATATCATGAGTCCTTATTACTGGTAAGGCATTAAATGTACACATACACGTAGTGTTTTCATTCATCCACACAACCTCTAGTTCAAACTTGTAGTATGAGTATCCATTAATACCTGTACAACAGTCTACACAAGAGAACACAAAACTCCATGTATTTTGCACACACATTAGCAACAGCTGTAAATGTAATATAGCTAGGCAGCCAAAAACACACATCTTTACCTAAACGATTGGTTCTTATGTGCTTATCCCAGTACTTATACAGCATCATAGCAAAACTATTCACACAACTGATCGGATCTACTGCTCCTCCTTCACTATGTATAAGAAATCGGGACCGTTTTCCTTGTCTTCCAGCGGAGGATTTCAAATCCATATTTTGGAAGGGGTAGGGAAGTGGGTAAAAGTTATATTTATAACCTGAAACACATTTATATCCTGAAGCAAAGACAAAGAAAAAAATAAATGGATTTTAAACTTCAAAACTAGTTGAAAGAAAGACAATCCTGCTTACTAGTATTGTACAGCAAAAAGGAGAAAGGGACTAAGGGCTAGGTCCACAAAAGGACTGAGGCACCTCACTGACAAGGTAGGCACCTCAATCCAACATTTATGTGCCACTGAGATCCCCCAAATGTCTGCTCAGCTGCTGCCTAGCTCTGTAGGTGCCTAAAGTGGGTAGGCAACTAAATTTTCACCATGAAAGAATCCTGGGTGCCTAAGTTTCTGTCTGTGAGCACAACTGCCTCAGTCTAGGCCCTTGGGCAACTATCTTGCACCTCAGCCCCAGCGGATTCTCAAAATAGGCTTTCCGCCGTTTATCTTGTCGGAGGGGACTGATATGGTAGGGATGCTCAGAGAACACCAAATCCCACACAAAAGGAAGTGCCCCTGACTTATAACTTTTATCTCAGTGGTTAGAGCACTCACCCAGTATGTGGGCAACCTAAGTTCAATTCCTCCCTCTGCCTGATGTGGAGAAGGGATTTGAACTGGGGTGTCTCACCTCTTAGGAGAGTATCCTAATCATTGGGGTATGGAGTATTCTGGGGCAGAGCTCTCTCACTCTCTCCTGTTGAAGCTGTTTCACTGCATAAAAATAATTAAGTACTCAATGGAGCAGGGGGACTGGAACCTGGGTCTCTGTTTCTAGGTGAGTGCCCTAACCTGTGGGCTCTACACTCACTCCCACACTCTCTGGTCCAATTGCTATTTTTAAAAATCAATATTTGCTTCTTACAATTATTGCTGTTTATTTCTGCATTTCACGTAGCTTGGGCCATAATTATACAGGGGCAAATGCTGCAAGGTTTGTATGGCCAAACTGCAGAGGAATAATTTAAATGCAAATAACTATTTTGCTTTATAGTATTTAGGGTTTGGGTTTTTTTAAAAAAATAACCACATAGTATAAATTTCTCTATATTTTTAGAAAATATAAACTTCAGGCATAACCCACATGGCAACACCCCTTTAAAGGAAGCCATTTTTAAATATTCTCAAGTTTAAGCCTTTATAAAAGTGCTATGTAACTGGAAAGGAAAATCAAACAAGACATCGGATACCAGTGTTAGTTTCCAACTCAGTCAAATAAACATACAAGGACAATTTTTGGATACCCTTTTGGATATCACACAAATAAATCAAATACAACAACACAAACCACACAAAAATTTCCCATGTTTTTCCCCCAGGCCCCACAAAAAAAAAATATCACTAATGTGATGGACAGACATATGCCACTTTAAGATTAAAATGTTCAAATGCCAGGAATAATGCAGGCAGGTGCAGAATGTCTTGCAGTAGGTACCAGACAACACACCACAATGAGATTTCACTTTGTTAACATGAATGTTTGTTAAATGCAGACAACACTATTTTTTCCTGATAAACAATAAGGTATCGAAGAGGTGGCTTGAAAACATCAGGGAATCAAACATGCCAACTAGGCAGTTACATAATTGGATGAAGTGACTGTTCTGGTTTCCAAAGGATTAGAAACATCACATATGTTCCTTTAGGAGCACACCATGCTTACAGTTTCCTTTCAGGAAAGGTAACTCAAATGGGAATGAGCTAGTGAAGAAAAAAAGAGAGTTAGCTGTGTTTTGAATTTGAACCAGAGAAGAATAAAGCCTCCCTTTACAGCCCAAAGGAGGAGAACTGGGAAAAATCTTACTCCAGAGGAGTCCATTGACTTGGTCCATGTTACTGCATGCACAAAAAAAGCAAACTGATATAGGTATTGTCATAAACATATAGCTACGGGTAGCATAAAATCCCTCCTTTACCTGTAAAGAGTTAAGAAGCTCAGATAACCTGGTTGGCACCTGACCAAAAGGACCAATAAGGGGAGAAGATAACTTCCCCCACAGATTTGAAAGTTTTTGTTTTGTGTTTCTTTGTGTTCTCTCCGGGTCAGCGAGGAACCAGGGCAGGGAAAATACATCTCCTAAACCCATACCTGAACTAAGCATCTAAGATTACAAATTGTAAGTAATAGGAAGGAAATGCGTTTGATTAGTTTTTGTTTTAGCTTGTGAATTTTCCCTGTGCTAAGAGGGAGGTTTATCCCTGTTTTTTGTAACTTTGAAGTTTTGCTTAGAGGGGAATCCCCTATGTTTTAAACCTTTTACCCCGTAAAATTACCTTCCATCCTGATTTTACAGAGGTGTTTCTTTTACTTTTTTTTTTCTTTATTATAAAGTTCTGTTTTTTAAGTGTCCTAAAAACCCAAGGTCTGGTCTGTGCTCACCTTGTTTACCTAACTGGTTAGTAGATTATTCTCAAGCCTCCCCAGGAAAGGGGGTGAAGAGACTTGGGGGGATATTTTGGAGAAACAGGAACTCCAAGTGTTCCTTTTCCTGAATCTTTGTCTAACTCACTTGGTGGTGGCAGCAGTACTCATCCAAGGACAGGGAAGGATTTGTGCCTTGGGGAAGTTTTTAACGAAGGAGGCAAGGGGAGCTGCCACAGGGGAGGCACCGAGGGGAGGGAGGAAGGAAGGGGGCCGTGGGGAGCTTCTGCGGGGCAGGGGGGCAGGGAGCTGCCGCAGGACCCCAGTGGGGGAGGGAGGACGCAAGGTGGAAATTTCGCCTAGGACGTGAAACAACCTTGCACCGGCCCTGTTGTGGGTCATGTGTGTTTGTTAATTTTCAAAGTCCTCTAGTATATTTTTACAGACTTTGCTCATATTTGTGTATAAAAAGGTGAAAATAAATCTTTGTTTTTAAATGTTACCTCTTGAATGTACTACTTAAAATGGAAAGGTACAAAAAAAAGTCCAGGTTGCGTAGTTTGGGTTGCTTTTAGGACATGCTAAACCAGGGGTTCTCAAACTGGGAGTCGGGACCCTTCAGGGAGTTGCAAAGTTATTACATGGGGTGTCGCGAGCTGCCAGCCTCCACCACAAACTCCGCTTTGCCTCCAGCATTTATAATGGTGTAAAATATATAAACAAGTGTTTTTCATTTATAAGGGGGGGTCACACTCAGAGGCTTGCTATGTGAAAGGAGTCACCAGTACAATAGTTTGAGAACCACTGTGCTAAACCATAAATACGAGAGTTATAGGAAAAAGTAAACAAAAAAGGGTGTTTGATCCATTTTAAAATTACTAAAATCTGATGATCACTGACACTGGATTGTAAACATCTGCTTTAAACACACACACACACACACACACACACACACACACACAAGCATACTACCATGAAATATTTAGACACTATTTATGTAGTACACAGCATATATTATGCTCTGCTTATGCAGTCAGGAGATACTGAGTGCTAAAACACATTGGAAAATTGTTAAATTTTGGAATGAAGTACTCAATTTGCTTTTTAACTGATGTGACATCTGATTTTCAGAATTAGAGACCCATGTTGGATGTACCTAGCTTCCCAATGGCATGCTGAAAGTGCCATAATTTAATAACCAAATTATAAGCAGCAGAATGAGCAGTTATACAAGAGGCAGCAGCATTATTATTTGAAGTAAAGAAGCATCCAGGGGTTCCAATTGGGATTAGGGTCCCATTATTATTTTATTATTTAAGTTTATATTGTAGTATCACCTAGAGTTGTCAACCAGGTTGAATACCATTGTGTTAGGAGCAGTACAAACATACAATAAATTACAGTCCCAGCCCCAAAGAGCAAACAGACAAATAGTAAGAGAATTTCTGTCCTCAAAATATTACAATCAAAATGAGGAAAAAGATGGGAGAGGAAACAGAGGCACAGAGGAGGGGAAGTGGCTTGCCCAAGGTCACTGGAAGAGCTGGGAATGGCATCCACAACTCTTAACTCCAAGGCCAACACCCTATCCATTAGGCCACATGCACTCCCAAGGACGACTGATTATTTGTAACATCCACAGAGGTGAAAGTAAGCCAGTACGGTCCGGTACACAGCCAACCGTACCAGGAGGGGACAGCTTCCCCAGGCCGCCGATTTAAAGGGCCTGGGGCTCTGCTGCGGTAATGGCGGCTGGAGCCCCGGGCCCTTTAAATCACCACCAGAGACCTGCTGCCAGAGCCCTGGGGTAGCGGCAGCGGCGGCTGGGAGCCCGAGGGCTCTGACAGCCATGTAAAGGGCCCAGGGCTCTGGCTGCTGTGGGGAGCCCCGGGCTCTTTAAATCGCCGCCAGAGCCCGAGGGCTCCAGCAGCTGGGCTCTGGCAGCAATTTAAAGGGCCCGGGGCTCTGGCTGCCACTACTGCAGCAGAGCCCTGGGCCCTTTAAATCGCCTCCAGAGCCCCACTGCCGGGAGCCCCGGGGGTCCGGCAGTAATTTAAATGGCCTGGGGCTCCCTGCCGCCGCTACTGTGGCCGGAGCCCCAGGCCATTTAAATCTTGATGTCAAGGGCTTGGGGATTTAAAGGCCCCACTTCTTCCATTTGAGGCCCCATCTCCCCCCCCCCGGCTCAGGACTCCGGCGTACCGATTAGTCCCTTAAGTTACTTTCACCCCTGAACATCCACCTACAGACATCTTGTTTCTGGGCTCAAGGACTACCTGAGTTCTAACCCAGCACTGCCCCGGACCTACTGTGTGGCCTTTGTCAAGCAATTTATTCTCTATATCTTAATTTCTGACATATATCAAGTGGTCCTAATGCTCACCTAACTCACTTCACCTTGGCTGGACTGCAAAAATGAAAGAAGTTATACCACAACTCTACATCTGTGATTGTATGATGACGACATTATTCCTGACTCACGTCCTGTAAGTCTTTAGCTAACCAAACAGCTGAATGCCATAGTATTTTACTTCTTGTCACTTGAAACACATCTTACTAATAACAAACATACATTCTGGTAAACACTAAGGTAGATTCCATTTACCATGCTGAGTTTTACTGCTGCTTAGAAAATGTGTCAAAACAGTCTGACAAAACACTTATATTTAGTTTTCTGACCACTTAAGCAGCCAGGTGGAAATTGCTCATATTAAAATAGGGCTATTCAGAAAAACTTCGTAGGGACTTTAGGTTTGGAACTTCCTCTAGGAATTGTAATGTTGATATAAAGCAAAACATGATTTCGGGTTCATATATGAAATTTTGACACAGAAGTTGAATGCTTACCTTTTTCAGCTGTCACTCTGTGTTGCCTTTACTGCACAGAGTTGTTTCTATGTCGTCTTAGGACAAAAGGAAAGCATGTATCTGAGTCACTGCTCCATTAGACTGGGGTCTTTATTAATGTAGTCAATTAATACACAATTATCCAAGTTTAGAAAGCAGAAGGCAGACAATTGAAATAACTGAGCTATCGGTCTACATCAACTGATCACGTTCACAAGATCTCAAGGGGGAAAAAACCAAACAAATCCATATTAAAAACCTTGCCCTTTTAATCAAAAGATCTCATATTTCAAAAGTATAAGCTAAGGTCAACAGCATCTGGTACGATTAAAATAGGTGCTCTCAAAGAAATCAAACATAACATTTCAATAATGCACTGTTCTTCTTTGAATAAAATATTTATATTTTGTAATCTGAGAAAAGTGGAACTTCCAAAAAGGAAATGGAGAGTTTAATTCTTATCTTTTCTCTTAAAACAAAATTAGCAAGATATTTAAATTACATAAAATCACAAACATTTGAAGTCACAGTGATGTGAGATAGCACCATCTAGGGAGTAAATATTGCAAAATTAAATTAGGCAGCTTGGTTAAGAACATTTTAGTTTCTTCATAATACAACTTAACAGTTTGATTTAAAGTTTTAAACAACAATGGGAAGTTTAGGCAAACCGATTATGCAACAAAAAAGCTGGAAACTTAACATTAGTTGTGTATTTATAGTTTACAGTTCCTTAAAGTGCTGTAGGGTTGCAATATAATACACCATATAAATATATACTAATCACAATACAAAGTGTCTAATGGTTGTTTTGAAGAAAAACCTACACACACACACACCTTACACTTTTTAAAGTGGCAACAATAGTTAATTAAAGAGGTTTCAGGAGATTAATTGTAACACCGTACCCAAGGAAGTTAGCTACACAACGGTCAGTTTTTGTAAAAAAATGTGCATAATTTTGGACACATCTTACCTCAACACAAGTGTAAATATTTAAAATTGATGGATCTTTCTATACAATCAACACCACACTTATGATTTCTTAAACATGTCAGGATCTAGACCAGTGGTTCCTAAACTTTAACAGCCCACGAACCCTTCACTAAATTGTGAAATCTCATGAACCCCCTCCTAAAAATGAATATTTCCAGGGATTTAAGTTTAAATTTCCTCCGCACTCCGTGGGGCTCCTGCTGCTAGACACCACTGACCGCCCGGGTTAACTGAGCTCCACTCAGCTCAGGCTGCAGGTCCTGCTGACAGCTGGGGCTTGGGCTGCCAGCACCAACTGCCCGGCCCTGCTCTCCCTGGGGCTCGGGCTGCTGGCCCCCCGCTCCCAGGGGCAGGGCTCCGGACTGCCAGCCCAAACCCCCCGGCCCCGCTCTCCCTGGGGCTCGGGCTACTGCCTCCCCCGCTCCCGGGAGCAGGGCTCAGACTGCCAGCCCAAACCCCCCGGCCCCACTCTCCCTGGGGCTTGGGCTGCCAGCCCCGCATGGAGCACTGGGGTTCGGGCAGCTGGCTCCCCTGCTCACGGAGGCAGGGTTCAGGCTGCCAGCCCCAACTGCCAGGCCCCGCTCTCTCTGGGGCTCGGGCTGTCTGCCCTGCAACTGGGTCCCACTTGATGCCTCCAATGCTCAGGGTCCCCTGGCTGCCATTCATGAAATTTTTCCGGTGAACCCCCTCTAATGTTCTGCAAACCCCCAGTGGTTTGCGAACCCCAGTTTGGGCACCACTGATCTAGACTGACTTTATACATTTATGGATTCATATTTCTACTGTTCTTCCCAAAATCTTCCACAGGCTTCTATCACTGATATAGGGTATTCAGAATCAATAAAATTGGGTCATATGTTGTGTACTTTTTCTATGATCTTTCAGCAATGGACCTACAACCAGCTGCCTTTTTCTTTTTTTGGGGCGCTACTCTCCTCTCTCTGTGTTCTATTGGCTTAAGAAAAAGAACTGAACAACAGAAACAGACACCTGTCACATAAAGTGACTGAACCACTTATTTCTCACCAAGATATTATGCCACATGTAAGGGAACTTCAAGTAAGCATTTCACCCTCTGTAAGTCTCTATACAAAGAGAGGGAGAGGGAATAAGGGAATGAAATGCAGACTTTGTTTTTAACTTTTTCATTAACATTTTCTGCCTAGTTCTTTGATTTCTGCATGTTTAACAAACAAAAAGAACTATTTCTTGCTTTGTGATGTTCAACAAGCAAAACCAAGTCCATGGCAACTCAAATTATTGTTAATAATTAGGAAGTAAGGTAATTAACAAATAGGGCAACTTAAAATTTGTAAAATCTGATAAAAACCTATTGTACCTTTCAGCCTCTCAGGTCCTCCACTGCCAAAATTATTTACAAATGAGTGGACATTCCTTAAAAAAAAAAAACTCACGGAAGATCCTTATGATAATCCAACAGTTCTGCTCTGCTTCTCCACTATTCATGCCTCTATGGACAACTGACACTTCCGTAACAGGGCTAGGAGTGATTCCTTTCCTGGCAAACCATTGTAGACTCTGCTTTATGGTGGAGGGATCAAAACCATTAGGGAAAATAATAGATGAGTGAGTTAGTATTTCTGCAAAACAGAACAATATTTGACCCTAACAGAGGCAAGGACCTAGCCAAACCCAGTCAGTGCTGCAGTCAAATGACCCAATTTTTCCTACCAATTTTTAATGTATCCAGTTGAACTTGCACAAAGAATCTATTTCTCTTTACCAGCCACTACACCAGCAGAGAGAGTTTATTTTTCTCTACCAGAGCCTAGCAGCGAGCATATGTTTAAACTGTCTGGCCTGAAGTATAGTCCTTTCATTTTTATTTTATTTCAATTCCAATGAAATGTCTGCCTTACAGGATGGCAAGTTTTAATGAATGTACACTGCTCGCATCCACTAAAAGAAAGAATCCCCTAATCAGTCTTTGTTGAAACCACCACCAGAGACCATGGATAACTTATCAAAGCATATACCCTTTCAAAAACATAACATTTTGGAAATATATCTTGATCTTGTTCTACTCTTCTGCAATAATTCAAAGTTGATGTTTTCATATTACTAGGAGTATTATTTATGCAAGATCCTGGTGATCTGACTTGTATATCAACCGTAAGATAAACACCCAAGGTGTCCAGAAAGCTTCATTCAGAAAAATGTATTTACCTTAGCTTTGCATTACCTAAAGAGATACTTTAGTTTTGCAATAATCAAGATCAGAATGACAAAGATATCTGACTTCAAAGAAATATAAAATAAGAAAGAACAGTGCCAAAGCCCTAATTTGTGTTATAGTAGTTTCAGACTTTCATATATAGGAGGAATACCCTTTAAGGAAAAGGCCAGTGAACAGTTACATAGTATACATAAATAAATACAAGTGATTCACATTCTTTATAATTTGATGTCATTGCAACCTCCGTTTTATTACACTTAAATGTCTCATTAAACGAACTTTCTTCCAAGTCAAGGAAGTAGCATATTTTTAAAAAGCCATAAAGTACACCAAAATTTAAATATTTACAACAGGCTTTAAGTTGCAGAAAAATAATACACCTCCTATATAACACACTGAATCCTGGATGTTTACCAATGTGAGATTGACTGACTTCCAACCAGTTGGTGGTTGGGACCCTGAATTTCTAGAGGCAAAATTAGTAAAATATTTCTTAAAAAGCTGAATTCTTAATTAATCCTGTGCTTCATGAGCCAAATATTAATATAACTGTTTAGAGAAAGTTATGTTTTCTCAAATGTATACTAAGATGTACACAAAAATCTCACAGTACAGTTAAAGCCCACGTAATGGGTTAAATAAAGTTTTCCATGGGCCACTTATACCAGGAAATGTTAGGCATTTTTCAGAAAAAAAATAGCTGAATAAATTCATTCTTCACTTGCTCCTCAGCCCACATAACAATTGTCAGGCCACACTCCCATGCACAGATTTACCTACCAGAAGACAGGAAGTACTGAGGAGAATCTCCATAAATACCCACTGTGCCTGGTCCCAAGGAGTCAGTCAGGATATTCACAAGAGAAAATATTCCACTCATGATCCCAAAACCCAGGCCAGACACTATACAAAGAAAACACACGAAAACAGAAGAGACTAATTACCAGTCTTTAGAAATCCTCACATTACCTGCAGGTGGCAAGATTTTATAAGTGAAGTCATATTCAAAGACCAAAACATTCTAAGGAATCTCTCCATTTTATTTCTACATTCCATTTTTATGGGAAACCAATTAATTCTTTAGTTGTGATGGAGGAGGAGGAGAATACTTAGAACTTACATAGGACTTTACATCTTCAAAGTGCTTTACAAACATCAATCAACACTCACAATTCTGCTGTGAAGTGAACAAATATAATTATCCCCATTGCCCCAAGATGGAAGTGGGAGAGAGTGGGTAAGTGATTTTTCAAAGATCATAGAGCGAATCCATGTCAGAACTTGAATCATAACTCGGGTATTATTGTCTCCTCTCAATTGATGGCACTTTCATTAGAAGAGACAAGGACAAAATGGGCTTGGAGACTGAAGCGCCATCTTACCCAAAAAGGTAAGAGGTATGTTGCAAGGTCAAGGTTGAGATATGCTGGCTGGCTCATGTGGGCACTGACATTGCCTCTATTATATAACATCTCTTCTATAGAGAGATAACTTCATTTTTCAGAGCTGTTAACATGTTATCTTTCACAAGTGCTAAATCCACATGATTTTTTAAAAAAGGATAATATATTTTTCTGCAAACTACAGAGACTGAACTTTATCGAAAGATATATACAGAATTAACATAATGCTTCATGACAAAGTAGAATCCTAGTTTTACTGCATCTCATATTTCAGCACAACCCTGGTCATCTTCACACAAATGAACTGAACTCAAAAAAAAAAAAAAAAAAAAACCTTGAGAAACAGTGTGGTTTAGTAGATTAACCAGAGAACTGGGAATATGGAATTCCTGAATTCTAATACTCATTCTCGCAGTAACTGCCTCTAGGATCTTGGGCAAGGTTTTTTTTTTTTTTTTTTTTTTTTTTTTTTAAACAAAAGTCAATTTTCCCATTTATGAAGTAAGGATGAAAATAAATTACCTAGCTCCTGGGGCATTTGTAAGAATTAATTAGTCAATCGTTGTAAAATGGCTGTGAATTTGAGAAAATAATTCTTAGCAATTGCAGTGCTTTTCATTAACAACTTTCTTTTGATGTTAATGATAAAATGATTGATACCTTTTGCCTTACGTAAACTGAACATCTATAAAGTACGTTTTTAAATGCCTGTTGGAGTCCACAAGACTTTGTGAAACAAATAAAAATGAGTAGCAAATAAACACATAGTCTGCTTGCAAAAGTTAACATTTTCTGTGACTAATATTTTACAAATGATTTTTTTTTCTAACATGATTTTTTGGGGTACATGTTAAATAGTTTTGACTGCATTTCAACTTACCATAGGACAACTGTCTGACAGAGATGGGTATGGTTTCCTCCTGGCTTATAGTCATTAAGCCCTTAATAGCTTTTCTGAAATAAAGACAATATTTTTAAAAGTAATATTTTAATGTCCATACATTCTATTTTTCAACTTTGCTACTTCAAACTAGTCAGATCTTATTTTTAAGCATTTAAATGAAACATGAAAGCCACTTAAATAATTACATGCAAAGGATGGGAGGAGGCTTTTCAAAGCAAAGGTCACCAGAATTTTTCAACATGGGCAAAACAACTTATTTTCTCATAGTCTCATTCTCAGAAATGGCTGAAATATTTTGGCTGAAATTTTTCCCCAAAAAATTGACCCTGTGGTAGACATCCAGCATGGAAAATTTCAGACCATGTGGCTGAAGATGGGCAAAGTTATACACAACTGAAAACAGGGTATTATAATAAGAAGTGTTGGGCACCCTTCATAATAGATGGTGCTAACAGCCCCACCTATAATATTTTAGTTCTGCATAAACAGACCTAGAAAAACCTAAGTCAAACTTTTCAGCCTATTCAGTGGGATTTCTAATGGGGGGGGAGGGGTTTGCTCTAACAGTTACTATATCTTGGTCCTCATCCTGCAAAGACTTACTCATATGCTTAAGTTAAATAACTTAATGGGATTGCTCACAGTGCATAAAGCTAAACATATGCTTAATTCTTTGCAGGATCAGTGCCTATGTCTGTATTCTTTTCAGGGACTCAAATGTTAAAACCTCAAATTAATGCCAAGTACCTTAAGAATCTTTGTCCAAGTAAAATTCAGTTTACTAATAAGAATTTGGAAAGATTTGTTAGAACTTGTTACAGGGTTTACACTAATTATTCTGATGCCAAGAACAAAAATAAAGATTTTCTTCTGGTTTACCTACCCTCATTCACTGGTTTTTGAAATAAAATTGCCTAAGCAGAAACCTTGATTATTTTGCAAATATTTTTAGCCAACACCTAAATATTGTGAAGTCACTTGTAAAACATGGATTTGATATCTGATTCTTTTGCAAAAATAGTAGCAGTGGAGAGTAACATTTGTGTCACGTGAAATGACACCACTTATATCATCATGTAATAATCATGAGTTGTGCATGCATTTCTTATTGAGGTCAGTGAGACAAGCTGTTGTTCTTGCAGTCAGCCATGTTCACTCAACTGCTGTTTCTACAGCATTCACAGGATGTAAATTATCATGATCTAAAATGCTACCATATGACACTGTTACTCAGTTCCCCCAGTTTTCCATTTTGTATTCAGGCTTAGATGGAATTCAAAGAAATAAAAACATTGTATTTTAAAACTTTTTCCTAGATGCTATATTTCTCAGATTTCATTTTACTTAGGGATATAGGATCAAAGATTTAATCTGCATTTTTAATAACTGAATTACTGATATAGCAGTGAGGAATCAGAAATTCTGGAAAACTCACAAGTAGGGGACGACAATAATTCACAAAAATGTCAAGATACAAGACTGAAACACTGGAGTTTGTTCTAATTAACAATCAAGATTTTTTTATGGAGGAGATCACTGACAGATGAGACCCAAGTTATTTATTTTTAAATTCTTTCTATACCCAAGGAAAGTCTTATTATAGGAAAGATAACATTCATACATTGATAAAATAACAAACCCAACAGACAAATTAATCTTCAATCTGAATGCATTGTATACTACAACACTTTCAAATCTGATTTTCAAGTCACATTTAGAAAGTTTTCTTTGTAACATAAGGACTTCAAGCTTCTTATTAAATCCCCAACTATGCAGAAACTGGTGAGGCCATAAGAGGAGTGCTGACATATTACAGGCTACCTATTCAGTATGATCCTCGAAATAGGAAGGGTACATCTTCACTAGCAATGTTAAAATGCTGCTGCGGCAGCACTTTAACATGGCTGTGTAGTTGCGGCACCAATGCTGGGAGAGTGCTCTCCCAGCGCTATAAAAAAACCACCCCCACCAGGGGAGCAGGTCCCAGCACTGGTGCACTGTCTACACAGTTTACAGCACTGAAACTTGCAGCGCTCAGGCGGGTGTTTTTTCACACCCCTAAGTGAGAAAGTCGCAGCACTGTAAGTGGCAGTGTAGACAAGGCCTAAGAGACACCAGAAACATTTAACTTACTTTAACAGTTTGTAATAGGCAAATCGGAAGACTTCCTGGAGCAGGACAGAGAACACCACTCCGAAGATGAGTAAATTTTTCTTTACTGATGCACTGTTGCTCCCACCAATCTGCACTGCAACGAACCATACAAGGGAAGAAAGCAGCAACGAGACCAGCCAGAAGAAACCTCTAGAGTTTAAAAAAAAAAAAAAAAAAAAAAAAGGAAGGGGAAGCAGGGAAGAGAGGAGACAATCCATCATTCATACTATTCAATTACAAAAAAAAAAATTCCATAGCTTGTGTGTTTAAATCTCTAATAAGGGATTCAGTGCAGCAGATGCATTGACAAGGGAGGCCTGTCTTGAAGTGGGTAACAAAGTAAACATCCTCCCACAGACCCCATTTACCATGCTAATAAATTATTTCAAAAACTAATTTTAAAAACAGCTTAGACTAACAGTTTTACCCCCAATGTAGACAGAGCATACTGTGATTAAAATGGTTTCAGAAAACCGTTTGAGAGCCTTGACTATACAAGGAAACTGAACTGTTGCAGGAAGTGGACTGACCACTCTCAATCTTGCTGCCCGAGACAACAGTGAAAAGGTTTTGACTGGGCTATGTTATTTTCAATAAGAGTTATAGGGGCACTGCTGCTAAAAACTAATTTTCCTAACAGCTATTTCCTACCAGAGCCAAGGCACTTGGGAATGGCTGCTAGACATGGTTTTAACCCTGATCTTTGGGAGCAAATTCTTGGTAGCACAGGGTTGTCATCATGGCTATGTGGTCTATAGCACCCAGGAGTTCACCCAACTTAGAATCACAACTGTCTAGAAACGGCCCCCCTCCAATCCTTATTCTCCAGTGATACCCCTACTCCTGTTGTCTGCTTTATATAAACATCACTAGGGGCTATCACCGGAGAATGTGATCCTTCAATAAGGGTTAGTCCTCTAGCGCTCTCCACAGCTGGAGTGGGGGCTGGGGTCCCCCACATGTGCCACTAAACCCAACACCCTGAAGTGGGGCGCTCATACCTTACTACTAGGCTGGTGTTCCCCACCCCCCTAATTTCCCCCTAACTGGGGTGTGTGTCAGACCTTTGCGGGGAAAGGGACGGGTCCTGCTGTTTTACAGAGATGCAACCTCGCTCCGGCTTTAGTGGATCTGGAGGCTCCATACGCTCAGGTGGGAGCTGAGGTCACAACGTCAAATACAGTCTGGGTCTGGGGGTTTCTCCCGCCGGCAGGTGGGATTCGTGCCATAGGGTGGGGTCAGGGGGCTTCCACCGTCGACGGCAGAGGGCGGCAGCCCGCCCCCGGGCTGAGGACAGTCTCGGGGTATCTCCTGTCGGGGAGGGGCTGACGCCCGAGGTAGGAGGACTTGGGGTTCCTCCCGCCAAGGCGGGGAAAGGGGCTGACGCCCGTGGGGGGCGGGGGGAGCTGGGGGCCTCCGCACCTGCCCCTGCACGGGGGCTGTGTCGCTGCCGAGCGGTCTCAGGAGGCCCCAGGCAGGTGTCGCTCCCCTCCCCCGAGGCCCGGCCCGGCCCGGCTCACCCAGCAACGAGGAAGACAAGGCGCAGCGGCTCGGCGGCGACGGTGCAGACGCACAGGGCCAGCGCCGGCCCGAAGGCGATGAAGCTGCACCCAATGAACACTGCCGCGGTCATGGCGGAGGAGCCTGGACGCGCCCCCAGGCCAAAGCCCGCCGCCGCTGCCCCTTGCTGGGCCGGAGCCCGAGCCCGACCCAGGGCTTCGGCCTCCCGCTGGCTCTGCGGGCGCCGGGCTCTCCCCGCCGCCCCCCGCGCACGCTCTCGCTGAGGGAACAGCTGAGCCCTGGCGCCCGCGCAGGGAAGCGGCTCACGGGCTGGGGTGTGGCTCCTCAGAGCAAGGCCCCAGGACCACAGCCCTCGTGGCGGGACCAGGGCTGGCAGGGGGAGGGGGGAGACGTGCACGTGGGGCGGGCTCAGGGCGAGCCTGAGGACTTGACGCGCTCTAGCTGTGTCAGAGGAGTCAGGCTGGAGGAGGGCCGGGCTAGCCCGTTCCGGCACAGTCCTCACCGCTGCTGGCCTGAAGCGCTGTCTGCTTAGCACCCGCTCCTTCAATAGGCCGTTGACAGCAGGAGCTATCACAACCCCCTGGGTCCCCATCAAAAGCCGACAGGGCCAGCGCACTACCTCCTAAAGACAGACAGTGTTTTTGCTTACTAGGTAAGATGGTCACTAGGTGCTGGTAGATCGCCCCTCGCAGGGACAAAATTTCTCTCCTCCAACAAGAAAAGGAGTACCCGTGGCACCTTAGAGCCTAACAAATTTATTAGAGCATAAGCTTTCGTGAGCTACAGCTCACTTCATCGGATGCATCCGACGAAGTGAGCTGTAGCTCACGAAAGCTTATGCTCTAATAAATTTGTTAGTCTCTAAGGTGCCACGGGTACTCCTTTTCTTGTTGCGAATACAGACTAACACGGCTGCTACTCTGAAACCTCTCCTCCTACAGTCTTCCTCTAGCTTCTACCAGAAATCATGCTTTCCAAAGCATCTTCCTTCTGTAAACGTTTAAGGACAATGAACACATCATCCCCTTTGGCTTTACAGAAGAGACAAATATCTCACCGGGTGCTTGGACCTCACCCTGCAGCACTTTACCTATCAATACATTGCAGGGCCTGTCGCATGGTTCTTAGGGCTGGCATCACATATCCACCTATACATAAGCATTCTCTACCCCCATAGAGCATCTATATCAGGGGTTGTAGGAGTGACTCCTTTGAGGTAAAAAGAAGAGTACGTATGGCACTTTGGAGACTAACAAATTTATTTGAGCATAAACTCATGCATCCGATGAAGTGAGCTGTAGCTCACGAAAGCTTATGCTCAAATAAATTTGTTAGTCTCGAAGGTGCCACAAGTCCTCCTTTTCTTTTTGCGGATACAGACTAAGACGGCTGCTACTCTGAATCCGTTCAGATAGCAAGCCTCTGAGTGTAACCCCACCCCCTTATAAATTAAAAACATATTTAACACTATTATAAATGCAGGAGGCAAAGCATGCTCTGGGGTGGAGGCTGACAGCTTGCCACACCCCTGTAATAACCTCATGAGCCCCTGAGGGGTCCCAATAACATCCAGTGTGAGAACGCCTGTTCTATGTACTGTAGCCTTAATTACAGTACATTAAATGATCTAGGGTGGAAGTGACCACAGAGCACAAAAACATGGGTATAGAAGGCAAGCTGTACGTTTAAGGGGGAATCATTACAATCTTTGTGCCATCACTAAAAAAAAAAAAAAAAGCACTTTTAGCCACACTATCTGCCTGCAACTTCAAGAACGGTCAAGGATTCTGAAGTACTCAGACTATAAGCCACATGGCAGATACCACCAAATTAGGGGAAGAGATACTTTTCTCTCTGATTAAGGGAATGCTTCTTCACAACCACCATCTTTATACTCCTCAATCTTCAGCCAAGAATGTTTCAATTGTTTCTCACTCATGAAGTGAAGTTCTCCTGCCACAGCCCCCATAAGGCCAAGCTTGGGTTAAATCCATTTTTCTTGTCACCTCAATTTCCCTATTTTACCAAATTGGTTTGGTACCATTTCTCCCATTGAAAAGGCATACAGCAGTAGAAGGGATACCTAAAAGGCACAATATTTAGCCTCCTCTTATAAAGTTTGAAGAAGATGTAAGTAAGGGGCAAGATCATCTTTAGTGCCTGAGATTAAAGATCTACCACATGAAGAATTTTAACTGTGTTAAGATGGTTTGTATTGAAATTGGTGGAAGAAGAGAGTACTTGAAATTTCACACTTTGCTATGCGTTCCCTTAAATTAGAACTATGGCTTTTGTTGTTGACTAAGACATTAGAACAACAATCCCTGACAAGGCACTAGTAGCTATATGATGAAATAAGATTTTGATTAAAAATTCAGTACAGAAACTGTTTTAAAAAAATGCCTTCATGCTCTAGCCACAATAATTTATGCTATTTTATTTATTTATTTATGTTTAAACAGCTCCAAGCATTCCTAAATAGGTCTAATTTTTGTCAATTTCAAGTGTCAATGCCCTAAAGGGTAACTTTTTATCTCCATTTTGTTGGTTCAGACCATGAAGTATCTAATATATTTTGGCTAAGTAATTGCAGAGGAAGTTTTCTGACTTATGAAGTGATAGTGAGCAACCAGCTCAAGAAAAGAACTCCCCTACATTCCTCCAAAAATCCTAGCCTTCACCTAAGAACTCATGCAAAACACAGCGATACAGGAAGGGAAGGGCTGGACATATGTTGCCTGGAGAAAAAAATAAAAGTAACTTCAAGGAACTGGAAACATTCTTGATAATGAAATATGCTAAATATACCTGTCAGGCAGCTTAAAAAAGGAGATCCTGAATTAAATAAGAAAAACTGGAAGTTCAATTTGGGAAGCAGAAGGTAATTTTCCCCCTCTATTTAGTCACATGGATGAACTTGTCACCTTAAAAACCTCCAGCAGAGACAAACACATAGCTGAAGTCGTCTTAAAAAAAAGCCCCTGAAAATTTAAGAGTTTAATGAATGTAGCACTTAGGAAAGGTGCCTTCTTAACAACTGTGAAGCTTAACATTATTTATTCCAAGATGAGATAGTGAATAGGCAGCAATAGAGGCGCTTCCACACTGCTACAGAGGGCCAAGACAAAGTTAGAGGGACCACTTAATTTAACTCCTGTCTAAACTGGTCATGTTTTCCTACACAATCAACCTCCAGCTGGCCTAACTTCAACATTATTTGAATTTGGGGAATTATTTCCCCTCTATAAGGCTTCAGGGATCCTAGTGGTCATTTTGTAATGTGCATACTCCACTCCTCTGCAGATGGGTAAGACTAAATTCATTTCACATAGGCCACTGAATAGCCAGAAAGAATACAAGGAAAGTTTAAAAATCAAATGGAGGCAGTCAACAGCCATTACTGAATATTCACAGGTTTCAGAGTAGCAGCCGTATTAGTCTGTATTCGCAAAAAGAAAAGGAGTACTTGTGGCACCTTAGAGACTAACAAATTTATTAGAGCATAAGCTTTCGTGAGCTACAGCTCACTTCATCGGATGCATTTGCACTTCATAATGCATCCGATGAAGTGAGCTGTAGCTCATGAAAGCTTATGCTCTAATAAATTTGTTAGTCTCTAAGGTGCCACAAGTACTCCTTTTCTTTTTGTGAATATTCACAGAACTCCTTTACATTCAGTTGGAAGGTGATACCTTCGTGCAGAATTACAGGAGAGAATACAATACTGCAGATTCAAGAGCAGAATTTACCAGTCAGCTCCTTCCTCTATTAGCAGAAAGATAAATACAAGAGAGAAAATTTTAACTGACCAGAGTAGTGGATTACATCCCACTTAAAGCCATAAGCTAAAACAAATCTATGGAATTAGTTTCATAAAGAGCCAGCCAGAAAAGAACAGTACATTTTAATGCAACTGGGATTCACTAAAATTATTACATAAGCATATTATGGTAATTCTACATTTATTGTGCTTGGAGGAGTTCCTATATGGGTACAGTCATCTCTGGCAACTTAACACTGATATGCCCTCCATTGAGAATATGCAAAAAAAGTTTTAGAAAGGAAATTAATATGTAGTGTATCATAGTAGAAGGTTGAAAAGTAAACTCTACATAGAGTATACAGCAATAACTTTTAGTGGTTGCGATTCCATGTTCCTTCACCAACCTCTACCCAGGCTAGTAGATAAACAACTTTATTAAAACTCGTCTTGTAAAAGAGCTCCATTTAGTTGTCGTGTCTTGATAATAGTTATTCATTATGGTATAAATAAATAGTGTTTAAAAAAATTGTGTCACCACTGTATACAAGATCCCCAAGAAGTATTTTAGAGTTTTTAAACCACGGTGGCAAACTAAATAAAGGGGGGCAGGAGAGGGCTTTATAAAAACTGGAGAGTTTTCACACAAGTTACCTTGTGCAGTAATGACGTTTCTTCGATATGTGTCCCCCTCTAGGTGCTACACTGTTGGTTTGTCTGTCTGTGTCCCTGCACTGCTGATTGGTCACAGTCTGCACCGACCGTAAATGCACTGTTCCCACCTGTCATGAGGGTAGCCAGCACCCAAAGGCAATCCCTCCTTACTTTCTTCTCTACCCCAGAGTCAACTACTAGAATTCCAAAGTAAAGGGGAGGAGGGTGGGTCCTGGAGCACCTATAGGGACACATCTCAAAGAACCATTGTCACTGCACAAGGTGAGTAACTTCTTTTTCTTTGAATAGTGTCCCTATGAGTGCATCCCTGTAGGTGACTCCCGAGCAGTGCCCACCCCTGGAGGCTGGGGCTTCAGAGTCAAGTCTGTTATAGATGATCGCACCAACTCCGAATCTGCATCTGCAGCCAAGTTCCTGAGGATGGCATAACGGTCTGCAAAGGTATGGGCAGATGACCAGGTAGCCACTCTGCAGATATAGGGATACCGTTGAAGGTGGTGATGGAAGAGAAGACCAATCTCGTAGAGTGCATATGTATTGAAGACGGGGGTGCTACATTATGCATCTGGTAACAGAGTTTGATACAGTTAGATACCAATTTGGAAAGCCTTTGAGTTGAAAGCTATACCTTTTGATTTATCTGCAATGGAGAGGAAGAGAGTCTGAGATTTTCTGAAAGCTCTTGTTCTGTACAAATAGAAGGTCAAGGCTCTCCTCTGAGCGTATGGAGGATGGCTTCCCTGTTATCCTGATGAGGTTTAGGATAAAATGTCAGAAGTTGAATAAGTGGATTTATATGAAAAGCGGAAGTCACCTTGGGAGTGAACTTCAGATGTGGTCTAAAAAAAAGTGACCTTGTTGGAGAAGAACACAATGAAGGAGGGGAATGCGCCCTCAGAGCTATCATCTCCCCTATCCTTCTTGCTGAGGTAATGGCGATCAGGAATGCTGTCTTTATTGAAAAGTGAGTGACACTGCACCCCATAAGGCTTTATGGAAATATGCTTATGAATGTATGACATAACTGGAATAGGTTTTATGCTACATAGGCCATGTAACATCTCTGTAAAGGTTATGATTTACTGAATTTATTCATCCTATTTGTATGCATGTGTCAGTATTTTATTTGAAGTTATGAATATTGGCTGCATAATTGTTTGATTTTAAATAGCCTTAGTAATTTAAAAGCGCCTTAATAAGGCATTTAGTCAGCTTCTTTAGAAAGGAATTTGCAAGTGCCCAATCAAGAAGCATTTAACGGACAATGGATCTTGAAAGGCTTCAATCCACATAACTGAGTATCCTACCTGCTGGGAGAAGGTTGCAATTGCTGCTAAGTGAACCTTTACTGAGCTGATAGTGCAGGAGCATCGGTAGTGTGGCTGCATTCAGGTTGATGCCTTTGGGCTGACACCAGATTTGATCTCTTTTCCATTTTTGTAGGCAAGTACAAGTAGCTCCTTTCCTACTGTGTAATAACACCTCCTGTACCACATCAAAGCATGATGTCTTTATGTGCTGGAAACACAAAGGAGCCAGATATTTGAGCTGCAGAATTTGCAGGTTGGAATGGAGAGTGCACCCCTCATATCAATGGAGAGTGATAGCAGATACTGAGTGATTGGAAGAGTTATCGCTGGACAGTGTTAGCTGTGACAGGTAAGGATATCATATGTGCCTGGGCCAGGTAGGACCAAATCAGGATATTTGTTTTCTCTCTTTTCACGTTCAACAGGACTTTCAGAATTAGAGGGAATGGGGGAAGAAGTGTAAAGACGACCCTTGTCCCATAGGAGGAGAAGGAGGGTCCCCCATGGAGTGTCGTCCAATCCCTGGTCTGGAGCAGCAGTACCGAGGACATTTCTTGTTCTGATAAGTAGCAAAACAGGTCTACTGTCCGTGTCCCCCATTGCTGGAATGTCATGTAGGACAAATCACATTTATATCCCATTCATGTTCGAATGGTAACTTGGGGTTGAGGTTGTCCACTGTCATGTTCCTGGCATACTCCATACTCCTGGCAGGTAGGCTGCTGATATTAAGGTAGTGTGGGAAATGCACCAGTTCCATAACTTTAATGCTTCCATGCACAGGGAATATGATCTGGTGCCGCCCTGTTTATGAGTAGCAGCCGTGTTAGTCTGTATTCGCAAAAAGAAAAGGAGTGGCGGTGGCACCTTAGAGACTAACAAATTTATTAGAGCATAAGCTTTCGTGAGCTACAGCTCACTTCATCGGATGCATTTGGTGGAAAAAACAGAGGAGAGAATTATATACACACACACACAGAGAACATGAAACAATGGGTTTATCATACACACTGTAAGGAGAGTGATCACTTAAGATAAGCCATCACCAACAGCAGGGGGGGGAAAGGAGGAAAACCTTCCATGGTGACAAGCAGGTAGGTTAATTCCAGCAGTTAACAAGAAAATCTGAGGAACAGTGGGGGGTGGGGTGGGGGGGAGAAATACCATGGGGAAATAGGCTTGAATAGAGACTGGGAATGGATGAGTCATTACACAAAGTAAAACTAAGTTAATTGTATCCAGTTTGCAAATTAATTCCAATTCAGCAGTCTCTCGTTGGAGTCTGTTTTTGAAGCTTTTTTGTTGAAGTATAGCCACTCTTAGGTCTGTGATCAAGTGACCAGAGAGATTGAAGTGTTCTCCAACTGGTCTTTGAATGTTATAATTCTTGACGTCTGATTTGTGTCCATTCATTCTTTTACGTAGAGACTGTCCAGTTTGGCCAATGTACATGGCAGAGGGGCATTGCTGGCACATGATGGGGCATATATCACATTGGTAGATGCGCAGGTGAACAAGCTTCTGATAGTCTGGCTGATGTGATTAGGCCCTATGATGGTATCCCCTGAATAGATATGTGGACAGAGTTGGCAACGGGCTTTGTTGCAAGGATAGGTTCCTGGGTTAGTGGTTCTGTTGTGTGGTGTGTGGTTGCTGGTGAGTATTTGCTTCAGATTGGGGGGCTGTCTGTAAGCAAGGACTGGTCTGTCTCCCAAGATCTGAGAGAGCGATGGCTCGTCCTTCAGGATAGGTTGTAGATCCTTGATGATGCGTTGGAGAGGTTTTAGTTGGGGGCTGAAGGTGATGACTAGTGGCGTTCTGTTTTCTTTGTTGGGCCTGTCCTGTAGTAGGTGACTTCTGGGTACTCTCCTGGCTCTGTCAATCTGTTTCTTCACTTCAGCAGGTGGGTATTGTAGTTGTAGGAATGCATGATAGAGATCTTGTAGGTGTTTGTCTCTGTCTGAGGGGTTGGAGCAAATGCGGTTATATCGTAGTGCTTGGCTGTCGACAATGGATCGAGTGGTATGATCTGGATGAAAGCTAGAGGCATGTAGGTAGGAATAGCGGTCAGTAGGTTTCCGATATAGGGTGGTGGTTATGTGACCATCGCTTATTAGCACCGTAGTGTCCAGGAAGTGGATCTCTTGTGTGGACTGGTCCAGGCTGAGGTTGATGGTGGGATGGAAATTGTTGAAATCATGGTGGAATTCCTCAAGAGCTTCTTTTCCATGGGTCCAGATGATGAAGATGTCATCAATGTAGTGCAAGTAGAGTAGGGGCATTAGGGGACGAGAGCTGAGGAAGCGTTGTTCTAAGTCAGCCATAAAAATGTTGGCATACTGTGGGGCCATGCGGGTACCCATCGCAGTGCCGCTGATTTGAAGGTATACATTGTCACCAAATGTGAAATAGTTATGGGTCAGGACAAAGTCACAAAGTTCAGAAACAACTCTGACATCATAATCAAAAAGGCTGACAAAGGAGGTGCTGTCGTCATCATGAATAGGTCGGAGTATGAACAAGAGGCTACTAGGCAGCTCTCCAACACCACTTTCTACAAGCCATTACCCTCTGATCCCACTGAGAGTTACCAAAAGAAACTACACCATTTGCTCAAGAAACTCCCTGAAAAAGCACAAGAACAAATCCGCACAGACACACCCCTGGAGCCCCGACCTGGGGTATTCTATCTGCTACCCAAGATCCATAAACCTGGAAATCCTGGACGCCCCATCATCTCAGGCATTGGCACCCTGACAGCAGGATTGTCTGGCTATGTAGACTCCCTCCTCAGGCCCTTAGTTACCAGCACTCCCAGCTATCTTCGAGACACCACCGATTTCCTGAGGAAACTACAGTCCATTGGTGATCTTCCTAAAAACACCATCCTAGCCACTATGGATGTAGAAGCCCTCTATACCAATATTCCACACAAAGATGGACTACAAGCCGTCAGGAACAGTATCCCCGATACTGTCACGGCTAACCTGGTGGCAGAACTTTGTGACTTTGTCCTGACCCATAACTATTTCACATTTGGTGACAATGTATACCTTCAAATCAGCGGCACTGCGATGGGTACCCGCATGGCCCCACAGTATGCCAACATTTTTATGGCTGACTTAGAACAACGCTTCCTCAGCTCTCGTCCCCTAATGCCCCTACTCTACTTGCACTACATTGATGACATCATCATCTGGACCCATAGAAAAGAAGCTCTTGAGGAATTCCACCATGATTTCAACAATTTCCATCCCACCATCAACCTCAGCCTGGACCAGTCCACACAAGAGATCCACTTCCTGGACACTACGGTGCTAATAAGCGATGGTCACATAAACACCACCCTATATCGGAAACCTACTGACCGCTATTCCTACCTACATGCCTCTAGCTTTCATCCAGATCATACCACTCGATCCATTGTCTACAGCCAAGCGCTACGATATAACCGCATTTGCTCCAACCCCTCAGACAGACAGAGACAAACACCTACAAGATCTCTATCATGCATTCCTACAACTACAATACCCACCTGCTGAAGTGAAGAAACAGATTGACAGAGCCAGGAGAGTACCCAGAAGTCACCTACTACAGGACAGGCCCAACAAAGAAAACAACAGAACGCCACTAGCCATCACCTTCAGCCCCCAACTAAAACCCCTCCAACGCATCATCAAGGATCTACAACCTATCCTGCAGGACGAGCCATCGCTCTCTCAGATCTTGGGAGACAGACCAGTCCTTGCTTACAGACAGCCTGAATCTGAAGCAAATACTCACCAGCAACCACACACCACACAACAGAACCACTAACCCAGGAACCTATCCTTGCAACAAAGCCCGTTGCCAACTCTGTCCACATATCTATTCAGGGGATACCATCATAGGGCCTAATCACATCAGCCACACTATCAGAGGCTGGTTCACCTGCGCATCTAACAATGTGATATATGCCATCATGTGCCAGCAATGCCCCTCTGCCACGTACATTGGCCAAACTGGACAGTCTCTACGTAAAAGAATGAATGGACACAAATCAGACGTCAAGAATTATAACATTCAAAGACCAGTTGGAGAACACTTCAATCTCTCTGGTCACTCGATCACAGACCTAAGAGTGGCTATACTTCAACAAAAAAGCTTCAAAAACAGACTCCAACGAGAGACTGCTGAATTGGAATTAATTTGCCAACTGGATACAATTAACTTAGGCTTGAATAGAGACTGGGAATGGATAAGTCATTACACAAAGTAAGACTATTTCCCCATGGTATTTCTCCCTCCCACCCCACCCCCCACTGTTCCTCTAATGTTCTTGTTAACTGCTGGAATTAGCCTACCTGCTTGTCACCATGAAAGGTTTTCCTCCTTCCCCCCCACCCCCGTCCTGCTGGTGATGGCTTATCTTAAGTGATCACTCTCCTTACAGTGTGTATGATAAAACCCATTGTTTCATGTTCTCTGTGTGTGTGTGTGTGTGTGTAAGTAAATCTCTCCTCTGTTTTTTCCCACCAAATGCATCCGATGAAGTGAGCTGTAGCTCACGAAAGCTTATGCTCTAATAAATTTGTTAGTCTCTAAGGTGCCACAAGTAATCCTTTTCTTTTTGCGAATACAGACTAACACGGCTGCTACTCTGAAACCTACACAAAATAAAATGCTGTTGTAGGGGGAAAACTAACCATTTATTATATCTCCAAGACTTGAGACAAAGGGCTCAATTATCAGATGTGCTGAGCATCAAAAACCAATTCAAATCAGCAGCTGCAAGTTATCAGCACATCTAAAAACCTGGCCCCAAGTGTGCAGTTCTCTAACTGGTCTTTAGGTGATTCACAAAAAGTAATAGTGTGAATGAGCCATGGGAAGGTGGTGTCCATGACAAAAGTGCTTATGGAGTAGTTCTCAGAATGAAGGAGGATATCTGCTTGTGTTACGCTATGTCAAAGGACATGTAGAAGGAAGATTTTAAGCAACTGTTAGGCACTAGGACAGGTTTCAGAGTAGCAGCCGTGTTAGTCTATATTCGCAAAAAGAAAAGGAGTACTTGTGGCACCTTAGAGACTAAAATTATTTGAGCATAAGCTTTCATGAGCAACAGCTCATTTCATCGGATGCATTCAGTGGAAAATACAGTGGGGAGATTTACACACACACACACACACACACACACACACAGAACATGAAACAATGGGTTTTATCATACACACTGTAAGGAGAGTGATCACTTAAGATAAGCCATCACCAGCAGGACGGGGGTGGGGGGGAAGGAGGAAAACCTTTCATGGTGACAAGCAAGGTGGGCCATTTCCAGCAGTTAACAAGAACGTCTGAGGAACAGTAGGGGGGTTTTTGAAATTTTTTTGTTGAAGAATTGCAGCTGAAGGTGATGGCTAGTGGCATTCTGTTATTTTCTTTGTTGGGCCTGTCCTGTAGTAGGTGACTTCTGGGTATTCTTCTGGCTCTGTCAATCTGTTTCTTCACTTCAGCAGGTGGGTATTGTAGTTGTAAGAATGCATGATAGAGACCTGTAGGTGTTTCTCTCTTGTGTGGACTGGTGCAGGCTGAGGTTGATGGTGGGATGGAAATTGTTGAAATCATGGTGGAATTCCTCAAGGGCTTCTTTTCCATGGGTCCAGATGATGATGTCATCAATGTAGCTCAAGTAGAGTAGGGGCACTAGGGGACGAGAGCTGAGGAAGCGTTGTTCTAAGTTAGCCATAAAAATGTTGGCATACTGTGGGGCCATGCGGGTACCCATCACAGTGCTGCTGATTTGAAGGTATACATTGTCCCCAAGTGTGAAAGAGTTATGGGCGAGGACACAGTCACAAAGTTCAGCCACCAGGTTAGTCGTGACATTATCGGGGATACTGTTCCTGACGGCTTGTAGTCCCTCTTTGTGTGGAATGTTGGTGTAGAGGGCTTCTACATCCATCGTGGCTAGGATGGTGTTTTTAGGAAGATCACCGATGGATTGTAGTTTCCTCAGGAAGTGAGTGGTGTCTCGAAGATAGCTAGGAGTGCTGCGGCACTGCGATGGGTACCCACCAGAAGTCACCTACTACAGGACAGGCCCAACAAAGAAAACAACAGAATGCCACTAGCCATCACCTTCAGCCCCCAACTAAAATCTCTCCAACGCATCATCAAGGATCTACAACCTATCCTGAAGGATGACCCATCACTCTCACAGATCATGGGAGACAGGCCAGTCCTTGCTTACAGACAGCCCCCCAACCTGAAGCAAATACTCACCAGCAACCACACACCAGAACCACTAACCCAGGAACCTATCTTGCAACAAAGCCCGTTGCCAACTCTGCCCACATATCTATTCAGGGGACACCATCATAGGGCCTAATCACATCAGCTACACTATCAGAGGCTCGTTCACCTGCGCATCTACCAATGTGATATATGCCATCATGGGCCAGCAATGCCCCTCTGCCATGTACATTGGTCAAACCAGACAGTCTCTATGTAAAAGAATAAATGGACACAAACATCAAGAATGATAAAATTCAAAAACCAGTCGGAGAACACTTCAATCTCTCCCGTCACTTGATTACAGACCGAGGGTGGCTATCCTTCAACAAAAAAAACTTCAAAATCAGACTCCAATGAGAGACTGCTGAATTGAAATTAATTTGCAAACTGGATACAATTAACTTAGGCTTGAATAGAGATTGGGAGTGGATGAGTCATTACACAAAGTAAATGCATTTCCCCATGTTTTTCTCCCCCCCACCCCACCCCCCAGTGTTCCTCAGACGTTCTTGTTAACTGCTGGAAATGGCCCACCTTGCTTGTCACCATGAAAGGTTTTCCTCCTTCCCCCCCACCCCCGTCCTGCTGGTGATGGCTTATCTTAAGTGATCACTCTCCTTACAGTGTGTATGATAAAACCCATTGTTTCATGTTCTGTGTGTGTGTGTGTGTGTGTGTGTGTGTGTGTGTGTGTGTGTAAATCTCCCCACTGTATTTTCCACCAAATGCATCCAATGAAGTGAGCTGTAGCTCACAAAAGCTTATGCTCAAATAATTTGTTCTTCTCTAAGATGCCACAAGTACTCCTTTTTTGTTAGGCACTAGTTGCATTCAATGGTAAAGATGTAGTCGTGATATGTATTTGCCCTGTGTCCAAGTGAGAATCCAACTGGGAGGCAGAAAAGGTAGATAAATACGTATGTTATGATGCCATTGGCAGAATCTGAATTCAGTAGAGGTTTTAAGTTTGTAGACCAGAAGTAAGGGTGATGACTTCTGGGGAAGATATTTTTAAAATAAAGGATACTGATATTATAGAAAAGTGTTAGGACAAGATGTCTTTTGTTTGTTCTATCCTTTCCCAATTAGTCCCTGTTTAAAATTACAAGTGCATTGCTTAGATACATGTGACAAAGTTAACAGTATTAATTGCCAAGTTCAGTACTGCTAGTAATATAATTGTTAGCAATTACTTTTGTCAGACACCTTAATACTCATTCAGAATTTGAATTAGCCTGGGTAGTCCTAGTATTTGCTGGGCAGTCAATCGTATGTGCCTCAGATTGCCAAAGTCTATTGGAGAATGAAAGACTTTTCTCCCCCTCACAAGCTTATTTAATCACAGATGTTAGAGATTGACTAGATGGCCCAATACTGTCCACTTCTTTTGCATCCCACTTGTCTCTCTGGTAATGCAGGATTGCACCCCACTTTACATTTAGTAAATTTTGTCTAGTCTTGCTTTCAACACATGCTTTGGGAAAGTATTCCGAATAACACATCTTTAAGTTACTCAAGTGTTCCCTCCTACTAATCACCATAAAACTTCCCCTTTTTTCTGATGCAGAAGGAATTAAAATAGGGATAGAAGTTCTTGAAGAAGCTACTCCCAAAAGAGTCAATTTCAGAAGCAAGCAAGCTATTCAAGTTAAACAAAACCTCAGGCATGAGTTAAATTGGACCCTCCCTAACGTAATCCTGTGTTAGAACAGAGTGGAAATACAACTTGCATAAGATTGATTACACAGAGTTACTTCATAGAAGAAACTGAGTATTTTTCATTATGTAATTTTATTTGAGATGCACATTGTTGTAAAAAAAGTTCACATGGAATAATAAAACCATTCTTTTTTTAACACAGTATCAGTAAACAATTAATGATTAAAGTTTACAAGTTAACATGACAAGTCCACTTTATCTGCAGGATTTTCACATTACGCCTTTGGAGCAGAGATAAAATGTGCTTAAACACACACATGGTAGAACAATTCTATTTGAAAATTATGCATTTTCTTTAGGGCCATGCTTTTTAGTCTGAATTTAGTAACTGTATATTGCATTAAAATAATTGTAATCCCAAGGAAAAGTGTCATTTGCAAAATATATGCTTATAAGGCCATAGGAATGCACTAACATGTTTAAATTCACTGGCAACAAAGAAAAAGTGGGAAGTCCTGCCTTTACATGGCATTTTGAAGTACAAACTACATTAAGAAGAGTAATGTGGCACAAGCAGCTCGGGGGCAGTGGAGGGAAGGAGCCAATATGTGCAAACAGCTTGTCCTTAAACTTTAACCTGGCAAATTTCACTTGATTACATAATCAGATGACCAATGCATTTCCACAAATTAGCAACACATTTATGCATTTTATGTACTATTGGTGTATCTTCCAAATGGTTACCCATCAACAGTTCTTCACAGAAACAAAAAAAACATGTATTTCAAAAATACACCCCACCCCCTCCACTTTTGGCTTGTGAAAATAATGGACTTGATTTCACTCAACAAACAAAAGACTAAAAGAGGAAATGCACTTGTGACAGGAAATACCTCATTTATAAAACTGCACTTTTCAAAAACCTTGACTAGTACTGTAGAAATCCCCACATTCAATAAAGGTAAATTGCATTACATTTAATATGTGGTTTCAAAGTTTTAACATTAAACCAACTTCAAGAGATTTAATAACTAAACCTAAATCAAGTATTCTATATCTACTCAACAAGAACTAAGCATTTTATGTGCATAGTTTGCTGATCACAGGATTGAAAGCTATAGCAAAAGAAGCATTGAGACCATATATTTTCAGGTTTTATTTTCTCACAATTTAGAAAAAAAACAGAACACACTGCACAAACTGGGAGGGAAGACTAGAGTTGTGGGGGGGGAAACCCCCACTTGACAGCAAGTAGGTTCTAGTCCTAATAAAACCCAAAGAAATGCCTTCCTTTCCTTAAAGACTAATGGAGGTCTTTAGAGCCAGGCAGGCTGCACATTTTCTGCTTTGTATAATGAATAATAGTTGGATCACCTTTGTTTTAATGGATATTAGAATATTAGTTAGCTGAGGTATAGTTAGAGTCTTTCAAAAATTAAGATTATAGTCTTGAGTAAAATTATAACAAAAAAGACTGCACAAAACATTCATACTGGTATTAGAAAAAAACCTGAAGCACCCAGCAACTGATGCTCAGACATAACAGTTATTATTTGCCTGCTTGCCTAAAGTAAAATATAGCTAGAAAAAGTTCCCAGTGAAACATAATCAGCTGATTTACATGCTAAAATACAGCACATTTTTCAATGTCTGACAACAGACCGTACGACTAAAGAGGTCTATGTTGACCATTATCAAAAGTTAATATACTGATAAAGTGCGGCCCCTCAACCACCTAATACTGCTGGAAAAAAAAAAACCAAAAAAAAAAAAAAATCTGTTTTACCTTATCCATAAGACCATAATGTTTTCACATGAAACTGGAATTTTTCAGTTTCAGCAGGGGACAGAAGAAATGGTCACTAACTCCTTCTACAAATAGAGAAAGATGAGCATTATACGAACATTAAGCAAAGTGAAATATTTACTGCATCATTTTATCATGCATAAAGTGAATTTCCCATGGTCTTACCTCAAATTTATGTAAAGTTTAGCATAGCTAAATGTAAGAAAATAGCAAGGATTTCTTCTTTTTCTTTTTTTTTTTTTTTTTTTAAATACAACAGAGCAGATGCCCCAATTTGCTGCTGCGTCAAGAAGCACTTTATAGACTCTCACTTACAGGCTCTTTCAAAAGGAAGTTCATGGAGACTAATCTTGTTTGTACACAGAACCAAACAAAGAAGACAGAGGAAATGCAACGTAAGCAAAGCATTCTGTAAAAGCTGCCAACCATGGAACGTGTCAGTTTTGGTTTGCAGACAACCCCGAAACAAAAAAAAAAAAAAAAAAAAAAAACACTATGTGTTACGACACCAAAATAAGTCAAAGGTAAATTACTGAAAATTAACAACATTCATAACTGAAGTCATAACAGTTGCTGTATAGAAAGCACTTTGTTACCATACAGAAAACTTAACTGCATTAGCCTGTCCCAGAAAAATTTGAAGTGTAGGCCAGAGCAGCTAGGGTTGTTTTTGTTTGGAACATTTTTGCTAACTCAAATTTTGCTGTGCCTTCTAGTTCAGTAAGAATAGGAGACTGTGATTCACAATCTAAATTACCAGGATCACTTTAATTGTAATTAAGTAGCTGTGTGGGAGAATGTGTAGAAAGCCACTTAAACTTTAGAGGAACCAGATGAAGTTTCTCAAGTCTGTTCAGGACACTAATCAAAGTCCTTTTTGGATTCACTGCTGATGTCCACTGAATTAGTTTCAAAAATATTTGAGACAGACCCCAAGATGACAAATTGAATATCAGACATCCCAAACTGAAGCAGAGTGAAACATTAACATATTAAACATATTGTGGATTGGTTGTTACCACAAAGTTCAGTGACTGTAGCGAAACAAGCAGACGTCAGAAAAGTTAGCAGTTTGTCAACAAGACAATCCATCTGCACCTTATAACCAAAGTGGTGGACTCTTAAGTTTGTAGTAAAGCTAACAATTGTCCAAGTTTGGCACAACAAACTAAAGCACCAGTTTTAATCATTCATGGAGAAAGATTTTTGAAAAACAAACAAGCAAGTGATAAAATACATAAACTAGCTTGCAGGTGTTCAGAGGAGTTAGAACGTCAATTAAGTTTCAACTTGACTTCTAGCAGTCTAAATCACTGTTCCAATTTCTGATGATTAACTTCTATAGTTGCCTGTGCAGACTGAAGGCTTTACACATTCAGTATCAGCTGCATAATATTGCATTATAAGCAGTGGTGTGCCATTTTCTTTTCTGGGGGGGTGGGGAGGGCTTAACAAATATAGTGACTACACAGGAAGCTAGTTTGTACATGCCTTTGCCGTCAAGGGTCAAGGTTTAGAGGTGTGACGGGAACATCCTCAGCATCACTAAGTCACCCAGAGGAGCTGCAATTACTCTTCATACATTGGAGAACAGAATCCAGGAGTTTTGAATACCCTCATTCAGCTTAGTCACTTAAGTGATAGCTAGGATCCCCACCTGTGCTATGTTGAAGATTTCAACTCAAGTTTCATCAGAAACAAGAACAAAAATAAAAGAGCAGATGAGTTGGGCTAACAGGAGAAAACTAGGTGAAAAATGAATGACCACTGGGGCTCATTCACATGCTTTAAGGGTGCATTCAACAAATGAGACAAGAACTACGTCTATTTAGAAGACAAATCTGCTCTAAAAAGATTCTCTTAAGTTTGGTAAAAACCAATAGAAAAGAAAACATCCTACATTCAAAATAGAGGACGAAGTAGCTTCTGTATGAACGGATTTGTGCATTTGTGAGAAAAACTGAATAAAAACCTATACAAGTTCTTAAATGCCAATTTGTTTTAATAAGCCCCATTACCTTAAACACATCCATATAGCAGACATGATCACATGTGTACAGCAAAGATTACTGGAGATGTGATTTAATCTATCCCTTCTGGCTTTTTAAAATAAATTTGTAAAATAAATTTGTAAAATAACGCACAAATCTGTTAAAGGACAATAAACTGTGCAAATACAAGTGTTAGATTGTGCAGTAACAGGCAATAAAAGGCTAATATGGATGTGCAAAGTTAAAAGAAATGTAGCAGCTTTTGCAACAGGCATTAAAACAGAAAGTAATGAAGAAAATTAAGTCCTGCATTTGTGTCTCCACTTCATTGCTTCCACATTTGAGAAAAAGGAGCCTGACAGGTCAATGGGCTTAGTGAGCAAAATCCACTTGATGTTTTGTTTAACGTAGTCAACATTCATTGAAGCTCTCAGCAGCAGCTTGGTGGTATTATTTCTGAGGCTTTGTGACCCTGTGCTTTCAAAGAAGCAGAAAAGGTTCTTCTAAGTGTGCTGCAGTCTATCATTAGGAGTTCATCAAAGTAGCGTGCATCGAAAGAAGCTGCTCTTCTTCGATCGATTTTCAGTTATTTTCACCGGCCCACCAGCCCCTGGTGAACTGTTGTCATTCTGCAAAAACAAAACAACTATGTTATGAATGGAGAAAAGCAGGCTTAGCACTCCCCCTTTTCCTTCACTCCTCAGCCTCCAAAGCTTAAGTGAAATATTGGCATCAACTGTTTTTTGTAAGCAGAGGGGTAGTTTTATTGGGTAACTGACAATTAATCTCTTGGGAGTTGGATAGTTTGGAAACTCAAATTACCACCTTAATAATGCACCCATATGGAAATCCCAGCCTGAAAGAATAGCCAATTGAGTTGCTAGGACAGTTTAGCGTGGCCAGGACCACCTTTATGATTTATGTGAAGCCTGCAGTACAGTTTTAGTACTTTTAAAGTCTAAGTATTCACTTAGTGCTCTAAGATTTATAAATATAAACTCAACAAGTACTATGCACCTCTTAGCAGGAAATGGTTGTTTAATGGTGGGAAAGAGATGCCATCTGTATAATCTGTACACAAGATGTAGTCTGCTCTGGGATCCATGGAATTTATCACACTAAAACATTATTGGTTCTTCTGAAGTTGTTTAACAAGCAAAGATATTAGAGGAACAAAGTTTGCAAAAATGCTATGCATAACATTAAGAGGATTGGCATAGCTAAATTCTTGTCCACTGATGAGTGACAAGAGTCATTAAAGCAAACCATAGCTGAAACTTTAAGGTTCAAAATTTTCCATGTTAAATACTTCATTGTGAAATGCATGTAGCTTTGCAAAGTTTCTTTTAACAAAGGTTTTCAGGCATGATATCTGCCTGAAGGTGTTTATTATTTTTTGAAAACGAGCAAAAGAAGGTCAGCTATTTTTGAGTACACGAAGGAAATTTAACACTTCCTGAAGGGGAGGAAAAATGCTATTTGTAAGAATAGCGCCATAATAGAAACTTGTGCACATGCAGTATATTTTGTACAATCCCCTAGTCTGAGCAGCAGAAAGAGTGAAAAGTAAAAGTGAAATAAAGACTGCTATAATAAATGCACACAAGGGGGCAGAGTGGAACCTTAACTCTGGTATTTCTCATTTACAGAAAGTTTCTGTGCAGCTTTGATGTTCTCTACATAGTTTTGTAGAGAATTTAATCACAAGAGCTGAACAGTAAAAGCAACATTGCCTGCCTTCACTTGTAATCGCAAGTCTATGCGGAGACTGATTCTTTTGCCAGTCACAAAACTTCTGGTTAGATTACTGTAAAAACAGTGGGTTTTCCTAGAAGTATAAAAGTGAAGTGTTTTAACACTGTCCTTGTAACAGCCTGCACCATGCACAGAGGTTAATGTATTGTGAAGCAAAAGGTACAAACCATTTTTCTGTTGAGTTTTGTCATTATATCCCGTGCAAGTGTGAAGAATGCCTGAAACCAAGGAAAAGGGAACATGAGACAAACTAGATTGAATGGTCTTACATGTTCAGTAACCATGGTCTACAAAATATGCAATATTAAAAATTACATCAAAGACACTAAGTGTGCAATGGATACTGTCTCATATGGCAATAGTCATGTTTTATAATCTGGTGTTTAGGTCAGCATCCTTCACCCCATCTTCTGCTGTTGAGCAGCCCTTCTGCTGAGGCAGTTCACTGCTGTACATTAAACTGCTTTTCAAAGACTCAGGACCAGAGTCCAAATTCAAACATGCAGCATGTGTATCAAGTTGTATGCTGTGGTTGGAATCTAGCCTTTCAGAAGCACCGTTCAAAGGGGGTGGAAAAGCTCAAGAGTTAGCTTGTAACAGAAAATTCAAAGCTCCATTTCCTTTTGTCCCTGCCAATGCTTTGCAGATAGGTTCCCAGCCAACCCACCTACTCCCACTGCCAAAACCACTTTGGCTTGTTTGTGCCATGCTATGTTTGACAGTTGGGCTAATCAGACAGGGATACAAGTTGAGTGATGGCCAGAGTTTATTTTTTAAGGCAACTAAAATCCGCAATTCTCAGGGACCAAAAGGAAAGTGGAATTTCAGGAGAAGGCTTAGAACTGGAGACAAAGTTCTCAAGGGAAGGAATGGGAGTGAGTATGTGTCAGGGGACCGAGGAGGGGAAAGCATGCACTTACAAAGGAGAAAAAATGACAATAGCACAAACTGAGTTCCATACATGATTCACTTATTAACAGAATTAAGTATTAACTTCTAGAAGTTAAGTGGTTGGAAAGAAGATTCAAGATTTACACATTACATTTGAGTCTGGACATGTCTAGGCCAGCTATGTAATAAAGATGAGAGGGAAAATATGAAAAATTCTACAAGTTAGCCAGGCAGCTAGCTTGGAGCTCTGGCTCTTGATGCCAGTGTATCCCCTGCATTTAATTATGGAGGGTAGGAATAGTGATGAAATTGCAGGATGCTCCTGACACTTAAGCAGCAAAAAAATACCACAATGGGTGAACAACTGGAATAAGGGATATGCTTTTATCTAAAGTCCACTCCTTATTATCCAGTATTAATATTAACGTTATTTTCACAATTCTGAAGACCACTACAAACAGAAAAGCATTGGTATAGTGATAACCTTAAATAGCGTAAATCTGTTATCCCTGATGGAGGACAATGAAAACAGAAATCCATTCTAGCTATAAACTATATACTGTGTCACACACTTCTCAATTTACAAAATTACTTTAGTGGTATCGTATATCAGTTGAGCTATTTTTAAAAATGCACATGTTAATTTCCACAATTTCAAGTTCACAATTATGAACTTAATGCTTATTGAAGCCTCAAAAACAAGTGTACCCTCCCTTTTATACATTCTTTGGAAAGCTTTTAGAACGCAGCAGCCTCCAGAAGAGAGCATTTACCAGCTGTCCTGCCTCTTATGCTTTTTTTATCTTCAACCAATATTAGTTTTAAAAAACTCTTAAAAAAAAAAAAGATTGCTATATGTCATGACTGGTGTCTAATCATTAAAAGATCTGTACATTTCAGCCATCTTGAATGAACTGATAGCTTAATCCTCCCTAAAGAAAGCACCAAAGTAAGTGCTCTTGGATTCCTTACTATTTTCTTCTTTTAGGTCATTTTAGGATAACTTATTTTGTGTGGGTATATATAAACACTGTTTGTGTGGGAATCTCTGGCAATTCAGCATTGACAGACTCAAGCTTCATTTCCTTATCCTCTTCCAGTAAAGGTCTGAGGAATCAGTTGTGGTGTGGTCCACTCAGGGAGTTCAGCTCATAACTATTTGCAGCAAAATATATAGTTGTCCTATAGGATGGAATTATAATTTAAAAGCAGGAAAAAATTATAGCAAGTGAAGCTATATGGACAGCCTGACTTACTTTGAGCTACTCTTTCAACTTAGTGAGCAGACCAGCTGCTAGCCAAGGTATATTTGGTCCTCTTGGCAAATGACAGGGAGAAACTGCATATGTACAGCGTGTATCCAGTAGTAATATGAAATTATCTCTAGAAAGAGAAAATACTAGTGTGCTGTGGTAGCACCTAGAGTCCAGGACCCTACTGTGCTAGGCACTGGATAAACATAAAAGTCTGTTCCAAAAACAGGCACAATTTAAGTATCTAGACCCCTTTTAGTTACTAGTAAGTGTACCACTATAACTATCTGCAACATTAATAAAAAGTCACTTAACATATACAATCTACAAATGTAGAAATATTAGCTGAAGACATCTGGTGTTTTGGATGCTACAAGGACATACTCAAATAAAGCAAAAATTGACAGCACATGAAGACATAGGAGCAAAGTGGTCAATACCACATTATGCATCAAGTCTGAAAAGCTAATATAGTTAGAAATCACATTGCAAGCAACACTATGTAACAGTATTAAAGTTCTAAAATGACAAAAAAAATGTAATTCCAATCTTACCTCTTCCACATTTATGCTGGATTTTGCACTTGTCTCTAGAAACTTGATTCCATAATCAATTGCTAACTGGAAGACAGGTTTTAAAAAGTTTTGGTATTTATAAATTAAATTTGCAAAGTGACAAGTCATTTTTATGTCAGCAAATAATGGAGCAGTGGCTCCATTAAGGGGGTAACCAAGTTGATATAATAATCCCAAATATACTTTCTTTGCACTGGAAAAATGTTAACATTACCCTTTTACTGAAGAGTTGTATAGCATTCAATGAAGGACTAAATCAACAATTGCTATAGAAGTTTAAATGGTTCCTACAGAAATTGAGAGAATAGCTTAAGGGTTTTCTGAATGGTGGACCAGACCCTCTGCTGGTGTAAACTGATGTAGCTACACTGAATTGTATCCCCACCACAGAATACTACCAGAGGCAGATCCTGATGTAAATCTTGTCTATTCTGTAGCTTTTTTAAATTATTGTATGCAAATCACTCAAGTTCTATAGGACTTTTCCTATGGATACCAAAAGTTTAATTAAGAAAAAAAAAGTCTTAATAGTAGTTTAAGACATTCATATGCAGGTGTAGATAATCCTACCAGTGACCCGCTAGCCAATATCATAATACTTGGATTGTATTACTATAATTTCATGTGTGCAGCCTTACTTCAGGATCCTTAGAAAGTGTCCCAGAATGTTAAAACCACTAACTTTACCCTTAATATGGCTACTTTAACATATTCAAAATTTGCCATTGCAAAAAACAGTGATTAGAGAATGATCAACCACAATGCACTTAAATGACATCCTGATTATTCTCCCTTTTAGGTTCCCTCAAAAGGGAAGAATCATAGGGAAGGCCAACATTTAGAACATCTCACTGGAGAGGAGTATTGAAGCTCAATTGGATTCCATATATGAAGCACCATCTTAAAAGAAGATGGACATCCTATGATGTGTAGAAGGTTCTAAAGCAGGAGGTGGGCAAACTATGGCCCGCGGGCCACATCCGGTCCATGGGACCCTCCTGCTTGGCCCCTGAGCTCCTGGCCCGGGAGGCTAGCCCCCGGCCTCTCCCCTGCTGTTCTCCTTCCCCCACAGCCTCAGCTCACTGCGCCGCTGGCGCAATGCTCTGGGTGGGGGGGCTGCAAGCTCTTGCTGGGCAGTGCAGCTGCAGAGCCGCGGCCTGACCCAGTGCTCTGTGCTGAGCGGTGGTGTGGCTGGCTCCAGCCAGGCAGCATGGCTACCTGTCCTGGTGTTCTGGGCAGTGCAGCCAACCATCGGTGCTCCAGGAAGCATAGTAAGGGGGCAGGGATCGGCGGGGGTGGGGTAGAATAGAGGAAAGGAGAGTTCAGGATGGTGTTCAGGGGGTGGAGGTGTGGATAGGGGCTGGGGCAGTCCGGAATGAGAGGAAGGGTAGGATGGGGTGGCAGGGGGCAGTCAGGGGACAGGGAGGGGTGGATGGGGCAGAAATCCCAGGGGGGGGGCTGGATAGGGTGTGGGGGCCAGGCCACACTTGGCTGTTTGGGGAGGCACAGCCCCCCCTAACCGGCCCTCCAAAAAGTTTGCCTGCCCCTGTTCTAAAAGCAGAGAGGAGTTAAAGACTTTGGTTTGGTGTTGCTAAAATTAGAGTAACAAGCATCATTAGGAACAGTAGATCAGAGAAAATACTAGGCCTTTAATAAAGAATTTAGTAGTCCAAAAATGTACCTTCTCTCCTTTTTCTTTTGAGACTTGTCTCTTTTCATTCATATCACATTTATTACCCAAAATCATTCTTTCCACATCTGAAGAGGCATGCTGAAGGGAAAAATAAGCTCTTGTTAAAGCAGCATAGAGTTAAAGATAAATCTTCACCTATCAGAAACAGATCCACACATTAGACAATAAGAACTCACTAATAAAACCCTAATAAGGACATCAGGGGTGAAAGAGAAGAATATTAAGCTTTTCGAAAAGCTTAATAAAGTATTTCTTAATTTTGAACATCTAGGGCATCAGCATGACTTCAGAAGTCTCCTTGATAGTCCCTTCTTTGCAAGGTCCAACAGTCAAATGAACCAGAGAATGGTAGCAGGTTTCTTTTTTTGAGAGCAAGTAGAATAAAATTCTGTCACCACTAGATTAAGCCTTATTTTGCTTGGATCTAATGCTCAAGCATTCCTATTCCCAATTCCTCTAGCACTGCCTTCAGATTCAAGTATGGTCAATGTATTTGTTATTCAAATAACTTACAAGGTGAGGGAAAAGGAACACACAACTGAAGTTTAACATAAGAATAAAGGCAAACCAGGTATTGAATGTACACATGCAGGTAAATCTACACTTAAAACAGAATAGCGTTAGGCATGTCTCAACTTCACCAAGAGATACTGAAAATAGTTCTCCTTCTCGTCTCTTAGCCATACTTCAAAGCAAAGGTTAAGCTAAAGGCACCCACTGGAAGCAAGCAGTTTTGAAATCCTTGCTCTACATGATCATTTTTGAATGACAGTCTCTAACCTTCCTCTTCCAGCACATTGTAAACCAGAAAGCCACCCTGCTTTGGTTTATATCCATTCAAATTTGGCTACACATATACACCCCTCTGTTGAAAGAAAATAAAAATGCTTGGATGTTCGTCATTGCTTTGGAGAAATTAGAGAATAATCAACAGATGCAGCTTATTTCCCCTACCTCTTCTATGTTCCTTATCCAGTTTTTAATGTTGTCAAAAGACTTCTCATTTGTGATGTCATATACCAGCATAATTCCCTATGGGGGAAAACAAAACAATCTTAATATTAGTTTAGATTTGATGTACATATTGCTTGTTTGCGGTTAAAATGCCTAAAAAGTTAGTAAGCCACATATACCTTTATAATTAAACAGCCCTTTCTGAAGGCTTTATATGATCTCTTTGAATAAATTCTGAATCGTCTTGACCCAATAAATATCCATTAATTGTCACCTATTGTTTTTAAACATACGATAATTATGCTCTTAATATTAAGTTAAAACTAGCTAAACTATGGTGAGCAAGAATTTGTAAATTCTATAACTAAAAGGCAGCCAGGAGTTGGTCTTACTAGAAAGAAAGTTTGTGACCACCATAAAGTAACCATGACCTGATATCCTGTTTGTCTTAAACCTGTTTGTCTTAAGTAAGCCATGTTTACAACATGTATTCAAATGTTCACTATGCATCACCCCACCCCCACCCCTCAAAAGGGCCTAGGAACAGCTTTTGTAAGATGCTGCTTGCCCAGGGCAAGTAGCTCTACTTGACAGATGAGTAGAGTTTTATAGCAAGGCTGATGCTGAATGTTGTCAAGGCAAATTTGCTCTTCCATAGCTGTGTATGCACGTGCATCTCCCTGTAACATGGTAGCAGTAAAGTAAGTAAAACCAGACTATAACTGCATTAATGCCTGACCTAGGATATCTCAGAGTCATGGTATGTTGTGAATAGCTCTGTCACATAGGGCGTGTCAAAATGTAAGGAACTATTTAGAAGTCAAATAGTTCGCTAACTAGAATCAAGTTTCAGAGTAGCAGCCGTGTTAGTCTGTATTCGCAAAAAGAAAAGGAGTACTTGTGGCACCTTAGAGACTAACACATTTATTAGAGCATAAGCTTTCGTGAGCTACAGCTCACTTCATCAGATGCAGTGAGCTGTAGCTCACGAAAGCTTATGCTCTAATAAATGTGTTAGTCTCTAAGGTGCCACAAGTACTCCTTTTCTTTTAACTAGAATCAGTAGCAGTTGCCCTAGAGACAGTTTATATACTTGATCGTGTCTGATTCTAGCTGCTGCATTCTAGACCTGCTGAAGGGGACACAGAGCAGGAAATCCAACTCAGTCAAATTCACTTTTAATATTAGCAGACATATCACCTATCCTGCTATCACTTGAAACAAGGAAAATGTGATTGCATAAAAACAAAAACTTGGTGAATTAAGCCTCGCGTCCAGAGAGAGATTGTGACTATATACAAGATGGAGGGGCAGAAAACTGGAGAACAAGACTTCACAAAAACCGCAATGGTCCTGAAATAATCTGTTATCCCCTACCTTTGGGTTATTATTTCTCTCTAGCAAGACAGGTTTAAAGGGTTCAACCTAAGGAAGCAAACGAATTATGATTTTAGTTACACCTGAACAGATAACACTCCGAACACTCACTCACCATGGCTCCTCTGTAGTATGCTGTAGTGATTGTGCGGAATCTCTCCTGACCAGCCGTATCCCTAGAATTTGGTGAAGACAGACACTTGTTTGTTTATTGTTTTTAAACCTTGTTTTCACTACTTTCAGAGTTCATAAAAAACAAAAAGGTAATGAATGTGTTGATACCCTGAATGTTAAGAAAAGTACCCTTTAAAAGGGTTAAATAAAAGTATATCCTTCTCCTTTGCACTCAAAAAAGGACCAACAAACCAGTATACTGAGATTGATATTTATGAGGGGAAATAGCAGGGTGGATAAAAATAAATTTTTTAAAAAATTTTTTAAATCATCGAATTTTTTAAAATGTAAATAGGATTTTTTTGATGAAATGCTTTTTGAAGAAAAAAATCTATCTAAAGATAGTTTTAATTAAGATATCTTTGAGCTATAATGTATCTCATCATGGAATAGGGATTATAAATTCTAATTCTATAGTATGAGACAACATATTCATGTAACATTTAAGAAAAGTTTTGTAAATGAGTTCCAATAGTTCATGGATTTGGGACTCAATTTTATTGAGGTCCAGGGGCTTCTGTATATATTAATTTAGGTTAATCTTTCTAACTATCCAATGGGACTCAATGCTCAGTCTAGATCAGGGATCGGCAACCTTTGGCACGGGGCCCGTCAGGGAAATCCACTGGCGGGTCGGGCCGGTTTGTTTACCTGCAGCGTCCGCAGGTTCGGCCAATCGCAGCTCCCACTGGCCGCGGTTCACTGTACAGGCTAATGGGGGCAGAGGGAAGTGGCAGCCAGCACTTTGCAGGCCAATGGGGGCTGTGGGAAAGCGTGTGGACCGAGGGATGTTCTGGCTGTCACTTCCTGCAGCCCCCATTTGCCTGAAATGACCAACTGCCGCCAGTGGGAGTGGCGATCGGCCGAACTTGCAGACACTGCAGGTAAACAAACCGTCCCGGCCCACCAGCGGCTTTCCCTGATGGGCCATGTGCCAAAGATTGCCAATCCCTGGTCTAGAAGATACCATCTGAAATGCTTAGTTTTGCAGTTCTCAAACTGTGGATTTGTGTCTCCAGAGATAACATGCTTGTTAACAGCAAAAATGTTTTTTTTTTATTTATTTAGAAAGACAGAAAGACAGGTGAGAAACAACAGACTTCAACCCTACTGTCCCTCTGCAAATCTATGTACACAAAATCAGTCCCTTACCTCTCTCTAAGAGTGCAAAGTTTCAGAAAGTTCAATAAATAGAAGATTGTTGGGGTGGAATAGATCTGGACAAGGAGAAGAAGTCTGGAGATAATGTGAGAAGGGAACTACAGGCAGTAGAAACAAAAGTGAGACTGTTTGAGAAGCATATTCCAGAAGTCTTGAGGTCTTTCTGAGTGTAGCCTTCATTGATTTGAGATCTACCATACCATTCTCTCACTAGAAAGGAAAACCTATAATGGCAGCAGGCCGCAAGGGAGACCCAGTTCAGGAATATTTTAATGAAGTTCCTCTACTCGCAGGTAAGACAGGCATGTGTGCAAAATGCAAAAAGTGCAACAATGAAATGCAAGGCCTGGCTGCCCGAATGAAACAACATCATGAGAAGTGTTCCCTCTCAGGAGAAAGCTGTGTTGAAAGGAACATGTCTGCAGGATCTTCAGGATGGTAAACTTATTTCATACTTCTTTCTTAAGGACTGCCTGTTTTCCTTCTGGTCTACTCTTGAATTCTCATGTTTGAGCAAAAAATGTAGTTAGTCAATGATACAATCATTTTAGATGCAGTTGTGATAAAAAATAAATAGCTGAAATAAGCAGATCTTCCTTTTACAATTTCACTTTTAAAGTAGTACTGAGTGTCAAGGAACGCAATGAGTAATACTAAATGAGAAGTATGGTAATAATCATTAAAGAACTGTATTGATTTATTTTGTTTAGGAGAATCCATCCTCAACCTACAGGATTCTGAAGACTATCCACCTTCAAGATCACCATCATTTTCTATAGTTTCAGAGTTATCTGTCAATGATAATGTTTCAGTCATATCATGTATGTCACATAGCCACAGTATATCACCTGTAGCAAAAAGAAAAAAAAAAAACTCCATCATCCAGAAACAGCCATAGATAAGTTTGTGATGAGAACCAGCAGATTACAAAAAAGAGGTAATTGATGAAAAAAATCGCCCAGTTTGTTTTTGCAACAAACTCTTTCCATACGATTGAGACCCCACACTTCATTACATGGTTCAGTCATTAAGACCTGGATACAGTCCACCCAACAGAGCAGATGTCACAGGCAAATTGCTGGATAAGTGTCTGAAAGAGAAATTGAGCAGTGTGCAAAAGCTCCAGAGGGTAAAATTGTTAACCTGAGTCTTGAGGGATGGAGCAATGCTCCACAATGATCCTGTTGTGTGTGCTTGTGGGACAACAGAAGAAGGGAATGTCTACCTTACAGAAACAACTGAGACATCAGGAAATGCACACACAGCCAAATACTTACAAGAAGTAAGAGCAGTAACAAACTGAAAAAAAATGCAAATGTTTAGTACGCAGCTTGGTCACAGACAATGATGCAAATGTATCCAAGATGAGAAGAAATTATTTAGAATAGAGTCCCAAGCTAACAACATACAACTGCAGTGCTCATTTGATGCACCTCCTAGCCAAAGACTTCAGCGTTCCAGAAATAAAGCCTAAGGTTATTGAAATTGCAAAATACTTCCGTAACAACCACTTTGCAGCAGCTGCTCTGAAAAAAGTGGGAGGAACCAAGCGAACTCTCCTATATGATGTACAATGGAGCTTGGTAGTGGACCGTTTCGAGCACTATATCAAGAACGGGCCTAATCTGATGACCGTTTGTGAACAAAATCATGAAAAAAATAGATGGCACTGTCACAGCCAAAGTTCTCAAGATTGGGCTTAAGAGAAATGTTGAACACATGCAGAGTTCCCTGAAGCCTATTTCTGTAGCCTTGAACAAAATGCAGGGAAATAGCTGTTATTGCTGACACAGTAGAAATTTGTAAGGAATTGAGTGCAATCTTAAATAGAAAAATACGCAATGACAGAGTTAAATTACAAGCATTAAAAAAAAAAACCACGAATGGGACAAGCACCATCTCCAGTTCATTTTCTTGCAAATATTTTCAATACTCGGTACCAGGGTCAAACCTTAACTGCTGAAGAGGAGGACTTGGCTACGACAGCCATCCAGCAATCATCCCTCCATAATGCCAACTATAATAAACATCAGAGGTAAGGGTGAACCAGTCAAGAAATATATATTTTCTGATGATATTTTAAAGAAAATCACACCAGTGAACTGGTGGAAGTCACTTAAGCACTTGGATTCAGAAACTGTTGAAGTGATAATCTCACTTTTAACAGCAGTAGCTTCTTCTGCCGGTGTAGAAAGAATATTTTCTTCCTTTGGACTAATTCGTTCCAAATTGAGAAATCCTTTGGGACCTGAAAAAGCAGGAAAGCTTGTTTTTCTTTTCCAGATTATGAAGAAACAGGAAAATGAAGGTGAAGACGATCAAGTTAGCTGCAGAAGCCAATATTTTAAGTTTTTCATGTTGACCTAGCTGACAGTCTATTTAATTTTTGTAGGTTTTTTTTAAAATATTTCATTTAAACTATTTTAGTTAAAAAACAATTCTAAAAAACAAACCTGATTTTATAAAACTTGAATGTTTTTAACTAAAAACAAAAATTTAAAATGCTTGTTTTGTTAATACACCTTTGGTAAATGCAATAACCAAGCAATCGTTCATTTTCTGATATAGCTGTAAAACTAATCTGAAATGTTTTCAAAATAAATCACTTTAAAAATGTATAATGTGTACCTTCTAAAAATGAAACCTACATCTATCTTGGAGTTGTGAAGATTATGTATTAAGGTTATAAGAATGCACTTATAACATAACAAGAATGCACTTTTATGTAGAAATCCATGATTAAATCAAGTCTTCACGAGTAGTGATTTAAATCAATTTGTATTTAAAATCAAATCCACCCTGGGAAATAGTAAAAAAAGAGAAATCAAATTTTCAGTTAAGAAACTGATACAGCATCAGTCAACTGAGACTCAGTACTGCATGGCCCTGCTTACACCGTAACAAGGTTAAGCAATTCTTCTGAGGCAATTTCTATACATTTTAGCCCTGTATTAAACAAAAAAAAAGTGTGCCCCAAGAAGTCATTAAAAACATGCATAATTAAGAATTAGGACCAACCACCATAGGATAGCAGTCAGTAATGTTTCTTGGATACTTCAAGGAAACTGGCCATGTGAGGATAAGACAAGTTTTAACCAGTGAGATCAGGAAGTGTATGAATGTCAATTGCACCAAAGGCAGCTAAATCCCAGATGTCTGTGGAAGTCTGCTAGCTAATTTCTCAACACTGTATGGATATAGATAACAGTTGGACACCAACAGATAAAGAAGATTTAACTATTTAGTGATGGTGATTTTTCATTACATGCAAATGTTAAATCAGTGATACTCAGGCGTCAGTGTTTCAGGAGCCAAATTAACCATCATCGTTACCCAAGAGAGACAGTAATGTGAATTCACAGTTTCATTTTCTATAGTACTATATATTTTTATATATATTATTCTCACAGAAAATAAGGTAACTATGCAAGTTGATAATGTAATTGGTTAAAAATATCGTAAAAGCATCCTGATTGGTTAATAATTAAAATCAGTGTTTTAATATCATGTGCCTCAAAGAGTCACAGGCAACACATTAAAAAGCCACTTGTGACTCACAAGCCTCAGTCCGAGTATCACTGCGTTAAACCAAGTGTCAGAAAGGGCTCATTCCAGCCCCCCCTTAAAATATATCAGCAAGCACCTGATATTTTAAGTGGAAAAACTGTTGTAGCGTTTAGTGGTCTGCCTGCATCCATCTGACAATCCCTGTGATGGTAGGAGACCAACACTGGTGGACACCAATCCTTCCTTCCCCCACAACCCAAGAACTTTTGACAATCCCCATTTCTCATTATGCTGTCTGACTCCAGGCACCAATACATTAAACATCTATCCAACACAAATTAGATTTAAAACAAAACAAAAAACAAAAAACCTAGCAGCTCTCGCTAGGATTGTGCTGTTAGATGAACCTTTTCTCCAAGAACAAGGTGGCAGATAGCTATCGTACTAGAGCTTACCACAGGTTTTACAACTTCTCCATCACTCGGGGCTTGTCTATATTACCTGCAGGATTGACAGGCAGCGATCGATCCAGCGGGGATCCATTTATCACATCTAGTTTAGACGCGATAAATCAACCGCCGAGCACTCTCCCATCAACTCCCGTACTCCAGAGCGAGAGGTGGAGGTGGAGTCGATGGGGGGGGGAGCGTCAGCTGTCGACTCACCGCAGTGAAGACACCGCGGTGAGTAGATCTAAGTATATGGACTTCAGCTATGTTATTCACATAGCTGAAGTTGCACAGCTTAGATCAATCCTCCCCCATAGCATAGACCAGGCCGAAGTCTGCCCCGTTTATGCTATCGCACTGTACTACCCATGAGTAATTTAGCCTGACTGAAAATGTACATTGCTTTGTAATACTTACCATATTTGTAGCTTAATTTTCTTCCCATCTAGTTCTATTGTTCTGATTTTAAAATCAATTCCTGGCAGAGAGAAACATACAAATTTAATGACAAAAAGAAATAAATATTCAATTTGCTATTGATTGCTCTGAAATAAAAGTAAGGGTCATGGTAGACAAGCAATAAAGATTCTGAAGTTGTTGCTCTCAAAATTACTCTGCTGAATTTGTACAGAAAACTAGACACTGAAGTTAATGGCGCTATGCTAGTTTATACCAGTTCAAGATCTCACCCCAACATCCCTCTACTTATTTATACTGTAGGACCAAAGTTTTCAGAAGCAGCCACGAATTTTGGGTGCCCAATTAGAGAGAAAGGCCCAACTATCAGAAGTTCTGACTATCCTGAAGTTTAACCAAAGTCCATGGGAGTCCTGGGTGCTCAACATGTCTGAAAAATTAGGCCTTACAGTGCCTTAAATTGGCCTTCTAATATCAGTGGCTACTTTAGAATGAAATAAGCCCAAATAAACCCAAATTTTCAAATCAGAAGCTGCAGTAGAGGGGGAAGGCACTTCATAGTCAAACAAAGGAAAGCGTTAGTCTTATCTGCAAACCAGATGTATAGGCTGATCCGTAATTGAGGCCTACTGCAATAGATCATTGAGATATATAATACACACACAGTATATAAAAGCACTCAAGATTCACTTTTCAAAATTTTACCCCAAGTCTTGTTTTCTAGATTAAGTCATAACCTCACAAATGTAGTAAGGAAATGCTACTTGTTAGTTCTGTAGTTATGAAAATAAAGTAAGTTGCATACACTATGAGTAAAACTGGTAGTAACTTTATAACTTATGGGTAGAATTTTCAAGATCACCTATTAGAATCTGAGAACAGGATCATAAAAACAAACTGATCTAGGAGTTAAGACTACGATTCCCAAACTGATTAGTGATTTGGGCATCTTGGTTTTTGGATGTCTAACTTGATATCCAAAAAAATCAAGCTCTCTTACGTTAACAACAAGCACCCATTATTTATAAAAGTCAGAACCCTTTTAAGTCTGCTACAGCCCCTAGATTACCAATCCAGTTTGAAAATCATGGCCCAATTTCTTTTCCCAACTAAATTACCCAACAACATTTAATCACAGTCTAGGATCCATATGGATTTTTCTCTAATATACATTTGACAATAGCCATTTAATGGACAGCTACATTTAGTGAAGAAAATTCTGTTTTAGCATCAAGGGCTTATAATATAGCTAAAAACAGGAAGTTCCAGGATTTTTTATATTGCAATTGAGTTTGAAGATGACACATCAGTATACAAATGCATGAATCACTTGAACTTTGACTTACATACTCAGGAGGTGGAAACATTTTGGTTTGTGAAGATGCCACCAAATTTCAGCTGTTCAATATCAGGTGCAATGAAGTGAGGATATGAAATTTAAAGCAACACTAGTTTGTAAGAATGTATGTTGTTACTACAAACACCACATTAATATTTTGATACTGCATGAACTTTTACTGATAACACTGTTCTAACTTAATGTAATGACTCTAGCTATAGTCAACTCCAGATATTAATTTAATTATTAACAAGTTTCAAAGTAATTGAGAAATTAGATTAGTTCATCTACTTCACTTTTATGTCAATTTAGCAGGGCACTTTTAGAAGGGCATGTTTCCTGAGGTATGGGCATATGTTGCACACTCAAACCAAGCACAGTGTGTGCCCCGATCCACTTTGGTGAACACTGGATATTCTCTTCTGGTTAGTATTTTCCCTGAAAAAATTTATACAACCATAATCTGACCTACTCTAAAACTCAGGATTTCTTGGCCCAAAACAGCTCTACAGAATCCAAAAAAAGACCATGTTAAATGTATCTGCACCGAAAGTGAAAACATTTTAAGAGTACTTGTGGCACCTTAGAGACAAATTTATTTGAGCATAAGCTTTCGTGAGCTACAGCTCACTTCATCGGATACTGTAGCTCACGAAAGCTTATGCTCAAATAAATTTTAGTCTAAGGTGCCACAAGTACTCCTTTTCTTTTTGCGAATACAGACTAACACGGCTGCTACTCTGAAACCTGAAAAATTTTAAGAATCTAAAAACAAGGAACAGGTAGTGAGAAAAACCATGAGCCTCACAGTTACAATGAAAAGTACAAAAAAAAAAAGAAATCAAATAAGTGACTGCAGCATTCTGAGAGGGTTATGTGAACTCGACACTGACATTTCCTTTGTTCTTCACTATAGTAACAGGAAGTGGCGAGCTGCACCCATTTGTGCAGATCTAGTGACATGTGCTACCACTTCCTGCTGTATACACTGCATGTGCAGTAACTTTGGTTACTGAAGTCAGATTATGGCATAACATATAGCTGAGACTCTAACAACATTTCATATGTTGACCATGAAAGCCATTTTAATTTCAGCAACATAGCAATGTAACAAATTCCCCCCCTCCCCGCACATACTCCTTAACCACACATTAAGAAGCAGAGGTTTTCACCCACTGGAAATAAAAACACTAATCTGGAAGATTCCCTACACTTTTTTAAACTGTAACCAGAGATAAACAAAGCGCTGTTGCAACTAAAAGGAGCACATAACTGTCACAGCTCTAAAATACAGTATCTAAAGTTACTCAGCCTTGAAGGAAAAAACATGTTTGGATATACACATGGCACTGGCCTGCTGGGTGATCTAGGGCAAATCTTCGCCTCCAAGCCTGTTTTTCTCCTTCTGTCAAATAGAGTTAATGATCTTTGGAAAGAGCTTTGAGATTGGCAGATGAACTCCATCAGAGCTAGGCATATCAACTTTTCCTGTAGAATAGGGTATTTATTGCAGGAATAATAAGCTCCCTACCACACAGGCCAGCCAAAAACTTAACTAGAAGAAAATCCAATACATCTGGACAAGCAGAAGCCTTTCAGATTTGGAACAGAGAAGAGTGAGGGGACAAGAAGGAGGGGGGGGCTGGATGAGTCGGGAGTTCTGAGGGGGGCAGGGGCCAGGCTGTTTGCAGAGGCATAGCCTTCCCTACCCAGCCCTCCATACAGTTTTGCACCCTGATGTGGCCCTTGGGCCAAAAAGTTTGCCCACCCCTGCTCTACACAGTGTAAACAGTCACAATGCTTCCCATTTCTAGTAGTGGGATACATGCCCAGTAAACTCCTAGCACCTAATGTGTTAGAAATTTAAAGAGCCAATACTTACTTCTTGGCAAGTTGATGCAGCAGAAACAAGTGTCCACGTAACTGCCAACCATCTGCATGGAAGCAGTGAGGAACCAGTTTTTGATTTACCAATTAAATACTCAAGGCTCAACTACTGCACAGTGCTTGCTCAGAATCCTAGTATACAGCAAAATTATAAATGGCAGAATAGGACATAGCTATTTACAGAGTGGTAACTACAAGCTGCCTGGTCAGAAAGGACTATGAAAGCATTCTTCATTTAAGAGAAATAAAAGCCTTGGACAGTAACACCCAATAACACATCTGAACTGCAGCATATGCGAGGATAGCATTTTATTTGTTTTTGGATGAGGACCTCAACTGCATAAACACACACAGCCACTGTTGTGGAAAGGAAAGGGAAATTACGTTAAATATCTACCAAGTCCAGTTATTAGCTGTTTGCCATGAACTGCTAGTGCCTCTGGGTACAGCTTTTTGGGATGCTCCTGTGAACTCCAGCTGCAGCAAACAGCAGTTCCAGTCAAGTGGCTAGTGTAACTCAATATATTGCTGTTACATAATAGGTATATCATGGAACATTTCGGATGGACATGGCTAGGCTAGAAAACTCAGTTACGAACTTCCCTTTGGGATTGCCACAGATTTACAATGTGTAGGTTTAGTGCTGAATTAAATAGTTTTCTACATCCCATGCACAGATAACATTAGAAGTTGGTTAAGGACTTCATATCATTGCTTCCCAAATAAAATCCATTAGATCTTTGTGTATGGTATGTACATATAAATGCAACCATGGCCTTTTAAATAGGCACTTGGACAATTCTATTAAGATTCTTGTTATATATAGTCTCAGCCCATTCTCTCATTTTTCTGAAAACGTCAATGGAAAGAGACTACAGACCAGAAAAACCAAGATTTTTCATTAGGAGTTTCCCCAGTATGAAGGGCAGCAATACTCTAGTGCTTATTACCAGAGAATATGGACTGCAATAAAAAGGGAAATTACAAGAGGGGAACAGAGTCTCAAAATAGAAAGCTGCCTTCCCCTTTAAGGGATGTGTAAGTGACTTTGATCCAAGTCCACACAGCATCCTCCAATTTAACGTTGTTTCACCTCTAAGGTGACTCTGGTCTTTGTATAGCCCTGCCCCCAAGTGTGGTGTGTGGGTTTAAAAAAAAAAAAAAAAAAAAAAAAAAAAAAAAAGGGGGAGAATTGAGATGGCAGAGGAAGATGAGGCTTGCCGTCTCCTGTTAATAAACAGGACAAGCAGTCACTTTTGGGCCACCCAGAGGAACACAGAGAGGAGGAGAAACTGCAGTAACAGCAAACATGGGATACCTACACTAGCAAGTTTGTAAGACTTACTGAAAACAGAAAATCAGAACCATTAAGAGGAGAAATATCCACTGCTATTTGACTGGAAGGCAGCAAGCCTTGAGTGATTTTTTTTTTTTAAAGAATTATTTTTTTTTAAAAAAAAAAAAAAGCTGTACAATCTCCTGAACATACAAGACTTCCTTACCACTTAGATCCATGCCAAAGAGTCCCATCTTATTTGTATAGGGTACAAATGAAGGCTTCAGACAGAATTTGGGCTCTAGTAAGTTGCATTTCCATTCAACATTGGAAGTTTTCACTTAAAGTGCAAATACTTGAAACTTAAAATCAGCATATTTTTACTGGGGGAAAGAAAACATGCTGCAGCTAGTATAGCTGTCTTGTGTTCTTTTGGCTCTTGTAAGCAGAGTGAAATTTACAAAAAATATTCTTAGGGCTCTTCAGGAGAGCAAGATTGTTAGCTTGTTGTATGGGCCTGCTCAGAACCAGAGCACAGGATGAGAAAAAGTGCATGCATACTCAAACTTGCATACTCAAACCCAGCTTTTGTATGGCATCACGTTACAGCTGAAGAACTCCACCACTTATAATACAATACTGGCAATGTAAAATTAAACAACTTTTAAGATAGATCTAAGCTCTGGGCCTACTTTAAGGAGAAGCAAAAAGATATCCAGCCTAACTTATTTAGGTTTTATTTATTTATTTTAAAAAGGTCACCAAATACTTTAGCATGTGAACATCATAAATCTACCAATCTAGACCACTACGGATATTAGCTGGGAAGAAGGCTATTGAGGATCTATCAACCACAGAGGTCTACTAAAGACAAAATCCAAACTGGTTTCTAAGTCAGCTGTTCAAAGTAATCAATTAAGTTCTCTCTTCCAAGCTCCCAATGAATTGGAGACAGAATATTGCTGTAGAATTCCTGATGGAAAATCACTGAGGATATATGCTCATTACAGGTTCTGCCTTTTGGTGACAGCAAACAATTGTTAGATGTGCACATAAATCAGTGCTATTCAGCAGTAATACTAGCAATATAGTTTAGATTCTTCTGAAAGTCAAAGTATGTTCACAATACAGTTAATATGTTTTTGCTGATTCTTAAGTGGATAGGTTTGAGTTCTGCAAGACTATAGCACACTCCAAGAGATTACTAAAGCATGACTCTCAGAACGAACTGCTGCCAGTGACATTTGCTTTTAATTTTACTTTGAAGAGTTGCAAGTAAGCAATGCTGAACCTTAAGCAGATTCTAATTTACATGCCTCGCTAAGTGCATGAGTATTAATTGTGTGCAGATGTATCTGCATATATTATATGCACATACGAGTCTTTTGGGAGACAGTTGAAAAGTTTTAATACCTTCCAAATCAGATTCCAAGCACCAGTCAGCCAGCTGTGTTGCTCTCTGGACAACAAGATAGAGAAGAACTCATTACTTGCCTCATGCACTCCTCACACCATTTCTAAAGAGTTGAGGATGTTCGCTTCATTTCCTTAAGGGAAAATCTGTAGGCAAAGAGTACATGCCTGCTCCAATTTAGACTCTGAAGCAGATATATATTATCCCTAGTTTTGATAAATTCCTAGAAACATCAGCTAAGTTGTATTAAAAGGAAAGTTTGAAGGAACATCTTACTCTGCCTCATTATCAGACACAAGATATACTGAGCCTATAAAATAAAAAAAAGATAGCACCTCACAAAAACTGCATTTATATTAGGTCCTCCTAAGAGTTTTGAGTAATGAGGTGGCATGTAAGAAAGTTACAGCGTGAGAGGCATGGTCAGAGTACAACAGTGAGGGTGGAGTGCACTTGCAACATCTTAGCATCATACAGTGCTGAATGCAAAAGAGCGAAGTCTAATCATTTTGAACTAACATTTGGGTTTACTCCCAAACACGTGCAAGACATTTTACACACAAATGCAACCAGTTATTCAGCCTTTTGAAAGTTAGGGACCCATGTTTTTCATGGTTTTTTTTTCCTTGTGTTTTGTTTTAAAAGAACAGTTGCTACTTCCAGACTTTGGAAGACTCAGCAAAATGCTCTTTTAAATGACAATCAGCACTAGTGAGCCAAGAGCAACTCTAGGCACTCCCTCCCGTTCATCTAACTTCTAGCTTGGGCAGCAAGAAAGCCAGGACAAAAACTCTGGTTTCCCCACATGATGGTATGTGGAGCTGCTACCACCTAGCCAACCCAAGAGAGGCCTAATGAAGCTGATATTTCAAGAGCCTTGATCACCGCCCTGGTTCAATGCCTTGATCCCCTCAGTTGAAGAGTTTTTCAGAGGACAGCCTACCTCCCATTCAGCCACATTTATCTCACCTTGCAAGATACTACAAAACCCTCAGCTTCATGGAGAAAGGTAAAAGGTGGAGTAGGAGGAGACATAAAATAGATATAGTTAAGGCCAATTTAGATAAGATGACAAAGAATGCAAGCATGTGTATGTGAAAAGATTTCTTACTCCGAAGCACTTGAGACTCATTAACCAGATCAGACCAATGCTCACAATGGAGTAAAAGCTAGCTGTAGGTTCCTCTAGCACCCGTCTCCTTGGCCAAGAGAAGCTATCCTACCATGGTTTGAAAAAAGGAAAGAATCTATCTTCAGTGAAGGGAAGTGACATACTTTCTGGGTTAAATCTTTAACCATCAGCACAGAACTAGGATTTTCCCCTAAAGTATACTTGAAAACTTAGTCTTTTACATGTCAGTGACCTACAGCATAAACAGGTCAGAATACCAGGATCTCACATCTAGTGTTCAGTTGACTGTCTCATGGTTCGGCTTCTTATTTACCTCAGTGATCCTGTCAGCTACATGCATTCCTTTTGGCAGTGGTCCAAGCGTTCTACTATGAGGAACAAAAGAGGCCCACCCAGAACCAAATTCAGTTTCCAAGCAAGGAGCACAGCCAGGGAAACCTCCCCAAAAGGTCTTTTTGCAGAAAGCAGAGCTCACACAACATACCTTGGACTGACCTTTCCACTAAATAATTTAAGACACTGAAAGCAAGCTGAGTCCAGCTTTTAAAATTACAAGACACAATGGCAGTAGGAACTTGCATTTGGTTGTAACTTTGTTCGACATGAGTCAAAGTTCACTTCCCCCTTCAGCAACACTTTTTAAAGCATGTTTTAGGGTAAGGGCGCTTAACAAACATGTACACAACGGAAGTTTCATATGAAAAACAGGATTTCTGGCCTCTGAACAACTCCCCATAGTGTCTGCAACCAAGATACTGCAACATTATGCTAGTGCATTATAAAAGGAAAAGCAGCTAGTCTGCTTTCGCTGTCTATTTTCATGAGCAAAACAGAGTAAGCAAACAGCCACTGGTGAAGTCAACTCGGCCTGAAATTTTTATGTTCTAATAATTTAAGAAAACATTAGCAAAAAATAAGTGCTTGTTTCGGATGTATTGTTTTTAGCTCAATATCCTTTTAAGATGGCATTGCTAACTTAATCATTTAGAGAAGTAGTTCCTACAAACTCAACATGCAATTTTGATAAGACATTCCAAAGTCAACCAGCTTGCTTCAAACAGTTAATGTATTGTTCAAATAGAATCATGCATGCAAGCGACCTCCTCTCATTAAAATGTATGAAGATTCCACCCTGAGAAAAGCCCATTGCGTAAGCAGGATGGCATGCAGCACATGAAATTTTCTGTGTTGAACATAGGACACTGGCCTTCAAGTTTAGTTCTGTAGAAAGTAACTTTTGTTTTAGAGGAAGTTCAAAGCTTTCTGAATCAAGGATTTAACCACATCCTTGTGGGCATGACAACAAGAACTAGCCTCCTGCATCAGGATGGCATATATTGGACCCTAAAGTCACCAGCTCTAAGCCAGTACTTTTTTGGCAAGTACTCAAGTAGAATTCCCCTGAAGCACCTTTTGATAACAGAACTGCTTGGAAGCCCAGTCCACTCTTCCTATTCCCCCTTTCTCTCCCAGCAGTAAAGTGACATTTAAAAAGCATAGGCTAAAGGTCATTTTGAAAAGCTGTTTTCTTTGCCTGTGTTACTCACACTGTTCCTGACTATTACAATCTAAAATTAAATTCTTCAACATTTATATTTTTTACTCAGTTGGGAGGATGAAAACAGCATGTTTCATTTCTATCTAGATAATTTCACTTCTGGATCTCATTCTCTACTAAGTTGCAGAGTTTGCAAACACTGCAGGGGAATGTTTAGACACTATTTCCATGGGAACTTTAGTTTCACGGTAACAATCCTGGTATATCTGGTACTGAGTGGTTTGGTTTTTGTTTTAGTTTTAAATAACTCACTGAAGCAGGCAGATGAGGGCAATATAAAGAGAACCACCATCCAAACCATCTATAGGCTTAGCTGACGCTATAAAGTATGTCAAATTGAAGGCATGAAAATCTTATTTTTCCCTTCAGAGGGTTTTCCTTATTCTATATCCCACATTTATAAAGGTCAAGCTCTTGACTAAGAAATATATATGACAGTATATGTTTTCATACATATTGGTAGATTCCTGACAAGAGGAATTTAGAGGCTTGCGGCGTTCAGTGCATAGCCATGATTAGTACATAACTAAAAACTTTGAGGGCTTTTAATCAGGCTTAAATAAAATTAGGACCCTCAGAAGACAAAATGCTACCTGAAAAGAGGCCAAAGGTTCATCACATATTGTAATTAGACCTGTGATATTAAAGTGACCCTGGAACACCACAGGTGGCACAACAAAATGGTTAAATGTGAAGGAATTAAATTTAATAAAAAGGGGAGCAGTTATGAAATTACAAGGATAAAAAAGAGACACCCACAATCTGGAGCCAGCTAATATGTGAAGATATTCAGAGGAAACATCCCTTTTATGTTTCAGTATCACATTGAACAAGCTATTGTTCTGGTTTATTTTCACAAAATGTGAATGATCATCAGTAGGACGTTAAAAGTTTACTTGACAACTGTAACCCAAGGACAAAGCATGCAAGCCAGCATGAAAGATACCCATGTTACCAAATCTCTTTAAGTTTAAAGGAAAAAGCCTGTTTGAAAATGTATTACAATTAAATACACTATTTAATTAGCTCTAACAGCCTTTTAAAGGAGTAGCTCCATTTTTTCCACTGCATCTCCAAGAACTGAGCATTTCACTGGAAATCTAAACTTAACCCTATGCTCATCAGAGTGTCCCACTAGGGTGTACAGATACACCATTCGTGTAAAAAAAACCAAAGCCATACAACCTAGCTGTTGGGAATTGCATCAGGATTGAGCTTGAAGACTACAGGTACAATTCTGCTTTACTGAAGTCAATGGAAGTTAATCACAGGTTTCAGAGTAGCAGCCGTGTTAGTCTGTATTCACAAAAAGAAAAGGAGTACTTGTGGCACATTAGAGACTAACAAATTAATTAGAGCATAAGCTTTCGTGAGCTACAGCTCACTTCATCGGATGCATTTGGTGGAAGTGAGCTGTAGCTCACGAAAGCTTATGCTCTAATAAATTTGTTAGTCTCTAAGGTGCCACAAGTACTCCTTTTCTTTTAATGGAAGTTAAATTACGCAGCCAGGGTTTCACCACTTATCTTTTGTAGCCTTCAGCTAATCAGTGAGAGAATTTTACAGCCTTCCAACCCCTTTTGGCAGCTAAAAGGAAGACAACAACATTTTCTAAACCCTACCACCAATCAAAACACTTAGTTCTTGCAAGAGGTTTGTGCAAGGCATGTCCGCTACTTTACCACTCCCCCATGGCCTCCATTTTTGGGAATTGACTCCAATGAACATTGAATCCTGCCTCTTTACCTTGCTCAGAACTTGCCAAAGCCACAACAGAGTGAAATTGACTTCACTCTTATCATTTTCACTGTTGCCAACACCAATAGGTTCCCAATAACAGTTGTTAAAAACATAAGAATGGTCATACTGACTCAGAGCAATGGTCCATCTAACCTAGTTTCCCATCTTCTGAGAAGTGGCCAGTGCCAGATGCTTCAGAGGGAATGAACAGAACAGGAAAATTTATCAAGAAATCCATCCATCCCCCGTCATGCAGTCCCATCTTTTAGCAGTCATTGATTTAGGAACACCCAAAGCATGGGATTGCATCCCTGACCCTCTTGGCCAATAGCCAAAGTAATACTTTTTAGCCATCACAACATCCTCTGGCAATGAATTCCACACGTTGACACTGCACTGTGTGAGGGAGTACTCCCTTATATTTTTTTTTTTTTTAAGCCTGCTGCCTACTAATTTCATTGGGTGACCCCTAGTTGCTGTGTTATGTGAATGGGTAAATAACTCTTCCTTATTCACTTTCTCCACAACATTCATGATTTTATAGGTCTCTTTTCTAAGCTAGAGTCCCAGTCTTAAATCTCTCCTCATATGGCAGCTGTTCATTTCTAAATCTCTAATCATTTCTGTTGCCATTCTCTGTACTTTTTCCAATTCTAATATACCTTTTTTGAGATAGAGTGACCAGAGCTGCACACAGTATTAAAGATTTGAGCATACTATGTATTATGATATTTTCTGTCTTATCTATCTCTTTCCTAATGGTTCCTAACATTATTAGCTTTTTTGCTTGCTGATACATATTGAGCAACTAATAGTCATTTTATATTCTGCTGTTGCAAGTTGGGAGAACCAAAGGAGCTATCTTTATAACTATGAGTTTTGTGGTTTTTTTAATTGAGATCTGATTGTATAGACTGACAGCTGTTCCTGAAAGCTTCCTACAGGCCATTATGAAACAGCGTTATCTGTTAGAAAGCTCTAGGGAAACCACACACACACACCCCCCAGGACCACAAAGTCCCTTACTACATCCTCCAAGGACAAGAAAGAACTCCTCCCAATGTGAGGATTGTTTGTTTGTTTTTAAACTAAAATGAATGATGCGCAACTCTATATTCACACAGAAGTGTTACACTTATGTAACTTCTTAGAAATAATGGCGTTACTCCCAAGTGAGAACTCATCTTTGCAAACAGGATTATTTAATTGAACACTGAAACGTTTTGAAGATAAAAGTTAAGTGACAGTTTGTCCTTGGAGGCTTCAACAGGAAATTTTAGATGTTTACATAAACAACGTTAATTTGTACTGCAATCTCAGAGATTAAAATCAAGCAATACCTCACTTTAAAACACAGCATGCGTTCTTCACCATGTGAGTCGTACTATGAACTTCAGCCAACTTTTAAAAAAGAAAGCCAGGTTGAGACAAATACCACCACTAAAAAGACAGCTTCAAGTGACAAACTGCAGAACTGTTATTTTCAACTCTTATTATAACAGGAGCAAGACTATTAAGGAGCCTAGATAATAGTAATCACTTTTTTAAATGCCTTACAATACATTCCTGACAGCATATGCTAACGAACTACAAGTTTCATATTTGTTCCTAAATTTATTAACTGTCAATCTATTCTTAAACAAAAATTGTTTATTCAGAGCAGGCTACCAACACGGCTTCAATCTGCCCCTGTGTTGGTCAAATAATCAGGCAACACAAGCATGACAGCTCCATCTGCCAGTTAAAACAGAGATGAAACAGAGACATCTGTCATGTTATTTCAGGGTAACATGCAAAGACAAAGCAGCAATATCATTTTTAATACAAACCAAGCAATTTCACTCAACATTGATTTGCTCTTATTGTAGAGCATAGAAAGTGTAAGTAGTGTCATTTTAATAATAAAAAAAGGGTTGCAACCTAAGATGTCCCCTGTATTGATTAATGTACACTGTGGAACAAAGCTAGGTACCTCAATATGTTTATTCACCTATAACGTACCCAGAAGATTGCTTCTCTTGACCAAGAGAAGTCTCCTAAACAACACAATGCCATCTTTCCTGCTGACTCAGGCCTCACATTTGCCTCTGCAGCTTCATCCTGAATCTTCCTCTTGCTGCACATTTGCCTGTCACCACCCCTGTAATATTGTTTGTTTCTCCCAAGCAAACCTTCACTTCCTCACACCTTGTCCCATCTTCAAGTCTCACTCCTCAAGACTCCTGCACACATAGCCCACTAATGCAAAGCAGCACCACCTTGTCACCGTCTCCAGACAGTCCCACAGGCGCCTTCATTTAAAAAATCCTAATTTTAAAAGAGGAGCTACAAGTTCTTGCCACCAACCACTTCTGAATATTCTTTCCCTGTTCTTCCATCACTGTCTCTGCTGTTTCTTTCCACCATCTCATCAGCTTTTCATCTATAGCTCCTGACATCAAGAATAGCCCAACTGAAATTTTCCTCTTCATCAAAGCTTCAGCACTCCCTCTTTTTGGCCTCTGACTATTCACCCTCTTTACATAACTCTCCTTCACTAACTTGTACCAGAATATTCAGCCTGGTATAATTTAACAATAAAATGTGTTGAAATAGTTTCTATTAAAGGCTATTACTGAGGCTGAAGTTTCATTCAAGTGGATATTTAGTATACTTTGGATTAAACTAATTTGACAAGCTAGTCAGTATACATGTGCTTAACTTTTTCCGGCTGGCCCTGTTTTTCAAGAATAAGCCCAGGAAAAAATTACCTCTAAAGTGAGGCAATTTTTTCTAACAATCAGATACAGTACACTCTAGATGACTTTTTGCCAGATGTTGATATCGTTTTGGATAAAAATCTTTATCAGTAATCACTATTAAACAAGAGAAAGACAACTTACTAGTCTCATGGAAAGCCAGTTATGCAAAAGAGTGAAAGAAACCCAGAGAAATCTAAAGAATAAGCCTTCTAACCCTAAATAAAATGGATCCAGTTCTGCTAGCCAGCACTACTCAAACAGCAAGCTAGATAATTGCAGACTATTAGACTGTCATTCAACACTGTGCACAGTAAATTATGTAATAGCACTGTGTGCACTTTAGGGCCCAGACTTGAGAATCAGAATTGACAGGACCAGCAAAGTACATATTCTATATTTTGGATAATTTATCTTTTATCAGCTTTCACAGGAATTTAAGTTGCTTTATATTGAATTGTTGGGCTAAGCAAACTGGCTCCATTTATTTGATTGAATTTTACTTCCCTTTTAGTTGTGCGTGAAAGCAAGAATTTCCATTCAAGGAAGCAGTAGTGTCAAGTCCAAGTTAGCAGTGAGTTTCCCCTGCAGAAAAAGTTTTAAGATGTAAAGACAGAAAAGTGGAGCCCTGCTAACTATTAGAATAACTGAGGAAAAGGGACCTCTTTCTAAGAGGGAGAAAGACAAAAAGGTAGTTAAATAAAGAGACAGCATGAACACAGTTGTAGTCAGGGGGAGAGGAAAAAAAGGGGGGGCAGAAATCAGGGGGACTAGTTGCAAGCATCCAGGCAAACACCTGTATGAAGCATGAGGTATATTCTCCTTTCCCTCACCGCCCCCAATGTGGGCGGGGGGGGGGGAGGGGGAGAGAGAGAGGAATCCATAAAACCAAGGGTTCGGAACATCAACAGAGCATCTTCAGTCTTGAAAGGCCCACGCAAGGACAGCAAGGACACAAGCATACAACTTCAGTGGTGATTTAATTCTACAATTGGTAGAAGTGAAATTGTCAGACTACCACATTCCCCACCTTCTTCTCAGCTATTAAAGAAAAAAAAAAATCAGACAGAATAACTTCTAACGCTGTGGTGACTGAAATTGCTAAGTGACAATGGAGGTCGTGGTTGGGAAACAGTAGAAGCAACCAGAAAAATGTCTTGCAACAGCACAAGACGGGCCTAAGCAGCTATGACACAGAGAGGGCAGAATTCCATAGCTAGGAATGGATCCGAGGCTGAAAAGGAAAATTTAAAGACCACCACAATGCAGTCAAAACCAAAAACCCACACACAAACACCTCACTAACCCCTCTTCCACCCACTCCCACACAAATGGGGCCTAGCATAAGGCTAATTCATACAGTAAAAAGGCAAGAACATCACATCTCAAAAATTAAGCCAGCTCCAGCTTGTCAGTACTTGAACAGAGACTAAGAAAAAATATGTCTACACTCAAATTTCCTCGTGCCCTACGCAGCTGTGTGCTTTGTATATGGGTAAAGACAGCCCTGCAAGCATGTCTCCTTGAGCTGGGACTCACACCCCCAGCTCAAAGTGTAGACATACCCCATTTCTCCTAAGGATGCCACCAAATAGTATTAGATGGTGCTCCAAATTATGGTAGATTCCATGCACAACATGATGCTGGGGGTCACCATGTTGTTGGAGATATCTTCTTCTGGAGGTCACATGAAGCCAGTATTCTGACAGCTTCAATTCCTGTAGCTAGATTTTTTTCTGATTTACTCCCATTTGGATACTGCATTGTGTTGTTCCACCCTTGAGATAGCTGCATTTTAATCATGGGAGAAATAATTCAATGTATTATATACAGCACTCAAGATCCTTCAGGATGGACAGCACTACATGTATGATGTGTTATTTAGCATTGTAAAACTGATCAAGTTAGATCAGACAGCAAGCTTTTAAGAGGATACCATCCCTTTAAGCAGAAGTTTGGACGTTGTCCTAAACCAGTGGTGGGCAACCTACGACCCATCATGGTAAGCTGTTGGCGGGCCACCAGACCGTTTGTTTACATTTGCATGGCTGCCCGCAGCTCCCAATAGCTGTGCTTCGCCATTCCTGGACAACGGGAGCTGCGGGAAGCAGCGGCCAGGCCCACGCTGTTTCCCGCAGCTCCCGTTGGCCGGGAACAGCAAACCGTGGACACTGGGAGCTATGGGTGGCTGTGCAAATGTAAACAAACATTTTGGCAGCCTGATGGTGCGGCCCACAGGTTGCCCACCAGTGTTCTAAACAAACAAGCAAGCAAGCAAAAACCACACATACACCCAGGTCTTAGAACAACGGCCTACAACTGAGATTAGAAAAGGCTCCATTTTGTGCAGTCTCTCTGTTTGGGCATTTGTCACCATTTCGCATACAATCAGATTCCCCTATAGTAACTCAGTTTCCCTCTGTGAGGTCTTCCATAAACCAACAGGGGAGGAAACAATTACAAAAATAGGAAAATGCAATTGTAAAAGCCCAATCAACTGGAGAGTCGGGGCAGATCTTAAAACTACCAGTAACTTTGTCAAACTGATGAGACTTAAAGTTAGCATCCTTTTAAAACCCAAAATAAAAAATGGGGAGGGAAAGAATGAGAACAAAAAAGTAACACATTAAGCTGACCTAGGCAAGATAGAGAAAAGTAGTGTCATATACACACACACACACACACACACACACACACACAAAGTATCTTTAAAATCCAAAGCAGACCAATGAAATTGCACGTAAGCTTTAAGGAACTAAGCAGAAGACCATGAAGTATAACCAGGAAAAGTTGTGAGAGAGAGAATATGAATGCAGCTCAATTTACTTTATCCAGTTCTTTCTGTAACAACAAACACAGAAATAGGTTCAGTATCTAACCTGTGCATTGTTTTTTTGGAGCTGGGTATGCTGCTTTTTAATAACATTTCTATGATCCAAACTTCTTATTCAACTGAAAACACAGTGAAAAAAAACTTTAGAAAAGCCACTAATCAAACTCTTATTACATTCTGAAGATGGCTGCAGAAGAAACAAGGAATTTTTTCCCTTCCTTACAAAAAATTAAAAATAAAACAAAACCAACCTAACCTTTGTGCTTTGTTTTAATCCCCCCTCCCCGCCTTTAAAAAAAAAAAAACAAAAAACCCTGGACATGTCAGAGTGTCAAGTCTAGTCTTCCCTGGAGAATTCTTGGGACTCTGATGTGGACTATCTGCTCTCAGTCCTTAACTGAAAGGGTACACAATTTTTAACAGAGATATCTTTTCTCCCAAATGGTAGTTAATTAATTCTAACACAAAAATATCATTCAGGCTCCTTAAAACTAGACACTTCCTATCTTAGTCAGAATTCACTTCCTCTGTAGCCAGTATCTCATAACACCAGCAGTCCATCAAGTCTCCAGGGTAACAATGAAATGAATCAACATGAAACAAAACATGAATCATTAGAGAGAAAACATTTGAGGTCTTCTTTACTCACAAAACACAAGGAACACAAACATTGTTTCTCCATGCCAGGTCACCTTTACTTATATCTCCAGAAAATAAGAAGTTTTATTCTTTCAGATGAGCATGGATTTCATTGTGCCAAGCACTAGCAATGTGCATAAAGATTTAGTTGTAAAGATATTATGCATATCTTTGCTTTCATAATGCAAGTAGCATCAGACTATTTACATGAATAAAGTTAAGCATGAATTTAAGCGTTTGGAGGACTGGGACATAAGCCTAATATTTCAGTAACACATTTACATCTAATACATTAAAGGTCTTATAAAAATTCTCTTTGCTCAATTTAAAACTGACAGTCAATGTGAAAATATCTAATACAACAGACTATTATGTTAAACAGTTAAGTCACGCATATCTCAGTAATTTTTGGGACACTACTGTTGCAAAAGTATCTGTGCTTTAAAAAAAAGGAAAGAGAGAGAGACACACTGCCTTGAGAAGTTTTCTTAAATTACATTAAAAAAAAAAAAAGGAAACACACTAACTTTAATCACAAGAAAAGCCACTCCAAATCTCAAGACACTCAATATACACATTCATATGTACTCCACTTTTATGGAACTAAAGTCTAAGACAATTATTAATATTACCCATAATCAATAAAATCAACTAGCCTTCAACTATAACTACAGATAACTAAAGTAGTTTTTTAAAAAAATACAATTTGAGCAATACCCAGTTTAAGCAGGTTGAGTCTTCTTCCATTTCCTGATAACTTGCAGATGCACATCACAGAGAATTTCACAAGCAACAGGGAAACAGTTAGGAGGACAGCTCCTGAACAGCGTAGAAAGGGCCTCCCCCAAATCCATGAGTGTCATGTTCTGGATTTTGTTTTCAGTTCAGTCTTGGGTCAATATTTTAAAGAGCATTTCTAAAACATCCTAACCCATTAAAGTGATTTCCATTACTGGGAGAGCACGATGGTCCAGTGAGTTTATACAACTGTCAACAGTTAGCCATTTCTCAAGTCACATGAAAACATTTTACATTCAAAACTGGATGATCTGATTGAAGAACGAGCTAGGTATGCAAGTGTCAGAGAGAAACTGCTCTGAGGGGGAAAAAAAGGTGTAGCTATTTGTTTTCCTGCAAGACTGAAATATGATAGTTTATATTTATCCATTATGGTCTCCACTGTCCACTCCATTTAGAGAGCCCAGAATTTGTCCTCAGACTTTAACTCCTTTGGGGTAGGGGGTCTTTTTGTTCTGTGTTTGTGCAGCACCTAGCACAATAGAGTCCTGATCGATGATTGGGGCTCCTAGGTCTCATTTACAAAGCGATTTAACAACGAAGCGGGCAAAGTTCAATGTTTTGAGCAGACTGCCACTCACTGCTACAAGGTTTGGTCGGAGAGCTCAGCAAAGGGCACCTCCCTAATGACTTGTCAAGTTGCTAAACAAGGGGGAAATGCACACAGCGGTCTCGAAACCGCAGTCGGAGATGAGCAAGGCAGCGCGCGGTAATGCGCTTCGCCAAAGATTTTGCAAACCGCAGCCTAGAGCCAGCTCCGAGGAGGCGGCTGAGATGGTGCTGAGCAGCTGGGAACCAGGAAAAGAGGACTGGGGAGGGGGAGAAGTTTCACTCCCTCTTACCTCCCGCCGACGGGCGGAGGGCAGCCAGGCGGGCTTGCGGGATGCCGTGGAGAGGGGGCGGCCCGACCAGCAGGCTCCACGGAGCCGGAGGAAGTGCCCCAAGCTAGCATCTCTCCCCCGACCCCCTGAGGACGGAAGGACCCGGCTTCCCCCACACTTGACTAGCTCCGAGCGTGGCGGAGACCCACCTCACGGGCACTCGCTCGCTCCATGACAGCTAGCGGCGTAGCCGGGCCACCACGAACCCGCCTGACCCCGCGGGGAGCCAGCGCCAAGAGGGAAAGCCCAGGCCGCTTCCCTTCCCACTAGGCTCTCTCTGCCCAGCCCGCACAGCGGTAACGGGGGCAGGCGGCATTCGGGCAGCCAGCTCCCCTCCCCCGGCCTCTCCGGTTCCCCCGCCGCCCTGCGAAGCCCCTCGCCAGAAAGAAGAGGACAACGAGGACTGAGGCGCCTCATCTCCGACCCGCCTGGGTGAGGGGAGGCAGCCCCGACCCAGCTCTCCTCGCTCGGGCGCCTCTGCCCAGCCCAGCCCCTCGCGATAGGTGATCGAGGGGTGCCTGGGCAGCCCGTGCCCCTTTCCCCTCTGGGCTCCCCCGGCCCGGCCCGGCCCGGCCCGGCCCCTCAAGGGAAGTGATCGGGGGGTTCCGAGGCAGCCCGTGGCTCCGTCTCCCGCCCAGCCCCTCACCGATGGTGGAGATGAAGGTGGTGTTGAAGGCGTCCTCGCTGAAGCGGAACAGCAGGCAGGTCTTGCCCACGCCCGAGTCGCCGATCAACAGCAGCTTGAAAAGATAGTCGTAGGTCTTCGCCATCTTCGCGCAGCCAAGGCTCTGGTTTTCCGGCAGCCCGGGAGGGGGAACTCCACCGCCGCTCCCCACCCACACCACTGACGCGCCAAAGCCGGCATCCAATCACCGCCGGCAACGCCCCGAGGCTAATCACTACGCGCCGGAAGTGCGCAGGGGGCTGACGGGCTATGTAGTCTCCCGAGCAAAGATTCATTTCCGGAGCGCGGGCCCGCGGCTCTTGGGCTGGAGTAGGAGGCCTGCGGCTGCCCGGGCAGTAGCTCGGGGGTGGAAAGGGCCGTGTAATGCGAAAACTCACTCAATTTATGGGGGGGGGGAAGGAGGAGGATAGTTAAGGCTGTAACGAGGCGCCGTGTGGCCAGGAGTGCTGGGGCAAGGCCCCGGTGATTCAAGGAGCCTGCGTGTGCTGAGCTGAGCGGCTCTGGGGCGAGGAAAGCGCCCTACAATTTAATATCGACTAACTCATTAACTGAATTAGTTCTAATGAATGTTACCTAGTTGCCAGAGGACATTGGCTAAGGATCAGCTTGAAACACCTGGACTCTCTCCCGCCTTCCCCCCAGGAAGGATTCATTTCAGAGGCTGTCACTGCCGGGCCGCTCTACTGGCATCAGGGGAAAGGGGAGAAATGGTGAACATGCCCTGCTCCAGCCGCATCTTCCCTTCCCTTAAGTGTACTGTTTCCAACACATCGACTGTTTGTTTCATCTGTCAGTGGCATTAGCCTTGGTGAACGTTCGTGGTTTGGTAACTGAAGACAGAAGCTATCCCTCTCTTTTCAGAATAGGTGTAGTAGCATAATTGTGGTTGTGGCCCTGTGCTGCAAATGTGTCCGTGGAACCACCTAAAAATGGAGAGTTCAGTCTTCTTGACCATTCAAGCATCAATCTCCCTACGAAGATTTTCCCAGTAATATGAATCCCTTAGCAGTAGACCCAGGACAAGGATCAGCAATACATTTAACATTGACATAAAACATCTGTGAGGTGGTAGTGATTTTCAGTTACTACCAAGCTTATTTTTAACTAATGGATCTTTGAATACCATGTGATTGAGCACTGCAAACAGATGTGTCCTTTTCATCGTATGAAAGGCTTTCTTTGCATCCAGTGGCAGAAGTGAGCCAACTGCAAACTTTTGTGGTTTGGGTAAATACATTTAGATACCTACACTTATTTATAGAACCCATAGCTTCCTTTTATAAAGAGTATTTGGTTTGGGCATGAAAATTTACATCCACAGACTCTCCTAACAATTCTGCATCAATTAACTAATTTTATTTTTATAATACTCTGGTATCTGAAAAAAGAATATCCTTGAGCACCTGAATATCCTCTATATACCTAAAAAGAAAAGGAGTACTTGTGGCACCTTAGAGACTAACAAATTTATTTGAGCATAAGCTTTCGTGAGCTATAGCTCACTTCACCTAGAGTTCCTATGAATACAAACATTACACTAGCTGCTTGTAAACCCTACACTGCACAACAATACTCTATTAAATAGCCGTGGATATATTTGTGTATAGCAATGTTTCACCAACTGCCTGTATATAAACTTTAAAAAGTACTGCACCAGATATTTCTTTTTATGTGTATATAACAATCCTCCACAAAAAAATTTTTTAAGGTGATGCTAAGGTTTCAGGCACATGTCAGTGTATTGGGTGTGTATTACCTTTCATAAACATTAAAATTTAGAAAAAAAATTAGAAACCCAGGAAATGCAGAGTAGATGTTTCACTTCTGAGCTGAGGCATCCCCTAGAGATGCCAACATGTGCAGTATCAAAAATGCGCACCAAAAACATGGGGTTTATCACTTCTTTCAATACTGATATGTCTCTGATACTATTGGTAAGCATGATGACTTGACAACATACTAACCTTTGTTCTTTTTATGCAAGTGGTCTGATTATACTTCCCAGGGATATGATGTTTGTACATGGAGACACATGAACTCAGGGTTTAATGACACTTGGATAATTGGCTACCACCTGTGATCATATGGCTTCATCCTGTTAGGTACTGGGGTCAATTTTGCATCCACAATTACTGCTACTTGGAAATCTAAATATCTAAATTAAATTTGTGTGGATAATCAGGTATTTAGATGTTCAAGTGATAAAAGCTATACCCTCAAATAAATGAGGACATAATACTTCAGTTATATGCACATAAAATTTTGCAGGTGCAAAAAGAGATCTGGTAAAAGCTGATTTAATTTTGGCAGCAAATATTTCGCTTAGCCACCTTAAATGCTTATATATCTGTGTAAAGTGAGATAAGAAGATTGTAACTTAAAGGTTTTTTCCCCAAAGTCTTTTAAATATTGTTAACATGTCAGTATTTTCTTCTTTCATTTGGTACCTGTAATGTTCTGGAGTGAGTCAGCATCATTATTCAATTCTACAGTATCCTTCACAGTATGTCACAGGGTTGTGTCAAAATAAAACTATAAAAACAACTGACAGCTATAGGAAAGAACTACTGCTTAAATTTAGTTTTAAAAGCTATAACAAAGTGGGCCCTATGAACAGAAACAGGGAGTTATACAATTGTAAATCATTGGGACAGATTATTCTCTCCCACAGGAAAACCTACAGGAAATGGTCTTGGGACAGTTTGCTCCAAATTATTCAGTTAAGGATTGCCCCTTAACTGCAGGGGAAGATGCTGGCCTTAAAGACCCCAGATTTCCCTTCCAATCCCTTATGAGCTCTCCCTCACTTTCCTGTAACTATGGCTCCAGTGGGGCCCTGCTGACAAAGCAGTGGTGCCTGGTACCTTTCTTAAAGGATATTCTGCTCAATAGTTAAGCTGTACTAACCTCTGAATGGGCCTTCCACAGTACTGGTGTTGTGGAAATGATGTGCAACCATGACCCCTCATCACATACAGATTCTCAAACTCTTTGCAGGGAAAAGGGGGGTTCCAGAAATGTGGGGGAGAGGATGGGGCTAACCCTCCCTAACAGGTAGTCTAGGGTCAATTTGTGTGAAAAGTGTCCCAACTGCACCAGGATTGCGGGGCTAGGACCTGGTCATAGTTGCCAAAGGTCAGTTCTCACAGATGTACATTAGGACAAGCTATGTTACCTGCTGACTTTGAACTAAGTAAAGAACTTGAGATGCATGGGGTTCAGTCATATATAGGTAGTCAATATACATCATGTGCATCAAACATCATAATCACTCTTTGAAATTAAACCATAATTTGATGGGGGAACCAACGTAGAGGTCTTAAAACAGGGCCAAAGCATTCTATTAATTGGCCACCTACAAGAATATGGACTGCTGCATTTGGACAAAATGAAATCAGGAGCTGCCCAAACAATGAAATACATTAATAAGAAGTCTTGAAGAAACAAATGCAATCAGCATGATTCCAAATCTTTCTTTTAAATAAAAGTCTAAGCATTGTGAAATTCCTGACATGGGAACAAGATGTACTAGTTACAAACTATGAACACAAATCCAATGACAAATCTGGTTTCAAATTCTCTACAAGCTGGAAGTCTGTTTCAACAAGAACTTGAAACTAACCTTTGGTTTATTATATTAGGATTTAACATTATATGACCTCCACAACTGGATATCACGTCAACAAGTGGAGCAGAAATCTCAGTCTGTACGCTGACGAACACCTCAGAGAGATCAGGATATCATAGGCAGAGCAAAGACAATGGAGCAATACAAGATTTTTTTCACACTCGCAATGCTCAGTATTGTTCAAACTGAAATTATGGAATATGGTTGCTTAGTTTTTTTCTTTCTACATCAATGGTAGTTGGCTGTGTGTGTGTTATTAAGATGCGCTGTTAGGCTAATTATTACAAGATTTAAGATTATAAATGATGACAGCCTAATCTGGCACTGAAGCAATAAAACCGAATAGGTTAATTATTTCAGACTAGCATGAACCATCAGATTAGGGGAAACTACTAATGAAAAACTAATCACTGAAACATTTTCTATTTATTTTAGTTTCTGAGGCCTGAGTGGCTACATAGCCTAATTAGGGCCTTTTTAAAGATTACCATATCAGCCTAGTTCAGCAATGAACAGGCTTTTATGGAACAGATAAGTTTTCATATGTCTCTGGAGCAACACGTTTGTGTTCACCATCTGCTATTCAAGAGCAATTTTATAGAAAAATAATGAAAATCACTTTACTGTTTAATTACTGTAGTAATTTGCAATATTGTACTCAGTTCTGAATGGGAAAAGTGACAGTTTCCTAGACTTGCAAGACAGATGTTTATTTAACCACCAACTTAAAAATTACCTTAAAAAGAAGACATGAAAACTCACTGATATTTACATTTTTTCCTGCCTTTGTTTAGTATGTAAAAACTGCTACTGTACAAACTGTATACCTGACAAAGCTCTTTGACTGTGTTTGAAAGGACAGAGTCAAGGTTATTAGGCCTTAACAATTACCGTGACGTTTGCCCTATAAAAATTCCACTCTTTCAAACCAGTATTTGCTATAGCATTACATTAAAAAAAAAAAGTTGTGCATCATATGCTAGACAAATGTGAGCAATGATAGAAAATTTTATTTCTGTTTGACAGATATATTTCTGTCTACTAATGGGGGGACTACGGGGTTTTTTTTGTTTTGTTTTTAAAGAGGGTGGGAGGTAGAAGAAAGTTAATATTATGGGCCATCTAAAGGGTTACACTTCCATAGCAACAAAATAGAAAAGATTGTTGTAGTGTTGAATTGTATGTTGAAGGAATGGTAATACAGCCTTTCTTAAACCCAAATCATATACTAACCGTCAATTTCAACTTTAAACTAAATTCCCCTGGTTATATCACCTGATTATAATAGTTTTAAGTTAACCCACATCTTTTTGTATTGTGTACTGTTAAACAACTGCTAAGTCCCACCCAAGAGATGGCAACAACTCATCGGGGGTGAAATAACACATATGTAGCACTTACCTTCCTCAAAGAACTGTAGTAAGATTTAATGAACAACAGATGGTTTGTAAAGCACTCGGGTGGGGATCCTTGGATGAAAGGCATTAAAGACGTGCATAGCAAAATTGTCTTGGTTGGCAAATACCATCACTTCAGAATTTTCAAATATTTCTTTCTTCCTTGTTCAAAGGAAAGCCTGACTGAATGCAAAACCGATAGGCCCACTGAATGCAGAACTTGTTCAGTAGTGGCAAAACTCAGAAAATTAAGATCTTTTGCTCAAGGGGTCAGAAGTTCTAGGAGATTTTAATGCGTTGTTGTAAGACTATAAGATTTCAAACACCAACAGAATGGTTTGAAATACACGGGTAGCTCTTAGACCCTTCTAGATGCTGTTATTTTAAGCATTCGTGGAATCCACGGGTCCCAGAACTGCTTCAACCTTCTACAAACTCCATCTAACTGCACATCATTATGAGCTTTGTTCTCCAGCTTTTGGAGTCAGCTAACTAAATATAATAGTATTCTGCACTTACAGGGTAGGGCAGGGCTAACTGAACAGAATTCAACTCTCTCTCTCTCTCTCTCTCTATATATATATACACACACAAACAATAGATTTCAAAAGGGGTCCGCAAATGAAAAAATGTTGAGAATAACTGGTGTAGACCAAGTCCAGGAAAAATAATATTGTAATCTGTGTACATCAAGAAGATAATTTCTAATCAAAATTCACCATATACTCTGACCACACCATGGAGCAAACCCCAGAAAAATATCCCATCTCCAAAAGGCAATGAATGGAACAGAACTGAGTGAAACAGGGGGTAAGCAGGATACTCAAGTTCTGCCTTGCAACTGCTATGGAGAAGGATTCTATGCAAAAAGGGATAGTTCAGCAAAAGGACACTATGATGCATGCATTTAGAGAAGCTCAACTTCAGCTGTTAGACAACAAAAAGTTTTCAGTCACCTTTTTCTAAACATAACTACTATTATACTGGACCTTGATGTTTCCAGTCCATCTTCAGGAATCTTTCAAGTTACCCCTTTACACAGTTGATGTTCAACATCTTTATTTTCCTGTTCATATTCTGCAACAAAATAAACTTGTATTTTATTTTTTTAACATTTGAATTGCAGCTGTAGTCTTTGCTTTTAAGGGGGTGCACAGAGGGATCTAAGGAGACATTGTGAGCACCGAGCTGACAGTGGCAAGCACTCACACTTTGACACTGTAAGCAGCGAAAACACTACAAAATGAAGCTCCAAATAAACTCAAAATAGAGAACGAGAACTCAACCGTGGTGCTGACATCTGCTTTTGGATTATGCACCTGTGCCTCTCCTTCCCTAAAAACCTCTATTTTTAATGTAAACTCTAACTCAAAAATCTTCATAAGGCATTAGAGCGTTCTAGCAGGAGAAAAATTAGAAGAAGGGAATGGTAATGTAGGAGGGGAAAAGGAGGAGGAGATGTCAAACAAATGCTTTGTCATTTCTTTGGTGAGTTATGTATAATGAAGGTATTGTCTTGGTCGAAGGATTTTATAATCCTCCTCCCGAAACAACCATCTGGTTGTTACATTTTTATATTCAACCTATGGGTAAGTAGGATACATTTGAAGGTAAAAGACTGGAAGGGAGAGGAAAGTATTATAAAGCAAGAATTGGAGTCAGCTGCTCTGTATTGATAACTAGTAGGACAGTAAACAGAGCCAAGTGTTAGCGGAGTCTTTTCAGATTAAAGCATTTATAATGCAATTTGTATTATAAGTGCTTTAATCTAAAAGGTTTCAGAGTAGCAGCCATGTTAGTCTGTATTCACAAAAAGAAAAAGAGTACTTGTGGCACCTTAGAGACTAGCAAATTTATTTGAGCATAAGCTTTTGTGAGCTACAACTCACTTCTCACAAAAGCTTATGCTCAAATAAATTTGCTAGTCTCTAAGGTGCCACAAGTACTCTTTTTCTTTTTAATCTAAAAATTATACAAAAATATAATTTTTAAAATGCTCCTACTGTCAACACATTAGATCATCGAGAGACACTGTCAGTTTACTGTTATTGTGTCATAACTCAATGTGTGTGCCCTAGAGAAGAAACCATTAAAAGTGGAAAGCCTATATAATGGCCTGAAACACTACAGCAGTGTTTCTCAACTAGGGGTATGCATACCTGTGGGGGTACACAGAGGTCTCCCAGGGCGTACTCAATTCTTCTAGATCAGTTTCTCAACCTGGGGCTTGCGACCACCAGGGGGATCACAGGACAGGTTTAGGGGGTCACAAGCGCAGGGCCAGCATTAGGGGGTAGCAAGCAGGGCAATTGCCTGGGGCCCCACGCCACAGGGGGGGGCCCATAAAGCCAAGTTCCATGCTTCAGTCTCGGGTGGCAGGGCATGGGCTTCAGAGGAGGCTCACAAGTGAAACACAGGCTCAAGTATCACACTGAAGCGTAAGTACAATATTTATATTCCAATTGATTTTTTTTGTAATTATATGGCAAACATGAGAAAGTAAGCAATTTTTCAGCACTAGTGTGCTGTGACTCTTCTGTATTTTTATGTCTGATTTTGTAAGCAAGTCATTTTTAAATGCGGTGAAACTTGGGGTACGCAAAACAAAACAGACTCCTGAAAGGGATACAGCAGTCTGGAACGGTTGAGAACCTCTGCACTACAGGGTCCTGGGGCACTTCCTGCAGAATAAGGAAGGTTTTCTGGGTAGAAGAGATGTTTTGTAGCGCCAATGTTCTATACTGTAGAGAGCCGGGCCTGAGGCTCGCCCTCCGTCTCTGTGGGTCTCGCTTGGTCACTCCTGAAGGGCTAGCCTCGGCGTTGGGTGCAGGGCCCCGTGGTCTCCGCAGGGGCAGCCAGGCCTCGGGGCGCTCTCAGGAAGGGGTGCCCAGGAGCTAGCCATCCACCCTCGGAGCACGTCATTGGCGTGGGTCGGCTGGGATCAGGGCTGCGTATCAGGCCGCAGGGCCTGGGGGTCTCCCCGCAGAGCGGCCGGATAGTGCCCACCTCCGTCCTGTCTGTGTGGGAAGCTGCAAGCGGGGCTCTTGCCGGCCGCCGGGATCCAGGCTGGCTAACGGTCTTCACATCGCAGCGCAAGGCCCGGGGAGGCGGAAGGACTCAGCCGGGGGAAGCGAATTGAAAAACGCCCGGGGACCCGTAACTCACCAAGCCCCGCCATAGGCGAGAGGGAAGCGCCGCGGGGACCATAGAGAAAAGACCACCACGCTTCTTGCGCGCCGCCTCCCGGAAGCGGAAGTCGGACTATGAGCGCCAATTCGTTGCCGTGGCCCGAGAGGCCCGCCCCGTTCACTGCTCATTCACTCGAAGGGTACTTCCGGTTGGGGAGACAACATGCCTGTGAGTTGTTTTGTTTACAGTGTTGGGGCCCCAGCGAGTGAATCACCTTGGCAGCCCCCTGAAGGGTGGGGTGAAGGGCCTCAGACTGCGGCCAGAGGAATGTGCCCCCCCCCCAGCCCTGTGTATGGGATCCAGCTCCGGGGCCCGTGGCGCGGGCCGCTCACGGGCAACCCTCCCCCTCGTGACCTGGAGAGATGTGACGCGGGGCGGATTATCGTGGCACTGCGCTGGGCGGGAGGGACACTGGGGAGTTGGCGCAGCCACGTGACACTAACGGCACTGGGGGACGGAGTAACTGACACCCGGGACGTTGTGGAGGGAGGGGGGCGGCGACGTCAGCAGGGCGCCCGCGTGCTTACGGGAGGCTGAGGGGGCCTAGTGCCCTTGGCACGTGCCGGGACGCCGGTTACAGGCTTCTCGGGTTGGATTCTCGGAATATAGCAGCCTTGCGCCAAAGGGGAGTGAGAGCGCCACGGGCCTGGATGCTCCGATCTCCCGTCCTGCCCTGTACTGGGGTCTGTGATGCCACGGGCCTAGGTGCTCCAATCGCCCGTCCTGGGGTCTGTGATGCCAGGGGCCTGGCTGCTGAGCCTGCCCGTCATCCCCTTCTTCCCTGTAGTGGGGCTGAGAGTGCGAGGGGCCCCGCTGTGGGACCTTCCCAAATCCCTTTTCCTGCCCTCTTCCTCTCCCTTTATTTTGTGCGTGGACTATCTCTGCCAGGAGGGAGTCCAGTGCGGGGGTTATATCTCATCCTGCTCTAGTGAAGACAAAGTTTAGTCATTCAAGTCAAAGACAGGCGGATTGAGCCCCCTCTAGACCACACTGGGCCCCCGTTTAATTTCTGCTGTGGTAACAAGGAGGACACTTGTTTGCACTTTGAGAGGGTTGGGTGCTTAATTGGTTTAATCTGTTCTGAACCATCAGATTAGCAGGTGGCAACTGTGGGGCTGTCTTTTCAAAAGCATTCAAGGAACAATCAATCACATGGTACTGGGGTTGGCCTATTGGCTGCACTCCAGCTACCTTGAGTTAGCTCAGTGGCCTAGGTTTTAGGAGTTTTCTTTAATCATCAGTTCCATTATGGATGGTTTTAGCAGCTTTGTTTCTTCCAGCCATTCCTGTTTTGTTTGTGTAGAAATGCCTAATCCAGCAACCCACTTAGCCTTTCCAGTGATGGCAGCCTAATGCTTTCACACTGATTTTTGAAACCAAGATAGATTGTAGAACTGGAAATCCTCTCTGAAACAAACTATCCAGAAATCATTGCCAGTTTTCTTTATTCCACTACTCGCATCTGATTTTCTTTAGTCAAGAGTGATGAATTTATTCATTTATTTGAGCATAAGCTTTCGTGAGCTACAGCTCACTTCATTCGATGAAGTGAGCTGTAGCTCACGAAAGCTTATGCTCAAATAAATTTGTTAGTCTCTAAGGTGCCACAAGTACTCCTTTTCTTTTTGCGAATACAGACTAACGCAGCTGCTACTCTGAAACATGAATTTATTCATGCAGCTAGTTCAATAGTGAGAAACATTGCATTAGAAAGAATGATGTAATAGTAAAAAGAAAAGGAGTATTTGTGACACCTTAGAGACTAACAAAATTATTAGAGCAGCTGCATAAGCTTTCGTGAGCTACAGCTAGCTGCTCTAATAATTTTGTTAGTCTCTAAGGTGCCACAAGTACTCCTTTTCTTTTTGCGAATACAGACTAACACGGCTGCTACTCTGAAACCTGATGTAATAGCGTATCTTCTATTACATTATAATAAGAACGAGGAGTACTTGTGGCACCTTAGAGGCTAACAAATTTATTTGAGCAAAAGCTTTCATGGGCTAAAACCCACTTCATTGGATGCATACAGTTAAAAATACAGTAGATAGATAGATAGATACACACACACAGAGCACATGAAAAAAATGAGTGTTGCCATACACACTTTAATGAGTGATCATAGAATCATAGAATCATAGAATATCAGGGTTGGAAGGGACCCCAGAAGGTCATCTAGTCCAACCCCCTGCTCAAAGCAGGACCAAGTCCCAGTTAAATCATCCCAGCTAGGGCTTTGTCAAGCCTGACCTTAAAAACCTCTAAGGAAGGAGATTCTACCACCTCCCTAGGTAACGCATTCCAGTGTTTCACCACCCTCTTAGTGAAAAAGTTTTTCCTAATATCCAATCTAAACCTCCCCCATTGCAACTTGAGACCATTACTCCTCGTTCTGTCATCTGCTACCATTGAGAACAGTCTAGAGCCATCCTCTTTGAAACCCCCTTTCAGGTAGTTGAAAGCAGCTATCAAATCCCCCCTCATTCTTCTCTTCTCCAGACTAAACAATCCCAGCTCCCTCAGCCTCTCCTCATAAGTCATGTGCTCTAGACCCCTAATCATTTTCGTTGCCCTTCGTTGTACTCTTTCCAATTTATCCACATCCTTCCTGTAGTGTGGGGCCCAAAACTGGACACAGTACTCCAGATGAGGCCTCACCAGTGTCGAATAGAGGGGAACGATCACGTCCCTCGATCTGCTCGCTATGCCCCTACTTATACAACCCAAAATGCCATTGGCCTTCTTGGCAACAAGGGCACACTGCTGACTCATATCCAGCTTCTCGTCCACTGTCACCCCTAGGTCCTTTTCCGCAGAACTGCTGCCGAGCCATTCGGTCCCTAGTCTGTAGCGGTGCATTGGATTCTTCCATCCTAAGTGCAGGACCCTGCATTTATCCTTATTGAACCTCATTAGATTTCTTTTGGCCCAATCCTCCAATTTGTCTAGGTCCTTCTGTATCCTATCCCTCCCCTCCAGCGTATCTACCACTCCTCCCAGTTTAGTATCATCCGCAAATTTGCTGAGAGTGCAATCCACACCATCCTCCAGATCATTTATGAAGATATTGAACAAAACGGGCCCCAGGACCGACCCCTGGGGCACTCCACTTGACACCGGCTGCCAACTAGACATGGAGCCATTGATCACTACCCGTTGAGCCCGACAATCTAGCCAGCTTTCTACCCACCTTATAGTGCATTCATCCAGCCCATACTTCCTTAACTTGCTGACAAGAATGCTGTGGGAGACCGTGTCAAAAGCTTTGCTAAAGTCAAGAAACAATACATCCACTGCTTTCCCTTCATCCACAGAACCAGTAATCTCATCATAAAAGGCGATTAGATTAGTCAGGCATGACCTTCCCTTGGTGAATCCATGCTGACTGTTCCTGATCACTTTCCTCTCCTCTAAGTGCTTCAGGATTGATTCTTTGAGGACCTGCTCCATGATTTTTCCAGGGACTGAGGTGAGGCTGACCGGCCTGTAGTTCCCAGGATCCTCCTTCTTCCCTTTTTTAAAGATGGGCACTACATTAGCCTTTTTCCAGTCATCCGGGACTTCCCCCGTTCGCCACGAGTTTTCAAAGATAATGGCTAAGGGCTCTGCAATCACAGCCGCCAATTCCTTCAGCACTCTCGGATGCAATTCGTCCGGCCCCATGGACTTGTGCACGTCCAGCTTTTCTAAATAGTCCCTAACCACCTCTATCTCTACAGAGGGCTGGCCATCTCTTCCCCATTTTGTGTTGCCCAGCACAGCAGTCTGGGAGCTGACCTTGTTAGTGAAAACAGAGGCAAAAAAAGCATTGAGTACATTAGCTTTTTCCACATCCTCTGTCACTAGCTTGCCTCCCTCATTCAGTAAGGGGCCCACACTTTCCTTGGCTTTCTTCTTGTTGCCAACATACCTGAAGAAACCCTTCTTGTTACTCTTGACATCTCTTGCTAGCTGCAGCTCCAGGTGCGATTTGGCCCTCCTGATATCTTTCCTACATGCCCGAGCAATATTTTTATACTCTTCCCTGGTCATATGTCCAAGCTTCCACTTCTTGTAAGCTTCTTTTTTATGTTTAAGATCCGCTAGGATTTCACCATTAAGCCAAGCTGGTCGCCTGCCATATTTACTATTCTTTCGACTCATCGGGATGGTTTGTCCCTGTAACCTCAACAGGGATTCCTTGAAATACAGCCAGCTCTCCTGGACTCCCTTCCCTTTCATGTTAGTCCCCCAGGGGATCCTGGCCATCTGTTCCCTGAGGGAGTCAAAGTCTGCTTTCCTGAAGTCCAGGGTCCGTATCCTGCTGCTTACCTTTCTTCCCTGCGTCAGGATCCTGAACTCAACCAACTCATGGTCACTGCCTCCCAGATTCCCATCCACTTTTGCTTCCCCCACTAATTCTACCCGGTTTGTGAGCAGCAGGTCAAGAAAAGCGCTCCCCCTAGTTGGCTCCCCTAGCACTTGCACCAGGAAATTGTCCCCTACGCTTTCCAAAAACTTCCTGGATTGTCTATGCACCGCTGTATTGCTCTCCCAGCAGATATCAGGAAAATTAAAGTCACCCATGAGAATCAGGGCATGCGATCTAGTAGCTTCCGTGAGTTGCCGGAAGAAAGCCTCATCCACCTCATCCCCCTCAATGATCAATTAAGGTGAACTATTATCAGCAGGAGAAAAAAACCTTTTGTAGTGATAATCAGGATGGCCCGTTTACAACAGTTGACAAGAAGGTGTCAATTAAGCAGTCTTGTTGGAATCTGCTTTTGAAGACTTTTTTTTTTAAAAAGACTTCAAAAACAGACTCCAATGAGAGACTGCTGAATTGGGATTAATTTGAAAACTGGACACCATTAAATTAGGCTTGAATAAAGACTGGGAGTGGATGGGTCGTTACACAAAGTAAAACTATTTCCCCATGTTTATTATCCCCCCCCACTATCACTCTCACCTTCTTGTCAACTGTTGGAAAGGGGCCATACTGATTATCACTACAAAAGGTTTTTTTCTCCTGCTGATAATAGCTCACCTTAACTGATCACTCTCATTATAGGTTTCAGAGTAGCAGCTGTGTTAGTCTGTATTCGCAAAAAGAAAAGGAGTACTTGTGGCACCTTAGAGATTAACAAATTTATTAGAGCATAAGCTTTCGTGAGCTACAGCTCACTTCATCATTATAGTGTGTAAGGCAACACCCATTTTTTCATGTTCTGTGTGTGTGTGTGTGTGTGTATATCTTCCTACTGTATTTTCCACTGCATGCATCCGATGAAGTGGGTTTTAGCCCATGAAATTTGTTAGTCTCTAAGGTGCCACAAGTACTCCTTTTCTTTTTGGGAATACAGACTAACACGGCTGCTACTCTGAAACCTGTCATTCTTTTTGCTGATACAGACTAACACAACTACCACTCTGGAACCTATTACAATAAGCATCATCTCCAAAGGTAGTGGTGGTACTGCAGGTGTTTCTATCACACAAATGCTTGCATGTGCTGTTGGTTTTAGTTTCAAAGCATTGGAACTGGTGTATGGATATACATATACTAACTAGGAACAAAACAGCAGCATAAACTCAACAGGAAATCGCCCATCCAACTAATATAACTGGATTGAGCAGTATTTACCATCCAATACCATGACTTACCCTTTTTTCCTATTAAATCTAGTTGGATAGAGACATAGCACATCCATCTCTAGAGGAGGAGAAGAGAAAGCACAAAAAGAAACGTCTGGTGCAGAGTCCAAATTCCTACTTTATGGATGTAAAGTGTCCAGGTAAATATTTAAGAGCTTTACCGTTTCATTATGGAGAACAATAATGAAACTTATGTGCGGTGAAGATTGATAATGAAAGGTCAATTCAATATCATTCCTAATTGTGGCTATTAAAGGGAAAAGAGTGTATTTTCTGTGCTCCAATAAAGAGGGTTTGCTTTTTATATTAGAATAGCAGGGTTTCACTTTGTTTTTGCCAGAGGACTGACTTAGGAGCTCTCTTATGCTTCAGGCTCTTAGATTTTTCTCCCAAATGTATATTAAAAATTTGAGTGAAATGGATGGGGTTTTGGCAAAGAAAAGCTAAACCTGTTGTTCAGGTGACACACAATAGCTGCTCTTAGCTGTACTTTTGTAAATCTTTCATTATTCCAAATGCACTGGTAGTACCAATAATGGGAGTACGAATGTAAGCTAGTTCTTGGTATTTTAATCAGTCGTATCTAATCCTGCCCACATGGAGTCATAATAGTGAGAGATTAACTAAATAGCGTAGACAAGGCTTCAGAGACTTGATTCAGTAGAACAGTTGTGTGTCATCCTAGAGTAACTTGTATTGTTGTAGGCAATGTCCAACTGCTAATATCACAAGCTTTTAAATGTAATTGTCTAGTATCTTGCAATTACCAACCTTTTGTTGGAGGAAAGTTGTAAACTAAATAGAGGCAGACTTTGCTATGTCTCTTTAAATATTTAACTATAAGTTTACCAACATTCCCTTTTAGGATGCTACAAGATCACCACAGTGTTCAGCCATGCTCAGACAGTGGTTCTGTGCGTTGGGTGCTCAACTGTGTTGTGCCAGCCTACTGGAGGAAAGGCCAGGCTTACAGAAGGTAAGGGAGTATGTTTAATAATTAAGCCAGTTTTATTCCTTTGAAGGCTGTGCATTAATATACTTGCAAAGTGCTAAAGGTTTCATTTTCTCTGTGGCTTAAAAACCAAAGACTGAAAATGAACATTCTTCAAATCCCTCAGAAGTGAGTGTGTATTTTTAGAAGTGTTGATTTCTGGTAAATTAGGAGGTGGATTGCAACTGTATCTGCAGCTAGTCTTTTTTGCATTATATAAGGGCGGTGTAACTAAATCAGTATTCATCAGTTAAACACCCTGAATAGGCTTTAATGATTCCTTATACTCTGAATTGTAATTCCTTTCAGATTAACAGTAAACATATGGCCAAAGTTTATAGTATGGTTCATTTACTTCTGAACCTGAAGGTTATCAGGTTTAAGTCCCTGGGTCACATGTTCACTCTCATGCTCTGGCATATTGCTCGTCAGATTAAAACAAAAAGAAAAGGAGTACTTGTGGCACCTTAGAGACTAACAAATTTAAGGTGCCACAAGTACTCCTTTTCTTTTTGCGAATACAGACTAACACAGCTGCTAATCTGAAACCAGATTAAAACAGTCTCTGCTTGCCCTCTCCCCCTAGTATGAGCAAGATTCCTTGGTTAACATTTCCTGTGATTAAAATTTGTTTTTGTCAAACTATAGTTGAGTAAATAATGCCTGCTCTATTTGCATAGGTAACTGGGGTAGAACCAGTGTTTAACTCATTACTATTTAAGTGCAGCAAGATGCTTAAAATATGAAAGGTGGTATAAAAAACCCCATGAGTTTATATTTAATCTCTTTTCAGAAAAAAAGTATGCATTCAAAGTTGATTTCTGGGCTATACTTTTCAGTGGTAACAGGCCAACAACTATGGCTATACAGGCATAAAATAGTAGTGCTGCATATATGTACATTCACAGAAGAAAAGGAGTACTTGTGGCACCTTAGAGACTAACAAATTTATTAGAGCATAAGCTTTCGTGAGCTACAGCTCACTTCATCGGATGCTGCCACAGCACGTCAGCTTATGCTCTAATAAATTTGTTAGTCTCTAAGGTGCCACAAGTACTCCTTTTCTTTTTGCGAATACAGACTAACACGGCTGCTACTCTGATTCACAGAAGAGTTTACAGGAGCGCAGGGTGCCTGGAATAAGGATGCAGGCTGACCAAGCTACAGAACAACCCACCCTTACCAGAGAAATCACTGCAATTTAGGGTGTTTGCCATTGGAGGAGGGAGTAGGAGATCTGCCTTTAAAAAGATGCAAAGTTAAGCTTTCAATGGCATAGGAATAAAGCCCCTCTCACTGCACATTGAGATGTAAAAATGTAGCTAAGTCATTATAATAATCAGATTAGGCCTGATCTGAAATGCTAATTTTTCACTTGAATGTCTTTAGAGAAAAAGTAAATTAAACCCATTATTTATGTAAACTCAGCTACAGAAATGGCCAGAGCAATAGGATGTTCTCAGGGTTGTCTCCTATAACGATTTAAGGACTATCCCAGTTTGAATCCTTTTATGTGATTTGTTTGCAGGTTGCTCATTTAGAAGAAAGCAACACTGAATGCTCCCTTTGCCAACATGACTCACGTTATACGCTCCTGGAAGCCTTATCTGTTCAAAAACATCGGTTAATCTAAAGTTAATTATTCTACTTTTAAGAAACACCAGCAGTTATCTGGTAGGGTTCCCCCCCCCCCAATAAAATGTCTTAATTTGCAGAATTTTTCTGGAAGTCTATGGTTAATTCAGCTCTATTTTTATAGCTTTTTATTACTGTATTTGAATGGGTGATGCCATTCCTCACAAGAATGGGAACTTAAGACTTTCTGCACACCATTTTTTTAATTATAAACTGACTAATCACCACTGCTATATCAGCTATAGAAATGAAAGGCAAGTTTCTGTGCACTTACAAATGGAGACTGCTGCAGGAATACCTTAATGCTTAAATATAGGAATTGTTTTTTTAAAAAACAGATTTGGCATAAGCTTTCATGGGTAAAAAACCCACTTCAGATGCATGGTGGGGGTTTTTTCCCCCATGAAAGCTTATGCCCAAATAGATCTGTTAGTTTTTAAGATGCCTCCTTGTTGCTTTTGTGGATACAAACTAACATGGCTACCCATGTACTTTTTTTTTGCCACTGTTGTGATACATGGGGTTAAAACTGCTAGATGGATATATAAAGCAAACACTTTTCCACAGGAAAACTAGAAAGCACTCTCTGTGCATAGGGGATATGGCATATGAACCAATACCTATTAGAGAGCTATGAATGGCATCAAGTCACAAGGAAATGAATAAAATTCAGTTCAAAAAGTTAGTTCCATTCTGTGACAGGGTTAATCTAGAAAATAAAGTATGTTGGTATAATGCTTGTTAAGGCTAGTAAATTGCTATTAAATAGGTTTTATTCTGTTATAAGACCATGAATTAGCATTTTAAATTCTAAAACGATATTATGCATAACAATTAGCCAGCTCGAGAAAAAAAATTGGTTGGCTTTTGTTTTTAAAAGGACTGCTTCTCTTTCTAATTTACCATGGAATACTAACAGAATTGACATTTGTTATTTCTTTACATGGTAAACTACGTAGACAGTGCATTCTTAAATCTATATCTTAAGAAGAATTTTATAGTAATGTCTTGATTTATATGTAAACAGAACTTTTCTCAAAATTGCATAAAGTACGTCTTCTCGTCGTCTGGCTGGCATTGGAAATTTTGTCTTTCCCAATTTAAACTATTCTTTTGTGGTAAGAGCATGATGTCAGCTTCAAATCAATAAAAAATAATGCTTGATACCATATTTGCATCAGTTTGAGATGTTTTACTGCACTTCTTAGAAAGTGAAAATGAATTCTTAGTGTCCATCTCTTCATTTAAAAAAAAAATCCTTGGTATTTGTTTTTCTTAAAAGGTGCAAAGTGGCTTGTGTCAATTAGTTGATCCCTGCATAACTATTAGATATTCTGCCAACTTTAAACCATATTGAGATTTCATGACAAACACAGGAAAACTTGAGCAAAGTAATTAAAGTCAGATTTGATGTATTATTCAAATTGCTCTAGGTTGGCTAAACACTGCCCACAGCCTGTTAGAAATGCCAGTGAGGCAAGTAGGGCACTCAGTTCTTTCTAGATATAAGCACAAGCTAAAACTAGTGGTTGATATTCCTTTTCACACATGAGATTTTAAGAAAACCTGGAATAATTAAGTATTGCCAAACCAGAGTAGCTGAATAACCCATTTTGTCATTCTGTCTAATCCTGGCTGTTGGCAGTAGCTTAAATGAGATGTAAACTCCTGTAATGTTTTCATACGGCAAATTACATCAACCAGTGATTCTGATTTACCTTCAAGAAGCAAGAAGGATTGTGTTTGCTTTTTATTTAAAAAAAAAAAAAGCCAATTACCTCCACAGTGAGGTAAGTTTGTTCTTTTTGGATATAGAAAGTCTACAACTGCTATGCGTACGCTGGTAAAATGTTCACAAAGTGTTTTCAAACTTATTTCTTGTCATGGATCTTGCTTTCATACCCATTTCAAACATCTACATTGGGGTGTTTTCTATCACTAGAGCTGTATGTGCTGTGGTAGTCTTAGCAATATGCTTGGGTATATGCATGTTATATTAAATCTTTACCTGATCCAATGCAGTGGTCAGTAAGTTTGTTTTTCATAAACCCACAACCAAAAAACCCTTACTTTTAAGAACCATTAAGCAAAGATTATTATTTCCAGAGTATTTATATGATAGCGAAAAAAAATAAAGCAACAGCATGTTACAGTAGAAGTTTTACGTTTTAGTGTTTCTGCATTTAATAGCTTATAGGCTGTCATCTTTTCATGAACCCAGCAGGAACTAAGCCATCCAGGGCAAACAACTCATATTTATGAAACAGTACAGATTTCTGCTGTTGCGCAACTTTTATCAAGTCACTAGATACTCAAGACTAAGCAAGAGCATTCCAATTATAATGTGACAAGTTTACAACCTTTATCTCTATTGTTTTTATACTGGATACCTTTTTTCCATCAGTGTTAAAGATTTAGGTTAAATTACATGAATTGATTTTGTGACAATACGAAAATGTCAAAGTAGCTCCTGCTACTTTAGAAGGAGCCCAATCCTCAGCATCCATGAGCATTTTTTCCCAACATTTGGTAAATTAAAAAAAATAATTTTTAAAACACTGACTAGATAATATTGATATAAAAATATAGTTTTGGTCAGCCAAGAAGCAAACTCACTTAGCACAAAACAAAGTTTAATAAAATTAGTTTTTATTGTTGAAGGCATAAAACAACCAACTATAATCATGAAAGCACTAGACAGGCATTTACATTTAATCAGGAATCTGCGTAAAGTAAACCGCTGACAATTCTGCTAAATATCACAGATCATCTATAAGAAAGATAAATTTCTTGGTATGGCACATCTCAAACTATAAACAGGAGAAATGTGAATGCAGAATTGACATGGTATTTCTCCATACGGTTGAAGTCAAATCTTTGTGAAACAAATGCTAAGAGTGGTAGCAGAGTTAGGGACAGGCAAGCCAATGTTCTTTCAGCTACTGCCTGTAGTATCCAGCCCCTACAGGTAGAGAAGCAGAATTGCTAAGCAGTGCTGTGGCACCTGCATCTGTGTTAGAGATTCATTTTGGAGCAACTTTTGTGTTTAAGGTTTTGACTAAGGGTGTGGGCATGCTCTTGCAAAACCAGATATAATTTGGGAAAAGATGTACATATCCAACATTCTTCCCACACTGCAACCGCATGAAGAAATACATCAGCAGTGAACAGAGTAGCAGCTGTGTTAGTCTGTATTCGCAAAAAGAAAAGGAGTACTTGGGGCACCTTAGAGACTAATTTATTAGAGCATAAGCTTGTGAGCTACAGCTCACTTCCGATGCATCCGATGAAGTGAGCTGTAGCTCACGAAAGCTTATGCTCTAATAAATTTGTTAGTCTCGAAGGTGCCACAAGTAATCCTTTTCTTATCACCAGTGAAGTATGCAAGCACAGGGGCTATAAGAATGCTAGCCAAGCTCTGCAATATCAACAGCAGCAGTAGCATTGTGAGTAACTACCTACATGAGTGGGGGAGTTCAGTGCTTTTTTTTTTTTAGTACACCAACCTGATGCTCTGTGCACATGATATACAGGAAGAAAAAAAATGTACTTAAAATTCCTTTAACTCACTATTAATACGAAAACAGTATTCTGGATTACAGGTACAGTTTTATCAAAATCCATTAAAATAAAGCAAAATGTTTGCTAAAGTAAACGAATTAAGACCATACTGTAAATGTTAAAAAAAACAAACTTGAACTATGAATTCATTAATGTTGTAAACTTTAATTTTCTAGTCTGTACACTTTAAAATCCAGATGGATTGTTACATTGTAATCCAAACTCATAAAATGAGAATACATAAGATCTACTACTATTATAGCAAGTTTTCCTTATGATCATCTTTTGCAGATGGCTTTTGAGCCTGTGAACACTTGGCCATCTCTAAATAAATAGCATTACATGAGAACAAAAGGAACATAGGTAATGCCTCAACTCTGCATCATCTATACAGACATGCATATTTAAAATCATATGCATGTTATACTACCTTTTAATTTGCTCAAACTTCAGTAACTGTATATATTAAATAAAACATTTCACAGTTCTTGTAAAATTCCTGATTTTTTTTTTTTTTTAAATATAGGGCACACAACAGCCTTATCACTGAACAAGGAAGACATAGTCTCTCTAACAAAGCCAGTATCAAAAATTGTTTTGCTGGTGCAAATTTAACCAAAAGATGCACATGAAAGGAACAAAGTTAATAGATTTAAGTAGTTCTTGCACGCCAAGAAACTCAATCTGGGCTAAATGTGTTAAATTTATAGGGGAAAACGATTAAGAACTTGGCACATCTACAGTAAAAAAAGATTGAATTAAAAATTCATCATGTAAAAACAGAAAAAGGTGGTAAGGAGATACATAAAATATGTCCCTGTCTACAGGGTTTTATGGGAATTTTAGACAAGTTTTTCCTGTTAGGAAGTATAACCAAAATTATTTAAAATTAAGAAAAAAAGTTAGTAGGAAGCCTTTTGTAACAGTTTTAACAAGAGAGTAAACTGCCAAAAAGAGAAACATAATTGCCCATACTGCAGATATTCAAGGCAAAACTAGATTAACTAAAGGGAACTCTGAAAGAAAGAACGTTGATAGTATTTAGTCATCCTTCACTTAAAAACAAAGAGATCATTTAGCTGATTTTCTTTATGTCCCTCTGGAAAGAGAGAGAGAGAGAGAACGAACCTCCACAGCCATTATGGAGCACCCTTAGGTGCTGAATCCCTGATTCAATATTCCTTGTGCTTCTATAGCAGAGATGAGATTTCCTTTGGAAAGCTCTCAGCATCACTTCTTGCTCATCCAAAGGGGATTACTGTTGAGCAGAGCTGTCTGCACAGCACAGCTTCTGAACTGGGAAGTGAGAGATACTCTGGGCATGATCTTGCTCCTCTTGAAGTCAATGGGAATTCTGATACTGACTTCAAGAATAATCTCTCATGATTTTGCTCATGATGTAGAATATTTTAATTCTGATACAACACAAAAGAGTAAAGGAATACCACTGCGCCAGCAGACTGGCTTCACTCATTTGTTCCGTGCCCAGTCAGAATAGAAAAGTAGTCCTCTAAAAGATGAAAGACCAGCTTAACTCACCATGCTAAGTTTCATCCTTTTCTAATTTTGAACAGGAACTTGAGTGTTACAACTCTGCTAAAAAACATGCTTCTGATGAAATCTAGTGTACAGTCATCCTCAGCCTGGGAGCAACTTCAGTTTCATTTCAGTGGGGTTTGTTTTTGGACAAAGTAGAACGCTTCGTAGTCAATGTTTTTTAAAAAGCAAAATCTCTATTTTTAAAGTGACTGTTCAAAAAATACTGGTGAACAACTTTGGCCAGCATAACTGTGAAAAATATATCATGGCAATAAAAGAAGTCAGTCTTGCATGTTGTGATTATCTGATTCTATACAAGTTTTCCTTAATTTTACTACATTTAAGGAAACTATTTATTTGCTAATACAGAAGTGTCTAGAAGACAAGAGTAAACATCACCATCTTTCTGGTAAAGGCCAACAATAATACTTATTGATCTTGACTGGTCAGTATCTTGGCTTAATAAGAAAAAACATTGCTACAACATTGGTGATTTGCGTGAGTGATTTACAAAATAACTGTTCTCTTAGAATGCCTTTTTTTTACCCCTTTTCCATAAGTTAGCAACTACAGAGCTACTTCCCTGAGCGAAGACTTCCAAATGCACAAAAATGTAGCACCACTAACAAAAGTCATATAGTTTAATTTATTTACAATCTGATAAATGTGTATTCCTAGCAATCTTGGCACTCACATGTACCCTTTTTAAAAACTTTGTTCCTATTTCAATACTACAGTACAGTTATTCAGACCTACGCTATATTTTAATCAAAGTATCATGCCAATTTGTCTTTATCAAATTCTTTTCCAATCTTTAAGGCAGTGCTATTGAGAGAAACTGACTGCATATTACAAATAATGTTAACAACTACTCCTCTGGGAGGTGTCACTAACCCACTGTTTATAACCTCAGAGTCCAACTCTTCAGGAAGAATAAGCAGGACACTGCTTGCACCCACTGCTCCACCAGTATGGGAGATGTAGTGTCGCTGCTGTCGGCAAAAGCCATATTCTTGCTGTTTCTCCACAACAACCCAACCCATTGCATATTTACCATCCTTATCCCACGATGCTTCAGTGTTTGGCACTGGGGTCCACATCATTGTAATAGTATCTGGTTTGAGGTAGCCAGGAAGAAGTTTGTTGGTATAGTTTTTAAACTGTCCAACTTGATAACTGTACAGCAAGGCATTTCCAAATTTCAGGAGGTCACCTGCTGAAGAAAGAAAGCCGCCACCCGCCCACTTGTAGGAGTTGTCCACATAGGGTGCATTTACCAGCCGTCCTTTTTTGTTGCAAACATAACACCTAGAATTAAACAAGCAAGTTTTAATTGTCACCCTTAAATATAATGGAAATAATAATCTTTTAAATTTCTAGGTTATAATAAAAACAAAACAGTAATGAGATGGCACACACTCAAGACACTGTGCAATTGAGTCCAATTTTAATACTGGGAGTTGTAATTGCCATGAACTAGATACTAGTTCAACATGCTGGATTTCTGGTGCCATGGAGTTTACAGCTACCAGAGATTAAAAACAGCTTGAGAACTCAGGATACAAAAACACACCAAAGCTTGCTCACCTTCCACAAGCACAGAAAACCCTAAGGCAGTAGAGCATAGTTCTGCAGCCCAGGAAGAAAACGACAGAGAAGTAATGAAGTAAGAGTCTGTAGGGCAATGTAGGAGATTGGTTAGGGGAAGGATAAAGTATGTGGCTTGTAGTTCAATGGCCAATAGATGGCTAAATACATATGTGTGCATAAAGGCAGTAAATCCACAGTGACAGTAAATTCTGCTAAAATGGATCTCAGGACTCTTGCTCTGATAATCTGACCCAGTGGGTGCTATTTGTCCCCAAGAGCATGTGTTTCATAACAGACAAAAGGACAGTGAGTACTAAACTTTGTTCAACATCAGCGTGCTCCATACACTGCAAACTCACTTTAGGGATGCATTTAAAATGACTAAAACCCAAGTTCCAATCACCTTCAGAGTTTGCAATCCACAAAAGTAAGTCACACCAAATGTACCATGCCTAGGCTTAGCAATACTGATAGAAGCATGTCATGGACCTGCCTGAAGCTGGGGGGGGGAGGGGTCCTGTGAAGTGAGCATGCCTAATTCAAAGTCCAATTAATATTGGACTCATGATGGCCTGTCTGGGCCTCACATGCCACAAAATAAATCAAAAGTGTCTCACTGATCTAAAAGAAGAGCGGTCAGAATTAGCCCCTGACAAAGCCTGGTTTTGTGGGCTAAGGCAGAGTGAAGAGCCATTCCTCTGCTTCACCCCAACTGCCATCTAATAGCAGCCACTCCTTATCATCTGACCTGCTGATCCCTGATTGGCCTTTGCCTGCTCCCTGCCCTTCTAGCTGCTAGAGGACTACAACTTGCTGGTTCCGCCAGCAGCTGACTGTGGGAGGCCTTTCTAAACAACTGGAAGTCCAAACTCATTGCCCTTCTTTTCCTAGGGCAGGTTGTACCAAGTAGTGAGGTCTCTGGCGGTGGGCAGCAAATGCCTGATACACCCTATCACAGAGAGTTATAAAGTTATAGATTAAAAGAAACTCCTGAACAGCACCAGCCAGAGAATTAGCCAGCTGCAAACAGAAGCAGTTGCAGCAGGTATTCAGCCACAGTGGAAGACCATCAAAGTCCTTGCAGCTGTTTGTACTCTAGACATTCTCTTCCCTGTGTTGATTGTTTGCTCCAACCCTCCGCACCCATGCCTCCCTCCATCTGCCTTTCATGTTCCTTTTATCCTTCCCAGCAATTTTCTCCTCCCTTCCTTTGCATTTCCATTTAACTGATCTCCTAACAAATCCCCAACAAAACATTTAAAGAAACCCAATCCCTTCACCGCCCTCCCCCTCAAAAAAATCATGGCACTAATAAGATGTTTTCAAACCATCCCTGTTCATTTGTACTTGATATCCCTTTCCCTAATGCCTTTTCACTCGTCTATTTAGGTTGTAAGCTCGTTAAGACAGGAACCATCTCTCTAGGTATGTTCAGTGAGTGCCTAGCACAAACTATTCTCAGTTAGCCTCTAAATTCTATTGTAATACAAATAAATAATAAGAATTTAAACCTAGAACTTTAAAATAGAGCTGAAAGCCTACTGTAAAGGCCAAGATATAGAAGCAACAAGGAAATCTGGAAATAGCCCTGTGAGTAAATGTTACTCTGTTACCCAGGGTTTTCAGAACCCAAAGCAGTGGTAACTTAACTGTTTCACTCCGGGTGGTGTCAGAAATAAATCAATGGGAACACAGTGCTTCCGGCTGATGAAAGACCAATACAATTAAGCATGCTCTTATCTAAAACTATAATTTATTAGATTAAAATCACACACAGACACAAGTAATAGGTTTAGAACATCCCAATTAATTACCTAGAATCTGAGATGGTATTGAGTAATTAACTAGTGGTCTGCAATGGCTAGTAGCTTCCCCACCAAGGAGCATGGTGTCAGGAAAAAGTCTTTCAGGAAAGCTTCAGACAACTGCTCCAAAGTACACTATTATCTAATCTTTTTAGAACTAACTTTTATAAAACACATAGCCCATAGTGACTCCTACTTCTAACTTCACCTCTTCTAACTTCAATAAATTACTCATCCACAAACATTCCTAACAATCTTAATCATAATAAACTTCTATATCAAAGGTGCCCAAACTCAAGATCTCCATCCACTTATTTTCTTTCAGTCTCAATTTGTTAACTCTCTTCTTCTCCCCTCCTCCCATTCTGATTAGCAGAAACTGCAAGCCTGCAGCTAGTTTTGACCTTGCCTCCAGAAGCCCTACTTGTTCAAATTAATCAACTATATTTTATTAATTCATGGTGGCTGAATGCACACAATAAGGTTGCAAATTAGCTTGATCAAAATCTGGGGTACACCCTCCCAAATTTGGGGCAACATTTTCGCTGTTTTTTCTTACGCAACCTCTTATCAGAAAAGGAAATTAACCTATCAGACATGTAGGCATTCTCTAGCCTGCTGGGAAAAGCTAAACAGAGCTGAGAAAGGCTGTTTTTGAGGGTGTCACAAGATTTTCCTGCCTGAAGACTACAGACCAGACAACCTCATACAACATGACTAAACATCCCCCAAAATGAGCATGTGGGAGCAGATCTGAATGTGACCCCCAAGGATTGAGACTAGAATCTGAACTCACCCATGAGAATGCATAGACCAAAATGTCCAGTGGCCACCTCGGGCAATACAAGTATCCACAGAGAATTTTACAGGTTATGTGCAAATGGACTGAACTGAACTACTAATTTTTTGTAGCAGTTTGTACTGATTGCCGCCACTGATCAGTTGTTGAATAGTTTGTAATGCCCCACGCCTCCCGTCTGAACACTCCATTCTGGTTTCTTCTCTTTTTAAGGTCCATGAGATTCCTTCCCATAGTACTGGGCCAGCTCTGGCTGATATTACACCCCAGCATGCTCAATTCTTGAGATAGATAAAGTGGGTGAGGTAATGTCTTTTTTTCCTGGGACTGATACAGCTACAACACCGCATACAATTCTTGTCATGTTAATACTACCACAGAATCAGCAGAGGGGATCAGGTACATACTTTTTTTAAGCTGTATGATATGGTTCTGACAAGTTACTTTTACAGCAGAAGAAAAATAAATTAATTACATGTAAAAAGATGATGTATTGCAAAACTAAAGAACAATGGGAAAGGGCACTGTTACACAAATTCAGGAGGCAGAGAACCAAAAAAAAGTAATTGGTTCAATCTGCTGCTGTTTTTCAGTCTCATTATAGGGCTATTCGGAGTATACTGCTAAGATCAAAGAATTAGGTGACCTACACCTAAAACTTAGGTCGACCGAGTTACGTCCATCAGGGATGTAAACAATTCACACCCCTGAGAGACATAGTTAAACTGACCTATGCCCCAATATAGACACCGCTAGGTTGATGGAAGAATTCTTCTATTGACCAAGCTACCACTTTGTGAGGGAGCGGATTTACTACAGCTATGGAAAAAACCCTTCCACTGCTGTACCAAGTGTCTACACTACAGCTTTAGAACGGTGCAGCGGCAGTGCTGCAGCTGTGCCACTGTAATGCTTGTAGTATAGACTTGCCTTAGAGAAATAAGGGATGTGACAGAATCATTAGGTTATCCAATGCATCTCCCTTGCCAGTGCAGGACTGCTCCTCAGACTATGTTCACTAGCATTTTGCCTAGCTTTAAGTGTTTCAGGTGATAGGGCTCCCACTAGTTCCTTTGGGAGACTGTTCTACAGCCTAATATAATTATCTTAACTGGTTTAATCAAGAGCAGCCACAAACCAGAGGAAAGTAACAGGAAACCTTCTGTACTTTTTCTGACAAGCAGTGTTACTGCAGAACAAAACCAAAAGCGATCCACATGCAATGCTAGACAGGTGAGACACCTCCCACCGCAGGCCAGAAGGCACAACAAATAATACTGGGTGCGAGAGGCTCCAACCACTAAGAGTACAGGCTGTAATTATGATGGTGCTGCATCAAGTTCTTTGGGAAATACTGTGCCTGATGTCTGCACCAAAGAAAATGAATGACCTGAACTTTCATAAATAAATCAGAGTAGGAACACAGAATGCGAGTGTGTGTATGAAGGGAACCTCTCCATTGTGACCAAATAATTGGAAAGATGTAAGATGGAATATGTGGAATCTCAAAGCTATGTTAGAAGGGTAAGAATCATTTCATGCCGATGGATGGATACGCAGTGGACTACTCAGGATCCAATCAGAGAAAATGGGGTCACATTAATCTCATCCAAGGAAACATCCAAGTGTGCACTTGAATATAATCCACTCAGTGAAAGAATCATTAAAATCTGTCTTTGAGCAAAGCCAGTCAGTCTTTCCATCTAACAGGTTTACACCCTACACGAGTTGAAGACAACGTGATTAATGAATTCCATCAAGGACTACACTCACTAAAACATCAAGTAAAGATATCACCCTTGTAACTAGGGACTTGAATGTGAGCAATGGAGCTGTAGGCTCTCAAAGAAGTAATGGGAAACAATGGTCTGGGTTCACAAAGTGAGACATTTAGCTGTAGTCTGCTGCTCTAATCTAGTGGTTCGCAACCTGTCCAAACTACTGTACCCCTTTCAGGAGTCTGATTTGTCTTGTGTACCCCCAAGTTACTCCTCACTTAAAAACATACAAACTCTGACATAAAAATACAGAAGTCACAGCACACAATTACTGAAAAATTGCTTACTTTCTTATTTTTACCATATAATTATAAAATACATCAAATTGGAATATAAATATTGTACTTATATTTTAGTATATAGTATACAGAGCAGTATAAACAAATAATTGTCTATGAAATTTTAATTTGTACTGACTTGGCTAGTGCTTTTTATGTAGCCTGTTGTAAAACTAGGCAGATATCTAGATGAGCTGATGTAACCCGGAAGACCTCCTGGCTGAGAACCACTGCTCTAATCATCTGGTCATTACAAAAAACTATCTTCACCCAGCATCCTAAGTGTTTGTACACATGGAAGTCACCTGATGGTAAGACAAACAACTAAATCAGCTGTTTAATGATACAGCAACACTGAGTGTGGGCTGTGGGTCAGATTATCAGCTGTTAGCTTCAAACATAAAATTAAAACTACAAAAGACACCTCTTAACCAACCTCAGATATGCCGATGGTACGATACTCTTTGCTACAATCACCGATGCAATGAAACAAATGTAAAAAGAATTAGTAAGGAATACAGACTATTCCTGAATGCAACAAAAACAAAATTATGTACATTGACATGATGACTAAGAAAGCAGGATGGAAGCAGACATCTTGATTAACAGAAATCTGTAGCGGCAGCAGATTAATTTAATTAACTGAGATCATATATATATATCCAGCCAACGAGGCTGTTCCAAAGAAATCAGAAGACAACTAGGGATCACTTGCTCAGCTATGCCCTCCCTTAAGAAAGTACTAAAAACAGTGGCATCTTGAAATGTACAAAGGTGTGACTAGTGAAAAACCTTAATTTATTCCATAGCGATTTATGGGTGTGAATCATAGAAAGTTAATATTGTTGTTAGGAAGAAAATAAAAGCTTTGAAAATGTGGTACTGGGAAAAACTCTTGTATATCTTCTGGATGGGAAAAAAGATGAATGCAGATGTTAGAAGTATTACTGGAGAGAAGCAGATCCTGATGTTGGAAATTAACATGCAATCTTATGTATTTTGGTCTTATTAAGCATAGAGATGGAAATAACCTTGAGAAAAAAATTAGGGGAGGAATGGTGGAAGATCATCATAGCACGGGACAACCAGTGAGGAAATGGTGGATGGTTTGTGGCTGATCGTGGGAAGGTCAGCTACTGAGTGCTCAAAATTAGTGCTGGATCACGAAGGTTTAAGGCAGGGCTAGTCAACCCTAATCACCAGTAGGGTTGCCAGTCCTCCAGGAATGGCCTGAAGTCTCCAGGAATTAAAGATTAATCTTTAATTAAAGACCGTCATGCGATGAAATCTCTAGGAATATACCCAACCAAAATTGGCAACCCTAACTGTCAGCCACTTTTGAACAGATCCTGAAATCTTTTTATCTACTTGCCATCATTATTGTTGTTATTTTTATTATTTTCTCTGGAGCCTGGACCTTGACTATCCCTTGATCAAGTAATTTGGACCTTGACAAAAAATAAATTGACTACCCCTAGCTTAAGGAAATCCTGCTATAATGTCATTGATATTCAGACATGAATAAATCGGTTTACTTATTAGTGTAACTGTCTGAATGTTTACTATTCAACCCAAGTTTCTCCTTTCTTCATTTCATCTGTTTCTCCTAGTACCACCCTATCAAGGTAATGGGACTTTGGCCTACAGTGGAATGAACATCTGTAAACAGGAGGTATTCCAGAACCACTTCTTAAGACATGCAACGATCTTGCACAAGATGAAGACTTTGGAAATCACCACTGAGAACTACAAACTGGGATGATCTATCAGCAACAATGGAAAAGAGCCACTCTTGAATTGTGTCTCAATAACTCAAATATTTAATTGGATTATTTTACATAATATCTGAGAGGTGTAGGGTAACTATTTAAGAAACGAACAAGAACTGATTTAAGCTTTGCCACGGACTTATTATGACACTTAACTGCTCTAACATTCCTTATCTACAATAGTGATAATACCTCTCAGAGGTTTTTCAGTTTACTTCAGTGCTATTGAATTAGATCATAAATATCATGAAATAAGCCACAGGGTGGCAGAGTTTTATAGTTTGAGAGCTATCACTACCATGCATCTGATGAAGTGAGCTGTAGCTCACAAAAGCTTATGCTCAAATAAATTTGTTAGTTAGTCTCTAAGGTGCCACAAGTACTCCTTTTCTTTTTGCGAATTCAGGATACTGCACCTTAAAAAAAAAAAAAAAAAAAGTGGGAATTTTTCTCCAGAATCTAAAAATTAAATCTTGGGTTTAATGATTTCTTTTTTTATACAGTTCCCCAGAATTCATGTGGGCCCTCCCCAGATTTGGACTTTCTAGCTGCAGAACTATTCAGCTAGCTGAAGGTACACGAGTTAAACAAGAAAATACACCAAACTATTTTTGACACAGAGCTGTTCTTCAGGTCTGTGAAGGACACTCAGGCCTGGTCTACACTACAGAGTTAGATCAATGCAAGAAAGCTTCCACTGACCTAACTCTGTAAGCGTCTACACTAAAATGTCGCTCCTGCCGATGTATTTTGCCCACTATGCCAATTTAACTCCACCCCTGCAAGAGGCGTAGCTCTTAGGTTTACATAGTTAGGGCGACAGTATCAGTGCACACAGTGTGTTAGTAAAACTTTAGTGGCTTCCAGGTCGTGTCCCACAATGACCCATGTGACCGCTCTCGTCACTGTTTTGAACTCCACTGCCCTGTGGCCAGATATGCAGGTACATGCCCCTCCCCTTTTAAAGCCCCATGAATTTTTGAACTTCCATTTCCTGTTTGCTTGGCTATGGAGAGCTCACAGAGCAAATACTCAGTTGACCATGTCTGCTCCATGTCTTGCCAGGATTACACAGGAAGTGGTTATCTCCTGGGTCTGTAAGAAGCAGCAGCTGTGCAGGGACAGCTCTGATCCAGATGCAAAAACATCAATATCTATGAGCAGATCGTTCAGGACATAGAGGAGACAGGCTACAACAGGCACATGCAGCAGTGCTGCAGGAAAGTCAAAGAGCTGCAGCTGCAGGCATACCAGAAGGCAAGAGAGGCTAACAGTCGCTCTGGTGCACAGCCGCAGACATGCCATTTTTACAAGGAGCTGCATGCCATCCTCTGAAGTGACAGCCCCCCCGTCCCCGTCCCCCCCAAGGGCCCTGTGTATACTTTGGAGGACTCAGTCACAGGCCACCAGAGTGAACCCTGAGGATGTGTTTGATTCCAGAGCAGTCAAGCCAGTCCCTAGAATCCAGCACAGGCGAGCCTGATGAAGGGGAAGGAACCTCTGGTTAAGTATGTACTTTGCTTTGATCTTGCAGGGACACATCTGTTCATTTACTCTTTTTTTAATCAGGCAAGAAGAGGCAGCGAAATAACAGATAGCAACTCCACCTCTATCTACTTCTCATTCCTCCATACAGTTATGCAGAAGGGTGCCTTAAGAATGATTTGTGTGCACTGAGATGTCCTGTGAACCCTCCAGAGAGATTCTGAGGAAACTTTCCTGAAGGTAGTTTGCAATCCTCTGCTGAAAGTTTCTAGGGATAGCTGCCTTATTTCTTCTGCCACGGTCAGATACTTTTCCGTACCATTCAGCAATTCCTTCAGCAGGCACCACTGCAGCACACTGGCAAGCAGCATATATGGATGTGATCTGCAGTCAGATGCATGCAGGAGTTGTTCCCTTTCAGCCTCCATTACCCTCAAGAGTGAGGGATCAGCTAAAATCACCACTGTCTATGGAAAACGGTGCCAGTATTCAGTTCAATTGCCCTATCCACATTTACCCCTTTCTTCCCCGGGCTGTACTCACCATGGTTAGGACTGCTGCCATGCTCTATGAATCCCAAGCAGAAGTGATAATGTAGTGCTTGTAACTTGTATAGATCAAAGGTAGTGAATACATTCACAATAGGACCTCTGTGCACTGTATTTTTTGCAGCTGGAAATGTAGTCTTGAGGATCTCTCCAGTCACACCAGCGGAGCAGCTCAGTCAGATAAGGAGAAGAAGAAAGGGGATGCAGGACAACATGGTCCAAGAGATCCTGCAAGCCTTTGGTGCTGCAGACACTAAGCAGAGGGCTCACAGGATCATGCTTATGGACAGAATGTACAGGCATAAATGTACATGTGGACAGGAGAAAAGCGCAGGAAAAGGAGAGTGACATGCAGCAGGAGATGCTACCGCTTTTCAAGTGGCAATCAGATATGCTGGACAGTCTTGTTGACCTTCAGGTTCAACAGATCCTTGCTTGCCTCCCTCTGCAGCCCATATAGACCTGCATTACAGAACCTCCCTACACCCCTTGCATTCCAGGTGGCATTTGGGGCCCCTGCACTACCCCTACCACTCCACCATAGGGGAGAGTACAGACAATCAGGGCCATATATACCAACTGTGTCTCTGTAGGTCTTTGAGAAATGGAAATGACTGTTCTTTCCCCTTCAAAGGTTCTTTTCCTGTATTTATCAAGTTTCATTCAGTTATAAATATATGTTTGTTTACATGTGTTTGGAATAAAAGTCTATTTATGGAAACTTAATTCATCTTTATTAGTTCACAACATATGCTGGCTGGGGCTGACATCATTCACAGCTAATATCAACAGGTGCATCTGCTATGCTATATTACTACACACACAACACTCATTACAAGGTTCATACTGGGGTGCAAACTCCCCCCCACGTCCCCCATGCCAGGCACATCACACAATAGCAACGCACATTACTGTGACTCATTATTAAAATGGTCTTTCAAAGCTTCCCTGAGCTGCATAGCTCCCCACTGAGCTCTTCTTATAGCCCCGATACCTGGCTGCTCAAAAAAAATCAGCAGACAGCCATTCCACCTCTACTCCAGTGGAAACTTCTCCCCCTTTGCCTCAGAGATATTATGAAGATCACAGCAGGCAGCTATAAGCACTGGGATCCTTTTTTCACAGAGGTCTACTCTTGTGAGTGGACAGTGCCAGCCACTTTTCAAGTGTCCAGAGGCACATTCAGCTATCATTCTGCACCTGCTAAGCCTGTGGTTGAAGTGCTCCTTGCTGCTGTCAAGGTGTCCAATGTACGACTTCATAAGCCACAGGACTACGGAGAACACTGGGTCTCCCAGGATCACTATTGACATTTCAACATCCCCAAAGGTAATCCTCTGGTTTGGAAAGAAAGTCCCTGCTTTCAGCTTTCTGAATAGGCCTGCGTTCTTAAAGATGCACGCGTCATGCACCTTCTCTTACCATCCCGCATTGATGGCGGTAAAATGCCCCCAATGATCCACCAGCACTTGCAAAACCATAGAAAAGTAGCCCTTTCTATTGATGTACTCTGTGGCAAGGTGGCCTGCTGCCACAATAGGGATATGCATGCCATCTATCCCCCTACCACAGTTCAGGAACTCCACTGCTGCAAAACCATCCACTATGTCCTGCACATTGCCCAGAATCATAGTCCTTCATAGTAGGATGCGATTAAAGGCCCTACACACTTGCATCATAGCAACCCCCACAGTGGATTTCCCAACTCAAAATTGATTCCCAATTGATCAGTAGCAATCTGGCATTGCAAGCTTCCACACAGCGATTCCACTCGCTTCTTCACTGCAAGTGCAGCTCTCATTTTGGAGTTGCTGCACCAAAGGGCTTGGATGAGCTCCACACACAGTTTCAGGAATGCGGCCTTGTGCATCCAAAAATTCTGCAGCCATTGCTCGTCATCCTATACCTGCAACTATGCGATCCCATCAGTTAGTGCTTGTTTCTCAGGCCCAGACTGCTGCTACACCATCTGACCAACCACCATCTTGAATTGTTTCTTTCCATGGCGCACAGCAAGCCAGCCTGCATGGAATTGTCATCTTCCCCACGGCTCTGCATATACTGCAGAAACAGGTGCGTTGTGCTCACAATCCTCATTACAATAGCGCAGAGCTGTGCAGGATCCATGCTTCTCACAGAGATGGAAGACACTGATTTGCACAGCTTTTGAAAAAGGCATAAAATGTTATGGGATGCAGATAACATTATGGGATGGAGAAAACTGCATCATGGGATGTTGAAGCCATGTTCCCAGTCACGTCTGTGAGACTTGTTTGCCCCCTAAGGCATTACAAACCCTTCCCAAAACATCCTGAGCTAGATAGTGGTGAATTGCACAACAGAATACCTATCCAGGGTGCACTGCTGCCTGCATCGATGCAAGTGAGGACACACGCTGCCGACACAAAAAGGACTATAATGTGGACATGCAAAGGGGATTTAATTACTATGGCGGCTCAGCAGTTTTACATGAGTTACCTCTGCTTTCTGTTTCAGTACTCAATGAAATTGTCTTGCTTTCTAAACAAAAAACAAAAAAACAAACAAACAAGTCAGGGCAGAGCTGATCTTGCCTGCTCACCAAGTTGACTCACTACTGGTGAGATCACTTTCAAAACAGTATTTTTCATGCTTTTGGAAAAAAAAAAAAAGACTTAAGTAACCAACCAGCCAGGGAAAGATTATGAAAACACAGGAAGTAAAAAATGATACAATGATAAAATAATAAAGTTACTAAAATGAAATAAAAAAGGGACAAAAAAAAGTGGAAGGGAAAGAAAGGAAGAGAAAAGAGAGTTTAGGAAGACATTTCAAATTAATTAACTTTCACTTTGAATAGTTGAATGTGGTAACTTGGAAGTGAAAATAGTTGTGCAGATGAAGTAGTTTCCAGCAAAGCTGGGAATACAGGAGCCAAGAAAGAACAAATCTAAGGAGAAGCAGCAAATAAATTCTTTCACAGTTTAAGTGGAAAAATGGAGCCCGCATTTTGGCATAAAACCCCCACCCTCTAAGTAAAAATAGAGGCCTGTTAGTTGATTAGTCTTAGTAGTTCTTATACTTTACCCTGCAAAGCCCTGGCTAGTGGTCTGCAGAATGAAATATTTTGAAAGTCAATAATAATAGGGCCTTGGGGTACTGAGAAGGGTGATAGACTACTAGGGAAGCTCTCTTATAAACAGATCAGCAGAATAAAGAGATTGGAAAAATTCTGGTTTAACTTTAGAAGACAGCCAGAGTAGTATTGATCAGATGCAACACTTACCTACATGTAAAATTACCTGGGGTGGAAAAGAAGAATGGTTGGCCAAGGCTTGCATTCACCACCCTTCCCCACAATACTAGATATGCACGCTGTTACCTTATGTTTTGTCAACTCAAAAAACTAAAGTCTCATCACTAGTGCCCCCCCCCCCAAAAAAAAACAAAAAAAACCCCACCACACTAAAACCAAAGGGCCTGATCTCGCCAGTTGCTAACCAACCTGCTACCCTCAAAGTGCTCAGCTGGAGTTGCAGCATGCTCAGCAACTGGCAAGATCAGTCCATTATAACTACATTCATGATCGCAGTGGCTCACCGACTTACAGTTAATTTGCCACTACTGTATTGAAGCTTAGCCAAGCACATCTTTTAGGAAAGAAGTGGTTTTATATTTTGCTACACCTTGAGAATTGATGGAAGTTACTTAAGCAAGTGAAATAAGCGAGTTTCCCAAGAACAGATAAATTGGCCATGCAGTGTGACCAATTTCCTTAACACATTATTTTCTCCTCCTCCATCAAAGCAATGAAATACATTAGGAAAAATAATTTTTATAAGTTGAGCAATAGGAGCGTTGCCACATACATAAACAAACATTCTAACTACACATACTACCACCAGCTAGTGATGTGATTATGGTTATTATCCATATTATTTTATCACCGTCTGCAATTTGTTCTAATGTGCATTTGTAAAGGGGCTGCAAAATTCAGATCACAATATTGTAAATTAAAAAAAAACAAAAAACTAATGTCTGAAGCAGTAATACCAATACACTAGTCCATGTATACACATTTGAATTAAAACGTAACAAACTTGTATAAATCTTGAACTTGAATTACATATCTTTTCATAGGAGTACTATTTCCACTGCTTTAGAGTTAACCAAAAAAAAAAGTTAACTTGGATAACCATTCTCCATTAAGAACACAAAGTATTTTTTCCAACAGAGGAAATCTGAAAGCTGCATATCAAACTCAGATACCCATGAGGCTTTTCCATAATCTGCTCATGATACTCAGTCAGAATCCTCGTCCCGTGCCAAAATTTAACAGCTGAATCAACAAATCTCAAGTTCAGTGCTTGTGGGTGATTTTTGTGACTAGGTAACTCAGTAAAATAAGATTGGTGAGGGAAGCAGCAAGAACGACTCTAACCCATTAAATAGGAACGCATACAAATTCCTCCTTAACGTTCTTAAAAGCTGCCAAAATGGCAAACTATTAAAAGGTTCTTTTAGATATGGATATTTATAAGTGTTCTGGTGCTGTCATTGGCATTTAAAGAGAGTCTAATTTATAAATAACTGTGGAATAATATAGTATTCTATTAGTAACAGTATATTACTGTTCCATGAAACGTTTTGGAGGTAATTTTAGAAGCATATCGTGGAGTCTACATACTTTACAATTAAACCCCTCAATTTTTTTTTTCCAGTTTAAGCAATATTGCAATCAAAGATTTTGTAAACTTAAGTCCATAAGTATTTTATCAACTATAATGGATTTTGAGTCTAAAAAGAAATTTATTTTCTTTATAACTGGTGTTCAGGTTCTATGAACATACTCTCAGTACATATAATAGAAGCCTGATAAAGAACTTGAAATCATTCTTTATGATATGTAGGTTCAAGTGACATAGGCAGATTAAAGATTTCAAATAAATGAAAAAAGAGGAGATTCGAGAAATCTTCTAACGTACATTTTTGGAGAGCAATTAAAATGAACAATTAAAGAAATTGATGCAACTATCTCCACTATAACAAGATTTTATTGTTTATACTCTTATAGAAATAATTGTAGCAGTATTTTGGGGGTTATTATATCCTTATTTTCCCTTCACTTCCTCACCCAACTGAACTAAACAAATGTGAATTTCAGAATTCCTACCTCTCCCTTCTTAAAATACATACTCTCACAATAGGAAACAAGTGTGATCAATCCTTAAACATTAGGACTTGAAAATAAATTTGAACTTATGGAATCAATATTGCAATACTAGGGCAGCAATTAATCACAGTTAACTCATGTGAAAAAAAATTAATTGCAATAAAAATTAATTGCAATTTTAATCGCACTGTCAAACAATAGAATACTAATTGAAATGTATTCAATATTTTTGATGTTTTTCTACATTTTCAAATCTATGAATTTCAATTACAACACAGAATACGAAGTGTACAGTGCTCAATTTACATTATTTTTTATCAAATATTTGCATTGTAAAAATGAACAGTACTTTTCAATTCACCTCACACAAGGACTGTAGTGCAATCTCTACTGTGAAAGCGCAACTTACAAATGTAGACTTTTTTTGTTACATAACTGCACTAAAAATCAATGTAAAACTTGAGAGTCTACAAGTCCACTCAGTCCTACGTCCTGTGCAGCCAATCGTTAAGAGAAACAAGTTTGCCTATATTTACAGGAGATAATGCTTCTGATTTACAATGTCACCTGAAAGTGTGACCGATATTCGCATGACACTTTTGTAGCTGGCATTACAAGGTATTTATGTGCCAGATATAAAAAAGCTAAACATTCGTGTGCCCCTTCATGCTTTGGCACCATTCCAGAGGACATGCTTCCATGTTGATGACACTCATTTAAAAAAAAAAAAAAAAAAAAGAGAACTGTATGTCTCCTGCTCAGTGTTGTACCCACATTCTGCCATATTTCATGTTATAGCAGTCTCGGACGATGATCCGGCACATGCTGTTAGTTTTAAGAACACTTTCACTGCAGATTTGACAAAACGCAAAGAAGGTACCAATGTGAGATTTCGAACGATAGCTACAGCACTCGACCCAAGGTTTAAGAATCTGAAGTGCCTTCCAAAATCTGAGAGGGATTTGGTGCGGGGCATGCTTTCAGATGTCTTAAAAGACCAACACTCCAATACGAAAACTACAGAACCTAAACCACCAAAAAAGAAAATCAACCTTCTGCTGGTGACATCCGAGTCAGATGATAAAAATGAACATGCATTGGTCTGCTCTGCTTTGGATAATTATCGAGCAGAACCCATCATCAGCATGAATGCATGTCCTCTGGAATGGTGGTTGAAGCATGCAGGAACAGATGAATCTTTAGTGCATCTGGCACATATATATCTTGCAATGCCGGCTAAAACTGTGCCATGGGAAAGCCTGTTCTCACTTTAAGGGGATACTGTAAACAAGAAGCAGGCAGCATTATCTCCTGCAAATGTAAACAAACTTGTTTGTCTGAGCGACTTGCTGAAAAAGAAGTAGGACTGAGTGGACTTGTAGGCTCTAAAGTTTTACGATTTTTTAGTGCAGGGGTTTTTTTTTTTGTTTTGTTTTACACAACTCTACATTTGTAAGTTCAACTTTCATGATAAAGAGATTGCACTACAGTACTTGTATTAAGTGAATTGAAAGATACTATTTTTTACAGTGAAAATATTTATAATAAAAATATAAAGTGAGCACTGTACACTTTGTATTCTGTGTTGTAATTGAAATCAATATATTTGAAATAGTGGAAAACATCCAAAAATATTTATATAAATGGTATTTTATTAACAGCGCGATTAATCACAATTAATTTTTCTAATTGCCCTACATAATGCCATTGTTCCAGCCAGATGATTAAGAATTTTAAACAAATCATTTCATCTTTAAATTAGCTTTTAAAACACACATCAATCAACAGTGAAGAACTTGAGCAAGCAGTTGCCAGCATAGAAATACAGGGTGCAATTTCATTCTTATTTACCTTGCTCTATTGTATATCATTGATTCATTGTCATCCAACACAGTTGCCAGCATATCCAAGTCATGAAACATTTGCAGCATGTAGTCTGTAAATTTACATCCTGAAGCTCTCTCCACCACAGCACTCAGAAGGGTAAAGCCATAAGTCGAATACAAAAACTGGCTTCCTGGGGGGGGGGGGGGGGGGGGAAATGGAAAGAGAGAAAAAAAAAAAGACAGGTTATTTACATACCACTTGAATGAAAAGTTTGTTTGTTTCCATCTGCAATCTTTTCTTATGAAGTTTCCTATTCAACAAATAAAGTTTTTACACAGGGATCTGTATGCAACTTTGTCAGAACACACTTATTCCCAATACATCTTATGCCATCACACTATATCAATATTAGATTCTCCACAGTGTAATCAGAAACAAAGAATTAAAAATTATTATTCTCTTTTCTATGTTAACTCTACACAGAAATATAGCATCAACCAAATTCTACTCATGTGATTAGGAAGACCTGCATTTATTTTGTTCTTTTTAATAGCTGCTATTCAAATACCCATACTCACCAGAAGACAAACTAATAAATAAGATTTAAGTATGTAACAGTGATAGATAAAACTTTAAGGGTAAAAATAAGGTAAATGCAATTAAAAGCCATGCATGGCACTGAATAGTCAACCAAGGAAGTCTTATTTAATCTATGTTAAAATTTAAAATAAAATAAAGACCCAGAACATAACCATAGGAATTGATATAGAGGATATAGACAAAGGTCTAGTTACTCCACTATCCTGTCTCCAACACCACATACCTCACATGTATGTGCAAGAAACCCAGAGTAGGCAAATGTAGAGCAATCTGACCCCCATGTTAGGTCTCCTCCTAATCTCTGTTAGAGACTGGCAAAGCCCTGAAAGCATGAGGTTTAATGTCATTAATCTTGTGGAAAGTTAGTTTTGGATAGTTTTATTATCCATATAAACAGAAAAATTTTAAAAAATAATTGGATACGTTCTTGGCCTCAAGGACCGTGGCAATGAATTCCACCATTTAGTTACACATTGTGTGAAAAAATATTTCCTTCTATTGGTTTTGAATTTCCCACTAATGAAATTTCATTCAGTGTACCCTTTTTCTTGTGTTATGAAATGGGCAAAGAAGTTCCTGATCTACCCTCCCTATATTGTTTATACTTTTGTCCCCTCTTATTCATCTTCTTTCTAAAATAAACAATTCCAATCTTTTCTATCTTGTTTAATAAGAGAGTTTTTCCACACCCTTTATCATCCTTAGTGCTCTTCTTTGAATCCTCTAGTTCTGCAATATCCTTTTAGAAATGTGGTGACCACCCCTACACACAGTATTCTAGATAAGGCCACACCATTGATTTATATAGAGGAATTATAATATTTCAACAACCCTTTCCTTATGCAACCTAACATTTTGTTTACCTTTTTGACTGCAGCAACACGTTGAGCAAAAGTTTTCACAGTGCCATCTACAACGATGCCCAAGTCCCTGTCTTGAATTGGTACAATTTATAGGGTTCTAAACTACTGTATGAGTAGTTTAATTTTCTCACTCCAAACGGCATTACCGTGCGTTTATCAGCACTGAATTTCATTTGCCATCATGTTGCTTGTTCACCTAGCTTGTTTAAGACTCTGAAGTTCCTCACTGTTCTCTCTGGCCTTGACTAACTTAACTTGCGCAAAAAGAAAAGGAGTACTTGTGGCACCTTAGAGACTACTACTTTTCTTTTTGCGAATACAGACTAACACGGCTGCTACTCTGAAACCTAACTTAACTTTGTTATCTTCAAATTTTGCTACCTCACTACTCAATCTCCATTTCCATATAATTTAAATAATTATAAAAAACACTACAAAATCTAGTAGGAATTTGTGAGTCACTCTGTAATTAGCCTTTGGCAATTTGAAAATTTAGTATTTAATTTTCCTTGTTTTCTGTTTCTTAACCAGTTCTTGATCCACTGATTAAAACAACTTGTTTGGTTGCTTACCTACCCTAAAAAAAAAACACTCATGCTGTTGTAGGAAGAAGAGGCAAGAGAGCCAAAGAAAACGTCAATTAAGAAAAAAGACTTATGGGAAAAGATTGATTTGACTGATCTTACAAGTTCTCCATATTGAAATTCAATCAAAGGTCATGTGTGTGTTACAGTGAGTCAGCTAACAAATTTACAATATACCTTAACCTTTCTAATTCAATAGGCAAATTTTGTAGCATATGGAACTATTTTGAAAAAACTCACTTGAATCTATTTCTACCTACTCTCCAGGACTCTTTATATTCCATCTAAGGGCTTATCTACACAATTTTTCTACCTCTTTATCAGTCTACAAACTGATAGTTAAGGCTGTGCAACTCCTAGTGTGAATGTAGTTATACTAGTAGAAGGTGTGCTTATAATCAGTACAGTTTATTTCTGAAACTATGAAAAATAAGTTACTCTGAGATAAGCACCTTTAGAGCGATATAATTGTATACATACCAGGGGGTTGTACTAATGTAACTATATTCAGTAAGTTTCCCAATTTTTTTTTTTTAAATCCTTTGCAGGGCATATTTAAAGTGACCAGATAGTTAGAACATGGCTTGAACACTCTTTTGAGGCTCTCATTGGATAACAGGAAAATGAATCTTCTGGTTTCATCTCAGTAAAGTCTCAATCCCACATAATGTAACCAGACAAACTACAATCTGACGTATACTAAAAATCTAGAACTTAAAGAAAAATACTAACTTTTGATCAAACAGAATAGAATCTCACCTGGTTTAAAGAATAAAGGATCATTTTTAAATATTTTCAATGAATCAATCACATTTTCAAATTTTTCTTTCAAATAATACTCTTCATGTTCAAATTCCTTTGTTCTCTTGACAGGTTTTAAATTTCGGCCTTTAGCTTCACCATGCTGTTCTGACTTAGCTTCAGCAAAGTCATTTTTTTCGGTGTCTTTATCTTCTTTTTCTTTCAGTTCCTTCTCCTGGTTAGATTTTTTTACATCTTGCATTAGTTTAAGAGTTTTATTGGCCTTTTCCTTCTGTTCCTTTACTTTTGTAATATCCTTCTCATAGTGACGAATTCCACTTAAATGTGAAACTAACAATCTTGTGGTAATGGTGACCTAGTTTAAAAGAAGAAGATTAAGTGCATGCTTGCTTAATGAAAGATACTATACAAGGTGAACTTTTATTTCTACAATTTATATATTGGTATGTTACGAAAAAATGAAGAAATAAGAATTCCTAGCCATTCTTTCTATTGTAAAGCCAGTGAGAAAAAATATTTAAATATTAGTCTGAAGATAGAAAATTTCCAACATTCCTTTTTTCAGTAGCATGTATTGCTTCCTGCCCCTACTTTTTTTAACTTATGTGTGGTGCACAACATGCATAAAGCTGTGTGCACTTGAACCATGTAGGTGGATAGTGAAGGTATGGGACAGACATGAAACTCAGACAACCAACAATGGTTACAGAACAAACTGTCCCCATTACCTTTTCACCTTCATATTCTTTTTCTGGAAACTCAGGAACATATTTCTGCACTGGAGCATCTAAATCCAGTTTTCCTTCTTCCCACAGTTTAGCAACAGCCATCATTGTAAGACACTTGCTAATACTCGCAATTCGCATAATTGTCTCTGGTTTACAGATTACACGGTTCTCTACATCAGCATAACCCAGACCTTTAGGAAGAATAAAAGGTCACTGTTAGTGGGTTTACATATATAGAGAGAATTTTTTGAGATTTTACAATGTTCACAAACTTTAAGAAGTTTACCAGAATTCTCCAGAACATTCTGCAACATCCAAGTAAAACAAAGGCATGAAAGGTGCTATTTTCAAAAGTGCTCAGTGTTGACCTAACTCTGCTCCCATTGACATCAACAACAGTGATTTCAATGGGAACAGAGTCAGACCATTGAAGAGCGTTTTTGAAAATACATCCTACATTACGCCTTTGAATCACACTGACTCGTGACAACATGAAACTTAAGACTAATGTAGCTTAGTGAAAAGTTAAAATTATATCTTAAGGGCAGACAAGCTTGTCTCTCTCACCAACAGAAGTTGATCCCATAATAGATATTACCTCACCCACCTGGTCTCTAATATTCTGGGACCCATACTGTTAAAACTATACTGCATTCATCCTTAAGGGCAAACATTCAGTGGAAACCATAACCTAGACTGTCAATCAAGTTAAGTGCCCCACATTCATAAATTCATATCTAAATTCTTTGAAAGAGCTACTGTGAATTACTCCTTTCAAAATACAATGCAACTTCTATACAGAGAAAATAAGATCAGTTTAAAAACAGGAAATTTACATACAACCGTACAGCATTTAACTCAATTAATAAAGCTTAACTACATAGTGGTTTAATAAATTATTTTTAACCTCTTCAGATATAGACTTAAAGAGGGCTCACATCAGAAATGAAGAAAATTCAGTAGTCTCCACCCAGTATATTTGTCCTATATCTTAGAACCACTGCATAGTAGTGTGCAATTCCACAGAGATAAGATCAGTAGTGGACTCACCAGAGTGTTATATTTCAATCTGCACTACACTGGTTAAGTTGTATATGGAACGTTGCAGTGCACTATTGGTTTATTTCTGATCTAGATACAGCACACTTGCAAAGACCAGTTTTATTAGCCATATGTGTCTATATATATAAGTGGAACACAGTCCCCTAACATGCTGCACTCTAGTGATGAGATTCTCATTAAGCACTAAAACTTGCCAAAACACAAGGAAAGGAGAAATCAGATGGGCAATATAGACTGGTCAAAGTCCTCTCCTCTAAAGGAAGCTGAAACCCAGATGTTTATGTTGTACTACTGAGAGCAGCTGCTGCACCCCTCCCCATTCAACTGTCTGCAAAAGTAGCACATCCAAGTCTAAAATCACTATGATCAGATGGGCAAGAAAGCAAATCAGGCAGAATTTTTACAGAAAACACAAATTTTGTTATTTTCCATGTTTTTCCCTTCAACCTCATGACTTCATTTTAAGATAATGGTGCTCTCCTCTGCCCTGTGGATGAAGGTGTGGGAAGAATCTATCACAACCTGCACCCCTTTATGATATTATTGCTTATTATTTGTATTACCACAGTGCCTAGGAACACCAATCATGGAGCAGGACTCAACTATGGTAGGCACTGAGAGTTCTACCACTAGCTAATATCTTTCCATGTCTCCAGAAGGAAGATTCTGCTGAAGCAGCAGAGAAGCATCAATTCCTCCTTCTCGGGTCAGCTGGTGGCACTGACAGTTTCTCTTAACACTGCTGCAAAACCTTCTCAATTGAAAAGCATAATCTGAGGAAATTTTTTTTTGTGGCAGAATTTTCACATGCCACATTTAAAAAAAACCCACCAAAAACACACTCTGTGGCAGCAAAAGGCACATGAAAAATGGAAATCAGCTTTTTGAAGGAATACCTGAAGATTCTGCCACAAACTGGCTTAAAGTGGAAAGTCTATTAGAATCTTGCTAATGAGCCTTTCAGGGACTCTATAATTGCACTTTAGCAAAGTGCATTACTGTTTGTTTCTGTTATCTTAGTTGTCTGAAACAAACATCAAAATGTTTTTGGAAAGATAAGTAAGTAGGGTCAATAAAGATCAATAAATAAGTCTTCATTGGAATTCTGTTCAGACCTATCTAGACATGTCTTTTCAGGAAGATCTACATAACCTGCAAAATAATTTACAACTATTTAAAGGATTACAGCTGTCAAATCTCAACATGTTCCCAAAGGAAGACTAAGCACCACTCCACTAGCATATGAAATATCACTGAATTGGAACCACTCAAGTTTATTCTGACCATTATGTAGACTCTCAAAGAAAGATTATGTCTAGTATATAATTGTAAAATATCAGTTGTTTCTCAAGCAAAGCCAAACACAATCAATTTAATATCTGTAGATATCAACTATTTTATTTCCACCAGCAGCTGCATAAATATGATGTAGTTCTGTCTGAAAGAGTACCTAGCACACCTAGCAGAGCGAAGGAGAACTTTGGGGGGGGGGGCGAAATGTATGACAGAATGATTGTGCACAGCAGGTATTCACTTAGATGTAGATCAGGAGAGAGTCCAAGGAAATATTCTCTTTTTTTAATTACAATATCCACCCTCTTTCATGAGTCTCCCATACTGCTTACTGGGGGGGAAAGCTCTTCTGTAAAACATCTGCAGAAAGAGTTTGGGAAAGACTTTATTAAGCAAACTTAATTTAAGCCAAGTTCAGCCTAACTCAACAGGGTGTGTACCAAGCTAAGTTTGGATTGCTAGTTATCACTTATTACAGCTAAAATCAATTATGACTGACAACAGCAAACCTCATAATTAGTTACAATGTAAGATAGACCTATGCAAGCATGACTAAAGTACATTACCTCCCTTTGGTAAGCCTCATTAAAGTCAGGCATTTTGAGCCAGTTTATAGTCAAGACCACAGACTTAAGCCTCATACTGAGGCATTTCTTTTGACACCACTCACCTTTTAGGAATTACCCTATCCCATTTTAGATCACTATTCAACTGTGCACATACTGTAATGCCTTCAGAGTGTGAAACTTGTTCCCCTCCCAGTAGTGGTATAGGCTTTTTCCTCCACACTTGTCAACATGCTTTATAAACAATCCCCCAAGAAGGTGTTTCAATTACAACCACTACTATCTTCTACAGAGATACTTTATTCTTCCCTTTACTTGAGCCCACCCCCATTTTATAGATTTTAAGGCCATAGGGACTATTATTATTTCTTGTTGTCTGTAGTTTTTAGGGCAGATTTTATAATACAGGCAGTCCTCAGACTTACAACACAATTGGTTCCTGAGAATCGCGTCATAAGTCGAAAACATTTTAACTAGAATCCCATAGGAACACTGTGGGATCGAGTGTCGTAAAGTCAGAACCGACATCAAAGTTGGAAAGGGACGTCAATTTACAAATGTCAAGTGCCGTTCTGTCGTAACTCGAATGTCAAAAAGTCAAGGACTGCCTGTACTTTATGATTGTGAAGTTAATGGACAGCACCTGGCACAAACTGAAGAACAATAATTACTTAAGATTTGTGACCCAAATGAAAAATTAATTTTAAAGAACATGAAGAACTGAGTTCTTGTATACCAACCTTCTGACCATACTTCCTTTCCATCTACAGAAACTCCAATTACTATGCCTGGGGCTCCCACTTCATCCTGTTACAAAAATACTACAATCATTAAAGGGCTCTGCTGCTTCAGAACTCAAACATACATTCTACTTTTATAGGATTTAGGATAAGCAGTGTTCCCAATAAGCACGTGATTATTGAAATTACTTTGTTTAAATACCAACTGGGCTCAGTTTGTACAAATCCCCTTTGAAAACCTGCAGATATGTCGTGCTGCTGGACAGCTACAATGAGAGTCCAATGAGTTTAAAGACTAATTTAATGCTAATTACACCAACTGCAGATAGGGAACACAACACTTTTCAAACGGAGATGCAATATGTGAGTGATATCACATGACAGTCAACACAGATCATTTTAGTGAGTCTGGGATGTTCTGATTTAAACTACTCCCTGAAGCTTCCATTCCAAATTTTCAGAAGAATCATAACATTCTATTTAGATAGTTCACACGTCTCTGTGCTCTCCCCCAGTCCTTCAAATAGTCCCCTGAGGTCACATGTATTCACTACTAAAAGATACTTTTACCACTAGTGTCTGTTAGGCCTGCACTGGTTTAATTAGCCCCTTTAAGGGCAGCCCTTCTTGAAGTAAATGAATTCAGTAACTGAAATGCACTTTCAGACCCTTCCTACAGCTCTTACATACAAGCAATGATGACATTCAGTGATTTACTGTGAAATCCTGATGTGAACAGACCAAGCAACATGACAAGCCGTACAGAAGAAAAGTACAGACACATTCCCTGGGCTGGGGAGAGATTGCACTCGTCAGGAACGAGACTCCTACCAGTGGGCTGACTGGCTGGGGTTGTTCCCCTCTCCTCCCCAGTGACCTAAACACTAGCGATTAGGTTTCACAGAGGAAGTTTTTGAAAGTGCTCAGACACACACACACACACAACACTCAGCGAAGTAGTTTAACGAACACGTTCAACTTCATAACTACATTTGTCTCAAACGTCTTCCCCCTGCAAGCGACACCTGAATTCCCACCAGGTGAGTAACGTTGCCCGGCGCCAGTCTCGCTCTGCCTGCGCACCAAAGTCCTGCAGGAGCAGCCGGTTTCTTATGATTTCTTTTTGCGCAGCGCCTAGCACGGGGCCAGGGGCTCCTTCTCCTCGCACCCTACGGTCATTGCAAGGCTCTCTGGGGCCGTGCGGCAATGCCAGCAGGCGGCGGGGGCGGAAGGGGAGCAGCAAGAAGCGATTTTAAGACAAGCAGGTCCAGCTGCGCCCTGGGAAACACGACGCCAAGGGCTACTCCTCTCCTTCCCCTCCCCCGGCCAAGGACGCCGGGCCCGCCCCTCCCCCCCAGAGGGACCCTGGCCGCGCCACCTTAATCCTCTGCAGCAGGTCCCTGCTGCTCTCGATGGCCCGGGCGAAGCCCCTGGGCGGCGGCGGCTTCACCTCTCCCGCCGCCTCCGGCCGCGGGGCCCCCTCCTGCTCGCAGCCGGCCGCCACCTTCACCCCCAGGGCGAGGCCCAGACCGACCCCCCAGCCCCAGGCGCCGGCTCCCCGCGGTGGGCACGGGCCGCTCCCCAGGCGCTGCAGCCGCTGCTGCCCCGAGACTCGGCGCAGGGCCCGCGCCAAGCGGTGCATGGCTTCAGCCCGGCCGCCGCCAGGCAGGAGCAGCTGCTCCCGAGAGCTCGGCCGGCCCAGCCCCGAGCACGTCGAGTGAGGGTGGAGACGGTGGCTTCTAACCTCTTCCTCCCCCTGTGCCCATCCCCCCTCGCTTCCCTGGCCCCCTGCCTTCCCTCCCCCTCCCGCCTGGGCCTTCTCACCGGCCACAGCCTGGGGGCGGGGCCGAGGCCGCGGGGATGGGCACGGGCTCGGGCTCTCAACCTTTCCACACGGCTGCCCCCTTCGCCCTTCCCAGAGGCCGGTGTGTCTTGCGTAGCTCAAGTTTCACTTCCCGTAAAAAACGACTTGCTTACAAAATCCAAGGGAAAGATACAGAAGTGTCCCAGCCCACTACTGCTGAAAGATCGCTCGCCTTCCGTGTTTACCATAGAACTAGAAAACAAATAGGCTGGACTATAGCGAACGTACATTTCAGTGTGACACCTGAGCCTTGTCTGAGGCCCGCGCCCCGCCATCGGGGCTAGGGTTGCCAGGTGTCCGCTTTTTGACTAGAACGCCGGGTTGAAAAGGGACCCTGGGGCTCCAGTCAGCACCAATGACCGGGCCACTAAAAGTCCAGTTGGCAGGGCTAAGGCAGGCTCCCTGCCTGCCCTGGCTCTGCGCGGCTCCCAGAAGCAGCCGGCATGTCCATCTCCTAGGTGCAGGAAGGCCACAGGGGCTCCACGGGCTGCCCCCACCCCAAGCAACAGCTCTGCAGCTCCTGTTGGCCAGGAACCATGGCCAATGGGAGCTGCAGGGGTGGCGCCTATGAGTGCGGGCAGTGCACACACCTTCCAGGCCCCTCCGCCTAGAGCCGGACATGCTGGCCGCTTCCGGGAGCTGCCTGAGGTAAGCGCCACCCAGCTGGAGCTACACCCCACACCACCTCCTACACCCCAAGCCCTTGCCCCAGCCCTGAGCCCCCTCCTGGACCCCAAACTCCTCATTCCCAGCCCCACCCCCAAGCCCACACCCCCAGCCGGAGCCCTCACCCCCTCCTGTACCCCAACCCAGAGTTCCCTACCGTGAACCCCTCATTTCTGGCCCCACCTCGTAGCCCGCACCTCCTCCTGCACCCCAACCCCAGTGAAAGCAAATGAGGGTGTGGGAGAGTGAGGGGAGGGAGTGAGCAGGGGCAGGGCCTAGTAGAAGGGGCGAGGCCTTGGGGCTGGGCAAGGGTGGCCCGTTTTGTGTTATTAGAAAGTTGGCAACCTTACTGGGGCTGAAGCATGGAACTTTATTTTCTGGTGCTCTTTGTGTCATGCGATCCCAGGCAGTTGCTCTGCTTGCTACCCCTTAGTGCCGGTCCTGCACTTGCAACCCCCTCCTAAACCTGTCCCATGACCCCTCTGGGGGGTCACAACCTCCAGGTTGAGAAACACTGATCTACAAGAGTGAGTACCCCCTGGAAGATCTCTGCATACCTCCAGGGGTACACATGCCTCTGGTTGAGAACCACTGCTGTAAAAGACCCTGAAGGGGGAAAGCACAGAACAGAAGTGGCTGCCCAATTACTGGTGGGCAGCCTAGCAGCATATGCCTTATTTTGGTCCGTTTATCACTTCACACTAGTCACAGCACTGATGTCTAAGGCCCCATCTACACTTACCAGGGATCAACTCTGCTGTGATCAATGCAGCGGGGGGAGGGTCTATTTAGCGGGTCTTCTAAATTGACTGTAGAGCACCAGAATGAGAGGAGTACGGTAAGTTGATGGGAGAGTGTCTCCTGTGGAAGCAGCGTGCTGTAGACATCGCAGTAAGTCTACTTAAGCTACGCTGACTCCAGCTATGTTATTCAGGTAGCTGGAGTAGCGTAATTTAGGTCAACTTACCCTGGTAGTATAGACAAGGCCTAAATCCCAAGAAGCTCTGCTTTCCATACATGAAAGGCTGCTTTTTAAGCCCCCTATTATCCTCCAGCGCCAATCAGACCCATAAAAATACTGAGTTAACTGTAGACAATTATTGAATAAATGCAAGTTTAAGTCAGCCAGAGGAACAATTCAATCCACACTTAAAGATTAAATTAATTTTGGGGGAAAAAATAGATTGATCTAACCAGCCCTAGAGCTGCTAGTTAATAGTTTTGACCTGTGCCCCTGCCCTGCAGGCTTTACTGCTTTTGGAGGCTGGCTGGGAATTCGTTTCAAAGAGCCAGTGCTCCTAATGAGTGGCTACAGCTCTCTCTTGAAGAAATATGTGACCATTGATTATAACTCTTGATAGCCAGGATTGTATTCCAAAGGAATTTTCACTATAGTTGATAAAGTTGATAAGCAACAATTTTATCTTTTTAATAGCACTTTTGCTTACTTAACCTTTTTAAAAAAGTCCATACTCCCATCTACAGTCATAAGTGATTTGCAGCCCCTTCAGATTAGTCAAATCATCATAAATTCTCTTCCTGCCTGTTTGTTTGTTTTGATTTGATTTGATTTTAAATGAATTTCTATTCGGAAAAGTGCCTGTAAAAGTGACATTGCCTTAACTCAACCATTCTACTCCCAGTATGTATTAGTCTTATCTGCTGCTTGCACCAACTGAAATAAATTGATACTACTTTTTACCCCTATTAGCACTGCCGCACCTATACAGCATTTGGAGAATGAACTGGATTCTATTCTGTCCCCACACATCAGCGGTATAGTAAAGGGACCAATTGTAACCCAAGTGCTTACCAGCGTGACAGGCTGCTATGGGATCACTCTTGATGGTAAACTCTGCACTGCGTAACAAGTGTTTGCAGGATTCATTTCAGACCTAAATTCCAGGTGAAAAATCTTCATTACTGGGGATGTGTGAGCCAGAAATAACCCTTTTGACTCTTAGAGCCCAAAATTAGGCTGGCAGTAAGATAAAACATTTTATCTGTAGCCTAAACACATTTGATCTGGAATCACTGAGAGAGATTACAAACCTGGTCCCCTTAATGCCATTTTTAGAGTCAATTTTCAGACCAGAGCATTTTAATGGCAAAGCAGGCATTTCCCTTTAAAAACAGTCTTTCCTATAGTTATTCTCTTTCTTATGGGCTGAGATTAGGAAAGTTAGGTTTCCTAGCAATGACACTTCTAAAGCATCTCACATTGGGGTTTTCACTAGCCTTTCCCTATAATTGTTTTCCAAATACCCTTTAATAGCTTACTTTGCAGTTTGAATATTGATTAAAAAAGGGAATGAAAAATACAGAGACTAAAGTGAACAAAAATCAAGAAGGCAGAGAGAAAAGTGATTTTCATTTCATCAGCAGATTCAGCCTGACAACTGGTCAGTTATGAGTAAACCAGGTCCAAGTCCAAGAGCCAGGCAGTTAGACAAGAGTCTGGATCCAACAGTCAGGATTCCACTGGGCTACCCAAGCAGCTAAATCTGAAATTCTGGCAACCTGACAATTTTTGGAAGTAGCCTAGTTGACAGTTAGAGAAACCTTAGATTATTAACATTAAAGAGTTTGATTCTGACATCAGTTACACCAGGGCAAATCCAGAGTTACCCCCTGGACATCAGTGGAATTACTCCCATATTACACCAGTTTTAGGGCTTGGCTACACTTGCGAGTTAGAGTGCATTAAAGGAGCCCTGGGCTCACTAGCTCACTACCCGTACACACTGGCAAGGCATGTAGAGCACTTTGACTCCGCGGCTAGAGCGCGCCTGGTACTCCACCTCAGCGTGTGGAATAACATTTTGTGCACCCCCGCAGTGGAGTGCCACAGCGCCAGTGTGGACACCCTGGTCTGTTAGTGCGCTCTGATCGGCCTCCAGAAGTGTCCCACAATACCTGTTCTAACCATTCTGGTCATCACTTTGAACTCTACTGCCCTACCCTCAGGTGACCAACCGTCAAACCCTCCCTTTAAATTCTCTGGGAATTTTGAAAATCCCCTTTCTGTTTGCTCAGCCAGGCATGGAGTGCTCTCAGCGAATCTTTCTAGGTGACCATGCCTCCACAAGCCAGGTGATCCCCAGTATGAAGCAATGGCGAGGTGCTGGACCTCATCAGTGTTTGGGGGGAGGAAGCTGTCCAGTCCCAGCTGCGCTCCAGCCATAGGAATTACAATACCTTCGGGCATATATCAAGAGACATGATGGAAAGAGGCCATGATCAGGACACACTGCAGTGCAGGGTTAAAGTGAAGGAGCTGCGGAATGCCTATGGCAAAGCCCACGAGGCAAACAGCTGCTCTGGTTCTGCCCCTGCGATCTGCCATTTCTACAAAGAGCTGGACGTGATACTTGGGGGCAACCCCACCTCCACTCCAAGTACCACCATGGGCACTTCAGAGCACAGGCACCAATTTTTGTTGGTGCTGGTGGGTGCTCATTCCCCCACTGCCCTGCCCTCACCCCGCCCCAACTCCGACCCTCCCTGCCCCTATTGGATCCCTCCCCAAATCCCCACCCCAGTCCCGCCTCCTCCCCCAAGCACACCGCATTCCCCCTCCTCCTCCCTCCCTCCCAGGCTTGCTGCATGAAACAGCTGTTTTGCGGCGCAAGCACTGGGAGGGAGGGGGAGAAGCAGGACCCAGCAGCGCACTCAGGGAAGAAGGTGGAGTGGAAGCAGAGGTGAGCTGGGCTGGGGAGCGGGGCTAGGAGCTGCGGTAGGTGCAGAGCACCCACCAATTTTTCCCCGTGAGTGCTCCAGCCCCGGAGCACCCATGGAGTTGGCGCCTATGCTTCAGAGCCCAGTTCAACAAGGCAGAAGGAGAGGAGCAAAGTGGGAGGGAGGGTGCTGAGGCAGAGGAAGACACCCCGGAATCGCTAGATGCATGCAGCCAGGAGCTGTTTTCAAGCCAGGAGGAAGGTAGCCAGTCACAGCGGCCGGTGCTTGGGGAAGGACGAACACCAGAGGAGGTTCCCGGTAAACGGCCTTTATTTTAGGAAGGAAGTTATTAGTGCGGGCTCTTGGGGCGAGGAGGGTTAGGGCTGCATGCATGACTAGATGCGGAATAGGGTGTTGATGTGCTCTTTCACATCGCGGTAATCGGCCTCAGTGATCTCTTCAAAGGTCTGTCTCCAACACCTGTAGCTTCACCACCCAGCCCTGAAAACTACAACCCTTACCCACCGCACTCAACCCCCATCACCATGCAGTATAGGCACTCTGAAGTGCAGCACTCATTGCATAGCACTCCAGACCGGAAGGCTGAGTATGGTAACAGGACATACGCAAATCTGTGATTGTAATGTTCCCCCCCACCCCTTTGCCCTTTCTGTTTCCCAAGCAGTTGTGTTTCTTTTCAATAAAGGAATTTTCTTTTCAATAAATGGATTTTTTGGCTTTGACAACATGCTTTATTATTGCATAAAGTAAAAGATACCTTAGCCCAGGAAAGAAAAAGGTACTGCAAGTCAGCGTAGCAAACACACATTCCTAATAACATTGGAACCACTGCACTTCAGTCCCCTGCAGGGCACCAGATATTACTGGTGGTTTTCAGCTTCAAATTGCTCCCTCAAGGCATCTCTAATCCTTGCAGCCCCATGCTGGGCCCCTCTAATAGCCCTGCTCTCTGGCTGTTCAAATTCAGCCTCCAGGTGTTGAACCTCCGAGTTCCATGCCCTAGTGAATCATTCATCCTTCCCTTCACAAATGTGGAGGGTACAGCACGCGGATGTAACCGCAGGGATGCTGTCATCGCCCAGGTTCAGCTTCCCATACAGAGAGCGCCAGCGGCTCTTTAAACGGCTAAAAGTACACTCCACAGTCATTCTGCACCTGCTCAGCCTGTTGTTGAACCACTCCTTGCTGCTGTCAAGGCTCCCTTTGTAGGGTTTCATGAGCCATGGCATTAAAGAGTAAGCGGGGTCTCCAAGGATCACAATGGGCATTTTGACTTCCCCTATGGTGATCTTCTGGTCTGGGAAAAAAGTCCCGGCTTGCAACTTCCTGAACAGGCCAGTGTTCTGAAAGATGGGTGAGTCATGCACCTTTCTGGGCTAGCCTGCGTTAATGTCAATGACACGCCCATGGTGATCCACAAGCATCTGGAGAACTATAGAGAAATACCCCTTCCGATTAACGTATTTGGAGGCTAGGTGGGCTGGTGCCAGAATTGTAATATGTGTGCCATCTATCACCCCTCCGCAGTTAGGGAAACCCATTTGTGCAAAGCCATCCACAATGTCATGCACATTACACACAGTCATGGTTTTTCTGAGCAGAATGCGATTAATGGCTCTGCAAACTTGCATCAACATGATTCCAACAGTTGACTTTCCCACTCCAAACTGGTTAGTGACCGATCCGTAGCTGTCTGGAGTTGCCAGCTTCCAGATTGCAATAGTCACCCACTTCTCCACGGTCAGGACAGCTCTCAATCTCATGTCCTTGCACCGCAGGGTGTGGGCGAGCTCCTCACACAGTCCCATGAAAGTGGCGTTTCTCATCCGAAAGTTCTGCAGCCACTGCTCATCGTCTCAGACTTGCATGACGATGTGATCCCACCACTAAGTTCTTGTTTTCAGAGCCCAAAAGCAGTGTTCCACAGTGGTGAGCATGTCCATGAATGCCACAAGCAAACTCGTGTTATATGCGTTATTCAAGTCGATATCATCTTCGGAGCCCTCACTGTCACTTTGGATCATAAGGAATAACTCGACTGCCAAACGTGACCTGCTAGCGAGATTCATCAGCATACTCCTCAGCAGTTCGGGCTCCATTCCCACAGACTGAAAGGGAAGACAGAGCATGCAGTACAAAAAAATGTTGAAAGATGGTGCCAAATGTGGACGGAAGTACAGGGATTGCTGGGATGCAAACCGATGCACCATGGGGTGTTGGGACAGGACCCAGAATGCCCTGCCCCCCCAATCCCCTTCCCACAAGCCACAGTGCCAGAATGGGAAGCGGTGCTCTGTGGCATAACTGCCCATAATGCACTGCTCCCAATGCCGCTGCAAATGTGGCCATGTCAGTGCGCTTGCAGCTGTCAATGTGGACAGACTGCAGCAATTTCCCTACTACGCTCTCCAAAGGCGGGTTTAACTCAAAGCGCTCTACATCTGCAAGTGTATCCATGCCCTAACTGAGTTGACAAAGAGCTGTATTTATTATTGGACCTTTTGCCGAGCAATCCCATCACCTTAATGCTTAACTTTAACCCTTTTCTTTCCTCCACTCTCATGAGCCTATCATTTTTGTATTATAAAATTATTAATATGAAGTGAGAGCAGAATCAATCCCAAATCATGGTAAAAAAATCTCATTATCTTTTCAGCACTGATACTGTTTGACCTCTTCATTGTCCCCACTGAGTGAAATTCAGAAAAGTAAACAGTTTCCCATTACAGGTGAATTTCAGGACATTTAAATAGTGACTTTACATAAGAATATGAGAATTACACACACAGAGCGGCATGTCCTGGTTTTCATGTATTAACACACTGCTGCAGTGTTTGGGGTGCACATAGTGGAGGAGAAATGCTAAAAAACACAGGTACTGGCATTATCAAACTATGAAAATATTTATTAGGATTTGTACAAAACCTAACATTTGAGCCTATACTCTCTGGTATCGCCCTCATTAGTACATTAGTGAGCTAATCAAAAGGACAAGTTGCTGTTCCTATAGTGGCTCAGTCAAATGATTTAGGGGTGGAAGAACACCATCCCCCCAGGATCTGCTAAGGCAGAGGTCCCCAGACTTGGAGAAATCTTCTAGGGAGGTGCAGCAGGGTCCAGGCCAACCCCTACCGGGGATTCAGAGGGAGCACCACCCAGCCTCTCCCCACTCCCAACTCTGCTCCTGTCATGGCCGTAGCTGCATCCCCAGCTCCTGGCCCTGCCCCCAGCTGTGGCTGCTGGGCTGGCTATGGCTCCGTTCCTGCCTGGGGCCAATCCTGGGGGGGGGGCATTGTGCTCGCCGCAGCCCGGCTGTGACTCTGCTCCCGCCCCGTCCCCAGCCTTGGCCTCTGGCATCGGCTCCAGCCCCATTCCTGACTCCAGACCCACCCCCAGCTGCGGCCCTAGCCTTGGCCTCCTTACCTCTGTCCACATTCCCCCACGCACACCCCCCCACAACTGTGGCCCCATTCCCTGCCCCAGTTCCAGGGGGTGGAGGAGCACAGACAGAGGTAAGGGGGGGAACAACCCTCAAAAGTTTGGGGACCAATGTGCTAAGGAAAAGAACTGTGTACTTGGTTCTCCCTCTTCTCCTCATGGAAAGCAGTGGAGTCAGCCATCTTCATGACATACTGTCTTTGGAGCAAGAAATCCAGGGATCTGTATACAGGGAAGGGTTGGGTGCATTATTCTCCTTGACAAGCAGTGAATTCTAAAGGCGATACTGGGGGGGTGGAGGCCCTGGCTATGCGGTTCCCTTGATGATGAGCTGGCTTGGAACCAGAAAGGTCCTGAGAGGCTGCAGAACCAGTGTAAAGGCATAGGGTCTCTACACAAATGGCCCTAACTTCTAGTAGATCTTGGGAGATCTGCAAATTTGGCAGGGCTAAATCTTCACTTTTTCACCTGAGAGGAGAGCTGGATTAACCATTTCCTCTCAGAATAATCTGGGAACTACTCAATCTCAGACCTGGCCCCACCCCAGAATAGGGGACAGTAACTGACAGAGCGGTTGGGAGGCAGGTCAGCCACGGGGAAGGGGGCGGACCAGGGGTGCCTGACCGGCGCCGAGCTGCCCAGGGCAGCGGGTCCCTTACTGGCCGCAGGTCCTGCCCTGATCCCGGGCTCCGCTCCACTCGGCTCCGGCTCCTCCGCCGCTTGTGACACGTGCATCAGGGGTGGGCGGGGGGGAGGAGCCACATCGCCCCAGTCCCCCGGGGACGGGGGACCAGGGCAGGGACTGCCCCCGGGCTGGGACCCCCATGCTGAGCCCGCCATCCCACCCCATGCAGGGGCTCATTGGTTGACTGAGCAGGGCCAGGGGGAAAAAAACGGATGGCCGGAATGCCGCCCCTGGAAATGTGCCGCCACAAGCATGTGCTTGCTTTGCTGGTGCCTAGAGCCGGTCCTGGATAGCGAAACAGTAAGTAGTTAAGTGGGCAAGTTAGCAAGACGGGGATCTTATCAGCTAGCCAAGAGACAAAGACATACACAAGTCACTGGATTTTCAACTCTGCACATCAATCTCTCTTTGATGGTGTAACATAGGGAAAGACAAGGCCAAAGGTTTTTTTTGATGACATACAACTAAGGGGTGAAAGAATAAAGTGCTCGGTAAGGTTGAGAAATTATCACAGTGACTTTTATTATTAACCTTTTTAATTTAGTTATTTTAATGGCGGCGCACTGGAGCCTGAACTCCTCTAATGATCCATCGAACAGACAAAGCACAGACAGGAATGCTGGAAGCTTCACTCCAAATTGTTGCAATGACATTTCATTATACATAACACCTACAGTGTTACCTACAGTGCCATATTAAATGGATTGTCCGGGGTTTTGCACTTCCTTTTTTGGTGAATTTCAGGACATTTAAATAGTGACTTTACATAAGAATGACCATCATGGGTCAGACCAAAGGTCCATCCAACCCAGTATCCTGTCTGCTGACAGTGGCCAATGCCAAGTGCCCCAGAGGGAGTGAACCTAACAGGTAATGATCAATTGATCTCTCTCTCCTGCCATCCATCTCCACCCTCTGACAAACAGAGGCTAGGGACACCATTCCTTACCCATCTGGCTAATAGCCATTAATGGACTTAACCTCCATGAATTTATCTAGTTCTCTTTTAAACCCTATTATAGTCCTAGCCTTCACAACCTCCTCAAGCAAGGAGTTCCACAGGTTGACTGTGTGCTGAGTGAAGAAGAACTTCCTTTTATTTGTTTTAAACCTGCTGCCCATTAATTTCATTTGGTGGCCCCTAGACTTTTAAAAAAATATTTGCAAGTTTAAGTAATCCAGCACAATAGCTGTTGAGTGTTAACAATGTCCACTCCATAAATCTGATTACAATTGACTGGAAACGGGACAGCTTAAAAACTGCAACAAAATGGAGCCACGAGGGTGGGTGGGTGTCTATCTGTCTGCAGGGAGTGGGTTGAGCTGTTAGAATTCATCAAAAAATAAACTAGGAGAAAATTCTAGGAATCTAGCCTAAGGAATTTTGACATCCTTCCCCACATCTGATGATCTTTCAAACTACAGGATTTGGCAGTAAGCCAGACCAAATAGCTTTCATGTGTAAAGTCAAATGCGGAACAGATGATACACATTTCAGTGTACAGGCTTTGATTTTTCTTACTATTTTCTCAATATAGCTTGGTCGTTTATCACACTGCAGAGTCATACCTAACATACACAAGGGCTGAACCTATTTTCTAGCAGCACAGCATTTAATTTCATCATATTACTTACAAATGAAATGCTTTGCAGTGAGAGGATTTGCTGCATTCTTAAATTAACCTGTTCAGCAGGGTGACTCTTTAGCATCATTCTTGTAAATATTAATCTTCCTGGACTAGATCTTGCCATAGTTTTCTAATTCACTTCAGTGGGGAGCTCTGCAGAAAAACCAGTTCAATAATATGGCCCATAGTTCTATGGTAAACAGGAGACTCCTCAAAGCTGCCATTTTAATTGAATTATTTGTGTTGTGTGCTTTAGGGTTGTAGGTTTCAATCCCGTAAATTGCTGAGTGCCCTCTGCTCCTATTGACTTCCATAGGAGTTGAGGGCACTCAGCACTATGCAGGATTGGACACTTATTCACTTTTAAATTTTAAAAGGAAATAAAAGAATAAAAGAAAAGAGTCAGTTTTGTTCAATAGTGTATATGCCTCTTCTGGTTTCACATGGTACTCAGAAATACAGGGCCAGATTCTCAGCTACGATCTAGCTTCTTTGTGCCACTCAAGGGTCTGGAAAGCAGCTAGAAAGCCCCACCTGGTGCTCCTTCTAGCATAGGGGAGACACCAGATGGTTTGAACCCAGCATAGCTGGATCTTACACCATCCTGCTCCCCTTCTCACCCCCCCACGCTGTATGACTCACCAAGCTTGAAAAAGCCTGCATGGAAAGAGGGCCTTAGTTAAGATAGTTAGGAAGTGGCATAAAACTCTGTCTTTAAACATTTCTTCCACATTTGCAGGACAAGCAGCAATGCAAATCATGTCCTTGTTCACTTACATTGCTGTGCTAACATTTCAACAAAGGCTAATTTCAGCCCCTGCCTACCACCTCACCATGGAGAATCCGTTTAGGCCTCAGCGCCTTTGAGTGAGGCAAACACAAAAGATTCAACAAGATGAGTCTTTGAAACAAAGTGCTCATGCATCCACCCAATTATCCTGCTCTGGTATTTGAAGATTATTTTGTTAATTGGCCCATTCATAATATTGTTAGTATGTGAGCTGGGGAATGGATAACTTGCCCAAGCAGCAGCTGTTACTTTGTACTGCACTGCTGCACGTAAAACAGTTGCCCCTCCCTCAAAATAGAGTGATATGCTAATTCCTTCATGTGCTAATTCAAATTTACAGGCTGCATGGTCTAGAAAGGATAACAAGGAGCCAGGTTTCAGTAGAAGTTATTTCAGTCTTTTTTCAGATATGGTACTATGAAAGGTTTCAGAGTAGCAGCCGTGTTAGTCTGTATTCGCAAAAAGAAAAGGAGTACTTGTGGCACCTTAGAGACTAACAAATTTATAAGAGCATCGGAATGCATCCGATGAAGTGAGCTGTAGCTCACGAAAGCTTATGCTCTAACAAATTTGTTAGTCTCTAAGGTGCCACAAGTACTCCTTTTCTTTTTGGTACTATGAAAGGCAGTCTCAGAAACATTTCCATGATTTCTAGTGACATTCCTCCATTTCTGATATAACCTTAAGGGATCTTAAGGGAAACTTTTGTGTTGGAACTGAAGTCATTCTGTTAGTCTCTATTGATTCTTGTACCACCCTCATCCCCATAGTATCCAACTGCTTTACAGTAGTGCACTAAGCAACATGACAAATATCTGTCACATATGGTTCATTCTCTCCCCTACACAACTGTGTGTGTGAAGTGTAATGTTTTGTTTTGGTAGCGTTGTAAAAAAAAAAAAAGAAGAAGTCATCTGTAGGTAGTAATATCTGCCAATAAAGAAACAATGTTAGGTCAAAAAAATCACATGCCCAATTCTGCCCTGATTTATATCCCATTCAACCCCACTTATGTCCATGGATGACACAGGATGGAAGACAGTAGAGAATTTGTGCTTATACTGTTTATGTAATTGCAATTATTTCCTTATATGTGTTACTGAAAATACCTTGGATTGTTAAGCAGAACGTTTTTTATTAACTGAGTTTAGTTTTCACTATTGATGCTATGTGTTCACTTTTTTGCTTTTCATTTACCGATGCAGACTTGACACTGGACTACCATCTCTGATGGAATCATGGAGCCCGCACAGCTCTGCACTATTGTCATGAGCAGTTGTCAAGGTTCCTTCCCCATTCTGAACGCTAGGGTACAGATGTGGGGACCTGCATGAAAACCTCCTAAGATTACTTTTACCAGCTTAGGTTAAAACTTCCCCAAGGTACAAACTATTTTACCCTTTGCCCTTGGACTTTTGCTGCCTCTGCCAAATGTCTAACCGATATTATTATTATTAAGAAAGAGCCCGGTTGGAAACATCTTTCCCCCCAAAATCCTCCCTTACCTTTACACCCCCTTTCCTGGGGAAGGCTTGATAAAAATCTTCACCAATTTGCATAGGTGACCATAGACCCAAACCCTTGGATCTTAAGAACAATGAAAAAGCATTCAGTTTCTTAAAAGAAGAATTTTAATAGAAGAAAAAGTAAAAAGAATCACCTCTGTAAAATCAGGATGGTAAATACCTTACAGGGTAATTAGATACAAAACGTAGAGAATCCCTCTAGGCAAAACCTTAAGTTACAAAAAGACTCAAAAACAGGAATGTCCATTCCATTCAGAAAAAGAAAAGCAGTACTTGTGGCACCTTAGAGACTAACAAATTTATTAGAGCATAAGCTTTCATGAGCTACAGCTCACTTCATCGGATGCATTTGGTGGAAAAAACAGAGGAGAGATTTATATACACGCACAGAGAACATGAAACAATGGGTTTATCATACACACTGTAAGGAGAGTGATCACTTACGATAAGCCATCACCAGCAGCGGAGGGGGGGGGAAGGAGGAAAACCTTTCATGGTGACAAGCAAGGTAGGCTAATTCCAGCAGTTAACAAGAATATCAGAGGAACAGTGGGGGGTGGGGTGGGGGGGGAGAAATAACATGGGGAAATAGTTTTACTTTGTGTAATGACTCATCCATTCCCAGTCTCTATTCAAGCCTAAGTTAATTGTATCTAGTTTGCAAATTAATTCCAATTCAGCAGTCTCTCCTTGGAGTCTGTTTTTGAAGCTTTTTTTTGAAGGATAGCCACTCTTAGGTCTGTAATCGAGTGACCAGAGAGATTGAAGTGTTCTCCAACTGGTTTTTGAATGTTATAATTCTTGACGTCTGATTTGTGTCCATTCATTCTTTTACGTAGAGACTGTCCAGTTTGGCCAATGTTCATGGCAGAGGGGCATTGCTGGCACATGATGGCATATATCACATTGGTAGATGCGCAGGTGAACGAGCCTCTGATAGTCCGGCTGATGTGATTAGGCCCTATGATGGTATCCCCTGAATAGATATGTGGACAGAGTTGGCAATGGGCTTTGTTGCAAGGATAGGTTCCTGGGTTAGTGGTTCTGTTGTGTGGTGTGTGGTTGCTGGTGAGTATTTGCTTCAGATTGGGGAGCTGTCTGTAAGCAAGGACTGGCCTGTCTGCCAAGATCTGTGAGAGTGATGGGTCATCCTTCAGGATAGGTTGTAGATCCTTGATGATGCGTTGGAGAGGTTTTAGTTGGGGGCTGAAGGTGATGGCTAGTGGCGTTCTGTTGTTTTCTTTGTTGGGCCTGTCCTGTAGTAGGTGACTTCTGGGTACTCTTCTGGCTCTGTCAATCTGTTTCTTCACTTCAGCAGGTGGGTATTGTAGTTGTAGGAATGCATGATAGAGATCTTGTAGGTGTTTGTCTCTGTCTGAGGGGTTGGAGCAAATGCAATTATATCGTAGAGCTTGGCTTCCATTCAGCACAGCTTATTTTCTCAGCCATTTAAAGAAATCATAATCTAACGCATATCTAGCTAGATTACTTACTAAATTCTAAGACTCCATTCCTGTTCTGTCCCCGGCAAAAGCATCACACAGACAGACCGAGGTCCTTTGTTTCTCCCCCCTCCAGCTTTGAAAGTATCTTGTCTCCGCATTGGTCATTGTGGTCAGGTGCCAGCGAGGTTATCCTAACTTCTTAACCCTTTACAGGTGAAAGGGTTTTTCCTCTGGCCAGGAGGGATTTTAAAGGTGTTTACCCTTCCCTTCATATTTATGACAGCAGTGCAAACACAGGACGCATAATCCTCTGGTATTTGCAGTGCTGCAAGAAGAACCACAGTAGTAGGGAACATGACAATTTCATGGCGGACAGATTGCTGTGCAACATAGTGAAAACCAATTCAAGGTAGTTGGCAGTGTTCATAGAGTAGCTGTAGATGATGAAGCTCTGCTTCTGGGCCTGAGAAAGAAGCGCTGACTGGTGGGATTGCATCGCAATGCAGGTTTGGTCGTAGAACTTTTGGATGTGGAAGGCCACATTCTTGGATCTGTGTGCTGAGCTCGTTCCATTCATCCAGGGCAGGGACACCCGAATGAGAGCTGACAGTGGAAAAGTGACTGGTGACCATACTGTGGAAGCTTTCTATGCCACATGGCTACCTGTCAGTGGGAAATCATTTTGGATGAGTTGGACAGTTTGCAAATCCACAGTGGAGTGGCCATTGTCTTCCAAGTGTGCAAGGCCATTAATTGTTTCCTGCTATACAGGACAGTGACTCTTGGGAATGGGCAGGACACATTGGATTTGCAGCAATGAGGTTCTCGAACTGCAGTGGAGCAATAGATGACATGCATATCCCTATTTTGGCACCAGCCCACCTGGCCACACATCAACAGAAAGGGCTACTTTCTATAGTTATGCAAGCATTGGTGGATCACCGAGGACACTTCACCGACATCAGTGTTGGCTGGTCAGGAAAGGTGCCGGACACACACATCTTTAAGAACACAGGACTGTTCAGAAAGCTGCAAGCAGGTACTTTCTTTGCAAGATTGTGGATTACAATGCTGGCGATGTTGAAATGACAGCAGTGATCCATCCTGGAAAACCCAGCCCTTGCTCCCCAGGATCATGAAACTGTATGTCGGCCACCTCGACAGCACCCAGGAAAGATTCAACTACTAGCTCAGCAGATACAGAATGACAACTGAATGTAGATTGAAGGGATGCTGGCATTGTTTATTCACAAGACTGGATCTCAGTGGAAAAAAAAGAACCCAATAATTATAGGTGCGCATTGTGTCCTGCATAATATCTGTGAGGCAAAGGTTGCCAAGAAGGTAGAGGGGGAGTGGCTGGCTTCCAAGTTTGAACAGGCTGACACAAGGGCTATTAGAAGAGCTCAGCATGGAGCTTTGTGACTGAGGGAAGCCTTGAAAGAGCACTTTCACCATCAGCCACAGGAACGCAGTGTGGTGGACTGTGCTCCACCTGGCCCTTACATCTGGGGGACTTGTGATGGGGTCCCCATACCATTCATGTCACCTCCTCCTGCTTGTCTTGGGGATTAGCTCTGCCAGATGTTGCACCCACCTCAGTGGTCTCTGTACCTGTCTTCTTCTCTCTGTCTGCAGCCTCTCTGACTCCAGTTCATGGCTTGGCCCTCCAGCCAGGTCACTAAGTTCTTTCCCTTCTGGGGAAATCACAGACCAGCTGTCCTAACTGATGTCTCTAATGCCCTGTTCCACTGCCCAGTGGCTCCTAGGGGAACCCAGACCCACGCTCTTCACTGGGTTCCAGCCAAGGGACCTACAACATGCGGCCAAGGCCTGTACTGTTCTAGTCCTTGCTGCAGTTTCCCATGGCTTCTTCCTACATAACTGGCTCTGGCTCTCTTTGGGTTTGCCAACGCTCTCTCCCTCCTCTCAGAGAATAACTGTGGACTCCTTCCCTACAGCCCACCTTTGCTGCTCATAGCTCCTGGGCTTTATACAAGCTCCTCCTGCTTCTAAGTAGTAGCCTCCTTCTAGCCTGTGTCTCCCCTACTTGCTGCTCAATTGGTTAATTAGGCCTGCCTGGACTATTTTATCATCTCAGGGCCGGTGTAGGGAATACACCCCATCACCAGGCTATTAAGGACTGCATGGTGCTTGGTGTACATTTATGATAACACTGTTTGTTAATGAACCTAGTCATTTTGCAGTGCTTGCTGTACCTTTATAATTAGTACACTGTGTTTGCCACTCACCCCATGAGTTCTGGTACCCTGTGTAATAACAAGGAGTGGGTGCTTTCCCTAGAAACCTTTGGGAGAGGATTGCAGAGTACCTCCATGTATGTTTCATCAAGATCTCTCAGGAAGACTGAAGGGACATCCCTGTGCACGTAAGCAAATTGTTCTGCATGTCCCATTCCTGCCAAACTCTACAGGGGCATGAAAAGCTAATTATAACTCTCTCTGCCTCTTTTCATTGTACTGCTATCTTGTCTAGTATGAGTAAATTAATGAAAAGCTGATAGCTATGTCCTGCTATGTTGCAGTTGGGTGCCATTGGTACATAGCAAAAAGAAAAGGAGTACTTGTGGCACCTTAGAGACTAACAAATTTATTAGAGCATGAGCTGTAGCTCACGAAAGCTTATGCTCTAATAAATTTGTTAGTCTCTAAGGTGCCACAAGTACTCCTTTTCTTTTTGCGAATACAGACTAACACGGCTGCTACTCTGATTGGTACATTGAAATGTTGTAACTGGACATGCATCACACACTTACCCGAGGTTCTTTTCCCAGCATTGGGCTTGCCCAGGCTCAACTGCCAGGACTGCGGTGGAGTCTCAAACATCTCCTGGCTTGCAGCATGGCTGGACATCCCAGCAGGGGCACCGCAAGTGGGGGTGGGAGGGTAAGGCCCCACCCTGCTCCCAACACATTCAGTAACATTTTGCCTCCCAGCTGGTTGGTCTACTCCTGCTGTGGCCACAAGACAGCACAGTACTGAGCTGGTGGATCTCCTCCCCCTGCCCATGGAAACAGCAATGTCGAAGGAGTTTGGGCTGCTGCTGATTCCTGTCGTACCCCTTTGCCTGCATCCCCTGTGCAATCTGCTCATAAATGTCGATGTTTCTATGACATCTGCATAGCTGTGCCTGCACAGCCTCTTCTCCCCACAGGCCCAGGAGATCCAATACCTCCTGTCTACTCCAGGAAGGAGTACATCTGGAGCATGTAGCTGACACAGGGTGACCAGATAGCAAGTGTGAAAAATCAGGACACATTTTTTTCAGGGAGTGGGAGAGGAGAAGAGTTTCCAATATATGACAAAGCCCCTAATATCAGAACAGTCCCAATAATATCGGGACGTCTGATCACTCTAAGCTGACATGGGCGACTGGGCAGTAGCACACACCAAGGGAGGTTGCTGGGGGTGCTCACCAAGCTGGGCAATCAGAAAAAGGCATTCCAAAAATTCACAACAATTTTAAAGGGGGAGTCCGGTACCCATGGCCTCTGGGCAGTGAAGTTCACCACTGTAACCAGAGCGGTCACCGTTGGGCATTGTAGGACAGCTTCTGGAGAACTGTTAGGGTCAACATAGGTCACACCATGTCTACACTCACATTACATTGACCTCAGTACCTCACCAAAGAGCAATGCTCTTTGGGGAAGTGGTATTAGTTAGTCTGTTGCCATAATGGGATGCTTTCATCTGTGGGAGACAAATTTAAGCATGAACATATGCACAGCTAAGTCGACACAAGGTGGTTTCGTAGTGTAGACCAGGCCCCAGAAAGAAGAAATATCATATTCAGAAGTGCCACATATATCTACTCAGTGTGTCCACTCATTTTGACTTTAACATCAATGAGTCTGCAGTTGGAGCACAATTGATTTAATTTTCCTGAAGAGGGGGGGTTCAAATTTAAAGTGTTTAGGAGCCACTGATGTGAGAGGAATTTTGTGACTGACACATTCTATTTTTTCATTAATATGAGGGTCTGTAACAGTTGTAAAACGTTTTTAAAACAAATAAATTAAAATTAGGTCCTCAACTTTTCCCTTCTATGTTTCAGCAAGTTAAATCAAGTGGAAAGGTCCCTATAAATATATGCAAAGAGAAAATTATTACAGTACTAGGAATCTAATTTATTATTTGTGAGAGAGAAAATGCCAGAAGGAAAATAAGGGTGTGGGGAGGTTGCAATTTAAAGATTTATTGTGCAATAAAAAAATTCAGGATCTAGGAGAGATTAAGGCATTTTCAGCAGATCAGTACATGGTTATTTTCTGTGGGAAGACAGACATGTTAGTGGAAGATTCAGCCAGCATGTGGTTGGTGATTTACTTGACCACATCTAATGATTCTGCACTCAAACTATGAAAGGGACATTTCAAAACAAGACAAAAACTCTTTTTTGAATAAAAGATGAAAGGAAGTAAAGAAGAAGATGTTAAATGTAGCTAGAAATCAATCTGTACTTTCCTTCATCCTTTCTTCAGAAAGACTTTTTGCTTTTTTGAAGAACCAAGGAATGGAACTTTAAATTCTCTTTGACTTGGAATATTCATTCAGTAGGTGGCAGTAAGAAACCTTATCAGTTTAATCAACCGGTAACAGAAAAAGAAATAGCTGCACTACAGTGGGACTCTATACTAGCTGACACACAGGCTAAACTGGCTCTAAAACAGACTGACCAACCAAACACATTATTATTTTTTTGCTATGGGCAACAACTACAATTTTCAGCTTTTTGAATCTCCAAGCTAAGTATTATTGCTGGGTGTGTGATATTACAAAAATAGTGCTGTCTTCACCAATGAGGAACAACAGAATTCTATGCTAGGATGCTGAGACCTGGCTGAAATCCAGACATTCCTTCACCAAAGGTATGTAAGTAGCTATATAGTTACAGCTTTTGCTTTGCGAGGAAAAACCTGCCTTGCACCATTCATTATGTGGATGTGGATGTAAACCATCTGTTGTGAATTATATGCATTACATATTTCACCTCCTTTCCCCCATTTGTGAATCATTTGCAAACGGATCCTGATTTTCTTTGAACATTTGTGTAAGAATAATTTGCCAAATAATTTTCCCAAATAATTCTCAAGCTGTGTGTTGTTTCCCAACTGTTCACTCTTGTGTGGATTTGTCTACCTATTGTTCCTGATTAAGTCCACGTGGGGAGATACATTTTCTAGAATAAGAGTGTCCAGACATGTTGTTAATTAGGAATAACTCCCTGTGTAGACAAACCCTGAGTCACACGGTCTTGCTTCTATTTCTTGGTTGGATGACCAAATCTTTTAAAATAGTAAAATAAGGCATTGTGCCCTTCCAGCATGAATTTACAGGTGTGTAAACATTTCTGAAGCTTTCAGGATTTGCAGACCTTTTCAGCAATTCATAGAGGTTGTCTGAATGATCACCAATAATTAAGGCTCCATTTTAGTCATGGGTATTTTTAGTAAAAGTCAGGGACAGGTCACGGGCAGTAAACAAAAATTCCTGGCCTGTGACCTGTCCATGACTTTTATTATATACCCCTGACTAAAACTTGGGAGGCAGGAGGGACTGCGGAAGGGCGGCCCGGATACTGAGAGAAGGGGGGAATGGCGGTACACAGCCCAGGACCTCTGCTGGTGCTGGGGTGGGGCGGGTTGGGGTGGTGTTTGGTGGGGCCAGCAGGCTCCCTACCTGGCTCCGCACCTCCGCCCACCCCCAGCAGCATAGTTTGGGTGTGGGAGGGGTCAGGGGGTTGGGACATGGGAATGGGGTGAGGCGGGCTCTGGGCAGCACTTACCTGGTGGGGTTCCCTGGAAGTGGCGACATCGCCCTCACTCAGCTGCTAGGCAGAGGCATGGCCACCTCTGCCTGCAGGCACCACTTCCACAGCTCCCATTGGCTAGGGTTCCGCAGAGCTGTCTGGCCATGCCTCTGCCTAGCAGCTAAGTGAGGGAGATGTCGCCGCTTCCGGGGAGCCCACCCCAGGTAAGACCCCAGAGCCAGCCTCACCCGGTTCCATGCCCCAACCCCCTGTCCCCTACCATACCCAAACTCTGTTGCTGCTGTGGGGGGAGGGTGCAGTGGCCTGAGACTGCCCCAGCAGCAGCAACCCCACTTGGCTAATAACTTGGTGCAGGGGCTGCCTGAGCTGTGACTTCCGTGACCTCCGTGACAAACCCGCAGCCTTACCAATAATGAATAATGTGACCCAAGAAATTGAACTCACGGCTTTGACTCATAAAAATATTTACAAATCAGGGTTTGTTTGCTTTATAACTATGTGACCAGCTCTAATATGCATGATCAACTGGCTTTTTTTAAGCAAAAGATCTATCTTTTTTCATTTTGTTCCTCTAAAAAGAAGACCCATTGCTTTTTAGAGTAACGGAGTTTATAGGTATGTTTGGCGACACATTCCTCTGTCCTTCCCCATATCAAATGCAGGCTAGACTAGCCAACTGTTTCTCACCAATGCTTATTTAATTTCAAGATTCTGGGAATAAGATACTATGGACTCAGACCTACTCCCACTGAAATAAATTGTAAAATGCCCATTGTCCACACCTAGACTAGCAAAATAGTAGCTTTGAAAAACATGGTAGCAAAGTCGTTTTTAACTAAGAATTCTGTAAACACTAAAAGACAATTTCTAACAATGTTAAAAATGAATCAGATGGTCATGATTAACTGTAGCTGGACCACAACCAGCCAACACAATTTAAAGGTGTTACATCCTGCCTAAAGCATGACCTTTTCCTAGCCTAGACAAAGACCACTGATAGAAGTGTGGCAGGACTGGTGCTATAGAAATGCTCTATATCTGTAAGTAGTTAATAGATAAGGTGGCAGTAAGTCAGGGGTGAACAAACTATGGCCCGCGGGCCGGATCCGGCCGTCAGGGCTTTGGATCTGGCCCATAGGATTGCCACCCTGGCACCACATCCCTGCAGCTCCTGGGGGATGCAGGGGGAGGCAGAGGGCTCTGCATGCTGCCCTGGCCTGTGGGTACCTCCCCCAAAGCTTCCATTGGCCGTGGTTCCCTGTTCCCAGCCAATGGGAGCTGCGGGGGAGGACCCACAGATGAGAGCAGTGCACAGAGCCCTCTGCCCCTCCTCTTCCCTAGGAGCTGCAGGGATGTGGTACTGGCCACTTCCAGGAGTGGTGCGGTGGGGCATGGGGCCAGGTCAGGCAGGCAGGGAGGCTGTCTTAGCCCCACTGTGCACTGCTGCCACCCCAGAGCCGCTCCAGGTAAGTGGCACCGGGTCAGAGCCCACACCCTGAACCTCGAACCACAACCCCCTGCCCTGATCCCCCTAACTCCTGGCCTTGAGCCCCCTCCTGCACTCTGCACCCCAACCCCCGGCCCTGAGCCCCAACCCCTGCCCTGAGCTCCCTCCCACACACCACACCCCCTACTGCACCCCAAGCCCCTTCCTGCACTCCGTACCCCTCCCTGCACCCCAACTCCCTGCCCTGAGCCCCTTCCCATACTCCACACCCCTCCTGCACCCCAACCCCTGCCCTGCCCCCCTCGTACACCCCGCATCCCTCCTGTGCCCCAACCCCTTGCCCTGAGCCCCTTCCTGCACACTGCACACCCTCCCAAATCCTGCACTCCCTCCCTCACCCCAACCCCCTGCCCCAGCCCTACATTTATGGCCCTGCATGCAATTTCCCCAACCAGATGTGGCCCTTGGGCCGAAAAGTTTGCCCATCCTTGCAGTAGATGGTGCTCACAATTATGTAGCACGGCTCCTAGGAATGGTAGGAACTGGTTATGCACTGCAAATGGCTTCCTCTGTGCAGCTCCTGGGTTTTGTACAACCATAGGCTGTTTATTGTTTCTTTATACATATCACAAAAGTGATGTGATTAAATCTTGATTTACTCCCCTTTCCTGTATGTGCATGGGATGTTAGTCGCTGAAGATTGTTGACTTTAAATAATATAGAAAATGAGGATGTTTTGCAGCACCACAGTGCTACTTAATTGCTATATTAGACTGACACCCTTCCTGGGAACAATGAATGGGCACTGGAAAGTTATTATTACTACTCCAGATGCCTGGGAAAATAATCCTGATGAGACCATGGTCTGGTTGCAGGCAAATTAGAGTGACACAGATGTGTAATGTCTTCATGAAAAAAGAAAATTATTTAGAAACTCCATTTTCTCATGGAGGATTTTACATACTTTGTACTGAGACCATTTTAATTCTCCTGGGATTTAAAAAGATTTTTTTTTTTTTACTAATTAAAAATAAGTGGTGGGAGAAACTTTTGGAAAAGACATCTTTTAACAGGGTAAAAAATAAAAATATAAAAATAACAATCAGGTTTACCTCCTGATTTTCCTGAATTTCTCCTCAGACAAACCCCCCTTTTGTAGTCCGCAGGTGTTTGGGCTCTGTAAGAAGTCCAGAATTTGATCCATAAAAGTGGATGTATAACTAGAAGTAAAGCCAGTTAATTATCCGTTTTGATCTCTTTGCTAGTCTCCAACTTTTCTCCTCATTCAACGCCTCTATTTTAGTTTTCATCAAAAGAGCTGCACTGATCACCCTGGAAACTGCAGTTGTGCATGCGCACATGTTTGCATATACACAAAGGTATATAGCATGGGCAGCTCACACTGTAAGCTTCCTCTACACCGTGGCCAGGGCTGGCTTAACTCTCCTGTGGGCCTGGGGCTATTAGATTTTCCTAATTTAAAACAAAATGATCACAATTATGGCATGAGGCTATTAGTGCTATAGTAAATTTGCCTTTTAATTAACATAAGCCGTTCTGTGGTTACATTTCAGTCTTAAAGTATGTAGGATATAGTTAAGTTAATTCAAAATAGCCTACTTCTTACCTTAGAAAAGCTGTTATATTAGTTTCTTTCTGGGAGGGAGTTTGGGTGCACGAGGGGGCTCCAGGCTGGGTTCAGGAGAGGGTGAGGGCTGTGGACTCTGGGAGGGAGTTTGGTGCAGGAGGGGATTCTGACCTGGGACAGGGGGTGGGAGTGCAGGAGAGGACGCGGGGTCTGGGAGGGAGTTTGGGTGCAGGAGGGGATTCTGAGCTGGGGCAGGAGGTTGCGGTTCAGGAGCGGGTGCAAGGTGCAGGCTATGGCTGGGAGGCACTTATCACAGGCGGATTCCAGCTGGTGGTGCAGCAGGGCTCAGGCAGGCTGCCATAGCTCCATGCCACTCCCAGAAGCAGCCGGCTGCTGGCACGTCTTTGCACACCCCGGGGGGGAAGGAGGACAACGTGTCTCTGTGCGCTGCCTGCCCCCGCAAGCACTGGCCTAGCAGCGGCAGCATGTGGAGCTGCTTCCTCCCCTGCCCCGACAGGGGATGCAGAGACGTGCCAGCAGTTGGCTACTTCTGGGAGTGGCATGGGGCTACGGCACGCAGGCAGCCTGCCTGAGCACTGCTGCGCCACTGGACTTTTAGCGGCCTGGAGATCGCGATCAACTGGCAGAGATTCAAGGATTGACCAGCCAATCATGATCGATGGGTTGGTGACCACTGAATTGTATATAATTATTAATTTATTTTTGCAGGGCCCCCCCTTAGCCTGAGACCCTGGGCTGCAGCCCCTAAAGCCTCTGCATTAATCTGGCCCTGACCATGGTTTTCCTAGAATAGCCTTGGAACCAAAGCACTTGAGTTTTAAACTTCATGTATAAGGGCCTAAAAGTTTCAAAGTAAGAGAGAGAATTCTGTGTGTTTATCTCCCTTCCCCATTTGGCTAATAAATTCCATAAGCAATTAGGCAGAAAGTGTCATTCTCAAGCTTAAACCCCAAAGATGCAATTTATATAGTAAGCAAGCTCAAAATGCTCCCTAAAAAGCCCTCTGACTCCAGAATGCTGCACAGGGGAAGCTGTAGGAAGTGGACTGGCTTCTAGCAGCACAGTGATTAAACCCCTTTCACCTAAAAAAAACCCCATTTAATTACCATAAGCCAGAAACACGGTGACAGCTACTCTGGCTCCCTGCCACAGGATCGCTTATCCAGCAGCTGTGCATGCCTGCCAACGGCATCCAGTCATTCAGAAGCGACATGCTGGAGTACCACATCCACAGCAGATGTCCAGATGGATGAAAGTAAAATAGAAGGCACAACAGATCTAATACAGATAATATCTAGTGGTGTCAAAAACATATTTCCAAGCTCTCTGTAGGGTGTGTATGGAAATCCTTGCACAGGAGCTTGTCTGAGAAATGTATAGCACATATTAATGTTTACCTTCATTCTTCTTCTACAGCAGGGATGGGCAAACTTTTTGGCCTGAGGGCCATATCGGGGTGCGAAACTGTATGGAAGGCCAGGTAGGGAAGGCTGTGCCCCCAAACAGCCTGGCCCCTGCCCCCATCTGCCCCCTCCCACTTCCCGCCCCCTGACTGTCACCCTAGGATTCCCTGATCCATCCAACCCCCCCTACTCCTTGTCCACTGACTGCCCCCTCCTGGGACCCCCCCACCCCAAACTGTCCCGCCAGGGATCCCACCCCCTATCCAACCCCCCTTGCTCCCTGTCCCCTGACTGCCTCGACCTATCCACACCCCTGCCCACTGACAGGCACCCTGGAACCCCCTACCCAACCCCCACACTGCTGCGTGCACTCCGCCACCACCCCCTTACCATGCCAATCAGAGCGGCAGGAGCTCGCAGCCCCACTGCCCACATGGCAGCGGGGGAGGGTGAACAGCAGGGGAGGGGTTAGGGGTGAGCCTCCCAGGCCAGGAGCTCAGGGGCCGGGCCGGATGATCCCGCGGGCCGGATGTGGCCTGCAGGCCATAGTTTACCCACCTCTGTTCTACAGTCAGGACACAAAATAGGTTGTCTTGGTTGGGAAGTGACCAAGTTTTCCAAATTCTCTGGTTGCTTTTGAAGCTCTAGCATCTCTTTGTAGTATTCTCTTTAGTTCATACAAAATACACATGTAGATATAGGAATGAATCAACTCTTCCGCCAGCAATATGGTCTGAGTATATTTGACAGGTTTCAGAGTAGCAGCCGTGTTAGTCTGTATTCGCAAAAAGAAAAGGAGTACTTGTGGCACCTAGAGACTAACAAATTTATTAGAGCATAAGCTTTTGTGAGCTACAGCTCACTTCCGATGCATCCGATGAAGTGAGCTGTAGCTCACGAAAGCTTATGCTCTAATAAATGTGTTAGTCTCTAAGGTGCCACAAGTACTCCTTTTCTTTTTGAGTATATTTGGGTTCCTGTACTTTTGGCTCCACTCTCAGTGCTCGTGCTCAACTCACTCATCCTCTTCCCACCATAATATGTTGTCTTATCTATTGCATTCTTAGAGCTGGACCTGAACCAAAACCCCAGAGTTAAACACTCACAAACTTTAAGGTGTTCCAATCCAGAGCCACACTTTGTGCCTGAAATCCAGCTCTACTTCTCCACCTAAGGTGGTGCCCCATTAAGTCAACTGAAAGATTTACACTGATTTCAATAATCTTTAGATCAGGCCCTTGTCATTTTACTTGCTTTTAAAGTACTGTGCTTGGGCCTTGAAACCTGAATCACCAACAATTCTATGCATCTGATGAAGTGGGTTTTAGCCCATGAAAGCTTATGCCCAAATATATTTGTTAGTCTCTAAGGTACCATGAGGACTCCTTGTTTTTTAGTGTTGTTTATGACCATCAGGCACAAGTGATTCACCATCACTATGCACTATAGAAGCACTATCAGGCACCAGCACTACAAAAAAGGAAAAAGCGTCTTGTAAAATCAGAAATGTCTCCGGAGGTTGGGTGGAGGCATTTAGCTTTGAGCTCCATACATCCATGATGTAGCCTGTGTTGCAGTCTGCAGGAATCACTTCTGGTTGAGACTGGTTGAAATGGTGGCGCTGTCGGAAGTGCAAGAGCCTCCAGGGAGCAAGTGGGCACACAGCCTGAAGGAGGAAATTTCAGTGGGGGGAGCGCACTATGTGAGGAGGCGATGGCATACGCGGATGAGGCAACCTCTCCACAGCTAAGGCAAACAGTTCATGAGGCTCAGGGGCTGGCCCAAGTCTCTCCAGTGTCAGTGGTACACGCTCCTCAACTGCAATTGGCCCTGGAACGGGAGCCGGAGTGGAGGACTGCCATGGAACCAAAGATTCCCTGGACCTTGGCAGTGTCAACCTGGAAGGACTGTGAGGTTCAATCAGCGGTACTGACGGATCCGATGGTCTGTGTGGTTTCTTGTGTTTGTGCACCTTGGAATGCGCCACTTCTCTGTGGCCAGAACTCGTGGATGGGGAGAGGATTCAAGAATTTCATTGGTTAATGGACAGAGCTCTCATACCCACCGAAATGGCATCACCCTTGAGGAACAAGAGCTCCATCTGCCTGTGTGGGGCTCATTTTCATTTTACAGCAGTAACAACTTCGGAACAGAGTATTTCCTGGGGATTAATGACCAGCTGGGACCCCATGCACTGCACCTTGCACCCACAATCCCTTGCACTGCACCTTGCACCCACAATCCCTTGCAGCTGGTTGTTAATCCCCAAGAAATGCCCTGTACTGGGGTCGTATATACATACAAAATATGCTCACTCACTCATTTGGTACCAGGTTGCTGACAGCTGGAAAAAAAAAAAAAGCAATGGGGGAAAATGGTGGGATCTTTGGCCTTTTTTAAACAGTCAAGAAACTTCCTGGGTTTTGAAGTCCTAGCCCAGTGAGGTTCCACTGAGGGAGCCAAAACAACCCTGAGAATTATTCTTATTAATCTGCAGTAGCCTGGACCTATGTTGTGGGTGCTTTCCAAGCACTTCAGTACAGTCCTGCTCTGAGGAGCACTCAGTCTAAGGACTGTGTTGTAACACAGCAAGCACCTGTACCCAACTGTGTTATGGCAGTTGTTGCTGATGTGTGCTGGAATTCAGGCTGTAACTCTTTCTGGGACATGGTTTGATCTCATCTAGACAGCCAAAGACAACAGGGGTAATTGGGGCCTAACGCAAGGTCCTTTGTGGCTTGGGAACTCTGAAGACTTATTTACAGCACTTGGGCTAACTTAATTCAAACTTCCCCCCTCCCCGCAAAATCAACCAACCAACCAAAACCCCACAAGCTTCTGAAACTTGAGGCCATTCAAAGAGAAACAATACTGGCTCCAGCAGTCAGCAATACCTTACTATCCACTGCACGTACCCGCCAACACCATTAGTGAAGCCAGGTTAGTTTACTCCTGGGGGTATAGAAATAGCAGTAAGGAATGTGTGCCTGCTCGTTGGGGAAATGGGGCAATTCTGTTGCTACAGAGACTTGGACAAACAAAACCGTTTCTCAGTGGTGCAGTAGCTAAATCACCAAAGGCCAAATCGGGCCGTAGTCTCTGGAGCCTTGTCCCAGGAGCCCACACTATTCTGCTGCATGAAGATTGCGGTGGGGAGAATCTGAAGAACTCACGCAGGAGTCTACACACTGGATGCATCACAGGGCTTTGTTCTGCAGGGACTTTTAGTTCCAGCCTGCTGCAGGAGCTTTAAAGTCAGAGGAGGGCAGTCAGTGGATCCACTGCTACCTGTATTTTACCAGCCATTTTCACCCATGGAAGAGGAGTGCACTGGCTGGGGGGATGGGTGATACTGCAGACCCAAAGCAGTAGCAATACATGGCAGGAGGCCTAAAGGGAGGATCCCCCCCCCCCCGAGGTTCCTACAGCTCCCCTTTATAGCATCTCTGACAACATTTCTGGTTGGCTCTTAGCCTTCTGTGCAGAGCTCTGCCCTATGGTTTCCCTTGTTTAGCTACTTTTCCTGTAGTTCATTTCTCTTCCTGGTTTTGATATTTTCTGGACAGCAAAACTATCTGCACAAATAAAATCATCCTGCTCTCCTGTCTGCTTCACACTCTGGAATGTGCATAATACTCTTTAGCATGTAAACGAGTAGCACTAAGGGTGAGGAGGGAAAAATCTGTGCAGGTTTCCTGTAACACTGTAATGGTACGTTTTTCTCTCAAAAGAAGGTAGAACATTTTAATGCTAATTTTAACCACACAAACTAGTTGCTCAGCAATAAGGGAATACTGTGTTTTAAAACAGAAATATATTTGCTGAGTCTCCATAAATTCTGACATGAAGAGGAGTTCATAAACAGCTTAGACAGACTCAGGCTATGGCTGCATTAGACATCTTACAGTGTAGTCAGGGTAGCAGTGTAGGGTTGCCACCCTAAGCCTACAAGAGCTCTCCAGTTATCCTCATTAATCCAATGAGAGGTGGTAGCTAACATAGCGCTGTCCACACCAGCACTTAGGTCAGTATCACTTATGTCACTCAGGGGTGCGTGTGTGTGGCTTATTCACACCCCTGAGTGTCATAAGTGGAAGTGTAGCTATACAGTAACTCCTCACTTAATGTGGTCCAGGAGTAATGTTGTTTCGTTGTCACGTTGCTGATCAATTAGGGAACATGCTCGTTTAAAGTTGCGCAATGCTCCCTTATAACATTGTTTGGCAGCCGCCTGCTTCGTCCACTGCTTGCAGGAAGAGCAGCCCACTGGAGCTAGCTGGTGGGAGCTTGGAACCAGGGTGGGCCGGCAGCCTCCTGTATCAGCTCCCCTAAGTTCCCTGTGCAGCAGCCGCCCATCAGACTATCAATTGCTGGGCAGCTCAGCTGTCCCTCCCCCCACCACCCTGTGCTGCTCCTGCCCTCTGCCTTGGAGCTGTTCCTGGGAGCCTCCTGCTTGCTGTTGATAGGGCTGTTTCCGTTGACTGTGAACCGCTCTCTGCTGATGCACTATGTTGGGGTTCAGGCTCCAGCTGAGCCTCTTGCGTAAGGTTATCTGCTGTTGCTGGTGCAGGTTCGGTGGGGTCCTCTGGCGTTGGGGTTGCAACCACTGGATTCAGTGCGGGCACTGGTTCTGGTGCTGGTTGTTCTGCCGGTTCCGTTTCTGAGACTGGCTCTGTCTGGATCTCTGTGACTGGTTCCACTATTGCTGTTGCAGACGTTGGCATGGGGTCCGGTTCCATGACCTCTGACCGGGTCCTGGTAGAAGTTTCCGGAACAGAGCTAGGCGTGACAGCTTGCTTAGTCTGGCTGCAGGTGACCATTCCCACTCTCTTGGGTAGCTTCACATGATTGGCCAAGTCTTCCCCCAACATCATGAGGATGGGATAATCATCATAGACTGCAAAAGTCCATGTTCCTGACCAGCCCTTGTACTGGACAGGCAACTTGGCTGTAGGCAAATTGAAAGAGTTGGATTAGAAGGGTTGAATTGTTACTTGGATCTCTGGGTCGATTAAATTGGGGTCCACTAAGGAAGCATGGATAGCCGACACTTGTGCTCCAGCGGTGACCTTCTTCCCGCCCACACTCACAGTTTCCCTCAACTCTGAGGGTATCTGGGAGGCATCTGGGCCTGAGGACCTCTGGTGTGATTCCGGGGCAATGAACTGTAATCTGTTGGGGTTCTTGGAGCAGTTGGCCTTTACATGCTCTGGCTCGTTACATTTAAAACATCATCCAGCTGACTGGTCACTGGGGTGAGGTGGGTTGCTGGAAAACGTTGTGGCAGGACGATAAGGTGTCTGGAGTGTTCCTTGGTGTGTAGTTGGGGCCTTGGGCTGTCCCCGGTAGTAGGGTGAGGTCAGAGGTTGTCCCTTCTGGTCTCCGCTCCAACTGCGACCAGGATTGTTCCTCTCTCCTCCCTCCACCCATTTTGTTCCGGCTTGCCCCTTCTGATATTCGCCGCAACTGCTACTAGTTTTTTTCTTTTCTGTCACCTCCACCCATTTGGCTCTCATCTCCCCCACCTCAATTACAGTTGTGGGCTTCCCATCTAGGATGTATCTTTCTATTTCCTCAGGAACACCCTCTAAGAACTGCTTCATTTGCATTAGGAAGGGCAACTCTTCTGGAGATTTAACACTTGCTCCTGATATCCAGGCATCCCAATGTTTCACAATGCGGTAGGCATGTCGGGTAAATGACACGTCTTGTTTCCACCTTTGGGCTCCGAACCGCCGACAGGAATGCTCGGGTGTTAGCCCCATTCTGACTCTCACCTTGGTTTTAAACAGTTCATACTCGTTCTTGTGTTCCTTAGGCATTTCAGCCGCCACCTCGGCTAAGGGTCCACTGAGCTGCGGCTTCAGCTCTACCATGTGTTGGTCTGTAGAGATGCTGTACCCAAGGCAGGCCCTTTCGAAGTTTTCTAAGGCGGCCTCGGTATCATCGCCTGTCTTGTAGGTGGGGAACTTCCTGGGATGTGAAGCGGTACCTGGAGAAAGATTGCTAGGTTTGTTAGTATATTCTGCTAGGCCTTTGCCTTCTCCATCTCCAGTGCATGCTTCCTCTTTTTCCTTTTCCTCCCGTTCTTTTTCCCTTGCCTCCATAGCTCTCCTGTGGGCAGCTTCTTGGGTTTTTTCTGCCTCTTTCGCTGCCTCCAGTTCTCTCCTGTGGGCAGCCTCCCTTTCCTCCTCAGCATGCTTCTATTCTTTTTCCTTTACCTCCATAGCTCTCCTGTGGGCAGCCTCTTTGGCTTTTTCCGCCTTGGATTCTGTCATCTTAACCTCTCTGTTTTTAACTAACTTTACACCTCAGAGTTAAAAAAAAGACAAAAAAAGTGGCTTGTAAAATTTTGCTGTGCTGTAATAATGATACCTTTGTTCTCTGATAGCTATTCTCAGCCTATAGAAAAATCCTTTTAAAAAAACCCTAACACCTTTGTCTCCAGGCAAATAGAAAGAAAACCCCTCTAGCTGCTCTTAGCTAAAAAAAACCAAAAAACAAAAACCTCTTCAGGTCTGTGAAAAACTTGTGAATTTCCTGCAGGAGGTTAACTACCCTGCTTTGAGGTAGAGAAAACTCCAGCTCAAAAAAGACAAATCCCTTTGTTATGCTTGCTGCTTTGACCTCCCAGGCAGAGACAAAAAAAACCCTCTAACTGCTGTCAGCTTAAAACCTGTTTCCAAGCAGCCCAAAGGAAAAAAAATGTCCTACTGTGCTTCTGGTTCAAAATGATCCCCCAAAAAATCTCAAATTGATCTCACTGCTCTGTCACCATGTCTAGGTTCCTTCCCCACTCTGAACTCTTGGGTACAGATGTGGGGACCTGCATGAAAGACCCCCTAAGCTTATTCTTACCAGCTTAGGTTAAAAACTTCCTCAAGGTACAAACTTTGCCTTGTCCTTGAACCCTATGCTGCCACCACCAAGCGTATTAAACAAAGAACAGGGAAAGAGCCCACTTGGAGACGTGTTCTCCCCAAAATATCCCCCCAAGCCTACACCCCCTTTCCTGGGGAAGGCTTGATAAAAATCCTTACCAATTTGAATAGGTGAACACAGACCCAAACCCTTGGATCTTAAGAACAATGAAAAAGCAATCAGGATCTTAAAAGAAGAATTTTAGTTAAAGAAAAAGTAAAAGAATCACCTCTGTAAAATCAGGATGGTAAATACCTTACAGGGTAATTAGATTCAAAACATAGAGAATCCCTCTAGGCAAAACCTTAAGTTACAAAAAGACACAAAAGCAGGAATATACATTCCATTCAGCACAGCTTATTTACCAGCCATTGTTTTTTTAAACAAAAGAAAATCTAATGCATTTCTAGTTAGATTGCTTACTAACTTTTTACAGAAGTTCTGAAGAACATTCCTGACCTGATCCTGGCAAAAGCATCACATAAAAAGACAGACCCTTTGTCGTCCCCCCCCCTCCAGCTTTGAAAGTAACTTGTGTCCTCATTGGTCATTTTGGTCAGGTGCCAGCGAGGTTATCCTAGCTTCTTAAACTTTTACAAGTGTAAGGGTTTTGCCAGGAAGGATTTTATAGTTCTCTATACAGAAAGGTGGTTACCCTTCCCTTTATATTTATGACAGAGGGTTGCTAATATCAGGGTGTCCCCCTCTCCCTGCTCCTGTACCCCATCTCCACAAAACACAGGGCGGGGGAGAAGGGGAAGGATAGGACAGGGCTCAGGACAGAGAGAGCTTGCTGGCAGCTTGCTGCTGTCTCAACTTGCTGATCTACTTAAAAAGGCAGTGTACTTAAAGAGGCAATGTGCATCTCTCTCTCTCTCACACACACACACACACGGTGTGTCTGTCTTTCTGCCATGCTGTGTCTCCTCTCTCCATTTGTGCTGCCTTGTAGAGCGTGAGGCTACATTAACGTGTTAATCTTTGAGGGCTTAGCCGAGTGCTAGTTCGTCATTTAGCAGCAAGGCATTCCCCGGGGAAATATCCCACCCTCTTCCACCCCCTGACTCCACCACCTCAACCAAGCTTCACAATCATCGTTGTGTACAGTATTAAATTGCTTAAAACTTAAAACGGTCTGTAGATATATCTATATATAAAAGATAGGCTTTTGTCTGGTGAAAAAAATTTCCCTGGAACCTAACCCTCCTATTTACATTAGTACTTATGGGGAAATTGGATTCGCTTAACATTGTTTCGCTTAAAGTAGCATTTTTTCAGGAACATAGCTACACGTTCAGCAAGGAGTTACTGTAGTTAAGCTTGTATGCAGCGTAGTTGTAGCTGTGTGGGTCCCAGGCTATTAGAGAGACAAGATGGATGAGGTAATATCTTTTACTTGATCAATTTCTGTTGGTGAGAGAAACAAGCCTTCAAGCCACACAGACCACTTCTTCAGGGCTGGGAAAGGTACTTCAAGCGGCACAGCTAAACGCAAACTGGAAAAGATGGTTTAGCATAAGTAGTTAGCACATATTGTAAGGGGCTGTTCGAGGTAGAGTGCCCCATTATGGTCATTCTCCCACAAATTTCTTTTCAGAAACACTACAGGACTGTATCAGAGCTCTCACTTGACCTTAGGACTTCATCCAAAAAACCACTGAAGTTGAAAGACTAATTGACTTCAGTGGACTTTTCATCAAGCCCATAGTATACACAACGCTTTGCAAGTGAAAAATGGCCAAGTCTTTGCTGCCAAAGGAGCTTACAATTAAATTATTTCTGGTAGCATTTTAGTATGGAAACTGGAGAACACTGTTAGAGGTGCTGATCATCAAAGAGATCTGCAAATGCAGTTTCCAAGCAGGGCTCTGCATAAGAATAAGGGCCAACACTTTGCAGGACTGGGGCCAAAGTTAGTTTTTTGTTCCCAATACTTGTATCTCATATTTGCTGTTCAATGCTGTATACAAATGAAACTGATTTTCATACGACTTTGCAAGCTGCTGTATGAAATGTGCATCTCATCTTATACGTGTCAGTTGCAGTGGACTAACAGTGTTCAGGAGGAGCTACTGTTTAAAAAAAATTGCGAAGTAGGAAGAAGAGACCAATATATATTAATGCTACACTAAGGACTCCTGGCATTTGATGACCTGTGAGTGAAGAAGTGACAAAATGGGACCCAATATGGGTGTCCTTATACAGGCAAATCTTCCACTTAAATCAATGGGAATTTGGCCTTTGTAGGACATGCAGTATTAGGTCCTTTGAATGCAATAGCTTCCTAGGTTACAAGGATGTAGAATTTCAGTGGGTTACAGAAATCAGATTATGAGGCTGTGGGAAATGGTGCAGCCCAGGTCAACATCTTTACTAACTATTAACAGAAATAGCATTTGAATTCTCTGCACAGAAAAGGTTTTTTGTGACTTCTTCAATGCTCTCCCCTATATAAATCAACTGACCCACATCCACATTGCTTACTAAGCGCCATTCATTTTTAGGGGTACCCTATGTTTATGCAATACTCAGGAATAGTTTACAAATTGGCAGGGCTCTGGCTTAGAAACAATGAGATAGGTTTGCAGTTGCAGCCAAGAATCCTATTCACATTTATACTGATTTTCCATAGCGTAACTCTTGGAAAGAACACAAAACAACTGAAGAAGGAAAATTAAACAGCCTTCCTCCATTTAAAAAAAAAAAAAAAAAAAGTATTCCTGTGTGTGTTTTCCAAGAGAACATATTAGGATGGAAAATCTCCACTTATTTTCTCTATAATATTAACCTTTCGTTAACCTTTTTGCCTTAATTCCCAATCATTCTTTCATTAATGTTCCTATTTTATTAAATAAAAAACTCCTCAAAATACAAATCTGTGTCCAAAAAAAAAAATGTCTAAAGAAAGATATCCCACTTCACAGTGGACTGGCTGATATTTTTTAATCTCCTCCTCTTTTGATTCTTTGTATTTTTTGCTTGCTAATTATTTTGGGCCAATTTCTGCTCTTACTTCCACCTGTAAGAATTGAGAGTAATTCCATTGAAGTTAGTGATCTTAACCCAGTTTTCCACTAGTGGAAATGAGAGCAGAAATTGGCCCGTTAAATTCCTCTTAGAGCTAATTCTCTAAAGGGTCATGTCCCATTGATGGGGACTGACAATATTTTACTGAGAAAGGACAGATCACAGGTGACTGGGAAAAGTACCTAATAGATATTACATATGCAAAGCACTACAGCATGTTTAAAGTGCTGGACAAGTAATACATAATGGTAGATTTAAATCTGCCAAATGTATTCTGGCATTCATGGAAGAAATGAATTGGACTGTCACACGAGAACGTACGCTGCAGAAAACTCAAAATGACATGGGATTCAGTGATTTAACAAAATCAATTTTCTATTAACTCAATTTCATGAGTCAGCATTTCTGCTGTAAGGAATGGGCAACAGCAGTAGGGAGAGAAACCCATGTTTGTTAGGAGTTAGATTTGGTTCTAAAAGTGGCACAACTGATCCTGCATGCAAACAGTCACACTCTCACATCAATGGGTCTTGCCTGCTAAAGAACTATAGGAGTGGGCCCACAATGGCAAATGGCTCAGGGGTATGAAATACATGATTAGCCTGATCCAAACAGATTTTATTGTGCCAATACAAGTGTACATCTGTGTGCACTGCCTGTGGCTAGAGTCAGCAAATAAAAGCCAAGTGGGGCTGGCTCATTCTCTAGAGCTCACATTTACCATCAGTTCTCCAAGGAGAAGGTAGGCATTTATTTGCCTATTGTGAAGGCTTATAACAACCATTACAGCACTTCATTTGAGGAAAGTTACTACAGGAGCTGAGAGAAAGAATGTGACTTTCAGCTGAATTCACATCTCTGTTGGCAGACATTTGCCATTTTAAGATCATCTCATTAAGAGATATTGGAAACGTAACAACCACACAAGAAGGGGGAAGCACTATTCATTGCTTCCTTGAAGGCGAGAGATTTTAATGTGTATACATAAAAGGTTTGTCCTTACTCAAGCGTATAGTAGTTTAAAACTAAGCATACAAGGACAGTCTATAGGACCATTAAAACAGCCATTGGGAGAGTCAGTATACTCTGTAGCATTTAACTAAGGGCTGAGAGCCAAGAATGCCTCCATTCATATCCCAGCCCAGGCAATGACTCACTGTGGCCTCGGGCCCAATCCTACAAACCAATACTACCTAGCATAGGATATACTACTGTGAGCAGTCCCGTCGACTTCACAACAGTGAGCAAGTGCAGGATTGGACTCTTACAGCCCCATCATGTGGCATTCCAGCCTTGCACTAAAGAAAGGGGATTATTAATATAATCTATTTTTGCACCTCTGGTATTTTCACATCTTCTGAGGGACAGCCCCATCCAAGTTAGATCAGATCTAGAGCTCCTCTTACATATTCTGCTTGTTTCCCATAGCCACGCATGGGTTATGGGAAACAGATAATAGCTGAAGCAGGGAAAAGCTCTGGCAATGTTCTAGCCCACCCTTACACTCGGGACTTGGTGGGGGGCAGATATAGTGCCATAACAGCAGCTCTGCACAACTGAGGGAGGCCTGTGACACTGGAAATATTCCCTGCCATGTTATAAATTCATAGATACTAAGGTCAGAAGGGACCATTCTGATCATCTAGTCCGACCTCCTGCACAATGCAGGCCACAGAATCTCACCCACCCACTCCTACGAAAACCTCACCTATGTCTGAGCTATTGAAGTCCTCAAATCATGGTTTAAAGACTTCAAGGAGCAGAGAATCCTCTCTCAAGTGACCCGTGCCCCATACTACAGAGGAAGGCGAAAAACCTCCAGAGCCTCTCCAATCTGCTCTGGAGGAAAATTCCTTCCTGACCCCAAATATGGCGATCAGCTAAACCCTGAGCATATGGGCAAGATTCACCAGCTAGATACTACAGAAAATTCTTTCCTGGGTAACTGAGATCCCATCCATCTAATATCCTATCTCAGGGGATTAGTCCTATTTACCCTGAATATTTAAGATCAATTAATTACCAAAATTTCCATCCCCTTTCTACAGTGGTGAGGGGCAATGGAGAAGCAGCTCCGGTATATTTTCCCTCCTCCCCAATTAGTACCTGAAAACATTTCCTGCTTCCTTATCCTTCCACTATTTCTTACAGAGCACATGACATTGTGAAGTTCCTTAGTTTCTATCAATTGCCCAGGATCCAGTAGTACAAACCTTTGGATGATCTGGAAGCATCTTTTTAACTTGCTCCCATTCCACTACCCTGGCTGCTGAGAGAAAGGAAGGAGGATAGGTAGCATATCCCCTCTCCCAGCAACCAGGGTGTGTGCATAGAAAAAAAAGGGGGATGAGGCATAATAGTCACCAATCCACCCCATCCCCATTTTTTCAAGTTCTCCAGTGACAAAGCAGGCAATTAAAATAAAGACAAATGCATGTTTAGAATCCAGCTGCTGAAACTATGAGGGGAGAGGAAAAGAATAGCTCATTCAGAGTGGGCTTGACCACAGAACTTTCAAAGAGTTACTATATCAAGTACATTAATATCTAAGATATACAAATATGCCATGGTGGGATTTTCAGATGCGCTCATTGTTGGGAGCTTTGTCACTGACTTCACTGAGAACCGAGTTAGGCCAAGGCCAAGGCCTTTTGAAAATCCTATCCACCAGTATAGAGAGATGGGTCTGAGCTGTAAAACTGGTTCAGAGTGTGAGGATACATGTCTTTACTGCCCAGTTAACTGCTTGACTATGAAATAATGTTCAAGCTACACAGAATGGTATATTAGCAGCTGGCAAGACATGCTAACTAGAATTGTAGTCTATATCCCAAGGAGTCAGACAATTCGAGTTAAAAGCACTACCATACTCAAAATAAGGGTTTGGACAGACTCGAGTTAGGGGCAATACTTGAGTTATGATTTGAGTTATCTCTGCAGTGAAGAGAAGTCCTGAGTGTGTTTGGATTGGGAGGTTTGTTTGGACCAATCTCTAAGAATATACACACACAACAATAATTAAAAATTAAGAGCATGTTATTATAGCACAAATAGTTTTTTAAAATTTTTTTTAACTACTGTGACCCTCTAGTAATAGGGCAAACAAAATGTAATAAGTTATTCATTTTGGCATTGCTTTCACTTTACTTTTAGAGAAGATGGAAAGCCAGCTTTTCAATATATTTTATCCCAATGAGCCACATCCATGCATACTCATGCTTTACATAGACAAAAAGCTGAAAAAATTCAAAATATAAATCACAAGACAGCAAAATTTTAAAAAATGTCCTAAAATGTGCGTTTTATTTCATATCATTATACAATGTTTACATACAGGTATACTTTTAAAATTGCTCAATATGTGTGTAAAATGAAGTGAGGCAAATACCAATCTATAAATTCCCCCCAATTCCACACAAATAAAATACATTTTAAAACAATCTCTCAAATTTATGTTTTCTCCAGAATTTACTTAATCTTTCATTTCAACATGAAAAATACAATGGAATGGATACTCAAGCTGAAATGCTGACCTACACATTTGTAATGAGCTGCAGATATACAAGTTAAAAACCAAAAAGTCTTAAATATTGTATGTTTAAATTCTTGGTTTTATTGAATTAGCACAGCTCAATAAAATTCAGATAAAATAAATTACCATGCTGGACTAACTTCTGATTTGTACAATATCAAACAAAAGACCACAGTTGTACCTTTTGTTCAAAGTAGCACCAGTCCACACCTGATTTGTCTCTCCAACATTAACTGTTTTGTTAAATATATAGCTGGCACTTGAGGTGGTATTCTTTCTGACATATCAAAGATGCCTGGACAGACTAAGCATACTGGTGTTGCTGAACTCTCTACAAAGTGTAGGCAACATTATATTGGGAAATGGCACATTGAAACCATAATAGTTCAACCTGCATATGGCTTGCCCATTTTGGTGTTTCCCTGACCCCTGCCTAGTATTTAGCAGATGTTCCTGTGACTGTGGTGAAACTAAAATAAAAACATATTTAAGGGGTTTCATGGCAAGCAGGTGTAAAAACAAAGGAATATATATGTGGTTGCAGCTAAGGAGGTTTTCACATGTTGTTTAACTCCAGTAAAGTTTGATCCAGCATCTGATGCATACTAAGGTTTTCTTCTTTGGCATGCGCCACTTTCTCTGTTATGGGATTAGAAAATCAAAATGTGAATAGCAGCTCTTTGGACACATCAATTTTCTTTATATGAAGGCATGCAATCATCACGTATAATGGAGGGGTTTATTATGATAAGAAATGTACATGCTCATAAATACCTATGTTCCCAGCCAAGACAGCAAGGGAACGGTCCAACTAACAAAATGAACTGCAAGTGATGCAAGTTTTGAACTGTTCTGCAGCTATGTATGTTAAAAACAACACATTGCCAAAAATAGACTAGATTTTTGTAAATTCCAGAAGCCATGTGCTGTGGCAATGGGGAGGTTTAATTTTTTTTTAAATGAACAGGCTAACAATAAATGACAGAATTTGCTAATCTGTATTCTAGGCAGTTCCACACTTTTGAAGTCGCATTATAATTCATAACTTGCAGAGAACGAGAACAAAAGAACCAAAAACTAAAATTAACAAGTTATATTAGCTGCTAAATAAAACAGCAGCAGTTTTATTGGCAGTTAGTAGTTTTATGTTGCATGCACACTTTTTTTTTTTTTAATAGACCTGTCATTTAACACTCTTACGTGATATAGTATGTGAGCACAATGTTCTGGAGCTACATGCTACCAGAATCCAGTAAAACCAACTTTATTGTGATGCAAGCATACCTCTAAACTGACCAGGTATTTCCAAAAGGCGTTCCTATTTCAGGACTGCTTTTATTCATATACAAGCCAATTTTATAGTAATTCAAAACAGTGCATTAAATTTCCAGATACAAAACAGCTGGGAATATATTTTATTTTGGTTTTGAAACCTGAATCTTGGCTAATATTTTTCTTCCTCTAGTTACCAGTAAAACTCTAATTTGTGACATCAGCTAAAAAGGATTATGATCTCTCTACAAAGAGGGGGGTTCATTTTTAAAATACCATCAGCTACCTATTGTAACTGGTACTGAAGTGGAAAGACACTATTACACAGGCAAAGAAAGAATTTGTGGCTGCTCCAAGAAACTACGGGAGCCTTATCAGAAGCGTTACTTTTCCACTTGCACTTCTTTCCCCAAGAGTGAACTGAGAATTTCATCCATTAATTTACAGCAGTTACAATCGGTTGGAAATCAATTTATAGGTTTCTTGCATATTTCTACCTTGACTCATTCATTCTTAAGGAACTTGAGAGTAAGTATGTTTAGACACAACTAAGTTTATTCACACTAAAGTTTAATCCTCATTCAATGCCAGCTTTAGTTCATTAGTTAGGCGACTGTTTTGCTCAAGTTGCTGGTAGAGTTGGTCTGTACAGTCAGCAAGCAGGTTAGAAGAAAAAGAGAGGCAGAATGAACAAAGATTAGAAGAGAAACAGGAGAGCAAGAGTTAATAAAGAAACTAGTCACACCACAGACAGTTCAGTAACTAGTTACACATTGAAAGAAAATCTTTACCTTACGGATCCCTTTATATTCTAGCTCTCTGATGACTAAATACCTACTCCAAAGCTCAAGAAATAGTTTACAATCTATATAGGATTTCTCTAAGACCCCTTTTGTGGAGTAGGCTTGTGAGTCAGGAAAACAAGAAGAAAAATGGGATAATTGCTACAGTATTCTCAGTGAAGCCACATGAAACAAACTTCCTTGCTTAAATTCATAGGGTTTACTTGTTTTATGAATGCCAGGACTCCTTGCAGATGTACAAGAGGTGGCAGAATCGTATTCAATACTCGCTAACTAAAAGCAATAGTATAATCAGCCTTCACTGCAGCAGAAATGCGTTAGTCAACAGCACACTATTTCTTGGCTTAATCCAAGTCACACTGAAATCACTGGAGCTTTTCCACTGAGTCTCCCATTTGGAGTTTTAAACCATTGAGTTCAACAGGAATTTGCTCAAGATCCACATGCTTCACTGCATGTTCTCTTTATTGTGCAATTTGGTAGTTGAAATGGTACTTTAGGAAGAGAACATGTATTTCTCAGCTATTGAAATAGGGAGATTTTGAGGTCTTTAAACTGGAATAAAAAAAACTCAAGTGCCTCTTTGACAGCTTTCACAAAAGACACCTTTCCTGTTATAGATGAAATGATAGCATGCAAATTCACAGCTGAATGTGTTGCCTGTACACTACTAAAGGACCGTCAACAGAGTTAGTTTTCAAGACTTGACAAAACTCTACAGTATTTAGATACTGAATCTAGAAAGCACTATTCCATGAAGTTGCATTCAGTTTCCCTTTCATTTTTTAGTGTATTTTTCTTGATAGCCTGGCTGTGAATTCTGAGACAGGGCTACACAGATTTCTGAACATCCTTACTCCACAACTTATTCAATTGTGGGGAACCATCCATTTTGCCTCTTTTACCCTTCTTGATAGCTGCAACTGCAGTGCTTTTCTCCTGGAAGATAGGTGTCCAGCGCCTCACAAAGATGGCCAGACCTTGCCATGAATTAGTTTGTAGGATGCACTTATGTAATGAGAGGCAAACACCAACTGCTACTCCTGAGAACCCAGGCTCCACTGACCAGGAGAGTAAGATCAGAGGATATACCAGAACACCACTACCAGACTGCCTCAATTTCTCTCTTTTACCTTCTCTTTTCCCAAGTCAATGTTTTATATTAACATACACTTGGAAACTGTATCCAAACCTAAATGTAGCTAAGCTTCCATTTTGAATGCCAAAATGCATTTAGTGCTTATAGAAATAATACTGTGTTACAATTTGAATTAAAATCTGAATGTTTACCTGTGTCAGTCAAAACTAAAGTTATATAAATCATTGAAGTAAGGATTCCCAATCTTTCTATGTGCCCAAATTGAGACTAGTGTTAAAATAACTAGCCACACTTGGAAATGTTGATCTTGTGCTTAATTCACTAACTTTTACATGTATACATAAAAGCCAAATAGGGACTTTTAACCTTAATAACTAGTAGATTTAAATTAGAAAAAGAAAAGAAAGAAAAACCATTGGCAAGGCCATAGTCAAATTTAAAAATAAATGTGTTTATAATCTGGACAGTCTTCACAATCATAGCAACTATCTGGTTAGACTCTACTGAAGTTACAATAAATAAATAAATAAATAAATAAATCCATTATGTTCCTTCCACAGCTGGTTCCAGAACTTTTTCTAATAAGCAGTAACATGGGTGAACAAATAGATATACTGAGCTGACAAGATCACATGAGCCAAAGTTATTAAAGAAAAGGGGAAGAGGTAATTTCCAACTGTATTCAAAAAGTGAGGGGAGTAAGGAACAATTACTAAATGCGAAGAAACAGCAGGGAGGGATGAAGGAAGTATTTTCAAGCCTCATGGAGAATTGCAACTAATGGCAGGTTTTAAAAATATAAATGGAAAAGCTCTACATGAGGTTACTTGATGGTATCTTTCAAACTGGAATGAGACATAGCCAAATTAAAAAGTTACTTTAAAATGGACCACCCTCAAATTCAAGCTCAAGTACATTGGCCAGAGCTTATAAACGTTTTGAGCATTAGAACTTTAGCAACAAAATCAAATGAAAGCAATAATTAGTAGTCAGTTCAGTTTCAATTGATATTCACTTTAATGTAAAGCTATTAAAAAAAAAGGACTTTTTCCATTGTGAAGGAAATGAAGTTAAAATAGGTAAAATGAACATAAGTCCTCCTTAAGCAGCATTAAGGCTTAGTTGTACATTACAGTAGAAGAGCAAGAAACGTCAATATTTAATGGTTTGTATTTAAAAGGAACACTGTCAGGTCAATCTGAACCCATCATTTCGGTTTTGTCAGACAAAATTTTACAAAACCTGAGATCAATGGAAAGATTTTAATTATACATGACGATACAATTTTTTTTTTGTTCAGATTTAAAAACATTCCCCTGAAGTCTCTGCAACTCGAACTTGCAGCTTTGTGCTAGCACAGTCTGTGAAACTGACTAAGAATGAAAGTGAAACTATTGTATTTCATCTCCCCAGTGAAATGTAAAAAGTAAACTAACAGTACCTATCTATGGTGATAGATCAATCAATTTTTAAAATTCTATAACCCATGTTGTTAATGAACACGGATAGGGACATTTGGTTATCTTATTTTGAAAAGAAAAAAAAAACCCATAGGATTTTTCACCTGATGCGACCCCTTTAAAAGTTCTTTTACTAGAAGTTAAACAACAAACTTATATAATGCAGGAAGTTTTCCACATCAAGACTTCAAGCTAGTAGGAAATTTTGGACTCTAGAAAAACACAACTGTCAAACGCTTAAAGGCCAAACTGGACTCTCAGCTATGTTCCCACGACCGAATGACCCCAGAGGGAGCTGTGTCCTTGCAGATTATGGCCCAACAATAAGACTCTAAAAAAAACACTAAACTCTAAGGAAAAAGTCATATCATCTGAATTTTAATTTGAGAGAAAAAGAGGATTGCGTTCCAAAAGCGACCAGTTTAAGATAGCCAAGAGTAGCATTATCATGCCATAGACTGGTATTTTTCATTTTGAAATTCTGCTTTGTTGATATTTTGGCAAGGTGTTTGCTGGGGTCAGTCAGAAGGGGGAGGAAAGGGCAGCAAAAAAACAAAGAAAAAATCAAAAATAATTCCTTAATGGCAAAAAAAGGCAGATTTTTAATATGATTAATAGTTGAAATGATCATGTAAATAAATAAAAGGCAAAGGAATAGCAAAAGGGATACATCTTACACAGTGGGATGTTTATTTTACATTGAAAGAAGTAGAGTTTCTGTACAATAGAAGGCACGAAGAGAGCAATGTCCTGAGCCAGGATACTAAAAGGAAAAAATAAGCTGGAGGACAGGACAATGAACCCATGAAACATCCAAGAGCTTGGAAAGGTGGTTTATCCAGCTTGCTGAAGATATCTTTGGAGAGGTGAAGCAAAGAAATTTATCTGCATGAAGATAAAAGGTGGGAAATAAAAGTGGCATAATGGAAAGAACTCAGAAAGCTGCAGTAATAGCACAGTGGAAGCAAACATGCCAAGATGATTACTAGTGAAATATCACACCACACTCCTTTTGGAACGCTATAGAAATGCTTCCATTTAAATAACTATGGAGAAATGTATTTATAGTTGAGAGTCAATTCCTGATTATCGTTCCATTTGTTAAACTCCATTTACGAAAAAAAAGTTACCTATAATTCAAAGGTAATTACAGAAATGCAGTTATAGTTACTAAACCTTCAAAGTTTATGGTGTTGTCTCAGATTTTAAGCCTACTTTCAAATTGGAAATCTCCCAAATTTAAATTATGCTACAATTGTTAGTGAGAAGATTTTGCATGGAAGGCACTGCACGTTATTCTCTGTAAATGGAGATAAAGCTGTTACAGTCCTACCAACTGTTTATAAGGATATTAGTGTGATAAATCACTGTGTGGAATTGTATTTCTGGGCTTAGAATCAAAACATACAAAACAGATAATATTAGGCCATAACCAAGAAGTTCCAACACTTGGAAGTTAGGAAAAAAAATAAAAAAATGAGTTTGTATATTTAAGGATTTAAAAAAAAAATTAAGCAGGGTAAAAAAATGTAAACCCTTCAATACATGCAAAAAACACTGGTGGCTCTAGCCAAAGGCTAAAATGTGTTAACTCTGAAAGTGAAGTGTAGAAACTGAAAGTAACATCTACAGCTAGGTGTGCTTTAGACAGAGCCACAAGCGTTCAGGATTTTCTGATCTCAGTTTTAAAAAATTAGTGCACATGAGAGTTATCAGTATGGGGAGGGGGGAGAGAATGTAAAGGTTTCAGCATAGCTGACTTCTGTTCAATGTCTTCAAAGCACACAAGAAAATTCGGTTTGCTTGAAACAACACTCTACCAACCAAACAAGACATTGGTCGGTTAGACCCTACGTATCTTTCAATTTTATCTCTTTTTCATTTTTTCTACTCAAAGTAAAAATTTCTGCTTTTTTACTCAAGCCAATACTCTATACTTCCACCGCTTTTTCTCTCAAACTACTTTATTTCACCGCTAACAAATGTGTGAAGGTTTATTTTTCAAATGATCTTCACAGAAAACCCACATCTCAACAGCTGTCACTTCTATTTTTAAAAATGGTCTTAAAGAGGTAATCATTATGATAAAATGAAAAACATTCTCTGTATGGCATGTAAGGAGACTCTTATCTTTTGGCAACTTCAAAATGATGAGCATTGTAGAAATTCTTGAACAGAAGTGAACTCAGAAGTGGAAAGTAAAAGAACAACCAAAGGGAAATGAGCCAGATAACTGCAAGGGAAAGAGGGTTTATGGATACAAAACAAATGGGTAAAAGTGAGTTGATTAAGCCACCCTTGCAAAACTGTCAGGAAATTTACCAGGCCAGGCACAATACTTGTCCACCCTTTAGCATGATGAAGAAAATACTAATGATGCTTTAACACTAAATCACACCCATTCAACGTATTCCTCCCCCTAAAGAGTGAGCAAGTATAATTTTGCAAGGCTGCAACTGAACAATCATGAGGGTAGAGAAGCAGGTGCAGGCACAGGTTGAGAGGACATTTACATGGAAGTCATATCATTGAGAGCGTGGTCCAGCTCCTCGCTGATTGCTTTGTACTTCAGTTTCTGAGAATATAACTCATCTAACATTCACCAGGGAAGGCAGAGGTGAAAGCAAATGGAGAATAATCAGGTGATTGAATGTGAAGGTGGTGGGATGGGACACCATCCGGAAACAGCATCAAAAAAGGGGAACAGTGCATAGAAGGAAGTGGCATGGCAGGCAGAGAACAAAAACAAACAATATATAAATTAGGAAGGAATACAAATGGTGAACAGCTTTATGTGAAAAGTCAATTAAAATTACTGAATCATCAGTAAGCCAAGCTGAGATATAGATAAAGCCGAAAAAAATAAAGTGTGCGACGAAAAAATAATTCCCATTTCCCTAAACTGTATTTAACTTGGATTATATAAGTTATCAAGGCACATGCAATGAGCTACAAGCCAGCAGGAGAGGGAAGAGTCTTGAAAATGGTGCTTAGGGAGAACCAGGTATCCCACTTCAGCTTTAAAAATGTTTTAGGTTTTGTATGATGTCATACCCTCAAGCTTTTCCAGAGGGTTAGTTCTTCCCAAGCATCTTATTTTTCTTTTTAACTGAGAAAGTGACCATAAATTCTCTGCAGCTGGCTGGCTCTTTTATAACCTTTAAAGACCTCTTGTACAAGTCAGCTTTCTAGATCAGCAATTAAGGTTCTTACAATACTGAACTTAAAGTCAACACAATTTTAGGAGTAAGTCTCATATAGCTTATCCTTTAATTACAAAGCACTATTGAATTCTATTCTCGAGATAAAAGAGAATTCTATTCTCTTTACTGCAATTTTGATAGATTTATCAGAGCCCTAAATGCAAACTTTGTGGAGTTAAATAGGCTGTGTCCCTGAATGTGTATACAAACCATTACCTTCACTGAAAATAGAAGCTGTTCTATGCCATGAAATAGTTGCCCTGACCTGCACTTATCTCAGTCATAAATTAAATTAACTCAATATTCCTAATTATAACAAACAACATACTACTCGTTGCTGATATTTGAAAGTAATTAAACTAGCATATTAATAACATTTACCATCTGATCATTTTCCTTATCTGAATATCCAAGTAAAAGAGTTTAAAGGAAAAAATAGTCTTAGAATATCAAAGAACAAGAAACAGGCAAGAGCAAAACACTGTCCAGCTAAAAAGTTTAATTAAGTGAGTTATAAATTTGGATTGGAAAGCACATCATTAATTTAGGATCTTATCCTGCCCATTTTAGTTATGCGAGTAGTCCTACTTATTTGCTTGGGACTAGTCACATAGAATAAAGATTTGTAGGATTGGGCACTAGACAAATCCCATGGGTGAGTATCAGCTTTCTATTCTGCAGGAAGTGTGAAAAACAAAGCACAATCGTACCTTCTAAGTCGTCAATGCTCTTCTCCAGCTTGGTTACTGACCTCTCCGCAAATTCAGCACGGGTCTCAGCCTGGAGTTAAAAAGACATACAAGGTCAAAAACTATACAAATGACATTAGGAAACTTTCATGATATTTACAAATACAAAGATAACAGTGAGTATGAGAAAAAAAAGTCTGTTCAATGACAGAATAATAGGAAATAGGTGTAATATTACAATCATCCTCCAATATTGTCTAATGTTGTATAGCTTTGATGCTAGCACCTAATATGCTATTTTCCACACTGACAAGTTAATTTCACATTAATCAGAGCAGTATCGTAAAATGCATTAATACAGGATTGTTCTAATTTTACCTCCTTCAGTTTGTCAGTCAGGATCTTAATCTCCTCTTCATATTTGTCTTCCTTTTGTGAATACTGTAATTAGAGAGAGCATCAGATGTCAGACCAAATATTCTCTATATGAAAAAAGAACATGTATGACAATCTTACATTGTAATGATAACCATATACTAGTTCTAAGTATGGATGAACTTAAATTTATCTTTCAAGACATAGCGGTCTTGCTCTCGTGTATTAAAAGGGCCACATTTTGCCCAAGTTGCAGAGTAGTAACTCAGGGCAGCATTTGGTACTATAATTTTAAGGTAGGAGGACAAATTGGAAAAAATTTAATATCTTAGCACACAAATTGCATTTGAAAGCTATAAATATAAAGTTTTAAGTAACATTGACGGATAATTAATGTTATGCATATTTAAATATAATTTATTATGTACTTGAATTAATGTCAGATTTCTGGCAATGGCCAGATAGTATCCAAGTAACAAGTCTAAATATTTCCATTTATCAAAATCCTTATTGAAATATGGTGTAAACATTTAAGGACAATGCATAAAAATCCAGGCCACTGGGGTTATAAGGCTCTAGCCTACCTTCTCAGCCTGAGCCTCCAGCGACTTCAGGTTGTTGGTCACAGTTTTCAACTCCTCTTCAAGCTCAGCACATTTGCTATTATTTTGGAACAGAGGCAGGAAAGGGGACAGGTGGGAGATCAGTCAAGCAAAAGAAAGAAAAAAAGGGGGGAGAAAGATTGAGAAAAATGAAAACTGAATTACAGAGCAAAAGAACGGCCTAAAAAGCAGCTGAATCCATCACAAATTGAAAGCAATTCATTACAATGCCAGAATTCTCTTAAAAAAAAAAAAATCCCATTACAAACAAGTTACCTACAGCACCAGGCTTACTTGGAAGTACTGACAGACCCTTTAAATATGAGATAGTTCAGCTTCTTTTTGGCTGCCAAAAGATCAGTTGTAAAGGTTAAATAAATAAAATAAAATAAAAAAGACCAAAGAAAGCCACCAAAGCAAGATGCAAAGAGAGTAAAGAGTGCAGTGAAGGTTCATTCATCATTACTGAGTGAACTAACAGCTATGAAAGCTCATCAAAGACTTGGGTTGCTGTTAAACCTGAAAACTGTATATTAGTATCAGTACCTTATCCTCTGCAGCCATTAATGCTTTCAAGGTTTGATCCATTATTCTTAATTGTTCTTCCAGCTGTCGGACTTGGCTGTTAGTGAACACATGAAATGCACAAAAGCCATTCACAAAATCAGTGTGCAGGTAGGGCATGCAGTGAAAAAAAAAAAAAAAAAAAAAAAAAAAACCCAAAAAAACCAAAAACACACACGCACCCACATACACCTACACACCCATTTACTTTGGTGTTTAACATTTATCTCAATCGTTACAGTAAATGAGCAAAACATAGCTTTGAGCTGAACACAAAGAAGTGTACTGCCAACATCTCGTGCAAGTATAGTCACTGTCTCGCAGTATCTCACACACCTCTCCAGGAAGTCACAGCACTTACCCTTCTGAGAGTTCAGCACGTTCTTCAGCACGCTCCAGATCGCTCTCTATGATCACCAGCTTACGAGCCACCTAGAGTAAGGCAAATAAAACAAACAAACAAAATCACACATTATTGCACACTATATGCTAGTGCAGCCAAAGCTTTGGATAATATCTCTCATTATAATGTTCTACGTATAGGGACAATACACTTCTCGTGGAATTACTGATTCAAGGAAATCTAATGGGTTCCTGGCTGCACTAGACCCTTGTTACTTATATAGGCCTCACTGCATCGCCTGACCAAGACTTTCATGTCCCCTACTCCCATTCACCAACATGACAGTTTAAAAATAAAATTTTCTTTTTATAGCTTCTCTGAAGACAGCAGTGATCCTTCTCTCAGTCATTTTGGAGCAATCATAGCTGATGCACCAGCATCTTGGTATGCGATGTCATGATATCACATAACAGGATGATGGACAGGGCAACATGTGCTTAATCCTGTCTGTGCTATTATTGTCCATTTTTGTCTGCCATTTTATCAAATATGGGTCTGTTCAGTGGGCTACTCTCTGCGAAGGAATGAGCACAGATCTCCACGCATACTTGTGCAACGGAATCCAAGTATGGATCAGATCTCTAGCAGTCAAACCGCAGTCTTGTCTCTCGAGGCACTCAGGAGCCTATTTCTCATATCAATCATTTGTGGGAACAGTGCTGCTCTCTTATTGACAGGGATGCTTGTGACCTTTTGTACTTGTAAGGCAAACAAAAGAGAAAAGCAGTAGTCAAAGCCTGTAAGGCCTCAGCTCTTCGATTTGCACTCAGGAACTGACCTCTTCATACTTGCGGTCAGCCTCCTCAGCAATGTGCTTGGCCTCTTTAAGCTGGATCTCCTGGATTTCCATTTTCTCCTCATCCTTCTGGGCTCTGTTCTCAATGACCTTCATTCCTCTGAAAGTCAGGAAAAACAAGAAATACGAGGCTTAGTGCTTCCTAGTTTATCTCCAATCCCTACACCATTTGGAGTGGATCTTTCTAAGACAGACTGAGATCGATGCAGCATGTCAGAGGTGTCATTTTATTTTACAAACTGTGAGGCAAAACTTCTCAGGTCTAGTTCTGGCTCCCTGCGTGCTTTCACAGGAGGTTGATAAGAAACTAATGGTATCTGAATTAAACAAGAGTGGTTCGTTATGCTGTTTGCACAACTCAGCATTGCATGAAAGTTTGCAATCAGCAGCATGACCACATTTTTCTTCAATTCAGTTAAAGTGCTCCCTCACCCAAAGGTGAATGACAAAAGGGACCTGCTTTTGATATCCTAAGAAAGTGACTAAGGACAATATGTAGCTTAAGCCTCAACGCTCTGGCACTGCATGTTCAACTCCCTGCTGGGTATTTTTCTGAGGTAGATAAATAAAGTTCTTTGTGATCTACTGTATCTGGACCTTAGAACCTAAAGTCCTTTCTGATCCGCACAAACAAAACATTTAGCATTTTTTCAAGAGCCAGGATTTGCCCCAGTTTGCTAAACCAAAATTCCCTTCCCCAACTGTTGTGCAATGTGCTGTGTGTCTGTCAAATGCTTCCCACCTCAAAAGGTGGCTGCATGATGAATAATGGCGTAGAGTGAGTCTGGAAAACGTTTAGCAACCTTTCCAGACAAAAGGCACTATTATGGGTATTAAATATAATTTTACAAGTCTACAGGTGGGATTTTCAAAAGCACTTAGTCCCTGGGCTCCTAACTCACTTAAGTACTTTTGAAAACCCTACCTCAAATCCCAGTCTGGACTGACTGTTTCTCTCCCCTTCCTTGGCCACGAAAGCACAAAACTGCATTAATGCACAAACCATATGAACAGGCAGAGCAGCAGTCTTTTCAAAGGCTTGCTAGTCTCTGGGTGGGCTTCTCAGTTGGATGCTCTGGAGAGATGGACTCTACAGTCTCCCATCAGGAGACTGAGTGTGCACCACCACAGAACTCTTGGCCCAAGATACAAAAGTCTTGGGATTGGATTAACCTGGGTCTCTCAAGAGGTAGCACAACACATCAAAAGCCAAAGCACCAAGCTTAACGGTCACAGGATCCATAAAGTTATCTCAAAACCTGACACATAAACAAGGACTAAAGTCTGCACGTTCAACATGTCCCTCCAAATTTTAACTGATTGAAGTCAACGCATGTAAAGGCACAGCAGATTACATGCCATCACAAGATATAGAAAGGTGGTTAATTTATTTTTATCCAACCCACATCTGGAAAATACTTGGCTTGTCATAAAGATAGCTTGCTGCTCAAATGAGAACATGAATCAGGCCATACCCACCTTTCACTCTCATCTGCTGCCTTCTCAGCCTCCTCAAGCTTCTGCAGAGCAGTTGCCAAACGCTCCTGAGCACGATCCAACTCTTCCTCAACCAGCTGGATACGTCTGTTCAGAGAAGCTACATCACTCTCAGCCTAAGTAGAAGCAGTAAAGAAAATGAATCCATAAAATAACCTAAGAGTCTTCTTTTGTAAAGGACCATTTAGATGGTTTCAGAACAACAGTTGGAAGAACGTAGTAAAAGAGAACACTAGTCTAAGTGTTAAGTGGTTAAGTGGCCAACAGATATTTTTTATGTATCTCTACAGATCTGCACGCACACACTCACTTGCGCGCGCTCTCTCTCTCTCTCTCTCCTATTCCTTCACTGAATTGTGTAGTTATCTCATAATGGAGGACAACTGATTGATTTTTCACCTGATATGAAATACCTAAATACTGTACAATGTGCCCTAAGAAACGCAAGTATTCTGTGAGTATATGTTTATTTTTTGGTTACTATGTATTCAGCTTGCACATATCCTCAGATTACAGAATCTCTACGTAAGCATTAAACAATGTCAAAATTACGTTTTGCCCATTTTACCCAGAACATATTATAGGAATATAAAGGATTTTAAATCCTATATCTTGAATCTGTATGTGGGAACTTGCCCTTCTTTTAACATCGGAATTTGTATGAACATTTCCTTGAGTTTAAGAAAGGTAGGAAGCAGCATCTCTATGACAAGGCATAGAGGAAACACCCAAAATTACAATACATGGGTGAAGGTATTTGCAAATATCCAGCTCATAAAGAGTGAACAGAACACTAAAAAAAACCCCAAAAATAAAACATGGAGTACTGGATACTAATGACTTTTTGCACGGGAGGGGACACAAGGCTGAAAAACAAGAGTCTAGCCTATTTTACTTTAACACAGGAATCCTGGCCTCACCAACTCTCACAACACATTTGGTTACATATTTTAATAATACTATCTGCATATTACCCTCAGCTTTGCTTTACTTGCATTAGATATTTGCTTAATCTTCTGTGTAACATTTACACCAAAACTATGCGCCTCTTATCTTTACAAGCTTTCACTTCTGACATTTTCCAAGCTACATTTGTTCTAGTCACAGAATAAGTACTGTGACAGCATTTTGTAAACAACTCCCTTATTAAGCCTCTCTGTTTCTTTCCAAAGGATATGAAGGGCAGTAGTGTTTAGAATAAAGGGTCACTATTTTAAAAGGAAAATTACTTCCAGGAATACAAATGACTTTTAATGCGCTGAAAACTATTTCAACATTTATTAACATTGCTCTAACAAGGAAGTGTGATTATGGTGCCTGCCATCACTGAATTCCAGTTTAGAGGTGGATTCAGTCATGGATGTGGTCAGCCTTCTCAGTAGAATTCTCTGGTCATGTTTTTGTGTAGAATAAAATAGGTGAAAATCAAAAAAAAAAAAAGTCACATCTAATTGAAACTACACATTTCTTTCATGGCAAAGGTACAAGTCAGTGCCTTTTTGCAATTTTTAGGATCCATCGTTTACAGCCATAACAACAACAACAACAATATTTGTACTACAGTAGTGTCTAGGAATGCTTGTCATGGACCAGGATCCCATTGTGCAAGGTGTAAATGAGGATCGATTATGTACTGGATAGCATCTATCCTTTGATGCAGAACCGCCACTAGAATGAATGAAATTATGCACACACAACAAGGGCACACACAAATTGGTAATCTACTTGAAGTCAATGGGAGCATTGACAGTAGGACTAGGGCCAAAATAAAATAAAATAAAAAAATCCCTAAGTATTACCTCCAATTTTATTCTTTTCTCAATCACAAACTACAGCTCAGAACTCTTATTAAAGGCCAGAGGTTTTATGAAAAGCACTTTGATATTTTAATTTGAAAAGTACAACTTTTTATGGGGGAAGGGGTTTTCAAATGTTAGTCTAAAAACACCTTGGGAAAGTGGTAATATTACAAGTTAACAATTATGTTAAAACTATTCTTAATGTGACAAGAGCACACAAAATACTTAGGAAACACAGGATGATAAAAGTTCAAGTCTTACTTCCTATTCTACAAGCAGTAACTCAGCAAGGGTTTACCAACTGGCCTTATAAGGCCTATGTTATTCTGCTGCAGAGCAGGACTTCTGTCCTTATATGGTAAGGAAAGGAAAAAATTACTGATGACATGGAGGGGCAGTCCCATGGCTAATAAATAAACACAACCGTTTGCACTGATGCCACAGCATTCACTATATACTGCATACTTTTACAGTGAGATGACATGAATAATATACCATTGTGTGTTAATTATTGTTCAGTGTAAAGAAGATATTGTTTTCCAGCTAATCATATAACAGATTGGGGTGGAGTGCAAAATGTATTATCAAATGTGGTCACTAGCAATGTATAAAATGTGGGGGGAGAGGGGCGGAGAGAGGGGAAGGTAGAATGGAGCATCATTCACTTATATTTCAAGAAAATGGCAGCCAATAGTGCAAGAAAAGAACAGTCTGTGTTCAGTCTTTTTTTAGTGTTCAAAAGTGGTAAGCTATGATATCATTTGGCTAGAGCTTTAGCTTTTTTATTGTTTGCATTTCTGTACCTTGCACAAAAGAAAAAAATATCTAGCTGGTGACATGCCATACAAGTCAAGCAATACATTATGGAAAGGATCATGTAGATTGCTTGCTGTAGTTCACTCTTTGGGAAGAAAAATGGAGTCAGAGTGTAGCTTCAGCATGGAGGCTTATTTGATATAGCAGAGCCACATATTTAGATGTGCCCATCAGTTCTGTTTTCTCCATTTATTCACATCAGTGCTGACCTCATTTCAAAGGAACTTAAAATATCATGCAAATAAATTCTGGAGAATTTCCACAATCTAAATAAAATATTCCAGGAAAGGAAGAAAACCTCTAACTTCCTCTAATGACAACACTTGATAAAATACTTAAGACCGCTTGTATGGATTTGATCCTGCTTCCAGTGAAGTCAGTGGCAAAACTGCCACTGTTTTCAATAGTGTAAGATCAGGCCCTAATAATTTAGTAGCAAAACTCGTCAATTAGTAGCAAAAAATGGTAATCAAGCTATTACCTCAATTGGGGAAATCAGGGTCCTTTACTCCAGGGATCTTATTATTGTTCTCAAGGTCTTAGAAAAGGAATCCATGTTTAAGGATGTTTAATATGGGAACTATTAAATTAGCAAAACTATGACATGATCTGCCTCTGTGAAAATGGTATGTGAAGTGACTGGTGAGAATGTAAAGTACTGTTACAGAATTCGAATGAGCCATCACTGTTGTCTCTGAGAAGGCCATCTGCAACCAGTCAGGAAGTATTCCACTTGCTGATGGACCTCAGATAACATGCTTGTGCATTTACTGCCTAGATTAGAACACACACAAAATTCCAGATTATAGGGAAAGGCCACCAGAGACCCTACAACCAGTTTTTCTATTATAATGAAATAAATGAATGCTGATAAGTGACATCAAAGAACAAAGTTTTCTATAAACACTGAAGACAGAAAACACCTCTGTGAGGTAAATTTTTACTATACACTTTTTACATATGGGAAACTTTAGCTACAGAGAAAAGGAGTACTTGTGGCACCTTAGAGACTAACAAATTTATTTGAGCATAAGTTTTCTGAAGCGAGCTGTAGCTCATGAAAGCTTATGCTCAAATAAATTTGTTAGTCTCTAAGGTGCCACAAGTACTCCTTTTCTTTTTGCGAATACAGACTAACACAGTTGCTACTCTGAAACCTGTCATTATTTAGGTACAGAGATACTAAAAGCATTACCAAAGGACAATGGCAAAGCAAAGAATAAAACTTCCAGTCCCTTGCAGTAACCACTAGACAAAACCACATCCCTAGACACATACTGGATGATGCTCCTTCTTTTTTTGTAATGTATTCTGTATAAAAACCTGAGCAAAACAAATATTTCTGTAAGGAGTATCTTGGTTCCTACTTTTTATACCCAAGCCATTAGCTGACCTTTAAACCATTTGCTAGTCTGAAAAAAAAGAGTTTGTTCACTTTAGAGAGAGGAAGGATGGTTAAGGCACTACCCTGGCTCTCAGTAGATCCAGGTTCACTTCCCTACTGTTCTTATAGACTTCCTGTGTGACCTTGGGGAGGTCACTTAGTTTCTCTGTGCTTTGGCTATCCATCTATAGAATGGGGATAATAGCACAGGGGTGCTGTGAGGATAAATATATTAAAGACTGAGACACTTAGATACTGGGTAATGTGGGCCATATAAGCACTTTAGACACACAGATTTGTATATCATTTAGAGACATTGTTGCCAAATGCTCAGAATTGGCTGCCCCAGTTCATAGTCACCTAAGTAAAAGTAACCTGATTTTCAGAAGAGCTGAGCACTTACCTCAGTAGGAACTGTAGGTACCCAGCACTTCAAAAATCAGGTCACTTATTTAGATGCCTAAATATATACTTAGAACCCCACTGTATGCACGCAACTTTGAACATTTTGTTCACTGTTCGTTAGCATGAACGTTTATGCTAGACAACCTAGTTTACCCTAAAATATCTTCAGAATCTTTTATTTTTAAACTTAACATTTTAGACTAATAGTCACAATTATCTAGTACTTATCTGAAATCCAAACCGTACTTGCTAAAAATATTTGTCTTGAGGTGTCTGTCTTAAGCCTGATGTTACATTCTTAGAAAAAAAAACCCATTTAACTGGCATTTAAAGTAACCACTGTGTTAGAGAAAACTGTCAATGAAGTCTCCAAGTCTAGGTTGTCCAGGAAAAGGAATGCAACAATAAATACTTCTGAAATTTGCAACCCATCAGGTACAGACTGCTATACATCCGTGATCACAAATCTGAAAAACAGGCTATCCTCCCAGGAAATAGGAGGATCACAAACACTGGCACTGAGTTTCACAATGGAATTGAGATTATGAAGCCTCATTAGGCCACTGAGCAGAACACAGCCCACAGCAAAGGGCCAGCTACACGCTTCCCAGTGTAAAAACTAATTTAAAGGGAAAGGGTGTATGTGCCCTTGCCTAGCCCCTAAAAGCTGCACAGTGCTGAATGAAAGGGTGGGGGAAAGGGGAACAGGGGACAGCCTGAGTCTCTGCCACCACCTCTGAGATTTGCCTCCAGGATACTGTTGTTCTGCTACGAATCTAAACCCAGCCCAGCCCTTCCCTTCCCCTTCACACACACGCTCCCACGCCAGCTCCTGCAGAGGCCACATGCAGGGAGCGAGAAGAAACCCGCCCGGCAATCAGCCCAAGGAGCGGCAGACAGGGATCTCGCTGGGTGTGTCCGCCAGCAGGGCGCAGGGCAGAGGAGATGGGGCGCGCACACAGCCCTGGGAAGGAGCGGGAAGGGCCGGCTGCCGGCCCCACGGAGAAGGCAGGAGCAGCCCTGGGGGGCGCTGCCCGGGGTTCGGTACCTGCTCTCGCAGCGCCCGCTCCTGGTCCAGGGCCCGCTGCAGGCTGCCCGCCTGCTCCTCGGCGGTGTCTGCCTGCTGTTGCAGGCTCCGGATCTTCCTCCGCACCGCCTCCAGCGAGCTCAGCCCCGCCATGGCCCCGGCCCCGGCCCCAGGCCCCGCACCGCCGCCGCTCCCTGCGCTGGGGCTCGGCTACACCTCGCCCCGCCTCGGCCCCGGAAGTTCCCCCGCCTCCCCCTGCGCTGCCCGGCGGCGTCCGCACTGCGCCCGGGGCTGCCCCGCGGGCAGGGCAACGGGGTGCGCACGGAGCCCCAGACCGGCCGGTGCCACAGGGAGCGTGCGGGGGCAGGCAGAGGAAACCCCAGGCTGGGCTCTGCAAATGGGGGGAGGGGAGGATACAGACAATGGGGGTTAGGAGACGAGGAAGGGCTCAGGAACCCGGCTGGGCTCTGCAATGGGGCGGGGTGGGAAGGCCCCAGGGACCCAGGCTAGCGCTGCAATGAGCGGAGGGAGGAGGTAGGACCTAGGCAGAACCCTGTAATGGGGGGTGGGGTGGAGGAAGGACACAGGGACCCTTGGACTCTGCAAGGACTGGAGGGGAGGGAGGGAGGGAGAGACATGGACCCAGGCGGGGCCCTGCAATGGGGGAGGGGAAGAAAGAGAGACGGACAGACACGGACCCAGGCGGGGCCCTGCAATGGGGGAGGGGAAGAAAGAGAGACGGACAGACACGGACCCAGGCTGGGCTCTGCAATGGGCGCGGGCGGATGGAGGACACACGGACCCAGGCTGGGGTCGGCACCGGTGGATTCAGCATGGCATGTGCAATGGCGGGTGGAGATGGAGAAGATCCCAGGGTGGCCCGTGCAGTGGGTGGGGGAAGGCACTGGACTCTAAAGAGGCTGGGGGGACGCTAGCCCGGCCGGTGTGAGGCAGGGCCAGTGGGCACGGTCCTGCTGCCTCCATTCATGCACGGGCGTTGCGGAGGGACGTGAGCAACTAGCCTGGCAGCGAGGGGCGGCAGCGCCACCTGCCGCCCACATTGAGGCCCATCTCTGTCCACGGGCTGCTCCCCAAGGCGGGAGAAGGGACGGACGGTGGCGGTGTGTGAAGCCACCAATCAAAGTGGGTGGAAGGCCAGGAGTTCCCCACCCTCCGCCTACATCGCAGAGGAACACTGAATAGGGACAAGGGCCCGCTTAGCTGACTCAGTCGCTCGGGAAGCTGTGCCGCATGTGCCACGTGGTGGGGTTTAAGGCACAGAGCCTGGAGCCTGCCAGGGAGCAATGCTCAGGGGGTTGTTACCCCCCAGGGGAGGTGAGTCGGTGGCTCTCAGGCTCAGGAAGTGGTTTAAGGCGTGACTGAATTTTGCATGGGTGAGTCATTTGATTTTCCTAACTCCCTCATGTGAGCTCACCCCCCACTCCCTGTGACAGATCTCTCTCTCAGAGCTTGGACCGATGTGCAGTAGGAGGAGGAATACTCTGAATAAACGATTTGTGCCCCCAAAGATACTCTATATATCTGCTTCCCCGCAACCCCTTATCACAACAGGAGACACCGCATACACCAGGAAACACAATATTGCAGAGCAGCTTTTAAATCTCTGCCTTTGTCTAGAAGAGAAAACAAGCCAGGCATCCAAGCTACCCTCTGCTTGAGCGGTTACTGCAAATAAAACTGCTTTCTCCACACCAGTTCCAAAATGGTGTTTTCCTTCCAAGTAAAGGGAAATGGCACCATGACTGCATTGGAGACGTCTCTCTTTTCATGAAAGCAATCTAGTAACATTTCTCTCCCCTCTCCTGCCTTCTTCTTCAGGCAAGCTATTTCCAAATAGTTTGCATACTTTTCCTTATAAGGAAGATCTCCTTGGATCTATATGCGGCTCCTTTGAACAAGTTAAATAAACGTCCTGCGGGAGAGCTGCCTCTCATCCATTTAGCCTTATACAGAGAAAGAAAGACATCTGATCCATATTATACAGAGTCTCTCTCTCTCTCTCTCACACACACACACACACACTTTTTTAAGATCCTGAGCTCCATCCTAAAATTAGGAATCAAGCTGTACAGCCTATACTGGGACTGAAACACTTTTTTAAAAAAAAGTAAACAGAAATGTATTGTTTTCTTTCATACACAATTAGATCTTTCTTGTTTACATTTCATCCTCTAAAGTATTTTCCCTGCACCTAAAATACTTTGCTTCATCATCATCTCTAAAACTCCTTCCCAACTGTATTATTTTTAGAGATTCATTTTAAAAGCTGAGTTAAGGGGGGAAATACATCATCAATTTGGAAGAGTTGTGCATCACCTAATCCTATAATTCAGAGGTGAAATTCACTCATAGGGAATTGAATCCTACAATGGTGGCCAGAGGGATCTGGATGTAAAGCTGTAGAAATGCTAAATTTATATGTACTACATGCATGAAACTATTTAATGCTTGTCAAGGGGCAAACAGATGGGTGGGATGAGGGTTCGGGTGGGGTGCAAGCTTTCACACGATACCGTATAAAGCATTGAGCTATATATAACCCCCAGCTTGCTCTCTGGATCTCTATCCCACTGACTGCAGACCTAGCAAATATCATCTTCGGGGGGGGGGGGGGCTGTCTTATCCTTTAACAGGTGAATTATTAACCTCAAATATCTCCAGACATTAAAATCCAGGAGATGGCCTTCAATTTAAGAACCACTGAGTTAGGGTAACCTAAGCTGTAATGCTTCAGTGAAGGCATAACTGATGTTAGGCCTCTTTTGTACCCCAGCAGGTAGCTGTGTATATGTTAAAAGACCCAGTATTAAGAGTAAAACAGCAATCCTTACTGTTCTTGGCATAGGGAAAAATAGACGCAATTAACTCACTGATAAAAACATCTTTAAATGACTGCAAATACTTTTCTCAGACAGGAGAAATGGTAATTTTTCCCTCTCTACCCGCCCCCTTTTAATCGTCTAAATAAACATCCCACCCACCCCTTACTTACAAGCTCTGTCTAGAGAGGTGGGTACACATGAAATGCACATGTGCTGAGTGAACAGAAATCCATGTCTGTGCCTTTGATGGTGTGTGCACCTCATGCAAGAAGGCAGCGTGGTTTCACCTCTGACCAGGAAACACCTGGCCCCTACAGCAAGCATGTCCCTGGGATGCAGCTGGACGGAAGCACAAGCATGTCTCCTGTGTAGAGGGCAGTAGGGTTTGGGAGGGTAGGGAGGGTGTTGTGTGTGTCTATTGGGGGAAGGGGGGGCACTAACTTACGTCTGCAGCCTTTTTCTCAGCCACTTCCAGCTTTTCCTGTGCATCTTTCAGGGACTCGGAGTATTTGTCCAGCTCATCCTCAGTGCCCTTCAGCTTCTTTTGCAGAGCCACCAAGTCGTCCTCCAGCTGCGAGATGGGTGGAAAGTGGTGGAGTAGGAAGGGGGGGAGGAAGGGTGCAGCAGGCAATGTGATCGCGCAAAGGAGAAGTGTGGGTGCGGAGGGACAGAAAAGGACAGACGGACAGAGAGAGAAGAGGAGAGAGAGTTAGATTCCCTTTTGCTCTTGGCAGAGGCACGCTACCTTGGTGGCCTTCTCTTCTGCTGAGAAGAGGCTTTCCTCCGCCTTGTGCAGCTCCTCCAGCACTTGGTCCCTCGTATCCTCCGTCACATGCAATTGCTTTTCCAATTGCACAATGTCCTCCTCAAACTAGGCGCACACAGAGGAAATACAATGCACAGATACATTTTTTCTGGATATTTCCCCCTCTTCCCTTCCCCAACCTCCCCGTAAATGCAATTTAAAAAAGAATCCAACTCCATCCCAGGAAAGGAGTGGAACACATCTGGAAAGCGGCACTGCATTTGCAAGGGAATACTTCTGCTTTCAGATGCTTAGCATAAAATGGGGGCGAGGAGGCTGGGGAACACATGGGCTAACTTGCACTTAGCTAAATCAAAGCAGAGCTGTCCGTCACCAGCCAGCTACTAATTTTTACACTTTATTCCGGCTCTAAGGGACATTTGAAGTCTGTCTGGCCCCCTTTTCCCCTTTCCCCCTCCCCAAATCCCTCGGGTAGTTATTCAAATCTATTCCACTGGTGTACATTCCGCTCTTTCGAGTTACTCAGTCCCTTTGGGCGGGGAGGGGAATCCCATGAAGCAAAGTCCAGCCAGTCGGTAAGAGCCCACACGGAGGAGAGCTGGGCCAAACTGCTGCTCCAGCCTGCGAGCTGCACGAGGACCCCGAGGGGGTGCTGCTGGGGGCTACTGACTCGCGCGCTGGCACGCGGCGAAATGCAGACCTGCTTGCTCCTGTCCTCCGCCGCCTTCTTATCCGCTTCGGCTTGCTCGGCTCGGTCCAGGGCGTTCTCCTTGTCGAGCTTCAGCATCTGCATCTTCTTCTTGATGGCATCCATGGTGGCGGCGGGCTAGGAGTCCACACGCACAGGCAGGACCCAGGCGGCGGAAGGGACGGGGCGGGCTGCGGGAGGCGGGTCTGTGCTGGGGCTGAGCGCCGGGCTGCAGTGCGAGCGCCGGCCGGGCAGCGCCGCGCAGATATGTACGTTCCACGGGGGCTGCCTGCATTCCTCAAGCCAGCCATCCAATACTTTTTTGGAGAGGGCTTGTCTCCCCCCCGCCCCCTGGCCTCGTCCCTAACCCCCCCCCCCCCCCCCGGCTCTCATCACTCCCAGCTTTTTTTTTTTCCCCCACCTCCAGCCTTTGCTCTCCCATTCGCTGCCGCCTACCATTTGACCGTGGATATGACTATATATGGGATCCGATGGGCTAGGGAGGGAAGGCGGGCGGGCAGGGGCAGAGACTTGTGCCTGGGTCTGCTCTGAATACGGGGGACGGGCCGTTTGCTGGTGCCGGGGGCAGGCCAGAGCGGGTTGCGCGGGTGATGCTGTGAGCGAGGGCGGACTGTCTGCAGGGAGCGAAGTTATGCCTGAACTGCCCCATCCTGCAAAGTACTGGCGTGAGCCGAGCGCTTGGGGGATCGTTCTGCTCCGCAGCGGGGCTGGCTCGTCCCATCCCAGAGCCTCCAGTAAAGCCCAGCCCCAAAAGCACCGGGAGCCCGCCGAGCTTTCCTCCCTTCCTGTAACAACAGGCTTCTTTCTAACAGACCACAAGGTATAGGCATTAACTCCATCGGGTCATTCCCTGGGGTGTGGTGACGGCTGGAGGGCTGTGTGTGGGTTTGTCTCACAAATCCATTCACAGTTTTCACACACAGCTTTAAGGAAACCTTAAAGAGCCTTGAGGCTCAATGATGTACAGGGCTGGTGAAACTTTCTTCGCTTTTGCCCTTTGCGCAGGGAGGAAGTCAGATTTCTGCACCCACAACTGGAACCGATCATCTTCTGGCTTGTTACTACATTTCTACTGGAACTACCAGATTTGGGAAGACAGTATGGGGAAAGAAAACAAGAGGGCCTGCTAGAGGTTAACTTTCTGCATTTAAAAAATGGATTAATTTAAAATAGTTCATCTCCTGTAAAACACATCAGTTTTTCTGACTGGAGAAAGAAATTATATTCCTAATAGAATGTAGGCAGATGGTGAGCTCTTAGAGATAGGGGCTGTTACATGTTCTGTGTTTGTACAGTGCCTAGCACAATCCAGACTAGGACCTCTACACACACTGTAATATCAATAATAATTTAAGTAAAACATGCAGTATTGGAAATAGGGATTGACTTATAAACAGGCATGTCTACTTCCCACATCCTCTTCTAATAGACCGATTTATTTTATTTTTTTTACAAGTTTTCCTATTTGTTTTCTCAGTGAGCAACCATCACTGCAACCAACCCCCAGACAAAAGAATGTTGCAGCCAGAAGGATTTCTCTGAATGTCTGTAAAGTAGTTATGTCAAGGAGGAGGAGTTTGTTCAGTGCCCCCAGAGATATGGACTCGGCCCTCTGAAAATAGCTGAGTTGATAAGGTTGACCAAACAACTTGTAAGCACTTCTGAGGTCTATCATATTCCTCTCCAGTATTTCATCACATTCTTAATCAGGAGAGAAGGGGTAGGTGGGAAACCCCTGTTACACATAAAAGTGGTGCAAGTGTTAACTTTCTAGCAATTGATTTTGGGCTCACGGGGCAGTTAAACTACAGAAAATGTTAAGGCAACTGGTTTGGTATGGTGAGTTGGGCAGATCTTGTAAATCTTTGCATAGTTTGTGCTGTAAAGAACGAAGACAAGTAGATCCATGTGAAATGATAGATGGCTGCTACTCCTGGGCTCTTCTCATATGAAATTAAAAGATTTACACAAAACCTGAAATGTATGAAGGAAATGTTTAGATAGTTTAAGTTAAAAATGAGAGACTCAAGCAACCCTGAAAACAATTAAGAAAATGATATATAATTAAATGGAGACTTATTTTCCCTACTGTGGTTTTTCCATAGTGAAATAAGGTGTTATGTTTCATTAGCACACGGAGCAAGATACAACAGGGTCTCTCCGACCCTGACAAACACAACACAGGTATACCTTCTCACAATTTAAGAAAGTAAATTGTGCTGTATGCGGAAGTGCATGATCTGCAGGATTTGATTGCACAAAGGTGGCAATGAACCAACCTCATGTGGCTTTTGTCCGGATTAAGGAATTTTAGAAAATTCCTCAATGAGGCTATGATTGGTTCAACTGAATCAATGTTAGCCATAGCATAGGCCAAGCTCCAACAGCGTCTAGCATGCTTACCTGCTGCTAGGGTGATCAGACATCCCGATATTATTGGGACTGTCCCGATATTAGGGGCTTTGTCTTATATAGGTAACTATACCTGCCTCCCTGGAAAAAAAAAAAAAAGTGTCCCAAATTTTCACACTTGTTTTCTGGTCACCCTAGCTGGGGCAATTAGAGCTGTGAAACAAAGGAGCCAAGGGAGGTAAGTATCCATCTCCCTTTGAATTTCAATGTTCAGAGCATCAAAGGGGGAACAAACCAAAAAACAACCAACCCTAAATTTCAACCCACCAGAGTTTGGGTCTGTGGGTTGGTTTCAGCCCATTATGAAGGCAGTGGCTATTTGCAGGATCTGAGTTCACATATCAAAAGGTGTAAAGTCAAAGGTGTTTGGATCAATCTCTACTACAGAATGTATAATTTCACCAGTGAAGGATAAGCTTTTTGTATTGTTATCCCTAGTGTAAAGGTTAATTGTAGTGCTCATTGCAATAGTATCTGATCGTCCTACAAGAGTAAAAGATAGTAATAGGGATATCTCTAGAGGATGAAATTCTTCCCTCTGTCTTCCTTTAAAATGGATTTAAACTGAGCCTGGGTGTCAGTGGTTAATTCCATCTGGATGAGGTGTCAAAAGACAAAATTGTGGGAAAGATATTTTAAATATACCTAGATAGGAACAAAGAGTCTGTTTTTAAAAAATCCTTTGTAAATTAATTTGTCTGCTTAGTCATTTATTTGTGATCACCTCTTTAACTTCCATCAGCTTCAGTGGGAGCAGGATTGGGCTCTTATCTGGGTTCGTATGGATTTAAAAAAAAAAACGAATTACATTTTGCATGGCAAACCAATTTTATTTTGAAATGCAGCAATATGTTTCATGCAGATGCTAGGGTTCCAAAACCAAAAATGACTTTAAAAGTGTAAAATGCTGTGGGATTAGGAATACTATAAGGCAGCTCTGTCGCCCCTGGGTAGAATTAATGTCTTGGCAAATTAAAATAACATCCTGAATATCAATTAAGGAGTGGGCCTCATAGGCACGGACAAGACTTGCATCTAGTTCCCTTTAGCTGAAAGGATGTTGGCCCTGACTGGGAGCCTCAAGGGTGGGATGGGGAACTTGGAAAGTAATGGGTATATTGGAAGTGGGCAATCCTTGGATCTCTGGAAGATACCTAGAGGAAGTTGCCACTTCCCCAGGAAAAAGGAAATCTTGAGGTTCTTCTCACACTAAAATCTCTGATTAGTGCAGTTTGTTTATATCATGACTCCAAGGTCTCCCATGGATCTGAATTTTAGAGGTGATTTAAATTGTTTTTCTGATAGAAACAAAGAGAAGCACAAACATGGTCATCTTACCTTTTACTGAACTTTTCAAGTTGCTTGGGTATTTCTGCTCCATCTGGCTAGAAAAGGTAGGCCTTGCATTTAAGAGATATACACGATTGTTTTCTCTCTCTCTGCTTTAAAAAGTGATACTTGAGGAAAGTATGTTTTGAAGTTACTTATTAATATTGAAAAAAGATGCAGCACAAACACTGATTTTCCAAGATAATGATAATACTCATACGTTACTAGTAACGCCAGTTACTCTTTCACCACTTTCAGCCAGAGATCTCTGTCATAGCACTTCAGCTGAGTTGAGGTTGTAATCCCTCTTAATTCACAACCAGCACACTGGCCCCTTAACAACCATTTTACCTGTCTCTGGCAAGATGACAGAAGATAATTGACATTGCTAAAAGAAAATACCTATTGCAGTTATATTGTGTTTTGTTAAATAAATTAGGCTTTTTAAAAGTTGGACAATACAGAGAAGAAAGACACAGAAAGAGTACGCTTAAACAATACTTTTAGTTTTCCCTGCAACAAAGGGTTCTGTTATCTAGTAAGCTTAATTGCCAGATGGTGTTACCTCTCAGAACATGACTGGAAGCTGACTTTTCTTAGACCAAATGCAGCAGTGGAATGTAACTTGAGAGGGATGTCTCTCTTTGTTCAGAGCTCAGGTTAGGTCTGAAAACACACAGAGGAGCAAGTGGATGTCGTATTCATATGCATATTGCCTTGAAACACATCCCTTCCTGATAAGGCTGTTTTTTAGGAATAAAACTTTACACCATCACAGATGCATTTCAAACAGGCTTTTTGAATTTGTCAGGTTACACACACACACACACACACACTTACACTTTAAAAAATTGTTCTGCTCTCCCTAGATGGCTGTTGTCTGAGCTGTTAAGACATGACACCTAACTACTGATGAGGACTGGTTTTGCCAGTTCTTGGCAAACAGATAAAGGTGATTAAGCACTCAAATAGGTCAGCTGTATGAGCTCACAGGTCTGTTTCATGCAGAGAGAGAGAGTTAGCAACACTAATTTATTTCAGTACAGGCAAAACCTGATTTGAACAAAGGTCTCACAGAGATCTGAAACATTTTTATAATTAGGGTCCATAAAAATGAATTTGGGATGGAGAGAACGACATGAATTTTGGGAATCAGAAAAAAAATCACTAATTTTTTTATATATTAAAATAAAATATATAACAAATACAACACTAAAAATCATAATTACTGATCAATTAGGCAGGCTTTGCCAACAGTTTGATTGATTGATCTTTTCATCTAAGGATCTCAAAGAGCTTTATAATAAATTAGCTAAACCACATAATATTCTGGCAAGATAGGTATATTATACAGAGCATAAAGTGAGAAAATAAAATGGAAGCAACTGAGAGGATAAATTACCCGCCCACAGTTCCACAATTCAATCTTGATCTTGAGCTCACTGAAATCAATGGCAAAACCTCCCATTGACTTCAGTGGTGCAAGGCTTAAGTTAGTGGTAGAACTTGAAATATAACACTGGAGTCTTGACTCCCAGTTCCCTGCTCAATCCACTGGATAATATGCACATGCAAAAAGTGTCTGTGAATATTACAGCTGCATGTACTAAAAGCTCTCACTGTCACCACTGTGAATGTTTTCAGTCATGTTTCTAGGATGAGCAGTACAGGTGTTAATTTAAGATTGGGAAATAAAGTGGGTAATAAACCACTGGCATTTTCTAAAATTATTTTACAATTTTTGCTTTGAAAATACTCTGTTCCCATCTGAACTTCTGTCATCCAAGAAGGCAGTTCCCTACAGTCTGCTAGTTTCCTTAAAGGTGAAAGTATTTATAGTACAGTCTTCGGCACCTGCCCTGATCTATAACGCAAGGGTCTGTTCAGATGCCACACCAAATTCTGTTGGTTAGAAACCATGAGCTAATGTCTTAAAATATCTCCAAGGAGGTCTGTAAGACTCACTTAATCCTAGTCACTCTACTATTATTAATACTACTAAACTATGCAATATTACATGTCCCCATTTTTTCCTTTTTTAAATCAAGAGGCCCTTGGGTTCAGGGAGCAGGTAATTATGAAATGCTATTTTCATTCTCTGAAAAAACAACAAGAGCTGAGCAGTGAAGAGGCAGAAAAAGACCAGAATTGGAACATTTTCCCACATCCTGCCTTTCATAGATTCAGAGAGTTTAAGGCCAGAAGGGACTATTAGATCATTGTGTTTGACCTCCTGGATACTGCATACTATTAAACTTCACCCAGTTACTCCTGTATTGAGCTCACTTGTATTTGGCTAAAGCATGCACTATTCTTAATGGATGACACTTGAGGCAGGTACAGCACAAGGGGATCCTGGCCCATTACTCAGACTCCAAGGTTCTACGATAATACAAATAATAATAATCAAGAGATGGAAAATCCAACACTAGCCTTAACAGCTTGTTTCAGTGGTTAATCATCCTTGCTGTTAAAAACATGTGCCTTATTTCTCATATGAATTTGTCTGGCTTCAGTTTCCAGCCATTAGTTCTTGTTACTCTTTCTCAACCAGATTAAGTCCTTTAGTACCCGGTATTTTCTCCCTGTGAAGGTAGTTATACATTGTAATCAAATCTCCCTGTAATCTTCTTTTTGATAAGATAAAACAGATCGAGTTCTTTACGTCTCTTGCTGTAATTCCAGCACCCTCTACAATTTTTTCAATATCCTTATGAAAACATAGACATCCAAACTGAACTTAACATTCCAGAATTAGTCTCACCAATGCTGTATACAAAGGTAAAACCACCTCGTTACTCCTGTTTACATCTCCATTACAGGCATTAGCCCGTTTTATAACAGCATTGTGCAGGGAGCTCTCGGTAAGCTGTTGGTCCATTATGACTCCTAAATCCTTGTCAGAGTTACTGCTTTCTAGAGGATTTAGTTGCTGCCTCTGTCCTATTTTCTTGAAAGTGATAAGTATGGAAAAGCCTGATTCCATGTGTTCTGGTCATCCCCTCTTAGCCCTGGTCTACACTAGGCGTTGAGGTCGAATTTAGCAGCGTTAAATCGATGTAACCCTGCACCCATCCACATGACAAAGCCCTTTTTTTTTTTTTTTTTTTTTTTTTGACTTAAAGGGCTCTTAAAATTGATTTCCTTACTCCACCCCCGACAAGGCGATTAGCGCTGAAATCAGTTTTGCTGGGTTGAATTTGGGGTACTATGGACACAATTAGATGGTATTGGCCTCCGGGAGCTATCCCAGAGTGCTCCATTGTGACCTCTCTGGACAGCACTCTCAACTCAGATGCACTGACAGGTAGACAGGAAAAGGCCCGCGAACTTTTGAATTTCAATTTCCTGTTTGGCCAGTGTGGCAAGCTGCAGGTGACCATGCAGAGCTCATCAGCAGAGGTGACCATGATGGAGTCCCAGAATCGCAAAAGAGTTCCAGCATGGACCAAACGGGAGGTACGGGATCTGATCGCTGTATGGGGAGAGGAATCCGTGCTATCAGAACTACGTTCCAGTTTTCGAAATGCCAAAATATTTGTGAAAATCTCCCAGTGCATGAAGGACAGAGTCCATAACAGGAACCCAAAGCAGTGCCGTGTGAAACTTAAGGAGCTGAGGCAAGCCTACCAGAAAACCAGAGAGGTGAACAGCCGCTCCTCGTCAGAGCCCCAAACATGCTGCTTCTATGATGAGCTGCATGCCATTTTAGGGGGTTCTGCCACCACTACCCCAGCCGTGTTGTTTGACTCCTTCAATGGAGATGGAGGCAACATGGAAGCAGGTTTTGGGGACGAGGAAGACGATGAGGAGGAGGCTGTAGATAGCTCACAGCAAACAAGCGGAGAAACCAGTTTTCCCGACAACCAGGAACTGTTTCTCACCCTGGACCTGGAGCCAGTACCCCCCGAACCCACCCCAGGCTGCCTCCCGGTCCCACCAGGCGAAGAAGGGACCTCTGGTGAGTGTACCTTTTAAAATACTATAAAAGATTTAAAAGCCAGCATGTTTAATGATTAATTTGCCCTGGCATTCGTGGTTCTCCTGGATGTACTCCCAAAGCCTTTGCAAAAGCAGCCTTATTCCATCCACCATGGTAGGACACTTTACCACTCCAGGCCAGTAGCACGTACTCGGGAATCATTGTAGAACAAAGCATTGCAGTGTATGTTTGCTGGCGTTCAAACAACATCCATTCTTTATCTCTCTGTGTTATCCTCAGGAGAGTGATATCGTTCATGGTCACCTGACTGAAATAGGGTGCTTTTCTTAAGGGGACATTCAGACGTGCCCGTTCCTGCTGGGCTGTTTGTCTATGGCTGAACAGAAATGTTCCCTGCTGTTAGCCACACGGGGGGGGGGGGAAATGCGACCTTGTAACGAAAGCACATGTGCTATGTATGTAAAGTTAACAGCAAGGTTTACCATGAAAGAGAGCGTACCCATTGTTCTATAAAAATGTGTCTTTTTAAATACCACTGTCCCTTTTTTTTTCTCTACCAGCTGCATGTGTTTCAAGGATCACAGGATCTTCTCCTTCCCAGAGGCAAGCAAAGATTAGAAGGCGAAAAAAAACGCACTCGCGATGAAATGTTCTCTGAGCTCATTCTGTCCTCCCACACTGACAGAGCACAGACGAATGCATGGAGGCAGACAATGTCAGAGTGCAGGAAAGCACAAAATGACCCGGAGGAGAGGTGGTGAGCTGAAGAGAGTAAGTGGCGGGCTGAAGAGAGAGCTGAAGCTGAAAGGTGACAGCAGCATGATGACAGGAGGCAGGATGCAATGCTGAGGCTGCTGGAGGATCAAACTAATATGCTCCAGAGTATGGTTGAGCTGCAGGAAAAGCAGCAGGAGCACAGACCGCCACTACAGCCCCTGTGTAACCAACCACCCTCCTCCCCAAGTTCCATAGCCTCCTCACCCAGATGCCCAAGAACGCAGTGGGGGGGCCTCTGGCTACCCAGCCACTCCACCCCAGAGGATTGCACAAGTAACAGAAGGCTGGCATTCAATAAGTTTTAAACTTTTAAAGTGCTGTGTGACCTTGTCCTTCCCTCCTCCACCACCCCTCCTGGGCTATCTTGGTAATTATCCCCCTATTTGTGTGATGAATTAATAAAGAATGCATGAATGTGAAGCAACAATGACTTTATTGCCTCTGCAAGCGGTGATCAAAAGGAGGTGGGGAGGGTGGTTAGCTTGCAGGGAAGTTGAGTCAACCAAGGGGCAGGGGGGGTTTCATCAAGGAGAAACAAACAGAACTTTCACACTGTAGCCTGGCCAGTCATGAAACTGGTTTTCAAAGCTTCTCTGATGCGCGCCGCACCCTCCTGTGCTCTTCTAACTACCCTGGTGTCTGGCTGTGCGTAACCAGCAGCCAGGCGATTTGCCTCAACCTCCCACCCCGCCATAAACGTCTCCCCTTTACTCTCACAGATATTGTGAAGCGCACAATGTACACAAAGCAAGCAGTAATAACCGTGGGAATACTGGTTTCGCTGAGGTCTAACCGAGTCAGTAAACTGCACCAGTGCGCTTTTAAACGTCCAAATGCACATTCTACCACCATTTTGCACTTGCTCAGCCTGTAGTTGAACAGCTCCTGACTACTCTCCAGGCTGCCTATGTATGGCTTCATGAGCCATGGCATTAAGGGGTAGGCTGGGTCCCCAAGGATAACTATAGGCATTTCAACATCCCCAACGGTTATTTTCTGGTCTGGGAAGAAAGTCCCTTCCTGCAGCTTTTGAAACAGACCAGAGTTCCTGAAGATGCGAGCGTCATGTACCTTTCCCAGCCATCCCACATTGATGTTGGTGAAATGTCCCTTGTGATCCACCAGTGCTTGCAGCACTATTGAAAAGTACCCCTTGCGGTTTATGTACTCACTGGCTTGGTGCTCCGGTGCCAAGATAGGGATATGGGTTCCGTCTAAGGCCCCACCACAGTTAGGGAATCCCATTGCAGCAAAGCCATCCACTGTGACCTGCACATTTCCCAGGGTCACTACCCTTGATATCAGCAGATCTTTGATTGCGTTGGCTACTTGCATCACAGCAGCCCCCACAGTAGATTTGCCCACTCCAAATTGATTCCCAACTGACCGGTAGCTGTCTGGCGTTGCAAGCTTCCGCAGGGCTATTTCCACTCGCTTCTCAACTGTGAGGGCTGCTCTCATCTTGGTATTCTTGCACCTCAGGGCAGGGGAAAGCAAGTCACAAAGTTCCATGAAAGTGCCCTTACGCATGCGAAAGTTTCGCAGCCACTGGAAATAGTCCCAGACCCGCAACACTATGCGATCTCACCAGTCTGTGCTTGTTTCCCGAGCCCAGAATTGGCGTTCCACTGCATGAACCTGCCCCATTAGCACCATGATGCCCACATTGGCAGGGCCCGTGCTTTGAGAGGTCTGTGTCCATGTACTCATCACTCTCGTCACCGCGCTGATGTCGCCTACTCGCCCGGTTTCGCTTTGCAAGGTTCTGGTGCTGCATATACTGCTGGATAATGCGTGTGGTGTTTAATGTGCTCCTAATTGCCAAAGTGATCTAAGCAGGCTCCATGCTTGCCATGGTATGGCGTCTGCAAAGAAAAAAGGCGCGGAACGATTGTCTGCTGTTGTCCTGACGGAGGGAGTGGCGACTGATGACACAGCTTACAGGGTTGGCTTACAGGGAATTAAAATCAACAAAGGGGGTGGCTTTGCGAGAAACTGAACGGCCGCCTCAAGGATAGAACTCAAAACCTCAAGGAAAGAACTCAAAATTGGGTTTAGCAGGCCGTCTATTTCACAGAGGGAGGGAGGAGAAAATGAATACAAAACAAATCTGGTCTATTTCTTGTTTTGAGCCACTTCATCTATCTTTATACATCATGCTGGCAGCAGACTGTGCAGTACAACTGCTAGTCATCGTCACCTCCTGGGTGCTCGGCAGAAGATGGTGCAGTATGACTACTGGCCATCATCTTCTGCTGGCTGCAAATTAAAAGACAGTGCACTGCCGATAGGACTCATGAGACGAAACAAGGGAAATGACCTGGCTGAGTCACTCCCATGTTTGCCCAGGCGCCCGGTTAAAAGAGCACCCAGGACTACGTCGACAACGGCTACCAGTCATACTGCACTGTCTGCTGCCAAAAGGCAATAAACTGCTGCTGTGTAGCAATGCAGTACCATATCCGCCAGCACCCAGGAGACATATGGTGACGGTTAGCTGAGTGGGCTCCATGCTTGCTGTGGTATGGCGTCTGCACAAGTAACTCAAGAAAAAAGGTGCAAAATGATGGTCTGCCCTTGCTTTTACGGCGGGAGGGAGGGAACGGGGGCCTGATGATATGTACCCAGAACCACCCGCAACAATGTTTTAGCCCCATCAGGCACTGGGATTTCTACCCAGATTCAAATGGGCGGTGGAGACTGTGGGAACTGTGGGATAGCTACCCACAGTGCAAAGCTCCGGAAGTCAACGGTTGCCTCGGTACTGTGGACACAGTCCGCCAACTACATGCACTTAGAGCATTTGTGTGGGGACACACACACTCGACTGTATAAAAACGCTTTCTACAAAACCGACTTCTATAAATTCGACCTAATTTCGTAGTGTAGACATACCCTTACTCTTCAATATCACAGCCTGTAATATTACACAAGGCGGGGAGCGGCGGGGGGGGAGGTCTTTTACAGGGATTCATGGTTTCAGTTGCAACCAGAGAAATCATGAAAGCAAGGGTGTAAAAATAGGCGAACATACATTTCTTCAAGCCCTTTGCAAAGCGGAGGCCTTGGGGTAATGGGAGTTGAAGAGCCAGCCCTCCCTGCAGTGGTGGCTCTTGTCCCAAAGGGCTGGGCTGGCTCTCTGCTCCAGGCATTGCCACCTGGTGCACGGGGTTGCAGCTCTGTCCAGGGTAGGCCCAGCTACCCCTCCCCCTGATGGAAGGGTGGCTGAGCCAATCCAGAGTGACACTGTGATCCTGTGTGCCAGGTTGCAACATAAGGAGCGGAGAGCTGGGCATAGCCCCACAGGAAGGAGGCACTGCTGTGGGGGGAGTGCAGGGCTGGCCCCCTCCCTCAGAGCCTTCCCTTTGCATGCTGGGATTAGAGTTGTGGTGCTGTGGTGAAGGGTGTTGCTGTGGGTGGTCAGTGCCCCCTCAGCAGTTTAGTGTAGTGCAACCATTGAACTGGGAGGCTACGTTCACCCCTGACACAAGTTCGTTCTTCTTCTCCACTCCTTGCACCTAAACCCAATAAATATGGAAATGTCAGGTAGGGAAAAAAATACTTGTCACTTGCTCTCTGAGTCTATTTAATGTGGAAGTCAATGAGGCCCAGTGAATATGGGACCCCCAAATGCTGTCTTTACAAAGTCACTTTTAGGGTAGAACCACATTGTCAGGTTTTTGTGTGGATACCCCACACAATAAACAACATGAATAACCGTGAAGCACGTGTCTGCCTGCTTTCATTTAATGAATACACTTGGGATTGTTTTTGCAGGAAGTCTATTGAAAGGCCTGGAGGAACAGTCAGTGAAAATGTTCCATCTCTTCCATTCATTTTGATTACAGTCTGTTTGCTCTTGAAAGTAGTGAGCACGGTACTGTGACATAGAAGGGAAGAATGCCAAAGATGATAAGTAAAACTCAAGGTAAAGTTTTCATAATGTGTTATGGAGGTACAAGTATGACATAAAGCCTGACCACACAAACACCAAGCTGAAATGGATTGTGCATTAACTATATCAGAGATCAAAAAAGAACTTTTGGACTGGGGGCTGACTGTCATGTCACATTGGTGTGAAACTGGCATTTATTAACTTAACTGAAGTTGCTCCTGATCTACATCAGTGCAATTGCTAATCAGACTCAGCCCTTCTGCATGTGAGGATAGGAAAAGCGTGGTAAAAATGCCCACCATATAGGCCTGGTTAGCAGATTGGAGTGGGACAAACTGGACAATAACAAAGACCCTACATTCAGAAGACGTTGGTCCATTTCTATTAAGCAGTTCTTTTGCCAATGCACTGAGATATATATATATACACACACTCTATGATTATAATGTCCACCAGCACATCTAGATAATTACAAGCTCTGCTAAAAGAAAAGGAGTACTTGTGGCACCTTAGAGACTAACAAATTTATTTGAGCATAAGCTTTCGTGAGCTACAGCTCACTTCATCGGATGCATTGATGAAGTGAGCTGTAGCTCACGAAAGCTTATGTTCAAATAAATTTGTTAGTCTCTAAGTGCCACAAGTACTCCTTTTCTTTTTGCAAATACAGACCAACACGGCGGCTACTCTGAAACCTGTCATTATGCAAAGCTCTGCTAAAGTATAGGTTTGCAATTTTTTGGCAGAACAACAAACATATCCATTTATGAAACCACTGAACTGTTTTACATTGCTGTCTGTATTGATATGAGGACATATAACAACAAGTAATTAAGATACAATTATGATAAAAACAGCAGCCAAAAAATCTGATGGCATTTTTGACACTCACACTTTAGCACCCTAGCTCAGTGGAGGAGAATGTAGAAATGGATTGTGGCAGCAAGCTGTTTACCTCTTCTTGGTGCCTGAGGGGAAACCTGATTAGGAATGTCTTGAGATCCAGTGGTAGAACCTGTGACTGTGACTATATAATAATAGCAATTTCTAGAGCAGTAGAGGCAGTACAGAAAGTGGAATAAAAGAACAGCATCAATAACTGCATGGGAATGGTAATTTCCTTGCAAGAATTACTTTTTGTATTGACAGGTTTCAGAGTAGCAGCCGTGTTAGTCTGTATTCGCAAAAAGAAAAGGAGTACTTGTGGCACCTTAGAGACTAACAAATTTATTAGAGCATAAGCTTTCGTGAGCTACAGCTCACTTCATCGGATGCATTTGGTGGAAAAAACAGAGGAGAGATTTATATACACACACACAGAGAACATGAAACAATGGGTTTATCATACACACTGTAAGGAGAGTGATCACTTAAGATAAGCCATCACCAACAGCGGGGGGGGGAAGGAGGAAAACCTTTCATGGTGACAAGCAGGTAGGCTAATTCCAGCAGTTAACAAGAATATCAGAGGAACAGTGGGGGGTGGGGTGGGAGGGAGAAATACCATGGGGAAATAGTTTTTAAAACCATTATTTTAAGCATTAGCAGTAAAACCCAAGAGATTTCAAGATGAAATGTACTTTGGGTTCTGAATGTAGCTAGAAATTGTGTCTTATTTTGAGAGTGTGACTCATTACTTTATTACTAGAAACAGAGTTAGGTATTTAGGCTCTGATTCAGTAAAGCACTTAAACACATGCTTAATATAAAGATCCCAAAGATGCATACAGAAATGAAGAGTTCCAATGAGCAATATAAAAGCAAACAGTACCCAGAACCACCAAACTCACTCACATGCTCATTCCACCCAAACACTGGTGAGACATTTTTAATGGTAGCTGGATGACCTATGGTATTGGTTACAGGTACACAGACAGACAGTTCTAAGCAATTGAATCTAGTTAATACTATTAGTGATTTAAGCCTTGATCCTGAAACTTCTTACATATTGACATTCTGCTACCCAGGCATGGAGCCCCAGCGACTTCAGTAGGCTCTATGCAGGGACAACACTCTGTCACAATTGTAAAGTTGCAGGATTGAGGCCTTAATGTGGATGCCATCTAACAGCTGTTCTGTTGTCTATGAAACATGAATTTCACATGAATGACCAAACACAGGCATCGCAAGAACCACCATTACATTTGACCCCTCTATTGGCAGCTGGGGCAGAGGGGTCACCAATCAAATGGGCTTAGAATATATGAGCTACCATCTCAACTATGGAGAAAGTTCCTTGAGGTCATTGCTGTCTATTGAGGTACATTGGCAGGGCCATGAGGGGAAGCTGCCACTCTTCTATGTTTTTTTTCCTAGTCTATTAATAAGCCGAGGACTTCGATCTGCAGGGCTGTCAATCTAGCACCTTTATTGAGCATCAACTTACTCTAAACAGACATTTTAAATAATACAATATTTTTGTGGTTGGGGATAGGGGTGACCAAAATGTGCTGCATTGTCAAGGCTTCAGACCCAACTCTTATTTATGCACAAACCAAGATGTGCGTGAGCACAGCCTAAGTGCTAGTTCATGCCCTCTTGCACCACCCCCATTCTGCTGTTTGTTGTGATATCTAAATTAGATTGTAAAGATACACTGCATGGATCACATCTCTTTATTTTGTAAATTTCCTAATGTGCTTTGGGAACAGTATAAATAGCACTGGCAGCTTCTCCAGCTCACCTCAATTCTGAGCCAAAAGGATAGACTTCAAGGTGGAGTGTGTTCAGTTTCAGTGCTTATTCAGTTTGGTCTTTCTGTTGAGACTCTGCAGTGCCGGTAAGTGCCGAAGGTGTGATGCAGACACCTGTCCATTTAGAACTTGGCTGCAACTGTCACCTTATTTCAAAAACAAATTTCTGTCAATATAAGCTTGGGACCAAATTTGATGCAGCAACCTAGTGGGGAAAAGGCTCCATATCCAGTTCCCCTACACAGTTGTGTTCTTACTCTATAGGCTAGGAGCCTCACTCTGAAATCTGTACATAGAGTTTTCCAATGAAAACAATGGAAAGGTCTGTGTTATAACCAACAGCAGGATGGGTCATGATCTGTTCTGATTTTTGGCCAGTAAGGAAATAAAGTAAAGAAAGAGACATTAAGCTTTAATATAAACAATCCTCTTTTCAAATGTCAGTTTGTCCTCTGTCCATGTAGCTGAACTGATACTATTTTATCCACTGCAATAGAAACCTTATATTTGCACAGCATGAAAACTGCTACTGAAGCAAAGAAACTGTGAAAGTGTTTAGTCTCGGGTCAGAAAATAGCACGTAAACTAGGTACAGCACAATAATTGTAACTCTACCATTCCAACATCTCTCTCTATGTATTCAATAAGCTTAACTTGCTTTTTCCTGCTCTCCTTGATTTCAGACATACAACCTACATTATCGAGATCTTTGAGCTGGTTACTTGACTAATTATTTAAGAATGACAAATGAGATTCAGCATTAGCCAACGTAATAACTTCAGTCCACTGGGAAAACAACCATTTTAAATTGTCCCTGCATTTCTTCTTTGATAGTTTTTTCTTTGTATCTCTGAATTCTTTTACTAATTTCTTAGCTGTTAATAGTTTTCTTGTTACAGAGCTTACTTCTTGTTCTCATTGGACTAAAGCCATTTTTTGCCGTAGAAGAGCCATAAGGATACACAGGCTCTAAATAGCTTTGTGAAAGTTTAAATCTACACCACCTAATTTTGTCCCTGCACTAGAGTGGGACCTGCTTAGAATGAATTAAAAGAAAGACCCAAGTTGTCTCCCTGGCCTGATTCTCCTCTAACTTAAACTGGATTTACACAAGGGCTAGCTTCATAGACTTCAATGGAGTTACTTCTGATTTAAACCAGCATAAGACATATCTAAATCATTACATCCAACATGTGGATTTTAACACCAATTATTGGAAACTTCTCTTTAGTGTGAAATTGTTCTTTGAATTAAAAAGAAATACTTCTCTGTGGGTTAAATTCATCCCAGCCATCTATGCCTGATGCCAGCATGAAAGGCTTTGTTTGGAGAAATTATATAGGGCAGGTTAGACAGATGGAAACTACCCCAACCTGTGGGCACGGGGCAGGACAGCCATTCTGCACCTGCTACTCCAGCTCCTGGGTTGGACCAGTGGCTGCGACCCTTGCAGGCTTTTCATGAAGAGATTTTTATATTAAGTTTGATGCATTTTAATGTGTGTTTTGCAGTTTCAAACTATCTTAGTTTCAAGAGGCTAAGACAGCTTCAGAGTATTTATATTTTATAGCAAAACAGAGTTCTTAAGATATTTTTGTTTTTCATTCTAAACAGGAAGTGGTCCGTATACTTCAAATTTTCATATCAATATTTTTGAGGGTATGGCTACACTGAAATCCCAGGCTGTGGGTGGAGCTGGTGCAGCCACACCTGAGCTATCTTTAACTATCTAGCGAGTCCCAAGCACAAGCTTTGGCACTGCCTAGTCCTGTAATTTCCCAGGGCTCTGGGTGAGCTTGTACAAGCAGTGCTGAAGCATGGGCTGCCACAGCTTCACTGTTCTAGGGTCTGAGCACGCTAGATTAAAGCCAGCTTGGCTCTGTTTACGAGCTTCAGTCTCACACTGCTACTGCAGCAGAGACATACTCTGCGTAGCAGATCGTTGTTTCAGACACTTCTAGTGTTGCATGCCATGCGTCTCTCATCTGATCACTGATGTAGTAACAATGGGTATCAAAATAGCAGCTTCCAGGTGCCAACAATGAAAGCAGAGCTAATCTTCCGTGTGTCAGCATGTTTAATATCCATCCCAACCATCCCATGGTCTGTGTGAATTGTTAATCAAGTAGAATTGAAAACTGGTGCTGAAGTGGCATAGCTGTTATAGCTGGATAACAGGCCAGGAGCCAGCCAGAAGCTAAGGTTTCGTTAGAGGCTATTTTAACATTCATTGGTCCATAGGGACAGTAAGCTTAGTAAACAATTGGACTTTTACTATAGCCCTCTGTCAGAGTGACTCTTGAAAGTTCATCACCAAGATTAACATTTTACAAAGAAACAACTGTACATTTCTCCTGTGGAACTAGCAGTGAGGTTAACAAGGGACTAAATGCCCCAATGGCCTCTTTGGGGAAGTTTTTTTTTCTGTTGAGCACAATTGCTCTTAAGCCATTTATGAGAAAGAAGAATAGTTTCTAATCTAGGTCACAAGGCTTCTAATTCCACTTATGATGACACAACAATGTGTGGTTCAACTGTAGGGTGACCATATTCCCCGAAGGGAAAACAGGACACCATGCAGGGCTCGCCTGAGCAGCCCCACATGGGGCTGGCCTGAGCCACTCACCCAAGCCCTCCTCCCCAGATGGTGGCAGGCAGGGCTAGGGCGAGGCGTGATACGCATACTACAAAGGGTGACCATATTTCCCAAAGGCTGGGACTGGCATTGCTGCTCACTGGAGCCCTGCTCCCCCCACCCCCCCACACATGGGGCTGGCATCACCGTTTGTCTCCCCCTCCCCTGCCCCGCACATTCTTCTGCATCCCACTTTTATGACAAATGCCCACTCTTGCCAAAAAAGTCAGGACAGCTGGGACAGGTTTTAAAAAAGGGACTGTACCAGCCAAAACGGGACATATGATCACCCTATTCAACTGCCCAGTGAATCTCCAAGTTCTACAGTGCTGTCCACAGCTGGCTTCATCTTTAAGCTGGAGCTCTGGGGCAAACTTTTCAAAAAACCCTAATCAATCAGATTTCAGAGTAGCAGCCATGTTAGTCTGTATCCACAAAAAGAACAGAAGTACTTGTGGCACCTTAGAGACTAAACAAATTTATTTGAGTATAAGCTTTCGTGGGCTACAGCCCACTTCATCAGATGCATAGAATGGATCATATAGTAAGAAGATACACACACACACACACACACGAAGAACATGAAAAGGTCGAAATAGCCATACCAACTGTAAGAGGCTAATTAATTAAGATGAGCTATTATCAGCAGGAGGAAAAAAAACTTTTGTAGTGATAATCAAGATGGCCCATTTAGACAGTTGACAAGAAGGTGTAAGGATACTTAACATGGGCAAATATATTCAATATGTGTAATGACCCAGCCACTCCCAGTCTTTCAAACCCAAGTATCTAGTTTGCACAGGTTTCAGAGTAGCAGCCGTGTTAGTCTGTATCCGCAAAAAGAACAGGAGTACTTGTGGCACCTTAGAGACTAACAAATTTATTTGAGCATAAGCCAAAGAATATTTCCAAAACACCTCTGAACAACATACTAACCCATAGAATCCTTCCTACTAACACTACAAAAAGAAGGATTCTGCGTGGACTCCTCATGAAGGTCAAAAAAACAGACTGGACTTCTACATAGAGTGCTTCCGTCGACGTGCACAGGCTGAAATTGTGGAAAAGCAGCATCACTTTCCCCATAACCTCAGTCATGCTGAACACAACGCCATCCACAGCCTCAGGAACAACTCTGACATCATAATCAAAAAGGCTGACAAAGGAGGTGCTGTCGTCATCATGAATAAGTTGGAATATGAATGAGAGGCTGCTAGGCAGCTCTCTAACTCCACATTCTACAAGCCATTACCCTCTGATCCCACTGAGGATTACCAAAAGAAACTACACCATCTGTTCCAGAAACTCCCTGAAAAAGCACAGGAACAGATCTGTGCAGACACATGCCTAGAATCCTGACCAGGGGTATTCTATCTGCTTCCCAAGATCCATAAACCTGAAAATCCTGGATGCCCCATCATCTCAGGCATTGGCACCCCGACAGCAGGATTGTCTGGCTATGTGGACTCTCTCCTCAGGCCCTACGCTACCAGCACTCCCAGCTATCTTCGAGACACCACTGACTTCCTGAGGAAACTACAATCCATGGGTGATCTTCCAGAAAACACCATCCTGGCCACTATGGATGTAGAAGCCCTCTGCACCAACATTCCACCCAAAGATGGACTACAAGCCATCAGGAACAGTATCCTTGATAATGTCACAGCAAACCTGGTGGCTGATCTTTGTGACTTTGTCCTCACCCACAAGTATTTCACATTTGGGGACAATATATACCTTTAAGTCAGTGGCACTGCTATGGATACCTCCATGGCCTCACAGTATACCAACATTTTTATGGCTGACTTAGAACAACGCTTCCTCAGCTCTCGTCCCCTAACACCGCTACTCTACTTGTGCTACATTGATGACATCTTCATCACCCATGGAGAAGAAGCCCTTGAAGAATTCCACCATGATTTCAACAATTTCCCTCCCACCGTCAACCTCAGCCTAGACCAATCCACACAAGTGGTCCATTTCCTGGACACTACAGTGCTAATAAGTGATGGTCACATAAACACCACCCTATACCAGAAACCTACGGACTGCTATACTTACCTACATGCCTCCAGCTTCCATCCAGGACACTCCAAACGATCCATTGTCTACAGCCAAGCTCTAAGATACAACCTCATTTGCTCCAATCCCTCAGACAGAGACAAATACCTACAAGATCTCTATCAAGCATTCTTAAAACTATAATACCCACCTGCTGAAGTGAAGAAACAGATTGACAGAGCCAGAAGAGTACCCAGAAGTCACCTACTAAAGGACAGGCCCAACAAAGAAAATAACAGAACACCACTAGCTGTCACCTTCAGCCCCAAACTAAAACCTCTCCAATGCGTCATCAAAGATCTACAACCTATCCTGAAAAATGATCCCTCACTCTCACAGATCTTGGGAGACAGACCAGTCCTCTCTTACAGACAGCCCCCCAACCTGAAGCAAATACTCTCCAGCAACCACACACCACACAATAAAAACAATAACCCAGGAACATATCCTTGCAACAAAGCCCGATGCCTACTCTGTCCACATATTTATTCAAGTGACACCATCATAGGACCTAATCACATTAGCCACGCCATCAGGGGCTCGTTCACCTGCACATCTACCAATGTGATATATGCCATCATGTGTCAGCAATGCCCCTCTGCCACATACATTGGCCAAACCGGACAGTCTCTACACAAAAGAATAAATGGACACAAATCTGACATCAGGAATCATAACATTCAAAAACCAGTAGGAGAACACTTCAACCTCTCTGGCCACTCAGTAACAGACTTAAAGGTGGCAATTTTGCAACAGAAAAGCTTCACAAACAGACTCCAATGAGAAACTATTGAGCTTGAATTAATATGCAAACTAGATAACATTAACCTGGGTTTGAATAGAGACTGGGAGTGGCTGGATCATTACACATGTTGAATCTATTTTCCTAAGTTAACTTATCCTCACACCTTCTTGTCACCTGTCTAAATGAGCCATCTTGATTATCACTACAAAAGTTTTTTTCTCCTGCTGATAATAGCTCATCTTAATTAATTAGCCTCTTACTCCACTTTTTCATGTTCTCTGTATGTATATATATCTTCTTACTATATGTTCCATTCTATACATCCGATGAAGTGGGCTGTAGCCTATGAAATTTTATGCTCAAATAAATTTGTTAGTCTCTAAGGTGCCACAAGTACTCCTGTTTAGTTTGCATATTAATTCAAGGTCAGCAGTTTCTTGATGGAGTCTGTTTTTGAAGCTTTTCTGTTGCAGAATTGCCACCTTTAAGTCTGTTACTGAGTGACCAGAGAGACTGAAGTGTTCTCCTACCGGTTTTTGAATGTTATGATTCCTAATGTCAGATTTGTGTCCATTTATTCTTTTGCATAGACACTGTCCGGTTTGGCCAATGTACGTGGCAGAGGGGGATTGCTGGCACATGATGGCATATATCACACTGGTAAATGTGCAGGTGAACGAGCCCCTGATGGCGTGGATAATGTGATTAGGTCTATGATGGTGTCACTTGAATAAATATGTATGTATATATATCTTCTTACTATATGTTCCATTCTGCGCATCCAATGAAGTTGGCTGTTGTCCACAAAAGCTTATGCTCAGATAAATTTGTTAATCTCTAAGGTGCCACATATACTCCTGTTCTAATCGATCAGAATTATTCTACTGAAAGTCAATGGGATTTAATTGCTTTTGTAAATTTTAGCCCTGTTCAGTTCACTCATTACTGAATTCACTCAGTGGACTCTTTACTTATCCATTTAAAGTATATAGGAAAAGTGTAGCAAATCAAAACTTTTCACCAATCCCCCACAACACTGATGCCTTAAGGTTTTATACTACTATTCAGCAAAATTTGGCCTCAGCATTCATGTATTGGCAAAAAATCTAACTCACACTGTTACGCAGAAATCAGTCTGGCATTCCCAAATCCGACCTGTAATAGGTAAACCATTTCTGTTTAATCATTGTATGTTTCTGAGAGCACTCAGTGTGCTAGACGCTAACTAGACTTTCAGGATGACAATTCCTGCCTCAAAACATATCTTAACAAATCATAAAAGGAGAATCTGGTCTCAGACATGATGTTGGGCACATTTTGTTGTAATTAAAAGGCCTATATTTAGAATTCAAAGCCACAGGGTCTTTTCATCCTTTGTCTGAGCCTGAATAATTCATAGTATATGTTAATGTAGGTGTCCCAAGGTGAGAATCAGCTCTTTATAGTAGTTTCACTTTCCTTCTGAACTCTGTGTGACTTATTTTAAATTTGATTTCCCTGTACAATTTCTTTGCCTAACACCTGTGGTGTTGGAAAAAGTGAATGCAAGAACTAAAACCATTTTAGAGTCTCAGGGAATCTGAGAAAATGGTTGGAAAAAACCAGCAATTTAAAAAATGTAAAGTAATTTATTCATGTATAATGAAGTCTTGATCCATCAAAGCACTTAATGCTGTGCTTAACGTTAAATGTTGGTTTTAAGTTAAGGACAAGTTTAAGTGTTTTGCTGACTTGGGATTAAATAATTAATACCACTTCCTGTATTAAAAATAAAATGTCATCAAACAAGTTGCAGAGACAAGTAGAAATGAATTTTAAATAGTTGGGTGGATGATGTTATAACCATTAGAGAGGCAGCACAGTCTATGGCTCTGACCTAGGACTGGGAACAAGGAACACCTATGTTCTAACCCAGGCTTGGCCACTGACTGTGGTATCTTTGACAAGTCACTTCACCTCTCTGCGTCAGTTTCTATATCTATATCTTGGGGCAATTACAGAGGTATAATAAAATTTGACATTCACAGATGCAATGAACTATATATGTAACATGTATTAAACATTAGTACAGTATTCTATTACAAGTGTCAACTTGAATACATGAAAATAATTTCTAGCAGTCTGTGCAATGTCTTTTAAGATTAATAACTGGGGAAAATTTAATTTCCAAATGTCAACATAAAGCATTACTAAAAAACATTGGAAATAGGAGTCAACATGAAATAACTTGATCAGTTACTTTATCGGTTACATATTTACTCACGATGTTAGAGTACAATGGTACCTAAAATTCTAGGTCTGTGATTCAGGACAGCACTTCAGCTAACTGTAAGGACATGATTTAACTTAAGACTTTATAGGAATTCTAAATATTGTCCTTTTAATTGCAACCAAATGTCCCCAGAATCATATGTTAAAACTAACTCTAGGCTTAAGGGCTAGAGGAGAGGAGAGAAAGCAGAGTTTAAGTGCAAAACTGCTTCAGATGGACTCACCAGGACAATGCCTAACAAATCTTTTTGACTCTGTGCCCATGTTAAGTTAATATAATGTTTTGCCAAGTGAAATCTATTCGTTTGGGAAGTTGCAGAGAAGGAGGAAAAGTAGTGAAAATCATTAGAGAGTTAAGCAGGGAATTGGAACTTTATCTGGAAAATGTGACTTTTCATAAGAAATTAAATCAATAACCAAACCAACAAGAGTTGGTTTATAGGAAGACACACTATTGTGAGGATAGTCTAATTGCCGGGGGATGGCGGAGAGAGGCATGTGTATGGGGAATTAACTCAAGTTTATCTTAAGTGAAGTCCATTCTATTATCTGTCAATAATATCTAAGCACAGTTCTTCATGTGTTATGCTCTCCTTTGGTTACATTGTCAAAGTTTGTTGTTAGATAGTCCAGCAGTTGGAAAGATATGGAACTGTTGTTTTTCAGCTGCTTCATTCCTTGTTTCCAGGAAGACAGCAGTTTTTTCCCCTCTTGACACTAAGAGCATCCCATTGGGTGAAGTGTCAAGAACAGCAACAGAAAATGCTGATGCAAACTGATGCTACAAGTCTATTTGGGTAAAAAAAAATTGAACAACATGAAAAGAAATCTTAAGAACATTCTAAGCTCATCCCCCAGTTATAGCTACAGTGTAGATGGTGCATTAAAAACTCATAACTTGGTTCAAAAAATGTCCTATACTGAATCTACTAAAAAATGAGATTTTTCATAAACATTACTGTTGATCATTATGTGGCGAGTGGTATCCTTGATTTAAAGGACACTATCAATTTAGTTTAGACCCACAATTTAGTAGCCTCTTTGTTTTTAAGACAACGAGTTTCTGTGTAAATGAAAATAATCTAGTGAGAAAACATTCTGAAGGAATTTAAACAACTCTCTTCAGAATCTTGAACAGGACCTATGTAACATTAAGTCCCTCTTAAAGACCGCCAGGCTTTCAGTAAACTATCTGGATGCACATATAACTTGCCCGTTGTTGTTTCCCTTCCCTGACCTCTGTTTACTGCTCTGACCCTCAGTTGCAAACAACTCAGAGCAGGCACCATCCTTACTGAGTGTGTGGAAAGTTCCTAGCTTGTAGTGTGCACTATTAAAAACAAACAAGAACAACAATGTGCTGGTCCATGAAAACCAGAAGGAGAAATCCATATGCACCCACAGAGCAAAGCTGGCCAAACTCCAGTAGCATTATTATCCCGGAGGAAAAAAATACTAAAAGTCAGCAAACTATTGACATGAGGAAAGGAAGTCACGTTTTTAAAAAGTCTTTAGAAACTGAAGTGTTATCAAGTAACCTAAGTAATTGTCTCTATAATCCCATGAGGAATTGTATAGCCAATGCCCTCTGACCATGAGCAGTGCAATGAGTTAAATATACCCATTTTCATAAAACTGTTTTTAAACAGAAAAAGAATGTTGCACCACTTTAAGGATGGGAAAAAAATCCCTAATGACAGCTCTTTTCTTATGAAACTAATAATTCAGTTAGCAAAAATATACTTAGTCAGCCGGTGGTTATTCTCATAGATCCAACTTGGACAGCACATATTCTGTACAAGGAGCACTGAAAAGTGTTTAATTCATTGGGCTCCATAAAAGCTTTGTACTGTGCACATACCTGCCTACAAGAGGAAATGAAAAAGCCTTACATTTCCCCCTCAGTTTTTTATACTTTTTGGCAAAAAAATTGACAGCAAATATATCCTCTTAAATAATATCCCTTCTCCTCCTTGAAAGGAAGCAGTGCTCAAGTTCTATCACTCTTAGAGCAACATTAAACTCTAGTATCTCAATCAAGAATTGTCTTCTTTGAAACCTGCCTGGATAGGACCCATTTCAAATTCCTTCTTTGACCTAGCCAGTGTGTCAATTTCACTGCTGTGACATCAGTGGCCTAAGTAGCTCTGGCACTCACCATGCTCCTAGAAGTCCCGAGCAATACAGAATCACTGGTCTGAGGTTACATAAACATGACTACACATTAGGATGTACCGGTTTTAAAAAGTTAGCCCTATTTGTCTACTCACAGGCAAGGCTGAACAAATGCCATTTGTTACCTAGATTTTCTCCATTAGTGTTTCTACCTGTATTTGTAACGCATGGGGCTTTGTAACCCATCTGTAAATATAATTTGCCGACACTACATGTGTCCTGGGGCATAAGGGCATCGTACCACTAATCAATCAAAGAAATAGTTCTGTTTCCTGATCAAGCGCATTGGGGTTATACACCAACCTTTTAAAAATATAAATAAAATATTAATTTATTGGGTTCTGGTATTCTATAGAACAAGGATCCATCATATTGATTTGAAGATTGCATCACGTTGTTACTATTGGCATTTCCCCAACCATGTCGTAAGAAGCTTCAGGAGGAGAAAATGCCCAGCTATCTGACCTGCAGAGGCAGAGGGTATGTCTATACTGCAATCAGAGGCTGTGATTGCAGCTCTTGTAGAAATACCTGAGCAAACTTTAATGTAGCCAGCTTGGGTACCAGTAAAGCCACAGCAGCATGGGCTAGCCGCCCACTTAATTACCCAGGGTCCCAGGTGTGCTTGTATAACCATAGGCACGGGAAGAAGGGGTATGAGGGTGCTGCAGCACTCCCAGATTTTACCCAGGGCTCTGTTCCTGGACCCGCACCTGGGGTCCCAGCTGGCAGCCATGTGCCCGAGCTCCACTCCTGGCGCCTCGGGCTTGGCTTTTGGCTGCCGGCCCGTGCCTGAGGCTTGGCACCCGCTCCAGCTGTGGCTCCAGCCTTTGCCCCCTTACCCCTGTCCACATCCCTCCTCCTGGAGCCACATCCCTGCTCCTGGCCCAGCTCTTGGGGGCAAGGGAGACGTGGAGATGTGTAAGGAGGGGCGCAGCACCCCCACTATACAATGTGCTGAAGCAGCTTCACTGCTACTGGTAACTGAGCTAGACAAATTAAAGCTACAGGAGCTGCAATCACAGCCTGGGATTGTGATGTAGACATACCTTAAATCTGTGATGGCAAAGCCAACCCGACAGTGTAAGAATTATGAAATGGCTTCAGAGTGTCTGGTTGTTAGCATCATTCTTGTCTTTCTGATATTCAGAAAGGATGAAAATCCTGCAGTTGGCAGAGGACAAAGCAACTCAGCCTGGTCATGGACTGATAACAAGCAGAGATTTGCTTTAGAAAATGAATATAAACCAGCTTGAGGCTGGCCTCAGTAGCAGTACTCTGTGCCACCAACAAGGGGATCCAAGTCTGTGGATGACCTCAAGGCTCTTGATCAGTCCCACACGTGGATTCTGGCTGCAGGGAGTGCTGCATGAACAAAGTTAATGAAGGTATTAGACTGGAAAGATCATCCTAGGGTTAAGACACTAGACTGGGATGCAGGAGGTATAGTTTCAATTCTCAGCTCTGCCATGGACTTCCTGTGGGATTTTAGACAAAGTAATCTCAAGGTGATGCATTTCCTGAGTATCCTTTTCCTGCAATTCAGTATTTTCTTTATTGAGAAACAGAAGCAAAACTCATTCTCTCTATTAAAGTTCTCTGACTGTCTTGAATCAGATGCTTGGGAGCTAAGTTTTTCCTCCCCAGGCTAGGAGGGCATTGGCAATTGACATAGCTAGGGTTAGGGTCCAGACAGCAAGAGGAGGGTGACAAGAATCATCTCCTGCTGGTTGATTCAAGATGGCACTGGCTTTACAGAAGGCCACTCACCCCTCAGAAAGTGAGGAAAAGAGCACTACAATATGCCAGCTACAGGAGATCAAGGATGACTAAGGGAGGTAGGGAACTTTCAGGCCTCTATCAGGATGATTTCATTTGGACTGGACATAGGCAGAGAGAACACTCATTGCTGAAATGGAATATTCAGTAAAGGAGGGATTTTCAAAAGCACCCCAAGTGACTTAAGAATGCAAATGCAACTGAAAGTCAAAGGGGACATGTGCTTTTCAGTCAACCGGGTGCTTTTGATAATCCTATCCTGAATAGCTCCCCACACATCAGACCCTTTAGAGACACATTGTTTTCTCCCACTTAAAATGGCCAAATAGATTAAATTCAAACTTGCAAACAAAATTCATTCCTGACCTGTCTTTATTATGCCAAGTTTCAGCCCAAAGCAAAATTTTTTGTGGCTGAGTTATTAACCGCCTCCCTAAAACCAGAATAGAAATGTGGATAGCTGTAATCTTTACACACGCATACTCACATACACAAGTTTTCTGAAGTCCGTGACTTAATCACATTAACCTAACTACCATGCTGAAATTAAAAAACAAACAAATAAACCACCCAATACATTAATTTAGTCTTGCATGAGGCTTCAAACATCACTTCTGGTCTGTAGCACCAAAGGCAGTCACTGTAATATAGAACAACACAGTCCAAAACTTTCTCTTGTGGGTGCCTAGGTGCCAAATTCATACTTAAGTATCTAAATAAGTGAGCTACTTTGAGGTACTGAGTGGTCTCAGCTCTTACTAACTTGCAGATGCTCAGAATCTCTAAAATTAGGCCACTTTAGTGCCTAAGTATGGATCTAGGGCAGGGATACTCAGACCTCAGTGGTTCAGAGCCAAATTAGTGATCAACACTACCCAGAAGAGCCACAGTAGTGTGAATTCATTGTTCATTTACTATTTATAGCAAAATGACTGACCAAGTATTATTTTATCAACTACAATCGGTTAACAACATAGTAAAAGCATCCTGATTGATTAAGATTGATTAATAATTAAATCACACTGTGCTTTAATACCATGTGCTGCACAGAGCCACAGGAGACACATTAAAGAGTCACTTGCAGCTTGCGAGCCTCAGTCTGAGTATCACTGATCTAGGGGGAGATTTCAAGGGCACAAAAGTCAGCTGAGCACCTCACTTCCATTGACAATGTATCTAGGGTTTCAACAGGATCATACTCGGGGCAGCATAGCCACTTGTGCTGCCCACTGCAGCTACACTTCTATTTTTAGCACACTAGCTCAGTTAGAGCTAGTGGGGGTATGGCTACCTGAGTTGGACACAATCTATGGGAGGTAGTAGGTACCTTTCTACTATTTATGCCTTTGAAAATCTCCCATTTAGGACTTAACTTTAGGCTTCCATATTTGGAAATATTGGTTACAATTCTCATCAAGGCAAACATTGCACATGGCTGAAATATATTGCTAACAACAGCAGTTACATATTACAAGATTTGGGGATGTTGCAATTTTACAGTGTTAAAACCAAATGTTAGCTGGTAGGAACGGATGACATTAGGGCAGCTGAGGAAAGTTTTACAGGACTTACTGGGTTTTTTTGTTTTGTTTTATTTTAAAGAGTTGCCATTTCCAAGTGGTTTTGCATTAGGATTTGGTACACATTGCTTGGGGCTGTTTTGGAAATCCATAATCTGCAGCACTGATGTGTAATTTAACCACTGTGTTCCAGTGTAAATCTACTGTATGGTAAAACAAGATACTCCTTTATTTGTTTTACACTACCATTGAGTGCCAGGTATAGATGAGATCAAAGGTGCAAGTTAGTCTAATAAAAACAGTAATAACAGGTGATTTATTCTATCTGCATATTCTAGTCAAATGTCACAATGAAGCAAGGATTAGAGCAGCAGTTCTCAAACTGTGGGTTGTGACTCCATTTTAATGGGATTGCCAGGGCTGGTGTTAGACTTGCTGGGGCCAAGAGCCAAAGCTGAAGCCTGAGCCCCACTGCCCGAAGGCTTCAGCCTTGCATGGCAGGGCTCAGGTTACAGGCCCCCCACCTGGGACTGAAGACCTTGGACTTTGGCTTTGCCCCCCCCCCAACCTGCGCAGGCTCAGGCTTTGGTCCCCTGTTGTGGGATCATGAAGTAATTTTTGTTGTCAGAGGGGGACACGGTGCAATGAAGTTTGAGAACCCCTTGACACCTTAAATATCTTATTGCAGTTAATTTTAGAGCACAAAATACTACAGTCTACTTCTGACTTGTCTAAGTAACATACAGGAGTTAGTTCAAAAAGTAATGTTTAGAGCTGGTCCAAAATTTTTTGACAATAGAATTTTCTGTAGGAAAATGCAGTTTATTCAAAATCTAAATGTTTTGTGAGAACGTGTCAATTGTTATGAAAATTTTGATGGAGACAAGTTGAAATGTTTTGTTTTGATAAAATAAAATGCTGTGTGTCATTTCATTTTGGCTGTTACATTGAAATATTAATTTTAATACACTTCTGTTTAATATAATATAGCCATTGAAATGAAATGTTTTGACATTATTAAAACAAAACGGTGCAACATTATTTTAATGAAATGTTTAAAAAGTTCTAAAAAACTAACTGTAACCATTCAGGAAAATGACTTGGGTTCACTGGGGGCAGCTCAATTAAAACGTCCGCTCAATGTGACGTACTAGGCAAAAGAGTAAATGTTTGGATGGGAGAGCAAATACTGAAAATATTATTGTGCCATTATAAAACCAAAGGTATGTCCTCACCGGGACCTGTGCGTTCAGCTCTGGTCAGCCTATAGCAAAGAGCAGAATTAGAGGAGGTTCAGACATGGGAGATGGAGACAATTAGAGGAATGGAAAGACGGCCATGTGACTGGAGAGAGAGTGAGCAGATTGGAACTGTTTATATTAGAAAGGAGACTAGTAAGAGGGGATACAGTTAAGGTATATAATGAACAGTGTAGATAAGGTAAATTGGGCGTTTCTAATTACCCTCTCTCACATGACAAGGAAAATGAGACATCACAGTAAAAGTGCAAGATAGCAAATTTAAAACTGATCAAAAGAAATACTTTTATACAACACAATTAACCTGCAGAACTGATTGCCACCAGGTATCATTCAGGCCAAGGCATTAGTAGGATTCTAATTAGGATTGAATATTTATGCAAATAATGAGAACATCCATTGCAGCATTAGATAGGACACTTTTTTTTAAAAGGCAGGATACAAACTCTCATGCCCTCAAGGTATAAGTCAGGCACCAGGAAGAAACCTAAACTGTGGGCAAGTATCAGAGGGGGTAGCCATGTTAGTCTGTATCCACAAAAACAACAAGGAGTCCGGTGGCACCTTAAAGACTAACAGATTTATTTGAGCATAAGCTTTCATGGGTAAAAATCCCACTTCTTCAGATGCATGGAGGGCAAGTTATTCCAGAATTGCACAATACAGATTTTCATATACCTTCCAATGAAACTGCTGGAACTGGCCATCAGAGCCAGAATCCTGGAATAGACAAATCAGTGCTCTCAGCTGGTATGGCATTTCCTGTATTTAGCATTTGCCTTCACATGTGGGTATTTTGCTTTGCAAGTTCCCTATCTGTTACAGACACAGTCAAAGCTTCCTGTGTTTATGGAATGTCTGCAGAAACCACTGGCTTTCTGGGTGGGGGAAACTGACCACAAGTGCTGAATGTTCATATATTGTCTCAAAATTCATCTGATATTTAAAAGCAGCCTTTAGGAACTGGAGTTCCCCTCTTCCTTCTCCACTCCACCCCAAAGTGTATTGACTTAAATGTTTGGGGGTTTTATATGGAAGATTTAATCAATTCTTTTTTTAAGAGAAAGAGAAAGGAAAGAAACTGCTTCCAGTAGCAAGATACTTGGTTGTGTCAGCCTTGAACTTTGTGAACTGTTCCCTTCCTGCTTGAATCTCAGGCTGGCGTCCCTCCCCTGCTGCATGAACACATGAAAATGCTCAACATTTTTTGTGGGGGAAGCACATTAAAAAAACACCGCCAAAATAATTCAACTAACTCCTTCTGCAGTCCTATGAAAGGGAACCACCCCCTTGGATCAACAGGGACTAGGGGATGAATCATGCTTGCCTTATTATCCCAGGTAACCCTACTGTCCCAGATTCTCTCCTTCTGTTCTTGCCCTAATTGACCAACTGAGAATTCACCTTCCTAGCGTAGGGGAGTTCTTAGAGAAGGAGTAAAGTGGCATAGCCTGGTCCGACACCAAATATCTCTGTACACACAGTGCTAAGGGACAGGAATCGGGGGGGGGGTGCACCTATAGTACACCAATTCCCAACTAGCAAGTGGTCCCATGCAGACCATAGCCTGTTGGCATAACTTAGAGAAGCTTCTAAGCAGCTTTAACTGATATCAGTGGGCTAGGCCAGTGCAAATGTCCAATGAGAATCAGAGAGTCATAACTTGCTCCTGGAACACCTCAACCCCACTCTCCTGTTCTGAGATGCTTGGTAAAAGTGAGATTCTGGGCCAGGGAGTTGGCACCATTTGCATGGGTGAGGTGAGCAGGACTTGACCCAGAGTCAGGAATGTCCCTTACGCTGGCCATTATTTAGTGCAGTATGGTAATGAAGGACTCCAGGATCTTTTTGGAAGCGTGCTCACAAACCAATGGAATTGGCTTAAAAAAATACCCCTTGTGTTTAGCAATAAAAATGGTAACACTTACAGTCCCCAGAGGCTTCCTTCCTTCCATGGGAACAGAAGAACTGTGAGAAAGAGAAGCCTGTGACACTCTTTTCTAGAAGAAAAGCCCTGGTTTGGAGCACTGATCGAGGTATGTTTCAACGTGTTTAAAATCTGTTGTAAATAAATCCAGGTTTGTGGAACTTTAACGGTTGAGTTTTTGGGGACTTTTACAGACAGATGTAGTCTGCAATTTCTGTGACCTAGCAGGGCAAACTTAATTGTTGTAAATCAGGTTTAAACCAATGAATGAATGTCCACACACAAGATAGCTAAATCGGTTTAACATCACACCTTTGGTTAAACTGTTGCTACCTCTGTGTTTAGATCAAGCACTGTATGAGCCCAGTGTTCCAGGGAAGTGGTCACCATCCCAACACGCTCCCCCACTGCAAGATTGAAAGGGGAGTGAAGGAACAATGTTGCCAGCCAGTTTAATTGAAAATAAAGGAGGAGTGAAAATGGGCAGGTGCCTGGCTTTAAAAGCTTGGCATTGCTAGTGCACTTCTATCTTAGGTACTAAAACAGCCCCCATTACCATAGTTTAAGAGCATCTCACAGCCTTGGTGTATTTAGTCTCACAAAATCCGGGTGCAGTAGGACGGTGCTAGCAGCCCCATTTAACAGATAAGATACTGAGGCAGAGGAAGGCTAAGTGACTTGCTCAAGGTCACACAGTAAGTCTAAGGTGGACTCGAACCCAGGTCTCCCAAGTCCTCTACACACCTCAATCACTGGACCATCCTTCCTCTTGATCACTGCTCTTTCATTCCTCTTCTTGCTTTCACTACTCCCTTACTCATGTGACGGCTGCAGGAACAGGTCCATAATATAGAAAAATGTGAAAAAATCAGAATAGTAGGTTTACCTTACCATGTTAATAGTTTTAATACAGTGCAGTGGTCTCCCACTGGAAAAGGTGTTTGAGAGGATTGGACAAAACACTTAGGGAGGGGTTTACAAAGCCATCTATGGAATTTGGATGCCAATTTCTATTAAAATTCATGGGAGTTGGGCATCAACTCCCTTAAACAGCTTTTAAAATCTCAGTCTTAACAGAGGGTAGGAAACAAGCCTGTGTTGTGAACAGAAATGATGCACTTTACAGAACTGTTTGGGAATCATTTTTTCATCAAAAATTGCCAATTCCTCAAAATCAAAACTGTTCCTGAAACGGGGTTGGATTCAAGGAATTTCTCCGTTTCAAAAAAATGGCAAGAAAAAAAGTTTCAAAGTTGTTGACATGTTTCGTTTTAATGTTGTCAAAACAAAAGAGTCCAGTATTCTTGTTCAAAATGACCTGTTTTAAAATTTAAGCTAATCAGACTAAAAAAAGGTTAAACAAAATGGGGAAAATAAGGTTGAAATTGAAACAAAATGTTTCAATGGCCCAAAGGAAAAACATTTTCATTTTCCAAGTTGTGAATGTTTTCAAGATTTCAACTTTTTCATCCCAATTTGAGATGGGGAAAAAATTGAAACTCTCAGAACTATTTGTGGGACAGAGAAACGATTTCCCACCCAGGTGTCCTGCTCGATAGACTCTTCATGTTCCAGTAGATATGGCACTGGACTGGGAACAGAAGACTAGGATTCTCCTGGCTGTACGAGGGGCCTGCTGGTGACCTTAGGTAAGTCATTTCACCTCCCTGTACATCTGTTTCTCCTCTCACCTTTTGTCTGCCTTGCATAGGTGCTGGAACTAGGGATGCTGGGGTGTGCTGCTGCACCCCCTGGCTTGAAGCAATAATAACAACTCAAACATGGTTTATGCCTTCCGCACCCCCACTATAAAAACTGTTCCAGCACCACTGCTGTCTTGTCCATCTAGGTTGTAAGCTCTTAGGGGCAGGAACTGTCTCTATGTTTTTATATAGCGCCTAGTACAATGCAGCCCTGATCTCTGCAATTCAACAACAAACATGGAAGATTGGAACTTGCAAAGAGAGATTTAAAAGCAACATTGTGTGTCAAAAAGCACCTTCCCTGGCAGAAATGTTAACATTAAAAGCTCTGTTGGGCAAGGGAGGAAAAACTCATACAAGATGCGATCATGGAAACAAAACATGGAACATGGAAAGCTTTCTTAGGCCTGATCTACGCTGGGTGGGGTCAGGGGGGGAAATCAATCTAAGATACGCAACTTCAGCTACGAGAATAGTGTAGCTGAAGTCAACGTATCTTAGATTGACTTAGAACCACTTACTTCGCGTCCTCGCGGCGCGGGATCGACGGCTGCCGCTCCCCTGTCGACTCTGCTTCCACCTCTCGCCGTGGTGGAGTTCCAGAGTTGATGGCAGAGCAATTGGGGATCGACTTATCACGTCTACACTCGACGCGATAAATTGATCCCCGATAGATCGATCACTACCCGCCGATCCGGCGGGTAGTGTAGACGTGGCCTTAGGAGAAACTCCTGATGAGCATTGTTGGGGAAGCAGAGGTGGCCAAAGACTCTCAGAGCCTTTGGGATGGTTGGAAGTATTGGAGCCCCTTTGGCCGTGCCACCCATTGGGAACAGCCTCCCCATAGCTCTCTCTTCTATTAACCATCCCTCATGTATCAAATCTCAACTGAGAACAGCTTCTCTCCCTTTCCTACATCAAGATAATGGAATAATAGAAATGTAGGAACCTCAAGAGGTCATCTAGTCAACCCCCAGCCTACCTGCACTGAGGCACAATTAAGTTTACCTATATCATCCCTGAGTGTTCTTATGATGTTTGTGATGGGCTTTGGGATGCAGTTTGTATGGAAAATGCCACACAAAATATCTAATAAAAATTCTCTCTTGAGATTGTCACCAACATTCTCCTTATGAACTCAGGCTAGTCCTCAAGAATTCACTTCACTTGCATTGGTGTACAACACACAGCAACTATTTAATTGGGTGCAGCAACACTATGCAGTTTAATTCAGCAGGTAAAGAACACATTGTTCAATCAAAACTGCAGGGGAAATTTAGGTAGGCAGAATATACATGCTCACACTGGAACTTAGCCAAAAAAACTGGGGTTAATGTACCTGCTCTTGCCCATAGTGTCATGGAACCTTTAAAGACAAGTGGCTGGGACTTCAGTTTTATGCCATATCCAAGAGCCCCGTAATATCACAGTGCCCCCATAACAACAAACTCAAGCATTTTGTTCTGTATTAACAGAGGGAAGAATGTCACTCATTGAATCACCATCACCATTTCCTGCAGTATCTGGATTCCAGGCAGTTTAGGGCCTTGTATACACAGGTAGTAGCTAGACTGATGGAAGAATTCTTCCATTGATCTAGTGCTGTCTACACTGGGAGTTAGGTTGGCTTAACTACGTCACTTAGGGGTGTGGATTTTTCGCACCCCTGAGTGAGATAGCTGGGTTGACCAATCTTTTTAGTGTAGGCCTGGCCTAAAAATCACACCAAGTTAGATCAGTTACAGCTCCCTTTGTAGCCAAGTCCCAGGTACTTGGAACCTGGACCACTCCAACTAGGTGTTGGTCAATGGGTAAGCTAAGTCATTGTGACTTTAGGGTATTTTGTTTGATTTTTGGCCAAGAATTTCTACTTCCCTTCCCCAATATCAGCTCCTCCACTTCAGCTCCTTGTCATCTCCATTCCATTTCCCACCTATTACTATTGCTATTACTGATTGTCCTTTATCACTGGTAGCTATGGTAGGAGTGCTAGAGTGGACAATATCCCTGCTCTGAGTAGTTTAGACAATACAATGGTAAAAATGCTGGCAGCCAAGTCAGTCCGAGCTGTGCTAGTGCTCCCACCATTGGCAACATTGAGAGTATAATGGATGGAAGCGATTGTGAGAATTATTTTTAGCTGTAAAGCTTATTGTGTGCAAGGCCTAAGAAACAAACTAGCTCACAGTGGTGCTGTAAGTGAACTAGAAATGCAATTGCTGGTATGTGGAAGAGGTTTATATTGCACTGATCTACAAAAGGGGATGGGGGCTGTTTGGTCAGGACACTCCTGCTAAAACCTTTTAATAATGTTGTAAAGGCACGTGTAGGAGGCGAAAGACTCTCACTGAAAAAAATCTCTTCTCTTAGGTAGGCGTGAAAGCAACTTTATTAATAAAGGGGAAAAATCAACCCCCTTGGTTTCCAAATTATTACTTTTTTAAAGGTTATTTTTACTGGTGTCTTTAAATTTTTTCCTTTGGAGTCCAATTGTGGTGCCATCTGCTCCTACAGTATATTTGTGAGCTGTGGTTTCCTTTAAAAAGCCACATACACATATGTATGTACAAATGTTAATGTAGTTCCCTATCTCCCCCAGCAAGATCAGACTGTGAGATATTTCCAGAAGTCCCCTGCCCTATCTAATTAGCCCAGTCATGCCTGGCTCATTTCTCTGCTGCCAGCATTTGCCAGTTCCCGTCAGTCAATAGATACTTACCACTAGATTACACTGTTGCCACTGTTACAACAATAAAAGAAGGAGGGGGAAAAAAAGGTCACTCTGTGGAGTATTGCCCTTAGTTCCCCTGAGATGCAAGGGGCTCTATTGCTCCACATTGTTCTAGGGCCTGATCCTAGCTAAAATACCACATGCAAGTAGCCCTTAACTCCTGCAAAGTGAGAGTCCATGGAACAACTCACAGTAATAAGGACTGCAGTTCTCTGCCACTCGTGCATTAGAAATTACAAAGCGGCAGCTTAGTGGAAGACACATTATTGTATTATGGAGGTGTATTCCTGTTTGATGTCCGTTTTTTGAGATGCACTATGCTGGCTTTTAAACAAGGGCTCCATACATTAATTGTTCAACTACAGAAGCTAAGCTGAGCCTATCATTACATCTAGGGCCGGCTCCAGCTTTTTTGCCACCCCAAGTGGCAAAGGGGAAAAAAAAAAAAAAAAAAGCCTGGTTAAGCTGCTGCCAAAGTGCCGCTGAAGAGGAAGAGAGGGACTGCAGGGGCCACTGCCGCTGAACGTGCCGCCCCAGTGACGGACAGAGTGCCGCCACTTTCTATTGGCCACCCCAGGCAACTACTTCCTTCGCTGGTGCCTGGAACCGGCCCTGATTACATCATGTATTGATTCAGAGCAGAAAATGATCCATCTGTATCCAGAACATTTCCCATGAAAAGTTCAAACAAACAAACAAACAAATCAATACAGACTCCCTACCTCTGGATAATAGTCCCTTCAAGTGTCAGTGATTTACTTTTTGCATTGAACAATGACTTTCAATAGTCATTTGCCAAATATTTGCCTGTTTCTGATTACCTAAATAGAACAATTAAGAACTGTACTATGAAAAGAGGGAGGAGCCAGACAGATTCCATGAAGTCTGCTGGAAGCTTTGCTGTGGCTAATCTATGTTACCTGCAGGGTGCTCAGATACTATGATGACAGGCAGCAGCATAAAACTCTAATGCAGATCCATAGATTTATTTTAAAATAGCAACTTGTATCCCTTTTATATAACTCCTTCAAGCCACTGTTCCTGTCATACACTTATTCAGGGCATTCTAGAAAGAATCAAAATAAATAATGACAGATTTCAGAGTAGCAGCTGTGTTAGTCTGTATCTGCAAAAAGAAAAGGAGAACTTGTGGCACCTTAAAGACTAACAAATTTATTTGAGCATAAGCTTTCGTGAGCGACAGCTCACTTATAAATAGATCTTCACACTGTTTTCTCTCCTGGGAAGGCTGCACAGATGGATGATAACTTGAGGTGTTCAAACAACAAACCGATACAATCAGCAATTATTGGAAAGATAGTAACAGAACTAGGAGCCAGTTATAGAAGATATTCAAGGTGATAAATTTTTGAGACGTTAATAAGATTATCCTCAGAGAAAGATGGTCTTGCAGACGAGATTATCCACAATCAGATTATCTCATGATGAGTTCCTACTGTGACAAACCAGTTCTGTAAAATGACTAACAATGGAAAGAGGGGAAGGATTACCAGCATCTGGGAGCTGGGATGGTGCAGTTGAATTTCTCTTTCAAATTTACAAATGTTTCCTTTTAGCTGCAGTAGGGATTGTACCAAGTGATATAATTAGATTCTTCAAGCATCAGTGGGATTTGTTGCCAAACAAATAATCTCTAGTAATCAACACCATGGGCAATATGAGAAGTGGAATTGTGATGCCACAATGTGCAAAAGGGCTAACAAGAACATTCATTTCATCACCATTTGCAAGGCTTTTGTAGGGCAAGATTCTGCTCTTGGTTGCCCATCTCTCTCTGAGATATTTCTAGGGTGGATCACTGTTGTATCCACGTGCTACCATAATCACTGATTGTAGCAACTTTCAGCATGAAAAATGAGTTTGGAATATTCAATATTGTTGTATAGAGACCCATAGATATACCATATTGTAAGTAAAGACAGTCCCCACTCTCAAAGTCTAGACTGACAGGTTTCAGAGTAGCAGCCGTGTTAGTCTGTATTCGCAAAAAGAAAAGGAGTACTTGTGGCACCTTAGAGACTAACAAATTTATTAGAGCATAAGCTTTCATGAGCTATACTGTCTATGACGTGACATGCTGCTGGAGCAGGTAATAGTCAAGATAGATAGAAGGAAAACACAATGGAGATCTGCAATGTAGTGCACTATGGATCAGAAAGATTTTGCCTGGCGTCTGAAAGCACTTTGAGATCCTCAGGGATAAAAGTCCCTGCATAATATATAAGATATTGTTTTTTAAAATAGCAGCCATGGGAACTGCATTAAAAGTTAGAACCTAACTATCAAAAGACATATGGTTTGAGCCATAGGGACTTAGATTGACACTTAGGCTATATCTACACTGCATAACTTACAGCAGCACAACTACTCTTTGCCATAGCCACTCTTTGCCAGCCCCCAAAACCACCCCCAATGAGGGACAGTAGTTTTATTGGCAGGAGGAGGCTACACTGTCCACACCAGTGCTTTTTGTCATTAAAACTTTTGTTGGTCTGGTTCCCCCCCCCCACTTGATTGACAAAAATTTTAATGACTAAAGTGCAGTGTAGACATAGCCTTGGAATCAAACAGGTTGATAATATAAGAGAGAGAGAGGGGTGAGTTGCTAGAAGTGTACCCACAAGGCAATATCGAAGGAACACAACAAGAGCCTGTACTCAGAGGTAGTCACACTGAGAATTTCCTTCTTTCACACTGTTGAGCTACTGAGAAAATAAACAAAAGGTTGATCTTATTTTTAGAAGCTGGTTTTGAGCAGATTAAGTAAAATGGCTCCTGTTCAGTTAGTTAAGGTTAATGTTTACTTAATATTCTCACTGGGAAAGGTTTAAACAGTTCTTCTTGAAGGACTTGGCAACAGAAGGATCTTTTATTTTATTAAAATAATACTAATCAAAACTCAGTACAAGAAGTTATTAGGCCTGCTGGCACTGTAATCAAGTCTGAGTATCGATATAGCCCCCCAAATAGAGGGTATCTCAGAATATGCAGGAAACAGGCAATGAACATTTGTATCTGTTGTCATAATTGGGCCTACAAATTTACCCTGTGAACTCAACTGTAAAAAGTAAATGAAGGTTTTTAAAATGTCACAATAACCTGCACAACAAATGTTAATAAGAAAAGGTATGAAATGGAGATAGAAAGACTACATTAGTCCAAACAAAAAGGCCTATTAATATAATTCAAAGCCTGTTTTAAGATCATGCCTGGTCAACAAAAAAAGTGGAACCAAAAATCAGTCAATCAAAAACTAGGAAAAAATGAATCAGAAACTAGGCCTACTGATGAACAAAATTATGAGGGGATGGGCTATTTTGCCCACCACTCCCTTTGTGGGTCCTTACAGAAAGAGGCTTTGGGGAGAAAATTTGACTACTGGATAGAGCTTCACCACCATGACTGCCACCCCCCACCATCTCCTGGGACTCCAGGCCTTCATCATCCTGATCCTGAGAGATGTCCTAACCAGACTGGACCAGAGATTGGGATCCAGATGATATTGCCACCTCTGCCAGCTCCAGCTTGATCCCAAACACCACCTGGGATGAAACAGGATTTGACTTAAACAGCAGCAGCAACAACAATTCCAGCCCATCTCAACTAACTTCTTCTTTTCCCCAGAAGGACAGTTATTAACATTCCTGTGCCATCTCAGAGACTGTCAGCCAAGGGTGGGGAGAGTGGGGTTCCTTCTAAAAACTCTCCCCAGGTAAAGGGATATTGTTAAAATGAAAGCCTCACTTAATACTTTACATTTCAAATGCTTTAACTGTTTTTCCTTCTTTTTCTTTATTTTCAATAAAAGGTTAAAAGTATTTTAAATGTGTGCTTGCCATAGTACTAAGCAAGTTATGGTCTCCATACACCAAACCCTGGACCTTGGCTAACACTGCCTAATGTTAGACAGTGACTGAGTTATGGTAACAACTTTGGCCCATTTATTCCACCTAAATTAGTACAACAGGACTGCCAGGCACTGTAATCAAGTGTCAATAGCAATATAGCACACCAAATCAAAGGGTCTCTCAGAACTTGCTGGAAACAGGTACTGAACATTTGTATCTGAAGATAAAGCATACAGGGAAGGTTGTATTTCCAAACCTCTTCCTGCAAAAAAGACTACACAAAGACAAATCTATCTATTTTAGGTAGTTATATGCCCACTATTACCATAGCATCTGAGCAATCTTTAATGTATTTTTCCTCACAACACTCCTGCAAGGTAGGGACTTGCTATTATACCCATTTTACAGATGAGGAATTATTAGAAACTGTCATCCACTAAGAGAGGCAAAAGGTTATCCAGGAAGTGTGTAGCAAAGCAGGGATTTGAATCTAGGTCTGCTATGTCTTAGACCAGGCCCTAACCTCCCTCTCCAAAGGAGTGGCTTTCTAGACTTGAGCAATTTCTTCCCCCAGGTAAAATACAACACGTGCTGGAGGACTTGTGCTAGGTTAGTATTTGCTCCGAATGATTATTCCAGTTTTTGCAGCTTTGCACACAGCCTTCCCCTTTCTCCAAATACTGTTGTCTCCAAAGTTTTTGGATCATGCACCCCCACGGTGCTGCTGAAGAAAGGAGAGGGGAAGACTTACCACAGGCGTGTCGCCGAAGAAAGATGGAGGGAAGACCTGCTGCAGGCGTGCAGAGCTGCCGCCGAAGAAAAAAAATGGCGGAGTGCCGTCCAGCGGCGCTCCTCCTGCCGTGCACCCCCTGGGATCCTCTGGCACACCCCACTTTGGAGACCACCGGTCTAGAAGGCCTTGTGTGAGTTTTCACATAGGCAGGAAGAATGCAGAGAAAGGACCTCTAGGGCAAAACACCTAACAAATAAAATTCATATTATCTAAAAAGTAAGTGGTAGGAAAAAAATAAGAAATATTAAACTTGCATTCACATCTCTGTGAATTACATATCTGCAGTCAATGCTGTAAAGCAGCAGCTCTCAGGGAGATGCCACAGCCAGATGGGGAAGATACATTTCATCTGAGGCTCCTTCTGACTTTATGACTATCTGAAAATCAAAGCAGTTGATGCAGAGAGCCTATGAATTTTCCACACCAGGCAATAGGAATGACAGACATTCTTTTCATGGCTATACCCAGCAATGAACCTCTCACACAGTGCTAAAGACAATCCCTTAATCCCCTTCACTCAGCCCCGACCTAAGGGAAGACAGGATCAAAACACACACTGTAGAGTGACCTCAGCTTGTTCCAGTCAAGAGTCAGAAGTGTCGATCAACTTCCTATGTGCCGTTGCTCTCCTAAGGGATACATCTTATACCTGATAAACAACAAAGCCACTTCAGATATGTTTACCACAGGTACACAGAGACCATTGATCATTTTTCTCCTGAGATCTGTTATTTGACGTTAGATATGCATACAAAAAAGAAAGCGGCTTAATTTACAAAATCAATGGATAAAGGTCAATTTTTTCCAAACCAAGGAATCTAAAATGTTGGGCTTCTAAATCCATATTTAGGCACCTATATTCTGCCTTTGTACAGGACCTAGCATCATGGGGTCTTGGTCCATACCTGGGCCTCCTGCACCCTACAACAAAAACACAAATAAATAATTATAATAAATCAAAGTGGCCTGATTTCTAGAAGGGCTGAGAAATCCCATTTAAGACAAAGGGAATGGGGAGGTCTCAGGACTTTTGAAAACCAGGCCACTTTTGAACCCTTGTTTGAGGGAATTCGGCCCAAGTAATTTAGATAAAAAATGGTGGCTCTGAACAGAATGGCCTGAGAAAAGGAACACATAGATTCAATCCCCCTGAACATTTGCAGGTGTTCATACTCTGAACCCAGATCTGATGCTTGTCAATGTCTCCTGTCTTAACAGCGGCCTGAATCACCACCAGAATTTGTGGTATTCAGAATACGGACATGGACCAAAATTCTGTGGCTTGATCCGATCCCTAGTTCCCAGGACAAATCTCAAATAACTAACTTTTGAAAGGGGGGGGGGGAAGCTGCTGAACTTCTTGTGGCTTGGCCACTTCCTGGAACATTTCCAGATTGCATGATTATTTTCATTGAGATACAACATTATCCATATGCAGATATTGCCATGAATATACAGGACATAAAGTCAGGCAGGAAGATTAATGTGTCATATTCATGATGTGAATCTTCTCCCTTTCTCCTTTGCTTGGCTGGCTTCCTCTCACACCTTTCTGGAGTCTCCACAGTGCAGTACAGGCAGGCTGACCTCTCATATCAACCCCACACAGAGGAGTGGGCTCATGTGATATTATCTGGGTGATATTATCCCTTGAGCTTGAGCCTCAAAGGAATCTCCCCTTTAGCTAGGCTCTGGTAGAGGTGGCAACCTCTTGTTTAACAGAGAGCCCCAGCCATTATTTTCCTATGGCTCCAGCCCCTGCCAACAGAGTACATCGAAAAGATGTGATCAAAAAAGCATTAAACAAGGGAAGTGCTATGTACCCCAGCACATCAAGGTAAGGCCTATGGGGAAGAGAGAGGAATCCCAATCACAAGAGGTGCATCTGCAAATTGAGATCCTAAGTTGGGCACTTGGCCCTCCCATGTTTCAGAACTGCTTGGATTGGCTGATGAAACGTGGATGAAGTTGTTCAACGGCAGAGTAAGGAAGAGAACCCAATGGGTTTGCAATCCCATTAAGTGGCTTTTATCAGCAGACAACATTTCCTTCCCTATTTGACAAATAATTTCCATTGACCAAAAAAACTCCAAAACTCCCAACTCTTTCTAACATTGTTACAGTTTGGGAATTTTACAGAGGGTGTTGAAGCAGAAATAACATTCATTCAGTCAATAAAAATATAAAACATGTCTAACAAGTTATAAACTCTAGCACTTGCATGTTCATCCCTTTCCAGGTAGTCCGAAAAGAGGTATTGCCACCTAACCTCTTGGGCTTGTTTTTATTTTTAAATCTTTGAAATGTTACAGATTATCTAGAACACAAAGTGCAGAAGATTGTTTCACACTCAGAACATCCATGCTTTTCTCTTCCTGCCTAAGTTAAACATAATATTCCAAGTGGGAGGAGGGATTTGGACAGTTCTATGAATCTAATTAAAATTTCTCTAGTTTAAGTCCCAGCTTAATTCTGATTTCTTGAAGCTAAAAAGTTCAACCCTTCTCTTAGGAGAACTGCAAAGTAAACTGCTTGATTAATTACCCATTGATTAAATTTCTCTCCAATCTCAACCACAGCAAGATAATAGTAACAAACCCCCTGCTGCACCCTGCACACCTCCTGCACCTCAACTCCCTGCCCTGAGCCCCCACCACACCTCGCACCCCTCCTGCACCCCCTGGGGCAGGGAGGGAGCAGAGTTGGGGTGAGGACTTTGGGGAAAGGGTTGGAATGGGGGGCAGGGAAGGGGGGCAGGGAAGGGGTCTCATGGAAGGGGTGGAGTGTGGGTGGGGTCGGGGCAGCGAGGCGGGGGTGTCAGTGATATAGCCCTCGGGCCAATGCACTAGTCCTCATGTGGCCCTCGTGGTCATTTGAGTTTGAGACCCCTGCCCTAATGTCTCAAAAAAAACGTGGCTTTGTGTTTTAATTTAATCGCATGATACGCTCTTTTAGTTTTAAAGTATGGATTGTTGTATTATGCAATAAGAGCCAACTTGCATAATATAGATGTTGTAGAGATGTATAGAAAGCCTGCGTTCGCTCGCAGCATGCATCCCCACTGTTGCAGCGCTGCATTACCATTGGTCCGTCCCTCCCCCTCCGACTACTATTCTAGAAAATTCTTTGACCTATATAAGCAGCCGTGTCAGGCGTGCCCAGCGCAGTGTCTACAGTGTTCGTAATCTTTGTCACGTGTACTCTACTGAAATAGCATAACAAGCCTGTGGCTTTACGTTTTAACCCCTTTTAATTTTAAAATATGGATTGGTTCATTGTTAAGATAAGAAAAGGAACAGACAAACTGAATTATAATGAATGTGCTGATAGTAGTGCAAATACCTCGGACTCCTCAGTTAAGAACTTACATGAAGATAATGCCGCCATCAGTTCCATTGCGTGCAGTAAACTGAGTAATGACCAACAGAAACATACTTTGTCTCTTAGTTCAGGTCAGTGTAGTTCCTATTTAAAGCCATCAAACATTCCATCTGATGACCCAGTCTGTGATATTCCAAAAAATAGATTAGAATGCCTGGTCGATTATCTAGAGGTCTTTATCAGCCTAGATTGAGCATATTTCCTAAAAGTAAAATAGGGAATAAACAAAGAAGTTTTCAGTCCAATTGGTATGAAAAGTATAGGTGGTTAGAATATAGCCCATCAAAGGACGCAGCATTTTGCTTTTACTGCCGTTTCTTCTCCTCTAATGATACAACTAACAAAGGTCAGACTGATCCAGCATTTATTGATAAGGGATTCAGAAACTGGCATAGGGCTAATGAATGTTTTAAAAGCCACCAACTGTCAAAATATCATGTGTTGAGCTGTTCTTCATAGTCTAGTTTTAATGAAGGGAAATCTAATGATTTATTGTTGGATGAGGGCAAGCAGGCTTATCTGTCTAAACAAGAAGAAGAATGGTGCCATAACCAAAGGGTAATGGAGTGACTGATTGACATTGTTCTGTGTTTGGTGAAAGGTGGGAGACCATTGAGGGGTCTCAATGAAAAAGCTGACAGTTTTGAGAAAGGTTTATTTCTAAATCTTGTCAATATGCTCCAAAAATATGATCCTGTAATGGAAAAGCATGTGCAACAATCTCCTTGAAATGCTACCTATCTGAGTAATCGCATCCAAAATGATTTAATTGTGGCCTTGCACAACGTTGTGCAACAAAAGATTGTGTCTTCACTAAATGGAAAAATGGTCTCAATGATTGTCGACGACACTACTGACTGTGGACACCATGAACAGATGTCCATTGTGGTGCAGTATTTTGACAATGAAAAACATAGTCCAGTTGAACATTTTTTGTCTGTTCAGAGACTATTAACAGTTGATGCTAAGTCTATTTTTGACCAGTTAAATAACGTCTTTGGCATTCTTAAAATGGACTGGTCATCGGTGATGTCGGTCTGTTTTGATGGCGCATCTACTATGTCTGGATGTACTGCGGGAGTTCAAATGAAATGTAAAGAAAGAAACAGTGAAATACTCTATCTACACTGCTATGCACATTGTTTGAACCTCATCCTAGAAGATGCATGCACTGCAAGAAAACAAAACAGAACTGTCTTTGATTTTTTTGGTGTTATTCAGACTCTTTATGGAGGGGAGTCCTGTGCGACATGCAGTAATGGAGAAGATTTCACAAGAAGTAGGATTCCAGTTGAAGACTTTGAAGTCACTATCAAACACAAGATGGGCACGCAGAGCAAAAGCAGTGGCTGCTGTAAAACAAAACTACTCCATGATTTTACAAGATTTACAAGAGATTATCGAAACAACTCACCTTGCTGATGCTAAAATAAAAGCCAGGGGCCTTATCTATGAACTAAATTCATTCAAGTTCATCTTTGCCCTTCATATGATGCACCCTATTCTCCAGATGGTGGTAAAAATGAATAAGGCTCTTCAAGCTCCAGATCTCAGCTTACTTACTGCAATGACAGGAGTGAAAAGCTTGCGTAACTCTTTGCCTGCAATGAGAAGTGGCCCAGAATATTTTCAATCTATTTTCAATGACAGTGTGAAAATGTGTTTAGAGAATGATATATCGATTCCGCCAGTTAAGAGAAAAACGTCCACTCGTATTGATGACGCGTTTTAGTCCCAGCGTCACCTTGATACAAAAGAGGAGCAGGAGAGAATAACTTCATTTTACCCATTTCTAGACTCAGTGTTTACCGGCATTGACCAATGATTTGAACAGGAGACTTGTAAAATGGTGGCAGCAATGGGAAAACTGCTGAGCTTAGACATTGGCAGGGATGATATGAGAATCATTGCCAACAAATTTAAATGCGCATCTACCAATGTGATATATGCCATCATGTGCCAGCAATGCCCCTCTGCCATGTACATTGGCCAAACTGGACAGTCTCTACGTAAAAGAATGAATGGACACAAATCAGACGTCAAGAATTATAACATTCAAAAACCAGTTGGAGAACACTTCAATCTCTCTGGTCACTCGATCACAGACCTAAGAGTGGCTATACTTCAACAAAAAAGCTTCAAAAACAGACTCCAACGAGAGACTGCTGAATTGGAATTAATTTGCAAATTGGATACAATTAATTTAGGCTTGAATAGAGACTGGGAATGGATGAGTCATTACACAAAGTAAAACTATTTCCCCATGGTATTTCTCCCTCCCACCCCACCCCCCACTGTTCCTCTGATATTCTTGTTAACTGCTGGAATTAGCCTACCTTGCTTGTCACCATGAAAGGTTTCCTCCTCCCCCTTCCCCCCCCCCCCCCCCCGCTGGTGATGGCTTATCTTAAGTGATCACTCTCCTTACAGTGTGTATGATAAACCCATTGTTTTATGTTCTCTGTGTGTGTGTGTATATAAATCTCTCCTCTGTTTTTTCCACCAAATGCATCCGATGAAGTGAGCTGTAGCTCACGAAAGCTTATGCTCTAATAAATTTGTTAGTCTCTAAGGTGCCACAAGTACTCCTTTTCTTTTAACAAATTTAAAGTGTCCTTGGATGAGTTAGAAGCTGAAGTCGGATTGCATCGGGGTTATGATGGATCTGTTCCTAAAGATAGCACTACGAACACCACCAGAGAGTGGCTCGATTGGCTAAAGGAATCAGATCGGTCTTCTATGTTCAATGCTTTGCAGTCTTACCTGTTACAAGTTGTTCATGTGAAAAAGCCTTTTCGAAACTAGCACATGTAAAAAACAAACTAACTAAGAAATACAATGTCCCAACAGCGCCTCGACTCACTCATGATTTTCTACATTGAACAAGAATTGGCTTCGTCAGTTAATTACAATGATGTGATTGAAGAATTTAAGTCCATAACACCTGGTGAGTGACGTCTCATTATCTAGGACAGGAAGATGAAGAAACCTTAATCCGTTTTGGTCAATTTGGGTTAGCTCGTTATCTGGTTAAAGATAAAGATCATGAAAATAGACTTTATCTTTGTATACACCTGGTTATCACTACAGCAAAAATTTCGTATTTTGTGTCTCATTTTTTAAGTTTGTATTTTTTAAGTAAAGTTTAGTTGTTAATTTAAAAAAATTAAGTTTAGTTAAGTTTTAGTTTCTTTAGTTTGTTTGATGAATAAAAATAATGTCCTTTACGATTGAGTATTCAATAAATGTTCGCCTTTAAAAAATAAATTAAGAAAAAAAATTTCCCTGAGTGCACACCCTAATGAAATGTGCTGCGCATGCCTATGTTCACCCAGGTCCTTCTTACATGCTGGGATGCCCCACAAATCATTTAGCCAGCTCCTGTGATGTCATGTTTGAAGCACTGCAGGACCTGGGGCCTCCCTGGCAGCACACTCCATGCCAATATGAAAAATTGTGTGGTGCCTTGTAGCTGTTGGAGGCTAAGTTTGGGGGTCATGCCATGAGGAAGGCTCAGAGTTCTTGGTGGGAGGTTTCAGCTCTTGTTAGAGATGCTGGCTGAGGGAAGCTCTCACCTCTGGGCCTTAACTTAGCCGTATGAGATTTTCTGCTTTATTCTAGGTTTCAGAGTAGCAGTCGTGTTAGTCTGTATTCGCAAAAAGAAAAGGAGGACTTGTGGCACCTTAGAGACTAACGAATTTATTTGAGCATAAGCTTTTGTGAGCATAAGCTTTCACTCACTTCATTGGATGAATCCGATGAAGCGAGCTGTAGCTCACGAAAGCTTATGCTCAAATAAATTTGTTAGTCTTTAAGGTGCCACAAGTACTCTTTTTCTTTTTGCTTTATTCTAGTCTCCCGTGAGACACATTTCACAGTAGGGCGTTTTCTAAGGGCTTTCTTTTAAAAAGTAAATAGCCGGGATGGAATCATGCTTAGAATACTTTAGGAGAATATGTTGGAAATCACAGAGGGATTGGGAAACATGTGGGTTCAGGCTGAAAAGAACCAAGCCATGAGCAGGCTGACACCCACTTTCAGCTTTCACACCAGACAGACTTACCCTCATTGGTGGCTTTCATATGCAGAATGTAACAGAGCGAGTTAGAATGCAGCAGACAAGATACGGGCTAAGTCAAGGGCACATTGTGTCAGGAATCCTTTTGTACTCTTAATGGCAGCATGAAGGAACAATTGGAGTGAGGCCCAGCAGCCCTGTAAATCAATACAAATATTTATTTAAACCAAATGGCTAGAGAGAATATCAAGCTGCATGTGTAGCCTTTTCCAAAAAGAAATTAACAACATTTCAGGAGATAAGCGCAAACCTACATGAGAACAAAGCAATTCCTTCCACCGATCATTACAGGACAGGTTTCCAGGATTCACCTGACCTGAGACTGAAGCCAAGTAATAGATAGCACCCATTGTTATCAGACTTGATTATCATAAAACCCAGCAGATTGGATGATATCCCCAAAATGTTCCTGACAGCAAAACATTCCTAAATATATTTTATAGTCATGGATGGCATTTGTTTAACGCATGGAGGTCAAATCCTGAGGATTAATAGCCAAGACAGTGTGTTGCAGATTGGCATAGACATGTGTTGCTTCAACAGGCACATAACCCATCTGGGTGAGAAGCAAAGCTTGGCTTGACTACTTCCCAAGGTTCTGCCTGCTTACTGGAGTAATTGTATCCAGAACACTAATTTTCTGCGATGTGATAGCTCACTCTAACCTGCTTTTCCCTTTGCAGCTATAGCAGCAGATAGATACATAAATCTCTCTACTATGAGAAAAGGAAAGACGTAAAAGTGAAATTTGTTTCCTTCAAACAAATCCATCTTGCACTGCACAAATGCTGGTGACAGTTTATTATATAACACACAGCCCTTTATCACGCAATTGCTCCCTTCCCATCAGTTATCCGGAGAGTTATATTTAATGCCTCTGAAGACAAAAAGGTCCATTAAAAATGTTATGACTTCTTGGTAATTTTCAACCACAATCTTGCACCTTTTGGAAAGTACTTCAGATCATGGGGCAGGGTAAATTTAACTCAAAGCAAGCCCTGGTGCAACTCTATTGAAGGTAAGGGAGCTACACCAGAGACAAATTTTATTGTCACTAGTGCCACATGAAGTCCAACTTAAACATTCTTAACTAAAGGACTTTGTAAAGCACCTAGAAAGAGCCACATAAAACAAGTACAAAGTATTTTGCCTGCATTTTGTCCTGGCTGTTGCAGGAGTCGCAGATTCTGGGATTTTCATGCACTTTGTTTAAATAAAATCCATATCCATTCAGAAAGTTTCAAATGTGAATAGGTGTCTGTGAGGGTAATACAAGTGAGCTAATTTCAGTGGGAGCTGCCAAACTGAAACTGGAGCTGCATGGGAGGTTACAGAACAAACAGAAAAGGAGTACTTGTGGCACCTTAGAGACTAACAAATTTATTAGAGCATAAGCTTTCGTGAGCTACAGCTCACTTCATCGGATGCATTTGGTGGAATTTTCCACCAAATGCATCCGATGAAGTGAGCTGTAGCTCACGAAAGCTTATGCTCTAATAAATTTGTTAGTCTCTAAGGTGCCACAAGTACTCCTTTTCTTTTTGCGAATACAGACTAACACGGCTGCTACTCTGAAACAGAACAAACAGTAACTCCTGATAAGTAGGACCAGTGGTTTGCCATGGGGAGTCATGGGTTCTATGATTTCTTTCATTGAAAGCATACACAGCTGGTTAAAGAGAGATCCGTACAGTGCTGCTGCTCTCCTGCTGCATTTTCAAGGGCTGTGTCACATTTACAAAGAAGAAATCCCATCCCTACCCAGGATAATAATGCATAATTGGATGAATTTGTGGGGGTTTTAAAAATTTGTTTGTGTTTTTTGCCTTCCTCTATAACATGGAGTAATGGCTACTGTTGGAGACAAAAACGCTGACTAGCTGGACCTTAGGTATATTCTGGGGTGGAAATTCTTCTGTTCCTAAGAATTGGACTTCAGCTTTCAAAAGTCTACTCCCTTGTGAAAAATGTGCTGGGTTTTGGCCTTTGGTGGGGCTTTCTGCAGTATTCTGAATGCTGTAATCAGTGATGAAGTACATGCTTAACCTCACTGCTTTGTTGCTTGCCTCAGGATATCATACAGACACCACAATGGCCTGACACCACAACTTGGAATAATATGTACAGGAAATCTGTTTTTTTATATTCTTCCCCCCGCTTTTCTCTGCCAGAGGGGAAGGGCTTGTCCATAGTAGAAAAAAGAATAGAACTGATTTGTATATTGTAAAGAGTGGTGGGTTATTGTCACCAAAACACTGAGTTGTCCAGAATATACTTGGATTCCATGCATTTTCCTCCCTCAAAACCTCTCCCTCTGTTACATGGGTGCAACTCCCACTGATGGCAATAGCAGCTGCACTTGTGTGAATGAGGGGAGAATTGGGCCTTTGGTTTTCAGGGCTATATCTGGCCCAGAATAGACCCCAAGATTTTGGCTTAACCTCCCTTGCTCTAAGATTTGTCATTAAAAATTAAACTTTTCACAAAACCTGCTTGAAATACGGACGGTTAAACCCACCTGCGCTTTCCATACTGGCTAGTTTGGGTGTTTTGTGCTTTGAATTCCAAGCAGTGAAACTCCCCTTGTGGTGGGGAGGGAGGGAGCTCATTAAACTGCCTTCTCAAGGGCCCCGTTCCTAGTTTTTAACACTTGGCAGTGCTAGGCCATGTCTATAGTAGAAACACTTCTTTGGTCTATGAATAGTGGGACACTAGACTAGCAAAACACTACTAGCGTGGACACAGCTTATACCAGTGCTATTACCGGTATAGTTTATTTCACTCCCATCCAGGGGTGCTGGAATGAGGGGGCCAGGGGTTGGCATAACTATGTTGCTGAGGGGTGTGAAAAATCTACACCCAAGTGCTGTAGTTAAGCTGACCAAAGTACCTGTGTAGACAGTGCAACATCAGCAGAAGAATTCTTCCATTGACGTAACTGCTGCCTCTTGGGGAGATGGACTAATTACACTGGTGGGAGAATCCCACCCATGGATATAAATCATGTCTACACTGAAGCGCCACGGTGATGCAGCTGCAGCACCCCAGTTGTGCTGCAATAGGGTTCTAAGCATAGAAATGCCCTTAGTCTTTCATTAAAAACTTAGCTGAGAGTGCAGTGGAAGAAATGATTGGCAGATTTCAGTGGTCTCTTGTCACAGGGACACACAATGGATTGCTTCATGCAGTATTTAACATATTGCAGCCTCTGCTCCAGAAAGCACATTCGTGGATATGACCTATGAAGTGACACCTGCAATACTCTTCATAGGGCTGTAAATCTAAGAGCAATAGACTATACGGGAAGATGAGAACAACTGTAAACCATGTGGGGTTTGTTTATGCAAATATGCCTCATTTTTTGCTCAAAAAACCTTAGATTCCTAGAAACGCAGGGCTTGCTGAGGCACTGCACTTCGCAGTACAGCAAATAAGGGGTTTCCTGATTTCTGAGGCCCCACCTTGGCATATGATAATTGAACTGCAGGTGTGTGTATGGGGTGTTCTGATCCCTCCTGTGACCTGCTGTAAAAAGACTCGGGATGACAAACTTGTTTACTTTCAAACCTGCATCACTTATGCAGTATCAGCTGAGGCTTAACCCAGGTCTTTGGTCTTTCAGAAATAAGAGCCAACTCTTTTCTTCCCCCACCCCCTGCCATTCTGGAGAGAGAGTTCCCATATTTCTATAATTTGTTAGTTCGGCACTGAGATTTTAATGGACTAGAGCAGGGGTGGGCAAACTTTTGGCCTGAAGGCCACAACTGGGTATGGAAATTGTATGGCGGGCCATGAATGCTCATGAAATTGGGGTTGGGGTTCAGGAGGAGATGAGAGCTCTGGGGGTGGGACCAGAAAAGAGGAGTTCAGGGTGTGGGAGGGGACTCCGGGAGGGGCAGAGGGTTGGCGTGTGTGGGGGTGGTGGTGAGGGCTTCAGCTGGGGGTACAGGTTCTGGGGATGGGGATGGGGGTTTGGGCTGCAGGAGGGCTCTCTGGGCTGGGACTGAGGGGTTCAAAGGACGGGAGAGGGATCAGGGCTGGGACAAGGGATTGGGGCATGGGAGGGGGTCAGGGGTGCAGGCTCTTGGCAGCGCTTATCGGAAGCAGCGGCACGTCCCCCCCTCTGGCTCTGGCACAGCCAGGCGGCTCTGCGCACTGCCCTGTCTGCAGGTGCCGCCCCTGCAGCTCCCATTGGCTGGGAACTGCAGCCAATGGAAGCTGCAAGGATGATGCCTGCAGATGGGGCAGCAGGTGGAGTCCCCTGGCTGCTCCTAAACATAGGAGCCGGAGGAGGGACATAACACTGCTTCCGGCAGCTGCAGTGTGCAGAGTAGTCCCCGCCCCCACTCCCTGGATGGAGCGCAGGAGCGGGGCAAGCCCCAGACCCTGCTCCCCGGGGGTAGCTCGAGGGCTGGATTAAATTGGCTGGCTGGCCAGATGTGGCCAGCGGGCCATAGTTTGCCCACCCTTGGACTAGAGGGCATCCTCTTCTTTGCTTTGTACAGTTGTTGCTTCAAAAAAACAAAAAACCAAATAAGAAAGTAAAAGAACAGGCTTGAAACATTTCACAAACACATCCTTTAACTAAAGATTAGGTAGAATATTTAGCCTGACTTTTTTTGAATCCAGTTCTTTAAGTGTCTCTGGCCTGGAAAAAGCATGCAAGCATATCATCATCATCATCACTGAAAGACCTAAAAAACTAGGATCCTGTCCATACTAGGATAACCACCATGTTAGCTAGAGTTGTATTTTAAGATAGCCAATTGTCAAAGCAGAAACTCTGCAAGAGCAAGGCTGACATTATTCTGTAATATGGTTCTGCTTGATAATCATTTTAGAACATGTGTGTGGCCAGCCAGTTTAAGATGGTTTTATTGTCCAGTGTGGACAGGGATATTTTTTTAAATGGGCTAGCAGAATATGTGCTATAGATCACTGCAAAGACAGGGTTCTAAAATGGTCTCAGAACAATTTTAAAATGATCTTTAATTATCTGTATTTTGTTAGCATCCAGAAACCCCAATTATGGTTCAGAGTCCCATTATGCTAGGCACTTGACATGCATGTGATGAAGACAATTTGAAGTGCATGGGAGATATCTGCATTATTTTTATGAATACTATGTGCACCTGTGTGACACATAGCTAGAAAAGGTTAAAAATCCTGCAAAATAAATAACCCTCAAAAGACACATGGGGAGATAATGTTTGTGTTTTTATGTATTTACACATGTATGAGTAGGATTGACAATGTAATCAATGGTCCCTTGTCTATGCTGTATTCTAATAATTCAGAGGTCAAAAGAAGATCCTATCATTTAAATGAATTGTAAACATGGAATATCTTGATATTCATCTCTCTTTGAAATGTACTGTGAACAGTGCAGGAGCAAGCAAATGGCCTTATATTAATTCATATAGCTAAGTACCAGTGATGGACCTCCTTCAAAGTCATCCTAGTTACCTTTTGTTCCTCAAGGAAATCCCAACTTGTCAAAGAGGACATGAAATTGTATAAAAGATCCTTGGGTCCTGATTCTGTCATTTCAGATCTGCTTAGACTTCATCAGTGGAAGTTTGAGTCGCAAGACTGAGATCCCAGTTATGCTGGTTTGCCCTGAATATGAGATTTGGACATTGGACAATGACCTATGAACTGAATTCTAAAGGAACTCATTGCAACTACAAAGCTCACTACCTCTGCTAGGAATCTGCATCTCAATGAATCGAACTCATATCTGTATGTGTATTGATCTTTTAAACATACTCTTTCTCTTTTGTTTTTCAATAAATTTTAATTTAGTTAATAAGAATTGGCTGTAGTGTGTATTTGGGTAAGATCCGAAACTTTCACTAACCTGGGAGGTAATGTGTCCGATCCTTTGGGATTGGTAGAACCTTTTCTTTTATATGATAAGATTATTTATTTATAAGATTACAGAAATTTTCATCATATTTGATGTGGGTATCTGGATGGAGGCCTGAACTTGGATCAGTTTAAAGGAACTGCGTTGTTTGGACTTCTGAGTAACCAGTAAGGTACTAAAAAGAAGCTGGTTTATGCTGGCTTGGTAAATCTAAGCATTGGAATATCCACCAGTTTTATGGGGATTGTCTGCCCCATTCTTTGCAGTTCACCCTAATTGAGTGACCACAGCTGGCTTCCCACTAGGACCCGCGTCACAACCTGGACCCCCGTCACAACCTGTTTATTTGATTATTTTGTTTGCTAGCTGCGTTCAAAGGTTTAACTTCTCTTGGAGCTCAGTGCATGTTCCAAGGAGGCAGACAGGGGCTTTAGATAATTCAATCACTGGTACTTACAATACAGAGGGGGTCAAGGCCTTTGAAGTTTTCTCTGTCCAAACAGGTCACCTCTCCCAACTTGGGACAGGGAGGGGCCCTTCAGGTATGAAAACTCAGAACAAAGAATACTGGAACTATTAAAAGTACAGCTTTTAAAGACTAGAGGGGGAGAAACAGTGGCTGAAGGATGCAGACTAAAACCCAGTACCTGTGCTGGTTGAGCCTGCCTAAACTGTGAGGGAATTGGTAAGTGTTAGGTAAGACTAATGTGTGTGTCGGCCTTTTCTTGTGTTAACCCTTTCCTCTCGGATTACTATGTTCCTATGGAAAAATCAGTAATACTTGGTTTTGAAGAAGTTGCTCTGAATCAATAGATTTACCCACTGGTCACAGCTCCTGAAGGGAAGTCTTTTGAAGGTGCAAACCCAGTTGCACCTGCTGAGGAAACATGGCTAGTAAACAGGGGTGCTGTAGCCTGGAGTCCTGGTCTGTGAACGGGAAAATTACAGAGTTCCATCCTGAAAGGAACGAAGGCACAGGGCCTGTCCCTTGAACTGGTGCGCTCAGGAGACAGAAGAGGGGTCAAAGGTGAGGCTAACCCTGTAATTGTGACATAGCCCATTCCCCATAAGGCTTACAATATATTGATTTAATAGGACACACAACAGGTGGAGAAAGAAGCTAGGCATGTGAAACAATCATACTTAGTACAATAAGCACCAGCCACTGTTTATATGCAATTGCACTGAGCTTAGCTATATAGCATCTTATATGTTTGGCCATAACTGTCACTGAAAATTCTTTCAAGCACTACTATGAGCCACAGAATGGACAAGACTTACTGATCACATAACAAATTTGTGCGCTAAATTAATAATTTACAGCTGCAGGAAATTATTAGACTCTAGCAATAAAAAGAATGCCCTAGTGACTAATTAATATGTATATATATTGCTGACTGATGCTTATTTTGCCTTTGGCTCTCCAGCATTATCAATCTAGAAGCATATATTTGCCTAAAAGAAGAATCATAACCTGATGGAGATCATATGAAAGATAGGTATTGTAAAGAACAATGTTGAGGTAGATAGGCGCATATTTGCTCAGATATCCTGTTGATAACTTATGTGCCCTGTGATCCTATGACCACAGATGCATACATGAACAGGGCAAGACCATGTGTGTAAAAGGTTTCTTCCTCTCCATCAGTGTCTGTTAGTTCTACAATGTTATTGTTTAGTAGACTTCTTTAAATTCCCAGAACAATACTTCATATGGGCAAGTGGAAAGGAAATGTCAGATAGATACATGCGATCCATCCTTGCCTTTGCAGTATGGATACCATCTCTTTAAAAATGACAACAGTAAAACTATGTGAGAAACTGGAAGTCAGGTAGATTGACAAAGCAGCTTTTTCTGATTTACTGCATCCGGTCCTCATGTGATCCACAGCTTACAGAAAACCAAAAGTAGACAACTCTGCTGGATCATTATATAAGAAAAAATTTAGAGACCACAGTAAGTATTTTGTACACAATAAGAGGACTGGAAGATGTGACGTGCCGAGAAAAGCTTGATGCAACTGGTAATAAAGTTAATCCAATCATAATTATATTGCAGGAAAAATGCTAAGTATGAGCTGTAATTCTCAAGAAAAGGCCCTTTTGTATTCCTGTTCAGGAAGTCACAGCGAATACTTTAGCATAAGCCACTCTCACATCCATTGTACAAGCGTTACTTGCCTTCATATACTGACACCCTGTTGACCTGAAAGGAGGAAATGTCTTTGCACCTTTATGTCCAAGGTCACAGAAAAGTGGTGGGCAACCTGTGTCCCATGGACCGCACGCAGCCCTTCAGGGTAATCCTTTGGCAGGCAGCGACATAGTTTGTTTACATTGCCTGACCCCAGGCACGGCCGCCCGCAGCTCCCAGTGGCCACGGTTTGCTGTTCCTGGCCAATGGGAGCTGTAGGAAGCGGCGGCCAGCACGTCCCTGCAGCCCGCAGTCAGTGTAAACAAAGGTTTCAGAGTAGCAGCCGTGTTAGTCTGTATTCGCAAAAAGAAAAGGAGTACTTGTGGCACCTTAGAGACTAACAAATTTATTAGAGCATAAGCTTTCGTGAGCTACAGCTCACTTCATCGGTTGCATCCGATGAAGTGAGCTGTAGCTCACGAAAGCTTATGCTCTAATAAATTTGTTAGTCTCTAAGGTGCCACAAGTACTCCTTTTCTTAGTGTAAACAAACTATCTCATGGCCTGCCTGTGGATTACCCTGATGGGCCACAGGTTGCCCACTACTGTCATAGAGGAATATAACCAGTGGCATACATAATTAAAGAACTTAAAGAGCCAGACTGTAATGTGCCAACATTGTAAAATATAACAGAACGGTAAAAGGAAAAGAGAGAGAGAGAGAGATGGTATTGGCTGTTACAGATGAAAGAGAGGTCTTTGTAGCTATGCTAGAAATACACCAAGGAAACCTTCTGATTTAAAAAATAAAAGGCACTGATGTGAACAGCCATATGGCAGTATCAGTACTTTTACATTTTTATTCCATGTGCTTAATTAAGTCTCTTAAAATGCATCACAGAGAGACAGTCATAGGCTAAAGAGAAAAAGGAACGTTTCTAATGGAAAAGGGATTAAGTCATTGGCTAAGAGGGAAAGGATTTCAGACAGGCTGAGCCACTACACAGTAAAAGAACAACCTCCAACTTCACACTCAATCATGGAGTGTTTCAGGGAGGAGACAGAGGGGAAGACAAGAGAAAAGCAGTGGATGTGTGATCAGAGAGAGAGATTAGAAAATTGGGAGGGCAACTTCTAAATAGATTGGGAGACAAAGCCAGTGAAGGCAATTCCATCCCCTGCTCTCTTTGCTTAGCTACCACCTACCCATCCACCATGCTTCTTCCATAATAATATCATATATACAGCTAGGCAAAGAGCATGAGAAATTTGAGACATTTTCACAAATTCTTTTGCTCCGTAATTCAATCATGCTCACACCCCTTTTTGTTTGCTCAGAGTTAAACAATGTACTTACGTGCTTTTCTGAGTCAGGGCCTATTTCTTTTACCCCTAGAAGCTGCATGATGAGAGAACCTAAAGAGAACAAAGGGGATTGACTGCATCCAGAAGCTGGTTTAAAAACAAATCTGAACAGTCATCGATGTTACTGCAATTTCAGAATGCTCTGAGCTACTTGAAAATCAAGAGGAAATAGTTCTCTGCTAATGAGGCAAAAGGCAAAGATTCCTAGGTTCAGTGCTACTGCATCTAAAGCAACCATTCAAGGCTGACCTGCTTCTCCCCTGACCCCGCTTTTCCCTGTGGGGGCGGGGGGACATGGGACCTGCCAGTAATAACAGAAACATTTACTACTTCAGTCATATTCCCCAAAGAAAGTTTAAATGCAATAACAACAAACAATAGCACCAACCTTATTGCTGGGAAATAGAACAAAATGAGACCCAGGTCTTTCGGTTTCCAAACCAAGGTCTCCAAGGTCTCCAGTGTCAGAATATTATTCTTTTGCATTGTGTAATGTCTTATCCTTATGGAAAGTCTTATAGAATATAGCAGAACATCATAGATTTTTATACAATTTAATGCTACGAAATTCTATAGAATAATTTTAAAAAAAAGTATAGAAAGGTTATCACGCCACTATATTCTATGGATTTTAAAGTAATTTCTACAGCATGCTACCAAGTCTTGATCCTGCAATCTGATCTACCCATGAGGGCCCACATAAATTCAGGAAAAGGACTTTGATATCTTCCTTATTAAGATTAATAGATTCCAAGGTCAGCAGGAACCATTGTGGCCATCTAATCTTACCCCCTGAATAACACAGGCCTTAGAACGTCTCCAAAATAATTCCTAGAGGATATCTTTTAGGAAAAAAAAGTCTAATCTTTATTTAAAAATGCTTAATGATGGAAAATACACCACAACCCTCAGTGCATTATTCCAATGGAAAATTACCGTCACTGTAAAAAATTTATGCCTTACTTCCAGTCTGAATTTGTCTAGTTTCAACTTACAGCCACTGGAGCATGTTACACCTTCCTCTACTAGCTTGAAGAGCCCATTATTAAATATTTGTTTCCCATGTAGATACTTACAGATCTGTAATCAAGTGACCCCGAACCTTCTCCTTGTTAAGCTAAAAAGGTTGAGCTCTTTCAGTCTATCACTATAAGACATGTTTTCTAATCATTCTCATGGCTCTTCTCTGAACCCTCTCCAATCTATCAACATCCTTCTTGAATTGTGGGTCTCAGAACTGGGCACGATTCCAGCAGTGGTCACACCAGTGCCAATTACAGAATAAAATAACTTCTCTACTCCCACTCAAGATTCTCCTGTCTATGATTCCCAGGATTGCATTAGCTATTTTGGTTACAGCAGGCACTCATGTTCAGCTGATTAACCACCACAATTCCCAAATCTTTTTCAGCGTCACTGCTTCCCAGGATAGAGTGCCGAATCCTGTAAGTACAGCCTGCATTCTTTGTTCCTAGATGTACACATCTACACTTAGCCATACTAAAAGGCATATTGTTTGCTTTTATTTACCAAGCTTTGAATCAGTCACCTGATCTCTTCTTTATTTACCACTCCCCCAATTTTTGGGTTATCAGCAAATTTGATCAGTAATGATATTTGTGTCATCAACAAACTATCAGCGATGATAAATTTCTATAGCATATTTCATAGAGGATAGAATGAACTGTTCCTCCTCTGGTACCATTTCATTACCCGCCCCCACACACACACTTTACACATGCTTCTTAGACGATTTGTGCTGGAACACTTGTGTGAAATGATATGTACAGTATTCTATTAGATGTTTGCTCTCCAGGTTTGCAATTAAAAAAAAATCTAAAACAATTATTAAAAAAATGTCCTAGAGGGATTTTGAATGACCACAAACAAAAAACAAAAAAAGGACGCCATCCAAGCCCCACCTCTGTATTTACTGAGATGGAATCAAGTCACTTGTAAACTGATAATATAGTTAGATTAAACAGAATAGCGATACACGGCCCAACCTGGTTACAATGGTGTGCCCACGTCTGTTTGTGTCTGTACAGGCTTGAGGAAGAAAACAATGATTTCTTGGCAAATCAATGAATTTTTAAGGCATCCCATTTTATTTCTCACTTTGTTGTTTCTCTTCAGATGAGCACTGTCATGATGGGTCCACTTCTAACAGTAGAACGATATTCTCTTCTGAGACTATGTCTCCATGGGGCTGTAAAACGGTCTCTCCACACATTTTTGAGCAATGTTTAACCACATTCCTTGTGCTCTTAAGAGCTCAACCCTGTTGCCACAAACGGTGGTGGCAAGAAGTAGAACAGCAGTATTTTATAGTATTATCTATATAGGAGAATTAATACTAATCTGTAGGCAGCCTGAACATCTTGCTATATGTGCTGATTACCAGTTTTTACAGTTATACGTCACTGCCCCTCACATTCTGGATAAGGATTCTACAGACTCTAACAGTAAAAGTGAGAGCAGGATGAGACCCTGGGAACAGTTTTGGGCCTTATGTGCATGGGGCAGTTGTAACAGAAATACTGTAGCAAGTAGCAAAATAAGACTATTGTTTTTTTAACAGCATGAACTGCAGGTTGCCAGCGACTTTGGTAGGCTTTCACCGCCTGTCTTTATCACACCTTTATATACTTCTCAGCCTTTCATCACTCAAACAGTGAGTGCCAGCAGTTACAATGTGGAACTCATAAGAAATCAACAAACATAGGAATTCAGAAAAATGGATTGCATGCAATATGTAAATTCTATTTTTATAAGAAACATTAACTGGAGGCCCAGTCTCTGTTTTCCCATGCCAAGTGGGAGTGTTTTTTCCTAGGCAACAGGTGGAAATTTGGTATTTAACAGGGCCACCTAATATAGAACATGTGGAAGGTTTGCTCTAGGGTACAATATTGCTCTGCCTCCAGGAAATTCCAACAGCATTCAATGAGGAGGAACTGCAGTTTAGTAAATGAGAACAGGGGCTGGTTTAGCTAAATATTTCTAAAAAGAAAAAGAGTACTTGTGGCACCTTAGAGACTAACAAATTTATTTGAGCATAAGCTTTCGTGAGCTACAGCTCACTTCATCGGATGCATTTGGTGGAAAATACAGTGGGGAGATTTATATACACACACAGAGAACATGAAACAATGGGTTTTATCATACACACTGTAAGGAGAGTGATCACTTAAGATGAGCCATCACCAGCAGCGGTGGGGGGAAGGAGGAAAACCCTTCATGGTGACAAGCAAGGTAGGCCATTTCCAGCAGTTAACAAGAACCTCTGAGGAACAGTGGGGTGGGGGGGAGAAATAACATGGGGAAATAGTTTTACTTTGTGTAATGACTCATCCATTCCCAGTCTCTATTCAAGCCTAAATTAATTGTATCCAGTTTGCATATTAATTCCAATTCAGCAGTCTCTCGTTGGAGTCTGTTTTTGAAGTTTTTTTGTTGAAAGATAGCCACCCTCGGGTCTGTAATCGAGTGACCGGAGAGATTGAAGTGTTCTCCGACTGGTTTTTGAACGTTATAATTCTTGACGTCTGATTTGTGTCCATTTATTCTTTTACATAGAGACTGTCCAGTATGACCAATGTACATGGCAGAGGGGCATTGCTGGCACATGATGGCATATATCACATTGGTAGATGTGCAGGTGAAGCTCGTTCAGCATAGAGGGTTCAGAGAAGAGCCATGAGAATGATTAGAAAACATGTCTTATAGTGATAGACTGAAAGAGCTCAACCTTTTTAGCCATCATGTGCCAGCAATGCCCCTCTGCCAAGTACATTGGTCAAACTGAACAGTCTCTATGTAAAAGAATAAATGGACACAAATCAGACGTCAAGAATTATACGTTCAAAAACCAGTCGGAGAACACTTCAATCTCTCTGGTCACTCGATTACAGACCTGAGGGTGGCTATCCTTCAACAAAAAAACTTCAAAAACAGACTCCAACAAGAGACTGCTGAATTGGAATTAATATGTAAACTGGATACAATTAATTTAGGCTTGAATAGAGACTGGGAATGGATGAGTCATTACACAAAGTAAAACTATTTCCCCATGTTATTTCTCCCCCCCACCCCACCCCACCCCCCACTGTTCCTCAGATGTTCTTGTTAACTGCTGGAAATGGCCTACCTTGCTTGTCACCATGAAAGGTTTTCCTTCTTCCCCCCACCGCTGCTGGTGATGGCTCATCTTAAGTGATCACTCTCCTTACAGTGTGTATGATAAAACCCATTGTTTCATGTTCTCTTTGTATGTATATAAATCTCCCCACTGTATTTTCCACCAAATGCATCCGATGAAGTGAGCTGTAGCTCACGAAAGCTTATGCTCAAATAAATTTGTTAGTCTCTAAGGTGCCACAAGTACTCCTTTTCTTTTTGAGAATACAGACTAACACGGCTGCTACTCTGAAACCTAAATATTTCTGGATCCTGTACTGATGATTGCATTAGAAATGTATTGCTTTTAAAGTAAGAATGCTAGAGATACACATGTATATGTAATTATCTATATCTAGTGTGAGAATTTAAGGAAATAGAATTGCGTAATAAAGATTCACTGTAAAAAAACAGAGAAACAACTAACACCTAACAATTACATAGCACAAAGGATAATGGTATTTGATATTACCATTTAACTAAAAGACAAAATTTGCATTTACAGCTGTTCCCCTGCTACAAGTGCTTATTTTAATAAGCACCTTGAGATACATGTTTAGAACTAAATTTTGATCCATTAGGAGTTTTAGGAATAATGATTCTGTTTCAGTGCTGGGGAATATCTGACTGTGCCTTAAAGCTTTGAGTTGTTGAGGCAGTGCTAATTAAATGTTTGAGATTAGTGACCCTAAGTAAATATATTTATCAGTACAATGGATGTTCAGTCTACAGAATACAAATTTACGTATGTCTCTTTGCAAATATAAGTAATCCTCCCCTTAAAGCACACTATGTCTTCTTTATTACAGATTTAAGGAATTCTGCAAATCCTGGCACTAGGAATGGGATGGGTTAGTGTTGTGATCAGAAGGAAAGGAGGTGGAAGCTAAAGCTAAAGCATGCTGAGGGATGTCATTTATTCACACAAGCACTTCCCTGTATCTATCCCAACATGTTTGGAATGTGCTCACAGCTAGATGGTACATGGACTTAACAGGCTAGCTTAGTTCCAATCCTCGCTTGGTCACAAATTAATTGGCTGGTGCCATTTTAGTTCCCACTACTGCACCTCCCAAACCATCTGACAACTCCAGGACTGGTCAAAGGGCACCCGCCATTTGGAAGCTGCTCTCTTGTTTTCCAGACTTCACATTGAGTGAGCTTCTCAGCACAAGGCAAAAAATTTTTTTAGTTTTTAATCATGTGTTGATTAACTGTTTACCATCAAGGTTTCTGTGTAAGTAGAGGGGCAGTGATTTTAATGGGTCACCCATTGGGATAACTGATGCATTTTGCTGGCAAGTCTCCAGATGCTATGGCCATGGAAGCAGGAGCAGCTTTTAGAGAAATACATTCCCCATGATTGTCAGTCTGTGATTAAAGGAGGCCTAGGATTAGTCAGAAGTCATTTGACTTGGGCAGTTTGGGGAAATTCACATAGTTCCTGTTTACTTTACACCGGGCTCATACCAATGCAGTGAGCTACTTGCTTTCATCATCACTAAATACATTACCCAGCTGGAAAGAATGTGGCTTTTAAAATCAAGGAGGATCCCACAGTAAGCCAACTGATGTGGAGAGTGCAGGCTGCAGAGAGTTAAAGTAAAGGCCAAACTGACACACAAAAATGCCAAAATTAAAATACATACATCATACATACATGCAGTTGTGCTCACAGAAATTGTAAGGGAATCATTTCACTTGCCTAGTCAAATTTTTTTAACTCACTTTTATTGGAACAAAGAGCATCCGATGAAGTGAGCTGTAGCTCACGAAAGCTGATGCTCTAATAAATGTGTTAGTCTCTAAGGTGCCACAAGCACTCCTTTTCTTTTTACGGATACAGACTAACACGGCTGCTACTCTGAAACTTTTTATTGGAAGCACAGAGTTCTTCAGCATCTGTCAATCATCTTTCTGCTAGGGCTGTCATTCTCTCTACCCACAGATAATCCCCGCTTGATAGCTAGGTTGCAATATTCTGCATTCCTTAGAAAGGCTATGGATGGAAACAACAACATACTACCTGGTTTAGCTAAGCATCTGAAATCACAGTTTTAAGGTGCAATAAGTTATTTCTACAGTGGAATGGTCTAAGGTAAGGTAAAATTTTCAAAAAAGCTTAAGTGACATAGGCTTCTAAACCCCATTGAAAGACAGTAGGATTTAGGCTCCTAAGTCACTCAATTTGCTGCAAAGATTTTATCCCTAGTGATTTTGTTACTCGCTGCACATGGCAGAATTATTCATTCCAAAAATATAAATGAAAATGTAGTTCCTTTTCTGTGCACATAATTTGATTTGATAATTTGATCCTGTTTTCTGCTAATACATTTGTTATTCCCAAATGATTCTGTAGTAAAATGATCGTCAAGGGGTTAACTGGGTTACTCAGAGTATCATGGGTTGGAGCCATGCTCCATTCCTCCCTTACTCCCTGTTTAGTTAACTACTTTGTTTATGTATTTGAATAAAGCAGCATGTTCCCAGTCTACTGTAAGTAGAAGTAAGTTCTTCTTGTGCACTGAGCGGTCCCTTTACAAAAGGTTTTCCATTTATGCCCAGGTGTTGTTCATATATTGTTGGCAGTGTGTAATTTTCACCTCAGTGACATGGTATTTGTTTGCTCCTGGATAGGTTTAAAAAGTGTGTCACACAGAAACCAACAAACAAAGAACATCAATGTACTCTGGGACATATTTTTGCACAAATATGTATTTGTGATAAAGTTAGTTGGGATTTGCCAGTGTTTTCAAAACACCCACAAACAATGAAGAACAATAATGTAGAATGCCTGGTCTATTGTACAGGACATTGGACTGGGTCTCTGAAGACCTGGGCTCTATTCCCAGCTTGGCCCATGGCTAGCTTGTGATCTTGGGCAAGTTGCTTCCTACGTGTTGTGCCCATTTCCTCTCCCTCCCTTTGCCTGTTTTCCTGATTTACAGGGCAAGCTCTTCAGCTCAGGTACTGTCTATGTGTTTGTCCAGCCCCAAACACAATAGGTCCCTAGTCTCAGTTAATAATAACTTCCCTAACCAAGCTCCAGAGAGGCTTGAGCAACTGCTGAGAAAGCTTCTGAGAGAAAACCCCAAGGGCTGATTGTTATCATGAGCTGGTAATTGCAGAGAAAGCAGCAGACTAGCTTACTTTTAAAAAAGCATGTTGGCCTATTTCTCCCTCTCCTCCCATTTGGAACTATTTGAACTGATTCAGCGAAGCACATATGCTCTACGGTCTCCTACAGAAGTGAAGAGAGAGTGTATAACTCGCACACTTAAACACATAAGGTAGTTGGCAAAGGCAGTATTGACAACCCCAGGCATCAAAAAATCAGGAGTCAGGCCATCCAAAATGACAGTGGCCTAAAAATCCATGAGATTTTGTAAAGCAATACATTTGGGTGGGGTGGGATTTTGTCTCATGATTTTTGAACCTTTGAGGGTACACTTAGGTCACATGTTTAATCTTTGTTCCACAACGTGAGTGTTAGAAACTTGTTTTTTAACAAAATATGAGAGTCTTACATGTACACATGACTCCAGAAACTGGGGCTTTATGAAAACCACCAAATAATCACCAAGTACCCAAGATGAAATTGTGAGAGGTGGCAACACTGCAAAGATACAGTCTGGGAAAATAGTCTGTTTGTCAGTTGTGCTTGTGTCTGATCAATTGTAGTAATACACTTACTGAGAGATTCATAGCAATGTACAAAAATAGGTGGGCCATGTTATTGTTTCCACCGATTAGGAAATGGAATCTAGAAGCATAAATCAGCATCTCCAAAGGCAAATAGATCACATATTTCCACAAAGGGGTCCTCTGATACGTTTGCACCATGGGAGTTCTCTGCACAGGGCCTCACTCATTTCCTGCATTGTCTGGGAAGTTTTCATCACTGTAAATTCTCCTCTTTTTGGCTTTTTAGGCATGATGGATATTAAACCCAGGCAAGATTCTAAGGAGTAATGGAAAGATGCTTCAGCAATAGGACTATGAATTACTATTCTTATATCTCTCTTCAAACATGAGTTAGTAAGAAAAGCCACTTGTTCATTAACATTCCAAGTGAAATACCAGGATAGACCTATCTTGGATAAACCTGTGTGTGTCCCATTATTATTTTCAGTTCTTATTCAAGTTTCTTTTAAATAATAAGAACCACAATTCTTCATGCAGCATATACTCACCCTTTGTAAATCCCTGTAAAAGAGATAAACAGTGTAGCTGGGCTCTAAAAACGGGGTGGGGGACAGTATTTTGTAGTAGCTGGAACAGTGCATTTGTGCACTAAGCTCTTATCTCAGATCACATATGAAAATAAATGTGGTGGTTTCAATTTTATCCATAGGCCAGCACAAAGTTTGGCACAATTAACAATTTCTGTTTGGGAGCGGCAGGCTTTGATGCAGCTGTGGAAAGAGGTACATGAAGCTTGCACCTCCCCACCTCAGTTTTATGTTTGACTCTATCATGAGTCTTTCACTTTCATAAGCACCAACCCCCATCCACAGCAATATAAACACCCCCAAATTTACGCTAAGGTCTAGTTTACCCAACAGATCCATAGACCCTTACATTAACCTGATGTCATGTGCAATGTGGGTTTACCTGCATTTCCAAACAATGCCCCCCCAAGCTGCTATATGCATTGGAAGTACATTTTCCACATGCTTTCCACTATTAGCTGTGGAGTTGGTCAGGGTTAACTAATTGCTCGGGTCAGCCACTGTCTGCTATTTTCATAACTACAGCCTTTGAAGCAACAAACGTTCAACCTTCATTCGAGTGGCTGAGTCACTTTTAATTTCTGCTACTTGAAATAATTATGGCCTCTGAGCACATCACAGAGCTACACATCCCATTTGACCATTATTAAAAAGCTGGGACGCACTAATCATCGCCGTCATTCAGCTGCAGAAGCTGCTATGATAAGTTCTGTGGTTTTCCCCCTTTCAGACTGTGAGCTCTGCAGGGTAGAGACTCACTGACTACATGTCGGCATAAATAGCACTGTGGCGATGCCCCCTCTGACGGGGCCTCTGCTCTGTGTGCTGCTGGAAGACAAATAAATACACACAAGTCACCACCAAACACAACCTTCTCAATAGAATTTAGAGGAAGAGTTTCCTGAATGGGTATCTCAAATCTGATACTAGAGGCACTCAGAATAGACGAGCTGTAGGGGAATCAGGGGCTCTCCCCCCCACATTGGGCTAGATTCTCCCCCAAGGGGGGGATATTTTGCCACTCTTGGTCACACTAAACAGCACCTCAAGTACTTAGGGGCTGATCTTATGAGGGGCTGAGCGCCACCTACAAGGTACTGAGCCCCTCCAACTCCCACTCAACTTAACAAGGGATGGGGATGCTCAGCATATTCCAGGACAGGGCCCTAAGGTAATTATAATAAATAATAAAAATAATAGCAGCAGCAGAAACTGACCCTGCTGTTTAGAGCAACTAACAGACTCCATCTAATTAATTAATTAATTGGTCTGCACACACCCCTGTCATAAATATAAAGTGAAGGGTAACCATCTTTCTGTCCACTGTGCTATAAAATCCCTCCTGGCCAGAGGCAAAACCCTTTCACCTGTAAAGGGTTAAGGAGCCAAGATAACCTCGCTGGCACCTGACCAAAATGAGCAATGAGGAGACAAGCTACTTTCAAAGCTGGAAGGGGAGTGGGGGGGACAAAGGTCTATCTGTCTGTGTGATGCTTTTGCCGGGAACAGATCAGGAATGCAGCTCAGAACTCCTGTAAAAAGTTAGTAAGTAATCTAGCTAGAAATGCGTTAGATTTTCTTTTGTTTAATGGCTGGTAAAATAGCTGTGCTGAATGGAATGTATATTCCTGTTTTTGTGTCTTTTTGTAACTTGAGGTTTTGCCTAGAGGGATCCTCTATGTTTTGAATCTGATTATCCTGTAAAGTTTTTACCATCTTGATTTTACAGAGGTGATTCTTTTACTTTTTCTTTAATTAAAATTCTTCTTTTAAGAACCTGATTGTTTTTTCAATGTTCTTAAGATCCAAGGGTTTGGGTCTGTGTTCACCTGTACAAATTGGTGAGAATTTTTATCAAGCCTTCCCCATGAAGGGGGGTGTAGGGTTTGGGGGGATATTTTGGGGGGAAGACGTCTCCAAGTGGGCTCTTTCCCTGTTCTTTGTTTAACATGCTTGGTGGGTGGCAGCATAGGATTCAAGGACAAGGCAAAGTTTGTACCTTGAGGAAGTTTTTAACCTAAGCTGGTAAGAATAAGCTTAGGGGGTCTTTCATACAGGACCCCACATCTGTACCCTAGAGTTCAGAGTGGGGAAGGAACCTTGACAACCCCTAATCAAGGAAGAATTTTAATATAAGAATGCAATCATAATATAGAGCCAAACTGTCGGTTTAAAGCAGCTGCACAAGGGAGTGCTCATCTATTCTATATAGGGTCTGATATGGGCACAAACAACTGAAGAGGTTCTAAGCCCCTTCCAGGAGCACATTGAGCGACAAGACTAACAACTGTCATATGTAGTTTGTTCTCTCTTATCCTCTTCCCTGAAGGACAGTGGAAGGGTGAAAGCAACCAACTGGGCACATACACCAAGGATTGACACAGGAAGCTCCAAAGCTAAAAGCAGGAACTGCTACAGCTTGAACTAAAAAAAAGCCAGCCCTCCCTAGCTGGGGGCTGGAACAACTCGTATCCGACTGCTGCTGTGGATAGTGGATGAGGTGTTACATACACTCACCAGTGGGTTACACAAGGACTGCCTTGTGCAGTTGTACTGAGACAATCCAGATCGCAGTGGAGAACACAATGGGAAGAGGAGGTACTGCACAACCTTTACATCTAATTCTCCTGAGAAAGCGGGGGTTGAAGGGAAGAGCCAGTCTCCTCCCACACCCCAGCCCCCTGTGTACCTGTCAGGATGGAGAACTGAGAAAGGCAGCAGAATAATTTCAGAACAGATTCAATTGAAGTTTCTCACAAGGCATCATTAGCTTTTATAACTTAGGTGTGTTCAAGTCATCACACAACTTTGCTGCGTCACAGAGCTTTTGTCAATATTAGTAGTTCTAACTTGATTCTAAATTAACGGTTTCCCTTCTAAAAAAGAAAAGGAGTACTTGTGGCACCTTAGAGACTAACCAATTTCCCTTCTAAATGCTGAGGGAGCATTTGGAGGTGAATATTTATTGGGGTTCATTATTCTCAGCAGGGTTTCACCCACTGCATGACAGATAGTTTACAGAAACTGTCAGTATTTCAGAAGTGAGACCAGACAGATTTTCATTTCACATATACTGTTAATGGGGAGCATCTGTCCTAATATTTATTTAAATAAATATTTTCACATTCTTAACCTCCTGTATAGAGCTGATGGGGTTTTTTGGGAGGTGGGGGGTTGATTAGTTTTGTTGATGCTGTTTAAACATAGAATGCAATATGGAAATAGCAAATACTGCATAAGCAGCATAGACATTTCCTCCTATCACACTGGGGTGAAATCAGAACTTAGACTTCCAACCCCTCCCACACTTTATCCCCCTGGGGACTGAGAGCGGGAGGTTCACATCCACACAATCCCTGGATCCTCTGTGGTTTTGGTTCCAGAATGAAAAGCACTTTTCTTTGGTTTTGCTTTCTCTGAAGCCAAAAATCTCACAAGAACTGCCTCTCACAGGGAAATGGCAGAAATTTCACAATTTTCATATTTCATTTTCACAGCAGCTGATTTCATATTTTGGGTGGAAGCCACTCAAACAACTCCTGAGATTTTGCCATCATCATATCTGACCCTACCCCATTCTTGACCTTGTCTCCTGTCTGGAATCTAAACCACATTTCTTTGCCTGTGCTTTCATGAGACCCTTCTAGGCTATTAGTGTTTGCTTTTAATTATAGTCGGGCAGCTCAGAACCCTACACACCAATATCTTTAGATGGTCAGCAAGCTGTTTGCACCCACCACAAAACCCAACTTGAATTACTTCATAGTTGTGTTAGTCTTTAATTGTTGAAACCTGCAACTATTCTAATCATTTTCATAACCAACAGCTCCATCATCATCCTCCACCACACTGAGAAGTGGTCCATTTCCCATGATCACTGAGGCTGCAGCAGCCCAGAATTGCACCATTTCCCCAAGAGTTACAGAATAACCAAGAGCCAACTCTTTCTTTGCCTTCCAATCCATGTCAATCCCTCTTTGTCCAAACCCATAATTAACATGTGTTCCTATAGTTCAAAAAGCAAGCAAACAGAAATTCACAGGACGTTAGGTCAATAAAGGTTGCAGAGGTGAATGCCTCTGTGGTCCTCTGCTCCTGCCACTCTGTCTCTTATCCCAAGGGAGCTGGGCAGAGTATGATGGCTCCATAAGAGCTGATGCTGCCATCTCTGCTCCAACTTTGATGGGAGTGATGGCTTATCTTAAGTGATCACTTTCCTTACAGTGTGTATGATAAACCCATTGTTTCATGTTCTCTGTGTGTGTGTATATAAATCTCTCCTCTGTTTTTTCCACCAAATGCATCCGATGAAGTGAGCTGTAGCTCACGAAAGCTTATGCTCTAATAAATTTGTTAGTCTCTAAGGTGCCACAAGTACTCCTTTTCTTTTTGCGAATACAGACTAACATGGCTGCTACTCTGAAATCTGATGGGAGCGTGGGCGATGCCTTCAGTCTCTCTCTCCTACCTCTTCAGCCCTGGGCTGAGTTTACATTGATTGGTCAAAACATAGATTGACTGCATTCATATGATTCAGCAAAGGGTTGGTCTGCGGAGGTGCTGAGTGCTAGAGCTAGATGAAGCAGCTCTGGCAGAACCATATTCCATCAGAATTTTGGGGGAAGTTTTCCTTTGTGGAGAATTTTGAAATTTTTAGTTTTCATTCTCATTTAGAGCAAAGCCAAATTTCAAAATCCTTCACAGAACTTCCATCCTTTGCAGAGCTCTATAAAGCTTCCTAAACCCATAGAGAAGCACCTGGGAACTGTGAGTGCTCAACACCTCTGACCTGGGTTTATGTTATATTTCTCTGCCTTTGTATTGGCATTTGAAAGACTGTATACTGAATTTGGGGGTTTCCATGCACTTGAGCAGGATACAATGATTTGCCAAGCTCTAAAATGTCTGAAGTACAACTTAGATAATTAACATGTAAGGCAGCCATTACCAAAAATGGTACCTGTGTACTGTACATAAAATATCACCTCAGCTATGGAGACTTATAGTACAAATGTGGGGTGGTCAACTGAAACACTTAAAATATTCCTGAGATATGTTTAAAGATCCTATGCCAAGAATACAGCATGTGCAGACTAAGTTACAAAATAAATAAGTTTTTAAAACAACACATTACTAGATCCTAAAGCACTGTGGGGAACATCATAGCTGGATGGTCTGTCCCATTGACAGCTGCTGTGTTGGGAAAAGCCTCTAAAAATATATGGCTACATACATACAAAAACTGAAATCACCAGCTGAACTCCATGCTACCAGGAGGAGGAACATGGTGCTGCTTCTCTACTCAATACTGTTAATTTTGTTACCTTCCTTACCAACACCATGTTTGTCTGTTAACCACTCCATCCTCTGTTTTTTCCATGTGTTGTGCCCTGCCTGCCATCCAGATTGTGAGCTCTCTTGGAGCATGGATTGCCTTCTTAGTTGATCCTTGATCAAGGTCCCTAGATGCTATTGCAACAACTACTCAGGAACATTTACTCTAGAATGAATCACTTTTGGGTAGAGGAAGTTATTAGACCAGAATTAAATACTTTCCTGAATGCATCCTCAGATACGAAGCTATTAGTTGCTGAACGCTGACAGTGTGTTAAATGGAGGGTGGCTTGACAAATTCCTCTTACAAGTAAGTTTACATACATAAAGATGCAAAATATCAAGTGCACATTCTGTCAGAAATCTGGGTGCCATTGTAGTGCACAGAAATCCATCAACATTTTCAGTTTCTGCATCATTTTCCACAGACGAAAGTGTTGAAGTGGACAACATTTCAGAATGCAGCGAGCAATGACTATACAGACTTGGCAGTTCACCTCTTTGACTTAACTGCTGCAGGACCTATGAAAAATTGGAAAGCTCCTTGTGGGTACATCTGTCTGTTTTACATATACACTAAGCAGATATATATAGCAATAGCTATTTCCAGAATGGATAGACCCATGCATGGTGATATTAATTTATGACAGCCAATGGGAAGAGAGGGAGACAGCATAATTAGCCCAAGTGAAATGTGAATCTCTCATCTGACTAAGTTGAACAGGAATCCTTCGTGTAAGAAAGGCAGGACAATGTCTTGTAAGGAGAAGCTGCTTCTTAGAGTGAGGTAAGATCAACAATTCTCTCTGGATTCCCAGAGCTCTTACATCACTGGCTCTTCAAATCTCAGTGAGCTGACAGAAAGGAAAATCCTGGTCATGCTTTGATAACTATGGTGGTTTATGACTATCTCCTCTTTTGAGTGCCATTTCAACAGTGATATAAACCACAAAACAAATACTCCCTTTGCTTTGATTTTCCCAATGCACTTATCCCAGAAGATAAAGAAAAGTCCATGCTCCACGTGTTTAATTTTTGCTTTCTTCTTTAAGTGCTGGTTGGACAATCACTCATACGCAAACCCCAAAGGCTTGGTGTACAGGTTCAGGCATTGTAATTCTGAGATGGCAGCTTTGAGAGAACAAGCTCCTTCCTCAGATTTCCTCTATTTCTGTTTTCCTTCAGACCAGAAACCCCAAGAATAGACACCATCATGTGATTGTGGCTCTTGTGCTTCCACTCAGAACCTGGAAGTGCATGAAAGTGAAAAACACTGAAAGAGGAAGTTAACAGAATGTTTCTGACTTTCACAAAGGGTTTGAGGTTTTGGACAAAGGTTCAGAAGGTTCATATTTCAGTGTGTTCCTCATTCTTAGTATTATAGCATTGCTTAGATGTTCCCACCAGGGATCCAGGCCCCATTGCAGTAGGCCAGGGGTAGGCAAACTTTTTGGCCCGAGGACCACATCGGGGTTGTGAAAAAGTATGGAGGGCCGGGTAGGGAAGGCTGTGCCTCCGCAAACAGCTTAGCCTGCGCCCCCTATGTGCCCCCTCCCACTTCCCGCCCCCCTGACTGTCCCCCTCAGAACTCCCACCCATCCAACCCCCCCCGCTCCTTGTCCCCTCACCACCCCCTCCTGGGATCCCCGGCCCTAACCACCCCCCCGAGGACTCCCCCATCAACCTCCCCTTCTCCCTGTCCCCTGACTGCCCCGTCCCCTATCCACACCCCGCCAGGCCCCCAGGGACCGCCAGGCCCCCAGGGACCTCCAACCCCCCACTCCTAGTTCTCTGACCGCCCCCTCATGGGACCCCCATCCCTAACTGCTCCCCCAGGACCCCATCCCCTATCTAACCCCCCTGCTCCCTGTCTCCTGACTGCCCCCCAAACCTCTATCCCATCCAACCACCTCCATCCCCTGACTGCCCCTGGGACCTCCTGCCCCTTACCTTGCCACTCAGAGCAGCAGGACAGGCTCATTGGAAAGCCTGGGGGGAGGGCAGGTGGAAGCCGTGCTACCCACATGGCAGCATAACTACAGAGGAGGGGGGACAGTGGGGGAGGGGGCTGGGGGCTAGCTTCCCCAGCCGGGAGCTCAGGGGCTGGGCAGGACAGACCCACGGCCAGATGTGTCCTGCGAGCCGTACTTTGCCTACTTCTGCGCTAGGCACTGTACTAGAGTGTAGTAGAGACTGTTCCTGCCCCAAAGAGCTTTCTGTCTTGGTTAATCAAAAGGTGCAACAAGTGGAAGAAACAAAAACAGGTGTGGGTGAAGGGGTGGATGGATGAGGTAATGGTAATAGGTGTATGTTTTTGAATAGACTAGCATGCACTAGACAATGGCTTTCCTTCTACCTAGCTGTCAACAAGTGTTGCAGCAGAAATGAGTCTGAAGGAAGGATTTGGAGAAGCATAAGTAAGGTCAAGGTAAATGAAGAAAGACAGTGCTGCCTGAGGTAGTCATACTGCTCACACATATTGCGAGGGATATTCAGTTTAACCATTTCAACTTCAGAAGTCCAAGAAATGGAAATCCAGTTTAGTGTGTCTGTTGCTAATCTGTCAGGCCTGCATCTTCTGCTGTGCCCAGTCTCAACCTGGTGTATCGAGGTGGAATACATGGTGATGGCATCAGGGAGCCAATGACATTTCCCTGATCCTGGGGCCAGTTTGTCACCAGCCCCAGGAGAATTTAAACTGCCTCAGCTGGCAGTGGCTTCCAAAGAGCATCATTCAACTGGGAATAGCAGACTGCAGTGAGCTTTAGCCACATCCCCTTCCCACCTCTTCACCCTATAATCCCCCAGGCTCCAAAAGTCTGGAGGGGATGGACTTAGGGCCAGCTATTCCAGCCCTATGACCACTGGGTATTCTTTGGAGAACAGTAAGTTTCCACTTCTGGAAGGAATCCAAACCAGTTCACTCATCCATGCTTACCAGGCTCCCAGATTCTCTTGAGATACCTTAATTTTTCCCTTCAGTCTTCAGATGTTACTGGGCTCCAGTCTTGAACACTGAAAAACTGTCTCCTTCCTATAGGTTTCTGTAGACTCCCGTCCACTCCACCAGAGTCTCAGCCCTGGGGAACAACAAATCGTGCAGTGTAGATTTCCTCACCAACCCTGACAGGGAATGCTACTGCTAGTTTCCAGTACCACAGACTGAGCTTGTTCACATTCCTTATTGGACACCTCTCCTGGGTTCACAGTCTTCTCTAGAAAACAGTGGGAGTTCTCCTACAAGTCATTGTGAGAGAGCACAAAACTGTAGGTGGGATTGCATGAAGTGTCTGCTTCAGTTTGGCTTTTTTGAGACTCCTGTGTGTCCTACTGATGTATGTCCACCAGTTGTTTGATGACAGCTAGTTATGAGGGTAGCACAGGTTCTCACCTGAAGCTCCTGAATAGCCAAAAAATGTGAGTGACACAAACAGTGATTTCTTGCCAAAGCAATTTGAACATGGCTCCTAGTCACTCTCCTGGCAGAGATGCTGCTTTGGGACGATACTGGGTTGCTTCCTGTCTTGGAACTCTGCTTCAGTTTCCCTTGTTTATTAGTTGGTTTAGCTCTTCTGCTAAATTAAGTTTCACCTCAGCTAACAAGTGCCAAAACAAAAATGTCCAAATAAACAAACTCTGGCCAGTCTTCAGTCATACTGAGACCAGCTTCTGTGGTGAAGTGGGTAATGAACTCCCATCCTGAGGATGAGAGGGAGAGTTGAAGGGGCACTTCCACTCAACATGTACAAGAAGCTCCAACCTCAGGGTCCCTGGAGGAAGTAGATTCCCACCTTAGGCTTCTAGCATGCACTGCTTCTCTGCATAAAGCACTTACTTCAGCCAAAAGTACTCTTTCCTTCTCTCACGCCCTGCATCCTTCAGACATCCTAATTCCTGGAAGAGTAGGTCTGCTGCATTATGGGGTTGCCTTTTTTGGAGAGGGAGAGGAAGAGGGAGAGTGGGGTGGGGGAAACATAAGCCAACCTTAAAAATTAGTCTTCACCAAAAGAACATATGAAGTTGTACTTTGTCCTCATTCCACAGAATACGTTTGCTAGTCTTAAGAGTCATCAGTGACCATTCTCACAATAACCTCAGTGGGCCAAAGTCATCCATGTTCTAACACCACTGTACTTAGACCAGGAATGAATTTGGCCCAACTTGCTAAAAGGTTCTGAGAGACCCTAGTGTGTTTGTAGAAGTTTTTATAGCACTTTGTACAAACCCTACTTCCTAGTACTAAATGCCTCAAGAGCTTTTGCAAATAAACATTGTCTCCAAAATATTCAACAATAATGCTAATGCGCTGTATGTAGCAACAAATTGCTTAGAATAAAAAGTGATGTTTTAATTTGACGTGCATAGTATCATCACAAAAAGTAACGAATTAACCATCTGCAGAATAAATGCATGGTATATATTATTGTTTAACTTTCTGAACTTCCCATGATACAACTATTTCTCCAGGCAGGGTGCAGACAGACCTACCAGCGGATAAAGTTTCTAGAAACAGAAGATAAATAGCTAATATTTATTATGTTTCCTATGTCCTTCAAGCAAACCTAAACCAAAGGTCTCAGTACAGTCACATTTATTCAGAAGAATCTCAGGATTGCTATACTATTCATTTTTTTTGCGTGTTTCTCTCTTCTGATTTTATAACTCTTAGCATCAGTAAAAATAAACTAATCACGCATGTTCCATAGTTGCCGCTCAGAAATCTGTCCCCCAAAAGATCACTTATTAAAATAAAATAAAAGATTAAAATAGAGTTAAGATGTCAGATTGTATTGCATGCATAGTACATTGGGAAGCACACAACTACCAGCTTTTAAAAAGTAAAATCTTGAGCAAAAATAAAACAAAAATGTACTGATTGCTACCAGGACAAAACCAGATTATCTCCTACACCGTGCACTGTTCTGAGGGTACGGCAGTAAATCTTACAGACAGAGAAATCAGCATGACTACCTACATGTTCAAAAGATAGCCTTACAGCCAGTCTTAACGTCAAATTTCTATCCCAGAACTTGGATTGCAGGAAATCTCATGAAGTCACTATCAGCAAAAAACCCCAGCTGGCTGGCAAGTAATTACATGATTTTGTAATTTAGATTTTACAACATCCTGGATATCTGTGGAAAGGTTGTCAAGGGAAATACATCCCCATTGATCTGATCCTGATTTGTGTTTGTCACAGCAAACCTTGAAACAATGAGTTCCCTAAGAGTTTCTAAAGCTTTATGCTCTTCCTAGCCCTGGGCAGACCAATTAGAACTGAATTTGGAAGTGTGGAAAATGATGGTAGCATGTGCACCAAGCAACTGAAAGAAAGAGCCATGAGCAGGGGCGAAGGCATTTAAAGAATTCTGTGAGGCCACATTAAACATTTCCAAACCCAGAGTTTTAAAGGTACACCCAAAATTGTAAAATGGACATTTTCAATCATATTTCACTTGAGCCACTAGGAAGCTCCAGGAAACCTTACAGAATATTATCTCTTATTTAAATATCCCATGCTGCTTCCCTGCATTTCCTTTCCCATCATTGTTTTCATTCTAGCTATTGTAGAGGGCAGTGTCTTGATGCTCTTTGTGCTGATAAGTAAGTTATACATTGTTCTTTCTGATGATCTATGCTGTAACGGGCCAAGGGGTCAGGAGTGATGCTTTGTTGCAATCCAGAGAGAGATCATTGCAAAGAGGGATAGCCAAAACTGAGATTTCTCCAGAGAGCCCCTTACAATATCTCTTTGCTTACCTGACATCCTAAACCTTTGAGCTATCCCACAAACTCCCATTACAGAGCAGAACAATATGACTCTTCAGTAACATAAAACGATAGCAGGTGAGGTTCATCTGGCTGCAGATTTAGTTCTAAAACCTGGAAGAGTATTTCTGCTCTCCAAAGTGACTGTGGAAATGGGATTGAGAGTAGAGATGGGCAAAAATTTTCAAACCAACTCCCTCTCCCGCAGAAAAATGCAGACTCAGGTTGACCGAAACATTTTGCGAATTCATTTAATCTGATTAAATATTTCAGTCCAAAAAATGCCCCCCCACCCAAAAGAGTTCTGAAAAAAAACCCAGAACATTTCACTTGGACATTTTCAAAATGTACTATTTTGATTTTTTCAATTGGAAACATCTTCTTGTTTCAAATTTTACTTCTATTTTATTTTTAAAGAAGATTAAAAACTTGAAAACCAAATGAAACTTTCTGTTTCAGGTTGAACAGAACATTAAGTTTGACCCAAAACTATTTTTTTTTCAACTTTTCTGTTTGGGTTAACCTGAAATGAATTTTTGTTTCAAGTTTTTGAGCTTGGCCACCAACCAAATAAGCTCTAATTGTGAGGTTCCAAGGTTACTGTCTCTCAAGGACCGAGTTACCTGAGCTTTGTTTGCAAGAAGAATGTATTTTTAGCTGCAAACTTAGGGAGGAAACCCCAAGGAAACATCCTTTTCTTCCACCTACAATATTGTTAACTAACAAAAGAAACAATCCAGAGGAGTTATAACTGGGTGTAAGCCAGCGTGCAGACTCACCCCCTGGGAAGGAAAAAGGAAAGTCCCAACTACAAGACACTTCCTATTCCTTTCCTCGGGGTTTGCTTTATTTCCAAACACAAAATTCAAAACCAGACCAAATCAACTCAAGCTACTGAGTGACAGCCAGCTAGGAAGAGGCTGGACACACCCTTCCTTTGCTAGCTCTCTTTGTGTCAGTTCTCCCTTTCCTTTTCTCACCCTGTCTAGATGTGATAGGCAGGCACAGGTAACCCTTTACATGCCAAAACACCTTTTATAAATCTTGTCACAGTATAGTATAGTATAGAGATCATATATAAGGCATATAGAGGCTGTCATCTGTAAAGGCCTAGGCTCAAATCCAGATCAGGTGCAATGAAATGATCATGATGATCTCAGTTTAGCCCCTAATAATCTTCATCACATCACAGAACCACTCCCACCCAAAACACAAGCAGCAAGCCCTGCCGTCTGGAGATCGAGAATGGGAAAAGTAAAGGTGTTTACCAGGCAGGAATACTGTGGAATGGAAATAACGTGAGGGAAGCTTAAACAGCACCCAGTCAGCACTTTACCTGGTTCTTTAAAATAGCAAAAGCAAGTAGCTTAGTAACATAGATTCATAGATTCATAGATACTAAGGTCAGAAGGGACCATTCTGATCATCTAGTCCGACCTCCTACACAGCGCAGGCCACAGAATCTCACCCACCCACTCCTATGAAAAACCTCACCCATGTCTGAGCTATTGAAGTCCTTAAATCATGGTTCAAAGACTTCAAGGAGCAGAGAAGCCTCCCTCAAGGTCAACCATGCCCCATGCTACAGAGGAAGGCGAAAAACCTCCAGGGCCTCTCCAATCTGCCCTGGAGGAAAATTCCTTCCCGACCCCAAATATGGCAATCAGCTAAACCCTGAGCATATGGGCAAGATTCACCAGCCAGATACCCAGGAAAGAATTTTCTATAGTAACTCAGATCCCATCCATCTAATATCCCATCTCAGGGGATTTGGCCTATTTACCCTGAATATTTAAAGATCAATTACTTACCAAAATCCCATTATCCCATCATACCATCTCCTCCATAAACTTATCGAGTAGAATCTTAAAGCCAGATAGATCTTTTGCCCCCACTGCTTCCCTTGGAAGGCTATTCCAAAACTTCACTCCTCTGATGGTTAAAAACCTTCGTCTGATTTCAAGTCTAAACTTCCTGGTGGCCAGTTTATACCCATTTGTTCTTGTGTCCACATTGGTGCTGAGCTTAAATAATTCCTCTCCCTCTCCTGTATTTATCCCTCTGATATATTTATAGAGAGCAATCATATCTCCCCTCAACCTTCTTTTAGTTAGGCTAAACAAGCCAAGCTCCTTAAGTCTCCTTTCATAAGACAAGTTTTCCATTTCTCGGATCATCCTAGTAGCCCTTCTCTGTACCTGCTCCAGTTTGAATTCATCCTTTTTAAACATGGGAGACCAGAACTGCACACAGTATTCTAGGTGAGGTCTCACCAGTGCCTTGTATAACGGTACTAAAACCTCCTTATTCCTACTGGAAATGCCTCTCCTGATGCATCCCAAAACCGCATTAGCTTTTTTCACAGCCATATCACATTGGCAGCTCATAGTCATCCTATGATCAACCAATACTCCAAGGTCCTTCTCCTCTTCCGTTACTTCTAATTGATACGTCCCCAACTTATAGCTAAAATTCTTGTTATTAATCCCTAAATGCATAACCTTACACTTCTCACTATTAAATTCCATCCTATTACTCCAGTTTACAAAGTAATCCAGATCCTCCTGTATAATATCCCGATCCTTCTCCGAATTGGCAATACCTCCCAGCTTTGTATCATCTGCAAACTTTATTAGCACACTCCCACTTTTTGTGCCAAGGTTAGTAATAAAGAGATTAAATAAGATTGGTCCCAAAACCGATCCCTGAGGAACTCCACTGGTAACCTCCCTCCAGCCTGACAGTTCGCCTTTCAGTAGGACCCGTTGCAGTCTCCCCTTTAACCAATTCCTTATCCACCTTTTGATGTTCATATTGATCCCCATCTTCTCCAATTTAACTAATAATTCCCCATGTGGCACGGTATCAAATGCCTTACTGAAATCTAGGTAAATTAGATCCACTGCATTTCCTTTATCTAAAAAATGTTACTTTTTCAAAAAAGGAGATTAGGTTGGTTTGGCACGATCTACCTTTTGTAAAACCATGTTGTATTTTGTCCCATTTACCATTGACTTCAATGTCCTTCACTAATTTCTCCTTCAAAATTTTTTCCAGGACCTTGCATACTACAGATGTCAAACTAACTGGCCTGTAATTACTCGGATCACTTTTTTTTCCTTTCTTAAAAATAGGAACTATATTAGCAATTCTCCAATCATTCGGTACTATTCCTGAGTTTACAGATTCATTAAAAATTCTTGCTAATGGGCTTGCAATTTCAGGTGCCAATTCCTTTAATATTCTTGGATGAAGATTATCTGGCCCCCCCGACTTAGTCCCATTAAGCTGTTTCAGTTTCGCTTCTACCTCTGATATGGTAATATCTACCTCTATATCCTCCTTCCCATTTGTCATGCTACCATTATCCCCAAGATCCTCTTTAGCCTTATTAAAGACTGAGGCAAAGTATTTGTTTAGATATTGGGCCATGCCTAGATTATCTTTAACCTCCACTCCATCCTCAGTGTTAAGCGGCCCCACTTCTTCCTTTTTAGTTTTCTTCTTATTCATATGGCTATAGAACCTTTTACTATTGGTTTTAATTCCCTTTGCAAGGTCCAACTCTACTCTACTTTTAGCCTGTCTCACTTGATCCCTACATGTTCTGACCTCAATTAGGTAGCTTTCCTTGCTGATCCCTCCCATCTTCCACTCCCTGTATGCTTTCTGCTTCTTCTTAATCACCTCTCTAAGATGCTTGCTCATCCAGCTTGGTCTACAACTCCTTCCTATGAATTTTTTCCCCTTTCTTGGAATACAGGCTGCCGATAGCTTCTGCAGCTTTGATTTAAAGTAATCCCAGGCCTCCTCTACCTTTAGATCCATAAGTTCTTCAGTCCAATCCACTTCCCTAACTAATTTCCTTAATTTTTGAAAGTCAGCCCTTTTGAAATCAAAAACCCTAGTTGCAGATTTATTTTTGTTAATCCTTCCATTTAGTTTGAACTGAATTAGCTCATGATCACTTGAGCCAAGATGGTCCCCTACAACCATTTCTTCTATGAGGTCCTCGCTACTCACCAAAATTAAATCTAAAATGGCATCCCCTCTAGTCGGTTCAGCAACTACTTGATGAAGGAATCCATCAGCTATCGCATCTAGGAAAATCTGAGCCCTATTATTATTACTAGCACTGGTCCTCCAGTCTATATCTGGGAAGTTAAAGTTTCCCATGATCATGCAGTTTCCATTAGTATTTACTTTATTAAAGACATTAAAAAGGGCTGTATCCATATCCAAATTAGATCCCGGAGGTCTATAGCACACCCCAAGCACTATCGTAGGAGAGGCTTTACTAGTTTTCTTCCCCAATGTAATTTTTGCCCTGACAGACTCTGTCTTATCCATTGCATCGCTTCTTATTTCTTTACATTCTACCTCATCATTGATATACAATGCTACTCCATCCCCTTTACCTTTGTTTCTGTCTTTCCTAAACAGCACATACCCTTCAATACCTGTAGTCCAGTCATGACTACTATTCCACCATGTTTCTGTTATCCCTATAATATCTGGTTTCACTTCCTGCACCAGTAGCTCTAGTTCCTCCATTTTGTTACCTAGACTCCTCGCATTGGTGTACAAATATCTTAATTTTTGCTGTTTGGCCTCGCTCACATTTTGTACCCTATTAGGCACAGTCATTCTACATCCAGTATAACCTATTAGACTAGTATCCACACCGCCCTCACTCCTTATATACATTCTCCTACCCACGGCTGTATCCATTCTTACTTCATCTTCTTCCCTCTCAATGCTAAAATCTGGCGTGGAGATTTTCTGGACATCTCCCATCCATCTCCCCCCAATTCCTAGTTTAAAGCTCTCTTTATCAGTTGTGCCAGCCTCGATCCTAGAAGTCTATTTCTTTCCCTACTGAGATGAAGTCCATCCCGAGAGAACTGACCTCTGTCCGTGAATGCCTCCCAGTGGTCATACATCCCAAAGCCCTCCTTATAGCACCACTGCCTAAGCCATCTGTTGACAGTCATAATCTCGTCAGACCTTTGTTGCCCTTCTCTAGGAACAGGAAGGATCCTGCTAAAGATCACCTGAGCCTCAATTTCCTTAAGCGTCTTCCCCAGCCTAGCATAGTCTCCCTTAATACTTTTCAGCGAGAATCTAGCCATATCATTTGTTCCCACATGAAGGATAATTAGGGGATTCTTTCCCGCTCCCTTTAGGATCCTTTTCAACCTCAGGTCTACATCCTGTATCTTAGCACCCGGAAGACAGCACACCCTTCTATTCTCAGGATCAGCTCTAGTTACAGGCCTGTCTATTCTTCTCAATAAAGAGTCCCCAATCACATAGACCTGCCTTTTCCTGGTGACAGTGCTATTCTCCAGTGTCTCACCTGTTCTCTCTGGCTGCAAGTTCTTTCCATTCCTATTTTCCCTTACTATCTTCTTCAACCCATCCTGTATCCTCCTGTGGGTCATATTTGGTGTAGTCTCCCTTGACTCTTCCCCTTTTTATATAGGACTAGCGTCTCTTCTCTTCTCCCTTACCCTTCCACCTTCAACAAGTACCTGCTGAGCCCCTTCTTCCTTTTCCAACTCTGCAAACCTGTTCCTAAGCTCTATTTCTCCTTCACTAGCCCGTCTTTTTCTCTGCCTGGTTCTTTGAGTCACATGTTTCCACTGACCACTTTCCTCATCCAGTCTCTCCTCAAAATTCCCCAGCCCTGGTTCCATCTGCGAGTCTGAGCTTTTCCCTTCAGATACCTCATATCTTTGCTCCATCATCTGCTCAAACCCCTTCCTAAAATCAACCAGACTTTCCACCTGCATCTCCAAACCTCGGATCTTTTCCTCCATCAGCTCTATCAGACAGCATTTCATGCAGAAAAAACTCTTACCGGTTCCCCCCGCCAGGATCATGTACATACCACAGCTTCCACATCCAGTCATCCTCAATGTGTCTTTCACTGCAGGAGTCACTCCCACAGCTGCCTCTGTATCTGTCATCTCCTTCCCACCTAAATCCTATTAATCTGGGAAACACAAGCCACACCAAAAAGACCACAACCCCCCAGCAAAAGCAAACCCCAAACAAGCACCACAATCCAAACTCCCTTTTCAAACTCCCACTCAAACTCCCCTGTTTAGAGCTCTGTTTGCTAGCTCCTGTGCCGCTGCAGCTGTCTGTGCGCTGCCTGACTGGCTGGCTTCCTTTATAGGGCCCCTAGTCAGAAGCCCCACCCCCTAGGCAGGGCTCAGCTGCTCTCTCAGCACAAAGCCCCACCCCCTAATCAGGCTCAGCTGCTCTCCCAGCACAAAACCCCTACACACACACAAATACAAATACTAAAAATACAAAACCAAGTACAACTACCTTCTCCTCCAACAGAACTCCCACTCAAACTCCCCTGTTTAGAGCTCTGTTTGCTGGCTCCTGTGCCGCTGCAGCTGTCTGAGGGAAGGAAAAGATGGAAGATCCCTTTGTAAGACATAGCCAGTTGAGATGGGCTGAAGGAATTGAATGCATGGTTATACAAAATTCTAAATCAGCCTAGTTTCAGAGTAGCAGCCGTGTTAGTCTGTATTCGCAAAAAGAAAAGGAGTACTTGTGGCACCTTAGAGACTAACAAATTTATTAGAGCATAAGCTTTCGTGAGCTACAGCTCACTTCATCGGCTGCATTTGGTGGAAAAAACAGAGGAGAGATTTATATACACACACACAGAGAACATGAAACAATGGGTTTATCATACACACTGTAAGGAGAGTGATCACTTAAGATAAGCCATCACCAGCAGCAGAGGGGGGAAAGGAGGAAAACCTTTCATGGTGACAAGCAAGGTAGGCTAATTCCAGCAGAAACTGTGATTTTTCACATGTGATTTTTGCAGAAAATTAGAACCTGTTTAAAAAAAAAAATCCAGAAGAGAAAACGTTAAGGGGCTGGCTTAACTTTTTATAAATCAATGTCCAAGTATCAAATTAGGGACCCTAAACCCAAGCCTTAAATGTAGCAGAGAATGAAATAACTACTCCCCTAAAGGTATTTAAATAAGACAGGAGAAAGTAGTTTTGTGGGCCTTCTCCTGATAAGAGAAAGCCAATGGCAAAAATTGCATTGACCGGAGAAGGATAGAGATCTGTAAAAATGGGTCTGAAGTTGTATTAATTGGAATCCCCTAAACACAGCCAAGCTTTAAAAAAAAATTAAGGAAACAAAATTGACATGATTAACACCACCACAAAGGCAACATCTTTCCTTAGTTCTGGAAATGGGATACAACGCATTATAGAAATGTAGCATGCCTTAGCTCAGCTACTTGGAGAGAGAATCCCCAAGGGAAAGTCTAATTTGTTGTGAAGAGAAACAAAAGACTTGGTACTGTATCTTCACTGAACACATATCTGGAAACATTTTCTATACAGAGACTCAAGCAAAATGAGTGTTTTGACACTAGCTTGGCACTTAATGCAGGCTTTTTTGTTTTTAGAAGGAATTTCTTGTGGGTCAAGACGAAGCTTTGAAAATAAATAATCCACATAAAGTTAGGAAACACCTGAAAGCTAATCTACAAACCTTTTCCATAGTGAAGGATAGATCAAAGAGATTTTCCAGGGCAGGAAGTATCTATGAGAAATCAGTGACGTTCCATGAAAAAGCAGCAAGGATTGATTCAGTCTATGTGAATCATAACAATCATACTTTGCATTTCTCCATGAAGGTCAAAGAGCACTTTTCAGAGTAGCAGCCGTGTTAGTCTGTATTCGCAAAAAGAAAAGGAGTACTTGTGGCACCTTAGAGACTAACAAATTTATTAGAGCATAAGCTTTCGTGAGCTACAGCTTGAGCTGTAGCTCACGAAAGCTTATGCTCTAATAAATTTGTTAGTCTCTAAGGTGCCACAAGTACTCCTTTTCAAAGAGCACTTTAGAAATGTTGATTAATCAAGTCTGGTATGATCTATGCAATTATGCATATCATAGACTGGTACTTCTAGGGCATTTAAGTGGATTGCCCAAAGTTCCAAAGGAAGTCGCTACCAGAGTTGGGAAGAAAACTCAGAGACCCGATTCCAAATCCTTTGTTATAACCACTAGACAACACTTCTTCTACTTAATTAACATCTTACATTAAATAATGCATTTGTAAGAAATCAAAGTTGCCTCAGGGAACAAGCAAAGAGGGGAAAAAGCAATGTTTAATTACAACTGGACTGAAAGAATTAGTTTGTCCTGTGATACAGCACTGAAAAAAATCCCAATTACTCTAATAATTTAAACACTAACACAGAATCTTTGAGAGGACTACCACCCTACACCATGCTCCAATTTACTGATTATTCAACCCAGATCAAATTGGGTTGTTTAACCCCCAAAAAATTGAATAACCAAAGCCTAAAAAGGTACTGAAAGGAAATGAATGAATCTTCTCAGGAAATAAAATGTCAGGGTAATTACTTTTAATCTGTAAAAGGCTGAGCTATCTGAAAGGCAAGTGGGGAGATCATAGCTTCATAAGAGAACATTTTCTTCTGAGAGAGATATAAAGTTTACGGATACTAGTGCTTTTGTTTGAGAGAAGCGCTGCAAATCAACTAAGGTTTGGCATAGCGGGGCAAGTGCTCTCTCTCATTTTGTCCCCCATTTAGAAGCAGACTCAAGCATCCGAGAAACACTCTCGGCAACACTTGGCGAGGCAGAACAAATCAAAATGGATAGATGTTATGGTGGCAGGAATGGGCAGCGGGTATCATAGGCTGGGGGAGGCTGTGCTTCCCCAGACAGTCAGGAATGGCCCCACTCTCACTCTACTCACAGGCCCTGTCCTGCCAGGTCCCCTGTCCCTGTGTCATGGCCCCGGCTAGGGCTGGCACTGGGACCGCGATGCCCACCTGGTGTTCTGGGGCTGTGGCCGAGCTGCCTGCCCTCCTGGCGCTCTGCGGCTGGGGCTGTGCCGCCCACCTTTCCAGCGCTCTGGGGCCGTGGCTGCACTGCCCACCCTCCCGGTGCTGCACTGCCCGCCCTCCCGGTGCTGGGGGTGCTAGCCTGTGGTGGGGGCTGGCAGCTGGGGCATGGGGAGGCTCTGGGCTCAAGTGGGGGGCAGCATGGAGGAGGTGGGGCTGGGAGCTTGCCTCCCCCAGCCGGCAGTTCACATGCTGCCCATGGTGGCCGGAATACCTCTGTGTGTGCCCAGCCCAGCCCAGCCCTTCCTTCAGGGGTATTTTGCCTGCCTCTTCCCCAAATGAGAAATAGCTAGCTGTGATTTCAGCAGCTGCAAGAGCTGGGAGCAGATTCTTTCAAAGCTGCTAATCTGGAAATGGAAAGCATAGCAAATTGAAAAGAGACTCAGGGGAGAGACTGGTTGCCTCCATATTGGAGGAACTGTGCCATACAAAAGGATATCTTGTTGCTGGTGTGTTAGACTTCATGATTCAGATGTGATTATACGACAAGATACATGTAACGCTTTAACTGTAAAATGGTCACCTCTGTACCATGTTACCCCATCCAGCATTACACTAGCACATGGTCCTCAAAAGAAGCAGAACCAACACCCTTCCAGGGACTTTTAATTCCATTGTAAATTACACAATCTCCTGTTGCACATCCTCTATCATGTACAATATCACACTGCAGCTTCCCTTCCCAGCCCTATCCCACTGGCTAATGGTATATGCTCTTGGGCATGATGAACAAAGTAAAATTGTTAAAGTAATAGTGCCTCATTGTGTCCTTGTGCTTCCCCAGCTGTCTGTCTCTTTCCTGTTGTTGTTTCTTGTCTCATACTTTGATTGTAAGCTCTTTGGGGCAGGGGCTGTCTTTTCTGTTCTGTTTATACAGCATCTAAGGCAGTGGTCCCCAAACTTTTTACGTCATGGCCCCCTCCTCATGTAACAGTCTGTACCCTCGGGGCCAGGAGCAGGGGGCCAGAGCTCTGACTGGAGCTGCAACAGAGGCCAGAGCCACAGCCAGAGGCTGCACTGGGTTTGGAGCTGGGAGTCAAAGCTGAGGCCCTGGCTGGGGGTGGAGCTGGGGATGGAGTGGGACTGGATAGTACTCTCCCACTACCCTCCCTGCCTGGGGACTGGCCTGGGCCCTGCTGCGCCCCTCAAACTTTCCTCCATACCCCGTGCCCCACAGTTTGGGGATCACTGATCTAAGGTAATGAGGTCCTAGTCCATGGCCCCAATATAAATAATCAATACTCTCAAACAAACAAAAAGAAAAAAAGAACTGCCAAAGTTAATGGCTTTAGCAACAACTCAGGGCCCTACTAAACAAAGAGAATAGACTTGCCTCTGCAACTTCAGGTTTAATTTGCCAGACTCTTATCATAATATGAATAATTGCGTATTTCCTCACCAAAAGAAGATATACGTGTTATCCACTTGGTGATAGGCTTAGAATGAGGCTACGTCATAGAGGGTTAAAGGTTATGCTAATAGATATACGTTATGGGCTACCTGCATGCAGAAACAAGTAAGTTAATAGTGGCACACCTTAAGAAAAGCCTGCTCTTGCTGGGAATCATTGATTTACTATGATGCAACTAGGATTTCCAACTGTTTTAGTCCTAGTTTTATGGTCCCCATGAGAATTCATAACATGATTATACAAAAAAATAAATAAAGCCAGGATTCATATCAACTTGTTCCTTTTACTTTTGCAAGTCAAGATGGCTACAAATGACTCTTGCAACATTCTCAGGATCCAGGAAGAAATGGTCCTTCACAGCAGATGATCTCTCAATGGGAGGCTTTCCAGGAGTATGGAAGTTAGGGCTTGTCTGCAATAATTCTCCATGTGGACATGCTAATTCCAGAATAAGATTTTTTTCTGTTTTAGTTTAGTCCACTTTGGAAGTGGTTTAAGGAAACGTGGTATTTGGGTCCTGTGGAATGTAGTTATATTCTGCTTTATGGGATTTCACCCCAACACTTGGCAGTTGAAATTCATTTCACATCCCACTGGACCAGAACACACAGACCGTATCATCTGTAACCATGTCAGCATTTGGAGTTGTTTGGCACAGTTTGGGTTTTTCATTTGTCCTCAATGAGCTTTGCAATGCAGCATTGACATGGTTTGGGTTTAGGCTGTAGCCTTTTAGATTGTATTTTAAAGTTCTCTTTGATGTGGAGCATATTTTGCTTATTATATTTTAACAGCATCTTGTAATTTTAAGCAGAGTACTCTTTTGATTTGTCCAACTGTTTCCTTTGTATTTTGAGCTGTACTTGGTCTAACTGAGCTCGTTGTGGTATGGACAGAGAAAACACAAGCCTATGCTTGTTAGAAATTAAAGGCACTATTGTGATAAGGGATGTATGCTTCTTTTCCTCCCTCGTACTCTTTTTGCAAATTACTTATAACTTGTATTTGGCCTATAAATTGGCTCAGTCCCTGACTCAACCTGGAGCCAGTCCAAACGCAGTGATTACAAGCAGGGTAATTTTGGAAAGTTTGAATGCAGATGCATCTAACTTTGTCTCACTTTTTGGACATATTAGGTAGTTGCAGGGGAATTCTAAGTTTCCCACTTTGGCATTAAATAAGACTAGTCTTGAGTTTAGAGCCCTCGAGACACCTGTAAAGATGATCACGCTAAGGAAACAGGACATCTGTCATTCCCCATCCAGAGGAGAGCCTGTTCCCTATTATTACTCCTCTTTTCTTGCCCCTGCGTTAGTGCCGTTGCTGGCTGGGTGGTTCCTCTCTGATACTAAGGCCTTCCTCAGGCTGGCTCCATGATGCTACCCACAGGGCGAGAGCGATGTGGCCCCTTGGCACTGTCCCCAGCCACTGTGTCATAGTGTTGCTGCTCTACCCAGGGGTTTGAGAGAATTGCTTCTCAGGGCCTGCAGCAATAACCCCTGCTGTGGGTTACTGAAAGGAGCCATCAAAAGTAAAACAAGGGTCTCATCTGTAGCTCCAAATTCCCACAACCACCCGTTGAAAAAAATGGGACTTTGGTCACTTTACAGAAACATAGTACACACCAAGGCTCCTCATTTAAAGAAAATAGGGACATCCCTAGAAGTAAATTGGCTATGGTGCTGGCACCATATTGCTCTTCCTCTGAAAAAGAGTCCCACCCTAACAGTGATATTGAATACAACAGTGCATGCAACATATTTCACAATGAAGTTGTTGTAACTGTTTAGTGACAGAATGCCTCCAGTGTTCCCAATGCATCACACCATGTGCTGTGGCACTGTCATACATTAAAGAGAATAGGGACTTAGTTGTCAACTGATTTTTCCTCTTTCATCATGTGTGTAGGTAGAGAGTTGTTGCACAAGTGAATGAAAATGACCAAAGAGCAGTGGTATGAAGTGTACAGTCACAGACTGGGCGAGTTACATAACACAACTCTATGCAGTTTTTAAAGAGGAAAAAAATAAAACAGGTCTAGATCCTCTGAACATAGTAAAAGTATCAATAGATGTCAATTAGTGGGAGGTAGGAGTGAAGTAGGGGGATGGCTGTTCATTCAGGCCACAGGACCCTTGTTCTTTTAATTTGGTAATTTGTAAAATCAGATATGTCCCCCACACACCCTCTCTCTCTGCAAACCCTCAAACAGTATCAAATCCCCAGCTTGTCTTCAGTAAACTGACCTCAAACCGTTATGCTGCCTGCTATGGTATTTTACCCCTTAATGCTGTGGCTTCTGAAGCCATACATGGGGCAACTTGATAGCAACAAGGAGCAGTTCAACAACAGGTTGAGCAAGTGCAGAATGACTATTGAGTGTGCATTTGGCTGTTTAAAAGCCCACTGGTGATGCCTGTATGGGAAGCTGGACATGGCCGAAGACAATATTCCTATGCTTATAGCTGCATGCTGTACGCTCCATAATATTTGTGAAGGGAGGGGTGAACGCTTCACACAGGGCTGGACTGCAGAGGCTCAGTGCCTGGAGGCTTTGAGTTTGAACAGCCAGAGACCAGAGTTATTAGAGGGGCACAGCAAGGGGCCAAAGGATCAGGGATGCCTTGAGTCAGCAATTTGAAGCTGAAAGCCACTAATATTTGTTGTTATGCTCGGGATTGCAGTGCTTGTAATGCTAGGAGGTGATTGGTACACATGATGCAAGAAGGGGGCTTAACATAATTGTATGTTGCTTTGCAGTGCTCTTTTTGATTTCACTTAATAGAATAAAGAGTGCTTTCAGACCAACACAATTCTTTTATTAAAAAGCAACAACCAGAGGAAAGAGTCAAAGGAAAAAATTCATCAGCAGGGAGGGGGATGGGAGGGTCTCAAGAGGAGGAAGGGTCCCGGAATAGCTACAGATTTGTGTCTGTCCAGGGATCATCCCCAATTTCTCCTTTGGAGTTCAGTGCAGCGGGTGCTGTATTTCAGCAGGGCCAAACTGCAGAGGGATGGGGGTTGAGTGCAGTGGGTAGTGGGAGTCCTGGACTGTGAGGAGGGAGGAGAGGAATGCTGCGGGTAGAGAGTGGAGCCAGGAGGTTGATAAGAATGTGTTGGCAGTGTGTGTGTGGGGGGGCACGTGGGAAAGAGCTTTGTGACAGCGACTGCAGGGGAGGGTGGGCGCGGAGCTACTTGGTTTGAAGAATTAGTATCACCTGGAGCATCTCCACTTGGTGCGCCATAATGTTTAAGAGCTGCTCCATGATGTCATTCTGGTGTGCCACATTCTCCTTTTGGTTCCTCTTCTCGCTGTCCCGCCACTCCTTCAATTCCTGTTTCTCAGCGGAGGAGTGCATCGTAACCTCACGGAGAAAGTCCTCCTTAGTTCTTCTTGGCCACTTTCTAATTCTGTGCAGCCGTTCTGCCGCCGATAACGAAGAGGGAGGCTGTGCTCTCAAGGTCATCTCTGTGAAGTTTAAATGCAATATTTTACAGAAGCAGTATTATTTGCAACACAGTCAACACTGATTAAGTGCTTTAAAACACAGCCAGTACTCACACACCTGTCACTAACTGGCTGACCCAGGCAAGCACATGAGCCATAAGACCCCCAAAATGTTGAGTAGCCACAGGGGCAGGGTAAATCACTCTTCACGGACCCTGCTGTACACTGGGCACGTGGCTCTTGGGGAGAGCCAGAACTGGAGGGGAAGAGGGGGACTGATAATCATTCTTGTCCCCACACTTTCCACAGGTGATGATCATTGTGGAAGATATCTCGCTGCTGAGGATGAGCAGGGAATCAAGGGAGGGTCTTCTCCAAGCCTGCAGCTTTTGCCCTGGCCCCTATGCGGCTTGCCTATGTGCAGCAATGGTCCCCCCCCCCTCACATGACAGCACAGTGGCATGGGAAAGTTAACAATAATGGGGAAACAAACAAAGCAGCTCTGCCGAGGAACCTGCGGCAGCGGATTGCACAGCATCTCCACAAGAGTTTCCTGGAGATCTCTGAGGGAGATTCCCATGAAGTGAGGGAGTCAATCAACAGCCTGTTCCGCCGCTCAGACTAGGCATGCGGGGGATGACAAGCCTGCTCTCTGCAACCCTCCTTCCCCCAACAACTCACTTCAGCAATTCCCAAAATCAGATCCACTTACTAGGGGCCTCCTCTCCTCTTTGCGCTTCACCAAGATCCAACTGCTGTGACTGGTGACGCTCTTTACCTCAGGGAAACACCCTACACCCCCAGGTTCATCTTTATAAAATGGTTGTGTGGTATCTAATGCAAAGTTTGTCATGTTGGGGGTCTTCGGAAGGCTCATGATGCACTGAGCGTGGTTGTTACAGTGACATTACAGAGAGAACAGAGAGGCAGTTTACACGTCATCAGGGCAGGAATGGGACAAATGCAGCCCAGCCTCACAGGAACAATGGACACTGGCTCATGCAGCAACAAAAGAATTTGTTAGACTCCCTTCCTTTGGTTAGTTTGAAACTGTGATGAGGTAATGCTCACCTGACTCTGGAGGTAAAGTAAAGAGGAAAGAAAGGACATGATAAAAGGGAGAGACATTTTGCCATGCTCTCTCTCTTCCTCCTACAGCTGCAGACACCACCACCACCAACGCCACGCGACTGAAGAGCTGATCAAAGGGGAGAGCCTGGCTGAAGAGCAGCCAGCCTGTGGTGAGAAGCGTCTAAGTTTATAAGCAGGGCGGTCTTTATCCATATGCAAAGTACGCAGCTGCATAGGGCACCAGGAAATTTGGGGCACCAAATTTCCTGGTGCCCTGCGCAGCTGCATGCTGTTCCAGCCCCTGCTTGGCCTCTTCCCACCCCGCTCTGCTCCAGTCCTACCTCTTCCCATCCCTGCTCCATCCCTTCCCCAAAGCCCCCGCCCCTGCTCTGCCCCTTCCTGCTCCACCCAGCCCCTTCCCTGCCTCTTCCTGGCCCTGCTCTGCCTTAGCCCCACCCTGCCCCCACTCTCCTGAGGAGTGGAGCAGGGCCAGGCCTGCATTCACTGGTGGCAGGAAGTGCAGCGGCCCGGCCCCAGCTGTGCCGCCGGTGAGTGCTGTGGGGTGGTTCCCCCTGTTCTGCAAGCCAGCCCCCCCCATGGGAGGGCTGCGTAGGGCCCCAGAGTAGCTAGGGTCAGCTCTTTTTGTAAGGACATTGAAAGTGTTAAGATCAGCTTAGAATGCGTTTTGCTATTATTTCATTTGACCAAATCTGACTTGTTATGCTTTGACTTATAATCACTTAAATCTACCTTTATAGTTAATAAATCTGTTTGTTTATTCTACCTGAAGCAGTGCATTTGGTTTGCAGCATGTCAGAAACTCCCCTTGGGAGAACAAGGCTGGTACATATTGTGACGGGGCAAGGCCAGATGGCTATGGAAGAGTAGTCCTTTTGGGATCCGGGAAGTGGGCGGGCAAAGCCCGTCCACTGCTAAAGGATCCCCCCCAGCCAGAAGGGGGATTCACAGGACCTAGATTCCAAATAATTCCGGGGGACAACTAATGAAATAACAGGGACAGGAGTGTGGTCAAAGGGTCAAACGAAAGGAACCAGACGGGGACACTGAGCAGAGAACCCCGGACAACGTCCACTGCTCCTCAAAGGCGTCAAGGGAGTCAGAGGATGCCACCCAGAGGAACTCTGCCCAGATACGTGAACAGACCGAGGTTCGGAAATAGGCCCCACAGTCACAGGAGACTCCATCGGCCAACCTCCTCACTCTGGTTTTATAGATGGCCATTTTAGCTAGGGCTAGGAGGAGGTTGACCAGGAGATCCTGTGACTTTGTGGGGCCACGGATAGGGAGTGCATAGATAAGAAGGTGAGGGGAAAAGTGCAACCAAAAGCGTAATAAAATATTGATGAGGAGCCAGAATAGGAGCTGCAGCCTGGCACACTCCAGGTATGTGTGTGCCAGGGTTTCTCTCATGCCGCAAAAGGGGCAGGTGTCTGGGATTGAGGTGAACCGCGCCAAGTACATGCCCATGCTCACGGCTCCGTGAAGGAGCCGCCAACTGACATCCCTGGCGGGCCTCGGGACTAAGGTGGAATATAGGCTGGCCCACCGGGGCTCCTCACCCTTCAAAGGTGGCAGGAGGTCCTGCCATTTTGTATCGGGGCGGAACACGAGGGTGAAGGTTTGAAGGGTGTGGAGCACGAGCGTGTATAGATGTTTTCTTGGCGCAGTTTGAAAGCAGACCGGCTGCATCTCGTGCATTACAGTGAAAGGGTGAGGGGGTCAGTTGGGTCCACGGGGCAGGGGTCCAATTAAAAGGTCCAGCGGGCCTGGGGTAGGGGGTGGGCGGGGCGTGCCCTCGTGCAGGACCCGGTCGAGATAAACCCGAGCAGCGGGTGGCAAAGCGGCCTTCACCTGCTGAAGTATGTGCCGGGGAGTACAAGGTCTGGAGAGCCCCATGCACTGAGCGAGCATCAGGGGATCCAGCCAGTCTCCCCGGTCATAGTCCAGGAGGTCTCCGACTCTTGTGACTTCTGCCAGGACCAACCTCTGGCGCACCAAGCGGGACTCTGCCACCTGCACACGGAACTGGGAGTTGTGTAGCAGGGGCTCCATGAGGAGATCTGCCCCCTCGGTGGCCGCCACAGACCTGGTCGTTGAAAAGAGTTTCCAGGTCCGGAGGAGGTCCTGGTAGAGGACCGGCAGCCCGGAGAGGTCTCGCGGAAGACCTCTCGGATGGAGATAAAGGAGCTGCTGGTCGTATGAGAGCCCTCGGAAACAGCACAGGAAGGCGTGCGCCAGTATGCTCCATGCCGGACTACCTGCACCATAAAGGAGCCTCTGCAGGGCCTGGAGGTGGAAGACATGGACCTGAGTAAGCGGACATTTCAGGCTCTGCCCTCCCTCCTCCAGGGGTAGATGGAGAACCCCAGCAGGAACCCAGTGCAGTCCTGACCAAAAGAACTTCAGAATCAATGTTCGGAGGTTGGCCAGGAAACCCGAGGCTGGGACCAGGCTGTTGAGCCGGTACCAGAGCATGGACAGGACTAGTTGATTAAGTACCAGCGCTCTCCCTTGAAGGGAGAGGCACCAGGCACAAACTGGGGTCCAAAACCAAATGCTTGCAGAGTGTTCAGGAGATATCCGTGATCCACCCTGTTGAATGCTTTCTCCTGATCCAAGGACAGGAGAGCGAACGACAGACCATCCCTACACCTGAGTTCCAAAAGGTCCCGGACCAGATATAGGTTGTCGAAGATGCTGCAGCCTGGGACGGTGTAGGTCTGGTCTGGGTGGACCACGTCCAAGCCGCAGCGAGATTGCTTTTACCACGACTTTGTAGTCCGTGCTGAGGAGCGAGACGGGACGCCAATTTCGTAAATCGCGGCGGTCCCCCTTCTTCGGCAAAAAGGCGAGCATGGCTCGCATGCACGAAAGAGGGAGGAACCTGCTCTGCAAAGACTTGGCCCAGACGGTGACTAGGTCTGGGCCGAGGACGTCCCAGAACACATGGTAGAACTCCACGGTCAGCCCGTCCATGCCCGGAGATATATTGGTGGGCATGCGAAGGAGGGCTTCCGAGAACTCGGCCAGAGTGAGAGGCAGCTCTAGCCGGTCTCAGTCGCCCGCACTGACCATCGGGAGCTCCTCCCAGAGCACTCTGCAAGCGTTAGGATCGGTCGGATCCGGGGAGAAAAGGCTTGCGTAGAAGGCTCTTGCCCTCCCACACATCTCCACTGGATCCGTGAGGGGGGTGCCATCTTCTGCCAGTAGGCAGATGACATGTTTTTTAGCCCCCCCCCCTTTTTCTCCAGGGCGTAGAAGAAGCGGGAGCTGCGATCCATCTCCCGAAGGAGACGGATGCGGGATCGAACAAAGGCACCCCGGGCCCGATGGTCCTCCCGCTTCTCCCGGCACGCTCCACAGAGGGGTGGATTCTCAGGGCTGGCGGCCAGACACCTCTCCAGCTCTAAGACCTCCCGTTCCAACTGCTCTATCGCCACATCCCTCTGTCGGCTGGCGCCCCTGGTGTAGTCACAGCAGAAGAGCCGGGCGCGCACCTTCCCTAGGTCCCACCACTGCCGTGCCGAGGGAAAGGCACGCCGCTGCCCTCGCCAGGCCAGCCAGAACTCCCAGAAGGACACCACGAAGCACGCATCCTCCAGCAAGCTGTTGTTAAAATGCCAATAGGCCGGCCCTGGCCTCTCCGCGCAGAGGGAGGCTGTCACGGTGGCTAAATGATGGTCAGAAAATGGGGCCGGCCAGATGCTGGAGGAGTGGGCTCGTGAAAGCTGAAAGCGTGATAAATAAATGCGGTCCAACCGGGAGTGGCGCAACCGATGGGCCTCCACCCGGACAAAGGTGAACATGGAAGTGTCATCTGGGTGGTGGTCACATCAGACCTCCACCAGGGAGTGTTGTTCGACTATCTCCTGGAGGACGGTGGCGGCCGGGCTCTGCTCGGTCCCCGAGCGGTCCCGCTCCTCAAGGGTGATGTTAAAGTCCCCTCCCAGGACCAGGCACTCATGAGGATCCAAGGTGCCAAGGAAGGCGGACGCCTGCTGATAGAATTGCAGCCGCTCCGGACTCGCTGCTGGGGCATAGATGTTGACGAGGTTGACTACAAGCCCCTCCATGAAGACCCGGATGTGTAGCAGGCGGCCTGGCACAGCCTCGGCGACCCCCAGCACCTCGGGCCGTAGGTCGGAGGAGAACAGGGTCGCCACTCCAGCCGTACGAACTGTGAGATGGCTAAAGTAGACCCTGTCCCCCCAATCCAGCCGCCAGCTGTCTTCGGCGGTCGGATCCATATGGAATATTCAGGAAAACCACAGAGTACCCCCCCCCCGAAGGAAGGAGAGCACCTGGGACCTGTGGAGACCCATCCTACAGCCTACAGTGTTCAATGTTGCGATGGTAAGAGGTGCCATGAGGAGGGCTGGGGGGGATCTGAGGGCAGCTGCTCCAGGTCAATTAAGACACCTGGGGCCAATTAAGAACTTTCCAGAAGGCAGGGAGAAGGCTAGGTTGATGGGACACCTGAAGCCAATCAGGGGCTGGCTGAAACTAGTTAAAAGTCTCCCAGTTAGTTAGGCAGGTGTGCATGTCTGGAGCTGTGGGAGGAAGTTGTGCTGTGTACTACTCAGCCTCTCCAACACCATATGAGACACAAGGAAGGCGGCCCTGAGGTAAGGGTGAAGTAGATCTTGAGGAAGTGAGGGCTGCTGTGGGAGAAGTAGCCCAGGGAATTGTACATGTCATGTTTCTAAAAGGTCAGCTACCATAGCTGATACTATTAGGGTCCCTGGGCTGGAGCCCGGAGTAGAGGGTGGGCCTGGGCTCCCCCCCGACCTTTGCCCCCTGATTAATCACTGAGACTGAAAGACAACAGATACTGTGCAAGGAAGGGTAACTTCTCCTCACCTCCCTTTCTGGCTTATGATGAAAATGGCTCAGTAGACTGTGACCCTTGTCTCTAGAGAAAGAAGGGTTATGTGGAGGGTTACAGTGAACCTCTGAGGCTAGCGAAATCCGCCAGGAAATGAGGGACCCAGGGAGGCAAGGACAGAGCTTTGTCACAATGTCAATTTCTTTGTTAAACTGAGAATTTATACAAGCTTGAGTGTCCAGTGGGCATAACTGGACACTGCAGGATGGAGGTTCCCAGGATTGTTTCTGGGACCAGACATATTGGCTAGAGTCATTCGCTTGCAAGTAGCTGGGAGCAGCTTGCATGCCGGAGGCTGTGCATGAACCGCTCAGGAGCCAGGGGTTCTCACAGCAGAGCAGGGTAAGGCTGGCTCCCAGAGTCAAGGATTGGAGTGGCCTAGCAGATCACTGGTCCAGACAACACCAGAGGGGAATGTCACACTGGCTAGGCTCCTCTGGGGTAGAAAAGAGCTCCTGGCTGCATATATCTCTGCCTCTGAGTCCGCCCCCCATCCCTGTCCAAGATTTCCTCCTCCTGGCTTGGTGCACTCTCGACTGGCAATGAAACCAACGAAATATCCACAGGGGACTTCGCAGTGGAGGTGGGGTCACCACCGAGTATCACGTCCAGCTCTTCGTAGAGCCGGCAGCTTGTGGGAGCTGCACCGGAGCAGCGGTTTGCCTCCTGCGCCTTGTGGTAGACGTTCCGCAGCTCCTTTGCTTTGACCCTGCGCTGCAGTGTGTCCCGATCATGGCCCCTTTCTGTCATGCATCATGAAATCTGTCCGTAGGTATCATAACTCCTACATCTGGAGCACAGCTAAGACAGGACAGCCTCCTCTCCCCCAGTGCCGATGAGGTCCAACAGCTCAGCATTGCTCCACGCGGGGAATCGCCTGGTGCGTGGAGCAGGCCTGGCCACCTGGAAACATGCGCTGAGACCACTGCACGCATCACTGGGCAAACAAGAAGGGGACTTTCAAATTTGCAAAGGCATGTACGGGGTGGGGCTGATGGTTGGTCACATGAGGGCAGGGCAGTAGAGGTCAAACCGATGACTAGAGAGGCGAGAACAGGCATTTTGGGACACCTCCCGGAGGCCAATCGTAGTGCTGTAATTGCCATGGTGTCTACACTGGCACAGTGGCACTGTAGCTCCAATACAGAAAGCTGTATGCCTCGTCAGGGTAGTTTTTTTTAAGCACTGCATCTGCATAGTTTCTGACCACTAAGTGGCTTGGCAGTGTGTACATCTCAGGAGTTACAGCACAGAAAGCTGCTTTACTGCACGGAAACTTGGCAGTGTAGACAGGGCCTAAGTTTCCCAACATTTGAGATCCAGGGTTTTTGCTCAGGTCCATCTCTAGTTGCAGGGTTTTAGGACTATGGTTCATATTTAGTTGGAGGCCTCTAGCCATTCATACTGGCAAAATCCTGCAGCTGAAGAAATCAAATCCTATCGAGCTTCAAGGCTCTCCCAAAATAAATCCTGGGTAAGGAGCTGAGACCCAGTTTAGAAAGGCACTTAGTGCTGACTCAGAAATAGTTCTTCCTCTCTGTTACATTTCAAAGATAAGCGCAGACACACTAAGCAAGAAGGTACTGCATCATACAGTGCAAAACTGAAAGGGCCTGAGCATAGCTCAAGTTATATCAGTAGATAAAGAATAAATTTAAGAGCCAGATCTAGCAACATACTCTGTGCTTAATGATCACCACATGCTGTCTGTACAACACGCTCATTTATCTGCATCATAACAGGTTTCAGAGTAGCAGTCGTGTTAGTCTGTATTCTCAAAAAGAAAAGGAGTACTTGTGGCACCTTAGAGACTAACAAATTTATTTGAGCATAAGCTTTCGTGAGCTACAGCTCACTTCATCGGATCACAAGTACTCCTTTTCATTTATCTGCATCATGACCATCATCCCAAAGCACCGGGGAAACTGATATACTAATAGGCATTCTATAACACTGCATAACAATCAGAAGAAACAGGGATGTAAAGAATAATACTGTATCTAGCTGAAATTGTGGAGGAGATTTTGTAGGGAGAATATAAATTATTTAAGTTGAAATTTGGCCACAGAGCTAAATTAATCCCCCTATATATTAATTCATACTGTATGCTTATAGGGACCGATCCAATGCCCAACTGAAGTCAATAGCAGTGTTTCCAGTGATTTAAATTGGCTTTGGATTAGGTCCATCGGGAATGTAACCCACGTGGATACATTTCTCTCCAATATTCTGAAACTTCCCAATGCACCTTGTATTATAAATTCCTGTATTATAACAGGAGCAGAGATTGAGCTGCAAAATTCAGATACAGCCCTTGAACCCTCAACGTTTGGAAGGTGTTTTGGATTTCAGGTTTTTTGATTGGGTCATGAGAGAGGTAAGGAAGCTGCAAAATATGGCTCCAGAAGAACATCTCCATTGCCAACTGGAATTCCGAGGGAATGAGGGATGGTATTTGGACCTGGGCTTAATTTAGATGAAGCTCTTGTTTCAGCGCTGTTCTGTTGCAAGAAATGTACCTTGAAGAATCAAACTGAGGGTAACACTTTTGATAAAATTACAGTGAAGTGAAACATAAGATGACTCAGTATAGTTCAGCTGCGATATTTAGATAGTCAGAATGGGGACTCCCATCTGACTAATCTGCCAAGAGCAAGCAGTTGCTCAGAATCCAAATCAGATCCATTCATTGGCTTGGCATGATGTCCCTGCTGAGGTTGGTTTCTCTCTCTCTCACACATACTCAGCTTTGTTTTATCTGATGTATGAGATTTGGTAAGTTGTCTCATATTTTAATTACCTGATTTCCTTATTGGAGAGAAGCATTAGATGAGCACAGATCCAAATTTAGCTCTTTCCATTGCAGAAGGGAAAGAACACGTGTTTCACATGCAGCACACAATGGATACCTACAGTTTGTAATGTGTGTGAGCAACCACTTTCCCCAACCCGCTCTGTAAACATAAGTCTGCAAAGTCTATGCAAAGTCCAAACTTACCCTCCTCCCAGGAATTTGGCTTTAGTAACAAAGGAAAACAATAAGAAGAGAACAAAAGTTAGCTCAGATGTTCTCCCAGGCTCCGTTGCTCCTAGGTCTCCTCCTTTAGGACTACTCAGCCCACACCCTAGATCATCTACTTCTGGAGAGCCACTCCCATCTCCCTTATACATGACTAATGAACCATCTAGCCTCAGTGAGTCAATAGAATACACTTAACCCTTCCTCAGCAAGATCATCACCTGTTAACAGGGTGGAATATCTCAGGTAGACACTGTTGCCCTGTTACAACATAATATATTTGCATCGGGGAATGCCATAAAGGAATAGCATGTGAGAAGCTCTGCATATAGGACAAGTCCTACTCTGTCTCCTCAGTTGAAGAGCGCCTTGCTTGAAGTGAAACCAAGGGAGGTTTTATTGCATAAGGAGTGGGGAAGATCTGGGGCATCCATACAGTGGTCATGCATCTCCAAGCAGCTCCTGGGATGCCATGATGCATTGGGAGTTTGTACTGGAAGTAGGCCAAGGTATCTGCTACAATGCAATCTACCAGCCAGATGTACATGCGTGGGGTGCAACTAACACAAAAATGACTCCAATCCCAAGGCAGCCTGTGGGTGGTGGGGAAGGATCCCCGACAGCAATCCCAAGGACACAGTTTAGCTGCTCAGGCTGTGCACTGGGGATGGCATGTGGGGTAAGATGGTTTCATAAAAACCCATCCCATGTCGTCACCCTTGCATTGTTAACAGAGCAGAGGAGAACAGCTGTGAAATCTGAGAAGGGAGGAGCTGCATTCAGACTTTGCTCCCTTTCCCAACTCCCTACATTCTCTCACCAATTGGCTCCCAGCCTGCTTACTAATAAGGGCCACACACTTCATCTCAATAACAGGCCTGGCACCCACTGTTGTATTTAAACATCAGAGTACAGGATGGGCATCAGCTTTCAGCTCAGCTGGATCACAACTGCAGCATTCTGTGTGGTGTCCCAGAGCCATGCACTGTGGGACTAATTGTTTCTCCACACTTTTCTCCTGACAAGTTACATCAAGTTACAAATATAAATTATTACATTTGTTTAGAGGACAATTTTATGGAACCTCAAATTCACTCTGTACCAGGAGGCCTGGTAGCGAAGGCTTTCCAGAGCAGGACTTGGCTTCCTCAGGAGAAATAAAAGCGTACAAGGAGCTCTGTTAGGAGATTTCGAAGCAATGCAGACTAGTTTGGGGAGAATCTTTAAACATTTTGAAAGCTGCTGTTGCTACATAGAAAAACCTGGAGCAATAATTTACTGATCACCAACTTATGTGAGGTCTGGGTGGCTCAGGGGGTTAGGGCCTTGTAATGGACCATCCCATATTTCTCTCTTAGGTCACTGGTTCCAATCCACCTCAGGATGGTATTGACCATTTGATATCCATTCAGGGGCTAACCGAAATGAATTGGCATCTCTCTCACTGTTTCTTAATGAACAGCCACCCAGATAACAAAACATCAGGAGTGAAGGAGCAGGAAAACTGAAATATCTGCTCAACCACAAAGGAACTGACTCCAGAGAAGGGTTAGCTGCATTAGTGGGGTAGCATGGGGGAAGTCTGCACTGTCACCTTTTTTGCTAATGGAAATATAGAAGATCTTTTACGGCTGTCAACCCAGCTTCTCTCCAAAAGGCTATACATATACTTAACTACTTAAAAGAGACAAAAACAATGGAATAGAAGTGAGGTGCCAGCCTCAGCTAGACATCCAGGGGAGAGCCAGGCTTAGCAGTCTCACAGCTGGTTATCAGGATCCCGCTGGCTTTCTCTCTAATGTAAATTTCTGACTCATCTACAAAGCACACATATGGATTACTGTACAGAACAGCACCCTCTGGTGGGACAAAGCAAGTTAGCACCACCTCTCTCTCGACTTTCTTTTTTTGATTAGGGAAAACACACTTGACTAAACCAAGCCCTAATTAAAAAGCGACTGGGAATGTGAGGTACCATAGAAAAACCTAGGCAGCACGGGTCACAAAAAGCAGGGGAAAGAGAGGAGTCAGACACACCTGATTACAGATATAAATGAGAAAAGAAATGCAATGCTGCCACCAAAGCTCACTCCCAGCACCAACAGTGAGACAATGTGGATGAGGCAATATCTATTATTGGCCCAACTTCTGTTGGTGAGAGAGACATGCTTTTGTGCTTACACAGAGCTTGTCTTCATGCACGCGCATACAAACTCTCCCTGTCCCTCGCAGCTGCAAAGACCATACAATCTTAGCACATAATGGAGGCTACTAAGAGGATCAATTCATTAAGATATTTGAGGTGCTAAAATGCCAGGGTGATGGGAACCATCAAATATCTGGAGAGAAAGGTGCCTAAACACCAGGTGCAGCTCAAGACTGTCTTGGCTACAACACTTTCCAATTTAAGTAGCCAGGACACAGAATTATCCCCAGGGTACAGCTAGGAGAACCAAGGCAGAGAGATTGTGCCCTATACTTAGAAAACACATTATTTAAATTCTTTGTTCCCTGTGAGATCATGGCGAATGTATTAGCATTGTGCGGTGCTGTTATAGGATATTAGGTATGGCCAGGCTAGCTCATACTGAACAGGTTTGTTGCTATCATAGATTTCATATGGTTTCCCTGACCAGAGTGGACTACTGAGAACCATGCTGCAGGGCTTGGGTATACAATAAAATCAATTAGACAAGTGAGTTGTTATAACCTTTCTGGATGAGACTTGAGCAACAATTATGAGATACCCAGAGAGGTAAGCCAGGTTATAATGTAATTAGGTCAGACCCAGACATGTTACATAACATGGCCAAAGGTACCTTGCTGGGTTGCCGCAATGGCCCCATGACAGAGTATATTTTGCAGACCATAGACAGGTCCATAAATTACCTGGGGAGGGTAAACGAATACTCTAGTCCAGAGCACAATTGTAATAATTGTATGCTTTTTAACTACAAAAAACAACTATTATCCATAATAGCTCTAGGTGTGCCCATGTTAATCTGTCTAGAAGCGCTCTTAGGGAGGAACTCCTCCCTTATGCACATTAGTTTGTTTAAACAGATGCATCAACTTTGGTATTAAGCTAGTGTGCGAGCCCAAAAAGCCCTGCACTGTATAGGTTTGTATAATGGAACTACCATGGAAACAGAGGGCAAAGTTCTCCTTCTTTACCCACAGCACACATTGGAGCAGAGTTTTTCCTTGGGTCTGGGCAAACAAAGAAAAAAGTTTAACCCTTGTCCCCACAACCTGTGCAGAAGAAAATCTCTCTATTGCAGCTATGTAATTACACAACAGATATTCTCCTGCAAACGTAGGTTAAACATAAAGTTTCAGCACCTGCATATAGTATTTTTCCTTTGTATATGATGTTTTATGAACAATTTGATGAAACCAGAGTGACCTCCTCTCCCCCCACCCCCTTTGTTAAGGTTGCAGGCCCATATCAGTAATGTGAGTGTATATAAAACCTTTAAAAAATGTTAGAGTAACAAATTCAGACACTAGAAACTCAGATAATGAAGTGTTAATGGTATATTTCTCAAGAAAGGTGTACAAATTATCTTAATTTTCCCCCTAGAAATGTCAGCCTACCTTTTTCTCTATTTTATCAGCAGAATACTGAAAGAACAGCAGTTTAATAATCTGCTCCATGAAGACATGACTCCAGTTCTACAACATAAGGCTTTGGCATCACACAACCTTTTACTGTCAGAACTCCAACAGCATGAATTAAGATATAGCATAGGAGCCATGTGCAGATACAAAATTTGTATCCACGTCCATCCACAATCTGCAAACATGGTCTGTGGATATAAAACAGGTATCTGCAGATTTGCAGGGCTCTATATATCAGGTATGCTTATGGAGGCATACTAGCTCTGTTTCTAATGGTATTTGGACAACTGGATGCCATACAGAACCACGGGGTCCAATTTTGAGAGATGTTGAATATCCCTGTTCCGAGAGCGCTCTATAGAAATATCTGCTTACACCTGAAAAGTTAATAGATAAAGTGACAGCAGATGACTCTTAAGACTATGCAGGATTGGTCCTGGGCTTTGTAGACCCAGTACCATTTTTTGTCGTGCTTTGCCAAGTGTTTCTTATGTGCCACAATTAACACAGTGTGTGTGTCATGAGATCAGGCCCACAGTGAAGGTCAGTGAAGAATTTTTCAGAGGTGAGGTCTGAGGCTTTGTTTGAAAGGTGCAACTTTAACTCTGCAATGCCTGACTGACTGATCTTTGGTTTTTTACTTAAATGGACGTTCTTAGAAGACACTCAGACCCCAATCTGAGCCTGTGACCTTAAGGAAGGTTTTTTTGTGAGGCAGTTTCCTCAGTTAAATTGTACCACTCCTATCCTTAGGAGAGGAGCCAGTTTCCTGTGGACCTTATGGGGTGTACAGGAGTAGGGCTCCACATGGGTAAATACATCAGACTCCTGGTGAGTCTTGTGAGGCTTGTCAGGGACCCCACAATCCCTACAAGATTTAGGAAGCTTATTGGTGCCCCCAATCTCTGTCCCCTGCCTCATGCTTGTGGGTCCTCTGCAAATCCTAGGAACTTGGGTGATTATTTAGGGGAATGCAGTTATAGGGGACACTGGTTGGGGGAAGGGGTTGCAAAGAGCAGAGAAGGCTGGCAGGGAGCTTAAGCAGTGCAAAGCTACAGGAGATGACTGGGGGGAAACCAGTCCTTCCCTGCCTTCTGCTGCAGCTGAACCTCTTGCAATTCACACCAGTGGAATTCCCCTCTGACAGGTGGCTTGCTGGTGCAGCAATGAGAGAAATGTTAGGGTTCCACCCCCCACCGTGTCCTCCTGTGCCCGAGCAGCTCGTGTGTGACCCCCAAACAATCACATCCTGTTTGGAGGGTATGGGCAGAGAAGCTCTGTGAAGGGAAATAGCAGAAAGAGGCTGGGGGAGGGAGGGAGGGTGAGAACACAGGGGTGGGCATCGAGCTGGAAACATACAGGCTGCCTGGATCAGAGATGCCCTGGTGAATGCTGATGCTTCCTTGCCTTCTCCACCTGGCACATCTTCCTTGGTTCAGCAAAGTCCTGCTGTTGCAAGCCAGGGGCCCTGAAGTATGAGGAGGAGGGCAATGAGTGACCAATAGGCTTGGTGGAGATGACGGGAGTGGAGGAAAAGGAAATCCACCCTTCCCATCTACAGAAGAGCAGAGTCACCAGAGCAGGCCCAGAGACAACCCCCAGACCCAAGCTTTGTGATGGAGAAATTATTTTCTTGCCTTTGATGAGCCCTGTCCCCAGCAGTCAGCTTGTGGAGACAGGGCTCAGAGAATAAAGAAAAGGGCTGGAGACTTGAAAATTGAGGTCTCCAGTCAATCAAAAATAGGTGCTGTACTCTAGAACCCAAGTAGAGGAGTTTGGGAAATCAAGTTGTCTCTCTTCCCTGCACTTTCTGCTCTTTGCTACAAATAGATTAATAAAGTTGGAAAACTATTTATCTTAGGTTTCAAAGTAGGAGCTGTGTTAGTCTGTATTCGCAAAAAGAAAAAGAGTGCGTGTGGCACCTTAGAGACTAACAAATTTATTTGAGCATAAGCTTTCGTGAGCTACAGATCACTTCATGAATGCATCCTTTGAAGTGAGCTGTAGCTCACGAAAGCTTATGCTCATATAAATTTGTTAGCCTCTAAGGTGCCACAAGTACTCCTTTTATATAACTTAGGTGAACAAATCTCCATTTGGGAGGGAAAATCAAGGGTAGCATGTTCAATTCTCTTTAAGTTTACTGAAAAAATTCTCCTTCAGCTCCAGATCTGAAATGCCACCTTTGAGGAGGATACATCATCAGTGGATTTTAGAGGAAGTCCTAAATTCAGGCTTCCAAAGGAAACTCAGCTGCAACTTTACCTATGGAGCGAGTCCTATCATTCCCAAATTACTGGAGTTAGCCTCTCAATTTGCTCACAGAAACTTCTTTATAGTGATTAAAATCTAGATTCTATGGAACTACCATTTTCCTTTTGCACCATGACTGAGTTGCACAGATCCAATATTTCTTACACACTGGAGTCTGTAGCATGCTTGAGTTATGCTTCTTGCTTGGGTTTCTTTGGTCTAATATGGGTAGGTAAGAAAGGAGTCTGTGAATGCTGAAAACATTTTCCAGAGCTCTCCTTGTAAGACTTCAAATTTAATTCTCAGGGCTGGGCAGAAGTCCAGGGTATTGAATCCACAGAGGTTGAGTAAGTTACAGAGAGAAATTAAACAGCACTTCTGTAGCTTCCACTGGCTCTGTGAGTGCCTTCACACTGAGTGTGCCTTGTTCCTGAAGCTGTTTAGAAGGGTCAGATGCAATTTCCACTATAAATCTAATTATGCAGAGAATGAATAACTCAAATATTTTCAATGGTGTCTATTACAAACTTAGCATACAAGCAACACGACAGATTGATTTTTTTTGTCCTGAGAAGTGGGTGAAATTGTGTTAAACACACTACGCCCTTTCAAAGAATTTTTTTTAAACCTTCAAAAATAAGACTTAATTATAAAGCTGACAGTTTTCTACTGTTCTATTCCTCACTAAGAAAACAAGAGAGCTAAGTTCTCTGTGTACCGAGCAGCTTTGCCTTTAAGCTCATTGTGATGTCAGCCTACAACAACAGTTCATTGCTTATTTCCACAAATTTCATGTGCAAATGGTGAACGTCTTAATTATTTCAGTTTACTTGCATGACAGCAGTTGGGACACCCTAGGCTTCTCATCCTAATTAATCAGCTGTCCTGATTAAGGAAAGAGACATTGAAGACAATTAAAATGAATAAAACAGTGCACTGAGAATAAAGTCTAAAATTAAATCTGGTCTAGCAGATCAGGCACTGGCCTGGGAGTCAGCAGATCTAGCTTCTATTCCTGGCACTACCACATGTGGACATGCTGTGTGACTGGGCAGCCTCCATTCCCCCTCCCACCCTTTGTCTGTCTTGTCTTTTTCGACTAAGGTCTTCAGGGTAGACCAGTCTCTCACTATGTGTTTGTATAGCACCTAGAACAATAAGGCCCCAATTCCTACTGGGTCCCTTAGGAGCTATTGCAGTTCTAATAGGAATTTTATTTGGCAACTTCTGTATTGGAAGACTGGAATGGAGACCCCCCACCCTGATTTAACACCTGGTTTGGCAGTGGCTGCTTCTATCCCCATGAGCTCTCCACTCTTCACTAAATTTCCATCTCGTTTCACTTTGGAGTGAGACAGGTAGTTGGTGTATGAGGAGGCGCTAGCTGAGGAGAGGTAAAGCAAAAGTCAGAAAAGGGGGTGGGGGTCTGCACAAACAGCCTGGAAATGGTGAGGATCACTGGGGCTCAAGGATGGAGTCCTGAGCAGGAAGCATGAGCTGAGGAGAGTCAAGTGGAGAATGCGTCTTGGGGAGTCAGGCTGGAGAGATAGGTAGCTTATGAGGAGTGGTTGGAAGGAGAATGCTATGGGACCATAGGGAAGGGCCAGGTGAAGCCAAAAGTGTGTGCTGTGGGATCTAGACCAATGGGATGGGCGTACAGACAGACAGATTAGAAGGCAATGGAGGGTGGAAGTGGACAGGCCAGTAGGAAGCAGAGTGAAGTGGAGACTGAGGTGGACAGCATTGCGGTGTTATAATGGCAACCAGGTGTTATAATGCAGTGGAAATGGGGTGGGGCAGAGGAGACAAGATGGGCTCAGAGTGAACCAGGCAGGCAACCTCCAACAGCAGAGTCTGCTCCAAAGAGGGCTGCAGGCCAGTAGGAGCAGCCCAGACCACACAAATAGATGGCAGGCCCCACATTTTTAGCTGATCCATGTAATCTTAGGATTTATGTATTTTAGCACAGGATTTAGGCCACCCGTAGTCAATTTTTCCTCATAGGATCTAGGTGGGGAAGTGCTAACAAGACAGACTGTGCACTCTACCTCCTACCCCAATCTTAGTAATTTCTCACACAATAACGTCAGCGTGAGCTACCATCAGAGGGCATTTGGAAGGGAATTAAACCGAGTTACGCTCTTCCCCCCACCTCTCCCTTATATTATTAAAAGGATTAAGCTCTAATTGTCACAGTTTTATAGTAAATATTTCTGCTGGGATGCCAAAGCAACCATCCTGCACAGTGCAGCCGGCTGCACCATTACCATACAGCACTGCTTTAAAGTGAGTTTGCTAGTCACTGCTGAGGAACTACGTTTCAGTTCCAGGAAAGTGGCATCTAAGGTCACAGGAGAGTCACTGCAATACAGCAAAAAACCCTCTGAGGTTCAAATTCCGGCACGTGTAGGGAGCGTGACACACATTTGCAAGAATAGGGACAGTATGTCTTTATATGCTAACTAAATGCAGTTTCCTACAGCTGTAGGTGGGGGCCATTATCTAGTCAGAGGGAGCACAAACATGCAGACGATGGCCCATGATCTTTAGAATCCATTCGAAAATACCCACTACAGGGTTCACTTAATGGAAGATACACTTATCAAGAGGCAGAATAGGGTAAAGATCTTCAGGCCACACATTTTCTAGAGGGATCTTACATCCCATGCCTGCCAGAATTTGTGTCTCTGGCTGCAATGAACAGATGGAGTCACCAGAATGTGTAGTAGAGACTAGTTGTCTAGCTAGCCATTTGGAATCTGAAACACATAGGTTGCCCTATATTTGCATTATACCTCTCCTCCCACCCAAGACAGATGTGCTATTGCACACTTTATGATCACTAACACAGAGATTAGATGGATCTAACAGCGCGTTAAGGAAAGCAGCATTTTTTGACGGAATTCACTCTTAATGAAACAGCCAAGAGTCACACAACCCCCTGGCTAACTTTTAGAAGTAGTGATAGGAATTGGCAGGCAGCTTCTAAAGAGAAGCCACGGCATTATAAATTTCACTGCCATACTTGGGATTTCTCATTTGACTGAGGTCCTCACTTCCCCTTATGGAGAATAGGAAAATGGTTGTCTCGCACTGCCCTTCTCACATCGGGAGCATTTGAAATATCATCCCGTACTCAGGTGGGTCAAACCAAAACGGTGGAGAAAAACTCTGGAGTGTGCTTGGGAATAGTGGGGGGATGGGAAGGCAATGAAGATCTAGATCCTATATTTGTTTCTTGAACTCAAATCTACTTGAAATTTAAATTAAAAGTCCTATTTTCTTCCTGGCCTAAAAGAGGTGACTATAAAATATCTCAGTTGTTTCCGATTAACAATTTTTTTTTTAAGTGCTGTAACTAGTTATAAAAGTTTGTTGAACAGGTTACATTTGATGTTAAGCCGTCACCATTACGGGTGCTGTTTTGGGAAACCTCTGAGCACATATTCTGTAGTCTCTTGATTTAAAAAAATAAAATATAAATATTGCAAGTTAAAATGTGCCCACATTTCCTTTTCATGTTAACTTCCCTTTTAAAGGATACAAAACATTCTCAATGTAACCAGACACTGCAGAAAAATTTTAAGTTGCCTATTTCTGGTACCACAATCCCTGAGTATCTTTGAAACATAGTCCTTAGCTTACAATTCGTTTATTCTGGTTGAAGATTCATTTCCTTTATCAGATATTCTTTTAATAGAGTTTAACCTTGGCATGAATTTCCACTGAAGTGATTAATCCATTTAACAGGCACACAATGCTCAGAGAAGCATTATGTTCACTTCTATTTGGCCACTGAGTTTATTCCAACATTGTATAGGCTTTCAAGACATGGTAAAAGGTGATGTTCACTTAAAGGTGGAGAGCAAACAAAAGAGTTTGAGCACACATTTCTAGACTGAAAGCCCCCTTTGAATTTCTCGTTTCTGGGCCTGGTATTTCTTTGATGGCCAAACGGGACATTACACTTGAACAGATCCAAGCGACCAGTGGAATAGCAGCGTTTCTGAGCCCTGATGGACTGTGTTATTTCAGATAGGTTCCACAGGGTGAATGCCACACAAATAATGATGTACAGATGAGTCACAAAATGAGAGAGACTCCAGGTCAGAATGAAATTGGTTAGAGAAAGAAGGAAGTCTCAATTCAAGCTCAAAGAAAAAACATTTAGCTACAAGATGCAAAGTCTAAGCCACCAACAGAGATTGGCTTTAAGAAGAGCTGGCAGTTAAAAAACAGCAAATCCATGTGGGGCATTAGAGATGATCAAAGTAGGCCTCTAACTAAATAGGATCTGGGTAGAATGTTATTGGGACTGCTTCACAACAACAGAAGCTAAGACAGTTTGGCTGCAAGCCCAGAGGCACGCCCCTACACTGTAGCATGGGCTGAATGGGCATGTCTGACTACTCAGTATTGACTATTCAGCGGATGCTACGCAGGTCTAACTGAGGCCTCCTTGAAATAATTGCTCCATTCAAAGACTCTCACCCCTACAGCCTCCCCACAAAAAAACTTCACATCTGGTTGCCATGAAACTCTGCTGGAAAGCTTTGAAGCATCAGGCATTCTCCCAGCCATTGGCTTGGCCTCTAGTTTGTAAAGCCCACAAGCCTTTTTTCTAATTTGTCTTTCTCCTGTAATTTTGTTTTGAAATACTAGCTTCCCCCCAAGAAAGCCATCCAGCTCTTTGCATCCAGCAACACCATGGAAACTCTTCCCTGACTCCTCCAACTATCACAAAGTGTCATTTTCAGCTTTGTTTGTTATTTAAACTGGTGTCATTCAAGATGAAAATTATTTCTATGTCAGGGTTTATACTGGAAAAAGCTAATCTTACTACAGTTTGAGATCTAGAACTACAAAATAACCAGCCATGTCTTCCCTAACTGCTGTACAAAGACATGATTTTCAATTAATCTAATGAGAAACAGATCAGAACTTCACCAGCACATTTCTAAGCCTGCAGATTCTTGATCTTATTAACATGGAGGAGGAGAGTCAATGACTCAGAGTCAAAGAACTCATTCATTTTCCTTGGCATGTGGGATACTAAACACTTGTGGCTATTTAACATCTTTGATAGCTAGTATAACCATAGACTCAGAGAACTGGAAGGGACCTCAAGAGGTCATCTAGTCCAGTCCCCTACACTTAAGGCAGGATTAAGTATTATCTAGACCATCCCTGACAGGTGTTTGTCCAACCTGCTCTTAAAAATCCCCAATGATGGAGATTTCACAACCTCCCTAAGCAATTTATTCCAGCATTTAACCACTCTGACAGCTAGAAAGTTTTTCCTAATGTCCAACCTAAACCGCCCTTGCTGCAATTTAAGCCCATTGCTTCTTGTCCTATCCTCAGAAGTTAAGAACAACACATTTTCTCCCTCCCCCTTGTAACAACCTTTTATGTACTTGAAAATGTATGTCCCCTCTCAGTCTTCTCTTCTCCAGACTAAACAAACCCATTTTTTTCAATCTTCCCTCATAGGTCATGTTTACTAAACCTTTAATCATTTTTGTTGCTCTTCTCTGGACTTTCTCCAGTTTGTCCACATCTTTCCTGAAACATGGTGCCCAGAACTGGACACAATACTCCTGTTGAGGCCTAATCAGCACAGAGTAGAGCAGAAGAATTACTTCTCGGGTCTTACAATACTCCTGCTAATACATCCCAGAATGATGTTTGCTTTTTTTGCAACAGTGTTACACTGTTGACTCATATTTAGCTTGTGATCTCTATGACCCCTAGATTCCTTTCCACAGTACTCCTTCCTAGGCAGTCATTTCCCATTTTGTGTGTTTGAAACTGATTGTTCCTTCCTAAGTGGAATACTTTGCATTTGTCCTTATTGAGTTTCATCCTATTTACTTCAGACCATGTCTCCAGTTTGTCCAGATCATTTTGAATTTTAATCCTATCCTCCAAAGCACTTGATGGTACATACGCAGAGCCCGTATACTTCCCTCCAGGGCTGAAGGCTCTCAGGGCACCATACATTCAGAGCATGCAAACCATGGGATCAGCAGGGGTGCAGAATGGACAGGTGGCAGGGCATGATATGAAGAATCCCAGAGATCCTAGCCAGTAGAATGGAAAACTCTCCTTCCAGGCTGTTTGCATCACTTCATCTGCCATTATGACAGGCCCAATATCCAGGGTTCTATTGCGTGCCAGCACCTAACCATACTCTAGGGCTACTGAAGGAAGTTGTAGAAAACACACTGGAGTTAATGCTGACCTTGGCATCTTTAACTTCTGCAGGCATTTCCTGTGGGATTGGTTGCAGTTGTGGGTTTGGGAAGCAGGCTACCTGTGGTAGCTCCTCGCATCCACCCTGGCCTCTGCCAACTTTTGCTGCACAGCTTTTATTTTGCAGAAGGGGATAGGGGAAGATGGCTAAACAGGGATTGAAGCATCCCACCATCATCTCCCTCTATGTGGCCCTATAGCTCTCTCCCCACTCTGTGCCACAGACAATGGGAGATGGGGATAGTGGATAGATGATGGAGCACACAAGCAGTGGGATTTTCCCTAGAAGCCGAGAGGGCACTGTTTGTTTCCTTGGATGTGGAGCCATCCGATATTGCCACCTCCTGGAGCAAACGCCACGCTTCTTGGTATTATTTACAGGAACATTTCCACACAACATTTGACATTTTTATTAACCCTTGCAGTACTGAGCCATGCTTGTCCTGAATGAAAGGCACTATGAACTCTTCCTCTAATCTTTAGATCCGTGTCTCCTACCCTAATGCACTTCAAGCTTCCCCCATCTTCTTACTTGCTCCCCACAACACTGCATCACTGTGATAGCACATGAGAACCAAAAAGTGAGAGCAGTTATGGAGAAGAGTCAACCTGACATGCCAAAAAAGTCCCAATTGATACAATTTCTTTCAAAGAATCTTAGATATCTTTGCTAAAATTAGTTTATCTGTGTAGTATGACAATGTACCTTCAACAAAAAGAGTATGGCTGCAGTATATTTAGCTGGCCTCACTTCCCCGTACCCACAACAATAAAGCTGCTGTAACAACGTCACTTTGGGCCACATTCTCCGTTGGTGTCAACTGGCACAGCTCGTTTGTCTTCAGTGGAAGTACACTGATTTACACCAGCTGGGGATCTGACCCAACACACCGAAAATGTGGTAGATGCAAAATATATTGATGAGTATGATGTTTCAGTGCTATTCTTCTGTTGTGAAGTTGTAGAGGAACACTCACAGTTGTTAGATGGCAATGCTATCACAGCCATATCAATAATGCCCCTTCAGGGCATGCAGTCTGACTTCTCCTTTGTGCACAAAAGCCATTTCACGTTTATTGCCTGCTTGGGTGGTTTTAAGTCACTTGAACCGTGACTTCTTGCTTGATGGCACCACCTGGGGTTTGCAATAGCCATGCCCTGAGTGTGCTGTACTGACTAGCATCTTTATAGCTGAGCTACACTATTTCGTTACCAGACCTTTTTTATGAACAGCCTCTGACTCAGTAATACTCCTTGGTCAGCCTCTGTTTTTCATTGACCTGTAAATTAGCAGGGAAAATAAAATATGATAAGTTGAGGTTAAAATACCATGACACAGTGCACAGATTTACTAAGGAATAAACAAAGGCTAGAGCTTGCCTTTTATAGACGCACACCTCTCTGTGCCAGAGTCATATAATCTGCTCCTGCCAAAGCTTCATGACATACTCAGCATTTATGAGCCTGTGGCATCACCACCTCAATTAAATTTCAGAACAAAAAACCAACAAAAAACCGCCACATCATTTTAAGTACCATACTAGGAGAGATTTTCCATGACAAGAGAGCTACCATACAGGGACCCACCGTGAAAGAACACAGTGATATTAAATGCAGAGGCTCTGCCACCCACCCAAGACAGGCGAATATTTATTATTTTCAGACACGTTTGAACTAGAACACCAGACATGAATGTGCCCAGAAGTTTTTTTGGGGGGAAATACTGATCTATGGGGATGGCGCAACTCTCTATAATACAGCAACTACAATCTCAGATCCAAAAACTGCCTGAGCTTTGTGAATGTTTGGATCTGGATCAGGCCTGTGAAACAATCAACCATTTCTGGTTATTTACACAGCCCCACAAGTGAGTGTACTCAACATGCTGTATCATATACATGGCTGGGTACCTGCTCCATACTGCTAAAGGCTCAATCCTGCCAACATTCACTACCAGACATCATGCTGACTACAAGTAGTGAATCTCAGTGGGATTGCAGTAGCAAGCGCAACATTCAGTGGTGAGTGTTGGCTGCTGGCATGAGACTTTAGTCACACAAGCTGGACACAGAAGACTCTACTCCAGATAGAGAGAGAAACCCACCGTTAGTGTAATAAATCATAATTCCCCGGAACACTCATATCTAAAGATCCAAGATAACTGGCTTTTCAATTGCCTTTGGGTTGAGAAGCACTTTTCCCCTCTGCATTAGTTGTAATAGCCTCTTAACAGCTTGGAATGAACTTTCCCCATCTATAGGTTTTACCCAATAGAGCCAATTGGCAACCCTTCCTTTTCCTGCCTCCTATTGCCACTGTGTTTTAGATGTAGATGAAGTTGAAGCTGTGGTTTTAGTTTAACCGTTTCCACTTTATCACGTACAATATAAATGTTGCCAATCCCTTGAGCTGCCTGAATTTTTGAGCGAAGGGACAGGATTCTCAGGAGATGCAAGTAACTTTACTTTCAAATATTTTTCCAGCTGTCCACGCAGTCTTTGGGGTCGCCACATCCTACTGCCCAAGAGAATTGAGGTTTGGCCAGTCAGGAAGGCAAGTGGCAACAGGGTCTGGCTGCCAGTGAGTTGGCACATTTCTTTGAGTACTTCTCAGTGCACCTTAGAATTAGTGATTAAACAGAAGCCATTAGTCTGGGGTTACTGTAAAGTTGCATCAGGTTTGACTCAGCAGCTCACCAGGCAACAGCCCTATACCCTATGCCAGCATGTCTCAACCTTTCCAGACTACTGTACCCCTTTTTAGGAGTCTGATTTGTATTGCGTATCCCCAGCTTCACCTCACTTATAAACTACGTACCTACAAAACCATACACCACAGGGTCACAGCACACTATTACTGAAAAATTGCTTACTTTCTCATTTTACCGTATAATTATAAAATAAATCAACTGGAATATATTGTACTTACATTTCAGTGTATAGTATATAGAGCAGTATAAACAAGTCATTGTCTGTATGACATTTTAGTTTGTACTGCCTTTGCTAGGGATTTTTATGTAGCCTCTTGTAAAGCTAGGCAAATATCGAGATGAGCTGACGTACCCTTTGGAAGACTCTGCGTACCCGCAGGGGTATGCATACCACTGGTTGAGAACTGCCTTATGCCTTATCATTTCAAAACACACTACCTACCCTGCAGTGAGGGTGCCTGCAAAATTACATAGAAAATGATCACTGGATAACTTCTACTGCAAAGCTAGTGGAGAGACCACACAAAGGGTGCAGAAGTACTAAAAATAATTCCTCTCTCGGTATTTCTTATTTAACTTATCAATAAAGGTTAAGTGAATTGTAAAACACCAACATATCCTAGAACACTGAAGACTCTAGTAATCAAAAACACAATTTTAAGATATGCAGGCCACATTTTTTAACCTAAAAATCTTAGAGACTCTCCTGTTAAAGGTGAACTGAGAAATGTTAAATATATTTACTCCCCCAAATCAGTAACCCAATACTGGCCCAAACCTATCATTACTGATGGATGGACTTTCTGTAATTGACTTCAATGAATGTCCGTTCCAGCCTGCGAGTAACGACCAGTCAAAGCCAGCACGTGTTGTCTGAACTCTAACCATATCCCAGGGCAGTGCACAGTCAGACTGGACACAAGCTCCACATTCAGCACCTCAGGCTGTGCCCAGGCATGTGCAGACTTCAACCAAACACAATTCCATTTTAGCAGGTTATTTGAAAGTTAATTTTTCTGTTATTTACTCCCAAGCTGACATCCCAAATGCCTATTGAACACTGATCTTGTGGTAGCCCCTAGATCGGGGTGGGCAAACTACGGCCCACGGGCCGCATCTGGCCCACCAGACGTTTTAATCCAGCCCTCGAGCTCCAGCTGGGGAGTGGGGTCTGGGGCTTGCCCCACTCAGGTGCTCCAGCCAGGGAGCAGGGTCATGGGCTGCTTCATGCATCTACCAGAAACAGTGGCAGGGCCCTGCTCCGGCTCCTACGCAGAGGGGCAGCCAGGGGGCTCCACTTGCATGCTGCCCTCAACCCAAGCGCCACCCCCACAGCTCCTATTGGCTTGGAACTGCGGCCAATGGGAGCTGCAGGGGTGGTGCTTGCAGACAGGGGAGTGCGCAAGGCCGCAGCTCAGTGTAGGAGCTGGAGGAGACATGGCCGCTGCTTCTGGGAGCCGCTTGAGGTAAGTGCCACCCAGAGCCTACACCGTTGAGCCTCTCCCAGTGCCCCAACTCCCTGCCCCAGCTGATCCCCCTCTCGCCCTCTGAATCCCTCGGTCCCAGCCGGGAGCACCCTCCTACACCCCAAACTCCTCATCCCAGCCCCACCCCAGAGCCTACACCCCCAGCCAGAGCCCTCATCCCTCCACTCCTCCACCACAGCTCGGAGCCCCCTCCCACACTTTGAACTCCTCATTTCTGGCCCCACCTCAGAGCCCACACCTCCAACCAGAGTCCTCACCCTCTCCCGCATCCCCACCTCAATTTCATGACCATTCATGGCCCACCATACAATTTCTATTCCCAGATGTGGCCCTCAGGCCAAAAAGTTTGCCCACCCCTGCCCTAGATTCTCCAATCAGAAATTCGGCCTGTGATGAAGTGGGACTGTTCTTAATGTTTCCTCTGAATACTGTAGGGGTGCCTCAGTTTTCCCTAGGCATTTCTTAAGTCTCTAGGTGGTGGGATAAGGGGGTGTAATTGTTGCAGAGCAAAGGGCCAGTGTACATAAATGGCGAGACACTGTCTCCTGGCAACTGATGGCCTGGGTCCTTCCCCCCTGCAAGGTGATAGCTAAAGGGTTGGAGAACAAAGGAATCAGGTGACCTCCTGGCCCGGGAAAGGGACAAAGCCCAGAGGAGGAGGGGCTGAAGGGGAAGTCAGTTGGGGCTGGCTGGGGACAAGGAGTGAAGTGCAGATGTGGTTGTCTGGCTCACTGCCCCCCAAAATGGACCCGGCTGAGGGGTCCTGTTCTCTGTACCTACAAGCTCTGTTTTAGACCGTGTTCCTGTCATCTAATAAACCTCTGTTTTACTGGCTGGCTAAGAGTCGCGTCTGACTGCGGAGTTGGGGTGCAGGACCCTCTGGCTTCTCCAGGACCCCGCCTGGGTGGACTCGCTGTGGGAAGCGCACGGTGGGGCAGGGGATGCTGAATGCTCCAAGGTCAGATCCAGGAAGGTGGAAGCCATGTGAGCTTCTTGCCCTGGAAACAGTCTGCTCACAGAGAGAAGACTTCACCAGAGTCCTGCCTGGCTTCGTAGGGAGCAGTTCCTGAGCATCGCCCAGGGACTCCGTGACACAGCCCCATTGTGCTAGGCACTGTAAGAACTTACAATCTAGGTATAGGACACAACACAGCCAGACAGGGGGAACACAAGGCAACAGTGACAGTTAGAATGTGTAATAAGCACTAGTCATAGCACACTGGGTGCCTGGCAAAGAACCTCCCTCCTAAGCAGTTCCAGAGCCATCAGCTCTTGCAGGGGAGAAGAGAATCAGACTTTAAGTAAGCAAGGGAGGGACTGCTCTTCAGATGCGGTGCTACCCAGTGCATTTGTAGAGCCACATTCTGCATGTGTGTAGAATGCATCTCCATCTGAGGCAAACAGAAATTACCTGTGCACATCCAAGGGCCAGAATTTGGCCGGTAGCACTGAAGTCTTCATGTGAAACTTGTTATTGAACTAGGACCTTGAGCAGTTTTTATTTCCCCACTCAAAATTCCCCTTTAGGTTTCCAAACCAGGTGCTTACGAGACCCAAGGATCAATACAGTGGGCCAGATCTTCAACTGATGTAAACTGGCATAACTCCATTCAAGTCAATTTGCCTTCAATGGAGCTGCATCCATGTATACCAGCTGAGGAGCTGCCCAAGTCCCTTTAACACAAAGGCCATTGGTCCGATTTGGAAAGTTATATTCCCCACAAATTAGTGGCATTGGTATGAAAAACCCAACCAAGTGTCCACACAGGTTATGCCCCAGAACTTACCATCCCCAGCACGCGCACACAGAAGTACGTAACCCATTCTCCTCCGTATTTTTTCTTCAGCGTAATGAATAGATTTTCCAGAGCTGGAGAGGAGGAGTGGTTTGGCCTGGAAGCTGGTCCTGTGTTATCCAAATCCCCGAAGCTGGGGAGTACTGCACGTGTTGTATTCAAAGAGGAAGCATGAATACAAACAAACAATTGTCCGCTATATTTACACCAAGTGGATCAGGTTGCTGGCCTCCACAGTAACAAACAAGAAGTATTTGACACCAGCTAATGCCAGACAAAGTGTATTGCTGATATCTGAATGGTCATCATGCCTCCAACAACAACAGCTGCCTCAACTTACCCCATTGCATTCTCCGTCCAATTAACTTTTTAACCTTCATCCCAAGTTGCATAAGGGCTCTAGAGAGCTTAGCAAGAGATTAGGTTTAAATACCTTGTTATTTTTATCATCATTCTGCTAGTGTATCTTCCCACTACAACAGCTAGGATGGTCTTTGTAAGGAAAAGCTCAATAACTTTATCTGGAATACAATGGACCCAAACTTCAAATTTTGTGTCTGTTTTTGTGTGTGCAAATAATGGCACTCCTGAATGATGTTTGGTCCATTTAATAGTCATTCAAGTACTATGCCCCTGATTGTGCCCTCACATCAGGTGGTTACACACCAAAGCATTATTCAAATGCTCCTAATATGTACCTGCCGTTATCTCTGGGTGTAAAAACATAGGCACCAAATTGGAGGCTGAGCTGAGGTCCTTCAGAAAGCAAGGGTCAACTTGTTAAACAGAAGGACATGCTACCACCCTTCAGCGGCCATGTTTCACTCAGGTTCCTCCACTGTGGAGCATTACATATGGAGTAATAACAGATTTGATTTGTACAGCACCTCTGCAAAGTTATCAGTCTAAGGGGCATGGATGGGTCCCATTGCTGGATTATCCGAATGCCTCACAATCTTTCATGTGTTTATCCCAAACTGCTTCATGAGGTAGGGAAGAGCTATATTCCATTTTACAGAGGGGAACTGAGGTATGAGACTTAGTGATTTGCCCAAGGTCACACAAGAAGTCTGTGGCAGAGCAGGGAATTGAACCTGGGTCTTCCAAATCCCAAGTGCACACCCTAACCATTGACCCATCCTTGCTATAAGGATCCCAATTCTATCACCATTCAAAATGGTGAGAATTTTGACACTGACTTCAACTGCAACAGCACAAGTCTCTGAGAAAAGGCAAAAAAAGTCTTCAGTGTTCCCAGAAATCAGTGCTAGAAAGTGGATATGTTTTTTTGTTTTGGTGATTCTAAATACTCTCCGGCACCATGCCAAATGCATGTCATTGTATGACATGAATTGCATGGGAGGATTTATTGCTGTATTGAGGTCATGTACAGTACTTCGATAGGACGTTATTCAGAACAGGCTCTCCAGGCTGGGAAAACCTAAAGAAATGCAATCTTTCTCCTCCAACCAGGGGGCCTTGAAAACACTTGGGGTTAACATTCTTGACAGAGAACACATTATACAATCCGGATTAATAAAACAATAATTTACCCTTCATCAGTGCCTTCCATTCATGCTAACATGCTTCACAAATCAGTATTTATGAGAGAGAAGAACTACTTCAAGTGGCTGTGTGTCAAAAATGGGTGAAGGAGCAACACTACCCAGTAGTTTAGGAAAGGAAGTGAAGACTGCCACCTTCAGTTGAAACGGCTGTGGGAATTTATAATGTGATTACTCAGAGTGGAGTTTGGCTACAAGACTGAGACCGAGTACCATGACTGCTGTAGTTACTACCAGTGGGCAGGATCTCAATTTTATGCATCATCCAAAGAGTGAGCACCTCCAACACTACAGGATCTTCCACATCCTGTGATGGCACCATTTTCCCCCTTAACAAGGTTTTCGGGACATGGCCTTCTACCTTCTCTTTGGAGAGCATCTATGCAGCATGGCCACTACTGGAAATCACTGTACCTTGAGCAGTGCCACCTGCTGAATCACTGGGGTGATACACTTCAGAATTCATGTTGTAACAGTTATTTACTGCCTGTTGCTTTTGCCTCTCCCTCTCTTGCCAGTAGCTGCCAGCTAAGCATTGCATTTGCAAGCTGGAAAGGAGACTTGGTGGGAATGAGTGTTTTCCTGTGGATGGGACCCTGCTATTGTAATTTGCATGGTCTGACTGAAGTGACACAGACAGAGGCATCCTCCTTTCTTCTCCAGAGATAGTAAAGAGCCATTCCTGCCCCTTCAGCTATGAGCAACATCCAGATCTCCCACATCAAGCACATCCACCATTGCAGATGCCCTCCACATGTGTGTGAAAGCCCCGCAGGTGACCATGCAGAGCTGTACAGCTGCTACACAGAGTGAGGCAGCATGTTCTGGGTAGACTGCTATCCCAGACTGTTTATTGCTGTTTATCATCCAGGTGGCTGTGCATTGCCCTTGGCTTGGGAGCTGCCTGGATGGTATCTGAGATTTCTGTGCTGGTGCAAGGCTGGCACTGGGAATTTTCCATCACCCTTTTTGTTTCCAGTCAGATTTGCATCAAGGCTGAACCAGTCAGATGCCTTAAAAAAAATCACAGCACAAAGCATTACAGCAAATGCCCATCAGACTCCCCACTGCATGTAAGCGTATTTCCCAGTTGACAGGTTAAAAAAAACTGTAGGCAGGCAATCCATGGATCCCTTCTGGGTGATGGGGGACTGTCAGGTAACTCGGTATAGGAAGAGGTATTAATACATTCCAGTGGTCACTGCTGTGCTGAACTCAGATAAAGCAATATGGAGGAGCCTTGTTGGTGATTCATTAGTGGAGCTAAATGGACCCAAGAGAATTTGGTTCCTGGAGATGACACAAACTTGGTACCGTTGGGTCCAATTGTAAGATTTTTCAATGTGCCAATCCAGACCTTCATCTGGGACACTTGACTTCTCCTCAGGCACCTTCCACTCCCAGGCCTACACCTTCCCCAGGGCCTGGAGAAACCATCTTCATCTTATGGAGGAAGCTCCAACAGCCTGAACGCTCCTCTCCAGCTGTGATCTGGGGCCCAGAATCTCCATGGAGACCCAGCTGGCCACTCCCCACCATTGGCTAGCCAGGAGGGGGATCTGTGGTGAGTGCCTCCTCAGTTTGGTCAGCGTGTTCTGAAGGCAGGAAACACCTGCTTCCTGCAGAACAGAAAGGGCAAGGAACCTCATTAACCTCTTACGCTGACTGGCTGTTAGAGAGGGACAAAGAACCACACTCTGACACGGAGGTTACAGAAATCCTCTGCTCACTCAGAGATAGTACTGCTCCCAAAGTGTGGCATACCAAGGAAGGAAACTACATTAATTTCCCACACTCTTTCACCCTAAAGTGCTGAAATGTGGTTGAATAGTCCCAAGAGCAGTATAAGGAGGGAATGGAGCCAAAGAATACTCACCTAATGCCACTCAGACCATGGAGGAAACCCACTGAGGGGTTTCTTCCTCCTTCCTCCGAAGGACCTGGAATTGGCCACCGAGAGTCAGGGATGGGTCTTGGATCTGATCCAGCCTGGCATTCACATCTGAGGAGGCAACCAATGGCAGTATGTCTCCCAGATGCATTGCTAGGGTGGGGGGCCTCAGAACCTGTGGGATTGGGAACAAAGCTCCAGTAAAGTTAGGACATGCTCCCCGTGAACCTCATCCTCACAGGAGCATTGAGTATGAGTTTCCCAGTCAGAACCTCATGTGGGGCCTCATAGCCCTTCCCCCTGCTCTGGTGGGAGAACAAATCGTGGACCTCCCTGATCAAAAATCTTCATACCAATACTCGTTCACACCAATAATACAGAGAAGAGATATCTCTGTAATGCTAATAGGGATCTGCGGGGAACTGCAATCATATAAGTAGTAAACAATAAACAGCTACAGAACATCTGGCTGCTATTAGTAAACCAAATATCCATTTATTTTTAAACTAAGCATCCCTTTTACAAAAAGAAAAGGAGTACTTGTGGCACCTTAGAGACTAACAAATTTATTAGAGCATAAGCTTTCGTGAGCTACAGCTCACTTCATCGGATGCATTTGGTGGAAAAAACAGAGGAGAGATTTATATACACACACACACAGAGAACATGAAACAATGGGTTTATCATACACACTGTAAGGAGAGTGATCACTTAAGATAAGCCATCACCAACAGCAGGGGGGGGGAAGGAGGAAAACCTTTCATGGTGACAAGCAGGTAGGCTAATTCCAGCAGTTAACAAGAATATCAGAGGAACAGTGGGGGGTGGGGTGGGAGGGAGAAATACCATGGGGAAATAGTTTTACTTTGTGTAATGACTCATCCATTCCCAGTCTCTATTCAAGCCTAAGTTAATTGTATCTAGTTTGCAAATTAATTCCAATTCAGCAGTCTCTCGTTGGAGTCTGTTTTTGAAGCTTTTTTGTTGAAGTATAGCCACTCTTAGGTCTGTGATCGAGTGACCAGAGAGATTGAAGTGTTCTCCAACTGGTTTTTGAATGTTATAATTCTTGACGTCTGATTTGTGTCCATTCATTCGTTTACGTAGAGACTGTCCAGTTTGGCCAATGTACATGGCAGAGGGGCATTGCTGGCACATGATGGCATATATCACATTGGTAGATGCGCAGGTGAACGAGCCTCTGATAGTGTGGCTGATATGATTAGGCCCTATGATGGTATCCCCTGAATAGATATGTGGACAGAGATATGTGTTCCTCTGATATTCTTGTTAACTGCTGGAATTAGCCTACCTGCTTGTCACCATGAAAGGTTTTCCTCCTTCCCGCCCCCTGCTGTTGGTGATGGCTTATCTTAAGTGATCACTCTCCTTACAGTGTGTATGATAAACCCATTGTTTCATGTTCTCTGTGTGTGTGTGTATATAAATCTCTCCTCTGTTTTTTCCACCAAATGCATCCGATGAAGTGAGCTGTAGCTCACGAAAGCTTATGCTCTAATAAATTTGTTAGTCTCTAAGGTGCCACAAGTACTCCTTTTCTTTTTGCGAATACAGACTAACACGGCTGCTACCCCATCCCTTTTACAGAAACACAATGAAATAACTAAGGGATCAGTTAGGAACCAAGACTCTGGGAGCTTTTCTGTGTCTCCCACCTTATTTGTTCCCCCAAAGGGTTTGTTATGGAGTAGACCCAGCAGATATATTTGGGATCTGCTTTTCCCTGCATCCTCTCCAGCAGTCATCTATCTGCCTTCTTTGTATAAAACACTCACTCCAGCATGCCTTAAAGAACCACAGAAAAAAATTATATAAAGAAACATGTGCACAAGTGAGCTCACTACATTAGATTATAAAGTAACAGCAAGTTGTGTGCTGTGCTTATGATCTACACACACATATTACCATGTGTATTTCTAATTTGTAATTGCAACAGCTGGATAGTAAGAAAGCAAATCCAGTCTGATTTCATTTTACCTTCCATTCCTACCCAGTGGAGCTGATCAAACTTTTTCAAATTTCAACAAAATCTCAAAAATCAGTAGGAAGTCAGACAAAATATGGCAATTTTTTCATGTATGTTACCATCAGCTGGCTTTACATTTTTTTAAATGTCAAAACTGACCAAAAGTTTTCAAATATCATAGTTCCATATTCCAAAAAAGGAAAGTTTTTGAAAAAACATTGTGAACTGCCTCCCCCATTATCTAGCTCTAGTACTCACACTTTCAGTTTTCCAACATTTATCATCTTCAATTTCCTCAGAAACCCACTGAACCCTTGAACTGCCAAAAGCACCTTCTAGTAGCCATTTGGAATGATATATTACTGTATGCCTTTTGAGAGACAAGGTGGAGAGGGAATATCTTTTATTGGACCAATTTCTGCTGGTGAGAGAGAGAAGCTTTCAAGCTATACAGAGCTCTTCTTCAGGGCTTGGAAAGTTACCAGAAGAACTCCATGTGGCTTGAAAGCTAGTCTCTCTCACCAACAGAAGCTGGTCCAATAAAAGATATTACCTCACCCACCCTCTCTCTCTCTCTAATATCCTGGGACCAGCACGGATACAACAACACTGCATACAAGAGTGTATGTTATTCGATTAGGCAAATTGCTCCTCTTGGAGGAACTCTCCTTTCTTAACATACAAGATTTCACAATGTGGAGATTTACTGATGAAGGGACTCTGGACACCAGGGTTAATGAGAGGATGAATGATGACAGCTTTCACTACAAAAACTGCAAAGCAATCCAGGGCCTCTGATCATTCAGAGATGAAAATGTGCCATTGTTTGCAGCAAGCTTTAAAAAGAGTTACATTAGTTGCCAGCAAATGTGAAACAAACAAGTTTTAAGCTAAATATCAAGGGAACACACTTATTACATGAGTGGGTGTGAATTTCACAGAGACTCGCGTATGTTCTTCTGAAGGCCTTTTTCTGTTTCCTTTTCAAACAGTCCTCATCTCTTTAAAGCTGTCTGACATCTTTGAAGACTGAAAACAGAGCTCCCTAATGTAAATTTAGCAGCAGCTCTGGAATGTTACCATGATGCAAATACCTCCTCTGCAACCAGACAGAGACTATGAAAAGAAATAACCTAATATGGTACTGCTTAGGGAACCAGAGTGTCTTAGATGATATATGCTGCCAGCGTAATGCAAGTTTTCAGCATTGTGCTCACTATGCAGATTACAGCAGAGAATCTTTTACATCATCTGATCACTCTGAATTTTCAATACAAAATTAGTAAGTGGGCTCTATTTGTACTGAAGTGGCTCAGAATGACTTAAAAGGTGTCAGACCGATGATCAAATGGCTGTAGAAAGTCCTATGTCAGAAAGCACCGTGAAAGGTTACCCATCTGTGTCTATGGACGTGTTAGAGAAGGTGTTCTACTTAAGGAAAAACTATGGTATAAAAAGTGAAGAAGAGAATAGAGGAGATTATTGATTGTGAACTCAGTCTACATGACTAACCTACACAAGGGTAAAAAAAAATATCAGAAATGAATTTCATTTCTCAAACTTGCAAAACTGGCACAAAAAATTTACCATCTTCAGCCTAAAGTGTATTTACTTGCCTTCATCATGGTGATGGACAATGAAAAGAACTCAGGAAAGGTTATTTCTAAAAAAAAAGGTAAAATACCCTTCAGCCAAATAGAAATGTATAAAGCGTGGTTCACAGTACCTAGGAGTTTGGATCTGTGACCCTTCTGTTAACTTATTCTGTATCTATGACTGCACCAACAGCCACTTCTCAACCAGTGCAAGGGTGTTCCGGCTGGTCAACCACAGAGGGATCTGGAAAGTGCAGAAAGAGGGAAGTCTCCGAGAAAGCAGGATAAGCGAAGCCAGATAGAATATGCAGGATCTTGTTTGCTCAGGAGACCAAGCATAAGAAAGGCTGTAGTTTCTGCTTTAGAATTGCAGTACTACAGGTCTTGCCAAGTAGCAACAGGCAAGATGATCTTGGATGTCTCTGAAAAGCAACACTATGCACACATACTATATCTACACACAAATGCAAAAAAGTAAAAGGGAATGAAAAACATCAATCTACCTAGATTAAGCCATGAGGTAGAGCAGAAAGAGGGAGTTCAGAGAAGGGCAACAAGAATGACTACAAGCATGGTGAAACTTCTGTATGAAGGGAGACCAACAACTAAGACTGGTGGGAGAGGAGGTAGCCAAGGGGAGACATGAAAAAATACAGAAATAGGAATGGTGTAGAGGAGATAAATCAAATACTTGTTGCCATCTCTCAGGTCAAAGAACAAGGAAACATTCAAGAAAGCGGAAGGGCAAGTAAATGTTAACTGATAAAAGGAAATGCTTTACAGCATGTGTAATTTACCTGTGGAAGACACTGGTTTAGTAAATGACAGAGAGGCCAATAGCTTAGCAAAAGGAAGAGGTTTAACTTGTGTGTGGATAAAGAAAACATTCAAAGTGACATTCCATAGGAGGTGAACAAATCTCAAGGGATATAAACCTCAGGCTTCAGCTCAGAAGCCAACCGCTAACTGATGGGGGTTTGGAAATCCTTTGCATAGCGGAAATTCTTCCTCATTTGTCCATTACAGAGCTTCTTGCACTTTCCTCTCCAAGCATCTGTTAATAGCTACTGCTGGAGATAAGATATTGGACTGTATAAACCACTGGTCTGATCCCACACAGCACTGTCTAATGTTCAGCAACAAAAAAATAATGGCAGATTTCTCTCTGGATCTGAAAGTGGTATGTTTTTCTCCTAAAAAATTACTCAGCCCTTATTTTTTCCCATTTCTAGAGAATAAGCTGGATTGAGGGAACAAACTGATTTCTGAAACTCCCCAGTATGGTTCAAGTGAAAATTTAGGTTTAACTGCTTTCTCTGCACAGATTCCAAGTGTGTTACGTCCTGGTCTTCTAATCCTCTATGTGCTTAGTGTGTCATATGTGAAGAATGGACTCTCTGAATTTATAACAAAGTACAGCATTAGGAAGTAGCATGCCTAGACTAAGGGCTAGCCTGCACTGGAAAAACTGGCTGGGATAGCAATAGCTGCAAATCCTCCTTGGAAAGAAACAGCTTTTACTGGCATAAGTGTGCTTTTGCTGATACAGCTTAAACCAGTTTTCCCTGAATGAAGTGAGATGCACTGGCAAAATGTTATGTTGTTATGCTGGCAAAAGCACTTTTTTTGTTGTTGCCAGCATAACAATCTACTCTAGGGCTACTGCCAGAGTAGAAAAGTTGTTAATAATAGTAAAATCACACCACTATCCAATGTAATTACACCACAGAAGACATGGCCTAAGCAAATGGCAACATTTTCACAGAGAAACAGCACTAGATATAGGCTGAAGCCTCAACTTCATTGGTGACGCTAGAGTTTTGATGAAGGCTCATCTTTAATTAACTGCTCTGCAATGGTCTTGTAAGTAGAGCTCAAGTAAACTAATGGCACTAGGATATCTATGATCATTATCTCAAGCAGATTTGTCCCCTGAGCATTCTGTCTTCTAGCGGGGCAGCAAGTTATATGGGCCCGTGGTGCCTGGGCTCCAGCAATATTTAGAGGCTGGTGGCCGGGCTCCACCAATGTTTGGGGCCGGGTCGCTCCCTCAGTCCCCCTGCTGCCCCCGAGTGTCCTCCAGCCCCACCTGCTGCCCCCGCGCGCCTCCCGTGGGCCCCAGAGCGTCCCTGCCTACAGCTCTGCTGGCTCCTGGCATCAACTGCTGCCACAGAGTCCTACTACCCCCCCATGCACTAGTGCCAGGGCAGGCTGACACTGCCCCGGCCTTCCACCTCAGACCCTTCCCTTTTCCAGCGGGACCCTCCACCAGCACAGGGCCCCCCCCCCCGCCCGCAGCCACTACTGGGCAAGGGGCAGCCCAAACCCCACTCCCAGTGTGGGGCAGCAGCAGGAGAGGAGACGCACATGTGTAGACAGCCCTGCCTCCAGCACCTACCACAGGGGAGACGAGGGGGCTTCCTGGACCTGAGAGGGGCTCTAGAGCATGTGCAGTGGCAGTGGTGCGAGGTGAGTGTGCTGCTGTGGGAGAGGGGGCCCCTCCCCCAGAGCTTGCTGCTGCCGGGGGGGGGAGAGGGCTGGGGGGAGTTCTCCTTTCTGGCCCCAGTCCCTTGGCAGCCTGCCTGCACCCTAAACTCCCCATCCCAGCCCTGCCTCACCTCAGAGCCCGCACCCCCCTGCACCCCAATCCTCGCCCTAGCCCTGAGCCCCGTCCTGCATTGTGAACCCCTCATCACCAGGCCCACCCCACAGCCCTCACCCCTGCACCCCAACCCTCTGCCTGAGTTCCTCCCACACCCCAAACCCCTCATCACCAGCCCCACCCCAGAGCCCTCACATTTTAACATTATTTAAAAAAAAAAATCTATATTGGCTTACAAGGTGGGGGGGGGGCAGGGAGGGGAGGATCAGGACTTGGACCTGTTCTGGGCACCACTAAAATTATACAAACCTGCTGCCCCTGTCTTCTAGGTGCTAAAGATAAGTTAACTCATCGTCAAAGACACTCACCTCCCTGGGAAAATGATGGAGCAAGGAGTAGATTTCAGTCACATAGCAAGACTATGTGTGAGCCTGTGACAGATTCCAGGAATCCTGACTCCTAGTCCTGTTCTTTAACCACTAGATGATGCGCCTTCTAACATACACAATGCTTGTTCGTTGTTGATTACCTGTGCAGGTAAATTACTCTGAGCAACTAGTCAAAGGACATGTTAAAATTAAAATATATTAAGAAGAGTAATTCCCTTGGCTGTGGTTACAGCCAACTCTTTGGACTAATAAAGTTGACAGAAAGATTACAATTTTGTTTACTTTTTACCATTAATGCTGTTTAATTCTGTGCTTCAACTATGAAAAGCACATTGGTCAGCTTTGCTTTTGTTTGTACTCAGTTTTAGAGAGGCAAGGTAGGTGAGGTCACGTCTTTTATTGGACCAACTTCTGTTGGTGAAAGAGACAAGCTTCCAAGCTCTTCTTCAGGTCTGGCAAAAGTACTCAGAAGGTATAGCTACATTGCAGTTAAACACCCACAGCTGCCCATATCAGCTGACTTGAGCTTGTGGGGCTTCAGCTATGGGGCTGTGTAACTGCAGTGTTCTTGTAACTGCCTGGGTTCTTGTACCACGGAGGGGGCAGAGTTCCAGAGCCATGCCACAGGTCTTTTCTTCCAGTGTAGACAGTGAATGCTCCTTCTTGGCACTAAAAGTACCTTTATGTGGTTTATCTTAATCCACTTTCGAAGAACCAGGCTGTGAAATTGACTATTTAGCTCTCACACTATAGCTAAACCACATAAAGGCACTTTTAGTGCCAAGAAGGCGCATTCACTGGGGAGCTAGTACACAATAATTGTGCTTTAAATTCACACCCTAGCTTATTTTGCAGTAGCTTCCCCCTGTAGACAAGCCCTGAGTGAAGGCTTCCATTCTTACTTGAAATTTTGTAGGATGCAACCGTAGGGACACTTTCTGCTTAGCACAAGTGACAATGAATATAAGGTTTTTTGGCATACAAAGTCAGGGCCATAAATTCTACTCAGGTTTTTGTACTTTTATTTCCCAACATTTGCTGAATTCTTCCCACTTTCCATGATTTATTTAGAAGTTTAGATTTCTTTAAGCAACACTTGTAAAAAAAAATCCAAAACAACAAAAAAGCCCCCCAATATGCAATATATTATTTTATATTAAGCTACATTTTTAAACCCATTCACCCTCATGTCTTTTGTTCTTATATGCAACCCATCAGAACAATGGACATTTTAACCAGAAATCATTTCATAAGCATTTTCAGAATCATGTAAATGAATTCTCTCTGTCTCTATGGTACCAGGTCTTTATATAATACTGCAGTCACCAGGAAAGTATTTCCAGTTTTACATTTTGCCCAATGAAAGTTACTGCACAAGAATCATAGTGTGGTAGGGTGGTAGGCTTGGTTGCAAAGAGTTAAATGGCAGTCACCCTACAGCAAGAGAAGGATCAGCTGGGGTATCAGAAGTGGGAAGTTGAATGTGGCTCTCTAGTTCACACAAGTGTTACAGAAGCACAGCCTACACTTTAAAGAGGTTCCCTGTGCGACCAGGTTACACAGTTTGCTGGAAATGTTCCAGGGGAACAAGATGGGACTGAGAATCCACCGTGAAGTCCTGCCAACAGCTGCTTTACATCTTAGCATGATCTTGTCAGCTAAGAGATGTTCAGAGACAACGAAGGGGTAAACTAGTGACTACATTACACTCTTGCTATAATGAACCCCTGGGGATCCAAGCTATTTGTTTGGTATGGCTAGGGGTTCCCTACAGCGAGAGAAACAAGGGGACAGCTCCTCCAGCCCCGGGACCACTACTGGCAGCAGAAAGTGATCCTCTGGCTCCAGGGCAGCAGCAGGGAGAGAGAGCTCCTCCGGCCCCAGCCCCACGGCAGGAGCTTACAGTGCACTCCTCCAGCCCTGGGGCCAGAGGAGCACTCTGCCCCAGTGGCAATCCTGGGGCTAGAGGAGCTCTCAACCCCGGCCCCCTCCCATGCAGCCCTGGTGCTGGAAGAGTTTTCAACCCCCCTGTGCAGCCCTGAGGCTGGAGAGGCTCTCAACCCCCCACCACAGTGGGCGGGTATAGAGGTGGGATCCAGGGACCACGTTCACTATAGCACAAGGTTTGCTATTGCTACTGTGTCTCAGCTACTTCTAGTCAACGAGTCTCTCCACACAGAACTCTTCCACTGACATCTATGGAGGGGTCTGCTGCTAACTCATTCAAACAACAGATCTTCTGAACATCTTGAAGAACTCTCAGCCTGTGGCTTCATTTTCCAGACTAAACTGAATATAATCCTAGGCATTGGCCTATGCCCTTGGGAAGCACTTCACTGAAGAGTTTATAAAAGTAGTCATTGGATCAAGGATGTTTATGTGTAAAGACGATGCAACAGCTGATTCACATGCACGAAGTACAGGGAGTTGAGCAGAGCTTCATCTGAACTGATAAAACCCGGAGTCAGCATTTAGTTTCTTCATCTGTGGAGAATAAAATTTCAAAACCAGAATGACTCCTTTAAATTCTCGCTCTTTGTGGAACTTCCTTTATATGTAAGAACGAGTGATCTTTGGCACTGTTGTCTGAGGGAGTGCTCCGCAGCAGCTCATACTTCTCTAGCAGGATTCCCTGACTGCTGCTACTGGAAGAACCAAAAGGAATTAGAAGCATTGGGGCGGTTCAGCATTCGAGAACCACCACTCCCTGTTAATCATGTGCTGCTTGCAGGTCATAAATGTGGCAGATTGCTCAGGTGAAGCTCATGTTACAGTGTCTGCATTACTATCATTACCCATACCAGGTAGATTAAAGCTAACGGGAGTGTACCTACCCATAATCACACCTTCGTTTGCAGTATAGACATACCCTTAGGCTATGTCTAACCTACCAGCTAAGGATGTGATTTCTCCCTGCTTACATACACAGCTCGATGGGAGCGTGTGAGAGGCTAGATAGCTGCGTGGCTGTGGTACCATCGGCAGGAGCAATGGATGCACAGTTTGGCTGTGCTGAGCACAGACCGGCCTGGAAAGAGTGGGTATGTATGTGGCACAGCTGTGCTGCTGCTGCTTCTACCTGTGCAACTTTGGCTATGCTGCTATTTATACTCACGCTAGCTCTGAAGCCCAGGGAGGAGGTGGGCTTCATACCCGGAGCCCAAACATCGATGCAGCTATTTTTAGTGCAATCATGAGCCCTGCAAGCCTGAGTCTGTGGACCTGGGTTCTGGGACTCTCTGCTGTAGGTTCCTGCTTGCCATGTAGACATACTTTTAGTTTCCATTTGTTACACAGCTCTAGTTCCTCTCCTCCTCTTCACTTTAGACATTGGGGCAAAAGCAGCACATGTTCCCTGACAATCCGGCGGCTGTGTAGTACAGCAGTACTAGAATCTCTTTGCTTTTCAGCATGAGCCTTAGGAATAAGGGTTGGCTGAGGATGCTGAATAACTGGGTTTGTGATTAAATGTGCTTTTTGAAACTCAGTAGTCTAAAGCAGACTACTTCAGGGACAGAATCACCATGTGTTCACATCCACCTCCGCAACAGCTGATTTACAGTCATGTTGATTTACAATCCTCTCAAGTGAATTCACGTTAACTGTGCTTACATTGGATGAAAATTCCCATCCCTCTGTCATTGCTGAAACTTTAAGAATAGCAAATTCTAAAACCAGAGGAAACATTTAAGAAATTTGCTCCCATGTAGTGAACCAAACAAATACCAGACATTTTTTGGACGTCTGTTATTGTAGACGTCCTAGGCATGAGTTATTTCTCCTGAGTTATTCAACTGTGAAAGTTCTAAGAAATGAAGTCATAGTTTTCAACACACTTTGGTTACCATCTGTTTCTCTTCGCTCTCTAAAAGTGGCCTTGTGTATATGAAAAATGAGAAAGTCTCCACAACCTTTACCCACTTGTCTGTAAGATCAAAGGCCTTGTGCAATGAAAGCTTATCTCATTTGAAACATAACCCCTTTCTCTATAATTCAGCACGTAACTCCTCCTTCACCACCACTTTTGTGTCATTTTAGCCCCAAGTTCCCACTGCAACACCCATGGAATTATGATACAAGACCAGACCATGAGGCTCCTATGTTACTCAAGCATTCAGCTCAGTTGCAAATGTTTACGTTGTACATACTCACTGTTTGATTCTGATAGTCCACTGCCCAGTTCTTTCTTGGAAGTAAAGTCCTGAAATGCATCTGTAAATTTGCATGTTTAGCTAGCTGGAACTATTTAATCTTCTTTATATGTTAAGAAATGTTTAGGCAGTTAATAAGTAGCCTGAAATTCCTTTGGATTGTGGCTTGTTCTAGAATTTGCTGGCTATATGGGAATCCAAGCCACAGCACTGGGTTCAATCTATTTACAATCTAAACAGACAAGGCAGACACAGATTGGGGGACAGGGTATAAACACATAAGTAGCAAGTTGAATGGGCTCCAATCCCTTCTGGAATCAGTCTACTGGCATCTGAGTATGTTTCCAGTGATACAGCACTTGTTGTACCTTGCTATGGCAGAAACAGATGGTTTCAGACCTAGAAGCAGAATAAAGACGGTGTCCTGCACTGGCTATTTCTACTAAGGTAAAAGCTTAAGAGCTCCTCTTTGCATCTAGCCTGTACCACCTTCTTTTCAGGTGGTGAGGATTTAGCCAAACCAAATGAAGAGTGATCTCCTGTGACATATGAGAATAAAAAATTAACTTTGGTAATGAGTGACTCCATAGTAAGAACCATCAACATACCCTCATGGAATATGCAGTAAGATTTGCACCTTCTGAAAGATACCAGAGACCATTTCAAAACAAGGAGGAAAGAGAGACCAAGCAGCTTTCTTTATGGTTCAAATAGATGGGTTGTGGGAGTTCGAGGTAGCGAAGATACTTTTGACACCTGGTTAGAACAGACTGCTGCCCTAAGGAGTATTGATACCATTGTGTGATCACTGGAGACTTTTGAGAGTTGGCTCCTAAACCAAAGGACAAGCAGTCCAGTAAGAAAGTCAGCAGAGCTGGATACCTGGTTTCCTGCGTCAGATCTTCCTATCTTGGCATTATGAAGATTTTTGTCCATGTTTTTCCTATATGAAAATATGTCCTCTGTAATACAAGAAGCAATGAGATATGTCACTGCTCCAGCTGGTCAAAATGGTCACAGAAACTTTTTTAATTTAACTAAATTTCCTCCAAGACAAAAAGAAACACAGATTCAAAGAAGTTTTGGGAAACCATTTGTGCTGTGTTTAAAAGCAAAGGCTCTTCTAATTCATGTGTTTGAGACCTATTTCACACGTTGCTGAGACTAGTTCAAGCACACCTCAATATACTGAGTATGTTAATGAGGAAAAGATTTAAGATATGTAGATGTGACTATTCAGTGACAGCAATAGTTCTATTTACGTACCATACACACAGGTGGGCCAAATTATGCTCCCAATGGGAAGTTAGCATGAGTAAAGCGAGCAGGACATGGGGCTGACCCTGCTTCCACTGAGTTCATTGATTTCCAGTGCAGTGATCAGGATTTGACTGCAATTTGTAACAGATGCAGTTCCTGTATTTGTGGATAAAATGTAAACATAAAATCTGCTGCTTCTCCTCTCTCCGACAGACACAGACTCACATACATTTTTGGATCCCTGCACCTGAACATTTATCAGTAGCTCGAAAGCCTTCCAAACACATACACACTTTCAAAGGAAGAAAGCTGACCAAAGGCAGATAAACCCAGAGAAATGGAGGTTCCACCAAAAACATAAATAAATGATACTGAACACTGAGCTGAACTTCCAAAACCCACACAAGGCGAATGTTCACCCTTGGGCTTGAAGTGATTTATTTTTTAAGCCCAGTTTGTTTCCAGTGCTTCTCTGCTTTAGGTCATACCTTGAATGTTCCCACAAAGACTGGATTTCTTGGACACACTGAGTGCCAAATCCTGCAGTCCTTAGTTGTTATTTAGACAATACGTTTTTGCAATAAGGGCTGAAGGCTTTGGCTGAAGGTTAAACATTTAGTATCCACTCAAGCATTATACCGACAGGTCAGAGTTGGGATGAGATGACTAAATGCCACCTATTTCATACAACTCACAACCTATGCAGAAAATGAAAAAGGCCAAAACAAACCCTTTGATTAGCCACAGAGAAACTGTCCCAGCATCTTTTTTAAAACTTAATATCATGGCAATTCCATTACTTTCTAAAAACTGTAAAGAGAAACACTGAAACCAGGCAAAATGCACATTCTTATATAGCCGCAAGGAAAAAATGAATCAGAGCAGGCAGACAGCAAGAGTCACTAGGATGGCAGTAAATGTCTAAATCTTACATAGCTACCAAAGATTAAAGGCACTTGTGGATAAACTTTAAAACTGGTATTGTGGTTAAAACAGCCGTGCCAAAGGGCTCAATGCCTCAGAATTCTTGAAATTAAGTTTTGAATACTGCCTTGGTAAAGTCGGAGGCTGATCAAAATAAGCTGCAAGAGCTTTCTCAAAAAGGATTAGAGCAGCCACTTCCCTTGCAGTGGACTTGGAGTCTAAGAAAAATGCAGAGTTGGTGTCTATTGTGAAAACTAAAAGTGAGGCCTGAATCCAGTGACTTAACAGGACTTCACATGAAACAAGGCAAAACCAAAATAGCAAGCAAGAGATAGATTCTTGCAGATTAAAATCAATTTCTGGAAGACAGGATGTTTGTTTAAAGTTTGCAGTGAAAGATGGAGTTATTCTTGGCACCGATCTCAATCGCTGTTTAAGTCCTTTGCTATACAAGTTACAGGGAAAGAATGCATTTGATTTCTGTGTATCTGACAGAGGATGGAAACATTATGTAACACTGAGTAAGGCAGATCAGTGAGTGAACTAAATAATATTATAGATATTAAGTATCCACTGGATATTCCACTACCAGTCTATTTCATTCCCACAGTGTAGGAGCAACAGTAAACATTTCCTTCCAAGAACCCCTGCTCAGTGACCTTGGACACATCACTTTCTCTCTCTCTCTCTCTCTCTTCTCCACCTGTAAAATGGGGATACTGATATTGTACTTATATCTCCTTTGTAAAGTCCTTTGAGATCAATGGCTGAAACGTGCTATATAAGAGCCAGGTATCATTTTTAATACTTGAGCACACTAAGATGATCTAGAGGATATTTATTCAATGGAAAAGGTTACCTTGACAAGTATGATAAAAAGAAGAATGCTCTGGGCCTGACTCTACATGCCTTGAGTACCTGACACACCCAATTAACAGGAATTGGGGTGCACAACATTCATAAATGCCATCACTCTGTTCCTCTCCTATTAGCCTGTTTGACAAATCACTTAAGCATGTGCTAACCTTTAAACATATGGTTAAATCCTTCTGAAGTTAATAGACTTAAGCATGTGCAGAAGTTCTTTGCTGAATCTGGGCCTAAAAACATTTTATATTTCATGAGTAGTTTTAGTAATGGTATTAACTGACAGTCAATTGTTAGCAAGTTTAATGTAAAATACAAGATCATCAAATATGAATATATTACTGCATGCATTCATATGTCCATCACCATGGAACCTGGGCACTCTCTTCATGGCTTAAATTGGGTCATTAATATTTCAATTTACACAAATAAATATTTAGACCAATAAAGTGCAACATACATCTCCAAGGCAATTACAAGTGAAATATCATTAATAATGAAATTTAATGATGAAATATACCTTTAAGTGATTCATATTTTAATTAGTCAGTGACACCTTACTGAATACCTACAGTGAGCATAAGGACTTCAGGACCCTGCTAATCCATATTTCTAGAAAATGAAGTAAATCCTGGTAATCATTTCAAAATAAAAGGATTATATTAATGCTTTAGGACCACTGGATGTTGCATCTGAGCTGGAAATGTAACTTTTAGCCAACAACATCAAAGCCAGCACTTGGGTTGGGGATCAAAAATTAAATAAATACCTAACAATATGGAAGAGCCTTCTCACTGTACTAAAGCAATATTAATGGTTTTTCTCATGCTTTGAAATACTGAATCATATTACTACTAAAGTTAAGATAACACACTGTACTGTGGTGAGCAAACATGAAAGAATCTTCATCTCTTCCAGGTTTTTTGGGCTTTCTTCTTTTTTTTTTTCCTGGGCTTTTTGTTGGCTGCATGTTGCACAGTGTTTTAAATCAAGGGATTCTGACTCAGAAGCAACATAAGGGATGGGTAAAGTCCTAAAATAATCCCTTTTTTATTGGGATGAACTTCAGTTTTAACACATGTGGATTAGTAGCATGCTCAGCAGTCACTAAGCCAAAAGTGGCCAATTTTAAAATAACCCAGTGTTTTGAAAGGGCTTGCACAAGTTTAAGATTTAGTGAACAATTCAGCTGAGGATGCCTAAGGATGAACAGAATCCAGCTCCCTCTCCAGGGATGGTGCTGGGGGGCAGGGAAGGCTTGCAGGGCTATAGCCACTTCAAAATTTGCCTTAGTCCGCTCGTAGCTACCCCTCCCAGAGTAAAGGTCAAATGTTATGCAGAAGTAAGGTGGCAATGCCAGACCATGCCACCCTTACTTTTCTACTGCTGCTGGCGGTGGTTTTGCTTTCAGAGCTGGGCAGCCACAGGGTGGTGGCTGCTGGCCAGGCACCCAGCTTTAAAGATAGCCCTGCCACCAGCTGCAGCATGAAAGTAAGAGTGGCATGGTCTGCCATTGCCACCTTACTTCTGCAGTTCTCTCCAGCTCTGAAGGCAACATTGCTGCCAGCAGCAGTGGAGAAGTAAGCATTTAAGTGCGTATTGTTGAAAAAAATAAATAAGTATGTGTGCCTACAAGATGTATAGTGCAGCCCCTCCCCCCAGTTATCTGTCTAACCCACCTCAGCACTCCTGCTGAGAAGAGGCGGGTGCTGCTCCTGTCCCTCTGCCATAGCTGTGAAGAAATAAGAGGAGGAAAAAGCAAGCAAAGAAAAGTAATGAAACAAATTTAAGTCAAGAGAGTAGTAGAAGCATGACTAAGGACACAGTTTAGCCTTCGGAACCTTTAGTTACAGGTGATGAAGCTTAAGGAATGAGCCTTTCTTGACTCTAAGACCAGGCTGAGTTTGCAGGGTTGGCATTTGGAAATGTGCTTTTTTTACATTTAAATCAAAGCTGTTTTAACGGGGATATCAGGAAGAGACAGTGAACACCAAGATACTTTTGAGTCATTTTTTTAAAACACATGTTAAAAGTAACTTTGCCTACAGCATGGCCAGTGCTTCCCACCCCTCTCTGTAACACTGATCTGACCAACCGCTAAAAGATGCATTTCCTAAACCCTTCTCCCTCAATGGAGCAAACAAGGGAAGGAAGAGAGATTACCTACTAGCACTAGTACTATGGGCACATGTGGAGATAGACCACCATGATAACCAGAGCTTATTGCTAGTATCTGCAGCCATGACAACTTCAGTACTGATGTCAAGGACACCAGTGTAAAGATGGTCACAGCCAAGGAAAACAGCAAGCTTGCATTTAGAGTAGGAAGAGTCGTTACAATAAACAGTTCCACTGTTTACAGCTACACACTTTGCATGCAGAGTTGCATCCAGGATGTGGTGGTACCATTATCATATAAAATTTGACATAGAAAAGTCCGGGTGAAATGGAAGCAGCATTATAGATAAGAACCAAAAAATAAAGACCTCCAAACGTGCTCCGACTATTGGCAGATGATTCTGTTGTGTACCACAGCTGTACATAGATAACACTTGCTTCCTTCAAAAGGGTGCTGAAGGCTCATTAGTGTCTGAGTGGATCCAGCATAGCTTTAAATAAGCTACTTCCCTTCCCCCACATCTTTCACAAACTGCTAATGATGTCACGTAGCTTGGATTCAGGGCAATATGAACCTTTCCATGCCAAATCCGTGGGAAGGGATGTGAAGTAGGTCAAGCCACATAAACACGCAAGCATGCAAAAGAAAGGTGGTCATTCCTTCAAAAGTTTATTTTTGGTGAATACAAAAAAATACCTTTTTGTGGCCAGATAAACATCATACATACAGTGTAACAGCCAGGCTAACCCCCTTCATGCTTTTCTGTGTGGTTAAAACTCTAGGAGAAAGTTGAGCTACAGAACATGAGCTCACACCCCAAACTCCAGCATGACTTGCAAACATACCACGATAAAACTGTCTCACTCAGAAGGTTCTTCAGCTGCAATCATATTCATAAAGTTAGTAAATTTCAGTAAGAAAAAAATCCATAGTGGTTTGATTTTTTAAAGCAACAAAGACAGCCCTAATTACTTACAACTCAATATATTACTCTATTGATGGACAGGAATTCTCTCTAGGCAAAGTAATTATCTTTCATATACCATGTTGTCACATGCAAATGAAATAAGGGACATGAAAAAAGTATCATATCATCCTTGTCATTTTTATATTAAAAGATACTTGGTTGCCTTACAAGGCAAGTTAGAACAGAACTTTGCCATGGAGGTGTTAGGCTTTTAAGACATGCACGGTAAAGTTTGTCAGCTCTCTGCTATAGGTGAATAGGACATGTAATCCTGTTGGCCAATGCCCAGTTTAGAACGATTTTGTTGTTGTTTAAAGACAGAGATCCACTTTAATTTCTCTTTTCAGAGTAAGAGCCGTGTTAGTCTATATTCGTAAAAAGAAAAGGAGTACTTGTCGCACCATAGAGACCAACAAATTTATTTGAGCATAAGCTTTCGTGAGCTACAGCTCTGATGCATCTGATGAAGTGAGCTGTAGCTCACGAAAACTTATGCTCAAATAAATTTGTTAGTCTCTAAGGTGCCACAAGTACTCCTTTTCTTTTTTTAAATTTCTCTGTTTCAGAAAAGTTGTAGCAAAGCTTTCCTATGCTGCTTTTCCCCATTTATTACCAGTTGTATTCTTGCTCTGATTAGTATTATTAAGGATGCACGATAGAGAAAAATCTCTACTCTAGCCACCGTGCTACCATTCCACATCTCTGCTAGGTGTAGTGAAGTTCAGCAGTCCACTAACTTCATCTCTTTTGAGATTTTGCTTAATGTAGAATATTGTATCAACAACCATTAGCACCTAACCGGTCGGATTTCACTGCAGCATTAGTTAATATGGTAAGTCCAGCAAAAATGGTTACCTTACAGTTATCAGTAGCAGACTGGTAACATATATTACCTAAAAAAAAAGGTATTAACTTTGTAGATGCTATGCAAGTTCTATGGGAGTGTTGACTATCAGAATTATTTAGTGTTACCAGCAATGTCGTAACATTGCTGGTAACAGGCACTAACAAACACACCCCCTTTTGAGCAGTGTATTTCTCTTTATATTACTGCAAATACAGAAAAGTGAGTTCCAGAATTCATATTGACTAGGGATGATGAGCCAAGTCCACTGAACTCTTCCCCATTTCTAAACAAGCTCAAAGAAACCAACAGTACATAAAGTTTAACTTTCCCCAACTTTAAGTGTAAGATAGGGCAGGAGCTTTTAATATACATAATAAGGCACAAAAAGCTCCAGGAGTAATGATCAAAAGAAGAATGGATTAGCCATGACACAAAACATAAGATGTATTCCTTGATGGCCTTGTCATCAGCATGTTCTGGGGCCTGGTCTGAGTGTTTTTTTAGTAACGTGAGGCTAGAAAAACCTCTATTTCCTAGGTAAATTTAAAAGACCATTTATGCTGAAATTCTGATAGATTCTGTCATAGAAGCTAGTCTGAAGATGCAGGAGATCAAAGGCAATTGGACAAAAGGAAGCAAGAACTCAGTCTTCAATTTTTGGTTTTAAAAAACTCTCCCCCATCCCTCACTTTGCGGTTGCTGGCCTAGAAAAAAGAAAAGTTTAGACAAACTATAAAAGCGTTCCCTCCAATTCCAACTTATCTTCTGGACCTTTGTGTAAAGCCTCCCTAGAATATTTGTACATTCAGAACTTTGAGACATTTTGCTTTTAATTTCCAGACATTTCTTAAAGCGAGTTGCACATCATGAAGATGGACAAGATATTACATAACTTGTTTGCTATTTCAAAACCTAAAACCCAGAAGAAGGAAGAAATAGGAAGAAAATAGGTCTAATTACTAACCAATCCTCATCCCTGCCTGAGATTTTCTGTTGCAACTCTCCATGCCAAATAACTGCACTGCATTAATTACAAACACCACAGATGTTCTAACTTTGATTTCAGTGTTACTACAAGTCCCACAGATGAGAAGAAAGTGAAATGGACTTCAGATGAGTCTGTGGAATCTAGCGGTCTCCCAGATAGAAATCCAAAAAATCAAGCTGAAAATCACTGCAGCTAGTCTGCTGGATATCCCACGTTTGTCTATATGGAAAGTTACTGAATGGCAAGCCAGCGTGCATCTACAGTGCACTAGCTTGCTGTGCAATAATATCTGAATGTCCCAGAGTGCACTCTAGCAGTATTCAAAGGCAATGTTACTGTGCCGCAAACTATTGTGCTGTAGGTTCACACCTTGGCTTGCAGCCCAGTAACCTTCTGTGTAGGTCGGGGTTCTCAACCTTTTTCTTTGAGCCGCCCCCCCAACATGCTATAAAAACTCCATGGCCCATCTGTGACACAACAGCTGGTTTTCTGCATATAAAAGCTAGGGCCAGCATTAGGGGGTACCAAGCAGGACAACTGCCCGAGGAAGCAACATTGCTCAGGGGCTCCGGCTTTCTGCCCTGGGCCCCAGGGAGTCTCACCCTGGCCTTGCTCAGTGAACCCCTGAAACCTGCTTGCGGACCCCCGGGGGCCTCGGACCACTGGCTGCGAACTACTGGTGAAGATAAGTCCCCAGTCTGATTGCAATTCCTCTGTTGATCTTAAGTCTAAGATACGTCGTCACTACCCGCCGGTCTAAACATGATAAATCGATCCCCGAGCGTTCTCCCATTGACTCCTGTACTCCACCGCCATGAGGCACGCAGGCGGAGTCGACGGGGGAGTGGCAGCAGTTGACTCACTGTGGTGAAGACACCACGTTAAGTCGATCTAAGTACATCGACTTCAGCTACGTTATTCATATAGCTGAAGTTGCGTAAATTAGATCGATTCCCACCCCACCCCCCCGCAGTGTAGACCAGGGCTAAGGAAAAAAAAAAGTCTGACCAATACAGTGTCTCAACTAAGAGCACTAAATCAAGAAATAATCATCCGTCAAGTATAAGTACTGAAATTAGTTTCCCTCACAACTTTGACAAGAGGATGATTTGAACATAAAAATTACTATTAGCTTGAAAAAATCCTAGCAGTACGACTTCAGTATACAATTTAATTTTACTGGGGTTTTGGCTTATTCTTTTCCTAAAACAGGGAAACACCATTCTCATACAGGGAAACACCATGTCTGCATAATTAAAATGCTGTGTTATTGTGCTACAGTTATCACAATGAAGCACTGGTACATTATTAGTGAAAACATCACGTTACTTGGAGTACTTTAAATTACAGTAAGTGAAATAAAAGCAATATATAGTATCAGAAAGAATCTGCAAGACATAGACCACAACTCCCCCTCCCCCCAATCTTTAAAAAAGTGACAGGAATGTTGATACTCTCCAGGTAAGCAAAAGAAAAAGCTACAAACTGAAAGCCTGATATACTGAATAAGCAAAAGCAGCAGAAAGCTCTGATAAGACCATGTGTATTTAGATCCTACAAAAATAAGCTGTGTTTCAGCCTTCCAGATTACTTAAAAATCTTAAATGAAGGACTTGTTTTTTCTAAATAATTTTTTATATAGATATTTTGTGCCACTGCTCACTGGACTCACTGCACAAACTCATGGTGACAATCTAACCAATACAGCTACTCCTGGGGTTGTAAAGCCTAGACTGGAATCTCTCTCTGGTGGCAGTTGCATACTGAGAGGCTACACACTGCTTTCAGGCTCATTTTACCTGGTCTACACAGTTAGGGCAGAGGCTCATTTTGGACACACTTACACAAATCCATATTTGCTCCTATCAAAAGGATTCTACTCAGGGCTTGCCAATTGCTCTCTCATCATTTACTGAGAATCCACAATTCCGCTGAGTCGGAAATACTTCAGCATCAGAGAAGAGACGCTAAAAAATTTGTACATTTTAATATTTATTTTCTATGGATTTTTGTGATATATTTACACTAGTGTGACAAAATTTCCGATGGGTATAATATATGCAAGTAACTTAAATGAGAAGTTATCAATATCTAAATTGGTAACCTAACACAAGAGTCTTCTGAGTCTATGTGACAAGTACTTCTGCAACAAGGGCAATTAAGTGGGTAGGTATCTAACACAACTGGCTCAGTTGGAAGTAGTGGTAGGTATCTAAAATGGCAGCATGGCTTTCAGAAGAAGTGGAGCAACAACATTCTTTGACCCAAATGGACTTTATATTATTTGCTCAGAGGGCTTGTGCAGGGATGGGCATATGCTGGAGAACCACGGTTAAGAAAGACCTTGTTTCTGTAGTTGGTCTAATAGGTGGCTTTTGCTAGTTCTGGTTTCTGCATTGTTTTTAAATCAGACATTATAAAATGCACCATTGACTCTACCCATCTTGGAAACGTGTCATGTTATATCTGTAGTCCACACTGTGGGTTTATGCCACGTCAGAGATTGAGAAAATTACAGTACCTTTTGAAACTCAAGACATAAGTACAATTTCTGCTATCCTTTCTCCGCAATGTAGTTCCTTAGAGAGGGCATTTTGATCAATGCAAATTAGGAAAATATCAACTTCCAAGCATCCATACTTCAGACTTGGAGATGTTCTTTTATATTTCGGAAAAGGGCCCTTTCTAAAACAGCTATTAGTTTCTTCAAAAAAACCAAACACACAAAAAACAACCAAAAAACAACCCATCTAGATTTCAAAACAAAACAATTAGAAATAAAATCCTTATGAGAATAGTAAGAGTTCTGGTAGTCTTTTGTAGTACTAAGAATGTCTCTACTTCAGCTAGCATACATTCTAGCAGAAATCCCACAGTTTGAGCCAGGTAAGATATTCTAAAGGAACTATTCAGTCCAATGTTAATTGAGTTTTTGTGGATGTTTCCTATTGTAAAAAGTAGTCGCACATTGAGAGGTATATAATTGAAAAACATTTTCCTTCATAAACCTGGTACTAAGACCGTGACAAGATTTCCATTTCTTGGTTTATTTGAACAATGAAAAGAATGGATACTGCCATGTTTTGCAGGCCAGGGAACTGTGAATCTAAATACTGTACAAGCAGAAGCTGGTGCAGGAACTAATAAAACTAGTGCAAACAGGTACAAAGAAGATCCCTCCAATCCTGGGGTGAACCAGCTTCACTGAAAGAGGACAAAATCTCTAGAACCCATGCTCAGGTGCCTTTTCCTCTCAAATAAATATTCACCTCAATCTTGGTCTTCTTTTTGGAGGAAAAAAAATCCACTGGCTCCATAGTGATAGATAGCTATGATAAACGGTTTTCCTATTAATATTAACAAAGTCTTACAACAGGTCAAGGAACAATAAATAGATCAAGCTTAAAGTAATGACGTAATACTGATTTTATAACCTTCTGGAAAAAGTGAGGCATTCTCTCCTGAGATACAGTGAGTCAGGGAAGGAAGGAACAGGAATGGTGGACTTAACACTGTACCATCTGTTTGATGAGCACGGACCTTAGCTGAACAGATGAGAAAGAACAAATGTTTATTGCCCTCTGCTCACCTAAAGCTATTACAGGCAATTTGTTTAGGTAAGTGCTTGGCATATCAGAATGCTGTCAGGTTAGTTCTCTCTGTACTGTCCCCCTTGAGCTCATTTCATTAAAAAAAATCTCAGCAGTTTAGCCCTCATCTTCTCTCAGTTCTGTGGGGAGAAATTTATACTGCTGCTGGCGGATCTGAGCCAGTTTTTTCCTTGCCTCTTCCAGCTCTCTTTCCTTCTTCAGCATTTCCTCCTGGGCTGCAATGATCTAGAGAAAAAGAGAAAGAATAGTGGAGAAGAAGGTTAAAGACGGAGAAAAAAAAAAAAGGCGAGGATCTTAGTCCCTTTCACAAGGGGATTTGTGATCAGTGCACAACAGTTCTAAGACGTATTCCTGCAAAGCGCTTAACACACTGTCCCCAATCCAGGAAAGCATTTAAGCATGTGAAGAATCCCATTGATTTCAACAGGACTTGTGGGCTGAAGTGCTTAAGCAAAGTAAGCTGTCATGGGATAAGAGGGAAGGTCCTCTCATGGATCAGTAATTAGTTAAAAGATAGAAAACAAAGGGTAGGAATAAATGGTTAGTTTTCAGAATGGAGAGAAATAAATAGTGGTGTCCCCAGAGGTCTGTACTTGGACGAGTGCTGTTCAACATATTCATAAATAATCTAGAAAAAGGGGTAAACAGTGAGGTGGAAAAGTTTGCAGATGATAGAAAACTACTCAAGATAGTTAAGTCCAAAGCAGACTGCAAAGAAGTACAAAGGGATCTCACAAAACTGCGTGACGGGGCAACAAAATGGCAGATGAAATTCAATGTTGATAGACACAAAGTAAAGCACATATAAAATGATGGGGTCTAAATTAGCTGTTACCACTCATGAAAGAGATCTTGGAGTCAGTGTGGATAGTTCTCTGAAAACATCCACTCAGTGTGCAGTGGCAGTCACAAAAGCAAACAGAATGTTGGGTATCATTAGGAAGGTGATAGATAATAAGACAGAAAATATCCTATTGCCTCTATATAAATCCACGGTACACCCACATCTTGAATATTGCATGCAGAAGTGGTCACTCCATCTAAAAAAAAAATATTGGAATTGCAAAAGGTACAGAAAAGAGCAACAAAAATGATAAAAGGTATGGAACAGCTTCCATATGAGGAGAGAGATTAATAAGACTTTTTAGCTTGGAAAAGAGACAACTAAGGGGGGAGGATATGATAAGAGTTCTATAAAATCATGACTGGAGTGGAGAAAGTAAATAAGGAAGTGTTATTTACTTCTCCTCATAACACAAGAACTAAGGGGCACTACATTAAATTAATAGGCAGCAGGTTTAAAAAAAAACAAAAGGAAGTATTTCTTCACATAACACACAGTCAACCTGTGGACTTCTTTGCCAGAGGATATTGTGACGGCCAAAAGTATAACAGCGTTCAAAAAAGAACTGGATAAATTTATGGAGGATAGGTCCATCAATGACTATTAGCCAGGTTGGGCAGGGATGGTGTTCCTAGCCTCTGTTTGTCAGAAGCTGGGAATGGGTGACAGGGGATGGACCACTTGATGATTACCTGCCCTGTTCATTCCCTCTGAAGCACATGGCATTGACCACTGTTGGAAGACAGTCCAAAGTTCCATCTACCCAGTATCCTGACCCAGTATGGTCGTTCTTATGTTCTTAAGTGCTTTGCTAGTCCAGGCCAGCATGCCCAGTCCCTTGCAGGATCAAGCCACTAAAATGCATTGTTAGCTCCCATCCCTCCTCTTCAGTGGTCCCAGAGTGCAGGAAAAGAGGGCTGCCAGCATATTCCACCATCCCTCTACGATGGTCTATTGGACCACTATACAGGCCCACCAATCAGATGCATCTCAGAATAAACTAGCTGTAAAACAGTGGTAGGTGGAAACAGGATGAGGCGAGTTGGAAATATCAATCTGGGCTGTTTCTATTTTACTAACTATTGTACCTTTCCCTATTTTAAAATCTCCTCTGCTCTTTTGGTGTCTGTTGGATCCACAGTAACAAAGGGGACACTGACCTTGAACTTATCCTGCAAACATTTCATAATGTAATACACTGAGCAACATTAATAACTGAACATTCACAGTCCCACGTACCTGCAAGAGTTTCCTATACCTAGGAGTAACACAGGAGATATTACTGTGCTGTGAAATACTCAGGAATGGCAAGTTCCCATATTTTTAATAGCAGCCACTGTAGAAGCAGCTTTTCATTATTTTTTTAATAAGTGACAATTCTAGAAATTGATTGAAATAGTTTTTGAAGTTATTTTAGTCCTGTGTATTTGTTAAAGCCATAATAATGAAGTAAAAATAATTCTCCACACCACAACCTTATTACAAGATTATCTGCACACAAACAATTATGTAATTGAGATTTCAGAAGATTTAAAGCAGGTCTAGGAGCATCGGGAAAGAACCATTAGCATAAGTAGCAGGAAATCTTCACTTTAACAACAGGGAGGGATACATAAAGATATTATACAGTGGCAACAACTACCATGACAACTATCCAACACACAGCGTAGGACAAACACAGAGTATTGCCTATTCTCTGTATGCATTATTTGTCCATTACAGAAATATACTGAGGCAAGTTATTTACAATGAAGTTTCACGCATTACTGCATGAATCTATTACTGTGTTACATAAGACAATATTTTTGGGACACAAATTTTTCCTATTGTTGCTCTGGATGTTCACACCAACCTGAGCAATGCCGCCCACAAACTTGGTTTTGACCACCACATCGTCGTCATCCGCTTTCCTAAATGCTGCTTTCTGGGCTGCCCTGACAAGATTGTCAGATGCTCGTTTAACAGCATTCCCCGCAGCCTAGAGAGGAGATAAAAGGAATTTAGTAGCAAAAAACATGAAGGCACACTGTATATGTAATGTGGGCTCCTTCTGGGCACTGAACTCCAGAGGCAGGACACTTGTTTTCCTCACCACACACCAAATGTGCTTTTACCATCAGTGCTATAAGGTGAACATGAACTTGGATAATTTTGTAGGTCTCTGACCCAATTTGGGGCTCTATGTACAACTTATGAATTGCAGTTGATTTTATTGAAAATGTTGTATCACTGAATGCCTCCATGGATGTGGAGTCAACCATTTGCTACAACGGCTGGTGTCAAGTGCCACCCAGACCACAATGCTGAGCCCCAGACAAGTCAGATACCTGGTGCCTAATTACTTGACTTGGCAGGCATTGGAGATGGTGGCCTATGGCTCCTCTTGTCTCTGGAGTGGTACTTCTTCCCAACCCTCTGAGATCATCGATGGCAGGATGGAGGCAGATGACTGGGGTCTCTTGGTCAAGGTAACGAGGGAGCTCGGGGTGGAATCTCAACTTGATGGGGAGCTCACGGAGAGGGAGTGACCAGAAGATGGAGGTCTAGCCACAGCCTTCCTTTCAGCATTCATGGGAACAATTTTAGGGGGACCAAGGGCCTCTCTAGCTTTCTGAATCAGCTTCGGCAAGGAACAACATATGGATCGCTACTCAGGAATATTTCCCTCTCCGAAACAAGAGTTGCACTTGGAGTACCTATTGTTAAGTGGCACTGAAGCCTCCCATGAGGGGCAGGTTTTGAACCCTGGGGATTTCAATTTTGCCACATTGGTAGAGCCCCTGTACATGGTTGAAGGTCTGGCTGTACACTAAATATCTGACTAAAGCAGGTTTTTTTTGTTTGTGCCCACTGGCATAAAGACACTAGCTATTAATTAATAATACCAATAACTAATGCACACTAATGCTAGCACAGCGTACAGAGAATCAGACAGTCACTGCAGGGGTTCCATCTTGCTGCCCAGGGTGATAAGAAGGAATGGAGGGACTGTTGGACCTGCTTCACACGGTATGCCCTCATCTTGGGTGCAGGCATGGCTCCAACGGACACTGCTAGCCAAAAATAATCCAATCTAGCATGCACGGGGCACATGTGCAGCAAGAGAGGAATTCATGTGGACAATCTGTCAAAGAAGAATTAGATGATTCACATGCATTTTCATTTCCCCAGACTCTGACTACAGCTCCTTCCAAAACAGTGTTCACATGGAACGTAGGTCAAACAACTTCTCCACAAGCTTGTCGGTCTGTATGGGTGTCAAAGAGGAAACCAGGACATTCCAACTTCCATATCCACCCTACTGATTAAGGCTCCATGGAAACTTGGATGCTATTGGCAGAGCCAGCAGAGGAATACAGGTGCTTGCCAAACACATCAACACAAATATGTGACGTGCACGAACCCAATAGTTCTGCTACAGTAAAGGGCATTACTTCCAAGTGGAAAGTGCTGTTTCCACCTTCAAACCTCTTCCATAGCTTGGTGGAGAAACTACTCAAAGCCTGTGTCTGAATACATAAAAAGAAACACTTTTCCATGGCTCTTGGGCCTGCCTCCTTGAGCCTCGCGCTTAACTGTATTCTATGTCCATTTAATAAAATTTGCTTAGGGTAACCCAATGCCCTGATTTTCCTGGATGGGCAGGAAGAACATAATACTAGAATTCGGTCCCCTTTTTTAGCCATTATTCTACATTTAGGAGTTCCTCCAGCCCCATCTTGGCACTCAGATACTAATGTGTGGATGCATTAGAAAGAGAATGGTTCTCCAGTTACTAACACATGACCACAACTGTGACAAACCCATCCAACAAGAGTCCCTCATCAACTGCCAAAACTACCTCTGTTTTACCTGCCTCCTGGCAGGGATAATATTACAAAACCATTATTTTCTATTTAAACCACCACAGAACCCTAAATTTGCCTCAAGGTTTGACCATAATTAAAATCACGGTTCTATTTTGAAAAATGACTGAAAATAGACTCCTCTTGCTCAGATATCTGTACTCAGTCATAATTGCTGATTTTAGTAACAAATAAGTGTACTGGTTTTTATTCCCACAAAACTTAGAACCAGAACCCAACTGTTAGAACACAGACTGAGACTACATGGCTAGAAGTCAGTAAAACCTGCAGTAAAATCCAAGTTCATACTGAACGGTCCCTTGAAATGGGTGTTAACCACTTGTGCTTATCTGTTCCACCTTGTATTTAGCTGTGACTCTGAATACGTTTCCCAGATTGGAAGAAGAGCTCTGTGTAAAATCAAAAGCTTCTCTCTCTCACACCAACAGAAGTTGGTCCAATAAAAGACATTACCTGCCCTGCCTTGTCTTTCTAATATCCTGGGACTGACAAAGCTACCACACCACTGCATACAGTAAAAGCTGCAGTCATTTCTAAACTAAGCATATTGCAATTGTAAACCTTGAGACAACAAGCTTAATACCCAGAGTGCAGTATTAACGCAGCCATCTTTCAGATAAACTCTGCTCCAAAGGAGACAATCCACATGAAATCAAATCAGTTTTTACAAAAAATGAATTGCCAGTTCTGGTCCTAACCCAGAATCTGTTGTTTCTCTGCCAATGTTTGTGGTCTTACAACAATTTTCTTATTTTAAAACGTTCTCTCCTCTGTTGCTGTCTGTTAGATCCGCATGGCCGTATTAATGACAATTAATGACCCTGAACACTTGCATGACAATGCCCCTCACAGTGGATTTTCCAACTCCAAAATGATTTCCCACTGACCAGCAGCAATCTGGCATTTCAAGTTTCCATCGTGTCATCACCACTCGCTTCTCCACTGTCAGTGAAGCTCTTATTCTGGTATCACTGCACTTGAGGGCTTGGCACACAGATCCAGGAACACGGCCTTCTGCTTCTGGAAGTTTTGCAGCCACTGCTCATCATCCCAAGCCTGCATTATGATGTGATCCCACCAGTTGCTAATAGTTTCTAGGGCCCAGCAGTGCCACTCCCCCTTCTGCAACAGTTCCATGACCACCACCAACCACCCTGAAATGGGGTCTCACTACATCCCACAACAATCTATCCTCCAAGAATCTGTCATGTTCCATGCTGATTTGGTTCTTCTTATGGCTTTACAAATACCAGAGGATCATGTGTCCTGAGCTTGCAACACTTACCACAACAGTTAAGAGCTGTGCAGGCTCCATGATTCCATCAGAGATGGCAGACAGCCAGGAGAGCTGCGCAGGCTTGTGGGACGTTTAAGAGGTGTGAAAATTATAGGATATAGATGACATTATGGGATAAGCCAGTTGCATGCTTGGAAGTTGACCCCTTGCAACCCTGTAAGACTTGATTCTGTCCCAACAAATATCGTCAAAACCTCCCAAACGACAGTGCGCTGGGTGGTGACGGGTTATACAGTGGAATTCCTATCTAGGGTGCTCGATGCTGTGCATTGGCACAAGCACTCCTGCTGAGTATATCCAAAACTGACGCAAAGAGCCAAGTATACACATGGACAAGTGATATACTCACTGCAGTGGCTTGATGCCGACGAAATGTGTGTCAACCAAAGTTTGTAGTGTAGCTATGGTCTTAGTGATGTACTTAGTTTAAACATGAGTAGTCTCACAGAAATCTGGTAAGCACGTGCATGAATGTTTGCAACTGAACATACACTGAAAACAGAAAAGCCAACTAGACACAAAGCGATGTCAAGAAACACCCAGTAAACAGACTGAAAAGATCATTTCCCCCAATATCTTTCAGTTATAGTAAACTGAAGTGTTACTTCTGACATTAACAAGTACAATGTTTTCTAACAGCAGTTTCATTTTGGGTGCATTACTAACAGGCAGGGTGGCATTCTCTCTGTTTTTGATTCTGAGACAGTGAGCATTAGTAGAGTTCCCTCTGATCACTATCTCCTCCCTCAGCTGGTGCGAGGTGCAGACTACTTCACATTTCTATCTTTCTAAAAGTTCAACCATCTCGAAGGTAATGGCTACAATGATCACAGAATGAACTCCAGATGCTGATTAACAATGGCAACATGCAGCATGGCAGCCTTGAACTTAACACAACATATTTCACTACCAGAGAAGATAAAACCCAGCCATGATTTATTCAGGCAATTTCCTGAAGCTACTGGCTGAATTCTGGATTTGTTGAAAAGGCATGACGGTGACTGTTGCATAGCTCCGAGATGGATTTTTACATTGTTTATGAACACTGTTACCTGTAGTCTTCTCATGGCCTCAGAGTCTTGATCAGCCTTCACTTTGCAAGCCACAAGTAACTGTGCTGTAGAAGCCGCAACTTGTTTGGCAGATGAGATGAGTTTCTCCTCGCTAGCATGACCTTGTACCGAGGCATTAGCTGCCTCACACAGATTGCTGGTTGCAGCTGCCACCATTCGGGCCTAGGAGTCAATAACTAAAGTTACTCAGCGTTCTAGTTTCTCAGAGACTTTCAAGAGAAAGAAAAAATTGAAATTACTCACAGCGGAAATAAGTCCCTGAGACCACTGTCCATCATCCACTGCATTTGCTAGGATAGCTCCAACCTGGAAGAACCGTTCAGACACTTGCTTAGAGTGAAATATAAAATGCAATTGCCTTGCCTTGATTTGCATTTAAAGACCATAACCATCTGAAAAGGAAACTTTATGTACACCTTCCCCTTCCCCCCAATTTAATCTCAGCACACGCTATCTAATGATGACAGAAAAAAATTTCTGACTTACATTCCTATGCTAATATAAGTCAGTGGTTCCCAGACTCTGGCATGTATCTCTGTACTAGCCAAGGTTTTCTGACTAGTACTCTAGCCGCTCCTGCTCCCATCATAAAAATGGGCCTTTTATGGCTGTTGATCCCCTGCCATTACCTGGCTCTTGTTCATTCAGGGACACTCTAACCTACATTGTTACTTGAGCTGCTCCAGTCTTGCTGTAAGTTTAGAGAAACCAATAAAGGGCAATGACTGGTACAGCTGAGGATTTGCCTGGTCAAGGCTTGCCAGAAGAGGCTGGGAAATTCTAGTAAGTTGAAAGGATTTGTTCCTGTCTATAACGCTCATTCCTGATAGTCAAGCTATTGTTCAAGGCTACTGATTTTTCAGTAGAGTTATGCTATATTCCTTCAATATGTTCAAGCTGCCACTGAATAGAAAAACAAAGTTCCTTCGAATTCCCACGCTCCTGCCCGATGTTTGATTACCAATTCAAGGTAGCAAATACCTTTTTCTATGTGTTCATACAGCACTTAGTACTATTGTCTTCTGATCCCAGTACTCCCAACCCCATGTGTTCAGAAATCATGAGTCAGGGCCCTCCAAAATTGTGAGATTAAAGAAAAAAAAAAGTTTGGTGTCTTTTCAATTATCTTCTGGTTTTTGAGCTGTTAAGGTTCACATTTTCCAACTTTTCTCCTCAACCACGAAGGCCGCAAAATTGTTGAATTTCTTTAAAAAATGAAAACCAAAATTCTCATATAATTGCATGACTTCAGAGGTGGAGGTTAAAGAAAAACACCAAAATTTGCAATACTTTTGATACAGCTGGAACATCCTGAGTGGGGTTTTTTAGGGTAATAACAAAACATTAATAATGTTGCTATAAGAGAAAAGTTCAGTTTTACAATAAAATGCTTGAGACCTATGGGTTTTTCAGGTTTCAAAGTTTTCTTGCACCACCTTCCCTAGCAAAAGCATCTAAAGTTCAGCAGAGATCTACCAGTCTGGACACTAGTGCCTGGGGAATGAGAAAAAGTGAAGTAGATCAGATCTGACTTCATAAAACGTTACCTTTATTCCAAAACCTGAAATAGCTGCCTAATGTCAAACTAATGCCATTACAACAATTTCAAATGAGAAGGCAGAACAAACTGGAAAGAAGAAAGTTTAACAAACCTTTTTGCTGAAACATTTCATTGACTTTTCTGCAAAACATTTTTACAGCCTTGACTGACTGCTACTGGGAATTTATATAGGACAATATTGTGTCTGGTCCACATGGTTGAATGAAGGGGTAAGAATTCCCTTCCTCTCTTCCCCACACTGCCAGTGAGGGGAATGGCCTGTTAGCTGTAACCAATGGAGCTATTTGCTGCTTGCCATTGATGTGATAGGCGGGTAGTAGATTGAACCTTGGCTCCCTCACCAGGCATCAGCCATCTCTTCTGACACGTGTAAAAGGGTGCAAAGTATGCTGCACTGCTTAAGGGACTGATACCAGACTGCAACCTCTACGTGCAGACAGGGGAGATTTGGGAAGCATTCTGTCTGCTCATTTCAAAGGCCATTATGCTGTAAATCTGGCTAGCAAGTGTCTGCTGTAGACAGGAATTGGAAGACACCCACGGTACCAATTAACTCACGATTGATAATTAGGAAACAGGTACCAGGTGTGTGTCTTGAATTCATTATCTCAGAGGAATCTTTATTATTGTTCATTTACTTGTGAATGGTTCTCTGCCTAATGAAAGGATCTGTTTTAAACCACTCCAAGTTAACTCCAGTTGAGCCTGAGCAGCAAAATTTGGATCCTTCCTGAAGCTCTTCCAAAGTATGTGAGTGTTCAGAGTGAGGGTTTAGGTTCGGCTCTGCCCTTAAGGGGCACCGCACCACTTGCTGGATTAGTTGATCTGGAGAAGGCAGTGCTCATGCCAGCAGGCAACCACTGTTGATAAAAGGCACTGACTGAAAATTCCTAGTCTTAAAGAATTAGTGTGTTAGTATGGGAGAGAGGGGACTAAGAAGTCTTCCATCAAACCGGGAAGAACAGGTTTGCTAATACGGCACTACATTTGACTAATGTGCTCAATCAGAATGGAAAGCTATGGTTTTCCTGGAATGAAGGAATAAAAGTGTTTTTAGCAATTTCTCTCAGCTCTGCTGGAACAAGGCACAACTGCTGCTTGCTTCCATCTCAAAAAGACATGAGGAGAAAGATGCAACTGTTCCCTCTGACAAGAAGACTAAATTGACAGATATTTAGGACTTATACCAGGATATATTCTCTTTCTCTTCCGGGGTGGTGGTGGTGAGTAAAGCAAAGGATGCTGTACATCGTAATGTAACTAAATTTGAACAAGTTCTGTCACAAAGGCAAACAATGCAATAATCTAAGGGTACATCTACACTATCCGCCTGATCGATGGTAGCGATCGATCTATCGGGGATTGATTTATCGCGTCTAGTGTAGACACAATAAATCGATCCCCAATCGCTCTGCCGTTGACTCCTGTACTCCACTGTGGCGAGAGGCGGAAGTGGAGTCGACGGGGGAGTGGCAGCAGTTGACCCCGCGCCGTGAGGACGCGAGGTAAATCGACCTAAGATACGTTGACTTCAGCTACGCTATTCTCGTAGCTGAAGTTGAGTATCTTAGGTCGATCTCCCCCCCCCCCACCCAGTGTAGACCAGGTGTAAGTGGAGCCATAAGGCAGGGTCTAATTCTCATTTGCTTGACTATTTTTGCTGCCAGTTTTCAATAACTATCTATTTAATAAGCATTTTAAATAAGTTCTATAGTTTTGAACAGTTACAACACGACAGTTCCAGAACAACTGCTTTGTGATCACGATGGAACCAAACACAAGTTCTCTAGGAAGCCCAGCTGAATAAGACAGAAGAAGAAGAAATGGAAGTGAAATGGAATAAAAAGCACTCAATGCTAACAAGGCAAATGGACGTAGAGCCATTTTGTAAGCACTTTAGTTGTCCTAGCAATAGCTGTAAGTGCATCCATTTGCACTTGCCTAATTTGTGTTCATACAGTGGCTCTAACTGAATCATTCAACACACTGAAAGGCACAATTAGTGATGCCCTCTGCTAATCTGGACCAGAATGTTATTGTTTACTATTCCGTTTCTTTTTAAATCCCAAAACGTACTATGGGACCATACATCATGAGCCTGGATCATTGCCCTTCATGAACAAGAAACAGCTGAGACATTTGAAAGCCAAATATCTAATTACATTTGCTATGTTTAAACAGACTTTTCAACCAACCCCGGCCAGGGCACGCAATCCGATAGATTTATATTTTTATTAGTCAATCCAGAGTGCCTTCCATACATAGAAAATTAAGAAGTGACAGGCTTTACAACGTAAAATACTTCCACTGTGTTGAATGTCCTGTTCACCCACCTTTCCCTGTGCCACCAGCTCCCTCTGGGCTGCCGAGGCTGACTTGACTAGGGCACTGGTAGCAGCTGCAATGGATTTAGCTGCTTCCAGGATCTGTTCTTCAAAATCCAGAGTCTCGTCGGCTTGCTATAACCAAAACAGAACACTGTCACACACAATTCAGAACAGAATGGTTTCTCTTCAGTTTCCAGGACACCTTTTCTTTGGATTCTGTAATCCAGCTCTAGACAGAGACAAAAGAATCAAAAATGCCTTATTTACATTCTACAAAGCACTTTCCTGGGGCCTAAATTAAGAGACAACAGTATTAACTATTGGATACAAACACAAATATTAACTTGAAAGTAATGTTCCCCATGTGGCCAACCTTGTGCAAAATTTAAAGTGACAGATTTTATTTAAATACCACACACAAGATATTTCAGTGCATGCCACTGAGTTTCTGGTTTCCACTAAAAGCATTAAAAACTCTTTTCAAAAATACAGGTAAAATGCAGTAGCCTGAAATGGAATTCTCATTTTCCCTCGCAATATTATCTTTGTAGTATTCTAACGTGGTTTGTTTGCTGAGATTATTAGAGTTTGTTAAACAAAGCATATAGTTACTTAGTAAATATAATAAAGGGAATGCATAAAAGCGTTAAAAAAAACTACAACTCTAATGTTATCATTATGTTTCTTTGTTCATCTGTAATGAAAAGCACAACATAACTATCAAGTAAGCCCATTAATTAAATTGCTTTTTGTAAGCTGCATCACTGATCAAAGCAGTCTAGTCCAGTCCTCTTGGAGTTACAAAATGTTGAAGGTCTGTCTGAAACCATTCAAACACCTAAACCAATGTTGTAACAAGCATGTACTGAACAGGAAGATTAACGGCTCCTAATAATATTTTTCATGAGATGAAAGAAACGATTGCTCTGCAAATGTCAGTTTCCTAAAGGTGGGCTTAACATGAATAAAGTAAAACAAACAAAAAGCTTTAAGCCATTTAAATCTGCACAGGAACGTTATATCTATCTACTCCTGTGTTGTGTCCATGCTGCCAGCAAGGATGGAGTGTGTCTGTTGCACGTAATGTGGCTGCAATAGCCTGCGCAGGTTAATATGGAGAAGCTGCTTCGCCCATGTGTCAACCTCCCCCATCTACTCCTAGCTTAGGTATGTTTATTACTTTCAGAACAATTACAAGCATGGTTATAAGTGTGCGTGTATTATTTGTTGGTTTGCTTTGATTTTTACTTTGACTGTGACCATGAACCAATGATATATTAAATGGCACCAAAAGCAGAATGATCAGCGAGGGCATTAGGGCATAAGTATGATGCATTCCCTAACAGTACTCCTTAAGAGAGATGGGTCTTTTCCCACAATTCACGCAAGTACAGCTTTCTCATATCACTACCACAAACTCTTTTAACTGAGGCTAAGCTGTGTTTTGAGATAAAATGCATAATGTTCAGATTCTTCTCATATTTTTGGTAACTTAGCAGGGTGTGGGAAAGTAACCGAAACAATGGACATGTTTATTACTTGTCCTTTACACACACTGATGCGACTTGACTATTCAAATAAAAAAGTGAGTTAACATCTGATGAAACAGAACTTTCCACATGTAATGTATGATTAGATCAATGGCCATGACAGCTAAAGGCATTTGTCACTAGCATTGGTTTTAATGACAAGAAATTACATCTCCTGTCAAAAGGTTAATATCTTCCCCCATGAATCTTATTTTTGGTGGTACCTACTCCACTCTTGTGGCTGAACCTCTCTTATGTTGTATTGAATTGAGATTTAAAAATATTGGTTGGAGGGACCCTGTCTTCCTAAGTGTTTGAAAAGCACCACATACATCTATGGTACCAAAGACTGAACACTACACTTATTATCACATTTTACTCCACCATTCAGAACAACTTAATACTTGGTGGCCTTCAGGTGGTTTGTTTTTGGGTGGAGCATATCAGACATACAGCACTTTCAGGATTAATCTGGAGATCTTTCCTTCAGAGAAAGTATGACAAGAACTGTGAATATGAAAAACCCAAAATACTCCTAAATTGCAGTGCCTAAACATTTAAAATTTGTTGACCATTTTAATTGTGTGCCAAATCCCACTTGAAAGCTGCACAGAGCTGAAAGCCATGATGTGGATAGTTTATTCAAATTTTCAGAGGTGTTCAGCATTCAAAATTGGGGACAGATTTTCAAATGGGCACAGCAGCCACCAGCACGTAGGTGCTGCATCCATTTGAAATACTGAGTACTTCATTGAGGGGTCTAAATGAGAGCAGAGTCTTTTTGAAAATATGGTCATTCCTGCATTTCTCCCAATTTGCCTTTACAGAAGGAAAAGGTATTTTTAATATCAGCCCCTTGTTTCTATAAATGTTTCTAAATCAAGGGGCTAAAAAGTGCAGTGATTTTCATGCTCTAGCTCATCTGTAAAGACCTAACTTGATGTATTGGTGAAAATCACAAACAAAATTCACTTTTGTGAGGTGCTCTCATTCTAGTTCTCTGTGGGACACTACAAAACCACCAGACATATTCCGGGGGAGTTAGGAGCCACAAGGGGCTCAGAAGTGAAGTAACTGGAGCACTGCAGATACAATAAGAAATATTTTGGGAAGCTGATATACAGAAGCATGCACATCCCCTGCCCGTTCAATACCCAATCAAAAGCCAATTGGATTCTCCTGTTACTTTCATGGGCATTAATTCATGTCTCACAGCTTAAAAAACAAGCCATAGGGTGTTTGATTCTACAACATTTCATATAACTTCTACCATGTGAATAAAACAGAAAGTCACAAAATCCTGGAAATGAAAACGCAGCATCCAAGGAAGTCAAGGCACCTTTGAGGAAATATGGCATCCTAAATGAAAACTATTTAGCATCAACTTCTGCCGTGTAATGATAACATTGGATGGCACCTTAAAGGACAAGATAAAAGAATAAGAGCTGCCTACTAAATGCAGAATATTTGCCTCTGCTAATTAGGAACAGCACACGTGTACATCTGTACAAAAGGGTTATGATAAGGAATTGCCATGTTATGAAACAAGTCATCTTAGCAGATGGATTTTTGGCCATGTTTGTAATGCAATACCACCACAACTACAGTATCTAAACACTAACTAACGTGGCCTATAATTTATGCAACAGGCTCAAATGTTAATCGCTTACTTTGACCACTAACACAAGGCCACAATTTGTAGCCCAGAGGGACTATATTTAGCTCAGTTGGTATCATTTTTTAAAAATACACTTAGGTAAATTTGGCTCTCTTGAAGTGAAAATCTAGTATCACATAAAAAAACCGCCCAAGCTTCATGGGAGCAGACAGTGGACAAGTTGCAGCACATATTTCTGCCAATGCGCTGCAACACTGCTATTTCCAGTTCTGGGCCTCTATAGAGAATACAATGCCAACTTCACCCACATATCTCGTGGTTTGGGGACAAGGGCCAAAGTCCACTGTAGAGAAAGTAGAGACCAGCAATTCCATCTTGATTACAACTGAAATCCGAATTCAAATACCAAGTAGAAGAAGGTTAGTACACAGCTCCATCTACCTTTTGCTTTTGCCTCTCTGATGTGTCACAGTACAGTTTTCATTCACTGATTTTTAAGAAAAATACTGTCTCGAGCTGGAATTATGGAGTCTGTTTCCAAAACAGTGAAAGCGTTCATGAGCTGAGAGCTATTTTACTTCTTTATATCAATAGTAGTATCTGCACTATTCTTTAAATGGCCGTGCTATAATGAAGTTAACTCTAATTTTTCTACTGAATCAGCAAACAATTCACCAACTATTTTTATGATGGATTTTATTTATTCACACAGCCTAATAAAATGTTCACTGACATGGCTTTACTATATGGATATCTATATCAGGGCTAGAAAGCTTTTCAATTAGCCCTTAACTACTGAATTAGAAATACCTCTACAACATGAAACACCTTCTCAAAATATTCTACAAGTTTCCAGAGAACCAACCCCAGATGGGGAAGAAAAGTACCTGTATGGGATTAATTCAGCATAGCATGATGTGCTCAGTGTTGTACATATAAACACAATGTAAAAATGACTAGTTGAAAAAGAATTGCAGGGAAATCACATCTCTCATCAATGAGAAAACTATGGTGCAGCTACTAAGGTGCTGATACTAGGGGCAGGCATAAGACCTATCATGGGAATGCATAGCTAAGCACTAGAGCTGGCTGGAAAACAGGTTTTTCCCTCTGCAGAAAGTTTCTATGAAAACGAATTTTCTTGTTTTTACTCACGTTTTCAGCAGAAAATCTTGACTTTTTCAAAAAACTAAACAGCAAATTTTCAATTATCTGAATACTTTCCAGTTTTCTGTTTTCCAGCTAGAAGTCAACCATTTTCTATGGAAAGCAGATGCTTGCCAGGGTAAATTTGCTTTTGTCGAAAATCACTCTCAATGGAAACTTTTGACCACACCTATGCAGCACCTCCACATAACCAGAGGGGAACTGATCTTACTCTGCTATTTTCTTCAACAGGTCCACTCTGTCCATTCCTTCCCATTATTTTTGTCCTTGACACACAAGTAAAAAGTGGGCACACAGAGGGCTTGAGACACCGCTAAGTGCAGAGGACAAGTACTGCTTAGTCATGCTTGTGGGCATGCTTATCCACTCCTCATGCTGGTCTTGGAGCACAACTAGCTTGCACATCCTGCTGGGCACAACGAAAGGTCCATACTTGTTTTCATCTACATCCTAGCAGTGTGGTTTGAAGGGTATACCTCAAAATGAGAGGTCCAAACTTTTCACTACATATACACTCAAAGACTGAGCAGCACAAGAAGTACTACAGGAGGAGTCACTGTCCAATGTCATTTGGCTACTCTTTGTCATAAATTGTTTTTGTTCATTTTCATCAATATTGCTCTCAAATTATGCAGTTCTCAGAATGTATGAACATGAAACCAGACTTCCTGATATATGTGACACAAAATTCTACTGTTTATATCTTTAGTCCCTTGAGATGGCAATTTGGGTCACTTTAAAAACCAAGCTCACGAGACTTAATAATGTTTAAAAAAAATCAAAGTCAACATCTATTTGCACAAACTTAGCTAATAAGAGTCATCATATGCTTTGATGATTCTGTGATCTGCAGGTAGGTGAAGGGAGAGAGTCTGCCACATGAGATCACAAAAAATACATACAAATTACTGGGCCAACTACGAAATGGTGCAGGACAAAACACTGTCACAAAAAGGTGACAAAAATACCATGCTGTTATTTTTTAAAGAGTTAGATACAGATATTTTTGTATTTCCTTACTTTTAACCAGTTTCCTACACGTCCTTCCAATGTAATGGACAGCATGAATAGGTCCAGAATCAGTAGAAAAATGATTGAACCACCATTAACTTGTTGCCAAAGACATGAAAGACAAACCACGTTTCTTCTGAAGTGCCTCTCAGCTTCAATTTAATAAAGAGACAGCAACAAGGGTAAGTTACTGCACACAGCCAGGTAAACACAAGAGACCACTCCTATGAGATTCTGTACTTGCATGGCTGCTGCCCATTATAAATGAACCTATGCAACTTACACATCTCCCCAAGAACAACCCTATTAAAAAGAGCACTTCACAGTATATGTTTTTAAAAAAATCAGATTAGAATGAGAGTCTGCAGGAAAGTCTTCTAAATCTGCTTGTGATTTAAAGTATTCCTTCATATTGCCTTATACTACTTTATAAACCCCCGGAGACAGGGCAGGACACTATAGGAATATGTTTGATATATAGTTGGATTAAATAACAACCTAATATATCAAACATATCACACAGAGCCCTGCAGAAAAGGCATCCAGGTTTGATTCATCTTGGGGGAGGGGGGGAAGAGACACTGCTGAAGGCTAACAGCAGGGAACTGTTATCGACTGCTAAAGACGCAACCCCTTGCCTTGCGTTTGAAGGCATAAGCCTGCACGGAGGCATGAAGAGTGCACCAACAGGAATATAATGCACGTACAGCAATGGTCTCTGGTGATGTACCTAAGCCACAACATCGTCTTCCTATAACTATTTCTGCCATTGTAAGAGTTAATGAAACATGTCATTTTTAATTCCATAAAATAAATACAGAGACCACTTTATCTTTTCCCTTTTTTAACTTGCTCTTTTGGGTAGTTATTTTGTACCAGGTGGTATCTTTACAGATCAAGGACCATATTATATTAGAACAGGCAATATAAGGCCCCAAAGCAGAAGATATTCAACCCACCAAAAAAGACACCACAATCAGTGTAAATGCATAACTGTGTTGTAAAGGACATATCACCCGCTATAATCTGTTCTATATAATGAACAGAAAAGTTTGTACAGCTCAGCAGACCATTTTCCCCATTGAACACCACAATTAAAATCCAAGACAGTTTGTATTACACCTGAAGGAGGAAAAGATAAGGAAGGTCTTCCTCAAAATACCTTTAGATACACAATCTCAGAAACAAGACAAGTACTAAAACATCATCTGGACATTGTACTAGTAGTCAGAGCATTTAAGCTTTTGAACAGTGAGAGACTGTATCTGCTCTGTAGCCAAGCTGTTGTGTTTAATTCAGAAAGAACATACATTATGCAATAAAACATGGACAGGAGTTCCTTAACAGAGAATTCTCTGAGAAAGGAATGATTTTCCTGAAGTGGAAAGTTGCTGCCCCACTCTAGGCTTCTTAATTTTATTAAGAAAGCAATGGGAGGTATGTGGTGCAGAGATGTAATGGGGTGGGGGCCACAACAAAAAGATAAGGGAAATAGAATAAAATACAGAGATGGAACAAACCTAGTGCAGCTCAATTATAAAATTAGAACAAGTGTTAGCTTTATTGTTTCATTTCTATTATATTAATAAACTGGAACATAGACAGAGATCAAATAGTAAGGATTAAAACAAACAAGCAAAAAACCCCACAAAACCCCAAGAATTTTGGAAGGGATCCAGATCCTCAGACTTCAGGGTATAAATCCACCTCTAATTAAGAGGGGTGAGGAAGAAACTTTCCCTGCAGGCCAGAGCCTATTACAGGCTCTCCAGCAACTTTTTTTCTGAAACTAATCGCTACCGCCAGATGCAGGCTACTGGGCTAGATGGACTGTTGGTCTGATCCAATATAGCAGTTTTTATGTTTCTGTATTTGGTGGACTGTGTATAAGAGAACAGGTGTCGTCTAATTACTAATTTAGATTTGAGATTACTAATTACAAATTTAGAGATTTGAGTGACAGAGATGCCTTGTTGATAACGAAGTTTAAGATTGAAACATCTAAGAGTGAGCTACCTAAAACTTTCTTCCCCCTACAGGCAGTATCTCCTGATCTGTTTTGAAACACATTGATGGGCCGGAAATAGGAAGCGCATTTTGATGCTGTTCTTTGCTCTGTGGATAAACAGAGGGCTTGAAATATCCAGTGGGGTCATTCCAGTACCTTTCACTTGCATTACAGTAAATGTTTGTGAAAGATAAACTGAATTAAGAGCAATGGAAGAAAAGTTTTATTCCAATGCTCAAATTAACATGTTAAATGAGGAGCAGGTGTAGGATTTGTATTCATTTTTAAATGACAATGGCCACTGGACTGGTTTAGATGTTAGCAGGAGAATGGTTTTAAGGTTACTGGGCAACTCAGATATTCTGTTGTGTAGTGGTTGTGTAGAAAAGGTGTTAGACTTTTCCAGTCTCAATCTTCTGCTTTATTTAATCTCATTACAAGCAACTTTCTTTCTTCACAAAAAATGAATGTACCAATTACAAAACCCATAGAACAAAAAAAAAAAAAAAAAAAGCATTGCTCTTTTGTGGACTTCATTCTCCCCACTGAAAGAAAAATTCCTCAAGCAGTGGGCATCACCACAGCCCATCTTGTGAGGCTATTAAAAACTGTCTTAATCTTATGTTCCTGAATGACAGAAAATACCACAATCCCCTGACAACAACGGTCTGACACTGAATGACCTTTAGAACCTGCTTGCTTGGAAAGACTCCTCATCTGCTTAGAACAAAGTCGGGTAACTCTGAAGCTACTGAGAAAAGGACATGACCATGGCATTGCTTTCTGAAGTTAATGGCAGGTCTTATTTTTATTAAAAGAGGCCCAGTCCTATGTCTCATGGAGATTTATTTCAAAACTTGTCAGGGGCTCTACACTGTGGAGTGAAGTGATTCTGTGTCATGCCCCCACTCCCTGAACTGTGCAGGTACACTAACTACTTCAGGTTATAATAATTGCCATGTAATTCCTCTGACACATGCAAGCAGTTAATTCCATTTTACTTAAAAATATTCTCATGGACATATCTGAAACACACAAAAATATGAGACTACATAAGCATTCATATGGCACCCTCATTTATACATTTCCCTTTATAGAATTAAGAGAAAATAAGCACAGAAGAATCAGTTTATATTTTAAACAAAGAGTTTAAAAGGAGACACCTGTTTGCTACAAATCAAATACTGTGTGTTGATCTGATAAGATCTTTTGGCCACAACCTCCCATAGTAAATGCACACACATAGAAGAGTGAGTGAGCGGGGCTCAAAAGCCTCTGAAACTGAGGAACAAGAATGATCTTTCACATGAGAAAAGATTTTTTGGACAGAGAAAAGTGAGTGAACAAACAATAACTATCTTGCAACTTGAAAAAGCTTTTTCTAAGAACTCCCTTTCCTTCCCCTCCATATCCAAATCTATTACTTGCATGCCCACCACTTGAAAGAGCCACCAAATATCTTTTGACTTTGTGGTAAGTCACACCTAGCTTGTCTGAAAAGTGTAGCTTCTACTGTAACCAGCTGAGGACAATGTAGGGATTGATTGTTCCAACCATCACCTTGATCTACAGCAATCAGCTCCTCACAATACCAGTTATTTGCATTTCTGCGGCATTAACTTTAAAAATAACATGGAAGATGGACACTCACCTTTGGCTTGGCTCGTGGTTTCAACTGCTCTAACTTCTTTGCTGCAGCCTCAATTGAAGCTGCAGCCCCCAATAGCTCTGTCTCAGCAATGACTGTCGGGTCCTCTGGATCCACCCACTCCGTGCCTGAAATTAACAGAGGAGAAGACAATAACTTCAATAGCATTGTTAATGCCTTTTGACCAAGCTGATTCCCTGTCACACCTCAAAACTATGTGCGAAATATACAGTGTGTGTATAATATGGAGACCTCATTTCAATACCATTAATGGCATAAAATACTATAATTTAAGTCAGTGACTGCAAAAACACAAGTCAGAATGGAAAGAGCACTTAGCCGTTACGTTCTATTATGAAAGTGGCTTGATTAAGAACTTCTGTAAGAAAAGTAACTCTAAATTGCTCCTTGAAAGTCCATGTCTACACTGGGTGCTGAACTATTTATCAGCCAACCAGGTTTAATCGTAGTTGTTACTTAGAAAGATTCTCTTGTGCTTTCCTTGACCAAGGCAGACAGACGCATAGTCTGAGAACTGTGACAAAAAGAGCACAGAGGATGTATTAGACTATTCAGGAGATCATGGTCTGACTAATAGTTCTCAGTAAAGTCCCCATCTACAGCAGCTAGGGAGACAGGGCTCGCGCCCATCCACGGAAAACATGAGAGTGAACAGTGCTGTTTTAATCCCAGTGCCAATAAGACCAATAAGCAAGTTTCTCCTACACATACAAGGCTGAACATTTTTTTGGACAGGAAAGATCTTTCAGATCCTTTCTGTCAATATCTCCTAGGCTTTTTGTGTACACATCAATATATATATTATATACACTGGACTTTAAAAACCTTAAAGGGCCTCACCACATGATGGGACAGGCTGACCATTATGCACTAGTACCCTCAAAGGGGAAGACTACCTGTCATAGAGAAACAAAGATTTCACCTATAGAGCTGTATTGGTGGGGTCACGCACCGTGGAACTATTCTGGGCATTCTACACCTTTGTTAATCCCAGCAGCCTGAGCTTGGTTACAGGAATAGAGTCTCACAGTGAATGCCGTTCTCACTTTCAGGTAACATTGTAAATAAGAAGCAGGCAGTAGTATCTCCCGTAAATATAAACAAACTTTTTTGTTTTAGCAACTGGCTGAACAAGAAGTAGGACTGAGTGGACTTGTAGGCTCTAAAGTTTTACACTGATTTCTTTTTGAATGCAGTTATGCACCCCCCCCAAAAAATAAAAAAAATCTGCATTTGTAAGTTACACTTTTGCAATAAAGAGATTGCACTACTGTACTTGTATGAGGTGAATTGAAAATTAGTATTACTTATGTTTATCATTTTTACAGTGCAAATAATAATAATAAAATATAATATTAAATTGGCACTGTACACTTTGTATTCTGTGTTGTAATAGAAATCAATATATTTGAAAATGTAGAAAAACATCCAAAATATTTAATAAATTTCAATTGGTATTCTATTGTTTAACAGTGTAATTCATCGTGATTAATTTTTTTAATTGATTCATTTTTTGAGTTAATTGCGTGAGTTAACTGTGATTAATCAACAGCCCTAGTGCAAACTATACTTAAAAACTATTGTGCAGGTTCTCTTGCTGTGGAAAATGGGGCTGGTGACCCATATCAAATCCATTCCTGGGGGAGAGCAGCCAATAACAATATTTTTTGCAATTAAGTTGCACTAGGGCAAGTGGAGATGGGCAAGGGAATCACAAAGTTTTTAAATATCAAAAACTAACTACGAAAATAACATCCAGGTAAATATTTAACGTCCCTTGTCATTTCTGGAACGTGAACCACTTCGTGTATTAACTAAGTGGGTTGTCAGACCTACCTTTCATTGCTTCTGCTGTCTGGATAAGCTCTGTCACAGCACCAGCAACCCGCTTTGACAAGGCAGCCAACGGATGCTTCAGTTCTGGGGTTGGCTTCTGAAGAATCTATAAAAAGATAAAAATTAATTAGAAATTAGAGACTAAGGTTTCACAGAACATACACACCGCAAGTTCCCAATAAATTAGATGAAGTCCTAATGCTATGCTAGGGGAAAAAAAACAAAATTTGAGTCTACAGAAAAATGCCCACAATTCAGAAGCAAAACTAAAATAAAGACTCCAAGCAGACTGGCTGCGAGATTGTGTAAGGCATCTAGCCCATACTAGGAAAGCAAAGCTGCCTATCATTGTGAAAGTGTTCCACAGGGCTGTTTCTGGAAGTACTCAATATTTGACACATGATCTCACGTGTCAATCTATTAATGAAGAACATTTAACCAAATTAAAATGCAAGCCAAGTGCTTCGTGTGGCATTTTCATTTTGGAGACAAATGTAAACTACATGGATAAACAGGGTACAAAACTATATGTTTTACACTACCAGCATTGTCACTGTTTCTTCCAACTATCCTTATTATAAATTAAGATTTCACAACAAACTATTTCTCCACAACAAAATATTTGTCCACAGATTGTACGTACTTTGGGGGCAAAGACCATGTTTTCTTTATCATCTGTAAAGTGCTTAATACACTTTTGGGTGTTGCAATCAAGTTAATTTTTGAGGGAGATGAGGAGTGGTCCCAAGAATTACATGGCTTTAATTTTGGGCATCCCCATGTAGATGGAGTCATTTTTAAAACTTAGTGTCATTCACAAACACTAGTGAAGTTTGACAGAGCAATTCTTCCCTGTCTCTCAGTGCCAAAATATATCAGAAATTTCAAATATAGTTTTCAATAATTCTAGAAGAATTCGGCTTTCCTTCCAAGCTCACCGTTCTTCTATTGCTGGTGAACTCTGCAGTAAAAGGACCAACATACAAGGAGAAATTGATGGTGCATTTCCTCATTCATTACTGTGCCAGAAGATGCTAAAGAAACCTAGGTGCTAGGTTTTAACCGTCACATGAATCCCTGAGTTTCACAGAGCCTAAGGCTGAAGAGCCCCGTTTCCATAGTAAATATAAGTACCTGAATCCTCAATAGCCAAGCAATCTGCTGCCATATTAACAAAATGAATACCTTTTGCAACAATGAGTGCTGTAACCAGGGCCCTGTCTGAGACTCCTTCAACCCAGCATACAGTACTATTGTGCTTTTCAGAGCTAACCTTCCCACACAGCTAAAATTTCCAAAAATACATGCAGTGTGATCATGACTGCAGCAAAGCACCACGTTTTCTACTGCAGAAACAGTTTGTCACATCAGTACTACCCTTGACAATGGCAACAAAGTGGCAATTAAATGAGTGGGTATAAGTGCATGAACTCTGATGTTTTCCAGTTACCTTTCTGTAAGTGTGTTTAGAACTCGTGAGAGGTGCTGGTGACTGAAGTCCTATATTTACCCAAAGCAGAGATACAGAATGGACATAGAGCAAAAGCGTCTCACATGTTGATCTGCCAGTGCGTCTCAACCCTGACCTGCAGGAGCTATCTGAAGGTAGGAGAGGATAGTTCCATCTTTTACCCTCTTCCTGAGTGTGCCTCTCTGGACACTGACTCATACTCAAATGTGCACATGTCCATTGGGAAATGGGGTACGATCACACAAATCACTTCACACAGGTCACCTAACAACCCTTTTGACTACAAGATTGAGATGTTTATCCCCTAGATAATTTCATAATCCACAAGAATGTCACAGCCATATTGCTTGCATTTGAGCCCTCAAGTCAGTAACATGCACTTTACACGTCACAGTCCCAGCACAGAGTGAGTTTTTGGCATGTGGATTCCTGGTTATTACGCTTACTAAACCTTAAACCTTTAGAGGATGGTATTTTGAAGGGCTCTGACTGCCAAACATCATGCTCCTTGGTCTCTCTCAATGTCAACAGACTCACTCAAGCAATCTTGTCCACAGCCATCAGGCTCAACAAGACATTATTAGCACTCATATCAACAACTGTCAATAAGACGAATGAGCTGAAAGGTCTGATGCCAACCAATCTTATTGCTATAGATCATAAACTAATGCACCAGGTCAGCATACTAAACCAGACAGAGAGATTAAGAAGTGTACGGACTCTAGCTGACCTGAAAGTTGCCTTGCCATCACCTTCTGAATAACTGTGTCTAGACTTGCTAACTATCATCCTATGTCAAGAAAATTATTCAATTAAAAAAACTGGCTGAGTAAGCCAATTCTATGCTACAGCTCCAACCAGTTAGAATTTTGGGGAAACTGCCCCAAGGTAGAGGTTAATGTATTGGATAGAGTGAAGCTGGACATTCTCACTGGAAAATGACTGATGCAGTGGTCCTTCTGTACTTGCTACTAAGCAACATCCAGCACAATTGTATTTACAGTTCTGGGGTGCAACCAACTTTTTAACAAAGAATACACTGTGAACTTAAGCAGCCTTAAAGCAGTTGGTGACATCATCTTATCCATCTTTATTTCTACATAAACTTTATGCTCACTAATTTTGGCTGTGTGTGCATGGACTTGTAACCTAAACCCAGTCTACACATGGCTCGAGTCAGCTGGCATTTTTGGGTAAGTTTCCCCAGTGTACTCAGGCCTTGTAAGTGAAGCTACTAGAAGTAAGAAAGGCTGCTCTGCTAAGAAAATGGAATAGATGGGAGAAGTGAAAGGCAAAAGATGAAGGAGTAGGATCAAGCAAAATCTGATTAGTCTTTTGCTCTGTTAAATGACAGGTTTCAGAGTAGCAGCCGTGTTAGTCTGTATCCGCAAAAAGAAAAGGAGGACTTGTGGCACCTTAGAGACTAACAAATGTATTTGAGCATAAGCTATCTCTAAGGTGCCACAAGTCCTCCTTTTCTTTTTGCTCTGTTAAGATGCATAATGTTGAGTCAGAAACTGCAATGTTCAATAAACTGGATAAAACATGACAAATTTCCCAAAGTACAACTGTACTAAAAATACACAAGACTTCTAAATGCAAATTATTCCCTGCTGGGCAAGTTCTAGTAATGAGATCTAACAAATCTAATTTTTCTTACATTATCTTCCTTGCTAGTGGACAAGTGTTAATATAATCAGGCCTCTATTTTTTTTTTTTTTTTTTTTTACTTTATCCGTATTCCTACACACAGTCGTTAATTTAACTTAACTAGATGCACTAAAATCTCTGCCTTGCAATGTATTTCTATCCAGGAGGCCTACGTCCCACACCAGCCACTAAAAAGTAGCTTCTCAGAGGAAGTGCACATGATGACTGCAGCTGCAAGTCAACTTGAGAAAGTTGGATATTTTATTAAACCTTTGTTCTGTCACACCCCATGCTTCAATGTGTGTGGAATGCCCATGTTGAAACAATGTTACCAGATAAGTGTTCAGATTCCTGAAAAGCGTACACTGTTCAGTATTCACAGCTTCAGAGTGCAGCGAGTTAGTCATAAGACTTTAAGTGAAAAAACTGATAGAACTGGGGAGTTTTTAGGTGGGCCTTGGGGATGGCCTTGGACAGCCATTTCCTTTGCTTACCTCAGGATAGGGTCAGGCAAGCATGTGAATGTAGTGCTCCCCCAGTGATTTTCACAACATCGGTGTTTTGGGTGATTGGTGTGTGTTCTACTACTTCAGGTTAAGAGAGAGACCCACTGGAGAACACCAACGTATGATTTTAAAGGGGCCCATTTTTAGATGCGGTGATGCCTTCACTGACTCATGATAAAGTAAACTCCAGAAGAGAACTCTATGCAAACACTTCCAGATTCCCTTCTCTCTTTTTTCAGAAAGTGTTGAGCTATTTTAACCATTTGTTCAGGAACTTGCAGCAAGCAAATAAAAAGTTAACCTTGGTAATGATTATGAAAAGGGCTCAGTGGGATTATTTGTTCTTGGCAAAAGATGTGCCTATAGGCTCCTTCTTACCAGGAGGACATGTTCTAGGAGTTCCAAGTATCCCAGGGTACATTCTGTTCCAAATCGCAGCGCTCTCGCTCTAACATCTTCACTCACGTCTGGGTGATAGGAAGCTTGCTAAGGAGACAAAGCAATATTAACACTCAAAAACTACAAAGCAGAGGTTGTGGAGAGGAGCAGACATATGGATGGAGACTATATAAATGGCATAAAAAGGCCAGAAAAAAGCAATTTCCCATAGTTTGTAAATAACATCCAATCCAGCAAGTCACCACTGTTGTAAAGGTGTAGCTTAACTGGCCTGCCAAAGCAGCAGAGCCTCAGCTGTGAAAATGGATTTATGAAGAAGTTTCCTTCTAATACCATATTCTTCACTCTGGGGATGCAACAGCTCACTCTTTCTTAACTTTCTTCTTTAGACATGGTCAGCATCAGATACACATCCTGCCATCAGCCCAAACAAAACAGCTGTCTCAGAAAAGGTCCAAAGGAGAAAGGCAGCAAGTTGGTTGTTTTTTTAGGTATAACTGTAACAGATTCTGGGAATGGACTGAGCTGGTAGCTTGGGGGGGATGTGTACTACAGTTTCATACAAGCAGTGATGCTAATAAAAAGGAAGATGGCGCCTCTATATTCCTACTGACACATAGAAATAGGAAAGAAAATGAAAGAAGTCTGAGCAATAGTTTCTCCATCCACAAATACATACAGCATTACAGATTTTAGAACCACAACCCCCCTTAAAATGGGGGAGCATGTTTAAACTTGCTATTCATTTTTAAAAATAGGCCTTAAAATGCTTATTTTCGGGCAGTTTTATTGAACTCACCTGCCCACTTTTGCTAATATGCTTCTACCAATTTCTTTTTGTCTTCTCACATTTGCAATTGGGACTAGAATTAATTTGGTTGTTTGTACATTTTGATCAGTTCTTTCTTTCCTTAATATCATAATTGATGATGTCACATTAGACTCAGTTGGTTAATGGGCTCCCCCTACTGGCTAGTTGAAGAGCAGGTGAGCATCAACCATTTCAACCTACATTAAAGACACTGTTGGCTCCCTACTTTGTAAATAGAACAGTAGTTTTTTGGAGTTTGTTTTGGGGTTTTATTTTTTTTTGGCATATTTAAGGCTGGGTGACTATTCTACTGGAGAGAATTAACAAATTTAGAAAGGTCCAGAAACTCCTTGAAGTCCAACAGAGACCTTACAGCACACATTTAATTTACCTTGTACATACTTCAACAGTATGGTGACGGATGCTACAAAACCTCTTAGATACCAAGCATTTCTTCAAACTTCTACCAGAGATAAGCCCAAGTATTCCTATTAACCATAGGGTACACAATTGACTGAGACAACACAATATTTTTGGAAGAAACACTGAACATATCAAAACATCTTTAAGGCCTATTCTGCCTCCCACTGAAGTCTATGAAAAAACTATTTACTTCCCTGGGAACAGAATCAGGCCCTAGTTCTTATATCAAGAATACATATTCAAAAGGTTCTTCAACCAGCAGCAAACTAACAAAGAGCTTATTCATTCATTTACATCAGAATGTTTTCCTGCAATATAAATTAAATTGAATTTCCTCAGATAGTCTCTTGGACAGAATGTATGTACATTATATAAATTCATATCCTCGTCTGTGAAATAGTGTTAAATCAGAAATTTGTTTTAGTTACTTCCTATGTGACATATTGTATTATACCAAGACACACTTCATCTTGTAGAATAGTTTGGAAGGACGGATTTCTTTCTGCTTTAAGTGGAGAAAGTGGCTTAGGTTAGTTTTTAAAGGATTTTTCCCAAACCTTCTGCCTATGGTTTGATATTCTCTTGCATTCCTGACTCTGATTAGCAAGATTGTCTTAGACACCTGGGGAATGCTAAAGTAATGACAAACAATAAGGGACAAAGCTTCAAAAATACTGTATCACAACTCTGGTTTTTCTCCTCAGGTCAAAAGATTTAGTTATCCTCTATTGCTTCTGTGAATTTCTACTGCCAATTTTCCCTGCTGCAATTGGCAACACACGCTCTCAAGAAACACTGTGTTTCATTATTATTAATTATTTTTATATCACAGAAGCGTCTAGGGTTTTCCAAGTGAGATTGAGACCACAGTCCACAAGGCATCTCTCTCGCACACCCATCTTCTGTCTCACAGAACTAAGAATCTACACAAACAAGACAATGGATGGGAGGAGGGATCATTATTATCCTTGTTGTGCAGGTGGGGAACTGTAGCACAGAAATATGGACTTTCCCAAGGTGATACAGGAATTCCGCTTTGCATCTGCAAACTGAACCCAAGATCCAGGCAGGCATCTTGCTTGCCAGTCCACGACCCCATCTCTGCTCTTTCATCTCTTTTCTCTCCTGTTTTTGATACTTCTGTTGATACTTCTGTGAGTCCTCTTCACACTCAGTTCCTCTTTGCTATCATGCCCCATTCTCTCTTCAAGTGCTTCTAGCATTATGGGTTAGCAGTATGTGTACAATGCTAACATTCTAAGTACTGACATACCCCATATGATAGAAGATGCGTAATCTTTAACTGCAACTCTATAACTAAGACGACCATCTCTCTGCCCTAGATAGTTCTCATATCCTTCTATTTTTTCTACAAGAGTCACCAGTAAGAAAGTAAAAAAATCAGTATTTCCAGTAGTTAATGCAGAGTTATTACTTTACACACATGGTATAAAGATGAAATCTGTTTTTATCTTTGGGTCTGATCCAACCTTGGGTACTTTTGGTTAAGTGTCTCCACCAAGTTTAATAGAACCCACCGGATGAGTTCCTGAGATTGCATTGTAACCAATATATTTTTTTCCAAATGGTAACTATTGATAAATGCTCACTTACAGACTCTCAGACTTTAAGGCCACAATGAACCATCATGATCTAGTCTGGCCTTCTGCATGTTGCAGACCACAGAACCCCAGTGGCAGTGTATTATTTACATATTGCACAATTACTGTAGACTTGTTTAAATATCCCAGAGCTGAACCCCTCTACTTCAGGGAAGTTGCAGTGAAATTTAATGTACATTTATATTCTTGACAGAGAAGCACAAAGTGTACCGTACATAACAATTCATGCTATATTTTATTCACACACATGCATTTTGGTGGGTTTCATTCCATGTAGTGGTACATAATATGTGTCATTATTAGCTTATTATTTGACAATATTAGTCCTATCAAAACATTTAGAAGATTGGATTGCTGCGTATTTGATGAGAAACCCCTATTTTGACAAATATCACAAAAAGATCAAGTTTTGAGGTGTCATGCTGCCTTGATGGTATAGCAAAGAAAGTCAGGTGCTCCCTATTCACCATCTTAGAATACAAGAGAAGTGGCTATTCAGATTTATCATGGAATTTTTTTTAATACCCCAGAAAACATTATATTGCCTCAATATAAATCCATGGTATGCCCACATCTTGAATACTGCGTGCAGATGTGGTTGAGCCATCTCAAAAAAGATATACTGGAAATGGAAAAGGTTCAGAAAAGGGCAACAAAAATGATTAGGGGTATGGAACGGCTTCCAGATGAGGCGTGATTAATAAGACTGGAACAGTTCAGCTTGGAAAAAGGACGACTAAGGGGGGATGTGATAGAGGTCTATAAAATCATGACCGGTGTGGAGAAAGTGAATAAGAAAGTGTTATTTACTCCTTCTCGTAACACAAGGACGAGGGGTCACCAAATGAAATTAATAGGCAACAGGTTTAAAACAAACAAAAGGAAGTATTTTTTCACACAGCGCACAGTCAACCTGTGGAACTCCTGGTCAGAGGATGCTGTGAAGGCCAAGACTATAACAAGGTTCAAAAAAAGAACTAGATAAATTCATGGAGGAGACGTCTATGAATGGCTATTAGTCATGATGGGCAAGGATGGTGTCCCTAGCCTCTGTTTGCCAGAAGGTGGGAATGGGTGACAGGGGATGGATCACTTGATGATTACCTGTCCTGTTCATTCCTCCTGGGGCACCTGGCATTGACCACTGGGGAAGACAGGACACTGGGCTAGATGGACCTTTGATCTGACCCAGTATGGCTGTTCTTATGTTCAAAAAGAGATAAGACGACTTTGTACAATAGATCTGATACTGCTTCATACAGCTTGATTCCATCTATTACCAAAGTAAGTATATTATTGGATAAAAACACACTAGCATAAGTGCAAAAAATAGAAGGGCTAGCTTCTCTATCAGCCATTTGAAATTGCTGTCTAACATTAACTGATATAGCTCTGGCTAAGGGGATGTGGTACACATAATTAAGTTATTTAACAAACTTAAGACTGTGCAGTGTAGTTGTAGCCATGAACAAGAGAAGCTTTCAAGCCACACAGAGTTCTTCTTTAGGTCTGGGAAAGATACTTTCAGAGTCACAGCTAATGAAAGGTGGAATAGATTGTTTAGCATAAGGAGTTAGCACATATTCTAAGGGACCATTCAAGGTAGAGTGGCCCTTGACTCACCTCACCAACCTTGTCACACTTAAGACAGACAGATGTTTTGACAAATTTTGGGTCAAATGTTTTAAATAATGCCTATGATTAGTCTTCTAGACTTTCCACCTCTCTCCAGTGTTTTCAGAGACTTGTTTCTCCTTGCCTAATAATCTTTTCCAGCTCCAAGGACATAAGGAGGCCAAAACCAAATCCACTGGGCTAAGCGGAGGGCAAGCTTTTATCCTCATTGTTCTGAACCATACTATTTCTGATTTTAGCTTCAGGCTGCCTTCCAGCTGTTATTCCTACTTCGCTGCTTTCAAGATGGTGCTCTGTGGCACATAGCCAGCTTTCTGAGATTAATAATGTCATCTGCAAGCAACAACAATGGTGACTTCAAGGATCGGTACTTGCTACTCATGTGATAACAATTTACCACACTTACCATGTTAACCTGGTAGGCCCTAGCCCAAAGAATGACTACCATACCCAACAAGCTCTCAGGTAGACTGCTTTTCAATCTGTCCTTTCACATAAGTAAAATCGTTCTCAGCTGTTTTTATTCTTTAGATTGTTTTGTAAAGGCAATTCTCTCATGGATACTCAGCCCCTTATCAACATCCCAGTTCCCCCACTGCTTGGTCTCTAAATGGTTTATTCTGCAGGCCTGTGGCCATCTATGAACCAGAGCAGGAGAGGTACCAAATTAAATTATAGCAATGATAGGAGGGAAAGTGAAAACAAAAGGAAACAATTAATTTGAAAGTATACAAAAACATACACCTAAAATGCAGAATATTAGGCTGCAAAAATATAATTTAAATATGAAGAACTGTAATCCAGAGAATCTGCAGAGTGAAATGCAGTTTTTTCTCCATATGAATATGCACCTACGCTAGCCAGGTCATAAAGTTACAAAGAATATTTAACTAATATGCTTCAGAGTGTTAATTGATCCTATATCACTGCACAACTGCACCTGAGAGCGTTTTCACCTTCCCTTGAAGCATCATGTACTGGACTTCGACAGAAGCATGATACGAGACTGAATGATACAAGTGGTGGTGTGGTGGTGACTTCTGGGTTCCAGCACAAAACTATAGCTATACTTTCAAGTATCTGTATTTACTTGGTGGGTAGTGGGCAGGGAAAGGGAGAGAGGAGATCTAAGCTTGAAGCAAGCAGAGTGTTCAGAAACAGATGTACTCTGCTAAATACATACAAGAACCATCAAGGTCAAAATGACATAAGGATTTCAATTGACAATATATAAATAAATCATGTTCAAAATCACATTGCATCATGCTTAAGTGCAGAATCATTATTTTAAAAACAAAATTAAACCCTGTCCTATCCTTACATCCAGTCATAATGGAGCTAAAAAGTGATGTGGGGACGTACGCAGGGAAAGATTTGACTAAATTTTGAACTCCACACCCGCCGAACTGCCCAAGCCTTAATTCTTCTCTCATAGTCATTTGTACCTTGAAGAGCAAAGATGCCTAAATGATGATGATGAATAAGAGTTGTCTAATTCCACTGCTCGAAACTCAAAGAATTAACTTTGTAAAACCCCTTTCTGGTCCTGCCCCTGTTAATTACGAATAATCCCTCCCTACTTCAGCATGAAGGGAAGTGAGCCATGAGTATATTTTGCATTACTCCCTATACCATGCATGCAAACAGTTTTACAGACCCATTCTTTAAAGTTGTCTGTCTCAAAGATTCCAAAAGTTCAGCTCACAGGAGCATTACATTTAGTACAAGACAAAAGGCACACACACACTTTAAAAAGCATAGTAAGAATTCAGCAGACCAATTAGTTTGCTTAGAAAGCAAAGGAATATTGACAATATATGTGTACATTTTTTCCATTAGAGAACTGCTAACTATATTAAAATCAGGTCACCATTACATTATTTTTATGCTCTACTGTTTGTACCGAGTCTGTCTTGCAGTTTAAAAGAAACAAGAACTCAAGCAGGTTTCGTGTCAATCAAAAAAAAACCCATCCTCTCTCTCCAAAAAGAAACCAATGTGTATTAATCCATATTTCTTTTACATAGCATAGAAACCCCCTTCTTCTGGTATAGGATGTTAGTCAGACTTCATAATTCCCACAATCATTAACTTCTTAGATAAAGACAAACACAAACTAAAGTTAAGGATATAGAAACCTAAAAAATTAGGAAAGGAAATTAATCTTTACCTTACAAGCTGTTAGCATATCAGCTACTGCTTTGCGGCTCAGATTTGCTGTAGCAATCACATCCTCCTGTCTGCATGAGTTCCCAGCTGCAACAGCTTTGGCAGTTGCCATGGTGATTCCTTTCGTCATCCGGATTGATTCTTCAGGTGATGATGTCTTTTCTGGAATCTCCTTCGACTGAAACACCTGGAAGTTAAAGCAGAAGGGAGATCTAGTTGCCCTTTCAGAGTCAGACCACAGCAACACGGAGCTTGAAACAGAAATGGCAATTGAAAGCAGCCTTCAAATGGCAGGAAATCAGAAATTGAATTGGAGTACTGTACTGCAATATCACTCCTGCTCATCAGGAGTCTGGCTCTGATAAGATTTGCACATCTACACACAGCAGAGAGAAACACTAAGCTGTGGGAAGTGTGCACAAAAGGTTAACCCATTCACTTGAAATGGTTGACACCCAACCTTTGTCATTTAAACTATCTGTGTTATAGATAGATAGAAACCAATAGTTACAGCATATAGATAGCTACTCATCCTATCCATATATTCTTCCATCCTGATTATTGGACAGGCATGCAGAGATCCTCCTCCTATAGAGGCTATGCTCTAATGTGTCCCCACAGTTAGAAGCAGCAGAGAGAAAGACTGAACTGGATATATTAATAAAATTCTCAAAAATCTTTTCTGTAAAGGGTTGAAAGGGGGAGGGACAGTCCTCTGTTACAAACCTAACTATACAATTGTGTAGAGGAACTCATGTCAAGAGGAAGACATTGAATTACCTGATCCCACACACCTCATTCCTATGAATGTTGGAAGTAATTAACTGTATTAAAACATTGAAGCTAACAATAGTCAGTCAGAGCTTATTCTGGCTCCTGCTTGCCTCCTTTTCCAGTTTTATTCCTTATTAGCTTGCCATTCTTAAGCCTTACAGAACATTCCAGATACTGTACTGGGTTATTCCTGAGGGTATTCTGCACCAAAACATTAAATTCTGCCCCCCCAAAATTTAAAATTCTGCACATAGTATTTTAAAGTTCTGCAAATTTTATTTCTCAATAAATAAATGCGGCGGCTCCACCATAACAATGAGGAACACAGATCACTGACTGCACAGAGGTAGGAGATTACCCTCCCCTCCTCTGGGCATGGACTGACAGTAAAGTTGCACCCGACCCTCACACAGCACAAGGACCAGAACTTTCTCAGCAACACCCGAGGGCCCTGTCCCTCTGTGCCAAGCACACTAGATGTAGGCAGGCAGGTTCAGCCCAGCAATATCCAAGTATGGAGGGGCTTAGTGTAGGGAGATCCAGGTGTAGGGCAATAGGATTCTGTGTGGGGCAATCTGGGTACAGGCAGCTTGGTGCGGGGGTGCAGGTGCGAGGGAGACCTGGATGAACAGAGGCTTCTTGGGGGGGAGGGGAGGTTTAAGTGCAGGGTGAGGGGTGGTCTGAGTTCAGGGAGGTGAGGCTCAGCAGCAGGGAGGTCTGGGTGCAAGGGGGCTCCAGGTGCAGAAGATGAGGCATGTCAGGGTGTGGGTTCTGGATACACAGGGCGAGAGTTGGTGGGGCAATCTGAGTATGAGATGGGTCCAGAAGCACGGGGGTTGGCGAAAGGGGGAACAGCTCCCTGTACAGTGACCCCGCTCCCCCATGACTGAGTAGTGATGGGGGCAGGAAGGAGGTGTGTGCAGTGTTTCTTGCAGCCGGAGAGGCTTCTGGCAGTGGGTCTGACACAGCCCTGGATGTTCCTTGCAAGAGAAGAGGAAGTCCCGTCCTCCTCAGCCCAGCCAAGACTAGGTCACAGGTGAGTCACAGGGTAGGAGCCATTGGCTGTGACGTCCCCAGCCCCCCCCGCCCTCAGTGATTTATTACTTTGTTGGCTACTCCGGGTGCCCAAAACAATGCACCCACGCTGCTGGAGAGTGGTGCATGATGCTCTTGCAGCTTCCCTTTGCTTCCAGGTCAGAAAGTCATTTTTCTCCAGAGAAGCAAGGAAATCTGTGCATGCGCAGAATTCCCCAAGGAGTAACTGGATAAATATTACCAGTCCCACCTATTATGCAATGCTGCTCTGACAGCATTATCTACTCCTTATTAGAGTTTCCTAGTATGCCCATTGCTGTAGTAGCTAAATGCCTGAACACACATTAGGAAGCACCACTCCTTTTATCCAGGTTATCATTATTTGGCTTTCACCCCCTCACCTCCTCTCAGTGTGTGGGAGAATCTGAGGAACAAGCCCTTGCCAACTATTACAAAGACATCTCTTAATAGTACTCAAATTCAACCTGTATCAAGCCAGTTAAAGCAGTGCACATGTATATACAATATTCCCATACTGGGTAAAATCCTGGATGAAGTTTCTCCATTGACTTCATTGCGGTCAGGATTTAATCTTATTTTTAATAAATATATAGACACACCTGAGACTGCCCCAAGCAATCAGCCAAAAGATGGACTACAAGCCATCAGGAACAGTATCCCCGATAATGTCACTGCAAACCTGGTGGCTGAATTTTGTGACTTTGTCCTCACCCATAACTATTTCACATTTGGGGACAACGTATACCTTCAAATCAGCGGCACTGCTATGGGGACCCGCATGGCCCTACAGTATGCCAACATTTTTATGGCTGACTTAGAACAACACTTCCCCAACTCTCGTCCCCTAATGCCCATACTCTACTTGCACTACATTGATGACATCTTCATCATCTGGACCCATGGAAAAGAAGCCCTTGAGGAATTCCACCATGATTTCAACAATTTCCATTCCACCATCAACCTCAGCCTGGACCAGTCCACAAAAGAGATCCACTTCCTGGACACCACGGTGCTAATAAGCGATGGTCACATAAACACCACCCTATACCAGAAACCTACTGACTGTTATGCCTACCTACATGCCTCCAGCTTTCATCCAGTCCACATCACACAATCCATTGTCTACAGCCAAGCTCTATGATATAACCGCATTTGCTCCAATCCCTCAGACAAACACCTACAAGATCTCTATCAAGCATTCTTACAACTATAATACCCACCTGCTAAAGTGACGAAATAGATTGACAGAGCCAGAAGAGTACCCAGAAGTCACCTACTACAGGACAGTCCCAACAAAGAAAATAACAGAATGCCACTAGCCATTACCTTCAGCCCCCAACTAAAACCTCTCCAATGCATCATCAAGGATTTACAACCCATCCTGAAGGACGACCGATCACTCTCACAGATCTTGGGAGACAGGCCAGTCCTTGCTTACAGACAGCCCCCCAACCTGAAGCAAATACTCACCAGCAACCACACACCAAAACCACTAACCCAGGAACCTATCCTTGCAACAAAGCCCATTGCCAACTATGTCCACATATCTATTCAGGGGACACCATCATAGGGCCTAATCACATCAGCCACACTATCAGAGACTCGTTCCCTGCACATCTACCAATGTGATATATGCCATCATGTGCCAGCAATGCCCCTCTGCCATGTATATTGGTCAAACTGGACAGTCTCTATGTAAAAGAATAAATGGACACAAATCAGACGTCAAGAATTATAACATTCAAAAACCAGTCGGAGAACACTTCAATTTCTTTGGTCACTCGATTACAGACCTAAAAGTGGCAATTCTTCAACAAAAAACCTTGAAAAACAGACTCCAAGGAGAGACTGCTGAATTGGAATTAATTTGCAAACTTGATACAATTAACTTAGGCTTGAATAAAGACTGGGAGTGGATGTGTCATTACACAAAGTAAAACTATTTCCCCATGTTTATTCCCCCCACCCCCCGCTGCTGTTCCTCACACGTTCTTGTCAACTGCTGGAAATGGCCCACCCTGATTATTACTACAAAAGGTCCCCCCCCACCCCCGCTCTCTTGCTGGTAATAGCTCACCTTACTTGATCACTCGTTACACTGTGTATGGTAACACCCGTTGTTTCATGTTCTCTGTGTATATAAATCTCCCCACTGTATTTTCCACTGCATGCATCCGATGAAGTGAGCTGTAGCTCACGAAAGCTTACGCTCAAATAAATTTGTTAGTCTCTAAGGTGCCACAAGTACTCCTTTTCTTTTTGCGGATATAGACTGACACAGCTGCTACTCTGAAACCGATAAGTATCTGGAAAGTTTTAGATTGCAGAGTTTATTCAAAGGATTTTGATGTTTCATTTACAGTGTCACAGCTTATGTGGGGATTTAATTTTTTAAAAAATATATATATTCTGTAATTATTCTTCCTTTGTCAGGATCTGCATTTTTCACATAAAAATAAGGAAGCTAGTTAAACAGAAATTAAAAGGTGCAGTCACAAGAGTGAAATACCTGCAAGCGGCAGAAACTTTTTAAAAATACCATAATAGAGGCTCAAATTAAATGTATATCCCCATTAAAAAAACCCAACATAGTAAGAGGACCAAAAAATGTGCCACCAGGGTTAAACAACAGAGTAGAAAAAGCAGTTGGAGGCAAAAAGGCATCCTTTAAAAATTGGAAGTCAAATCCTACTGAGAAAAATAGAAAGGAACATAAAATCTGGCAAGTCAAGTGTGAAAGTATAATTGGGCAGGTCAAAAAAGAATATGAAGAGCAACGAGCAAAGGACACAAAAACTAACAGCAAAATAAAATAAAATAAAAAATTAAATAAATCAAAAGGAGGAAGCCAGCCAAACAATCAATTGAAGTATTTGAAGAAGACGAGGCCATTGCAGAGAAGCTAAATGAATTCTTTGCATTGGTCTTCACTACAGAGGATGAGAGGGAGATTCCCACACCTCAGCCATTCTTTTTAGGTGACAAATCTGAGGAGCTGTTCCAGACTGAGGTGTCAATAGAGGAAGTTTTGGAACAAATCGATAAATTAAACAGTACTAAGTCATCAGGACCAAATGGTATTCACCCAAGAGTTCTGAAGGAACTTAAATATGAAATTGTGGTATGTAACCTATCACTTAAATCAGCTTACATACCAGATGACAGAAGGATAGCTAATGTGACTCCAATTTTTAAAAAAGATTCCAGAGGCAATCCTGCCAAAACATCCTTCCAGTGAAGCCTGATTTGATTTTAAGAGTGTACTTTAGAAAGTTGCCATGTGCAATTATTCTGTTCTTTACCGTGAGCTCCTGTTTGATGCACTCAATCGTGGCCTCGAGAGCTCTTGTGCCTCGAGTGGCTTCATCTTCAACTGCTTTAACAGTCTTCAGAAGTGATGTGACATTGGTTACCATCACCTGAAACAGGGAGATGGAGAGGTGAAAATACATCATTCGCTTCTCCCACATTTGGGAGACACCCCCACATGATTCCAGGAACATCAAGCTATGAAGCCATTATTAATCCTTGCAGGGAACAACAAGCTTTAAATACAATATGGGTCAAACAGCTAAGAGTGAACTCTATAGACAGGCTTTTATTTTTGAATGATCCCTACTGAAGTTAGATTGATACAGCCAGATTCACTGTGTAGTGGGGCTTTCCTAAACATGAGTGCATGGGGTAACAACTTGCCTGTGCCTCGGCACAAAACTTTTTCAACCCCAGTGTCTCTGGGTTGCTAGAAGCCCTTTTATCCCTCTAAACTTCCTCTCAGTACACTAGTCTGTGAGTATCAGGTGAACCTGGATGCTTTTCCTAACTATTTTGAGGGCCCTGCAGATCTCTTGCAAACTGACTGATTGACTCTGCTGCTGATTTCTGGGTTTGAAAAGCCACTAAACCAAAGTAAACAAAACAAAAGTCCCAATAGCATTCAGTACCCTTCTACTTTGTGCTCCCACAGGGAAAGCATGATCTTACAAGGGCCCAGCAGTCCTTCCCTTCCTAACCCTAGTCTAGTTCCCAACCCCTCTCTCCCGGGATCCTGTTCCCTCTCTCCTCAGGACCCAAGTGATCCCTTATTAGATTCAGCCCCTCAAAGTTCCAAACAGGCAGTCTGGATGGAACGCCTCTCCAAGAGTCCTAGCGTCTGTGTCTCTGGGCACTCCTCGGCATGTCTTTATGCAATAACATACCCCATCCTGCAATTTTGCTTAACAGCACTTATGCTATAACATCACCTCTCATATAATTTCAAATAAACAGAGTCCCTTCTCCACATCTGGTATGAATTGTCTACAGAAAGATGAAAAGTCAATAGGTTTCTAACATATAGAAACTAGTGCCCTCTCCTTTGCCTCCATTACCACACAAACGCAAGACTATAACCTCAAAAAACCTTGTCAGAGACCAGGCACATTATTTACTAATTTGTGAAATGCCACTATTACCTTCTCTTGGCAGTTTCTAAAACCACAATTAAACACACAACTGCCATCATCAATTGAAAAGAAGTCAACCAGCTCCCAGGAAATCAACCCAAACCTTGATTTAACAACTTCCCCCTCAGGCAAAAGACTGAGTCAATATTGTAGCTAACCTTGCCTTATGCCCTGATGGTCAAATATTGGTTCCAAAATACAAAGTAAGCAAATAAGGAAGGACATATCTTCCCTTCAGCCTGTAGATGTACAAATGCTCTCATGACAGCACCTAAGCCCATCTCAGATCTTTGGATGGAACACAAGGAGGAAGGTAAGCTTTCAGATAACCAGGATTCAAATCACATTGAGCTCTGTAAAGCAAAGGGAACCAGCTAAGCAAGCAGATACTGTTCTGTAGTAGGTGAACTTTGCATGGTCTTTGATGAGTGCCCCCTCACAGAGTGCATCGCAGTAATCCAATCTGAGGCACTGATCACTGCAGGTCCACATTTGATGGGAAAGGGCAAAATCTCTTTGCCAAGCAAATGCGTAAAAGTCACTTTGACAACCCGATCATCTGGAAGCAGATCCAATACTGCCCAAATTTCAGCATCTCAAAGCACTTTACAAACATTAAGCCCCAAGAGCCCTGTGAAGCAAGTTTCACAAAGATCTCAGATGTGGGAAAACTGAAGCACAAAGAGGTGACACAATAAAACAGTGGCAGAAACTGTCCAAATCCTGTGCTCTGACCAATAGACACTTCCACTTACACGCACGGCCTGGGAGAAATGCAATCAAAGTACATTACATTTTATAGAAAGGCTGTTTGAGATCTCCAGACCACTTTCTAAAAGCTGAAGGTCCAAGTTAGCATCTTAACAGCTGGATGCTTATACTGTGGACTTCTCATTACTTGTTCATTACCCTTGCTATAGGATTCAAGTACACATTTTTATAAGGTAAACTTTTAGTCTCGTAGCCTGAATATATCAGGGACTTCCATCCTCCCTCCAGACACATATGCTTGCAGAGTGAAAGCGGTGCCTGACAGAAGGAATACAACTCTTTAACTAGCTGTGGTGAGATGACTAAGAAAACTGGTATTATGTTTACAGGCACTGACATGAATGATACTATCCAGCTTTCTATCAATCATCTAGTTTAAGTTAGTAGAATACAGATGAAACAGAAGGAAAATAAGAGACTGAAGTGAACCAGAATTCACTGCCACCAGTCTTTCGGATTCTAGCAACAAAGTGATGCTAGCTGTTTCTTTAAATAAACATCAAAGCAAACAGCAGGGAATAAGCAAAGGAATGTTTTCTACTTTCATAACAGAAGCTGAGATAACCTCTAAACTTGTCTAAAAGGGAGAGATATCGCACTACATACCTTAGCTGCACCTTTGAGCTGGTACATGGATGGATCATCTGCTGGTTTGCTAGCAGCTCCTTTTGTAGCACCAATGAGATCAGAAAGGGCCTTAGCAACATCCTTAATAGCATTGATCAGTACAACCTACAAGAATGAGAAATTTGGATGTGAGGTTAGTGCAATCATAACTCACCCCCACCCATAGATGGAAGATTTGGGCAGGCTGTACACTGTAGGAGTCTGCTAAGCACACGGCAAATGTTGGTACACAGTGTTAAGAGAGAAAAAGATACTGTATGCACAAATGCTAAAAAAACAACACGTAGTTTCCTGCATAAAATAAAGCTGTGTTTATCTGAACAGTATTTTATACTATGTTCGGAACCCGATTCAGCTACTGTCTCCTGTAATTAAATGGTTCTCTAAGGCAGGATTTCTCCCTTTCTCATCGTGTCCCAAAGAGGGGCTTATTCACCTCTGTGTTCTGTTCAGCATGGGAATAGAATGGGAGTAGTTTAAACTGGGTATGAACTTACAGCTTGATCCTCCCTTAGAGAATGACCCCATTTACTATGACATCAGCTACTATTCTGACAGACGTAAGCAGATCAAACATACTTAGTATGCCCTGTACATAAGGGAAACACTCCATTTCAGAGAAAAGGAAGTTTTATGTAGCCTAGTCTCCTAAGAGCCCCCAAGGAACTAAATGATGAATGACTTGCCTGAGGTCTGAGTCAGCAGCAGTCAAATTGAAGTAAATTTCCTCCCAAACCAAGTACAGGGGAAAAAAAGTCTATTATGCCCCTCTCCATGAGCACATTAATTATTTCCAAGAAACATCGGAATAACTCTCTCCCCCAGAATCTTTTCCCCACCTCTCTTCTCATCTGCTGAGTGGTTAGATACCTTCAACTTTTTGCTTTGGTTTAATGATATCAGCACAATTGTACCTTTTTCAAAGCAAAAACATGCATGGAAAATGGGACAGCGCCGGGGGGAAAAAAAAAAAGATATAAGGATCTATTACGTCTCAGTAACGGATAGGAAATAAAATGTTTAGCACTGCCTCGGTTCAGCCTGTTTGCAGTTTATTACAATCTATGGCCAAGTTAGAATCTTCGCTTTCTTGTAAAAACTTACTCAAGCTTTGGTAACTCAGAACCTCTTTGATCAGCAACGAGGAAAAGACAAGACCCTAAAGACCTAATGTAGATTGGTGCAGCTCTCGCTTCTCTATCTGGCTTTGTTATACAACAACAATGGCAACACATATACACACTTTTCATGTTTCTGTGGCTTCAGCAGCCTGAGTAAAATGAGCTTTTAACTTATATGGAAAAGTTATATTTTGTATTTTCATACCTTGTGCAGAAGCTATTGAAAATGTCTTACCTTAAGACACACACTATACTTAAAACTATAATTTGAACTCCTTCCTCCACCCCCAGTATGGATTATCACACCACACATACAAGTTGTACAAATAAATAATTGCTAGTGCCATGTGGTTTTTACTGGCAAACCGGTATCGTCAGCCTTTACTTGAAGACAAAGTCAGAAAGTGCAATAAATACTTAAAATTCCTCAGTGTTGATAGTTGGAAATATGAAGTTATCAAAAAATGGCTCCTGAAGCAAACATTTTCAGTTTCAAAAATATTCCCCCCACAGAGGAATGCTCTGGAAGTTGACACTAGAACAAAGATCACATGTGAGGTCAAAGAGGAGAGTGACACACACATTTTTTCCAGTGCTTCAAACAATCATACATTTTCAAATTAATTTACTAACACAGACACATCTACAGTGCACACACCCGCTCACATTTCACTAGGATTCAAACAACAATTAAATGTTTAATTGAATCGACTTTGAAGAATTAAATGACTTAAAAGAGTAAAATAATCCAGACATATCTGTGAAGTTATAGAATACTGTTCATACCATACTAACAACAACAGGTGTTTAGCTTGGTCTTAAACTAAGTAAAAAGCTTTCTTGCCGTGAAATCAATTGAACTATGGGATAGTCTCCCAAGGGAAGCCCCATGATGAGCCATTTAAAAACAAGGCATTGGAGAATATGCTTGCAAAAAAAAAAAAAAATTCCAAAACTGGTGGAGGAGGGACTAGACACACTATACCAGGTCTTGTCCATTTTTGCAGCATTATTTTTCGAAGAAGGGAGGTGCCTGATTAAACTGCAAATCATTCAAGAGAGGCAATGCAAGGTTTGTGCTATTTGTGGGTAAAATTTTCATAAGTGCCTAACTGACTTGGAAGCCTCAGTTCCACTGAAAGAAACTTTTAAAAAAATTACACTGTACCTCCAGAGTTCTCACTTCTGTGATATTCTCCATGTCTTTATACACTACAAACATTGGTCTATTTTCTGCTCCTGCAGCCCCTCCTACCTGTGTTTCAGGCTCATCTGATCCCAAACTGGCTGCTCCCAGTTTTACCACCTCTGCCAGTTGTGTGATGGTGGTAGCAGATGACTGAGCTGCTTGGGCTAGTTTATCCTGATTTGAGGCAGCCCCAGAGACGAGCAATTTTGTATCTTCAACTAAAGCTTTTGCTGTTTTCAGGATATTTTCCCTGGGGAAAAAAGGGAAGCAGGAGAGGGGAAAGAGAGAAGAGAAAAAAAAAACACACAGCTATTCAACACTATCCTGACTAACAGAAAAAGTGCTACGTAGACAAAGGGCTCTATGTAGGTCAGCATACCAGTGTCTACTAGTGACAATCCTAGCTACAATGCCAAAGTCAGGTTGCAATTCCCACTTAGAACAGATGCAGTACGTTTCAGGTTGTCAACACACCAGACTCAGGATGACTCAATGAAATGACTTCCTCTTGAAAGGAAATGAGATATGGGAATAGGGAGAGGGAGGGAGCACTGGAGCCTAATGTGGAGAGATTAAGCCAAGCCATGGTGTAACTACCAGTTGTCAAACCTCCACCAGCATGTTCTGTGGAAAAGAAAATAATGATTTGTGGGGGAGGATGAGAAAGGGAGAAGCTGCAGGAAACAGGACTGATTCATATCTTTTTTTCCCCTTCTTCACATAAACTCTTCAGGCAGACAAATCTAAAACATTTCAATCCCCTGTCCCCATATTCTGGGGAAAGAACAGACCATCCAGTCAACTATTGTGAGTACTGAACTTCAGAAAAAAGGTTAGAAAACAAAAGTGAAGGGTTGAGAGTTGCCAGGCCCACAGCCTTTATGCTTTAGTGAATATAAAAAGAGTAAGCCTAGAAATAAACAAAACGTGCACAAAACGCAGCAACTGGAATTCTCAGGACTGCTAGACACAGTGGAGGGAAAAATGTGTAACGTCTTTAAACAAGGATTTGAAAGTGTGATGTTAGCACATTAGCAATGTATGGTAACACACATTAAAAATCTGGTCTAGACAAGGCACACTGCAATGCACAACTGGTTGAGTTTACGTAGAGGTGCTCGTCTAGGATTTATCTTGACCAGTTTAACATATATTCAAGGCAAACATATGCTAACATCACACCTTTAAACTCTAATTTAAACAAGGCCTGTGGTAAGATAACTCATGAGAGCATACGAGTTGGAAAGTACGTTTCTTTTTATAGAAATGGAGCAATCTTCAATTATGTTGGAAGTGCACAGTATTAAATCCATATATTCAGAGTTTGGAAAAATCTGCTCTTACATAGCAGCTGTTTCATGCATACTCTCTTACTCCAATTACTCATTTAGGTAAAAGGAAATCAAAATGATTATCCAGCTTTACTGAAAAAGGATCAATTGCTGCACTTCCCACAGCAATTAAAGATTATAAAACACAGACACAATGCAAAAAGCAGGTAATACCTTTGAATTCAAAGAAACAGCAGATAGCAATTTGTTCACTTTAAAGAAAGTTTTAATTAGAATTGAATTATGTTTTATAATGCAATATACAAAACATACTGAGTTTTTAACTCTCTGGACCCTGTTTGAGCTCTTTGCTTATCTCTCTCCTTCTCAAACAAGATTGCTATTTTTAACCGCAAAAGTAAGTTTTGAGGTACAATATTAAGATTTACTGTAAGAAGGAGAAACTGTTCAACAACTGTACATGGACACCACACTTTTGCTTTGTGGGGTAGGGGGCACCCCAACCTGTGTTTATACATACACACTTTGCATAATCCATTTAAGACACTGCATAAAGGCTTTCCCTTCCCTTAGCAAATGGTCTAAAAGGACATACATAACCTCTAGACATCCTTTCAAAGAAATGACAGGTTAGGTAACAAAATAAGAAATGTGGAACGAAATTACTGCTAATCATCACTGCTCGGCCTTTTTGTCTTTTTTTGCATTCCAATCTTGCATTTCAACATTCAGCTCTTTGAAGCAGGACCTTGTCTTCACACTTGTCACACAGCATTTAACAAACTTATTATTTGATTATAAAAATGAATCACAACTCAGTGTACAAAGCTGTAATAATTTGGGCTGCATTGCACTTTTCATACTCCCAAAGACACTGGCACAGTACTGAGTTAAATGCTGGCAGTATAGGCCAATTGTGCTGTTAAGCAACAGCCCCCAGTCTTGACCACTAGAACCAGGTTTTTAATATGTGGGAATAATGGCCTGGATGCTCCAAATCTCTCATTCTATATCAGCTGCTATCAGAAGGAAACCTGTGCCATCATCTCACCAAATAGGGTGACCAGACAGCAAGTGTGAAGAATCGGGATGGGGGTGGGGGGTAGTAGGCGCCTATATAAAACAAAGCCCCAAATATCGGGACTGTCCCTATAAAATCAGGACATCTGGTCACCCTATCACCAAATGACAACATGATTGACACTCCAGCATCTCTTCCATTAATAATCTCCATCATCAGCAGTGGGCAAGTGCATTTAGTAACCCATGAAGAAAAAGCCATGAAGTAAAAAACAAGTCTTGCAAAAAACATCAGAAAGCTATTTCTCTTTGAATTCATGGACAGTTAATTATTCATACTAGGATCACAGTGTAACAATCAGTAAGAATGAAATATAGAAATGGATTTATTAAAAAATTTGGATAAAACTGATCTTTGAGGTTTTTTTTTTTGAAACAGTTGAGAATGATCCAGCTGTTACTTAAAATTTTCTCTCCCACATAAATGGGCAAAATGAAATTTGCTTTTACTATACAGGCTACTGTATCTAGCTTTTGAAACGCGGACCCCAACCCTTTCCTATTTCTCTCTCACTCCTCTGCTCATCTGGCTTCATTATTAGGGGTTTGAAAAGGCAGGAAAAACTGTATCTCCACCCCCTCGTTTGCCATTAGCAGGACATTTATCTATTGCCCCTGCCCCCTTGTTACAGCCAGCCCCCTCCACCAGCTTTTTCGGTATCACTGACCTGTGATCCGCAAATGATTCATTGTTCTCAGCATTAAGGGTTCCAGCTGTAGCAAACATGATAGTTGTGTCCAGATCTGCAATTATCCCCGACACAGCACTAGCTGCAGTGATACAAGCCTGAGTACCTTTGTTTCCTGCTTGAAGGGCAGACAGAACTAAGGAAACCTGGAACACGAAAATAAAAAAAGAGGGTTACAGTAAAACAAAGCATAATGAACTGATTTCTGAGTTAAACCAACTCCTGTGATGAAAATCAACAGGTGCAATTCATTTTGTGATCTCATTTCACAATCTACAATAAACCTCTCCCTTTCCCTTCCCCTGCCTGCTCTATCTGCACATTAGCAGGTTTGATTAGTTTTTCCACAGAAGGAAGCTTGCTATTGGCATTTGTCTTTCACAGTAGGAAAAGGCTGTCTCCTGATCTAGCAGGATATACAATAAATGAGCAGATCACAGAGGCCTTAACTGCATCTGCTCTGCATATAAATAATGACACTCTGCAATCAATAGTGTAAGCACTCATCTTCCATAATATCTAAATGAAAGGAAAAACTTTCCCCAGCTACAATAAATAAGAATTCCAATTATACTACAGTACTCTGCACAGTCAATAAAGGAGCTTGGTGCATTTATTTCAGTGTCACAATTACTTTTCAGCAATCTACGATGCTACCCAGTAACATGATCACAAGGATGACTGAAGCTCTTGGCAACTCAACTTTGTCACACAGCTTGTTTAAAAGACAAATCTCTGCTGTCCCACACTACACAGCTCTTCCCACTCTTCTGCTTCAGTGATATAGTGATCTCCCCATCCCTGATTCAGAATAAAGAACCCAACCCTAAATGCTGGCTCAATGAACAAGTCCCCTTGTGAGACTATGCCAAGAAGTTAAGAGGTGCAGTAGTTACTCCATTTCCCCTTAGGGAGTATTCATTTAATAGCAGTACTACAGCCACCCTCCCAAAACAGATCACAACATCAAAATGATATTTACGTCAAACTACAGTGTGTCTTTCAAATAGAGAAGCACAGTTTGCATCTTCAGTTAGTTATTCTGGCCTAGCAACATGGCAGACACTGAGAATTTGGGCTCCCAAGAGTGGATGTAAAAAGAAAAGGAGTACTTGTGGTACCTTAGAGACTAACAAATTTATTAGAGCATAAGCTTTCGTGAGCTACAGCTCACTTCATCGGATGAGCTTATGCTCTAATAAATTTGTTAGTCTCTAAGGTGCCACAAGTACTCCTTTTCTTTTTGCGAATACAGACCAACATGGCTGCTACTCTGAAAAGAGTGGATGTGTAAGTGCTGCAATACCAAATCACTTGTTTGGAATATCTATATATCAGATCCACTGAAATTAAGCTACTGCTGGGAAGGAAAGCGACAGTCAAGTGAACAAGTGACACACAGTAACAGGAGAAAGATGGTGGGGGAGGGGATGAACTTTGGCCAAGGGCTATAGGGCAAACAGCACCTCATGCCAAATGTCACTGGCTCTTGAATTTTAACACTCTGCTAACAGCCACCTACTGCTAGCTACACAGTGTTCACAGTGTATCTGCCTCAAAATGATGAAATCTGAGAAAACCCTATCATAATTTAAGTAAAGTATAACACGATCCAATAGCTGGAAATTGAAGCTAGACAAATTCAGACTAGAAATTAGGCATATATTTTTAACGGTGAGTGTAAATAACCATTGGAACAATTTAACCAAGGGCAATTGAGAATTCTCCATCACCGACAACTGTTAAATCAAGAATGTGTGTGTTTTTTTTTTAAACAAGATCTGCTCTAGGAATTATTTTGGGGAAGTTCTATGACTTCTGATATGCAAGAGGTAAGACTAGATGATCACAACGATCCCTTCTGTGAAACAACAAGGGACATCTTACCTTTTCAGTGACAGCACGAGCACATTCTATCAACTCCCTCTTGGTGTAGCTGTCCGTAGGGCAAATCTGTAGAGCTCCAGCTTTCTGTACTAGAAAGATACATCCATGACCAAGATCCTGTACCCGAGTCCTGATCTGGAATCCTATCTAGATAGGCAACAAATTGTGGTGAAGGGGAGATAGGAGACAAAGAAGGTGCTTAGAATGTTGAGGCTTTGAATAAATGGAAACATTGTAAAACTTGCACAATTTTTGTTGCAAATATTTGTCCACCAGTACAGTTCCTGCTAAAATCAGAAATAAGGGCCAGATTTTGACATCTCTTATTCATGCTAAGTCGCATCTTAATCCACAAGTGGTCCCCTCGACTTCAATGGGACTACTCATGGAGGAGGAATACTATTTGACCTGAGCTAGGGGATCAAAATCTGGACATGTCTTATGTGATTAGCACAGGGAATTTACCCAGATCTAATTTAGGCATTTCTAAAAGATAGTAGAAACATCACAAAAATGTGTACGTCTCCGTGCGGCAATATTTCTTTGCCCAAGATATAAAGCAAAAATGAACTGCTTGTTCTCAGGGTGAGCTGACCTCAAGGCATACAGGCTCCTCCTCAACTCTGATCAAACTAGGTTGAGGAGTATATAAGCATAGTTCCGAGTACCTCAGTTTCATTCACAGATGAATCTAGCACAAGTTCTTGGCTATTCATTTATTCTCCAATACTTAGCACATCCCTATAAAATAGCCAAACCTATATTTACCTCTAAATGCATCACTATTTCAGATTTACTATTAATCTTGAAATGGAGTCCAGCCGTGTGGTCTGAGAAACACGAACCAATGCTAGTTTTAGTACTGCTACATATGTTTACATATAATTGTGTGTGTATTTTGGTTAATATGTAAGTAGGAATTGCAGCTATTAGTTTCAATAATGAAATTATTTCTACTTAAAGCTGAAATTAATGTGCACTATTTTAATAAACAAATGTTAATTATGTCTAACAATACCCTTGATGAATATAAGTCATTGATTTTGACTTAGCTATTCAGCACCAAGAATATTTAAAAAAAACCTCAAGTGAACTGTCAGTGGGGAGGTGTAATAAATAAGTCAAAAGCTGTTTGAAGGTATTTTGTCTTGATAATCTGATACTGTAACTGGCCAATGGAGCTAAACACCAACGGCCTAAGAATCAATAGGGGAAAAAGCAGTCATATTCACTGATTCAAAGATTTTTAATCATGCCCTGAGTACCATACACATGATGGAGAAAGAGGACAATGACCATTCCCTTCCTTCTATTATCTCTCTGACTCTCTCTCTCAGTGCAGTATGATATATGTCAGCGGTTCTCAAATGGTGGGTTGGGACCCCATTTTAATGGGGTTGCCAGGGCTGGCTTAGACTTGCTGGAGCCTGGGTCCAAAGCTGAAGCCCGAGCCCCGCCATCTGGGGTTGAAGACAAAGTCAGAGAGCTTCAGCTCTCGATGGCAGGGTTCAGGTTACAGGCCCCCTGCCTGCAGCTGAAGCCCTTGGGCTTGGGCTTTGGTCCCCCTGGCCTGGGATGATGGGGCTTGGGCTTTGGCCTCACTACCCGGGGTGGTGGGGCTCAAGCTTTGGTACTCCCTCCTGGGGTCCTGTAGTAATTTTTGTTGTCAGAAAAGGGGTCGCAGTGCAATGAAGTTTGAGAATCCCTGGTATATGTGAAACGGTTTGAGGAGAGGAGAAAAAAGTATGTTATGTGATTCATCAAATCATGAGACTGGGGGAAATGATCTGTAGTGAATAACTAGAGAAATGTCTCCAATTTTCTGTTTCCAGGTTGCCTGCAAGCAGTTGGAAACTTTCCAGTTATTCTGGAGAACAGTTCTTGTCTGTGGAGTGTTGCAAACAATTTGTTTCAAATATTTGATGATCGACGTTGAGTTGCTGTTCATGCTTGATTGGATGTTTCTGTCCTCTGATTTGGTGAGTAACTCCTATAATCTGGCTTGTAGTGTGAACACACACACTTTTAGAAATTAAAAGCTTAATTTCTTTGGCCTCTAATATTTGCTAATTTGTAACATTCCTAACAGAAAATTAGTGCCTGAGATATTTCATAAAAAGTGAGATAAAAAGGGATAAGAACAGTAGAAACAAACTTGTTTAAAAACTTAAATATTAGTAGAAAAAGTTTTGCTATATTTCGCAGCTCTAATTCACATACACTTTGGATGAGCAATGCTGCAACAGAATGCATGTTAGAGCCTACATGTATATATATGTATACAGTATTGTTCCAGCTGCGTCTGTATTGTAAATAAATATCTAACTACAGATGTTTTCCATAGGTGGTCAAATGCCACAGTAGTGAAAGTGGCGCAAAATGGGTAATGGCAAACAGTAGCTGACTTATGATTCAACTGTGATGAAAACGAAGATGGCAATATTTTGGACTTTATGCCAACAAGATGGAATATAACCATTTTCTATTAGTTCCTCCTTCCCTTCAGAGAAAATAATAGCATTAAAGCTTTTATCTGGTTGTGTGTGCTGTATGCTTGAATCGACTCTTTTTTAAAAGGTATTGATAGAGCACTAAAACAGATAGGCCCAAACCTGAAATCTGACAGAAGAGAGAGAGGTTTGAGTACAAATCTTCAGATCTGAAACTGCACCTTTGGTTCTGATCCAAACCATGGAACGGGGCCTATAAGGCAATGTTAGGCCCATGTGGAATCCTTCTGAAAATCCCACCCAATGTATCTTACTACCCAGTATTTCCAGTATCAATGGGACAAAGACTGTGTCTTCCTACACGTTGGACAAACAGATGGTTGACAAGACTGAAGTACAGTAAACAGAATTTTCCTGTCTGGGAAAATATTTACTGTATTCATTTTAAATGATCTCAGAAATGTTTCAGAGAAAACACCCCTACTACCAGAAGGTTGTAGTCCTATTTTCTATTTGACTGCACAAGAGAAGACTCAGACTTGGGGATAACTGTAGCTGCATTATAGCAACAGGGTGGACTACTGTCTTTGGTTACTGTACCCCCCCCCCACATTAAAGTGCAAGAGAATACTTAATGTTGACACCACTGTGCATTCAGAGTTTAGAGGTCTAAAAACTGCAGACCTCCTCTGGTTCAGCTGTGGCTGCTGCCATTCGGCCCTGGAGAGCCAAATGCCCATAGTCATTGGTCATTTGTGATGCAAGTCCTCCCAACTCCTCCGGGTTAGTAACCGACTTAGTCATCTGAAAAAAGAAAACAAGCAATAAAACAACGACAGGCATAAAACCAGCTTGTTAATACTCCACACTGCCTAGAAGCACACAAGTATGTTTTTGCAGCACCAGTGAATGGGTACCTCCTGCTGTTTTAGCAATTCAGTTTCCAGCTAGAATTCTATGAGCCAAAAAGACAAGCAAACATGCTTTATTAGAACCACAGTAACTAGACACCCACAGAACACGAAGTAACTGAGGAGCAGTTAGAAATGGAAATATACTCCTCAGTACAGTAAATGACTGCAGAAGTACTCTACTCTCAGCTTAGTAGGTGAATTTGGGGAGGGGTAGAGAGGGGCGAAGAGTGCTTCACACTGCACAACAGCAGCCTCTCTATTTGGCACTGATGGGCTAAGCAACCCACTCTCTTCTAGACCCTCCTCAGCCCACTGATGGTCACCATGATGTGGAGTGGAAGGATCTTAAGTGCATCCTAAGACTCACAGAACGTGAAAGACCTCTGGGGCAAGAAGGAAATGGCTGGAAATGTACAAAATGAAGAGTTTCTGATTTGGGAGCACAAAAAGTGAAACTTTCCCTGGAATATTTGCCAACTCTGTGAAGGTGACATTATTCCATTTCTGCTTGTGAAAACAGGTGAAAAGGAGTGATATTCCAGCCATCGGATAAACCATAAACTGGCCTTAGACAAATTCCTAATGTGCACAGAGAAGAGCTAACTGCTATCTGTTGAAATGACAACTTACTACAGTACCTGCAAAGATTCTCTCTCTCTCATTTTTTTGGCAAAACCAATTTTTTTTTTGCACAGCAAGGTAGGGTGGTTTTTTTTGTAGTGTGCAATAATGTTATCCTTATATTTAAAAAAGGTAGCGTATTTACTAATGGATGAACACCGTTTATTATATTAACCATTACTATGACTCATCAGAATCAAGAAAGGACCTAATTAGCCAAAGATCCCTCCCTACTTCATTTAATGCCCAACTGAATCACAGCACCAGGAATTCTGTGAGAGAAAACAAGAATTTGACCATTGCTCATTTCATGAATTTAACAATTATCTTGCAAGGTTTAATTTTAATTAAGAGATAAAGTTAAAGAATAATTAAGTATCACACCCCAAAGGGCTAATGTAGGCAAGAAACTTATGACAGGACAAGATTCCAATGATTTGAAGGGTTGATTAAAGCTCTTTCAACACACACCTTCATTTGTTTCTCATATCTCATAAGCCTCAAGAGAAGTACTTGAAATCACATTCCACTAATATATACATCTCATGCCAAAGAATCACTGTTAACAAAGACTTCCCAATTCGATGGCTTTTCTCATTACAGTAGGAGGAATATAGCCTCTTTTAAATTGTAAAACTGGCTAGAAAAGGTCTATTTAAAACCAGCTGTGGAGTGTTAACAGACTGCTTCATGATCAAATTAACGAAATGAATCGGTTGGTCTTAGTTCAGCCTCTAGTGGTAAGAAATCCTGAGCTGTAAAATGTTCTGGCACAGTCAAACCATTGTTTCAAGACAGGCTCAAGTAACAGACCAGCTCAAGTATTATTCTCTTGATGGGGATATAAATCATATCAACGTCTACAACAGTCTAAATCATTTAGGCCCAAAACAGATCAATAATGACATGGTGGACAGAGTTTTGTACTACTGCTATCCCTAACTTCATTCTCTCCCCAGTAATCAGCATAACTTTCTTTTTGCTTCACTTTATTTGTTCCTGAATGCTATATTTCTATCCCATGCCCTCCACCCTCTTCATCATGGAGGCATCTCTTTTGGTTACTGTCAATTTTTAGCACAGGCCTGATAAGGTGTTCTCTACTGTTTTCATAGCTTGTTCTTTTGGGCAGCAAGGTACAGAGAATAGCGTATACTCTTTAAAGGCCCGTACTTTGAGTTAGCCAGAGAGAGATCCAACAGAATGACTCTGCTGGTAGTGCACTCCTGTCCATCATGCTATCAGGTTCCAATGAAGAAGTCCAGGAAATGGTGTCAACACCCTTATTTGCCTACCCACAAAACAGATCAACTGGAAGTCAATGTCACAAAGAAGAGGCTCCAGTTGGAATTGGTTCAGATGAACACTACAGCGGTTTGAATTTCTTATGCATACTCAGCAGTTGTTACCCAGCTATTTTATAGAACACTTCCTAGTTTCTCTTACCATTTCCTGTGCTGTTACAGCAATGGCTTTAGAATATTTCACTACAGTAGTTTGATAATCAACAAATGTTCCCTTTGGATCTGGAGGTGTGCCCTCATCCAGCTGTGGAGAGAGGGGAAAACATGAAAGCAATGACAGGCATGCAGGGGACACATATTACTAAACCTTTCAGTCTAGTACTGCAATTGTACAACACAGAGTTAAATAAAAAATGAGCTCAGATGTACAGTAAAGCTTCGTAGCTTATATCACTAATTTCATGTCATTTGTATAGAATATGCAGTTTAGTGCCCACATATTCAACTAGTTCTGACTTTCTTCCCAAGTTCACTTTTTCTTTTAGTTTCCCTGACCCGCAGCCCATTAGATCTAAAAATGATTGTACGATGATCACAAGACAGATCTTTCACCTGAATAGTCTCTCATAAAACTTTCCATTCTGCATATCACTCAGCTACCAAAATGCCAGAGACTGAGTAAAATTAAACAAGAAACCCTGTATAAATAAATTGTTTAATTTTTTTTTTTTTTTTTTTTTTTTAGCAAGAGATGATGGAAAATGTACTTGCTTAATAGGTTAAACTTCTCCATACCTTCCTTTTGAGACAAGCATACTCCCAACTTACTAGTTACGTTTTTCTCACAAACCTTGCTAATTATCTTAGGAAAAGACTTTTCAGATGTGGCCTCCTCCACTGTGTTCCTCAAGTTCATCTCATTTTCCCCGCCATGAACCAGACTAACTCGTTTTAGAAGACAACATGACAGAAAATAGCATCCAGAATTTATAGGACTACTATACGCATTTCTGCCACAAAAGGTAGTTCCCCAGACAAGAAAATAAAGATTACAGTTTTGAGACACTCCCCTTCAAGGGAAGATAATTGCTAACCCATCCTTCTGATTTCTCTTCCTAGAAAGACCCACATACTCGGTTGCTATGCAACAGCTTTCTACTTGTTATTTTGTGTTAAAATTGGCAAACTCCTCTACATATGGATATGCAACCGGAGTGTCATTTAAGAAAAACTGAGGGCAGGGAGAGGGAGATGTTTTATCATAAAGAACATTATATGGGATATTATATCCTGAAAAGTTGAATGTGTGTGAGTGAGCATGCAAGATGTGAAAATCATAATGGAGGACATAGACTGATGAAAAGCCTGGCTGAGGGGAAGGAAAATAACTGCCCATTTTTCTCCATAGCGAATGACCACCGATATATTAGTTAGGTTTTGTTTTCTCTTTGACCTTCATGTATTTCATTCAAGTGTAAGCTTCAATTCTTTGAGGTTGGTTCAAAATGAACAAGCGAATGAGGAATCTGAACAAAGCGTTAATCATTGATCAAGTTCCGAGGGACGTTACTCCTAATCTCAAAATTCTGAAATGGCAGAGTTTTGTACCAACAACGTTTACCACATTCAACCTGACCTCAGAACCGAATCCTAGTTGTGAAGAGTCTTCCAATAGGAGAAAAACATATTAAGTTTGGGATGGGTGGGGGGAGGGTAAGGAACAATGTTCATGAGAGAAGACTTGATACAAACCCTGGCAGACAGAAAGGAAATTCTTAGTACATAGAGATAAAAATGGTCAAAGCAAAAACTGAAAATTACAGGCTGCAAACATCATTTAAAGCAGATGCCGTCTAACATACTCTCCTGTATGCGATTAAATCAAGCAGCCCAGCACTATGTCTCCAGCCAACTGAAGCACTGGGATACCATACCATGAACCAGTACACAGAGATATCTGAAAACAGTTATTTCCTCTTTAGAGCATGCTTTCTTTTTAATTTGAATATCAGAAATGTTTCTATCACCTGTCATTTCAGAAACTTGTTATGTATATTGTTATCTTTATCAAATAAGATAAAACAAGACCTAGTCTAAGTCTAAGAAGGGAGAGTCACTTAATGAGGAAAAAACCCTATATTGTAATGCTAAACCAATACTACTCCAGTGCTCATTTAACAAATCAGTTTAACCCATTTCCAAGACCAAATAATTTAAATTTCTAATTTTTGATTGTTTTCTTAAATACTGGCACACCACTCAATGCAATAGGTCTCCAAAATAATCCTACCCAACCAGTGCGAACAAAAGGGCATGATTTTGTGTCTATTGAAAGTGCAAGTTCCATCATGTGCATCAGTGCTATTTTGCAATTAATGCTAATAATCTCCTAGTTTTATAGTTTCATACAGTAGGTTTTGTTGTGATTGCTGGACCTACAAAGTCACCCTAACCTCAACTGTAAAAAGCATTTGAAAGTCTGCAAGATGTTACAAGAACCACGAAAAACAGGTCATGTTGTTTACAATACTGAATGTTTTAAACTGGTGCAAGAGAATGAAACAGAGAAACTGGGTTAGTCTAAACAAAAAAGGCCATGTGGCTATAATCCAAGGACTGCTGAAATTATACCTGTTAAAAACAGATGATGTGGAGCTGGAAGTTAATGTAACAAAACGAGTGAGACAGACATTAGTCCTAATTGGTGGACAAAATAATGAGGTGGATGAACTATGCTGCCCACTTTTCCCCTTTTTGAGTTATTAAAAAGAGTCTGAAAAAAACAAAACAAAAAAACACTCTCTCTCTCATCCGCATCCCAGCTCATCTTGTCACATTGCATCTTCCCTGTTTCCCAGACAGAAGGAACAAACTAGACTGATAGACTTTCTTCCACAAGGAAGGCCAGCTGGCCTTGCTCTTTTTTAAGTAACTTTGTCTTCACCTATGAGTGTTGAAAGTCATCATATTATCAGGACATCCAGTCCTCAGCCCACCTGGGGGGGAATATCTATTTACTAGCACTGCAAAGCCACGTAGGATCCTGTATTGCATTCCCTTGTTGTGTTATCTTCTGTACCAATATTTTGTTCCTCCTATTCTATCTCACTCTCCTGGCTTTGCATCAAATCCTGAAGTCAATCTTATTACATTCAACCAAACCTGTCTTGTCTAAAAAGAAAGGCTGCAACCAAATGATGGCCCTAACTAGACTGTAACTAACCAGGGTCCAAGCAGTAGGTGTCATGGTTGACTTGCCGGCCAAAGCATCCACTCGTAACTAATCAGTGTTCCAGAAACATCAGCCAAAGCCTATTTCACCCATCTTTTCTATCCTGTCACTCCTTCACCTTGTATCTGTCTGTCTGTTAAGAACAGGACAAGTGACTGCTCTTCAGATCAGGACTGAGAATAAAATTAACCTTTTCCTTTCCATCAAAGAATCTTTTCCTTTTCGTCTCGGAAAATAAGAGACACTGATATTTTGACTGCAAAAGGAGAGAGAGGCTTTGGTAAGGTCTGATTAAGTTTGTTTGCATAATCACTCAAGCACAGTTTCAATGCAAATGCTTGTTTTCATTTCTTGTTCTTTCTGGTGTTTAATCAATAAACTTTCAATTTGAATGAATGCTTTTTGAGTGTTTGCCAAGTAACTGAGTAAAAAGCAAGGACTTTGTTTAAAAACCATGCCCAACCCACCTCTTACTGTTTGCAGGATAGTGAAAGAGTTTAGAAACTCTTCAGGCCTTTATGATCAATATCAATACAACAGGTTCCATCAGCACAGAAAGCTGAACTGACTTAGCACTGGCCATTTAAGGAACATTTAGCATACGGCTCTCTGAACTACTTCAGTGATACAATGGAACATATATTAAATATTAAGCAATTGTTGCCATTATCATCTAGAATAACCATTACTTTCCTTCCATGTAATTTGGGGTTACTACATACCCAATACTCACCTTGCTCATGGCCTCAGCTATTGAGTCTACCATACCTCCAACCATGCCCACTTCACTGGCAGCTTCATTCAATGTAACCATTATATCATCCACTGCCTCCTTCATCAGCTGAGCAGCCTCTGTGATTGCATCATGAGTGTGAGATGCCTGTATAGGGGAGAGTAAGAGAAGAGAGATAATATTAAAGACTCATCTCTGCAGGAGTAGTCATTTGTTCTGCAAGTAATGCTTATTATGGCAACACCTCGTGGCAGTTTTAACCTCTTTGAAAATCTCATTTCAAGCTAAACAGGGACTGATTCATGATACATGATACTGAAGAGACTGATTCATGATACATATCAATCTCACATGAATGAGAATGCTTCTTTAAACAAGACCATGCCTCATTCACTCAATATACCCCAAATTCAGAGTAGTTTAAAAAAAGAACAAGCCCTTTTCCGTGACAACAGATTAAGGAAAATGATCACCATGTAAATGCAGTGGAAATAAAACTAAAAGAAAGGCAACAGATCATTCCAGTTTTAAACCGGTTCAGAAAAGGCCTTGTCATAAATGGTAGCTGTATGGCTCAAATGTGGTTAATCTTTACCAATTATGTACCTGAGAAAAGCAATGGAAGCCATTTAGCAGGGATAATTTTAAATAACATTTAGGACATTGAAAACTGCATTGCTAAGGTTCCTGCCAGAAAGGCAGTAGGGCACCTAGTCTTTCAATATAGCCTGTTTATGCCACATGACTTGAAAATTAGATTAAAGCATAAGCAGAAAGGAAGAACATTTTGCACATACTGGGTTTGGAACGCGTCCCACACATGTGCAATTAACAAAGCACTAGGTAGGAACTAAGACTCTTGAGAGATTCTTCCATAGTCATCTTTCTTGACACAGGTAATTATTCCAGAGTTCTGTAATCAAACACCCTCTCTCATATGATTAGGGTCTACATAAACAAGCTCATTTGCTATTCAATAGAACCATATAATCAGTAAAAACTAAAAATCCAGGTAGAAACACATTTTTGTTTTTACACAAAGAACTTAAGAAAACAAGAGAAAATATGGAGAGGAGAACACGCTTTCCTTTAATGTGGGCATTTCTAAATTTCATTTTTCTATAGCATCTCCTGCCCAGAACAGGATTACATGTGTGATGCACTCTATATGATTTTATAAAAATATGCTAATGAGTATGAATACAGTGTAACTGGAATATGCTTCATGAAAAAGGTCTTTTGTATGGTATCATTACAAAGCTTATAATATACTGAGTGTGGTCATCCTATTTGTATAAATGTATCACTCTTGTATCTGAAACTAGAAATATGAAATATAACTCAGACCCTTTTGTAATTATGCAAAGTGTGGGCCATTAATGGTGGTTGGGAATCTTGATGGCTCCCATCAGCCAGGACAATTGACTGTGGATGGCTGTTTTCAGGCAGGCCCTCCTGTGAGTCAGACTGGCAGGAATGAAGGCTTGAAGTCTCACAGGAAATGTGACCATGTCACCTGGTACTGAAATCCATCTTAAACCTGGTGCTTTTCCACTGGGGATGGGGACGGCAGGGGGTGGGGTGGGGGGGACCAAACCAGAGAGACAAAGGATTCCTGCCTTGTGCCAAAGCCATATAAGGGGGTGGAACAGAACAAAGGAGGAGCCATCATGAGAAATCCCTTAGCTACCACCTGAGCTGGAATAAGGGCTGTACCAGGGGAAAGGACTGTGCCCCGACTAGGAAGGTGTCTAGTCTGTGAAAGAAACTTATTGAAACACCTCTAAGGGTGAGGTTCTATCTGTATTCTGTTTGATTAGACATAGACTTGTGTGTTCTATTTTATTTTGCTTGGTAATTCACTTTGTTCTGTCTGTTACTACTTGGAACCACTTAAATCCTACTTTCTGTATTTAATAAAATCACTTTTTACTTATTAATTAACCCAGTGTATGTATTAATACTTGGGGGGGACAAACAGCTGTGCATCTCTCTCTATCAGTGCTATAGAAGGTGAACAATATACAGGGTAAAACGGATTTATTTAGGGTTTGGACCCCATTGGGAGTTGGGCGTCTGAGTGTTGAAGACAGGAACACTCCTGTAAGCTGCTTTCAGTTAAGCCCACAGCTGTTAGGGGATGTGGTTCAGACCTGGGTCTGGGTTTGCAGCAGGCTAGCGGGTCTGGCTCAAACCAGGCAGGGCATTGAAGTCCTAAGCTGACAGGGCAGGAAAGCAGGGGCAGAAATAGACTTGGCACATCAGGTGGCAACTCCCCAAAGGATTTCTGTGATCCAACCCGTCACAACATGCTTTTCAGTCACTTATAAATTGAAGAGAACAGGAAGTTTTAAGGCAAGATTTAAACAATGGAAGTGACTCTGGGTCAGAGAGAAAGAAAGAGCGAGCGCAACACACACAAAATCTTTTACCAAGGAGAAGTTCAGTGTGAGTTTAAGTTATAGCCAGGAGTTGATAGAATGAAGACAGCCACGATAAGACTAAGCCTTAAGTTAACAACAAGGTGACATAGAAGGATAAAAGAAATATAGAGGAGAGCTGAGGATAAGGTCTGGAGCACACCCCACAATCCCTGGAAGTTGTAAAGCTTCAACCAAAGGTGAAAGACAAGCAGTTAAAAGGGGAGGTTTCAAATGAAGAGAGGGAGGGAAGGGGACAAAAATGATTCCTTGCTCAAGGTACCCAAGGTTTATAGTATTGGCCAAACTGAGGTCAAGTAGAGTTGATGAAGAGGACCCAATACACTTTAAATTTTTTTGGTTCAAAACCCTGTAGGTAATAATCAGGGCAGGGCAGGCAGCTTTCTCGTCCAAAAGAAACATTTCAGAAAAATTCCTTACTAAGCTCATTCTTCAACACTGTTGGATCATCAACTACTTTGACAAATTTGACTGACAAATTAAGAAAATGAGAGCAATTTACTATTAGGTTTAAGAAGAGTATGTTATAACAAAAAGAAAAGGAGTACCCGTGGCACCTTAGAGACTAACAAATTTATTAGAGCATAAGCTTTCGTGAGCTACAGCTCACTTCATCGGATGCATTTGGTGGAAAAAGCAGAGGAGAGATTTATATACACACACACACACACACACACAGAGAACATGAAACAATGGGTTTATCATACACACTGTAAGGAGAGTGATCACTTAAGATAAGCCATCACCAGCAGCAGGGGGGGGGAAAGGAGGAAAACCTTTCATGGTGACAAGCAAGGTAGGCTAATTCCAGCAGTTAACAAGAATATCAGAGGAACAGTGGGGGGTGGGATGGGAGGGAGAAATACCATGGGGAAATGGTTTTACTTTGTGTAATGACTCATCCATTCCCAGTCTCTATTCAAGCCTAAGTTAATTGTATCCAGTTTGCAAATTAAGGTACCCGCATGGCCCCACAGTATGCCAACATTTTTATGGCTGACTTAGAACAACGCTTCCTCAGCTCTCGTCCCCTAATGCACCTACTCTATTTGCGCTACATTGATGACATCTTCATCATCTGGACCCATGGAAAAGAAGCTCTTGAGGAATTCCACCATGATTTCAACAATTTCCATCCCACCATCAACCTCAGCCTGGACCAGTCCACACAAGAGATCCACTTCCTGGACACTACGGTGCTAATAAGCGATGGTCACATAAACACCACCCTATATCGGAAACCTACTGACCGCTATTCCTACCTACATGCCTCTAGCTTTCATCCAGATCATACCACTTGATCCATTGTCTACAGCCAAGCGCTACGATATAACCGCATTTGCTCCAACCCCTCAGACAGAGACAAACACCTACAAGATCTCTATCATGCATTCCTACAACTACAATACCCACCTGCTGAAGTGAAGAAACAGATTGACAGAGCCAGAAGAGTACCCAGAAGTCACCTACTACAGGACAGGCCCAACAAAGAAAACAGAACGCCACTAGCCATCACCTTCAGCCCCCAACTAAAACCTCTCCAACGCATCATCAAGGATCTACAACCTATCCTGAAGGACGACCCATCACTCTCACAGATCTTGGGAGACAGACCAGTCTTTGCTTACAGACAGCCCCCCAATCTGAAGCAAATACTCACCAGCAACCACACACCACACAACAGAACCACTAACCCAGGAACCTATCCTTGCAACAAAGCCCGTTGCCAACTCTGTCCACATATCTATTCAGGGGATACCATCATAGAGCCTAATCACATCAGCCACACTATCAGAGGCTCGTTCACCTGCGCATCTACCAATGTGATATATGCCATCATGTGCCAGCAATGCCCCTCTGCCATGTACATTGGCCAAACTGGACAGTCTCTACGTAAAAGAATGAATGGACACAAATCAGACGTCAAGAATTATAACATTCAAAAACCAGTTGGAGAACACTTCAATCTCTCTGGTCACTCGATCACAGACCTAAGAGTGGCTATCCTTCAACAAAAAAGCTTCAAAAACAGACTCCAAGGAGAGACTGCTGAATTGGAATTAATTTGCAAACTGGATACAATTAATTTAGGCTTGAATAGAGACTGGGAATGGATGAGTCATTACACAAAGTAAAACTATTTCCCCATGGTATTTCTCCCTCCCACCCCACCCCCCACTATTCCTCTGATATTCTTGTTAACCGCTGGAATTAGCCTACCTTGCTTGTCACCATGAAAGGTTTTCCTCCTTTCCCCCCCCCTGCTGCTGGTGATGGCTTATCTTAAGTGATCACTCTCCTTACAGTGTGTATGATAAACCCATTGTTTCATGTTCTCTCTGTGTGTGTGTGTGTGTGTGTGTGTATAAATCTCTCCTCTGCTTTTTCCACCAAATGCATCCGATGAAGTGAGCTGTAGCTCACGAAAGCTTATGCTCTAATAAATTTGTTAGTCTCTAAGGTGCCACGGGTACTCCTTTTCTTTTTGCGAATACAGACTAACACGGCTGCTACTCTGAAATATGTTATAACAGTTCGGCATGTTTTAGAAACAGTATTAACTGGGTTGAATGTGCTTTGGACCAGATTATTCTTAGAACTTAAAAAAAGACTCAAAATTTGAAGTACAAAAAAGGGACTACACCTCCTTTGACCAGCTCCATTTAATACAGTATATCAGATGAGTAATTCTCACAACCTATTGCTATTATAAACAGCTTAATGTATATGCTTGTGATGAGGCATAGCAATATGCCTGTTGATCTACTGCTAATACAGGGACCAAAAGGAATGAGTTAGTCTTTCTTGGCCCTGAAATTCTTTCAGCTGAATCCACATTAATTTTTTTCTCCAGTTTGAGATATTTTCCAGAGAGACCTGTACACCTTGAATTTTCAACTCTCCATAGGCTATTACCCCAGCCCAAATACACGAGCTGAAGCTGGCAGAAATACCAATACCTTCTTACAAATCACGCATAAATGAATTGTGCTCTCAACTCCTGGGAAAGCTAATGGCACTGGGTAAAAATGTTTAAAGGGAAAATATAGCCCCCCACCCCTTTCCCCCAAACAGCCCACAAATAATGAAGCGATTTCTTTTACATAAGGGGAATAAGGTGACAAAGTTTGATTTCTGAACGCAAGCAACATAGCTCAGATGATTTAGTTAAGTCCAGTGAGGAGCTTCATGCATATTGTAGTTCATCCTTCATCCTCCATCATTTCCCTTTGCATTTTTGCTGGTATCATCTTCCTTCCTGTGCTTCGGTTATTTTTAGGCAAACCTTCAGTGACAGATACAACATCTAGATATTGTGCACACTGAAGAGATTAAGTATCTTGTAGGGATACAAAACAATTAAGAATATATAAAATTTAAAGCTGAAAGCTCTGCTTGGTTTGAATGAATCATCAGGCAGCAGTTCTTTATTACATTTGTTCCTCCTCTGTATTTCATTTCAGCGACACAACGAGCTTCAGAAAAGATTTCCTTGTCAGGCATCTTCAGAACAGATGGAACCATCTTTGTTCACTCTACTCTACAAATGTAAACTGAGCAGCCAAGCGCAAGCAGCAGAAAAGGTAAACAATGGCTGCATTGATCAGAAGTCTTTTCCAGGCTACACAATAGACTTGCGTGTATGTGGCAAAGTGAAGTATAAAAGCCTATGTATGCAAGTATTGGCTCACCTGGTGGCACTGCATTGGATATACTCAAGCTAATGCAGTATTTTTTTAAGCATTAAGTTCTAAATTAACTCTTGCAGGCGTCATTAAATATCAGCCCTGATGTTCTTTGGTATTGCGAACAATTGAGGATACAGCGTTTGTATTTGCCTGTCATCTCTGCCCTATATCCTAGATCTGTGATACTGCATTATTTTATGTCAATAATAATGCCCAATTCATTAATCAAGAAGAAGTGGAGGAGGTGAATGAAGGAAGTCAGTGTTTACTGAACAAGATGAGGTAATAGGCAATCAGAGCAAACCCTGAAGAAGAAACAAGGCAACAGCCAAATATGCTCTCTACCACATTTTAAAACACACTCTGGGATTTAGATAACATAAGTTGAAACATACAATCACCATCCGATTTATTTAAATACCATAGAGGTGTTGCACTTTTTTTTTTTTTTTTTTTGAAGTACTATGAACAATTCAGACTGCATGAATGTGTGAGTGAGTACAGATGGGACAAAAGTGTTAGGATTAAACTGTGCAACTGCAGGTGCTCTGAAAGAAGAGCTGGTAGCAGACAAACTTACAACGTAATTTTCAGGAACCAATTGTGTCGTAAGTCCGAGGACTGCCTGTACACTAAAGAGTATTTTACTGACTATTCAAAGGGATGGGCTGAACTGACCCTGTCAGGATTCGAAGATTTGATTAAGTGTTCCAAACCTGATACTTGTATCTCCAAGCCATCCCTTCTCTCTGCCCTGTTAATCACAGAAGCACCTTCACACAGCATGCATGGACTCTTTTGTTCAGGGATCTTGTTAAGGAATAAGATTTTTAAAATTATATTTTCAACCAAATATATATATGAGCGGGGGGAGGGGGGGGGGAGGAAGGGAAGTATACAGTAAAATTTGTGTCCATCCTGTTTGTTAGCTGCTGTAAATCAGTAGTGACATGCTGTACCATTACTAACTCCAACACTGGAAAACTGGAGGCATTTTTTAGTTCATATATTGAGCAAGCACTATTATATTCTAATCACCTCTAAATTAAATGGACATTATATTTGGCTCTGTTACTATGTATTCTTTATTTCCTGATCCTTAAAAAAGTACTTAGGGTTTTTTTCAGATACTTGGGGAGCCATTTTGTAAATCAACTTATTCCTTTTCTTCTACCAAAAGCATAAATGAGGCAAAATCTTTAAGTTATTCATCAGTTCAGCTAACATCTAATGGGTGAGACTTATTTCCTATACATTTTTCTAGAGGTCTTAATATACTGTTATATTACAACAGCTTTGCAAAACTGTCAAATATTTGGAAACCAAGCACAAAATTCTATTTTCCTGTCCTTTACCATGACAATTATGGCGGTAATTAAATAAATTAATGAAAAAGTTAAAGCAGGCTAGTATACACTAAAGATGAATGCTTAATGTATATACAAGCATTTTTCTATATCATACGGAACTAAAACTTTGTGTGCATGCTTAGAACATTATTCATAATACTTCACACAGCAGTCAGAATATAGTTTGCCCCTAGTAATCTTAGCTTGCTGCTATTTTTCACAATTGAAAGGAAAACAACAAAGACTTAAATCCTTAGGAAAACAACAAACTTGCAGAAGGGCTTATCTGTGAGTTACTATTATGAGAAAATAAAATATCTGATAATTAACATACTATCCTATTGTCCACTGCTACTTTCTAAATTCCACTCTAACACTGCAGGATTCATTTCAGATGACTGTTTCTAATGACCGCTCCCATTTCATTACACACATGTACTATACCTTGGGATTTCCTCCTCCTTCTTTGGCTGCATACAGCATTTGGAGGGCAGATTCTGCTAGTGTCTTTGTCTGGTCCAGGACAGTCATCTGTTGCTGATGATCTAGCATCTTGGATGCCACACCAACTGCAGCTAAAATCAGGGGTTCAAAGTAACTCGCCAGTTGAGTAACCTAAGACAACAGAGATGATGAAAAGCTTGTAATCCAGTTTCTGAGAGGACACAACACCCCTCTCTAATTAACATCAAGGAAATCTTTAGCTGTTTTTTTTAGCATAATTTGAACACACCTTCATAATGCTTCAGATTTGCATGAAATATAGTCATTCTCTCTCTTCTTCAGCTGTGAAGGCTGCAATATAGCAATGCTTCCCTCTCACATGTTCTCAACTTTGTGTGTGAGACTCTGACATCAGATCCTATTGTTTTCAAAACTGACATGAAAGTCAGACAGTACTTAAGGACATAAACGAAGACAGTCTCCTCCACCACATGGGGAAGGATCTGTAATTAAAAGCTGGAATTTCTCATCTTTGGTTACAGACAACAGAAAACAGAGTAGAATGGTATTGCACCTGGAATTTCAGAAGAGATTTATTTGATCTCAGATAGACAGTCTGTATTTTTGAACCTTTCAGACAGTTACTGGCTCTATGAAGGAAATTTCTCTGAAAGCCTCATTTAAGTCTTATCCTGAAAAAGAAAGACCTGAATGATTCAGAAACATTTTTTAAGATGCTATATTTTGCTGAAGGGCTAATATTGCTTCAGGATATAGTCTGCTATTCTATCACGAATAAGCAGGTCCGTAAGGAAGTGAAGTGGCCACATCACACGCTTATACTCTTAAGATAAGTGAGCGTCAATAGATTCAAGCACATAACAAGTATAGAAACAGAGGTGGTTCTTATAAACAACATTTAAATGGAAGAATAAACAGTTTCTCAATTGACTAACAAAAAACAGTTTGACAGAAGTTGTCCAATACAAGTTAAATGGAATCAATACCTTGTATATATTTCATTGCAGTACCTCAAGGCCAGTTCCACTGGTGACTTACACTGAGTTAGTTTATTCTGGTTTGACTTTTTTCCTGTACTGAGAGGTTCTTCAAAACCTCATGTAGTCTCATCCTTTCCCCAAGTTACTCAACTAATTCACTGCTGTGCTGCTGAAGACCTTCCACTACCAGCTGAGACACAACTCACCCAAAGGAAATGAGATTTTACTATGTAAAATCTACAACATAAAATGAAAATTTGACAATGCACCTCTCATTTTGTGAATCATCTAGGGGTTCTTAAACTGGGGGTCATGACCCCTAAGGGGTCATGAAATTATTATGTGGGGGTCACAAGTTGTCAGTCTCCACCCCCAAATGCTGCTTTGCCTCCAGCATTTATAATAATGTTAAATATTTTAAAAAAGTGTTTTAAACGTATAAGGGGGTCACACTCAGAGGCTTGCTATGTGAAAGAGATCACCAATGCAAAAGTTTAAGAACCAATACAACATGAAGGGTCTTGGTTCCACTCTAGAAGTAATCAAGAAGGAGCAGGCTTTAAATCTCCTAAAAGATTAAAATATTCTGAGGCCAGACTGCCCTTCTCTGTAACAGAGGTTTTAGGACTTCCCTAAATTAAATCCTGTTGAGATAGAATCCATCTTTTAGAAAAATATCTTATCTTGATTTAAAAATTGCCTCTTATGGAGAATCTATCACAGCTGTTGGCAAGGAAGCCAGTTCAACTTTGGACCTGCTTACTTCAAGGTAAGATATCACAACACATAAATAGCAATCCATCGCGCACTGCTGAAACAGCATGTAGAATATAGCGCACAGTTCTGCATAGCACAGAAGTGGAAAGACATTAAAAGTGAAAGAACTTCTCTGAAAATCTATAAAAATGCTTAATTTTCTGCATTGACTGGCTTAAGAGGAAAAATCAGTAGTACATAAAAACATAATGTAGCTAAAAAGATGTTTATGTCTAATTCAGAAAAACATTGACTAAATGGATAATGGTCAACTAATATTTGAAGTCTGGAAACATCCAAGTAATTCCTCTTCCTTATTTTGGTTACAAAACCATAAACAAGAAACAGAATGACATTAAGGAAAGGTAGGCCGAATATCAAGAGAGACTTTCTAAATGTGAGGTCTATTAAACGGTGGCAAAGTCTTCCAAAGGAAACAGTGGAAACCATATCACTTAATTCATTTAAAACAGTGGACATTCCCACATAGAGAATAGCGGGTTTATTTGGTATATAAAGAACCACCATGCATGGGCAAGAGGATGGAGATGACTATTTAATATCACACATCTTTTCCATCTAGAGCAGTGATGCTCAGACTGTGGCTCTCTAATGTGTCTCCTGAGACTCTTTGGAGAACATGATATCAAAATGCTGTGATTTAATTATTAACCAATCCAAGTGATTAACCAATGAGGATGCTTTTACTATCTTATTAACCAACTGTAGTTGATAAAATAATAATAGTTGGTCAGTCATTTTGCTTTATATATCTCTAAAAACCTAAATATTTCCCTGATCAGACTGTTTAAATATGAATATATAATACTGTAGTAAATGAAACAATGAATTTATTCTGTTGCGGCTCTTTTGGATAATGCTGATTGCTCCTTTAGCTCCTGAACCACTGAAGTCTGAGTATCACTGATTTAGAGTTTGAGATACTATGAGCCAAAGACAACACTGATCTAAGCACAGTATACAAAGTTGCTAGAAACCAAGGCAATATCAAATGCCTCAGTTATTTGATGATTATCCAAAACTAAATAGACACAAATAGACATCAAGTGTTCAGAAAATCTAGCACATGTAGACAAAAATAAAAGAAATAATTCTTTGCTTCTGTCTTTCACATGTTAAATATGTTGACACAGAAAGATTACATTTATTGTTCTCAAAAGTAAAAGTATTTCAGAATATGGTAATAAATAATTTCCGAGAAACTGCTAAAACCCAATACATATAACTTTATTAGGTAGCAATGGTGGGTTTTTTATATTTAATATGCTAAACTAAAGCCCCAAGAGGAACAAATGTGTGTACACTACAATGCACATTTATTATAGTAGGTATAGCACAACCTGTGTCTGAGCCAGTGTTTTCCCCAGGAATTTAAATCGGGGGGGTTGAACTTACTGGGGGGAGAGAGGGAGGGCCGATGAGAAGTGAGACTGTGAGGGTGAAGGCGGGCCATATGGCACCATAGTAAAAACTGAAAAATGTTTCATGACCATTTTATTAGATTTGACCTATGTTTTAAAATCATCACACAAATTAAAGTTGGCTACTCAAGCACTATGAAGCACTACATCTACATCCTTCTTGGTTTCTTGTTATAATTTTGCACAACTCTGTTAATTAACTTCTTGAATGCAATGCGTTCATCTTTGGTGGCTTCTCATGTGATCAGTACTTCCATTCCTTCAATTGATATGCTCATTAGTTCATTCACATGATCAGGCAGAAGGCGACTTCTTTCAAAACACAAAATTCTATTCGATGATGAAGAAGAACGCCCATCTGTAGCTGTTGTGACTGGGAGTAGCAAGAGATGAATTGCTACTTCTTTCATCCCAGGAAAGATAACACAAAGATCGGGTCGAGCCACTAGTGATGATAAAGAAGTTGAAGTCAAATTTTCATTCATTCATCATATGATATTCCACTCTGTGTTCAAATTCTCTATTCTGTCCTGAGCACACGGCAGCCCCATTGCTAGTAGTGCCTCACTCCACTCAACAGTCGATGTTTTATAGGACAGGGATCTGTAAAAGCTATGTAGAGATTGAGTAGAATCTAGAAGTTGCTGTTGTAGATTTTTAAGAAATCAAGTCTGTATACTTTTTCAGTTGTCTTAAACACTTCTTGTCCTCTTCACTTAAGGATTCAATATAAATGCCTTTATTAGTCAACTTCTGGATTGAAGTCTTTGCTTCTTCCAGTACTTTTTCAATGACAGGTTTCAGAGTAGCAGCCGTGTTAGTCTGTATTCGCAAAAAGAAAAGGAGTACCCGTGGCACCTTAGAGACTAACAAATTTAATTTGTAGCTCACGAAAGCTTATGCTCTAATAAATTTGTTAGTCTCTAAGGTGCCACGGGTACTCCTTTTCTTTTTACTTTTTCAATGGATTTCTATTGCTGGACAAAGATCTACTTCTGTTGTAGCAGATGCCTGATTGGCATTGTTTAATGACCCAAGTGGTTTCAACAGTAGACTTACAAGAGAGAGAATGGCAATAATCTTCTCTGAACGTAGTAGCAAAAGTAATCCACCAGCTTCACTACTTAGATCCATCCCATCTTGGTAGATACTTTCCAAATCCAGTAATAATGGCTGGAGTAATTTTAAGACAACAGCCAAGAGAAAGCCAGAGGGTTTCCCAGGTTGGACTAATTTGAACCTCAGTCCCAGTGTATCTTCTATATTTTCCAAGATATTCAGTCTTTTTGGACTCTTGCTGAAAAAAGAATATAACAAAGACATTAAATTTGTAGCTTTTTAAATGTCTTTTGAAGAGTCTGCAGCTCGTACTAGCGCTAGTTGGAGTATATGGCATCTGCAGTGTGTATAGGACTTTTCTATACACACATACATACATAGGACTTTTATATACACTCTTCTCTGAGCAAAGCTTGTACTCCACCATGTCTTCCAGAGAAGTCTGCAGCTCCGTCAAATGCACAAGCAGCCATCTGTTTGGGGTCCAAATGACAAGCATTTAACTCTTCTAAGATATGGGTTGTCATAGATGCAGCTGATGTGTCTTCAGTAACTTGAACATCTAGAAATGCAACTACTGGCCTACCACGGACATCAAGATAACGTACACAATGACTTAATACTTGATGCCCATTTGCATCAGTGCATTGATCAGCCATGTATGTAAATTTTTTGAATGTGGTGTGAGAGAGTTCTTCACTTTTTCAACTGTTGAGTCTTTCTCTGTTGCACTACATGCTTCTAGCCAGTCAGTTGAGTTTCTTGCAGAAAGATAGTGAGCATTTATTGGTTTTGTTTGGAACCAGTGTTCAACTTCAGGATGAACAAGTGACAATGCATTTAACATTGGCCTTCAGTTTGTAGTGTGTGGTATCTCTTGCTTAAATAGAAAGTATGATGCCACACCCATGTTTGTTCGCATGAACTGTGTTGTGTCTCCAGCATTCTTAACAGCCTCATTAACACTCACTGGTGTTGTCCTGGGTCAGTGGAGACTCAGAGTTCAAAGGTGCTTTCACACGAGTTCACCTCCCAGGTGGGGGGGCAAGAAGGCACCTTGCTTGTTCCTCTAGCTGCTCACTGTTCGCTCTAGCCACCGTTGTTCATTGCGCCACTGTTCACTCCATTGATCTGTTGCCAATGGCCCTGAGCCGTCACCTTCTGCTGCCACCTGCCACTGTGACCTCTGCAAGTTGGTCTCTTGAGGTTCCACCCAGCTCTCAGTGATTTCAGCTGAGCTCTCAGTGAGGGAACCTCCCTGCTAGTGCAGATTGGGCTGTCTCTTTCACAGAAACACTGTCCCATAGCAGGTCTAAGCACTTAGACCTGATTATCAGTGATTTCAGCTGTTGTGGTCACTTAACAAAAGACTATCTATGGAGCCTAATCAGCTCTGTCTTTAAACAGTGGAGAGGGGCAGGTCAAATAGTACTTGCGACTCAGGCAGACCATCAAGCAAAACATCTGTTCTCTCGATACCCTCAATCAGCAGAGGCTAAGTATAGTTCTACTGCCCTTTACTCATACAATAAGAACACCAACATTTCATTCCCCCCTCCACGCCCCCCGCATTCAAGTGATTTGTAACCCAACCCCAGCCAAAATCTATCACTTGGGCAACACAGCTCTGTTTGCTGGATACCTAGGTAGATTAGGTGTGAATATAAATACCATCTCGTCCTGAAGCCTTTCCCCCCAGCCCATCACTAGCTGTCAGGGAGAGCTCATTTAGACTTTGCGTACAAATCATAATTTGAAATTATTAGGTTGGCCAACATTACTGAAATGAATGCACTGACATGGTCATAAAAAACAACAGCTGTATAAGAAAGCTAGTCTATGTTCATACTTTTCTAATGTATTATACTTTTTCAGATACACACATTTTATCATACCCTTTATATGCTTTTAAAGTGTGTATAAATGTTTCAATTTCAATTCAAATTTCCAAACAATCACTACATTGGCAACACTGCATGCAACTAGTTCACAAAACAGGGAAGGGGGTGTTGGGGAAATTCAGGAGTGGTGTAGGGAAATCCCTGGTCCGAGCCTCTCCATAATCTTTCCGTTTTGAAGACAACATTCAGTAGCAAATCTTCACTCGAACTGCAGGCCTGAGCCATGCTTCTTTTACAGTTAAATACATTTGGCAATTTTTAAATTGATACAAGTTGTATTGGCCTTTCAGTAACTCACCCATGACTAGACTTCTAAAGGAAAATTTGGCAGGCCACCAGGAATTTAAAAGGGGTAAGCTACTGAAGCTTGAAAATCAGCTGCACAACATGTTCTTTTTACATCTTAGGTTTTTTATAACGTACATCTATACTGATATTTTAACACTGATTAGCACTGTTGAGCTTTTATTAGTTATGTCAAAGACCCATTTAACTCTTCCTCCCCTCACTGTAGATTGACATACCACCTTTTAATGATTCCACCAGCCAAGTACCTGCCAAGAAGCTGCAGATTTCATACATTAATCTAAAAATAAATATTTTTGCAATTAAGCAAGTATTAATGCAATAGACTGAGGTCTTCAACACGTAATTAGACATTTTTAATAAGTCCTAAAACACCTAGTTATATGCTAAACAGGAAAAGCACTCAATACCCACAGTGTTAGGGATATAAAGAAGCAGACTTTTTAAAAAGCATCAATAAAATCCAAGATGAAAAGGTGGAAAAGGACATTTGTTTATGAAAGTTACTTGAAAAAAAAAAGCACTTAAACTTATAAAAACCCTAAAAATACAGAATTAACTCCAAAGATCAGTCCTCAATTCATCCTCATGGGGCCAAAAATTGAAGCTATCATGGTCCTGTATCTAAGCAGCCCGAGGACAGTGAGCAATCTTGCATGTCCTGTACTTTGCAATAATTAGGCAAATAGGTTCAAACATTTTTTGCCTCTGATTTAAATATTCTGCCTTCAGGAATCCAAGATCTTTCCCCTACCCCCATTTCCATGTACATTTTTAGTGTAACGTGAATAAGCTTGCAACACACCGTAGCATCTACCATTGTCTCATTACTGACACACAGACAATTCCATATACTCTAAGGAATCAGGCCTTTAGAAATTACAATAAATACAGGACCAAGTACCTTGTGTCCCAGCTGAGCTGCCTCTCCCCGAGCTGCTGTTGCTATGGGATCAATAAGGTGACCAATTTCCTGAACAACTGATGTCAACTGCTCCTGTAAAGCCTAACAAAAAGAGACATTGTCAGTTCTTTCCACAGCAATTCATTCACTGAGCCACACCATTTCACAAGATACCCTCATGCCAGCTGAACTGCAAAGAACTCTGTCAAACCACATTCAACGGTATAAAGAGCAGATGCAAACTAGTAAGTTTTATTTACATGCTTGTCCATTTCTCCACATTTATCTTCCCCTCTTGCAGGGTGCCCTGACAGAGGCTGTTTGCTGCACATAATCATGAGGCACAGCGAAAAAAAGGCTCCTTCCAGCTCTGGCTTGCAATGCCTGTTCCTCCATTCGCTTCTAGCTCCAGTGGTAACATGACAAGTGATGCTATTGTTGCCTCTGATTTAATGACATTAGACTGCTCAGAAAAATCACCAGGACCGCTGAGCTAAACATGAATCAGCACTTTCAAGGCAGTTAAAACAAAAACAGTGCAGCAAAAAGAGGAAAGTTTTAATTGTGGATTCCATATACACTGATATGAAAGGGAACGGAAAAAATAAGTAATCTCCAAGTAGGAGATATGGACTGATCTCCAAAATACGGTAGCGGAGACATAAGGATAAAGAAGGGCAGGTATTAGAAATGCCAATACTAGAACTATTTCCCTCTAGTTCAAAGGCAGTTAATGCCTTTGTTGCCAGGATTTAGCTCATCCTGCAAAAAAATAAGAAATAAAACACCATCTTTATGATTTGCTTTATTTAATATTGCTTTAAATGAGACTTGGTAGCTTGATAGTGCTTATTAAAACTTCCAGCACTATTAGCAAGGTGCAAAACAGGATGGACATTTTTAACAAGAGGAAAGAGGAATTAAGTTGTTTTTTTTAAAAAAAAACAAACCACTTTTGTGGTAACTTAATACACTTTTATTTCTTATGAGTCTCTCCAGTAAGATAAGTTTTAGTGGTGTATCTAGCATTGCTGCTTAGCTTGAAAATAAACAACCACTAGCATGTGCAAATGCAAGAGGGCAAATTTGAGAGAGAAGAATTTCATACCAATTTCATTAAAATTGGAAGAAAATGTAAAGCTGTTTTGCGTAGGAGACAGGGATGGTGATAACATTTACTATTAATGAAGAAACTTTACTTAAAATATGAAGTTTGTCACTCAAGAGTGCTCACTACATGCTACGAGTAATTGTTAGTAGCTTTTCTCTCATGAATAAATTGAACCCTTGCAATGTGGAATGCTTAGCTTGGGAGTGTGCTGTCTGCCGTCCAATTTACTGAAGCAGTTGATCAATGTATGATATCTTAGTATTAAGGCACAAAAGCAAATATGCAAAAATAATGTCCCTGAGGCCTACTCTGATGAGCTGCTAAATCGCATCTAGTCATCCGCTCTTAACAAAACACGCGTTGCATCTGCATTTCTGGTTCCTTTGCTTTCCCCCCCCCCCCCCCGTCTTATAATCTTATATTACAATGTAAGCAAGTTCCATTCCCCAATAGGTAAACAGCAATGGCATCCCAAATTTTATTTTGCCTCACTACCTTCCCTATCATAAAGCCCTATTAACACCACCATTAAACACCCCAGATTAGGCAAGAAATAAGTCTCCCTATGAACAAATCTGTGAATTTGCCATTAGAGCCTTCTAATGGGAAAATTTCTCCCCTGAGGGCAGTCTGTGCTGCCACTACACAGTTCCTAGTTCCAGTTTCCTTCTAATATGAAGGAAAGCAAAAGACAAGTAGGAGTGCTTAATTTTACTCAGTTACAGTGCAGTCTGCCTTACCTCAACTGAGATGTCATCCCTTGTGGCCAAGTTCTGACTGACTGCTGCAAGGGAAGCCTGCTCAATATCTCTAATACATCTATTGATTCCATCAATGGAGTAATCACATTCTCTCTGGCCCGGGGCTTTGTCCCTGAAACAAAAAGAAGATATGGTAATTCAAGGTTGAAGGAGGTCCTCATTCAGGAATTCACACACAAATGTATTTCATTAATAGACAATATATGAGGTAAGTGGAGCAGTAAGGAAGAAAACTAGGTTTGTTGTACCAATAAGGGTTTCAGAGTAGCAGCCGTGTTAGTCTGTATTCGCAAAAAGAAAAGGAGTACTTGTGGCACCTTAGAGACTAACAAATTTATTAGAGCATAAGCTTTCGTGAGCTACAGCTCACTTCATCGGATGCATTTCGATGAAGTGAGCTGTAGCTCACGAAAGCTTATGCTCTAATAAATTTGTTAGTCTCTAAGGTGCCACAAGTACTCCTTTTCTTTTTGCCAATAAGGGTTTGATACACATAAATAGCTGAAAGAAGAGGAGTACTTGTAGCACCTTAGAGAAAAGTACTCCTATTCTTTTTGCAAATGCAGACTAACACGGCTGCTACTCTGAAACCTGTCAAAATAGCTGAGATATTCCAGATGTTTTGTGGCATGTAAGCTCTAGGGATTTGGCAAGAAAAGGGAGCCTTTAATGAAGCAGAACCAGGATACTCTCCCAGGTGAATAAGTAGCTGCACTAGCCACCTCAGGAAAGAGCCCTCCTAAGGTGGCCATGGCAGAGGACTTGAATAAGCAGGACTTAAGGAGCAACTGAGACAGATGAACAAAGCCTCCCATCCTCTGTTGAAGGCAGAGGAGAAATCAGCCAATAGCTCCATGAAGAACTCCGTGGGTATTAGCTAAGTTTTACTCTCAAATGCAAATACATTTTAATGGAAATTAATCTGTGGGGACTTTAATCTAGACTGGCAGTTTGTGGTTGAAGTATAAAATCATGAAAGGACAATATTACCTTAGATGCTAATACACAGCCACCAACATACAGTTTATTCACTCAGTACCCAGTTCCACTAAGAGTTAGAATACATAACGTAATCCCTCTTTTCAAGTGTGTTTAAGTTTGCATACAAAAGAGATTTAGTGCTTCTTGTAAAATTAAGGCACACGTGAGCACATACATGCAAGAATAATCTTATAAAGTAAACAGGAAAAAAACTGTAGTAGAGAACAACATTCAAATATCAGAAGGGTAGCTGTGTTAGTCTGGATCTGTAAAAGCGGCAAAGAGTCCTGTGGCACCTTATAGACTAACAGACGTATAGGAGCATAAGCTTTCCTGAGTGAATACCCATTTCGTTGGATGCATGCCACCTACGAAAAGCTTATGCTCCAATATGTCTGTTAGTCTACAAGGTATCACAGGACTCTTTGCCGCTTTAAGAACACTCAAGTTACTTTGGTCCTGGTATAGCTAAGCACTTCAGAATGTGCTTTGCTGAATCAGATCCCTAGACATCCCATTTGATTTGCCTCAAAATTTTTGTCAATTTGTAGGGAATGTCTTCCATGTTCTGAATACTGCTAAGTGTGTTTTAAATACATTCCAATTTACATAGGCCCTACCATATTTTCTGCTCTATTTGCTTTAAACTCAATAAAAGGAGGAACTTGGCAAAACCCCCACTTTCCAGAGCTGTGCAATCATCAATGATGATTGCGCATAAAGTATAAATAGAGAGACCTTGTGCACCATAGAATTCAATCAATATTTGTCAATCAGACAAAAGCACAAGCTGTTAAGGAATTAAATTTCACTTTCAAACTTTGAAGAATGAATAAAACAATGGAGGGCAATAGAGAAAAAATAACTCTCTTACCACAGCTCCCTCTGTCCCTTCAACTATCCATGACTTACTATTCAGCTATATAGGATAAGCAAATGGTGTTCAAATCCCTTTAAATGGTTTTCATTGATAAAATGACAATGGTAGCATGGGCCATTAGGTACCACCATTTCATTCTACATACTGGATAAGGTGCTGGAGCATTACGGCATGAGAGTGGAAGATAAAAAAAGTTATGACAGAAAACACACCTAATGGAAGTGATCAGACTCTTAATTGAATCTGAAACTGTGTGCGAATGCCCAGCAAGTATAGACCAGGTAGGTGGGTCTTTTGGATTGATGGCCAGCGAACGAGCAGTTTTGATCAATAAAGCTGAGCTCTCCAACATCGTCTTGGCGGAAATCAGAATTGGCTCCTGTGCTCGAGATCCCTGTGATCAAAAGAGCAGCAAGACACATGCGCAAGGAACAGAATTAGAATCTTCTTCAAAATGAGTGGCAAACACTTGGACTCGCCTGCATTCTAACAAAGACATGTATTGAGGGAGGACTGAACGTAACACTGAACTATTCATCTCTCCCACACTAACAGGAAATGCAGAACATTTGTAAGTCACCCTTGGAACTTGTCAATTTATTTTGCTCCTGAAGAACTAGTTCTATTTAGGGCATGTGTAGATCATCAAGATCTGCACCATCATGTAATATTAGACGGGGAGAAGTCACTGCAGTAAATTCACTGTAGAAAGCAAAAAAATCTGGCTAATTTTCTCTTTGCTGTAATTAAGGAGACCGCTTTCAGATTAGCAAAGGGATACATTCAAGTGAAAAGAGAAGCCCATGACTCCTGCCAAATGGAGAACTGGTGGGTATAATTTAGCAACATGATAGCCAGTTGCAACAATTATGAGATATAGGCAAACATGCCTTCTCAGAGGATTAGTTGAATATGGACTAAAATATTGTAACTGGGTTACAATATTTGTACCTAATATCCTGATTGGATGCCAGCAAGCTAGAAACACCAACTACAACAGGCCTGGAGGGGGCAGGCCCCAAGCCTACATTAAGTCCCACAACATGTGGATCCGGACAGACATAATTACTGAATCCTCTGCTTCTGCTGTCTCCAGTCCTGCCAGTCTCCAGGCCACTGAAAGCAGGAAACAGTTTGCAAATCAACTCTGAACATGTCTGCAATGCTATATAAGCTCTCTTACAATGGGATTTTACATAGTTTTGAACAAGCTTTAGTCTCCCAAAATGTTAAATGGTTTTGTTTTGTGAAACATAACTCCCCACAAAAAGCTACTTCTTGTCAGCACAAATTCCCACCACTTGATCCAGACGCAGGACAACTGTCACGTAAGCCATTCAGTGCATCCTAGTGATAATTTCATTTTAAATTGTAATGCTGGCTTTGAAACCTGGCAGATTTATGACTTCCCCAGATGGCGAGAAGTATCTGACACAACGTGCAAGTCATTAGTACCACATTACATGCTAGCAACAAGAGATAAAAGTTGTTATCGCAGCATCACAAGGCTTGTCATGCTTGTACGAAATTCAAGGTCATTGATTAACTGAAAGAGAGCACTGCCTGCAAGAGGTCCATACGAAGGAACTCAAGGAATGCAGCCTGGCAGATGAGATCAGCCCTTCAGCGAGGGCAGAGGTTTCAACCAGGAATGAGCTTTTGTCGCAGGGTATCAGTTGTACAGGGAATGTGGGAAAAACTATGTTTCACGTATCTGTGCTGCAAGCAATTCTCAAAGGAAAAGAAGGAATCTTGAACACAGGACTGGCCAAGTAAGAAAAATAAAGGATTATTCACTCCTTTGGTTGACAGTGCATCATTTGTTACTTTAAATCAGTGGTTCTCAAACTTTTGTACTGGTGATCCCTTTCACATAGCAAGCCTCTGTGTGTGACCCCCTCTTATAAATTAAAAACACTTAATATATTTAACACCATTAGAAATGCTGGATGCAAAGCGGGGCTTCGGTTGGAGGCTGACACTCACGACCCCGCCCCGTGTAATAACCCCGCAACCCCCTGAGGGGTACCGACCCCCAGTTTTAAATCCACATAAATTTTGTTCCTGCTTTGGGATCATAAACCCTGATCCTGCAATGAGTTCTGCTTGCCCACCTGGAACTCAATGTAGGATCAAGTTCTTCAAAGGTTTTCCTGGTTACAAAAGTTTAACTCTACATTTTAACTTTGATAATAAAGCTATCTTGAGGGCAGGAGAGCACCTCACATGGTTACTTTGTGATACAAATACAACTCACTACCTACCTCCATGCTGATCTGGGCTGGTATACTGACAAACTCTGGATTGGAAGCAAATGCTGTCAGATTTTCCACAGCTTCAATCAAAGGTGCAGTCGCAATTCTACACTTATTGCGGTTATCTTCAGAGAAATCACCATCCAGGGCCTGGCAAAGAACATGGCAATTAGTCTCTGGCATGCAAGAGCCCATTTGTAAAGGCTCAGCAGGGTCATATACAGAAGGAAGATGGTTTAATTCACTGTAACTTTCAAAACATTTATAACATTTGAGATTTGCAAAGAGATTTGAAAGTTCCTCCAGACACAAGACTGATCTTAACACTTTAGAAAAAAGAAGTAAAATTTAATACAGTATGTTTCTTCACTTATTCATATGATTATTGACCCCAAGCCCAAAGCAGCTGTGCTGCTACAAAGAACAGGAAAAAAGCTTAAAATAATTGCACTCTGATGACTTCCCATAAATCATGTTTTAATACCTCAAGTCCACAGAGATGGAAGTTGCTAACAAGTTGATTCTTTTCTTGGAAACTAAAACCTCTAAACCAGACATTCGTCTTCATAGCTGTTATTGACTCATTCTCACATAAGTGAACTCATCTCCTTCATAATCTCGCAGGAAACAGCTCAACATGAAAGCAGCTTCAGTGTAAAATCATAACAAAATCAAGTCCTCTGAATATAGTTGTTTTATAAGAAGTTTAGCAGCAGGCCATCTCATGGCTTACTGAAAGATTCAGATCCATGATTCCGATGTTTCTCACAAGAAGAGAAACCGCTTCCTACTGGAACTCAGGGAGGTATTTAGAAAAAAAATGGTTGACATTTAACAAAAGCTAAATATTATTTTTAGCTTGTATATTTCAATTCTGAAACAAGTTAGTCTCTCTCAATTCTGAGTGTTATTTCTGATACACAAGCAGAGTCCCTGAGATGGTCTCACCAACCTCAAACCCTGGATTCCAGACAACTAACAGCGAGAATTGCAGAGGTCACCTGTTTCATATGCAGCAAGAACATTTAAGCCTGGTCTACACTTGAAAGTTGTACAAGTATTACTATGCCACTTAGGGTATGATGTTTTACTGATATACAAGCCCAAGTGTACACATCGATATGATAAGCATAGCTGATATGCTCTAGGAATTATTTTGACCTGCGCTATATAGGATGTCAAACTAAATGATCACAAAGGTCCTTTCTGGCCTTAAAATCTATTAATTTAGTCTCTCCTCTTATTAAGGTTGCCCAACCCCTCCCATTACAAGACCCTGATTTTAGTTGCTTATAACTTTGCCAAACTTTAACTGTTTGGGATGAAACTTTCCATCCTTGTAGCAAGTCCATCCTGTTCTTTCATGTAAAAAATACCAAAAAACTAGGGAATTACACATTCAAAACTAATGTTAAAAGAACATTTTGTTAAGGTTACGAAGGCAAGCACTCGAAGGTTAAGAGCTGCAAGAATAAAGGTGCCTGTGCAACCTTAGTCAGTCTCCCATGTGCTTATACACCATGATACAGTCTTTAATTCCACAATCACGCACAATTTTTTCTAGTCTCTTGCCTGTTCACAGGATGGACCTGCTCTGAGGATCTATCACAGCTGTGTAGCAAAGGAAAATGTTGTCTATAGGACCCCTGCTTTATTTGCTGGGTGTTGTGAAGATAAATGTATGTCATCCGAGTGTGAAACACTCGGATATTACAGTGATGAGCACTGCAGAAAAGCCCCTGAACACATTAATAATTCTATCTTCAAAGCAGTGGTTTAATAATGTACAGTAAATAAGGCATGGGCCACACATTGAATGGGGAGGATAAAACAATACTGAACAGCTGCTCATTAAGTGAGCACCATCCATTCTATGTACTCAATGAGGCAAGAGTCCTGTGGAAAAAATGGTATGTGATCATGTAATTAAAGAGTGTATCACAATGCATATGCACAAGGGGTCAAATTAAGGTTGCATTTTGGGTGCTTGACTTTGCAACTGTAGTAATCTTTTTAACAGTGTGTGTGTGTGTGTGTGTAATAGCAGTATAGCTTATATCCCTTCCCATATGGGAACAGCTCTATGTTATACAGCCCCTTTATGTCAGTAGAGCAATTCATAACTCTTTATACAGTTTCTTTACAATTGCATCCACACTAAGGAGGCTTGTGCCACTTGAACGATACCAGTACAGTTAAAGTGTTACAGCTTTCCAGGTTACACAAGGTGCGTCTGTACAGTATCTAGCATAATGGGGTTCTGGTCCATGATGGGAGCCCCTAATGAATGACAATATTTTAAAAAGTGTACTGCAAAGAGAAAGAAGATACTGTTAACCAGATCTTCTGTTTCAGCAGAGCAGAGGAGAAATGAAAGCATAACAAAAGAAAACATGTACCTTGATAGTTTTCACCAGGTTGGCAGTGCTGTTTGCGACCTCCTTAGCAGATTGCACAAAATGTCTCTTGGCAACGGGGTTGGCTGTCTTCGATGAAGCAATACGACAAGCGTTACACAAAGCAGAAGTATGCTTGGCCACTATTGTGGCAGCTGATAAAACCTGAAAAAACAGATGGCACAAAAAAGGTGAAGAACCAGGCAAAGGAAAGAGGTAGTAATGACATTCTAATTCTGAACAAACAGCGATTCAAACCCTTTCTGTGTTCACAAACTGACTATTTCCCCTCACCAACCATCCATATAAAGAAAACAGATGGCTCCTAATGAAACTCAGAAAAGGTCTCATTACAATCCTCTGGAAAGAGTTACCTGTGATGGGCTACTTGCTGGATCCACCAGATTCTGACATGCCATCTGGATTGCCTGATTGGCCCTGGCAAACTGGATAGGATCGACAAGCCCCTGGTGACCAGCCTGACTGTTGGGATCTGAGATGCCAACCAGGTAAGCGGCCTAGAAAGGGAGCAAGATTAAATTAAAAGCAAATGTGAAGATTATGCTAAACCCATTCCAACTGTTTAATGAGCCAGCCAAATGTTTATTGACCAGGGTGGTCGGGCTGTAGTTAGAAGTCGTATAGTAAAGCTGCTATTAATAAATGCCTAGCAACAAGTCTGTAGGAGGATGTAAAAGCTGGCATGTCTGTAATATGATTTGTGAAATCTCATTAGCCTAAACAAAACTACTCAGCAAAATCCAAAGGGTAAAGATACTTCATTATCCAATAAGCATCGAAGGAGAACTGATTTATCCCTAGGGCAGTCAGGTAAGAACTCTGATGCTGACTGTTCAAGGTAACTTTCATCCACCCAGAGCAGCCAGATTTTGAGGGGCCCAGTATTTTGGTCAGGTATGAATAGAAAATTAAAGACTACAGTTGCCCACACATCACCTTTTCACACCTTGAAGAAAAAACTATCCTCTTCAATGTACAACAAAGCGTAAAGTTACACGTTTAGTCACAGCACAAAAGAGATGCTTTGTTTCTAGAGCTGACCGTAGGGCCCATCCAGCTGCAGGCCACACCCCGAAAGGACACATAATGGTCAGTGATAATCTCAGTTTTTATTTAAACAATAATTCTACACTTCTTACCACAGAGATCAGGATTTATTTATATAGTCAAAGCTATGTTTGGAGGTTTCTTTCTGATTTCCCTTACAGATAGGACTAACTGCAGGGCCCAGGAAGCTCACAGTCACAGATTAATTATATTTTTGTGTGTGGGGAGGGGAGGGGGGAGAGGACGGCAGAGTTATTTGCAGCTGCATAGGATGGTCCCTCAGAGTTGGCTCGTCCACTGAGAAGGCAATATAGCTTTTGGTCACCAGGGGGAGCAGCTCAGTAACTTGGGACTCAGGCTGGTTTGAAGTATGCAATTTTGGCAGAGTGATCCAATAACAATAATACACCTCTGAATGTTGCAACATTTTAAGCTTCTTAGATACTGAGAAAATATCCAGACAGGTGTAATGGGTCTAAAACATACATTTACCATAATCTCTTTTCCTGTGCTAAAAGGGAACGAGATTATGTATAGTTTGAAGACGTGGGCTGATTATTAAAAATGACCCACAGAACGCTTTTTTTGTGATTAGCTTAAGGCACAAAGCTCAAGTTACCCAGCTTCGAAGTAACTCAGGCTTGGCTGGGCTTCCTTCTACTAAATTAGTTCTGAGGGGGCAAGATCTTGGGGACTGTGCATAGAACTGGGAGGTACAAACACACAAATTCATGGCATGGCTCTGACACTGACTTCCTCTATAAACTTGGGAAACTCATTTAACCTCCCTGCCGCATTCTCCCTCCATACAAAACAGGCATAATATTGCTTCCCTCACCTCACAAGTGTGCTATGATGCTGTATTACTTAATGTCTGTCCTACTCTTCCAAGATGAAAAATACTGAACAATGCAAATATTTTGATTCTTTGGCCAACAGGAATGAAAGCTCAAATATTTACACACACAAGATACAGCAATACAGAAACAAACAGATTCATATTTGTTTTACAGGCTTCATGAACAAGTGGTTACCTGGGCTGCAGCCTCTGTGAGACCACAAAGAGCCTTGGAAGCAACTCCAACACATTCTCCAAAGACCAGCAAATCCCCAGTCTTGGCATTCTGGGAAATGCCTGCCATTGACTCTCCAAGGACCTTAACAATTGAAAATAAGGTAAATTATTCCCCCAATATACTTCACTCTACACAGCAGCGTTTTCCAAGTTTTCCTGGACTGCACACAGGAGCAGAGGCAACTATTCAGCACAGCCTCTTTGCCTGACCCAAAAAGCTTGCTGAAACTTAGTGGAAAAAGTACTTGCAGCTTGGCATACAGGAAATGTCCCAACATCGGAATGCCTATAAAATTTTAGTGTTTGTCCCACCGAAGCCTATCTTGCTCGGTTTTTTTTTAGCTTGCAATGCCTTTGGTATAGCAGCAAAGCAAACTAATTCCATGCTCCAGCTCACGAAAACTTATGCTCAAATAAATTTGTTAGTCTCTAAAGTGCCACAAGTACTCCTTTTCTTTATGCTCCAGTGCATTAGGCATCCTCCTTTTCTTTTAGATTATGAAGATTTTGGGATTATTCCAATGCATCACACTCTGAAAAGGTCAAAATGAAGATGCACTTAAACTTTCAGGGGAGGATTTCCAGAGTGTGGTAAGATTTTCACTGTAAAATACCTTTATGGTGAGGTAGTGGTAACTTTTAACACTTAAAGAATTGATTAACCACTATAGAGTAGACACAGTGAAAAACTAATTTCAGTTTGAATCACAGTTGGGACTAAGGTTTATTCCAATAGGCAAAGCTAGTCAATTAACACAAGCTTTTTGGGGGGGGCTGGTGGGGGGAAATGAAGTTTTAAAACTAAAAAAAGGTGTTTCCCATAGATTATGATTTTTTCTAGTTTAAACACAGGACATAAAATAGCTAAAAATAATCCACATTTTACAGTACTTGCTGGTATCCTAAAGTATTTGGATTGCTAGTGAGTTAGGTCTCAGACAACATCACAAGGCAATCACATGACATTAATGCTATCAGCACAATAGGTCTTTAGATAAACAAACAATCCAAACAGCAGCATAAAGATTGCTCACAAGAGTCTCAAATGGAGTTTTACCAGAGAATTTCATGAAGTTAGAGCACAAAAATTTTTCCTAGAAGCAGACTGAAGCAAACCTTCTTTTTCCAATGTATTTTATTAGCATGCAAACCCCTCCATTGATTAGAAATTGTTTAACACATACTCTACTGCCGCGTGTAACAGAATTACCTTGGAGTTTTCCATAACACCTTCAATACAATCAAAATATGAGAGGTCGCTTACAGGTTCATTGGGGTTATCCAGCATTCCCTTAACTGTCTGAAAGAAAGGAGAGCAGCTTCAGTTACTACAGTAGCTATAACACGGATCTGAGCCAGACAAATACACCACCACAATAATTAAACCAGTGGACACATCTGCACATCCTAGTTTCTTTATCTCCAGGCCAAGAAATATGATTCCCAGGCACTGCAATATGTAGATATTTTAGTAGCTGACTATTTGTAAACTTTCCTCTGTGTTATCGTAACACAAACCGGCAAACCCCCTTTCGAACTCAGAGCCTTCCTGGGAATAAAAACATTGATTCAAGAAGCTGCCACCTCTTGTTACCTGCTGTGTGGAGACACAAAGAGTCACCTGGCTAAATGTAAGTGCACCATCTGCTTGCATTTTGTTCCCCTGCCAACAGAACCTCCCAGCACCATTCCCTCTGTCAAATGCTCTCGGAAAATACTGATGTGACAAGTAGAATTAAGTAAGAGTTGCCCTTCTCCTGGGGTTAACCCACACCTTGAGAGTACTGCACAGAGGTATCCAAGGGAGAAGCTACTTCATATATTGTAAACAGGAATCAATATATTTGGACAAAACTATTCTCACAATATTAAAAAAAAATCCAACGGGCAAGTCTTCTCTTTTGCTTAAATTGTTTTTTTAAGCCGATTTTCATGCTTACAGTCAAAATGGAAGCTGAATAGCAGCCTGATGAGCTATTTTTATGGTCTTTCCAACATGAGTGAAATCAGGAAGTATAGGAAGTTAGTAAGGGGCTACAGCTGAAAGATTTGCTGCATGATTTTCTTCAGCAAAGGAAATCTGAGCAAAAATTTAAATGTTAGATCTTTTATCAGAGCTTAACTTTTAACTCTAAAGCAATTTTTTGAACTTGAGCCGTGCTTCGTATGCTGTCTTATAACAGCCTAAAAGTTACGGTCAAGATCATTTCCTTTAAGCGCTTTACCGTCAGTTATCTTATTGTATGAAAAAGGCAGCATTAACAAGAGATCTCTTCCGCTAACAGTTCTGCTGTTGCTTCCTGCTCCCCTCTTTCTCTATCCCCTAGAGTACTTTAATACCCTGCTTCACCTCTCCATAGCAATTTACTGAGCAGCAGTGAGCAAATCATGTTCTATCCACATATTCACTGCTCCAGAGACTGGACCTGTAAGACTTCCTGGACAGATGACAGGAAAGAGCAAAAAAACAGAACAGCAGATTGACAGTTAAAAAGCAACTGCTGCTGCTAAAAACCCTCCTGTCTGTTCCTTATCCTGAAGTCTAGGAGTGACTCGCCACATCCATCTGCCTAGAGAGAGTTAAACAAAGTCTCCATACTCCTGGGAAAGCACAAAGTCTGTGCAGCTTTGCTTGATCGGATCCACAGGGCAGGCCCAGGGTATGTGGACACTATACTTAAGTCACTGATGAAACACTCGAGTTATACTAACGCTATACTTCCCAGTTATTGTAGGGAGCTCAGGAGGCAAGTAGGAGAAATTGGTGAGGGAGGGAAAAAGGCAGGTGATGGGGAAACACCCTTATAGCTTAACCATAATAAAAATGAAATGGGTAGCACCTATTGATGTTGATGGGCACTCCTATAAGCTTCTTATAGGTTTACCTAGGTCTGGCTTCAGACCCTGCTGCTGCCTGTTTCCCCTTCTGCCCAAGTTCATCTGACTTCACACTGCAGGGGTTTTCCCTCTATCAGTCTCCTTTTCAAGAGTCTGGGTTATTAACAAAGTTCAAAACACCACGAATCTTCCACCAAGCTTTCCTCAGACAAAATTAGTCATTTCAGTAGGTAACTGGCTTCAGCATCCACCTAGCTTTTCCCATAGGCTCAAGTCTTTGCAGCCCTTTATCAGAGCTTCCCCTTTCTTATAGCTCTCCCACCAGGCCCACAGACATTGGCAACTCTCCTAGCTGAGGATTCCCTCCCAGCAGGCTCCTGCTCCTTACAGGTCTCTGGAGAGGTGTCACCTGTCTTCTCAACATGGTTCCATTTTACATGGAAGAAGCTACAGGTAGTCAATCTCATTTCTAGTTTGACTTTTATATTAATATGGGCAAGTCTCACAGAAATGAACAATTAATAGTAATGAACAAAGACAGGAATAGCAAGAGAGCAAGCACTGTGCAAGCTTTTATCCAAAGCTATGCTAATATTTGCTATTTGTGTCCAGGGACTCTGATCAGAGCTTGCCAGTCACATCAACCTGTGTGCTAGCAGGTCTGAGACCTCATTTGTTCACTCAGTGCTTAATCCCTTTCTGCTCTACTATTGCTTTTTCCTCCAGTTAAATCCCATCTCTTGCCACTCCTCCTTTGGGATCAAAGAATCAAGGAAGAGCTGTGTAATCAGCCTATAAGTTTTTCCATTGACTTTCTCCTTGGCCTGTGTTATTAAAAATATCACTCTTCACTGATATTTTCATACACTGGTCATGCAGTAAATCAAGGAGAAAAGTTGACTTTAAGCACAACTGTACTGTACACAGGTGATTTGAAATTTAAAAGCAAAAGAAAGAAGTGTTTTGTTTAGTGGTAAAAATGCCAGGGCAATGTCCTTGGACTTTTACTGCTGAGAGTTCTTACAAATACTCACTGAAACTGTTACTGTTATTAAAAGTGCGACAACTCCATATCTCCACTCCCACACCTACTATAACACACTTAGCACTGGTTGCATTTCAGCTTGAATTCATCATCGTGACAACCTTCTCCCTCCCTTTTCCCCCAACAAAAATCAAAGCATTTTGATGCTTGTTGCCAACCCAAAATACACAAAATCATTGGATTTGAGATTTCCCAATAACTCTGTTAATATGCCTTTTCTAAATAATATAATTAATAAAGAGAAGAAACAAAGCACAGCACCATAACATTTCTGATTTAGAGACTCGTTCTCTTTGCCCCTCTGAACAAGACACATCCACAGATGAAAACTGAGGATCTCTCCTGACAGTAGCTCTGAACTGTGGTAAAGTCACATGCTGTAGCTTGAAACAATTTCTACAAGTACACTGTAACAAACTGAGACTACACTGTGTTGTACCCACTTTTATTCAGGCCAAATTTGGTTTTAAGTGTTAGTATCATCCCACTCATACCTCCTTTCCTTACAAGATCCTAAACCATTTGGCTTTTGGGATCATGACCTCTTCTACAATCATTAAGAAGCCCTTGCTTCTAACAGAACTGGTGGCATCTAAGGCATCTAACTAATTTATTTGTTCCTTTTAGCCTGAAGAAGGAATGATGGAAAAAATGTAGGCATAAAGTTAAAGCCTCAACATGGTAAGGCAGTTATCAGCATTACAAACACAGCCAGAAAGCCACATCACACTGCTGATCACATCAGCTCTGCACAAGAAGAGCCCATGTCATGGTGAGGGAATTCTTAAAGTACCAAGAAAAAACACTTCCCACGGCCCTTTCATTTTTTGTCTTGAATCACTACAAAAACAGCATGTGTGCATGTGTAGGAACAATGTAATATGCAGTGTAGTTTCAGCCTTGTCGGTATCAGGATATTAGAGAGACCTGGTGGGTGAAGTAATATCTGTTATTGGACTGTGATGACTAAGTTAACAAGGCCAACTGACAACTCTCCTAGCCCACCTACTGTAAAGAACTCAAAGATCCCCCACCCAAACCACAACTTACCTACGAACTTAAAGACATCATCAAATCCTTCCCCAAACAACTCCAAGATAAACTCTACAAACTCAACCCCCACAAACTACCCCGGGGACCTTCCACAAGTGTCCAAAGATACGCACACAAGAAAACCCTGGCAGACCAATCATATCTGCCCATGGCACTTTTACTCAAGGAATATTGGGATTCATAGAAGCCATCCTCAAACCATTCACCACACAAAGGGCCAGCTTCCTTCCGGACACACCTGATTTCCTCCACAAACTCCGGAATATTAACATCCTCCCTCAGAACTACACACACTGTATCACCCTGACTACACTGACATAAGCCCTACACCTCTTGTGCAGGTGGAGTTATTATGTCAGTGTAGTAGGGCACTTACATCAGCGGGAGCAAGGACGTAGTGTAGACACTGACACACTTAGGTTGACATAAACTGCCTAAATAACTTAACACCAATTTAGCTTAGCTTCACACGCTATTGCCTAGCATTTTGGAGCAGGTGCTGATTGGTTTGATATTAACATAGGCACCTGGCCTTTCAACAAGAGCAAACTAACTATCCACTACAGAGTCAATTTACAGAGGTATTGTCACAACACTCATGTAGCAGATACAGTGTGTGTACTAGAACATGCAATGTTGAAAGACATTCAGCTAGACTGAGATAAAGAAAATATGAGGAATTAGAAGTCTAGAGGAATATAAAAACCATGATCTACTTTTCTTAGATGTGACTTTCAGAATCATTGATATCCAATTACACAGAGCCACAGCAGAAAAGCTAAGATGTCACGGCTTCCTTCAGGGTACTATCAGCCATCTCAGTGAAAGATTTCTAACTGTAAACCCTTCTTCTCATCTCCTCTGTCCTTGTGTGTGCACCCTCCAAATTGCTGCAGTGGAAACTGGTATCTTGATAGTCCTATATACGGCTGCTCTGTCATATGGAGTAAAATGTAAACTCCCTTTCACCAACTCAGTAGAAGTTGTGCTAAGTTTGTCTCCACTAGAAAGCTCTTTGCCTATCTCATATACAATTAGAGGGAAAAAAATTCTGCCACAGATATCAAGTCGGGGAGACTATGACACAGCGGCTACTCAGACAGGGAAACAAAAATGTAAAGCCTGACTGACACCTTCACCACAGGAAGGTTCACCCCATGAGACCACAAGCTTGAGAATACCTCCAGTTCTCTGAGAGCATTGTCACACTCCTTCTGCCCAGGCGCCTGTTGGGTACACAGAGTGATGAGCTGGTTAATACTCTCCGTCACAGCTCTAAGGAGGGGGGAAAAAAGAAAAAAAAAAGATTTTGAAAACTGACCAACTTCCATTATTTCCAATTTTGTCTTATTCATCCATACACTATGAAAAGCAGTTTCAAGCCCAAATGTTCTTCATATCTCTCACCGCTGGTACTTTTGGAGTGAGTGAGCAATACCGTATTTGGTGGGGAGAACACAATACTAACCCCTGCTGAGAAAAACATAGTGAAAGAGGCTCCTATTGAAACTGATCGACAGTAATCCTCACCTCAAACATAAGCCCCCTGTCCAAATCATTTGTCATTTAGCACATAGGCAATAGGTGGGATCTTCCTGTCATGATGGCAAGTTTCTAAGACATTTGCACAGTTTTGGTTCATAAAGGAAATCTGATGCATAATAAATGTAAATTATTTGACAGTTTATTTTATTCTGGATCTAATGTTATGGTGCAATTTCAAAATTAAGCCTGGCCACACAACCACTATGCTTGGAAATGTCAGGAAACAGCAGCACCTAAAACCCACTTCCTAGCAAGCCAGTCTGTAGCACTGTTGTGTTCACAATACAACAAAAATTATTAAAAAACACAACCACCCAACATCTCTCCTCAAATAAAAAACAGAACTGTAGCAACTGTGTTGCCCAGAAACCTCATGGGGAAGTCTATGATTCATAGATACTAAGGTCAGAAGGGACCATTCTGATCATCTAGTCCGACCTCCTGCACAGCGCAGGCCACAGAATCTCACCCACCCACTCCTATGAAAAACCTCACCCATGTCTGAGCTATTGAAGTCCTTAAATCATGGTTCAAAGACTTCAAGGAGCAGAGAAGCCTCCCTCAAGGTCAACCATGCCCCATGCTACAGAGGAAGGCGAAAAACCTCCAGGGCCTCTCCAATCTGCCCTGGAGGAAAATTCCTTCCCGACCCCAAATATGGCAATCAGCTAAACCCTGAGCATATGGGCAAGATTCACCAGCCAGATACCCAGGAAAGAATTTTCTATAGTAACTCAGATCCCATCCATCTAATATCCCATCTCAGGGGATTTGGCCTATTTACCCTGAATATTTAAAGATCAATTACTTACCAAAATCCCATTATCCCATCATACCATCTCCTCCATAAACTTATCGAGTAGAATCTTAAAGCCAGATAGATCTTTTGCCCCCACTGCTTCCCTTGGAAGGCTATTCCAAAACTTCACTCCTCTGATGGTTAAAAACCTTCGTCTGATTTCAAGTCTAAACTTCCTGGTGGCCAGTTTATACCCATTTGTTCTTGTGTCCACATTGGTGCTGAGCTTAAATAATTCCTCTCCCTCTCCTATATTTATCCCTCTGATATATTTATAGAGAGCAATCATATCTCCCCTCAACCTTCTTTTAGTTAGGCTAAACAAGCCAAGCTCCTTAAGTCTCCTTTCATAAGACAAGTTTTCCATTCCTCGGATCATCCTAGTAGCCCTTCTCTGTACCTGCTCCAGTTTATGGCTTGGGCCCTCAACCTGACTACCACTCGGTAAAACCAAATGAGGGTGGAACTAAATTTTTCAACCATTTCAAATACCACACAAGCCCTGGTTTAGACAGAGTGTACTTTAGAGGATGTTGTGTTTGGTTGCTTGTTGATCAGACTCTCAGCATTATAGACACTAATAAAAATGTGTGTTTTGAAAACCATCTTTTTTATTAAAGACAAGAATGCTGCTAACAATACCTGATCACACAGACTACATCAGATGCAATTAAAAATATTTTAAATCACATGAACCTAACCTACACCTCACTGCCTCATGCCTTCGAAGTTAATCTTCTGTGGAATATGAAAATTCAACTGAAAAGATTCTGCAGATACAGGAGCAGTGGGTGGGGAGAGTGGGAGGGTCTAAGACACAAGCAAAATGAAAAATATGTCAGCAAATGCCATGGTTTGTTCCATGCTATTTTTTTTTCCAACTTGAATATTCATTTAACACAGTTTGTGTGTGTGAAACAGAGATATGTACGTGTCTCTCCATTGCTTTCTTCTGGCACTCAGACATGACATGATACATGTGCACAACTAACAAAACTGTAGAGGAAAACTAGCAGAGACAGACTAAAGAATGGCTTTGTGAATATCACAGAGGGAGAGAGAAGTTAGTATAATTGTAAGCTAAGGAATTTTATGTTTTAGAGCAATCCCGAATCTGACAGTCATGTGTATTTTGCATTTTTCCAGTTTTGTTTTGTCTTGAGTTTGACGCTCAGTATAGAAACTAGTGAAGGTGTCATCAGCCCTTGAACAGATTTCACAACATGGCCCACACCATTCAGAGGAGCAACCCTTTGTTTTGTACAGTAGCTATACACAGCAAAGATTTCTACAATATTGGTGATGCTTAACACCATGTGGAAAAATACAATGGCTGCCATTTGATGATCTGCTGCAACACAAGAGAGATGGGTAGCAGTAACTTAATTTAATAATGTGGACCATGTTGTCATAGACAGTGCGACATGTACAATGCTATACTCTTAGCCAAAATTGTACAACAGCCTAGTGGAAACTGCAGCAATTGCTTAAATGGATGATGAGAGGAAATTGTTTTAAAGCAGCTTAGAAATTTTGGTCCAAGGAGGAAATCCTGGACCAACTTTGAGCCGGTTTTCCTGTGCCACCCGCAGTACACAGATCACAAGTTGAGAACCAATGACTGGCATTGCACCATGAGTATTGTCAGTCTGGTGAGCAAAGCATAGCACAAAGTACTGTATATATATTAGCACTGCAGAACAGGTCCAATACGACAATTGGAATTGCTGATCATTCTCACCCCCTTCTTATTACACACAGGCTGCATGTCAAAAGTGGCAGTCTATGGAACTTGGGCACTGTGACGAGATGCATCACATTCATCTCGAGGCTGAGCAATTTTCATCTGTGACCTACAAAAATAGCTCTTGGGCTTGGACTCTGTTCTGTCTATGGACACTTTTTCACTTGTTTCCCAATACATTCTTTTCTGCTATGAAAGGAACATGATACTCACAAATGGAGTCCAAGCTTCACCTTGGAAATCACTTTTATTTAATGTCTAGGTTTCAAAATGTCAGTTTCTTCCCAATCCCTTAATATTTCCCTTCTGAAGACTAGTTTAATCTCCCCACCCCCCACTTTCAGCAATCCAAAGTGAAAATAATTTATCCAGATCTGGAAATTTTTCTAATGACTTAAAAAACTAAAACAAAAAAACCCCATGAAAATGATTTAAGAATGTGAAAGACAACCAGCTGTACAACTACTAATACTTGTGTTCTCTGATCAAAACATGGACGGTAAGGAGAGGGCAGAGATTTCACTTTGAACAGACTATACAGTCTATTAAATTCTCGATTTCTGTAATGGATTATGCAGAGTTCTTGTGCAACTTAAATTCAGGGAAACAAGCTCCTATGTAATGTCATGAAGATAAATGCAGATACCAGCGGCAGTGAAAGGGATTTACATTCCACATAGTTTTTACAGAATTCTTCTCATTATGCTGTGAGTTGCAACAAAGTCACCAACTTCTGCTCGATGAAATTACAGTGCCAGGTATTTTCCCTTCCTCTTGATTTCCTTGTAGGCAAGGGTTATAGAATAGTGCTCTCCCACTTACCAAGTAGAGACATCCAGGGTAAGTTAAGTCATCTAATGGTATTGTGTGCACTTCCTTTGATAAAAGCAACTTGGGAAAAAAAGATAACATGGTGAGAGCACCCGGTAGTGGTACTGCAGCAGACCATTAACCAGATTTTTGGGCAGCTCTGACAGCAGACTTGCAAAAGGTCTATACATTCCATCTCCTTGACTGGGGAGCGGGAGTGGACTTTTAAAAGACAGGATCAACAGCAACGCCCAAATGAGATGAAAACTCCAAAAATAAAAAGCTGGTGCTTAGCCAAAAAATAAAAGCAAGATCTCTCCCTGAACCCACTGAGCCATTTATAACCACAACATATGCAAGGACATTGCTTAGTAAGAGTTTTCTTTGAAAGCCTTGCCAACAGCAGGCATATAGCAACATCCTCATCATCTGTATGTGTGAGAGCAGGGAAGGAGGTAGACAGGACTGACAAAGAACAAGCATTAGAAATAGTCCTCTGAAAAAAAAAGACCAGATCTTCATCTGCTGTAAGTCAGCGTGGCTCTGACTTCAATAGAGCTATACTGATTTATATGAATCCAGTGTAAGCAAGCTTCCTCTGATTTCAGTTTCACTTAAGCTGCAGCATGGAACATCCTATATGCTTAACCAAGAGCACCAGAAGGATAAGCTAACAAATAATACATATGGCAAAGGAAAACAATTAAACACCGTCTTAGGAAAATGAAAGCAGGTGATATGCTTGTACCTTGCAGCTGCAGCTAGGAGATTCTTGGCATTGGGAGCTCCCGGATCAACTGAGAGAGACTTGGCAGCCAACAGTAGCTTGCTGGAAGCCATAGAGATGTTCTTGAGGTTCCCTATTACTTGAATCTGGTCCTCTTTAGTCTGGAAAACCACATCAGCATAACATTACATACACAGTTTGCATCAGCTAGAGAGACAGATAAAACTTTAAGCAATACATTTTGGAATTCAATTGAATTATCCATCTAAAACCAATGACATGCATGGGACGACATTCCAGCATTCACTAAGTATCGCCTCTGCTTGCCCAGATAGGTGCCTCTAGCTCCTTTCATACAGCAGAAAAAAAAACCCGTATACAAGGAGTTTGATTTCCAACAGTAAGAGCATTCACAGAGAAGTGGAAGGAAATTTAACTACTTGCTGAACAATGCTTTTGTTGTCAAGTCTCTTGTATGTCTCTGCCTGGCACAACTGACCCACATTGTTCAGTCAATGGGTACGGACTATATTCCAGCACCTTCTGTGTCATTTACAAGCACTCTTATTTACACCTTTACTGGATTAATGGCTTAAGCAAACAGAAATTTTGCAAAGAGACCTTCACAAACATTTAATTGTAAGGGTGCTCTTTATGAAGAAGCAATCGTTTCTGGAAAACTAAATCTACCATGTAGCTTTATTTGATAAATAGTTTGAATTTGACATCACAACATTACTTTCAGGGAATGACTAAGAAATAATTTTACAAACATGAAGTTAGAAAATAGTATTTCAGGATTACAGTATGTGACAAACAGTAGTGGTTAGATTTCTTGTTAATGATTTATGCAATAAAATTAGCCTTTCCATGTTAGAAATATTTGCAAACTGGTTGTATTTTACCTGGTTTATGTGAACCGGGTTTGAGTCTATATACGTGAACTGCTTTCACAGGTCACCAAGTCATATAATACTGTTTCTGTTCCGACTGAATGACTATTTACAGACAAAAAGCATCCTTTTTTGTTTATACATTAGATGAAAACAATCAGTTATTCATGGATATTGTGTGATCGAGGCAAACCTTTCTAAAGGGCCACAAGATCATTGCTGGTAGAATATCTCTTGCAAATAGGCATTTGCACTAAAATTTACATTTTTAACTTCAGTGAACTGCCTTGTGACTAAAGGCCTCCCACACTAGTGTTTGTGAGTAAGTGATTAAGAGCTGACCAGCATCAGCACAGCATAAACTGATGGATTTTGTTTGCAAGAATATTCAGGGTTGCTTTTTGCTATATTAGCCCAGCTCTAGCCACAGAGCATTAGGTTTAAGGGACACTAGGTCAGCACAAGACCCAAAGTGTGACTTTAATAAATATAGTGATGTTGAAGAGCATAGATTTATAGCACTGGAGCCTGCAATTCAATCAGTTACCTGCAAAATAGGTAAAAACCAAGATGGTAGCAGGGCAAGTTGACTCATTCTATACCCCACTCATTCTATACCCTACTCAATTTATTAAAGCCACACTTCGGGTATTGTGCAGACCTAGTGTCCCTTAAACTACATTTTTCTTCTGGGGGAACAGGGGTGAAAGAATTCCTTTGTTTCCATGTCCATTCAGTCCCTGGGCTTCCACCTTGCAAAACTACACAATGCTGTCACACACATTGCACTTTACCAACCTTCTCCACAGGCTGGCTCCAGTCTTCAGCAGATCCATGAATGTGATGTAAAGTATATGCTCTGATGTCACACTGAATGGAGATGCCCAATTCAGATTATAGGGGTTTTACTGTGTGCTGAGTCCCTTTCATACTCTGATTCTTTTGGGCACTGGGCACTCAAGCTCTAGAGCTGCTTAAGTTTAACTAACTTAAACTCCTATTACACTCCCGGGTAATTGCACCACAATAGAAAGTGGTCCTTTACAAAGCTACTGACCATTAGAAAAGGCAATGGATTACTCTATCTTCAGCTATACAGATCACAAATCAATTACCACAAGGCTCACACTACATGGATGAGCATGAAATCATAGTTTCAACAAGCACCAGGAACAGATACACCCATCTATTGTGCACAATATGCAAACCCCACCATGCTTTTGTCACTTCTGAATGACATCTGACTCTTCCGTAACATCCACTGCCTCCATATAGGTTTAGGCTAGCACACTTTAACACCCCTATGTGCCCAGTGTAATACAGCTACCCACTACAGTCATCAAAACTCACTTGTGCTTGACCAGCCATTTCAATACCAGCATCAAGGAACTCATCGAAGTCATCACTGAACTTTCCGGAAGCTGCAGCCAACTCTCCGCTTTGGCCCCGGGTAGCATGAACCACTTCCCCTGCCGATTGGTTCAGGTCGGCTGCAGCCTGGTTTAGTTCACTTTGGGCTTCTTGGAAAGATTTAGAACTTGGAGGCAGCTTCAAGAGAAGAAGAGATGTGTCTTAGTGACCACAGAGACCAGTCATTCAGACTAGCCCTTAATTGCGCAGTTCAACAATTCAAAACATTCAAGTAATGAAAGTGTGATCTTTGAATCTGACAATAATACTCTGCATAGATTCCATCGACAAAAGGGACCACTATGATCATCCAGCTTGACATCCAGTACCTGGATTGTTAGGATTTCTTTTATTTCAGAGATGGGCCCGAATCATAATCCTGTGCAACCACCATTATGCTGGCTGGGCTGACTGCAGGTACTAAACTCTAAACGTCTTGCTCCAAAGTGCAGGACTCTACCAGTTGAGCTCAAAGTAGGCAGTCCATTAGCCAGGAGGAAAAGCAGCTATCTTCAGGCTCAGTCACAGAAGGGAACAGACCCTCGTCAGTGTTACTCCCAGATCCAGCAGCCCCTAAAACTTCAGGATTGTTCAATATTGTTCTGATTTTGGGGGATCAAATCCATTTCTGCTTTAGATATTGGTGAGTTAGGGTCAAGTAATTGATCCCCATCTCAGAGGCGACATGGAAATACTCTGATTTGTCCTTTCATTCTAAAATACTAGCAGTTGTAAACTAGGCACAAACTTTGGAGGCTCCAGTATTCCAAGGCATTATCCACTCGCCAAAGAAGCTTCACAGAATGGATTTACAGTAACTGTACTGAAGAAGAGCTCTGGGTAAGCTCAGAAGCTTCTCTCTTCCACCAACAGAAGTTGGTCCAATAAAAGATATTACCTCTCCCACCTTATCTCTAATATCCTGGGACCAACACGGCTACAACACTGAATATTACAGTAACTGTGTTAGTATTAAATTGATCCTAATTGTGTGTGAGGCCTGAATTGACTATTGCATTCATGAAAGTACTTGATTGATTGTACCTGAAAGCGCAATCCTCCATTAACCTGTGGAACTAGTAGTGGAAGAATAAACTTGACTAAACTACACAACACGCATATGCCCCGGGCAAGTTACAACTTTTGTCAGCTATTAATGACATTCAGGGAGGGAAATAGGAACATGACTTGTCATTTCATTTAAACAGATTCACCACAGATTTTTAGAAGGGATGCAACAGAAAAATAGTGACATTCTGATACAAAGTATCAGAAGGGAATATCCCCAGGTTGCAGGGATCATGGTCCTTACACTGACTCAAAAGGATCACTTCTAGGAAGAAAACAAATTGTATGTTTCAAGTGTCCACATCCATTCAAACATTGGTCCCTCTGCTGAGACTAAAACAAAGGAGCAAATGTTAACTTAGGCAGTGTTAACAATCTTTACAAGTCATAAACACAGAGACATCCCCAAAATCAACAGAAAAGCAGTTCAGGATAAAAAATGGCTACTATACAAGACTGACTTGTAATCTAGAATACACTGGCTATTCAAGAATTTAAAGAATTTAAAATGTGAGGAACCCAACCCAGATTTTTACTTCTGAAACACCATTTAACATCTAAGGTTTCTCACCGAATCAACAAGCAATTTCTTGCTGGATTCTCCAATGTTCTTCAAGGCCACATCAACATCCTTTTGTCCAGGCAGACAATTCACGCAGTTATTTAATGAGTGAGACACTGCTTTGGCCACCTGGAAATATACATATAGGCACAGGCAAAACAAAGAAGAAATCCCAATGAGGAATAAGGTCCTATATCACAATAAAATCTAGCTAAAAGGCAGTGTGTTTTGGAATGTCTAAATCCTAATCCTGGTTTAACAATGACTCCTCCTCTAAGGCGAGTCACTTAACCTCTTTTTCTCAGTTTCCCCATCTACAGGGGAAACTAGCCAACTAACCGGGTACTAGTTACAGAAAAGCTTTAAGTATTATTGTTCACACAGGCCTGCAGCAAGGTCACTTATGAGGAAAGGAGCAAATGGGGCAGTTTGCCCTGGGCACCCTTTTTCAGAGTGCCCCAAACCAAACGGCATTGCAACCTGGTGTGCAGGGTTGCAGTGCCACACAGGTTTAGCCTGGGAGACACTGAGATCCCACATGCTGAGTTGCAACGCCACTCACTGAAATCCTACCCCGCCCCAATGGGGGGGCTGCTGGGCCAAACCTAAGTGGATTTCCGACCCTTCATGACAGGTCATGACACCGAGGTGTGGAGCCAGGGCCAGCACTGTGGGACAGGAGTCAAGCTGCTGCAGTGGGGTGAGAATGGTGCAGGATCACTCTCCACCCACCCACCCCTTGCCACCCTGCAGTAATATTTCGGAAGGGTGGAGGGCCTCACTTTCAGATATTTCCCCAGATTCCCAGAAACCTCTGTGCAGCCCTGGCCTCAAGGCACTATTACTTAAAACATGTCTCTCACATTTTGATTTAAAAATAGTCAAACTCCCTCAATCAACAGAAAAAGGACCTTTTGTTCCGATAACACAACATGAGATCCAGTAATGCTGGATCCAGAAACAAGACTTGTTTAGAAAAACAGATGCATTACAAACACTGAAAGTTGACTCAGGACCCTTCATTTGCGAACATCAAATTTAATTACTTTTTCTACTTCACTACCAAGAGTATACTGCCCGAATAAGGCATGGGTTAAAGGCCTTATTCACATGCAGTAAGGTACAGCAGGCACATCACTGCGTCTCTTAAAAAGAAGCCTTTGTAAAGAGAATTACATTAACTGCCTGTCTCCCAGAGGTGCCTAGAATATTACATTCCAGCACTGGCTATATTATTAGTGCCTTAAGCTAAACATTCTGAAGTCACTCTGCACTTTTTGTACAGCAGGTGCACTAGGCCAGGTTGCAACTTACCTGAGCTAACCTCTGCTGACTTTCTGCATCCCCAGGTGCAACCAGAGCCTGTTTTGCTTCCTGAATAAGCATAGCAGAGCCTTCCATGACGTCCCTTGCAGAATCTAACATTGCATGCGCTGCCATTGGGTCAGTGGTGGATGCTGAAACGCCTCGTGCTGCCTGAGCCAAAGTCTTCAGAGCTTGAGCTGTCTCCCTGGCAGCAACCCCTAAATTCAGATTTCATGAAATACTCGGTTAGTATCCTCTAAGGCGCAATCTGTATTCTTTTATGGCAGCTGAATTGCAAGGTAATGACCCCCCTTCTGCAGAACATTGCAAACATTTTAAAATTAGAGTGTTTCAGATGTGAACATGTTTGAGAAATGCCCACAGCAAAGCCATAAAATCAATATTGTACCCACAAGAGCATATTTCAGGGTGGTTCTGAATCACCAAACATCTTTTCTTATGGAGTGAGAAGAAAAATTTAACAGTTTCAAGTTACTTCCAATTTATCTCGTGAAAAAGTACAAGTCTTAGCTACCAGCGATAAGTTCAAAAAAAGACGAAATGACTGAGGAGTCTAAATCCTATTGGCTTTCAAGGAGACTTAGGGCCCTGAGAGTCTAAGTCTCTGTGGAAAATGGGACTTTGGCTTTTGAAATTTTCACCAGCGCTGGACAGGGCACAAGCTGAAATTCAAGTATAAAAGCTACATAGAGGCTTACAAGGAGTAAGCAGCACAGTAGCGTAACTTAGTTTCATCATGCAGACGGTCATATTGCAGACCTATGAAAACTGGCTTGTGTAGCCTGTCTGACCTAGACTCTCAATATGTTCACAGTCATGTTGCCAAGACCAGTGACCATGGAAGGAGTGGAAGAATGTAGCTATCTTGTGTTTAAGTCAGCCCTTATCGAAATGCTACACGGTACCCTGAAGTCTTAAATGATCTTTATTAGCCCCCAGAGTAATAGACGTAAAATCATTGTCTACACAGCAATGAACTGCATAACAACGTGCTCCATTTATGTAGGTGTCTTTTTCAGTTATAGCACAGAGGTTAACTATGTCATTCCTACAACAAAAATACTACGAAAAGGTTCCCATTCGCTGCACCAGCCTGCTTTGTTACATCACTTGCTTTCCAATCTATAAATATTTAGACACTTACACAGCTGGGATGTAGTTTCACAACCTAATGAATACAAATTACATGACTACCAATTTAACGTTAACATGCTCAGTTCTACAATTGCAGAAGTAAATAAGGGTTAATTCTATGCAGTGATAGGGTTTGCTACTATTTCTAGTTTCTATCCATCTCTTCAGTGACCTGCAATACAAATTTTGCCTTTGCCTATTTCTTACTTATGAGCCACAAATAACTCCTTAACTCTTCCCAGAAAAATCCTCTTTTCTTCTACATTAGAAGCATCAGGTTCTGAATTCTTTTTTCTTTCACTGTTTACTTCGTACTGGAATGGGAGTCAGGAGCACTGCCTTCTAATCCCAGATTATCCACCCACCTGTTTTATGACCATGTGTGAGTCACTTCACCTTTCTATGGCACCATTCCCCTTCCCATAATTATTCTGATTTGTTCATTTAACCTTTGACCTCCTCAGGGCAGAGACTTTCACAGCACACAGATCAATAACAAGGTCCTGATCACACTGAGCCTAAGAGGCAGCTACTGTCAGTCCCAATAAAAGGGAGAATGACGAAGATGAGTTTTAATATTTATGGCTCCAACCTGGTCCTTTAAAGATCATGCCCAAGTCCTCCAGGAGGCAAGTCAATACCTGAAATGTCTAATATAACAGCCATGCAGATTGATAAAAGGGGGGAGTCATCCTCACGTATCATAAAGCAACAATAAAAAAATGCCTGATTGTTCAGTCTTCATTTGGGGGCAGTGAGTTTCAGTCAAACAAAACAAGGGACACTTGCAAATGAACTGAAGGACAAATATGAACTGCAGTGGCTGTGCCACCAGTGGAATATAAAATTAGGTTTAACACTACCCAAGTGCTATGCAGTAAACAACAAAACACCCCCCACCAAACACCTCAGCATTTGTTCAAGCACAAAAAGATCCTCATATTACCAAAGTTGGTATTAGATAGAAAGTACAGGAACAGATACTGAAAAGTACTTTCAGCTATATAGGAATGCATTACCGGATAGCATTTTCTAACCTAACAGCTATCTCATTGCTTGATTTTAAAAGAGCTATTAGATTTCAGCTTCAAGTGTCAAGACTTTTGAATTTTGATTGGACATCTGACACTGACTACTGTATAACTATGTAATAAAAATGTGTGCCCTCTTAATCCAATTATATCCAGTTCAAATGAAAGCAACTGACATCTGTGTAGTCTTGATCCACTTACATCAAATGAAAAAATAATTGCCATAATGCTTATCAGTAAAATTTAAAAAATATCCCACTGCAGCATTAACATCTACTTAAAGAATTTTAAGGACTAATATTTCACATCCATTTAAATGTATGCATCTTTTTCCAAAACAGAAATGTTAATACTTTTTAGAAACAGACCTTTCAGTCCCTAAAATAATGCACACAAAACGTGAGTTGGAGTAACTGTGGAAAACCACATATGGAAAGATTGTGCGTCCATGTCGTCCACTGGCTTTATCCCTTACTATGCAAATCCGATGCATGAATTAGAGATGCTAACTTCATGATACACGTAAATTCAGAACATGCAGTAAGGGGTGCAACATTTTAACCAACACATCTTGGGTGTGTTTTGGACCACAGAACATAAAAAACCCAAGTGCTTTCACCTATTCAATACACACATGGCTGCATTTTCAGCTTAATTGGGTTCTCACAACACTAACCTCTAAAACACATGGTGTTTAATTGTACATTGAAGAGCTATCTCCTCCACAAAAAAAGATTTGGATTGCACTTTTTTAATTAACAGAAGCCCCAACCTATATTGAATATACACAGATAGACAGCAGCCTCCGCAACCTGATATCTCCTTTTATAAAATGTCTTATTTTCGTTCACCATTTCCAGTAACAGTACCTGTGTAGTGCTCATTGCCTTGAGCAGCGCAAGTCAACAGCTGGGCCATTGATGAACCAACAGCTTTGGAAGTACTGCCAAGGTCCTGCGCACATTTTTCCAGCTGTGAAAATATTCAAGAGGTAACAGTCTTTGTTTAAACTGAATTAAAATAAATTCTCCTTCCAAGAGCAATGGAAAGATTTCCTATCCCCTACCTCCCAACTAGCATCCACCTCAGCTACTGAAACCTACACCTTGCTGCCCTGCATTAGTGAGTCTCAGACCCTAAATAGCATATTTTCATTGTACAAGTTGAATAAAATGAAGGTAGAAATAGCATGCACAATGAGAAGGAAATTTTAGTTCTGATAATTAGCAATATAAGTAATGACATTTGTTTTTTTAAGAACATATTTTGCTCTCTAAGCTTAATTGGGTTAATCTCTCCAAGGTAAAAAAACAAACGAACAAACTTAAAAACAAGAAATGAGCTCATGTATTTTTCATTACAATGCACTGGCTAAACAAAGGAAAGAAAGACCTTAAAAATCTTTCTTACAGCATCCTTAAAAGCTGAATTTTTTTTCCTCAGTACTCTAGGGAAGAAGGCCCTGTCTCCAATAGTTATTTCAGTCAGAGGATAGGCTTCTTACTGGCATAAAGATGTTTCATGGTGTCAGAGGTGCTGGAACAAATTGTATAGTGGGGGTGCTCAGAGCTATTGAACCAAACTGTAAACCCTGTATATGATGGAAACAACTTCAAGCCAAGGTCTGCAGCAGCACTCCCAGCACGTGTTGGGGATAGGCTGACCAGATAGCAAGTGTCAAAAATCAGGATAGGAGGTGGGGGGGGGGGGGGAGGGAATAGGTGCTTATGTGAAAAAAAGACCCAAAAATCAGGACCGTCCCTATAAAATTGGGACATCTGGTCACCCTAGTTGGGGATGGATTTTGGAAGAATATCTATGTAAAATGCCATTGGAATGAGTATCAGCCAATCATGTGACTCCTTTTACCAATGATACCTTAAAACTGAATTTTAACAACAGCTCTCTCAAGTTATGGGACAGAATTCTTAAATGAGGACCAGGCTAAGCCTCTGCTGCCCCACCATTTACCGTTTCTCCTGGGAGTGGTTTTAACTGTCCATCTACAGCGGCCATCTTTGCATCTTGCAGTTCATTTCTGAGTGTTTGGACTGTGTTCAAAGCAGAGTCAATTTCCATAGGGCCACATGCTTCATGAGCCTATCCAGAAAATAGACAAACAGAAACGGTTAGTATCATTAAGCAACTGTCCTACCACCAAAAATGGGAATTCATATCTCTCATCTTGGCATGTTGTACATCTTGGATACAAAACTACTGCACAACATACTTAGCTTGCCAACAAAGAAATTCATTGTCCAGAGCCACAAAGGGAAGTGAGACATATTTAGCACCGTTCAATTTCATTTTACGTGATTAACTCACAATCAATAGAGTTAAAAGAAAAGCAATGAATACAGACTTCCAAATGACATTTCCCACTGCACACAAGCTTTTACAAAATCAGGTGTTGTAAGCCACAGTTAACCTCTAACTGCTCAAAAGGGATATTGACCCACCTTTTGGGAGGCAGTTCTTAGCTCAGCTAAGCTCGTTGCAAGGTTCTTGGCACACTGACTTAGCTGCATTGCTGCGGCTTGGTCACTTACAGTAGGTACTGCAGCTTTGGCTGACGCCACCATCTTACTTCCAGGCTATTTAGAGATTAGAGAAGAATGTGTTGTGATTCATCAGCTCACGCCTATGACCTTGTATAAATGCTTCAACTATGAAACTAGGTCTAGAACTGACAAAACAGGTCACTACGTTTTTCCATTACCATTGTTTAGGCTAGCAGCCACCTAAATAGGAACACTGACGAATAGGACCACTGCAAATGCATCCAATTTTACCTATGCTTTGTCCCTATCCAATCCCGATTTGTGTATTCACACGCTGTGCCTTGTCATAATCCTGAGCAGTGGGATCTCTGCAGCAGACACGTCTTTGCTTTATTTATTTGTACAATGCCTAGCTCAATGCCTGACTGGAGCCTCTAAGTGGCTCCTGTAATATAAACAAATAAATAAATAAAATAAAAGAAAATAAAATAAAATAAATGGGAGTTTAAATATTTAAACAGAACAGTTTACCATTTTGTACATGTTTACACAGACATGCATGGACAATATACATGGTACATTTGTAATTTCTTGCAACATTTCTGAAGATTTAATGTTTTTCTTCTCAATATTAGTAAACAGAAAAAAAATCAGTCAAGTAATAATCCAGCACAGGATCTGTGGATAACACATCTTGCTTACCTTCCAATACTGTACTATGTCATCTCCATGGTCTCCAATACTTAAACAGACGAGGAGAGTAGTCCTAGTGACTTCAATGGGACCACATGGGAGAGCAACCCTGACAGGGTGCTCCAATGCTGCAGGGAGTACCTTAATGACAAATTAGGCAGAACAGAAAGGGGTAATTGCCCTAATTAAATCATGGCAGGTCAGGTGAGGCTGATTAGGTCTGGCGCTAATCAGGCCAAGCACAGAAAATAACAGCTCCTGAGCTTGACTGGAGGCAGTTTTAACACAGGAAGCTGGTGGACTCGACTTGTCGTTTTGGGCTTTGTGCTTTGGAATGTCTTCAGGGAGGAAAAATAAAATGCGTCTCTCTCAAAAGAGAAAAGCACCTGTAATTTTTGCTTTTATGCAAGCCAGACCACAGCTCGAGACAGTCCTGTGACAGCAACATAAGTAGAATTAGGGTATGTCTACACTACAAAATTAGGTTGAATTTATTGAAGTCGGTTTTGTAGAAAGGGTTTTCATACAGTCGAATGTGTGTGTCTCCACACAAATGCTCTAAGTGCATGTAGTCGGCGGAGTGTGTCCACAGTACCAAGGCAACCGTCGACTTCCGGAGCGTTGCACTGTGGGTAGCTATCCCACAGTTCCCGCAGTCTCCACCACCCATTTGAATTCTGGGTAGAAATCCCAGTGCCTGATGGGGCTAAAACATTGTCGCGGGTGGTTCTGGGTACGTATCATCAGGCCCCTGTTCCCTCCCTCACTCCGTGAAAGCAAGGGCAGACAATCGTTTTGCGTCTTTTTTCTTGAGTTACCTATGCAGACGCCATACCACAGCAAGCATGGAGCCCACTCAGCTAACCGTCACCGTATGTCTCCTGGGTGCTGGCAGACGTGGTATTGCATTGCTATACAGCAGCAGTTTATTGCCTTTTGGCAGCAGACAGTGCAGTATGACTGGTAGCTGTTGTTGACGTAGTCCTGGGTGCTCTTTTAACCGGGCGCCTGGGCAAACGTGGGAGTGACTCAGCCAGGTCATTTCCCTTGTTTCGTCTCATGGAGATTGAGTCTTACCGGCAGTGCACTGTCTTTTAATCTGCAGCTAGTAGAAGACGATGGCCAGTAGTCATACTGCACCGTCTTCTGCCGAGCACCCAGGAGGTGTCGATGGTTAGCGATCGTATTGCACAGACTGCTGCCAGCAAGATGTATAAAGTGGCTCAAAACAAGAAATAGACCAGATTTGTTTTATATTCATTTTCTCCTTCCTCCCTCTGTGAAATCAATGGCCTGCTAAAACCCAGTTTTGAGTTCTATCCTTGAGGGGGCTATTCAATTTTTCACAAAGCCACCTCCTTTGTTGATTTTAATTCATGTAAGCCAACCCTGTAAGCCATGTCATCAGTCGCCCCTCCCTCCGTCAGGGCAACGGCAGACAATCGTTCCGCGCCTTTTTTCTGTGTAGACATCATACCATGGCAAGCATGTAGCCCGCTCTGATCACTTTGGCAATTAGGCGCACATTAAACACCACATGCATTATCCAGCGGTATATGCAGCACCAGAACTTGGCAAAGCGAAACCGGGCGAGTAGGCGACATCAGCGCAGTGAGGAGAGTGATGAGGACATGGACACAGACTTCTCTCAAAGCACTGGCCCTGCCAATGTAGGCATCATGGTGCTAATGGTGCAGGGTCATGCGGTGGAATGTCGATTCTGGGCCCGGGAAACAAGCACAGTCTGGTAGGACTGCATAGTGTTGCAGGTCTGGGACGATTCCCAGTGGCTGCGAAAGTTTCGTATGCGTAAGGGCACTTTCATGGAACTTTGTGACTTGCTTTTCCCTGCCCTGAGGCGCAAGAATACCAAGATGAGAGCAGCACTCACAGTTGAGAAGTGAGTGGCAATAGCCCTGTGGAAGCTTGTAACGCTAGACAGCTACCGGTCAGTCGGGAATCAATTTGGAGTGGGCAAATCTACTGTGGGGGCTGCTGTGATGCAAGTAGCCAACACAATCAAAGATCTGCTGATATCAAGGGTAGTGACCCTGGGAAATGTGCAGGTCATAGTGGATGGCTTTGCTGCAATGGGATTCCCTAATTGTGGTGGGGCCATAGATGGAACTCATATCCCTATCTTGGCACCGGAGCACCAAGCCGGCGAGTACATAAACCGCAAGGGGTACTTTTCAATAGTGCTGCAAGCACTGGTGGATCACAAGGGACATTTCACCAACATCAACTTGGGATGGCCGGGAAAGGTACATGACGCTCGCATCTTCAGAAACTCTGGTCTGTTTCAACAGCTGCAGGAAGGGACTTTCTTCCCAGACCAGAAAATAACCGTTGGGGATGTTGAAATGCCTATAGTTATCCTTGGGGACCCAGCCTACCCCTTAATGCCATGGCTCATGAAGCCATACCCAGGCAGTCTGGACAGTAGTCAGGAGCTGTTCAACTACAGGCTGAGCAAGTGCAGAATGGTGGTAGAATGTGCATTTGGACGTTTAAAAGCATGCTGGCGCAGTTTACTGACTCAGTTAGACCTCAGCAAAACCAATATTCCCACTGTTATGACTGCTTGCTATGCGCTCCACAATATCTGTGAGAGTAAGGGGGAGACATTTATGGCGGGGTGGGAGGTTGAGGCAAATCGCCTGGCTGCTGGTTATGCACAGCCAGACACCAGGGTGGTTAGAAGAGCACAGGAGGGTGCGGTGCGCATCAGAGAAGCTTTGAAAACCAGTTTCATGACTGGCCAGGCTACAGTGTGAAAGTTCAGTTAGGTTCTCCTTGATGAAACCCCCCGCCCCTTGGTTCACTCTACTTCCCTGTAAGCTAACCACCCTCCCCTCCTCCCTTCGATCACCGTTTCAAAGGCAATAAAATCATTGTTGCTTCACATTCATGCATTCTTTATTAATTCATCACACAAATAAGGGGATAACTACCAAGGTAGCCCAGGAGGGGTGGTGGAGGAGGGAAGGACAAGGCCACACAGCACTTTAGAAGTTTAAAACTTATTGAATGCCAGCCTTCTGTTGCTTGGGCAATCCTCTGGGGTGGAGTGGCTGGCTGGCCAGAGGCCCCCCCACCGTGTTCTTGGGCGTCTGGGTGAGGAGGCTATGGAACTTGGGGAGGAGGGCGGTTGGTTACACAGGGGCTGTAGCAGCCGTCTGTGCTCTTCCTGCCTTTCCTGCAGCTCAACCTACGCTGGAGCATATTAGTTTGATCCTCCAGCAGCCTCAGCATTGAATCCTGCCTCCTCTCATCACGCTGCCGCCACCTTTCAGCTTCAGCCCACCACCGCTCCTCCCGGTCATTTTGTGCTTTCCTGCACTCTGACATCGTCTGGCATTCGTCTGTGCTCTGTCAGTGTGGGAGGACAGCATGAGCTCAGAGAACATTTCATTGCGAGTGCGGTTTTTTTGCCTTGTAATCTTCGCTACCCTCTGGGAAGGAGAAGATCCTGTGATCCTTGAAATGCATGCAGCTGGTGGAGAAAAAAAAAAAGGAACAGTGGTATTGAAAAAGACTACTGTATAGAACAATGGGTACACTCTTTCACGGTAAACCTTGCTGTTAACATTACATACATAGCACATGTGCTTTTGTTACAAGGTCGCATTTTGCCTCCCAGCCAGCGTGTGGCTAGCCCCTCCCTCTCCCCCCTCCCTGTGGCTAACAGCGGGGAACATTTCTGTTCAGCCACAGGCAAAGCCCAGCAGGAACAGGCACCTCTAAACGTCCCCTTAAGAAAAGCACCTTATTTCAACCAGGTGACCATGAATGATATCACTCTCCTGAGGATAACACAGAGAGATAAAGAATGGATGTTGTTTGAACGCCAGCAAACATACACTGCAATGCTTTGTTCTACAATGATTCCCGAGTACGTGCTACTGGCCTGGAGTCGTAAAGTGTCCTACCATGGTGGATCGAATAAGTCTGCCCGCCCCAGAAACCTTTTGCAAAGGCTTTGGGAGTATATCCAGGAGAGCCACGAATGCCAGGGCAAATTAATCGTTAAACATGCTGGCTTTTAAACCATGTATAGTATTTTAAAAGGTACACTCACCAGAGGTCCCTTCTCCGCCTGGCGGGTCCGGGAGGCAGCACTGGGCGGGTTCGGGGGGTATTGGCTCCAGGTCCAGGGTGAGAAACAGTTCCTGGCTGTCGGGAAAACTGATTTCTCTGCTTGCTTGTTGTGAGCTATCTCATTATCATCATCATCATCCTCGTCCCCAAAACCTACTTCCGTGTTGCCTCCATCTCCATTGAAGGAGTCAAACAACACGGCTGGGGTAGTGGTGGCTGAACCCCCTAAAATGGCATGCAGCTCAACATAGAAGCGGCATGTTTTGGGCTTTGACCCGGAGCGGCCGTTCGCCTCTCTGGTTTTCTGGTAGGCTTGCCTCAGCTCCTTAAGTTTCACGCGGCACTGCTTCGGGTTCCTGTTATGGCCTCTGTCCTTCATGCCCTGGGAGATTTTGACAAATGTTTTGGCATTTCGAAAACTGGAACATAGTTCTGATAGCACGGATTCCTCTCCCCATACAGCGATCAGATCCCGTACCTCCCGTTCAGTCCATGCTGCAGCTCTTTTGCGATTCTGGGACTCCATCATTGTCACCTCTGCTGATGAGCTCTGCATGGTCGCCTACAGCTTGCCATGTTGGCCAAACAGGAAAGTGAAATTCAAAAATTCGCAGGCCTTTTCCTGTCTACCTGACCAGTGCATCTGAGTTGAGAGTGCTGTCCAGAGCGGTCACAATGGAGCACTGTGGGATAGCTCCCGGAGGCCAATACCATCTAATTGCATCCACAGTACCCCAAATTTGACCCAGCAAGGCCGATTTCAGCGCTAATCCCCTTGTCGGGGGTGGAGTAAGGAAATCGATTTTAAGAGCCCTTTAACTTGAAAAAAAGGGCTTCGTCGTGTGGATGGGTGCAGGGTTAAATTGATTTAACGCTGCTAAATTTGACCTCAACTCCTAGTGTAGACCAGGGCTTAGATTTAATGCCTTATTTCACTTTTAATACCCCACCAAGAGTAGTGGCCACTGACAAGATTCACTTCTTCTCCATAAAACAGAAGGGAGTGCCTGGCAAATCTGAAAAATTTATAGTGCACATTAATGCTAAAATTTCAGTATACAGAGCTTTCTGATGTTATTTTAACTGCCAATAATAGTTCCAACATTTATCTTGAAGCAACAGCTGGCCCTTTGTTATTAACACCCTTTATCTTTTGTTCTGTGTGTGGAAAGAAGCATAGACTATTGCTCATCACCTGGGTTCTCCTCAAAATCGTGGTCACGTTAGATCACCTCTGTGTCTCAGAAAGCCACCTGAAAAGCAGGGGAGATACTTCCCCCTCCTCATAAAGGGCTTGAGAACTCCAGATGAACCACAGTGGCTGAATCTAAACTAAGGAACTGTACAATGATGGTACTTCCAACTCCAGCAGAATGTGTAATAACTCTAGTTTAGGCAAGGTTCCAGACACTCATGGCATTTTCACTGCCTTGCCAACTGAGCCTCCTTTTCAGTAGCCAGTCTCAGCACAAAGTGTATCACATTTTCACACTTTCAAGGAAAGCTGAACAGACAGTAGCCTGTGCTACCTGTGGCTCAAACTTGGGGGCAGTTGTGGCATTACCTACTGCCCCAGTGACAAACTAAGTTCTCGTCACCACAATCAATGACTTAACATAGAGTTCTCAATGTGACATACAATTTTCTGACTCCACAAAGTGAAGATGACAATTCAAGACCCACAAGGTGCTCTTCAGGGAAAAAAAAATCTATTGCATTTCTTTGATTCAGTTTACCTGAAGGAAGTTCTGGCTGGAATTTATCAGAGCAAGCTGAGCACTGAGGTCTTCTGCCTGGGCCTGGCTTCCCCTCACACCCTGCACCAGCTGAGGAATGTGGTCAGCAACATTCTGTCAGCAACAAAGCAGAAAGTTTTAATTGTTAAATTTAAAAAAAACTCATTCAGTACTAAAGAAACCTATGGAAGGGACCTATAGAATTTAATAGGGATGATACCAATATGATTCTGTAGACGATAGTTAGGGTTCCACAGAACTTAATAAATCGGAGATTGACTGTTTAGGAGAGTTCCTACAGTATTTGGAGAACTTGACTCTTCCTATAGAATTCTATAAGTTAGTTTATAAAGGAAGGTTAAGACTTTTCTGTAATAAAAAATGGTTTAGCAGAGATGTTTTCACTGACTCAGGAATGTTTTATTCTGGACATTAAAACTACTGTTGTACATTCTAAATTGCTTAGGTGTATAGATCTTTAAAGCACTCCTCTTGCTTCAAGAAAACTTTAACTCTCTCCTTTGGTACTCAGCTTACTTTTATCTGACTTCCAATAAGATGTTTATAGTATGGTTGTAATGTTCTGAAAATGCATATTGTTAAAAATGTATTCTCACCCCTATTCAAATGTCAACTCATGTTCACATGATTTATCCACAATACAGTCTCCAAAAATGTTTTCCTGAAGTTCCTACTCTACTTCAGAAAAAAACTTCAAAAGAGAATTTTATCTGCTGTATAATAGATCAATGTCAAAGCTAAACTTGAATGAACAGCAGTCAACACATAGGACAAACTGCCTTTTGCATTTCTATTGAAAAAAATATCAACTACCTATCGGACAACTTTCATATGCCCCGCCCTTTGAGATATATTCAAGCTACTTCTTTTATTTACCAAATTTTCAAAAACTGTAACGTGGAAGGTAACATACTTAACAGCCAATTGCTAAGTGTTAATGTCTTTTTCTGGGATCTTTGGCTTCAAAATGTATGTCTATTATAGTGGCTGTGTTCCTGACTTCTGCATAGCTTCTCTCAGTAGAAGAATAGGCTCTTTTGCACTCCACTTTATTACTTATTTCTCTAGAGACCTTGAAGCAACATTATTCACAAGCACAAATTAGTCTGTCAGCTATAGCTAAACCACAAAAGAACAGTCTCTTGTCAAGTGATTTACTCTGCGCTCTGGCTTACAATCAGGAAAATGTAAGGGCGTCTCCCTGTGCTTACCTCTGGCATGTCTCAGCTCTGTGCTCTCAGCAACTTACTTGTCACTGAAGCTGGAACCCCATAACCCAACACTATGGTCTAATTAGGGCACAGACTACATGCAGGTTGACCAAGTGAACCTGGGTCACAGTATCAAGCTGCTATCCATGTTGTCTTGGTACACTAGGGAAGGATTTAATGTCATTACACCACAAGCCACTAGCCTTGCTTTATAGTGTGTTAAAGTAGAGCACTCAAATATTTCACTAGTAGCAGTCACCCCAGTCTAGTTTCATTACTCTTCATCGTTTCCATATCATCTCTGGTGAACGTGGTGCTTTACACATGTGTAGAAGGTCAGTCCCTGCTCAAGTTGATTACCATCTAAATTAGACAAGTCAGGTCCATGGACCAAGGAAAGGGAAGGAAACAGTAAAAATAAATAGGAAGGAAAGTACTGCTCATGGGCAGCTGCACTCTGCACTGCGACACGACCTCCTTACCTGCATTGGAGCACCCCCGGAGCACACAGACACATACATTCCCTTCCCACCTGTACAAAATTCACTGGATACCAACTCTGACCATAAAGACCAGTCTGCCAGTTGGCTTACATGACGCCATGCAACCACTTATCTGGCATGAACTTAAATCTCTTGTAATGCACAGCAGAAAAGCACAAGTTGACAGCCAGAAGCGATAATTCCTCATATTCATGAGATCTGTGTAAGAATTTCCACCCCACAGTACACCACACAAACCTCTCCTGAACAGCCTTCAGGGAGGCGATGTTCAGGTATTGTGATTAGAAGCCACACTCAGTTCAAGAAGCATGACACAGATACCAGTTACTTATAGGGTCGAAGATCTTTACTTCTGCTGTGTCAAGTGATGCTGGGGGCACAGCTAACAAACACTAGCCACTGAATATGAGTGTTACACCTAATTCGACTGGTCACTACCAAAGGGACAATGTCTCCTATTTCCCTAGGCAGGATCAATTAAGACCTTAAACAAAAAAGAGGTAAGGCCCAATTATGTTGCAGTAGGCTTTGTATCTGTCCTCTGAGTACTACACTACTTTAAAGCAATGCTCCATAGACAGCTCTGGAAAAGCAGACAGACTCTGAAGGCAGTTCACCATGGGGTGGTTCCTATACAGTGAACTGGCTGTGAAGGCTTCCTGTCACTTCACTACACTTTCAGTGCATAATTGCAAGGCAAGCACTAAGTAATCCAGTTTATAACCAAATCTAACATCTCTCTGCCTGAAGTACTCTACATGTAGGGTATTGCTGATTTATCTGAAGCATACATCCCAAGAAATATGCCACATTTGCAGCAGGTTTGCATTTTGGAGATACTTGCAAAAATATTCACATCCGCCCATCCTCTGTAATAGGTACTGCCTAAACATTTGTAAAAGGCATCTACCTTAGACAAGGCACACTGCTGTCTTGCACACATTCTAAAACATTTCCCTGATTTTAACAGATAACTAACAACAAAACAGTGGACAACAAAACAGGGGAAAAGCATTCTTAGAAGTATATGCAGTGTTATATTTGGTACAGCGACAGAACAAGAATCAAATGCTTTGGAGTCAGACTGACACAGGCCACTTAAGAATTTCTGTCCACAGGCACAAAGTGATTAAATCAAGGGAGGTGAATTTCAGTTTCCAAAGTTACCTGTGTTAAGAGGGACACCCACTACAGATCATCTGCCAAGTGACTGCTTCCTCTATTAGGAAATCTTACCTTGCAGCTCTGGACGAGTTGCTGGTGGGCTACTGTGTTCTTGTTGGAAACGGCTGCATTCTGAGAAGCTGCAATTGTCTGAGTGGCAGCAGCTGCTGCCTGTTTAGCTGCAAACTTTAAAGTGGGGGAAAAACAGTTAGAAGGCTGAACTGGTATAAGCTTGGGTAATGTAGAGAACACAACAGACAAACTAGGTATTATTGCATCTGTTAGTCTTTCATCACAAAAAAATTAGGAATACCGAAGAGCTATTGTTAAAATAGCCTACAGCATAATGACAGGCTGCTGAATGAGATGTGAAGACCCACAGCAATCTAAAGCAGGGGTTCTCAACCTTTTTCTTTCTGAGGTCCCCACGACATGCTAAAAAAATCTCCATGGCCCACCTGTGCCATAGCTGTTTTTCTCCATATAAAAGCAAGGGCCAGTTAGTAAGCAGGGCAATTGCCATGGGCCTCATTGCACAGGGGCGACCGCAAAGCTAAATTGCTCAGGCTTTGGTTACAGCCCTGAGTGGCGGGGCTTGGGGACCCGGGCTTTCAGCCCCATGCTGTGGGGCTTCAGCTTTCTGTCCTGGGTCCCAGCAAATCTAATGCTGGTTCTGCTTGGTGGAGCCCCTGAAACTTTTTGTAGCCCCCTAGGGGGCCCCAGATCCCTGATCTAAAGCATTAGGAATAAAGTACAGCTGTTTATGTGGATTCAGAAATTCTTTCAAAGGAGCCTCTCCCCTCATCTGTAGCGTTTTAATTAAGACGCAGGTTGAAGTAGTAAGAGTTTCATCTGTTATGTGCAGAAAGTCAACTGCAAGCATTTTGAATTCAACATGGAACTGCAATATGCAAAACACATCAAGGAAACTAGTAATACAAACTGGATTTATATTCCAAAGAAGAACTTGGCACCAAGTTTAAAAACAATGTAGACACATTCGCAAACTAGCTCTCTAGTTTAACCTAAAGTGATGTGTCACTGACATCTTGATTGCTCAATACTCTACTAAATGCTATAGTCGGTTGGCAATAATGAATTGCACCACCACAGAAGAGACCATGCCTATGGAGTGGAACAACTTGCACGGGTTTAGCTCTAGGGATATACAGGTCAATAAAAGGAAAGGAGGGTAAATAGAGCAGTCCACATTGCTACATTAGCAGTCCAAAGAGCAGAATCATGGACCTTGAAAAGCATTCCTCATGGGAGCAAAGGACCAGTTCTACTTGGGACTCCTCAAGGCCAAAAAGGTAAGACACTAAGGTGATCGTATGTGGAAGACATGAAGGGACGAGTTTGCTTGGGTCTAAAAATATAGAGGAAGAACCTGATATCAAATACTAAGAAATCTTATTACTGGTCTCTCTTTACACACCTATCTACCAAAAAATAAAATTCCACCTCTTGCCAAATACATTCCAATATGAACATTATTCTTAACACCATTCCCTAATTAACACACCTAATAATACATCCATCCTTGAACATGAGCTTGTTAGTTCATCTAAACTATTACTGGCACAGATTACTCATATAGGGGAAAGTAGTAAGATATTTCTACAGCAAAAAAAAAAAACCCCTTTATTTTCTAAAATGTTTCTTATAATGTAGCTAAAAAGTTCACTGTAATGCGTCACTGCTTAAATTACTCAAGACTATCTTGTTTTACACTGACATAGTAGTTTTAATACAATACACATCCAGATGAAGATTATCTACTCAGATCTTCCTGTTGGTCTTGTCTTAATCTGCTCGAATCATTTTCAGACTATTGTAAAATCACAGTTGAAAACCAGTAACTAAGAGGGTTTCCCCCTGCCACCTCCAAGTCTTTTGTACATTTAATTTGCAATTGTGAAGGTCAGACTTCTCTAGAAGATTAAAGTAGGCTGAATTTTATCTCCACAGTACAACAAATTGCCTTTTTCCCTTTGCTGCACCTCTGGCTATTATGTATTGCTTCCAACTTCATTTCTGCTCCTTTGCTTCTTTGGGTGGCTTTAGAGTTTAGTTGTGATGCAATCACATGTGTTTTGGGGGCAGTTTAAGCGAAGTGCTGTTGCACATTCTTGTTACAAATCTCAAATAATATTTGGTAAAAAACACAAATCACATGACTACAGAAGATTATTTAAATGGAAATGAAACAGTGAGCACTCTACTGTATTTACCCTGAAGATCATACCACCAAAGTCCTGTTGAACAAAATGGCTGAATGAATATAGCAGTCTCATAATAACAAAAATCCCTCCAGCCTGTTTGTTACTATTACTAAACTATTGCAAGTTGTTAAAACATTTAATATGCAAACTAGTTAATTCACACTATGCTCAGTCTGGATACAGACTAACACGGCTGCTACTCTGAAATCAGACTGGAATGCAACTTTCAACTATGGAGTGCCCCATATTAGCTGTGTTTAGGTCCATTTCTTTTGGGGAATTTGACATTTTTTGTCAAAAGTCTGCATTTATAATTGTTGGAATGTGCTACACAGATACGGGTTTGCATAATTAAAAGAAATGGAAAATAATAGAAACAAGAGAGTTTGGTTACAAACCTCTAATCTGTTGACAATTTTCTTCTTGATGGCATTCTGAGCAGCTGCATTTGTAGCAACCCGTAGTCCCTCTGCTGCTTCCCTCAGTCTCTGCTGCTGGTCTTCATTTTCAGGATTTGCTGCAGCCCCCTGCACAGGAGTTGCGAGTAAAATACAAATCTTCAAAAAATGTCCTTGTCTACATATTAAAATATAAGAGGAATTTAAATCCCATTATCCTCTCTCTGATCAACCTGTTTTCTATGGATTAACGTCACTAAGATGAATTAGAGAAGAAAGTTTCAACGATCATCATGATTTCAGATAGAAATCAGTTGTAGGTGCAGGTTACTGCTTAACATGTTAAATATGGTGAAGAAGGCAGTCAGACTTTCAGTACACAGTCCAGCATATTAAACCACATACCTCCATTACTCCTCACACAGAGTCAATGTAAAATATTTTTCTTCAGTGCAATATTTACTTATACTGGGCAGCTACATGTTAAAACTCCAAATATAGTTGGAAACTACTATTCTATAAATGGTGTATTATCTGTGCACGAACAACGTCCAGTATTTATATAATCACAAAAAGAAAAGGAGTATTTGTGGCACCTTAGAGACTAACAAATTTATTTGAGCATAAGCTTTCATGAGCTACAGCTCACTTCACTGGATGCTGTAGCTCACGAAAGCTTATGCTCAAATAAATTTGTTAGTCTCTAAGGTGCCACAAGTACTCCTTTTCTTTTTGCGAATACAGACTAACATGGCTGCTAATCTGAAACCTGTCATTATAAAATCACAGGATTTAAAGTTTACTTTTTAATTCACAATTTTACAAGATTTTTGGTAGTTATAATCTGATCATCAGAAGGTTGAATTAGGACTCAAGTTTGACATGTTAGTTTTCCCCTTTTTAAGGTTTGAGGAAGTATTAACAAGTCAAGGACATACATATCTATCAGATCAATAAAGTCACCAAAAGCATATGGAAAGGATTTTGGAATCCAAAGGAATGGATCAACTAATATGCATACTTCTACTGGACTTTAAGTTAAAGTTCCCAATGGAAGTTGTCAAATGCAACCCAAACATTCATAGGCTAACCAATTGTTTCTGCTTTATAACAATTCCTATTTACAACCTAGTAACTATACATAATGTCTCATGTTTGTGCACAGTTATGAAGAATTAAGTTAATATTCAGTGCCTTTCAGGTTCTTCAGTTCACCATTTCCGGGTAGGTACCTTTGCCGCTTCAACCATGCGGGCTGTAGAATCTGCCAAAAGTTTAGCCGCAGCTAGAAGCTTTTTAGAGTTGTCCATGTCAATTTCAGCCTCAGCGTCTGACCTCATAGCATTGACAAGATCCGAAGTAGCTTGAGCAAGTACCCTGGCCTGCCGCACCATTTCACCTACAATATTAACAAGTTAAGTTTTGAATTTCTTCACCTTTATCTAAATTTCAGTTTCAAAAATCCCCTACCTAAGACTAAAATAAAATTAGATTTTCTGAAATCCTCGTTTGAATTAAAATTACAAGTAGATACTTCATTGCTCAAAAGCTTTAAACACAAAGTTTTGGAGGTAGACGACAACACAACTGATCATGGGAAACTGGTAACATTTGACTTGCACGAAATGCAGTAGGATGAACATGCATAGCACTATGCTTAATACTAATTATACACCTAATTCTACCTACATGCCTTAGATGAAGTCTTGGCCCCATAGAAGTCAATGGAAGTTTTGCCACTGACTTCAATAGGGTGAATATTTCACCCCTTCACTACAATACTACTGATTTGTTTTCTCATAGGTGAGAAACCATAGGTTCCTTCTTCTTGCTTCTTCCTCAAATGCATCTCAAGAAGCCGATTTTACTGAACTGTACAGAATAATTAAACACTTCTGGCAGAAGTGACTCAGTACCAATTCATCAGTATCAGTGTTAGGGTTTTTAACTTTAAAATAGGCATTAAAGTGATATTACCACAAAGAGTTTACGCATCACTCATGGTCAAGCACAGAGGTCGAATGGAGATGTTTGTTTCTGAAGTGGATGCAGAGCATTTTTAGAACACACTTACTTTATTAAAATAACTGGTACTACACCAAACTCAAAAGCAAAGTGAATCCATTGAAGCTTCTGGATTAACTCTTTGGCTCCCTTCTTTTCCCAAAGGTTAACCAAAGGCAGCAGATGCTTAAACACAACAGTAGGCTTTTGAGCTAAGAAGTCTCAACAGTATATGTTCCAAAGTAGTTTTGACAAGCAAAAAAAATTCCAAAGCTTCCCATACTGCCAGGGGTTTTTCAAATGCTGTAGGAAGTTAACAACGGTGTTTATAAGGAAGTGCCTTCTTAGCACACTCCTCCAGTCCAGAACAGAATATGAATAAAAGTAACAGATTTCACTGCACCTTTATAGCTATCTTCTGACGTGTAATTTTTGCACTTAAAGACCCATAGTTACCAGGAATAAAGGGTAACCCAGCAAGAGGATACTCACACATTTAGCACAATCAGTAAAATGATTTCTTGGTAAACAAGGTGAAAGCAAACAAACATTTTAATATTGCTAAACGTAAATGTATACATCTTAGGAACAAAGAACATAGGCCATTCTTACAGGATGGGGGACTCTACCCTGGGAACCTCTGAAAAAGATTTCGGGTTGTAGATGATAATCAGCTAACATGAATTCCCAGTGTGATGTTGTGGCCAAAATAGCTATTGTGATCCTAGGATGCATAAATAGGGGTACCTCAGGTAGGACCAGAACGGTTATTTTACCTCTATATTTGGCACCAGCGCAACTACTACTAAAATACTGTGTTCAGCTCTAGTGCCCACAATTCAAGAAGAGGGTTCAGAGAAGACCCACAAGAATGATTAAAGGATTAGAAAACATGCTTAAAATGACAGACTCAAGGAGCCCAATCTATTTAACTTAACACAGGGAAGGTTAAAGGGTAACTGCATTACAGTACGTACATGGGGAACAAATATTTAGTAATGGGTTCTTAAATCTAACAGAGAAAGCTATAACACAATCCAAAGGCTGAAAGTTGAAGAGAAATTCAAATGGAAATAAAGCGTAAATGTTTAATGTTGAGACAAATTAACCACTGGAACAATGCAACAAGGGTGGTGGTAGATTCTCCATCATAGACAATATTTAAATTAAAGTAAAAGATACGGCTCTAGGAATTATTATGGGGAGTTCTATAATACCCTGATCTGGGGTATTAACTGTCCCACTAGTATCCCAGAGAAGGGGAGTGGAGAGGGAGGGACCCGGGCCCACCCTGGGGCCCTAGGGATAGCGACAAACCACTTGAACTAGCAATTCCTTCCCCTGGAGTACTTCCCTCTCTGGCCTTTCAGCTTGTGGGGCTTCCTGCCCTCTCTCTGCTTGGGCCAGGTTTCTCCCAACCCCTTTTGTCTGTGGAGTCCCTCTGCTCTGCACAAGCCGGTTCTCCTTTAGCTAGGGTCTTGGTCTTCTGGCCCGCCACAGCACTTCTCCAAACTCTCCTCTGCTTCCCTCCAAAACTGCTCTCCTTCAAACTGCTCTCTGCTCCAACACCAAACCACTCTGCTTCAACTTCTCCAACTGTCTGATTGAAGCAGGGGGTTTTTATCAGGTGACTGGCTTCAGGTGCTCTAATTGGCTTCAGGTGCTCTAATTAATTTATAGCAACAGGGAATAAGGCTCATCATCCTAGGGCTTACATATCTCCCCTCGACCACCCTCCTGCTGCCCTCTGGCCCCATGCTGTATCACAATATGTAGTAAACAGGGTCCTTGGGACAGCAAGAGAGGGTAAATCAGTTCCTCAAAGACAAAGGACAAGCCAATGACTCGAGTCAGTTGTCATCAAGGTTAATTGGCAAATCACCTGTCAAGTGGCCATTCTTTGACAATGAAGGGGAGCAGGAACAGATCCATCTGCATTTTAGGGAACCCCTTTCACTATGAAATGTCTGTTTCCTCAGCAGCTGGAGGGAACTTTACCTCGGGATGACCCTCAGGAAAATGCATTTCAAATGCACTATGAAAGTGAGGGGCAAAAACACCCCAGGTGTTATCTTTCTTTCTCTCTCTCTCTCTTTCCCTCCCTCTCTCTCTCTTTTTACCTAAGATCACAAAGAAACCAGTCCTTTGACTTTCAGGGAGGTCCTGACCTGAGAATTCGGTCAGCAATGCTGCTGGGAACCTGCGGAAACGATTTTACCCTGAACCAAATCTACCTTAAATTTAGTTTTAGTTACTAGAAAGTGTTTTATATTTATTTCTCTTTTAACCATTTCTGACTTTAATGAAAAGAAAAGGAGTACTTGTGGCACCTTAGAGACTCATCAAATTTATTAGAGCATAAGCTTTCGTGAGCTACAGGAAGTGAGCTGTAGCTCACGAAAGCTTATGCTCTAATAAATTTGTTAGTCTCTAAGGTGCCACAAGTACTCCTTTTCTTTTTGCGAATACAGACTAACACGGCTGCTACTCTGAAACCTGTGACTTTAATGAGTTATACTTGTATTCTCTTCAATCTCTCAGTAGTAAAATAAATTTTTTTTAATAAAAAACTAACCCAGTGTTGTGTTTAAACTGAAGCGTTTGGGTAAATCAATAGAAGTAGCAAACTGCTGAATACTGATCCTTTACAGGGGCAACAGACCTATAATATCTGAAGTGCCTAGGATAGGGCTAGATAGTGCAGAAGACATGTATTGGGGAAAATTCAGAACCAGAAGTGTTTTAGGGACATCCTACAACTAGTAACCCAGGCTGGTAGAAGCCAGGGTGTGACTGGAGTGTTGCTGACAGGCTGCTGGGGTCAGAGCTGTTGGACTAGGGCTGCAGCTATACGCAGACACTCAGGGTGTGACCTGTGTGCAGTTTGGTTGTTTGTGAATGGCCCAGACTGGGAGTGACAACAGCAAATCATCATGAGGCACCCTAGGCTGCAGGGCAGGTGGTGACACAGTCCCTCACTGGTCTGGATTGTACCCTTGAATGTGACAAGCATCACATGCATGTATGGCTGTGAACTGTATATAAACACTATCCAAAGTAACCTTATCCAAGGTTTCTGTAATCTTCTTTGCTAGGAGTCAAGACATCACATAATATATGGTTTACATGTGGCACACAGATAGTTCACACAACATATATACATGCAGGACAGCATATTAGTTAAGCCATAATTTTGAGTGTCTTATTCTCTTGATGTCCCTGAGTAAAAGGTTTAGGATACTGTACTACAGTTTCCATTTTGAGGGTGAGGGATGGGTTAATTAATGATATTTTTAATTTGCTCTGTATCTGCTTGGCAATACCTTACTCTGCAGCAATTTCTCACCAAAATCATCATCTTAGTGCTAAAAATAGCACAGAGAATTTGCCAAACCAATCTCATCTCCTTATGTCCTAGCCCAAACATAGCACAATTGAAAAGAGAGTCAATTTAAAGCTCAAACATCTGACAAATTTCCTCTCCTATATTTACTCATACCAAAGATGACTATAATGGGGAGTTGTTCCACATTGCACAGGTAAAAGCTCTGAGTATATTTCATTTCTGTGTTACCCTATTAGAGTGAGTTTCCTGTGTTTGGGTGAATATATAGTAAAAGCAGTAAAACATTTAAAAACAGGATAATGTGACAACGAACCCACAACCATTGGAAGGGGATACCAGAGGAATTTTTAACAAAAAAAAAATATTTCAAGGAGTTTCAGTTAATTGACTAGACTTCAAGTAGATGGTGTTCCTATAATTACATCATAACCATTCATAATGCTCATTAGTTAGAATAGTTTGGTCTCAACATTTCACATTTCTGTAATGGAGTTGTACATCAAGCTCATCAAACATTAGGCCCCTGGTTGGTTTGGCTCCAACAGCCATGTTCTTTAAACAAAGAGCTTAAAGGTTCAAAAGCTACACTATAAAAGCCAAGCCCATAATGGAAACAAAATTCTTGCCTGCTAAGTCTAGTCAGGTAAATAAATCTTTAGGGAGCTAATTACTGGCAAACAATAAAATAGCTGATTGAGCACTTTAACAGGCAGTCTTCACATTTAGAGATACAAAACTGCTATAACATTCTCATGACGTGAAGCAGTGCAACACAACCAGCAAGACATGAGACATCATATACACGGCATCCCTGATTTTCCAGGCACGATATTAGTTGTGTTAGCAGAGCTCTATAAGCATCCGTTATATAATTTAAAAGACTCAACCTCACCTGCCCACCGCACACTTACAGGTGCTTTAATGATATAATATTGTGGTTAGAATGACTGCTCACGGGAGCACAAGCCTTTGGGCACCACAAGAGATAAGGATTTCTGACTTGCATTACTTGAAATGGGTATACGTCGGAGTGAATTTGAGTCAGACAGAAGTAATATCCCCGTAAGAGAGAGTATGAAGATAAAGCAGCTCACCAGCATCCCCCATCGAACTGAAGATACTTTCAGTGACACACATAATGGTATCCGTTGCCTGGTCATAGCGTCCAATGGGCTCTCCCCTGCTTGCAAACTGACGGACGTGCTGCAAGAGGTCATTCAGGGCCTGGCTGACTACACTGGCTGCTGCACTGACCTGCTTCAGCAGCTCAGAGTCATCTGTGGCAGCCTGACAGGCTCTGACACAATTCTCCACTGAACGATCCACCAGTTTTCCAGCCTCGATCAGCTGTTCCTGGCATACGGGAGAGCTGATAGTGGGGCTCACAACCTACATTGAGAGAAAACACGGTGTTCAGAAAAGATTTAATAGGCCAGAAGTTATCAGCCCACTGCTAAAAGATAACACATCCTTCTCCTTAGCATTCAGAAAACAGCTTATTCACCTACTAACAGTTGCCATACCATAGCATGAAGTACTGCAGTTATCTACTACTATAAGAAAAGAGATTAGTAATGTACATCATACAACAGCACAGTAATGGTTGGTAATTACCACTGGATGATTACCACTGGAGGCTATCAAAGAGTTAAAAATGTCCTTGCACTTTTAAGTTAAGACTTTTCTGGATTACGGAACAAATGGAGAAATACATGAAGTTGGTTCTGAATGGCAGGTATGGGGCAGATTCTGGCAAGATAGCTTCAGTCATTTCACACAGCTCTGTATCCTAGAATTTCACTTGAAGAAAGCTTATCATAGAGACTGTGATCCTTTACTGAAGTTTAATTAAAGTTGGTATTGCAAAGCCTTCCACTGTCAGCCAATATTTTGCTAAAGCCAAAAATAACTCCTGGAAAAACAGATAAGAAAATTGCATGTCTGAAAGCACTAACTACCAAGCTGAGCGATCCATGAATGTGCTCTAATGATGCAATAGATTCAGTTCACATCAATCAGGTATGTCAAGTAAGTTACAGGCAAAGGAAAGAAGTCAGATAGGTGTTTTTCCACAAAAGAAAAAAATGACACTGACTGCCTTGTGCCATCCTGTGGAAATTTAAAAGCAGTCAGAACATCACATCCAGTTAATGATCTTACATATTCATTATACAAAGCCCGGCAGCCACAGCAATAAAGTAGAAAATACGGAAAATTGAATACTGCAAATTGACTATTAATTTAATTATAATCCTCTTGGGTGTTCTACAATATTTAAACGCTCATTTTCCAACAGCAATTAACCCTAAGAAAGCCAAACCCACAGATCACAAATATTTTGTACTTTCATGTGCTAAAGCTTTAAAGTTTCAAAATGAAAACAGAAAAGGAGTACTTGTGGCACCTTAGAGACTAACAAATTTATTTGAGCATAAGCTTTCGTGAGCTATAGTTCACTTTGCATCCGATGAAGTGAGCTGTAGCTCACAAAAGCTTATGCTCAAATAAATCTGTTAGTCTCTAAGGTGCCACAAGTATTCCTTTTCTTTTTGCGAATACAGACTAACACACCTGCTACTCTAAAAAATGAAAACTGTAACATTTCTCCAAACAGAGCCACATGGAACACAGTGATTCTATTTGAGATTTTGCTCTATGTGGATCGGAGCTCCTTTGTATTTTTCTTAGGCCAACTCTCAATACTCAGGCAAAACTGATGGGTCTCTCTTTGTTCCCATCAAAAACTGTGAAATGATGCAGAAGCACATAAATCTGAACACAAACCTTTTCTGCAAACTTGGCTTGAATTTCAGTTATGATGAAAATAATGCAATTGAACGTGTGCTGGGGCTTATAGGTTTTATTAAACATTTCACACAACTCCACAGCAAGCTGTGTTTCTCAGAGTAATATTTTCAGCATTTTTATCAATATTAGCAATACAGCAGGCCATATCAGTTATCTACGGACCTTCCTCTGGAATAGTATGGCAGCACTTCATATTCTAAAGGCTGCCCTTTGATGTTCTTGTTGTAATCTAACAAGAAGCCAAACTATAAACACATTAATTAGCAATTGTTTAATAATGATATACTAGAGAAACTGTCTAGTCTGGGCTGGCCCAAAGGGGAAACAAAAGAAGGAAGGACATGCTTCATTAAATAATCACTACCCCTGGACGGCCAAGTTGCGAAATGCTCACAGCAGCAGCAATTGACACCGGCTAGAGCAGGCAACTGAGAAACAAGGCACTATCCAAGGTGTCTTGGGGACAGAACCCTAAATATCTCTGCATAGTTTTATGTTTTCATAGGAGCTCTAACTCCAGGATATTCAAGGATAACGGATTAAAACATATCAACAATACACCCAGGGAAGACTGTGAATGAGTGTGTAACATACTGAAACAACGCATTGCCCCTTTCACGAACACCATTAGTCTTACCTTGGCACATGCCACAAGCTGAGAGGTGGATAGTGCACATTGCGTAGCAGCAGCAATAACCCTGTTCTGCAGAACCATATCCTCAGCAACTTGAGCCACATTCTTAGCCTTCAACACCAACATGGCAGCAGCATTTGCAACAGCTTTGGCAAGACTCATCAGAACATCCTGGCAAAACAAAGGATAAAACTTGACCTAAGCTGTCAGAAATACTCACTAGCGTCTATATTTTGGATTCTTTAAAATTAAACTAGAATATTCTGATTTTAAGAAGACTCAAAGCATCTACAAAGGGGAAGTTATGGTAGATTCCCAGTGAAACATTGCTATGTATTATCCAGAAATGTTCTTTGTTACACATGGCCTGCTTACAGGGTTGAAATGCTTTGGGCAAACAGGTTACTAAGCTGAGTGAATCAATCACCTTTTGGGAAGGGGCAGAACTACACACTTTGGATTTGTGATAGCCAAATGCAAGATATTGGAGTACAATTTAGAGCTGTAATCTTAGTGTAGACATGTGGGACTACATCACTGTAAGAACATGTGACGTTAGTTACTAGATATGCACACTCAAAACCTGAGTTGATCTCACTGGGTAACTGGTGATCTACAACCATATGTTTTACTTGAGGTCAAGTTGAAGATTTCAGATCTCAAAATGATAACTAACAGGCATCTGACACTGCATATTCAATACAAAGTATGCACTGTATAGAAAAGCAAAAGAAAATCACACTGCAACCTTAATTTATAAACAGGTGCAAACAGTGTGGCTGGCGGCTATCCATTTGCTAGTACAGTTTTCTTTTACACTATAAAATAATGGCTCCAAGCTGTAACTCCTCAGAGGCCCCAGCTCCAGATTATGTTTTCTTCTTGAAGACAAATACATTTGGTTGTTGGAAGCTGTATAAGTGGTTTAATGCTTGTATTGCTATTATTCAAATACACAACTCATTTAAAATTCTGCTTCCAATGTGCTTCAATTATTTTTGATACAACAGAGCCAAATTTATTATTTATAAATAAATAAAATAACCCTACTATTTTGTTAAGCAGCATGCCTTCTTGGACATTACATCAGTAGTTTTTCAATGCAATTTTAATTATGTTAACTAAATGCAATAGGTACTCAAGGAGAGTAGATGAAGTGAGCTGTAGCTCACGAAAGCTTATGCTCAAATAAATTTGTTAGTCTCTAAGCTGCCACAAGTACTCCTTTTCTTTTTTGCGAATACAGACTAACACGGCTGCTACTCTGAAAGGAGAGTACGTCACCCTGCTGTATCAATGCACTGGCAAACAACAAAACTGCTGTCTAAAGGTCCAAAAATATTGGATTTATACAATCATAATGGTTCTACCACTCACTGAAAGCATACTGTATAAGCAAATAGTACTAAAATGGTCTGAACTGCATGTGACAGAAAACAGTGTGTATTTTGTGCACTGGATTTTTACTGTGGGTCAGGATAAAATCATTTAAGTCTACTAAAATTGGCAAGTTATAGGAATTAAAAAAAAAAAATCTGAAAGGACTAGAAGGCCAGGTAAAGGGCTCCCTAATACTGATTGAAAAGTCTAGGCTCTTCCATAAAACAATTAAGGATGCATGGGGCTGTGATAGATATTGGACTATGAATACAACATTACTGAAACACATGGACAGCTTTATTGTTCGAATAAGTGTTTAAATTGGCTATTAAGTTCTGTTGAGATATGTCTCACATACAGTATACTCTATCTGCTGTTGTAAATTACTTCTTTTTGGTTCTAAGGCAAACCTGTTCTTGACACCAAGAAAAACAATCAGGGCATATTTCTTATCAAGCATTTAACAACCATGGTTCTAAATTATTAATGGATGAATGGAGTATTAATCCACATAGGAAACATGCTGTGCTAATTGATAATATTCATCTTCTTAAGCTGAATGAAAGAGAAAAGTGTTGAGAGAAATAAAACAAAACTAAATTTTTAAACCTATTAAAGATTTGGACCAGTTCAAATTTTGGACATAATTACAGACATCTTTTCACCTAATCAAAGTGAAATACAAAAGACTTGCATACAGACGTAGGATAACATTACTGTGAACCTTACATACAGCAGCAAGCTCCACTGTGGAATTGCATGGTACTGGCAGTGAGCAACTCATATGATCTTACCTGAAATCTTTCATCAGTTTCATTCTCTCCTATCTGTCTCAGGAGCTCCCCACTGGCTTGCCCAATGCTTCCAGCTGCAGTTAAAACTGTTTGGCGAGGCTACAAAACAGGTTAATGAAAGCATAAACATTTTTCTTTAACTTCATAATTCTCTCAAGACACCTTTGTTAGCCCCTTTACTGTATACAGGGTAATGCCACTGAACTCTCTACTCAAGATACCTCTTGGAGTATTCTTACTTTTCCGTATTCCTACTTAATTTATCCTGCAGCATCTTAATGACACATGTATCAATATGTTGCTGAGTGTGAGAAGAAATCTGATCAGCTTTAATACACATCATAGCAGCTGAATGAAAGGTATGTGTTGGACAGCTTTTATTGCAATCTGCTTGGAAGTGGTCACAGATTTCTGGTTTTGCCTTAAAATTGCAAAGATCCAGGGCAAATGGATAGCAGCCACAAACTCAGGCCAGATTGTCTGAAATATTAAATTCTGTCTTGCTCAGTACAATTTCCTATTTCCATAAATTTTGATGGAGACTGTAGTTTAATTCTCCTTTTACCTGTTGCTACATGCGACCCTGATATTAAAGACAAAAAAAAATCAGATACCAGCCCCACTTACTTCCTAAGTAACTTGTAACTGAGTTTTTATAGCATTTGAGAGAAAAGAAAAAAATGGTAACACTTTTTTCAACATTTCCAATAAAAATACAGAATGGAATATTATTGTGTCTTCAGATTGCCTCAATTTAAAAAGTAATAAATCAAAACCGCCTCCCCCACCAAAAAAAAATCCTCCCACAAATAGGGAATGAATAAAGGAGGTGGCAGCAGGCTTCTGTCAAATAAAGAATATACAGATAAAGATTTTTAGGGTTGAATCAATTTCCCCATCTCTGCTGTTAGAGCTCACTTTACGAAGTTGCCCCCCAACCACTCAAATATGCCCCTTATGACTGGCTAGCATCTTAATGGGGCTGTTTGCAGTTGGCACTGTGCCACAGTGCAGAATCAAAGCCAGCGACTTGATTTTTCAATACTAGCCAGATAGCAGTGAGTCAGTAGCCACCCGAAGGCTTTGCAAACAACTTGTGAAAATCTACTTCTTATAAATAGCATTATAAATACATGTGTCACTTGACAACGGATAATGCATACAACATCAAACACTGAACCTGGCCATTTACAATACAAGAGCATGACTGGATACAAAAGTGTGGATACAATACAGTGAAACAGCTGGCTGATATATGAAAGAGGAAACAGATGGGTGAATATTAACCAGGAGGCTCTTCTAGGATCAAGGTGCTGCACTTAAAGGCATGAAGTCAGAGGTATGTGGAGGACACAAAGAAAGCAGTCAGGAGAAGTACTTGGGGATTATAGGGGAAACAGTGGCAGGAGAGGGATGGGAAGACACACAGCCTGGAAAGAGCCATTCTGGTTAATTGGATAAATGCTTTATACCCAAACACTTTAATTGAGGGTAATGCATTTCAGCCAAGGAGAGCATGTGAAAGCTCACTGCGTGTGTGCTTATTCTCACCTCTCCTGAGGTGGGCTGCACCGCTTTCAGCAGGTCCGAGACAGCACCCGCCAGAGTCCGAGCAGCTTTCAGGAGGTCCTCCCCACTTCCAACTTCATCGTCCATTAGGGCAGCAAGCAGTTTCACACCCTTGGACATCTCAGTCAGGTTAGAAGAGATGGTTGTAATTGCACATCCCACAGCCGTGTAATCAGTGTCAACCGGGTCACCTGTATAAGTGAAGGGAATGATAAGTGCAGAAGCAAGGAGTACAGCACAAGCTGGTTTCTGGTCAGATAATTAGAAGTAAAATTGAAGGGGATAAAGAAGACTTGACTAGATAATTCAGGCATCATTTTGAAAATTTAGCATCTACTATCAACTGTTCTTGCCCATATATACAACATATGTACGTTCTAATGGAATTTTTTCTCTTCATGACTGTCCAGGTAAGCAAAACATCCACAATTTCTGTTACCTCTCCCATATTCACTATATGGAGGGACCCAAAGAAATGCAGTATTGAACACTAGTTGCCTTTACACATCTTATACCTAACTTGCAATACAGAGAAAAACTGAAAAACGATGCAAGACACAGGACCAGACAGACCAGAGCAAGCCATTTGTCTACACAACTAAATATCCTGCCTCTAGAAGTGGCCAATAAATGATACTTCAGAACACCCATATAAAAATATTACTCTCATTTCATAGAATAGAATACCATGGTTGGAAGGGACCTCAGGAGGTCATCTAGTCCAACCCACTGCTCAAAGTAGGACCAATCCCCAATTTTTGCCCCAGATCCCAAAATGGCCCCCTCAAGGATTGAACTCACAATCCTGGGTTTATCAGGCCAATGCTCAAACCACTGAGCTATCCCTCCCCCCATTTACCTGAAGCGAGTAAAATATTAGGTTTTATCTTCATCAGGGAAGCGTTAATGGATTCTGTGCAAACATTGGTTAAAAAAAAGACAATAAGGTCTGTTTCAGTCATAAAGGCCATTTGTGTATTTGGAGGAAAATATATTCCTGCACATCTCCTGGGCAGCCTCCACTTGTTGAAAAGAGGTTGGTACATACACAACAGCAGCCTGGCAAAGTCCAATCCCTGTAATTTACCTGCTGTGAGGTTAACAACAGAGGCAGTTCCTGCAGTGATAGCATCAACCTGAGAGTGAATTTCATGTTTTGATTCATCAACTTTGTTCTGAACCCATACCCTCGATGCCTAGAAAGAAACATCATCAGAGTATTAAGGACTGCAATGCCATGCTGCAAGTGAAATAAACTCAAGATGGGTAATGGGTAAAGTTCTTTACAGGCCCTTGATTCTTTCAGAAGCCTTTTAAATGAAGCAGATGGCATCAGCTAAGCTATTAGGCTGAAATAACTGTAAGTTCTTCCTTACAGTAACTGCTAGATCATAGGTTGACAGCTCTGATTTCTGGGTAAATGCCATAAATACGGTGTCAAAATGGTGCACAGGGAAGGACACAGAACGTCATCTGGTTCATCATGGCGATTCACCAATTTTTTTGCCTCTACTCCACCCCAAAATTGGATCCAAAGTGGTGTTCCAGAGCTGACAGGCTCCATATCCCATGAACAAATATAGCTAAGAAGCCACATAAGACTATTTAAACAGACAGGCTTGAGCCAAAAATTTCTAGAACCAAAAATAGGTGAGGAACCTTGAGATGTATCTGACAGGATTACATCCATCCTTCTTTAGGGTCATGAGCTATCTGTATACAAGCTGTGCCTTCTTCAGTATCTTGGTTTTGCTTTACAGCCACTCCTTCAATTTCTCCCCTCAGGAGCTATTACTACAACAGTCCAAGTGGCAGTTTGCCCCTGATTTACTGACTCAAGTTTTCCCCAGTCACATGCGTGTAGACCCATTAAAGTAAATGTGATTGCAAAGGTGTGCAGGAAGGGACAACTGGGTCCACGCTGTATAGCCTCAGAAGGTTAATATGAGTCAAACAGAACAAGATATTCTTACAGATTCCTTTAAGTAAACAAGGATTTTCATCTTATTTATAAAGCTGTTGAGATATCTATCTACATCCAGGGACAACGAATAAGCTCTGATGTAAATAACTCAAGCTGTTTAGATGAATCCCTATAGGGATCACATGAATTAACTCACCATATCTTGTCCTAGAGGTGGTAGGTTATCAACTTCACTGAGGTCGGACTGTGCCTGCTGAACAGCGTGCATACTCGTATTAATAGTCCCCATCAAGGCCTGCTGTGCTGAGGTCTGTGAAATAGACAAGGAAAATTCATGTCTGCCAAGCTGCAAATGATGATTCAGGTGGATCTGAAATGTTTTCTACTATACACTAAGTAAATGAGATTAAATCGTTAGACTTGTGTAAATGGGGAATTTTATTTTGATTGTTCTGTTTCTAGCCCCAGTCTCCTCCTAGGCCATACAGAAAGAATGCTTGTGCTGGTCTGAATGGTATGGGTTTGCCAGAGAGCCTGAATGGGCAGGTTGGTTTCTAAGCATCACACTAGCGCTCTAGAGAGGACAGTAAAAAAAAAAAAAAAAAAAGCAAGTAATGCACATCACTGTCAATGTTAACAGGTCCAATTGCCAGATCCAAGACAGCACTTATTCACTAGCTCCCTATCTCCTCACTGCCTTTGATTCCCATCTTTACTTAATACATACAGTTTCATGGTTCCTTAGTGGGTAAGCCATGGCAGCTCAGAAATTTCCAGAATTAATGGACCATGTTAGTAGCACCTGGCTCTCAGATGCACATCTTTGGGCCCAAACCAGGAAGAGGAATCCTGAGAAAAGATGGGAAAGGAAGCGACAGCCAAATCCAGTCAGCCTCCCAAAGTACTTGTCTGCTCTATTTCAAACTTGTACAACTTTGAGAAACTTGATCAGCTCCCATGCACGAGATGAAAACCGGATGAGCTTTAAGGAGGAGGAAGCTTTTCAGTACAGTAACTCTTTGCTATTAATTGAGAACACGAACTCCCCCCAAACTGCAGCAATGTCACAGGAGCTGCAAAATCCTAGAAACTTCACATAGGAAGACCAAGTTTTTGCTGATAGGACTGACCTGTCTACAGTGCACCTGGTTTCTGGAACAATTTATGTGCTTTCCACATTGCACATAAAACTATTATTAGAAAAGGCATTCATGCTCCATGCCACATTTTCACAGAGCAACTCAGGGATTTCTCTACTTTCAGACAGAGGGGATAGTTTTTGCTATTACTATGTTAATTTCCATAAATCTTTCATAAACGGAGCTAAGGGGAAGCTAATATTAGAACACAAAGTGCAGAGAAGAAACTTACAAGCAAACATAAAAACTGAAGCATGCTGACCAGTAACATTTGAGCCAACAGGGGTAATACAGGTTTAACCAGGGGTGCATCCTCATTGATTTCCATTGCTATGGTTTTAGTCCGAGTCTGAATTTATCTTCCTAGTCCCGCCAAGACTGGCGGAAACAGCTGAATATCATGTTTTAAGATTTTTATTATCTAACAATGCAAAACGATCACTCAGACATTTCTCTGATTCAGCCTCAAGGCTGTTTAAAATATTTTGCTATTCTCAGTTATATGTATTGTAAAAAAACAGGATTTTTCACAATCAGCAAGTCCACTATTCATGTAAAAAAGTACCACTGTCTTCTTGTCATGAGTTCTATAAATGTGAACATGAGTTTTGAATTTACTTCCATGTTAGCATCATCAGCTTCCTGGAATTTGATACTCTATTAGCTTCATCAGGAGTCATTCTAAAATCAAACTGACATCTATGTGATATGGCTGCTGCAGAGTTGAAGGCTTTGAAGTGCTGTGGGATGAGTATGTATTGTTATATGCATTACCTACTGATGAGTTAATTAATATTTTTCTGAATTATGCTACTGTGATATTATGAAAAGCTGCCCTATATTTAGGGTATCTAAAGCATATGTATAGGCCTTCTTTAATAGAGCCTTTAAAATTAAATAAATGGTCTTATTCAATATATGTTTAAAAACTAGTAGACACAAAGGGTAACTTTTACAGTTACAGTTGTATGGAGAAAATAAAATTATATTAAAATGACTGTTTAATAAAGTAAGCTTAATATTCAAATCCAGTGGCAGCACTAAAAAAATCAACAGTATATACTCGGAGCTATCAACAGACTTCATAGGAATATACAAAGTAGAAAGCGATGCCTAGAGAAGTGATTTTTTTAGAACACTGTAAATAGATACATATTGTATTTTTCATACAATACCGCTTGCCCTTAACAATATTTAGCCTTCCTACCCTCTTTCCCAGCCCATGTCAAACAGGTTTATAATTACTTTAAGAAAAGTTTTAAAGCAAAAAGGGAGGAGTAAAAAGCTGGACTACGACTATGTTACTTTGGGTGTTTCAAGGAAATTGAAAGTGTGCAGTTTAATAGGAGAGTCAGCCAAACAGTGCAGTAAAACAACACAGACAGCTCACAACCCTTATCTAATAACAGGGTGTGCACACATATTTCAAACCACTCACAGCACAGGCTACACGGGCTGGTTTCCAAGGACATTATAAAACAAACAGGTTGCTCACCAGGGGAGGCATGTGGCCTCTGTGCATTTGCCCAATCATGACTTGTTGCTGGGGAGAAGGCATGCTGCCAATATTGAAAGTCTCTGGGCCACTGGAGCCTGAACGCATCACAGCGGGCAATGCCACCGAGCCATGTTCTACCTTCCCAGTTCGGTTGAACTGCTGCTGCAAGATGGTAGATCTGAAAAGGGAATGCACATTAGAATACAGCAGCAAACAGCGAGCAGTTAACAGCAGAGTTTCTGTGGGAGTTTGGCCTGAGAGAAGAGTGGTGATTTTGTGTTCTGTTCAGAACAGAGCAAAAAATCACTACTGGAGAGATTTGTTCTAGGTATGAGGCTTGATTCGGTGCTTGCTGATATCCCTTAACAAGGGGCTGGTGCTGACATAGTTTGGCTAGGTTAAAAAGCTAGTCACTAGCGAACACTGGAGCAGCGAACAGCTAGCAGCAGCTTCCGTGGGAGGGAGCTAGGGGGAGGGTCCTCCAATTACTTTTTTTCCCCCCTAGGAATAGGGTCTAAGAAAATAACGCAATGATGGCTACTGAGGCAACACGAGAAGCAACCCGAGGAGGAGAGGAGAGAACGAAGATGATGGGATGCAGAAGCTGCTGATGCACATAATCTTTGAGGGGGTATCTGATGGAAATTACTTATACCTGATGGAACTCATGGCAGAGAAGTTCAATGATTAGATATACAGCTGGAGACAATAAGGAAATGCAGACACGGATCTGAAAGCATAATGCAGGAGAGGAGAAAGGAGGTGGTACAGACAACTCAAGATTCGAAGACACCTGCTGAACAAAAGGACCTGGAGGGTGACCCATGGAAGAATATGACCATGAAGGACAAAGCAGAGGAAGAGATCGGCTAGTGGTGGTGAAACTGAATTTGCTGCACTGGAGAATGAGGAGAAGAAACAGGCAGAAGATGGGGTGGCAAGGAAGAAAAAAAGATGAGACAGTCTCTACAGCACAGTTGAAGAGATCACAGAGATTGCCAGGGACCAGAGCCTAAGGCAAAATGAGGGTGATGTACAGGGGATTGCGAGAGAGAACGTAAAACAAATTCATCCCAACACCAGGAAGAGGTGGTCTATGTGACTGGGGACTCTATACTCAGAAGAATCGACAGATCAGATCTAGAGAACTGAAGAGAGTACTGTCTCCCAGGATCGAGGGCACGGAATGTGGACATGAGGCTGAAGAGGATACTGACAGAAGTGGGGGGGAAATCCACTGATTGTGCTGCATGTCAGGATGAATGACACTGCTGGATTCCCATTGGAATGGATCAAGGATGACTACATGTGGCTGGGAAAGACACTTTGAGAAGTGGAAGCTCAGGTGATTTTCAGCAGAATGTACTTCCAGTCCCTAGAGAAGGTGGCAAAGGCGTGATAAGATAATGCAGATCAACAGATGGCTCAAGGACTGGTGCTAGGAGGAAGATTTTGGGATGATTGAACATTGGGAGGCATTCACAGAAAGAAGAATCTTCTCGACTGATGGACTCCACTTGAATATCTGGTGTATTAATCTTCTGGGATCAAGATGGGCATGACTGATAAGATGAGTTTTTAACGAGGAGATGAGGGGAAAAGATTGGGAGAGACTCATGAAATTTCCACCCCCGGCTTCAACACACAGTAGGAGGAATACGAGTTAAATAAAGACAGAGTAAGGGATAACAGAACACCACAAAATGAGAAAACTGGGTTATGTCTGAGGGAAACAACTGAAAGGCTTTTACATGAATGCAAGGAATCCAGACAATAAAATGGAGAAACCAGAACTACAGGTGCAAGAGGTCAAACCAGATATTATAGGGAATATTATACATAGTGGAATAGTACTCATACCTGGAATACAGGTATTGTAGGTTATATATTGTTAAGGGAGAGAAAAATAAAGATAAAGTTGGGGGTAGCATAGATAATTGAAACAGTAAATTGTAAAGAATTATGAAGTGATATTATGGATAACACAGCATTTCTTTGGGTCAAAATCACTTTGGGAAAGGATTGTAAAAGAGGTTCTGCTGAGGCAGTGTTAAGGTCTGCTATAGACTCCCAGGGTCAGACGAGGATATGGATAGTGATCTCTAATATTATTACAGAGATAAGTAATTTTGGGAGTTGGGTCATAATGTGAGGCTAACTTCCCAGATACAGATTGGAGAACAAATGCTACTTCTACTGTTAGGGCCCAGTTATTTCCAGTTGTTTCTTCATCAAATCATCACTGAACCAACAAGAAGTGATCTGCAGAAGTTGTTTTTTACCCACGAAAGCTTATGCCCAAATAAATCTGTTAGTCTTTTAGGTGCCACCGGACTCCTTGTTGCTTTTGTGGATACAGACTAACACGGCTACCCCCTGATACTTAACAAGAGGTGATGTAATTTTAGATTTTGTTTTAGTAAGTAGTGAGGACATCACAAAAAAGCTGGTCATAAGAAATAACCTTGGATTGAATGATCATAAATTGATTCTGTTTATATTAAATGAAAAGATAATCCAAATCCGGTAATTAACCATGGCTTTTGATTTCTAAAGGGCAGGCTTTGTGATATTAGGGAATTAGTTATAATTTTTACTTGTTCATAAGCTAAATATTTTTGGTAAAAAAGTGACGCATCAAAGAGCGGGGGTCGGCTTATAAACGGGTCTACACCAAAATTTCATTATTTAAAACTCTACGGAATCATTGAATTGAGTATCAAATACACCTTCGTTTTATTTACCTTGAGTGTCTGCAGGCATGGAGCCTCTCAGTTCCCTGTGGCTGAGGTTCACTGTTCCCAGCCAATGGGAGCTGCGCGCCACTTCCTAGGCACCCATTGGCTGTGAATGGCAAACCGCGGCCATTGGGAGCTGAGGGGCTCCATGCCTGTGAACGCTCCAGGTAAACAAAATGTCCAGGCCTGCTAGCAGCTTACCCTAACGGGCCAGGAACCGAAGTTTGCCAACCCCTGAAATATAGGGTCGGCTTATGAAAGGGTCATACAGTTTTTGCTATTTTTACCTATCCATCTTGGGGGGGTGGGAGGGGTCGGCTTATAAATGAACGGGCCAATGAACAAGTATATATGGTAAATAAGTCAGCTGGACTGAAGAGCTCAAGGACTTACATGGAGAGATGACTTGGAAATTCTTCAAATCAACTATACAAAACCTATCTGAAATTCACATGCCAAGAAAAGGAAAAAACTTGTAGAGAAAGGCTCCAGACCCAGCTGGAAGAATAACCACCTCACAAAGGTTTTTATGAGTAAGCAGAGAGCTTATTGGGCAGCGGTGGACAATCTGCAGTCCATGGGCTGCACGCAGTCCATCAGGGTAATCTGCTGGTGGACCGGGAAACAGTTTGTTTACATTGACAGTCCGCAGGCACGGCTGCCCGCAGCTCCCATTGACCGGGATAGGCGAACTGCGGCCACTCGGAGTTGCAGGCGGCCTGTGGACAGTTAATGTAAACAAATTGTTTCGCAGCCCACCAGCAGATTACACTGACGGGCCATGTGCGGCCCAGGGGCCACAAATTATCCACCACTGCTGTAAGGAATGGAAAAAAGGGTTGATTAGCAAAGAAAGCTACATCATGGAAGTTAGAAAAAGTAGGAGTAAAGGGAGAACTGCTAAAAGTCAAGATGAAATAGCTCTTGCCAAGGAAATTAAAATAAAGATTTTTTTAGTTATATAAATAACAAATGGAAGATGTGTTGTGATCAGCGCAATCTATATGAGGGTTGAAGGACCAATCGATCAAGGTGACAAATAACAAGAGACGAAGGAAGAATGAGGTTGGGCTGCTATGCAGTGGAGATTATCTTTAATCTCATTATTGCCCAAAAATTAAATGAATACTTGGCTTCAGTTTTCAAAACAATGATAATATGAAACATGTGCATAAAGGCAGTACATCTGATGGAAATTAGTGTCTAGAAAGGGAAATCATCACATCTGAGGTGGAAGAATAAATTTAAAGGGCTTAATGTGCTCAAATCGGGGAGCCCGGATAGTTTCCATTCCAGACTACTGAAAGAACTGACACATGATATTGCTAGTAGAGTAGCAAGGATTTTTAATAAATCTATCCATTCGGGGGTAATACCATATGACTGGAGAATAGCTAACCTCACACCTATATTTAAAAAAGGGAGCAAAAATAATCCAGACCACACAGACTTGTCAGTCTGACCTCAGTAGTATGCAAAGTTTTAGAGGAAGTTGTGAGAGAAAGAATAATTAAATTCATAGAGATGAATTGTAAAGGGGATGTAATGCAACATGCATTTACCAGACTAACCTGATTTCCTTTTTTGAGAAAATAACTGATTTTTAGATAAGAGAAGTGCAGTAGGTCTAATATACTTGGACTTCAGTAAAGCTTGTTTAGCCTAACTAAAAGAAGGTTGAGGGGAGATATGATTGCTCTCTATAAATATATCAGAGGGATAAATACAGGAGAGGGAGAGGAATTATTTAAGCTCAGCACCAATGTGGACACAAGAACAAATGGGTATAAACTGGCCACCAGGAAGTTTAGACTTGAAATCAGACGAAGGTTTTTAACCATCAGAGGAGTGAAGTTTTGGAATAACCTTCCAAGGGAAGCAGTGGGAGCAAAAGATCTATCTGGTTTTAAGATTCTACTTGATAAGTTTATGGAGGAGATGGTATGATGGGATAATGGGATTTTGGTAAGTAATTGATCTTTAAATATTCAGGGTAAATAGGCCAAATCCCCTGAGATGGGATATTAGATGGATGGGATCTGAGTTACTATAGAAAATTCTTTCCTGGGTATCTGGCTGGTGAATCTTGCCCATATGCTCAGGGTTTAGCTGATTGCCATATTTGGGGTTGGGAAGGAATTTTCCTCCAGGGCAGATTGGAGAGGCCCTGGAGGTTTTTCGCCTTCCTCTGTAGCATGGGGCATGGTTGACCTTGAGGGAGGCTTCTCTGCTCCTTGAAGTCTTTGAACCATGATTTAAGGACTTCAATAGCTCAGACATAGGTTAGGTTTTTCATAGGAGTGGGTGGGTGAGATTCTGTGGCCTGCGCTGTGCAGGTCAGACTAGATGATCAGAATGGTCCCTTCTGACCTTAGTATCTATGAATCTATGAATAAAGCATTGGACATAGTACCACATGGGAAATTATTAGCTATATTAGGGACGATATGGATCAGTCCTAGCATGTAAGGTGGGTAAGGAATTGGCTAAAGAGAAGGCAATGTGTTGTGCTGAAAGGTGAATGATCAAACTGTAGAGCGGTAACTTCTGTGGTTCCTCAAGGATCAGTCTTGGGACAAATCTTATTCAATATTTTTAAAAATGACCTTGGCACAAAAAGTAGGAGTGTGCTAATGAAATGGGCTGATGATACCAATTTGGGAAGCTTCATCCATACAGAGGAGGATCAGAATATTATACAGGAAGATTTGGATGACCCGAAGACTGGAGTAACAGACACAGGAGAAAATTCAATAGTATAAAGGGTAAGGTCTAAGAAGGGTCACCTAGGGTCTAAGAAGAAGAATTTTTGCTACAAGCTGAGGGCTCATCAATTGGCGCGACAGAGGAGGAAAGAGACCTGTGTATGTGTGGATCAGCCACAGGATGACCACTAGCCACCAATGTGATGCAGCTGTGAAAGAGATAAATGTGATCTTACAATGTATTACGCAACACATTTCCAGTACAGACAGAAAAGTATCAATGCTGTTATAAAAGGCACTGGTAAGATCTCATCTGGAATACTGTGTACAATTCTGGTCACCCATGTTCAAGAAAGATGAATTTAAACTGGATGCAGAGAAGAGCTACTAGGATGATTAGGGAATTGAGGGCCTCTTGAAAACTGGAAGAGCTGGGCCTGCGTAGTCTCGCAAAAAGAAGGCTGAGAATGGATGTGATTATTCTGTGACCATATTGGGGGTAAATACCAGGAAGGGTGAAGAGCTATGTAAGCAAAAGGAGGAAGTTGACACAAGAACAAATGGATATAAACTGGCCATAAACAAATTCAACCTGGAAACTAGAAGAATATTTCTAACCATCAGAAGTGTGAGGTTCTGGAACAGCCTCTCAATATGAGTTGTGGGTCAAACAACTGAATTAGCTGGACAAATTTATGAGCGCAGTTGTATGATGAGGTTGCTTGTGACTTCCGATATGTCTTATGTTCCTAAAACTCATGCTTCAGGGTTTCAGCTGTCACCTGCATGAGGTCAAGAAAGGATATCCCCCTCAATGTATTTTGGATGGGTTACCCCCGGCCCTTCCATTTCCTACCTCTGATGCATCAGAGATGGCCACAGCTGGAGATGGGACAGTGGCAAGGACTCTTAGATGGCACCGAGAATTCTCTCTCTCAGGTGTTAATCTGGTTGGTTCTTGTTCACGTGCTTAGGATTTAACTGATAGCCATATGCGAGGCTGGGAAGGAATTTTCCCTAGCTCAGATTAGCAATGACCTTGGTGAGAGGTGCAGGGGGGTTTCGCCTCTCTCTGCAGTGGATGAGTGGAGTCACTTACTGGGATTAACTGGGTGCATCTCGTGTAATAATTTTCCTGCCATTGCAGAGACCTTGAGCACTGATGCCCCTTGGTCCCGCCTATTCTCTGCCTATGGGCACGTGATAATCTAATATCCCGTGGGTCTCATTTACTTTGGTCTAATTTCCATTGTTGGGTTTAGCGTGTGGTGTTGATGGTCAGTGATATACACAAGGCCACACTAGATGATACAGTGGTCCCTTCTGGCCTTAAATTCTGTGACTCTATGAGCTCCTGTAAACTAATTCCTGGCTGCATCCTTCCCTTTCAGTTTCTAAGCAAGGGTGTTTAAATTGGGTGAACTGCTTAAATTCTAGTCAATGTGTTCTTTCATCCAACCATTTTAGAAATTATTTGTATTACCAAAGACATACTCATACAGCAGGACCCCATTGTGCTAGGTGCTTAAAGTATAAGTTTGCTACATCTTCAGTGTCTGACAAACCAGGTATCAGTAATGCTGCTACCTGAACAGGTGGTGAAGGAAGAATGGAATGTGTGACCTGGCTTTATTTTATCGTTATGACCTCACCAAGGAAAAAAGCGGAGACTGGGGGCTGTGTCACTGCAAGAAGTTTTGCTTCAACTATGCCAAAGTAGGACTAACAACTATACATTTCTGGAGATACATTTTCCAAGCACTCCTTAGAGTTGGAATAAAATGTGTACCCCTTCTTCCAAACTGTATGCATTTACATTCTGATAGTAATTTAGCAGTCTATCAAATAATGGGATAAGACCAAGACTACAATATGTTATCATTAACTATGGGCATGATCACGTTGCCAGATGTTACTACTCATATTAAGTATAGTCTAAGCTCCAACAGTTGGAGGCATTGGCATAATTTTTGATTTAAAGAGCAACAACATGCTTGGAAAAAAATTAGTGTAATTTCGGTTACAGATGAACATTGTCCATGCATATCCATTTGTTACAAGTTTTGAGCTTCTAAACACAGCATTGACACGACAGGATACATTCTGGAAGCCATTTGGAACGGGAAGTGCAAAAAGGAAACACGTGAAAACATGTGCACTATGCGAAAGCTAAAAATTCACGTAAGGCCACATAAAAGATCTCACCAATTCATTTCCTGTAAGCCATGTGTGTAACATAAATCACACTCAGACCTTCACACATTGCACAGATACTAACCTCCTGTCCCTTGGAGTGCAAAGAAGAGGCTTAAGTTAGGCCTCAGTATAGCTCACAGTGTGCTGAAACTGTTTCTGTTAATTAACAGTAAAGAGCCAACTGAATATTCCTTTTCAAGTGAACCAACAGCATCAGGACTCTACACGTGACTCTTTTCAGTCACCTAGTATAATCCACTCTCCCCCCACAATGAAATCCCAGACCCCACTTAATTTGTGCTGCACTGTGAGACGAAGCCCCCCACCTTGTCTTTAGCAGCATCTGAAAGATTAATGATTTTTTCCATATTAAACAAAACTCTGCTAATGACAGTTACAGAACAACACTGCATGCAAAACCTAATTAAAGCCATCCATTTAGCAAATGTAAGCTATCAAAAGCAAGTACATATTCACAAACCGAACACACAACCTTCCACTAATTCAATTTTTACAACTCTGCATACAGATTGCTACTGAGTTAGTCTCAGTTCTGTAGTTTGTGGTTCAAATCACCACTACTGTGCATACTTCACACCAAATAATAGTCTTAGGACAAAACGGAAGACTTCACAACAAAAGCTTAACTCCTGCAGAAGGGGAAGGAGACAGAGCTGTTTTCTGTTAAATTACCCTTCAGTTAAGTAATTTTTCTAAGGACAGAAATATATTAAACCATATTTGGGATCAAAGAAAACAACTACCCACTGCTTACTAAACGTTTCACTCTTACGGAAAGCCATTTTTCCCATGGCACAAACTCACTTCTTCGGCGACACAGATTCTTCCAACATTGTTGATTCCTCATCACCTTCAAGCCCAAATCTATCTTTACTTTGTTTCTGAAAAAAAAAGCAAACAAATACTTATATGGCATTTCTATTTCATTTCATTTCTTGAACTCATCTACCTTTATTTTGTCACTATTTTACACATATTGTGTCAAGTCATCTGCATGCTCTCTCTCTCTCTCGCGCTCTCTCTAGTGCTGCACCATGATGTTTTGGTACTCATATGTGAGCGGGCACTCTGCGATAAGTTACATCTCCACGTCGTGGGAGCAATAGAGAGGAGAAAGGTCACAAGGAACTTCAGCATCCAGAGCATTTGGATAGGGCAAAACAATCTGGGTGTCAGCACCAGTGGACTTAAGGTGCATAAGGGGAGAAGACGAATATGGATAGTAGTACTAGCAGGCCTTGTTTCTGAATAAGACGAAGCACTCGCCCCTCCCAGAAATCAGCACCACCTACTACATAGTATGTTTCATAGAGGCTTAATACCACCAAGCTCAGATGGACAGTGGTGCCTCCTACCAACTCCCTCAATGTGACTCAGCTGCACAGGTACCCTCCATGCAGCAGTAAATGGGAAGCCTCAACAGTACAGATAGCTCACAGGAATTGGTGCATACGACTCTGCTACAAGGTATCTTGTATCCAAAAGCGCCCATATGTGAACCAATATATGATTAATGGACACAAATGACCCCCACAAGAAAAGTAACATGACAAGTGCCAGATTCATTTCTTTATGGTTATTTTCTAGAAACTTAGTTTCAGAAATGTTCATTTCTGATGTGAATTATTTACAATAACGTAAGGGAGGTCAAGTGGAGTTAAATTAGGGTGTGAATTGAGATATTCCTCATAAGCAAGTGACCACAGAGAGGCGTGGTACGTTGTGGAAGAAATGCTGTGTCAGAAATGGATTGCTACAACAGTCTTAGCCTTGTAACAGTCATTATACTGAGGCAAAAAGAAAAGAGATAGCAGAAGTCTCTGGAGATAGTTTAATGGGAACCCTTTTCTTTATCCATGAACAAACCCTGTTTCATTTCAGTTTGAGTTTAGGTGTGGGCTGAAACAGGCCGTTCATTTTTAGAGCCAAGACTCTTTGAAACTGCAACTTTCTTACTTTGCTATTAGTGTAAGGGACATGGAAAAAAAAATAGGAGCACCTCAAGTTGCTGGGTTTCCAATCATCTACCATTGACAAGATGCAGGGACAAAATTTCTTTTCAGGCCCTCACTGTGACATCAGACCCAGGGATATGCTACAACAAGGGGAAGTTGTAGTAGAAAAATCTACAGCAAAATAGGTCATTAAAGAATTGACATTACAAGATTTCTATATGACTGTAGGTGAGAAACAGATAGGGCAGAGAGAGAACTCGGGCTTGACAACTAGAAACTGTATGTTTCTCATTCGAGTCATGACACAGAATGGGAGTTAGTTTGCTAACCTATTCCTATTTCACTCATTTAAAAACTGGTTGTGTGAGCAAATTTTAAAGACGAAATCAAAGGATTGGTTTGGGAGTGGAAATCTGCACATCTGTACACTCTCTGTATATACAGAGAACTGCTCTAGCTTCGAACTCTACTTGTAAAACTTAGAGCAGTTCGAAAAGACAGTTACCTTTTTCCGTAACTGGTGTTCTTCGAAACGTGTTGCTCATGTCCATTCAACTTAGGTGTGTGCGTTCGCTACATGCATCAGTGCCAGAAGTTTTTCCCTCAGCAGTATCTGTAGGGGACCGGCTCCAGCACCCCTTGGAGTGGCGCATACATGCCGCAGTATATAGGGCACCACTGGCCTCCTCCACCCTCATTTCCTTCTTGCCAGAAACTCCGACAGTGGGGAAAGAGGGCAGGTCATCGAATGGACATGAGCAACACAGTGTGCCAGGCGGGAATCTTTCAGGCCATGGAGTTTATTGTCCAGCTTTCTCCGAACAGGGCGTGCTCTTCGAAAGGGAGGTCTTGTATTGACTGCTGAGCTGCCGGGGAAAGACCAGAGAGAAGCAGCCAAGAAAGCCCTACGCACGAGATGGCCAATGCCATGATACGGGCAGTGGTGTCCGCTGCTGCCTGGAGAGTTGCTCTGGCTGCAGTAGAGCCCTTATCCAGGATCGCCTGGAACTCCTTCCTTGAGGCCTCAGAAAGGGTGCTCTTGAACTTGGTCATGGCCTGAGACATATTAAACTCATAGCAGCTTAGGAGGACCTGATGGTTGGCCACCTGCAACTGTACAATGAATAAACTTTACACCCGAACAAGTCTAGTCTCCTTGAGTCTTTATTCTTATGGGTAGCCCCAGTTGACCCTCTCTCTCCCTGTGGTTGATGGACTCTACCACTATGGAATTGGGAGTATGGTGGGTATAAAGATACTTGTGACCCTTGGATGCCACAAAGTACTTGCACTCGGCCCTCTTGGAGATAGGAGGCAAGGAGGGATTTGCCAGAGGGCATTTGTAATTTCTGTGACCCCCCTCATATAGGGGCAAGGCTACCCTGGCTGGGGATTTGGGACAGAGAACATCAAAGAGAGAATCTGTGGGCTCCTCTAACTCCTCCGCCTGAAAGCCCAGGTTGGCGGCAACCCTCTTTAACAGCTCCTGATGCTCCTTCGCATCTTCCTGGGGAACTGGTGGAGGGGACCCCACTATAACCTCGTCTGACAATGACGAGGAAGAAGCCGGTACCAGTGGGTCCTCTGCAACCAGAGGTAGTCCAGCAGCTTGCTCACCCACTTCCTCCTGTGTCTGCGGGGTGCCCGCAGCCAAGGCGTCTTGAACAGGACGGGGGTGGTAGCCGCTCTCTCCAAAGGTCCAAATACTGAGCAGGCTGTCTGGGAGGGCTGAATGAACCCCCATGGGTTCCAGGGGTACCACTGTGCTGGCCACGGAGTTTGAAGCCATGGGGCTGGCTGTGGTGCCATCGATGTAATCTGCACTGTAGGTATCAGAGCTTGTCCCACAGCTAGGGAACTTCACTCTGAAACCGAGCTAGAGCCCGAGCAGTTGCTCCCCTGCGACCAAGGCAGGGCTGAATGGTGGCTCTGTCCCAATCAGTACTGGTCACTCCTCCTGGAGTTGGATCTGGTGGGCCTCGGCTGGCTATCTACGTCTCACACTTGATGAGTGGGATTGGGAACCAGAGTGGGTTTGGTGTCGTAAAAACGTAGCCGCACATGGTGACACTGCCCTGGGAGAATCAGTGATGGTCTGGAGAACGGTACCATCGGTCCCTCAACCTGTCCCTGCAGCGGTACCGGTACTGCGGAGATTCCGGGTACCGACTCCAAAACTCTTGCCGGGGGGGGGCGTGCATCCAGAGATCTGCGCCTGGTGACCAGCGAGCTGCGCCTCAAGCCTCTCTGCCCTTGTCCAAGGTCCGGAGACTGGATGAGGTTGCGAAGCTTCTGCCTGTCACGGTCAGAAGCGTTTCGGCTGCGAGAGGGCAACCACTGGCGGGACATCCCCACGACGGGGACTGGTGCCGTAGAGGTGGAGACTGTGGTGGTCCAAACACATGTCTACCCCATGGCAGGAAACAGAGTGGGCAGCACTGGGAGGGACATAATGTCTTGCGCAGCTTGCAGGGCCTCCGGCGTGGACAGCACCCGGAACTGATGAGGACCTCGGCTACTATCCAGGGTAGCTGGTGGGGAGCGGCTGGGCTACACTGCTCAACCTGACCTGTGGCCCGAGACCCCAAAGGGGGTGAAGAGGTGCCCAAGCCAGGACTTTGGTCCACCTAGACTTGTCCTTTGTGAGAAGCTGGAGACTTTCCTCTCCCCGTCTTGCTGGGCTTCTTGGCTGGAGCGATGGAAGGGGACCGATGCCGGATCGCAGATGGTACCGGCAGGGTGCTGCACTCCGAGGTTACGGTGCTCAGTGCCAAATCAGAGAGCTGCTCCGGCATTGGGGTAAGGATAGACTCCATAAGGAGCGCTCTCAAGCATATGTCTCACTCCTCCTTCATCCTGGGCTTGAAGGACTTGCAGATTCTGCACTTGTCACTAATGTGTCCTTTGCCTAAGCACCGTAAATAACTGTTATGTGGATTGCTAATGGGCATGGGCCTTTTACAACGATAACAGGGCTTAAAGCCTGGGGACCGGGGCATGCCCCATCCTGAGGCGAAGTCCCATTTGGGACCTAGTAAGTCTCTAACAAATACAGAAAGTAAAACTAGAGGGAAACTATATACAATAATATACAAGAGGTAAATGAGTTTGAACGAATGAGAAGCAACAGTGCTAGCTGAAGCAGCATCAGTTCCATGCACCATCACTGTCGGCAAGAAGGAACTGAGGGTGAAGGGGGCCGTGGCATTTGCACCCCATTCCCAGGGGGCGCCAGAGCCAGTCTCCTACGGATACTGCTGAGGGAAAGACCTCCGGCACCAGTGCATGTGGCAAGCACACATACCTAAGTTGAATGGACATGAGCAATCACTCGAAGAAGAATGCAAGTTTCTACTTGAACTAAAATTTGAACATATTTAGTGCTCATTAAATTTGGAACTGATGATGCTGGCTTGAGCCAGTCTTAGAAAAAGAGTTGTGATGAATACTGGCAATCCACCCCAGCCCCAAATTGAAACACCCCTGATATTCTAGGCCTGGAGTTCCCCTAAACAAAAATCCTCAATCCTACTGAAATTTCCAATTGTCTGTCATTTCTCTGGCATGAACATATATTTATAATGGATTATGTTGTAGTTTGGTCTAATCCTAATAAGATTTGTCAACAGCAAACACACAGTAGTATTTAAGATGCCACAGGTTTCCCACAGAAAGTGCTTTGAACACAACTAGTAATCATGTGGCATTTGTTGGCAAATGTTAACTTTGGTAACTACTATAATTATATAATTTATTCTCTACAGTTAAGGAGAAAGCTTTAGGCCATTATTCTCTTGATATAGAGAATATGACATGTAGCTGCTTTCCAGAAGAGTATCCACTTAAATGCCCAAGCATGCTGAGTTAAGTCTCATAACCCAGTCCCTCAATACGGCTAATAGTTTCAGTATTACTTCCATAAACACTTCTTATAGTAATTAAACTGAACTATTTTCTAGGAGTTCTTGCTACAAGCGAGTCGCAGCAAAGAAAAATTATACCTAGTTAGTTTCACAAAAGAAAGCGAACTACTGCTATCAGAAAAGGAGTATTTGTGGCACCTCAGAGACTAACAAATTTATTAGAGCATAAGCTTTCGTGAGCTACAGCTCACTTCATCAGCTCTCTAATTTGGCACCGAGCACCGTGACCTCGGAGTGCAGCACCCTGCCGGTACCATCTGCGATCCAGCATCGGTCCCCTTCCATAGCTCCAGCCAAGAAGCCCAGCAAGACGGGGAGAGGAAAGTCTCCAGCTTCTCACAAAGGACAAGTCTAGGTGGACCAATACATCCGATGAAGTGAGCTGTAGCTCACGAAAGCTTATGCTCTAATAAATTTGTTAGTCTCTAAGGTGCCACAAGTACTCCTTTTCTTTTTGCGAATACAGACTAACATGGCTGCTACTCTGAATACTGCTATCAGGTAACCTATCTTTTGTGAGTGAGACATTGCATTTACTAATTTTACTGTACTTTTACTGACATCCTTAAGTTTTACCTTCTTCAATATGATATCAATGTAACCTGCAATTAGCTGAGAGATCTGTTCTCCTTCAGTGGTTTGTACTGAGTAGTAACTTTCTTGATATTCACCAAAGTCCTGAGGGAAAAAAAAGTACAAGCAGCTCACCCTTGGGAATGGAATTTAAATAAATGAACATCAACTGTATTCAGATGACCAAAATTAGAGATAAGGAAATACATTTTTAACTTTATTTTGCTTTTAATCCAACAAACTCATATCTACCACGTAAGGATCAGGGTCTACACCAAAGCCAAAACCCAGCTGAAAAAAGCAGCTGAAATTTCCTTTTACCTTTGATGTCTTCTTATAGCTAATGGCTGTAACAGCAGATAAAACCATTCCAAGGCTCCACAATAAACTATGTCAGGGAAAAAAGGCTCTTTTGATTGGATCCATTTCATACATTTATTGATTTTAAGGCCAGAATGGATCATTAAATCACATACTCTGACCTCCTACGTGTAACAGGCCACAGAATTTCACCCTATACCCTTGCACTATACCTATTAACTTGTGTGTGACTAAACCTTTTCTTCCAGAAAGGCATCATCCAGTCTTGATCTGAAGACTTCAAGAGACAGAAAATCTACCACATTCCTTGGCAGTTTGGTACAATGATTTCTTACCCTTACTTACAAATGTGTGCCTTATTTCTAATTTAATCTTGTCTGAATCAAGTTCCAGCCATTGGTTCTCAATACGTCTTTCTCCACTAGACCAGTGGTTCTCAACCAGGCCTGGGGCACAGAGCAGAAAGTCAAAGCCACACTGCATGGGGCTGAAGCTTGGGGCTCTGTGCCCCGCCACCTGGGATGGAAGCTGAAGCCTGAGCAATGTATCTTCACAGGGCCCCCTGTGGCATGGGGCCCCAAGCAATTGCCCTGCTTGCTACCCCCTAATGGCAGCTTTTATATTCAGAAAACCAGTTGTTGTGCCACAGGCGGGCTGGAGAGTTTTTAATAGCATGTTGGGGGGGATTCAGAAAGAAAAAGGTTAAGAACCCCTGCACTAACTGAAGAGCCTCCAGCATCTTCTCTCCAGGAAGGTACTTACACACCATTATCAAGTCATTTCTCAATCATCTTTTTGATAAGCTAAACAAATTGAGCTCTTTAAGTCTCTCACCGTAAGGCATTTTCTTTAGCCCTATTTAGTTTCACAGCCTGTCTGTCACTTTTATACTGCCCTCTGAAAACCTTGATTATTCACAACCAAAATTAGCAGATGTCAGGCAGATAGATGGCTCTTTAAAACAGTGCTTTGGATAATCAGGGTGGGGTTATGTACTTGGGGTTATGTACTTGTTGGCCATAAGAAAATTGGCCCAGTTGTTTCTTCAGGACTAAATTAAACTAAACCTTATAGGGCCAATCAATTTAGTACATCAGTCCACGTTCCTTTCCCCATGACAGACACAACCCTCCTTCTCTGTAACAACATACAGAAAGAGTACCAGAGTGAAGCTTTTTGGAGAGGCTGCCCAGCGCTTCACAGTCGTCAGTGGCCATTCCTGCAACACCTCCTTGGTCTTTTCATCCACACGCATCACTGAGTCTTTGGTGATGCCCAGCAAACGAGGAACCAGCTTGTTTTTGCCTTTCATTTTTTCCTGTAGTGGAAGTATCAGGGATTAGTTTTCATTTACCAACTGGCATATGTCAGAGGGGAAAGAAGGAAGTAGAGTGGGAATGACAGTGACTGGTTACACTTACATAAAGTAAAAACTTGATGTACTCCAGAGGACAATTCAAAGGCCCAAACTTAGTTTCTCTGGACATGGCAAGTGCATTGATTAATTTAATGTTGACACACTGCTAGAAGTGTTTTTTCATTCATTTTCAAAACACTGTATTGTATTCAAAGCCTCAATCGTTAAGCCTTTTTTTCATCTTACCTACAACATGGTTAAATTAAATGCCAAGAGGGACTCAGTCCAGTTATCCTCTAAAAGACACACAGCTCTGAACACACACCAGAATTAAGTGGTAGGATACACATCTCCAGTGACTTTTAGACTATGGTTTCATTCTTGTGTAGTCATTTACACTGGTGTGATGTGACTATCACTGCCACTGTGGTTTGGTAGCAACTTGCATCCACTTTTACTGATTGAAGTGACTATCCAAGCTACAGAACAATGGAGCGTCACATTCTATAGTTATTGTTTGATTTTTCATTACAACTTCCTTCTAGGTGGTCCACATCTATCCTACTTTGCTTCCTAGATGCAGATACTGCACTTAGCATAACTTGGAAAGAGATGCGAGTCAACAGATTTCACACCAAAATTCTACTCATGTTCAAAGCTTTACTCCGGTCTTGAGAATCTGTCTTCACCCTTAATCTGGTACAGCTTGAAGACATTAAACTGCCACTGACCTTCACTGTGCAATTCAGTACAAGTAACAGCTTGTGATGGGGAGAAGAAACCTTCCTTCAAATAAAAAAGGCATTTTACAGTCCAAATCTTTGAAAGTTATTTTCAACTACCCTGGTGGTAGTATTTCTGTACGCTAGCTTTCTAATTTAAAAATTAGATTGAAAACAGCTCACATCACAGTTCAATGACAAGTGGCACCTTAAAGACTAACAGATTTATTTGGGCATAAGCTTTTGTGCTTAAAAAAACCCACTTCTTCAGTTGCATTTGAAGAAATGGGGCTTTTTACCCATGAAAGCTTATGCCCAAATACATCTGTTAGTCTTTAAGGTGCCATCAGACTCCTCGTTGTTGTCCATAGAGCAAGGACCAGATACCAATTTACCGTGCAACAAAAAAAATCTATCATGAAACGCAAATGAGTCCATATGTTCTGCTCCCCCTGAATTTATGTCGTGGGCTACAGAGAATCAGCTCCTATTTATGTCCTACGTCCTTTGTTCAGTATCAGACCTGGGCTTCAAATTATTCCACGTTCCTCTCACACACTTCTTTCAGACTGAAGTTCTATGCCATAGTTACAGAATGATTCAGTCACTATTTGCTTCAAGCTACAAGTAAAAATCATGGAGTCAAACACACATCCATGAAAATGCAAGGGTAAGTATTTCTATCTTCAGCCTAATGATCCAGTTAGTCATCGCTGAAAAAATCGGACTAAATTCTCAACTTGATTGCTTGTTGTAAATATGCATGCTTGTATAGTTTTAATATTTCAGTTACTGAAAATTGCAGATATTTTCATGATAGCTTCTAACATACAACTTCATGATTAGCTGATGAAACCAGTGTGAAACCACCACTAGCTTATTGTGCTTTCTAAATAATTCCAGAATTTTTTCTTTTAAAATTAATGCCCAAATTAAATTTCATTACTTACGATCCTGAAGAACCACTTAGTTCTTCATTCATAAATCATTATATTGGAAGCCACTTAATTCACTTGCAAAATAATTTAATGCACTGGACAGTAATGAAGTATTTAGGTTTTTGCAAGAAAAGAAAACAAATTTAGGAAAATGGAATAAATACATACAGAGAACAAAATCAAATAAGCATGTAATAGGTATCCCTGGGAAGATGCCAAATGCACACCATATATTCTCTCCAGTGGATAAAATTAATACTGGCCTATGATGTCTGAAAACAACAGCCTCAGATATGAGATTCTACTTTAATAGGTCTCCATAAAAAGGTGCCTAATACGACAGTGTCACTTCTACTTAAAGGAGCAAAAGCTAATTAATGATGTCACACTTTTAGAAAGTTATCATCCATTACACTTTCAGCAGAGCACCTGAATGTTCCATCAGCTTCAGTGGAATTTGTGGGTGCTCAGCACTTCAGAAAATCAGGTCACTTGATGGATTTAGGATCCTAATTTGGGAACGAAGGATGGAAAATCTAGACTGCAGTTCTCTTCTTACCTGGACCACCTTATTGAGAGAACACTGATCAAGCAATGATTCAAGTCTTGTTTAACAGCAGTAAAACAATTCTATATCTGCCAAGTCATGATTTAGTCATCTTCTCCCAATTATAATATTATTGTGACTTTAAATGCAGAAAATTCAAGTCCTTAAGCTGATGGCTGTATGAAGTGTAAGATAAAATAACTGCACAGTTGAGAATATGGTTCTTGTAAAATGCAGAGATTTCAATATGCATATTCAGGTAAACCCCCAAGCTGGGAAAAGCAGACTTGTGGTGTTTTTCTAAATGTTTTGATGAGAAAATATTTTAGTAGGTCAATTAAAACAAGTCAAAGCCTGAGAAAGGCTGCCTTTGACCCTGCCAACTGAATCTAGCATAATGGGGCCAATTGAATCTAGCATAACGGTGCTCTGATGCTACCACAATCCAATTCAGTGAGCTCTCTTTTTAGTGGAAAAGGCAGTCCTATAGGCTTAAACCTTGGATATGCAAACTTTGCTTTCAGAAAGTGGTCTGGGGTAATACATAATCAAGTACATCTGTTGCCAGCATAATCTCAACTTACCTTAACAAGAAAGAAGGATACTCCATATGTCCTGAGGGAGCGTGCTAGCTTAACATACTTCACTTTGGCTTCAATTTCAGTCATCTCTCCACAATTCTTGTGTTCCTAGAACAAGAGCTCAGTTTTACTTTGTATAACTTAAACTGAATAGAAATAATGCCCACTGGAAACTATGAAAGGAACTGAAAGTGATGTGTGCCAGCTTTTAACTGAGCGGGGCTGCTTTTTAATTGTGAAACTAATTAAATCAAAATATTGCTGGGCAGAAATGTTAGCAAAGTTATATATTCAAATTTTCTGACACAAACAATTACGGAACAAGCTGCCCAAAGGGCAAGTTTCTGCCTAATCATCATCAGTTATGTTTATCCCTCAAATCATGGAAGTTTAATATCCCTTCAAAAAATGTTCGGACCTTACATAAAGCCACTCTGGAGATTCCCAGCATACACACAAATGACCAATCTTTGAAAAAATCTTGCTATACTTAGCCCATGATAGGCTGTGAAATTCAAAGCCACATGATAGTTGTGCAACACAGCACTTCCTTCTATTAGTTATAAACTTGACACCTGTCATTTTCATTGATCTACCTTTACTATACTATCCATTATTTTGTATATCACCTTTTTTTTTTTCCACTCCTCTCTAAGGTAAAGAGGCCCAATCATTTCTCTCTTTACAGGGTTCTTCCACCTCCATAATCATTTTGATATTTGCCTCTGAATCCCTCTCTCTCTGTTGTATCCTTTTTGAGATATTGCCATTAGAGATGAATATAACTTTAATGTTAGCTGGTCCGCTTTATCCAGTACTTTGTTGACATGCTCAAGGAGTTCCAATATTGAGTTCCATACAGAAGCCAAACTGGTTCATCCCAATGATGATATGATCCTCTAGGTTTTGAATTCTTTTTTAAACTATCATTTAAATCAAGTAACTTGATATTGAAGGAAGGCTTACTGGTCTATTACTACCCTATTACTGTCACTGTTACTCCTCTAGAGCTTCTTGGCCCAGTCCCTTTGCTCAACCAATCCTAATCTCCCCCACTCCTCTTTCTCTTGGCCCTCTCCCTTTCAGCTCCTCACCCCAGCCCGTCTCACAATCCATCCCCTGCTCCCAGCCTCTGCCTTCCCTTAACTTAATATATTCCCTTTGTGCCTTGCCCACACCTTCTGTTATCTCCTTCTGCCTTTCCATGAGCCCGTTTCCTTCTCTCCTTTGTCCTCTTCTATTCTGACCGTGTGCCAGCAGAGGGAGAATCAGGGACATAGGGAACTGCCTCCCTGTTCTCTGATCTGGTGACCAGCACCACAATGGCCCATGGTAGCTGGAAGGAGCCACTGTATCCCCAAGATGGAGCACCGTCAGTTGGCATTGTTGGGACTGTGTATGTATAGACCAGTTGGCACACACAGGAACTCGCAGAGGCTGGAGCACACTCAGTGCAGATGGATTATTTGGATAATTTAGCTGCCAAACTCACTCCAATAAGCCTCTTGAAAACATTTAAAAAGATATTCTTCTGAAGCCTATAACTTGGTCAAATTGGGACTGCTTGTCACAGGGATGGCAAATGACACAACCCTAACAACAAGAAAACCCCCTGCCAAATTTCAAGTCCATCCTCCTAAGTATGTAGGTGCTACAGCGTCTCAACAAATCTGTTGCAACAATTATTTTTAACACTGACAAAACAATGTATTTCCCCCTAATCTCATCTTGCTGAGCCATTTTTGCTGAAATATTGCAAAAAAAATTCAGTCAGTGGCTGACATCCAGCCTGGAAAAGGGTTGGGCAACCACAACTATAGGTGGCAGTAGTAATTCCACCTATAACAAATTCATGAGTTAAGAATTCATTGACTGGGAGTGTGAGGGATAAAGAGGATAGCACTTGACAAACTTTAGCAGTGCATAATTAAAATTATGTTCCATGCTGAGATCATGTCACTGCCATTTTCTTTCATGATGTGAATAACCATATATCAGCCGCTAACTTCAGAATTTTCCAAACTAGATAAAATTGCTCATATACTTATATGTTGCCAAGTTTATATATTAATCAACACTGACACATCAGTGCAAGATCCTATAAAACATTTCCCGCAGTTTTAGCATGTTGTGTATTTGATCATTTCAGTCATTTCCAATTTGATCCTTCCCAGCCACCTCTCTGAATTCAAGCATTTGCCAACAGAATTCTGTCGTACACAATGCCGGAAGCTCACACTTGAGCTATGAAGGCATGAGAAGTTCTATGGATAAAATTAAACTGACCTCCTTAAGTGTGCTTCTATTTCAGTGCCAATGCACATCTTCATGGTTCAACATAATTGAGAAAAAGGTCTAAGGAACTTTGAACATATACTGAAAAGAGAATAACCTTCAACAACAACAACAAAAGGATAATAAATCTTCCAATGGAAAAAAAGAGAGGTTGTCAGCATCTTTACACTTGAGTTAGTGAGAATATATTATGTAAGCAGAGGACATGCACAGACTACAGAGCTGTGAAAACAAACTCTTATTACACTTACAGAAGACAAGAAACTATTACATTTTTCAGTTTCATAATTACCTGAAATATTTTCTTTTCAGCTCCTCTTTGTTTGATGTATTCTTTAGGCAGGAATTCTTTCAGACTGGAAAAAAAATACTACAGTTAAACAATGGCTTTGCTTCCCGTTACCTCTTTGCCAACAATACGCTCCTTTGGTTCCTAAAACAGGCATAAAATACCATATGATGAAAGAAGACCATGACTGACTAAATATCAGAGGTGAGGTTAAGGAGATGAACTGGCATTAAAAATAGCCATTTCAGCTACATCCTTATGTGATGATAATTCATATTTTTCTGGCCGACAAAGTAAATAACTGGGATTCTTTCCTTCACTAAACCTTCTGATATATTTCAACAATTTGAAATATTGCTCAAAAGAGTTCATATACAGATGTTAAACACTGATTTTATTTAACTTTAGGGAAAGAAATCAAAGTACAAGCCAACTATACATCTGCAGTTCAGTCACTACCTCTGCTTTCTAGTAGCACTACAATTTATTAATGTGTGCACTAGTACCTATTTCTCCCCATCTCTCCAGAAGTGTTGGAAGAATAAAATTTTATCCACAAAAGCAGTTAAGTGGATGCTTAATATCAGTAGCATCCCGAAAACAAAAGTAACAAATAACCAGTGTTAATTTCTGTGGCACTTAAGGTCTCGAAACATGAAGTGAATTAAATTGTTCAGTCCCCAAGGTGGAATTTAGCTTTAAAAGGCTCTCAAATCACAAAAATCTCAGCCCACTTGGAGCAGATGTCAGTCTAAGGGCAGCCACTGAACACGATTCTTCAGAGGTATCTCCTTCCTTTTACGCACTCCTCTTCCCATTCTCACTCCAGGGCCTCAGTTACACACAAGAAAGTGAAGTGGCAAATCACCCAGTAAGCGCCAAGCAATTATTATTATTTGCTACCAGTCATTTAAATTAGTCTTTGGGATCATTATCTTGTAGGGCTTTGTATTTATAGTGCACTACACAAGTAGTGATATCATGGATGGAAAGAAGGACTTATTGTAATACTAGCTATGTCTACACTGCAATGCAAGTCCAGGGTTCAAACGCAGACTCCAGCCAAACCCCACCTTCCATCTACACACAAATTATGCTAACCAGGACTCAGACCCAGAATACCAAGACCCCAAGGGGATTGAGGGTCTGAACCTGAGTCAAGCTGGGACCCAGTGTTCAAGCCATACCGCTTTGCAGTGTAGACACAGCCCCATTGTACTCGTGCTCTGGGAGTCTGCCAAATGTATCCCACAATGCCATGGGCTGACTTTCTTTGTCCTCTGGACAGTCAACTTTGGCGGAGAGTCAAATTTTCCTAAACTGCACCACAAAGGGCTAGAGTGGATTCATTTTAGGAAGGTCATTAATGGTCTGGATGATGGGATGGATTTCACCCTCAGCAAGTTCACGGATGACAGTAAGCTGTGGGGGGGAGAGGTAGATACACTGGAGGGTAGGGATAGGTTCCAGAGTGACCTAGACAAATTGGAGGATTAACTAGGCCAAAAGGAATCTGATGAGGTTCAACAAGGACAAGTGCAGAGTCCTGCATTTAGGACGGAAGAATCCCATGCACTGCTACAGGCTGGGGTCCGACTGGTTAAGCAGCAGTTCTGCAGAAAAGGACCTGGGAATTACAAGGGACGAGAAGCTGGATATGAGTCAACAGTGTGCCCTCGTTGCCAAGAAGGCTAACGGCATATTGGGCTGCATCAGTAGGAGCATTGCCAGCAGGTTGAGGGAAGTGATTATTCCTCACTATTTGGCACTGGTGAGGCCACATCTGGAGTACTGCGTCCAGTTTTGGCCCCCCAGGACAGAAAGAATGTGGACAAATTGGAGAGAGTCCAGCAGAGGGCAACAAAAAGGATTAGGGGGCTAGGGCACATCACCTATGAGGAAAAGCTGAGGGCTTATTTAGTTTGCAGAAGAGACAAGTGAGGGGGGATTTGATAGCAGTCTTAAACTACCTAAAGAGGGTTCCAAAGAGGATGGAGCTAGGCTATTTTTAGTGGTGGCAGATGGTCTCCAGTTGCAGTGGGAAAGGTCTAAGTTGGATATTAGGAAACACTATTTCACTAGGAGAGTAGTGAAGCACAGGAATGGGTTACCTAAGGAGGTGGTGGAATCTCCATCCTTTAGAGGTTTTTAAGACCCCCCTTGACAAAGCCCCGTCTGGGATGATTTAGTTGGGGTTGGTCCTGCTTTGAGCAGTGGGTTGGGCAAGATGACCTCCCAAGGTCTTTTCCAACCCTAATATTCTATGATTCTAAGTCTGGCATATTGGTGGTGGGACCAATGCATAATGCAGCATAGATGCTGGAGCTGCAAGTTTGGCCTCAGAGTTCAACAATTCTTAACCCAGGGTTGCAAATGAGCGAAGGGGCTCACGCCCTAAATTAACAAACCCAGGGTCTACTGACTCAAGTTCTACTAACCCTGGGCTTACACTGCAGTATAGATATATCCACTGTTTAAAATTATTTTAATCCTACTTCTGAAGAAAATACGTATTTGTTCATCTATGCTGTGACACTATAATTGAATCTTACTTAGCAGTTCGTTTAATTGTGCTCACAAAACCACCTAAATATCACACTCCTAGTACAGTGAAATCTCTTTAATTGCTTGTCTGTTGAACTATTCATTCTGTCCAACATCCAATAGCAAGCAGCATTTAAGTAATTTAGTCCTCTACAAGTTTTGCTCTATCACTTGCTTAAAATATTAAACACATGCTGCCAAAGTTTGATATTTGTCATGAGAATCAAGAACATTTTTCTAATGTTCATTAAGAAAGAAAACATCACAAAGGGGTAGTTATTGCTTGTTACAAAATAGCTTGGATTAAAGGAGCTATGTGATTGGTTACTGGTTTTGCTTGGAGACCAGAAATCTGGGTGGGCAGTTTAGCTACTTAATACTCCTCTTTTATTTGCATACCAATGAAAAAAGGCTTCTTTAAGACCTCTCGAATAGCTATTTTCTCAAATTTAAAAGCACAGCCTGCCTGAGTAGGTACCATGCAAAACTTAAATATTTCTTCATCCAGCTATTTAAGATTTGATCAACCAGGAACTTTCACAGTTAATACTAATGGATATTTATTTTGGCATATTCTGTAAGGAAATTCCAACAACCAGTATCTAAGTGTTAATAAAATGCAGGCAATAATCTTTATTTGCCAAGAGTCATTTATCAATGACAAAAAAGGATAATATTAAGGAGCTTTCCCTATAAACATACTGTATGTTTTGGAAACTAAACCAATCTGTTTTGGAAAAATGCTGAAAAGTAATCAACCCTATTTGCTTTATTTGTTTTTGTATAAGCAGATGGAATCTCTTGTAGAAGCCTGTTCTGTATTGAGGTCACATTGTTTAGTCAATGAACACTGCTCAACCGTATTTCAGTTGAGTTGTAATGTGCAACTTACATGCAACTTAAACTCTCAGACTTAGATTAAACATATCAATACATTTCAACAGAAAAAATAAGAACACCTGGAAAAGCTGATCAAGGAACATAAACTGAATTTTACAAAAAGGCTAATGAAAGGTACATGCAAGAATTGGCATGCGCCTGCTCAATGGATATATACTGTTTCAATCAGCGTCACGTAAAATGCCTCACTAGTCTGACTGAATTATGGCTTTTTAAAATAAAATCATTTCTAAGAAAAAACCCTAGAGACAACAGGCTCTTTTTAAGTTGAGCTGTATGTGTATTTCACTAGAGGAAAACTCTCCTCTCTCTCCTAAGATATGAAATTCAATTATTTATATATTGTTTGTCAAAGATAGAATTATACAATCCTAGAAACACAGGATGGGTGCAGGGACCTTGAGAGGTCATCAAGTTCAGCCCACTGTGCTGAGGCAGGACCAAGTAAACCTAGTCCTTATACTGCAATGGATTTTGTAGTTTAATGAGTTACGTATGTCTGCCACAGCCTGCACAGTGGAAATCTACATTCTGCAGTTTGTGTCCAACACACAGAGAGCTGCTGGGTATGACAATTTTTTTATTCTTTGGAATTAAGCAGGAAAGACTAAACCTGAAAAGGTTATCAGCAGCTGAACTCTGTTGACATAGCACAGCAGTCTGAGAGAAGTTAAATGAGCTCTAATATGGGAAACCCTGCTGTGATGAGAAAACTAATTTCTTAAAATAATAATTTTAAAAAAAAAGGAATAATGTCTTTAAAAAGAAACAACTGCGGTGAAGACTAGATCCAGGTGTCATAACCTTCGCTTAGTATTATCTTAGCGCTTCTACAGCATCCCACTATATCACATCAGGAGGGGAATATACAGACAATGGTCAAACCCTGAAGAAATCAAGATACTGTTATGTAATTGTTACGCAACCAGTCTCAGTAAAAACTAATGAGGACCAGGAATAAATTCAGTCTATTACATACAGTGTTTTCTGAGACATCAGTAGCTCTTTAAGTAAAAAGTCATCGACCAATCAGTAGTGAGACTAAACACAGATGGTACACAGGAAGTCTGATTAATCAAATTAATTGGAAGTGAAGGATATTTGCTTCTGTGATTTGTCTGCATAACTGAGCATCATGTAACAGTCGCTTTAGGGAACTGTTACAATAACTAAGAGTTCTCGACAATCAAAGTTGAAGCATTGTATGTTCCAAAGCACACCATCATTTTTAAGAGATTCTCTTGAATACCTTAAATTAAATATAAAGCTCACTGAGGTCACGATTTAAGAAACGGCACTGACTGATCATCAAGGATCAGTCTAAGAGGACAGAAACACAGAACACACCCACTGTTTTATACATTGCTGCATGGACAGAATGACACACAGATTTAGAAATTAGCAAAAATGGTTTACTCTAAAAATCCAGGTTTGTGTTTGTGCTCTACATGAGGTCCAAACTGGATTTGTGCTTGAAAGCCTCCAAACTCACAAGCCTTCTCGAAGGAGACTGGATGGGAGCCATTCAGAATGTCATCTCGAGCCTATAAAGGTAAGTAGAGACATGTCAGGCACATCAGAAGCAGTTACAGTGTCTTTGAAATTCCTGAACAGCCAGAACACAAGCCAAGAATCAAGCAGCAAGCAAGGAAATCCTGTCGGAATGCATCTATTATTCCATTGTGGATATGTTTGTAACTAACAAAATAAACGAAGGGCCAGGTTCCTCTGGTGTAAATCTGCACAGTTCCACTGAGGCCAAGAGAGCTGCCTCAGTTTGCAAAACTGAACCTCTTGCCTAAATACTTCATGTGATTCATATACAATATACCATACTGTAATAGAAAGGAAAGTTATCTACATAATTAACATGGAAAATAGTGATTACAGATGTATGAACCATGATGGATGACCGCCACCTGAATTTTCCTTTCTTGTCATGTGTGTAAATTTAGTGATTGCAAAAGATACTGAAATGTCAAAACTGTTTCTCGGACCCCTTAGATATAGTCTATCTAAATGGACCCCAGGTTGAAAACCACTGGTCTGAGGTAACATCAACTGGTAGAGTCACCATCTCTCTCATTAGGAAAGGTTCTGATGATGGGGAAAGAGCAAAGACATTCTCTGGTGCAGTGTAAGTCTCTGACTTCCTTGGAGGGTGAGGGATCTGAGCCACTTGTACTGAACTGGTCAGAAGAGGGAGACTTCATGTTGCTACCATTGGTGGCGGCAGCTTTGATTGCACTGGTACTGACGGACCCAGAGACTTTGATGGTACTGGTGGAATGGGTGTCACTGAAACGGGGCTTGGTACCAAAGAAGCCCTTCCTTTATGGATGTTAGAGTCCTGGCCCTGGGACTTTCCATGTCCCAAGTCCTTAGAGGTTGAAAGAGTAGGTCTATTTAGTTGCATTAAAACTACAAACTGTGGAAATAACTATATGCAAAAAGCACAAAGGCAATGTTTAATATTTAAAGAACGAAGAACCCAAAGGAGAGCTCCGAACACTGGAGGTTCCAACCCAGGCCATGAGGTGGTAAGAAAGAACTAGAGACACAGTTGGCCTGCTCCACCTTTTCTCTCCTTGGTTGGAGGCACAAGGAGAGCAGAGGCACATGCACAGACCAAAATTCTCCAACTCCAGGGGCATGGACAACATGTGTATCCCCGAAATGAAATACAGACAGGGACCCACCCTTGAAGAACTTTTCTCTCTCTCAGCCTGAACAGTCATCTGATGTCAAACCTTCAGTAATCATGGACCTGTACCAGATTGAGGAGGACTGACCTATTACTTAATCTCCATACCACATAATTAATTCCCAAGAAGTTATTTTTTTACACATTTGCTTAAGGTGCACATTTAGGATGTTTGGAAAAAACTTGTACTTGAACTCTAGTGTTAAACTATTGTGTTCATACTATTGATGTATTACAACAATATGTTTTGTTAGAACCAACTTGTCTATTTTAGACAACATTTTTATAAGTTAGCAGTAAAACAAATAGAATTTAAAAGCAGGGGTGCTTTAAGTATTTAGCTAACTATTCCCTCTGCAGAGTTTACCCATCTGGCTCATATATTTTTTGCCTTTTTCTGGTAGCCCCAATGCCCCTGTGAAAGCCAAAGAGAATTCAGCTTTAAGACATGGCAATTAAGAGAACTTTAATGATTATGAAAATTAAGGGCAAACAAATGGAAACCCACTTTTAAAATGAGAGCAGGTGCTCTGGCCTCTTCCCCAAACAATACATAAATGCATCTCCCATCTCAATATGGTCAGTTGAGTCATTATAAACAAGGCCATCGAAAATGGGAAAAGTGGTTCTAACTTGCACACCAAGACACAAAATAACTCCAAATGCCATTTTTACGATGGCCTACACATCCAATTTGCTCATTTTAACAGTAAATCATTTTTTAAGCTGCCAACATCTCAACCAGTCTGGAAAAGTCAAGGAGCGTTTTTTCAGAATTATCCATCATTAATATTTTTCCTGAGGCAGTCTGCCCTCAGTTAACAGACAAACCCATAGTCTTCAAATGCTGCAACTCCCCTCTTCACACAATTGTGTGTGGGGTTGCAAAAGATAAGCGAGAAAAAAATTTGGTCCTGCAAGCCAGACATCAAGACCTACTCCCAACTCCAGAAATGAGGCTCATGAAAGAGATATAGAACTTCCCTAAGTTCCAATTCAAATACAGGGATGGGATGGTAAAGAAATAAGAACATGAGACAGCTAAATACACAAGCAATTACAGTATTAGCTATAACAATATCACACAGAATTCCTCAGTAGGATGGAAGAGGTTTCTCTGCTATACATACTATACCTGAACATAAAGCAAGTTCAGCTGAACAGGATCTCTTGAATCTACATTCTGGTCTGAATAAAAGAATTTTCGCCTCAGCAGTAGTGTTTCATTTTCATCAACTCCTTGTTCTCTGAATGTTCGACTATGATCTAGCCAGTTTACTGGAACAGAAACACAACCCCCTTATAATATCACAAATTTATATTTTATCTTGCAAAAATTACCCTAAACCACGAGTTCTCAACCTTTTTCTTTCTGAGGTCTCCCCCGCAATGTGCTATAAAAACTCCATGGCTCACTTGTGCCACAAGAGGTTTTCTGCATATAAAAACCAGGGCCAGCGTTAAAGGGTAGTAAGTAGGGCAACTGCCTAGGGCCCCACGCCACAGGGGGCTCTGCAAAGCTAAGTTGCTCGGCTTCTGTTTCAGCCCCAGGTGGCGGGGCTCAGGGTCCCGGGTTTCAGCCGCATGCAGAAGGACTTCAGCTTTCTGACCTGTGCCACAGTGAGTCTAACACTGGTCCTGCTTGTCGGACACCCTGAAACCTGCTCGTGGCCCCCAGGAGGCCCCAGGCCTCTGGTTGTGAGCCACTGCCTTAAACCAGGATGCAAAGTGTGCTCTACATACGCATTTACATACATTGAATTCATGTGTGTTCTGCCTGTCTGAGACAATATTTGCACTTGAAACTACAGTAATGCATGATACAGAAATACAAGTTAGCTAGATGAAATGTGCACAGTGCTAAAGTGATAAGATTCTGTGAGGTTCTGTAAATTTTCTTTCAAGCTAAACAGATGTATCGTGGAATGAGCGCCCATCATATGAATGAATCTGCTCCACTTCTCAGTTGATGCTATGGAGGTTGCAATTGATATTACAGTCCAAAATATCAGCAAATGAATAATGCCAATTTTAGTTAGATTTCAGCGGGAATTTGTTGTAGCATAATTTATTAAAATTACTGGAAGCAAATGCAAAGACAGTTGTAGCTTACACATGAGTTTCACTTGTCTTCCAAGCAGTGGGATAAAACTGAATCAACTATGGGCATACAAATACGTTTTGTCCCTAGAGCTTCCTATTCTTAATTTCACATTGTTTTAAAACATTGGCCTGTGATTCAAACAACAGGGGCAAAAACACATGCCAAAAATGAGGAACTTAAGGTCAGAGCCTTTACGCAAGATGGAATGCAGATAGTGTGCCACTTAAAAACTGTTTTGCTTTGCTGTATTGTGAGCACTCTACACTGATGACTAGTCAAAGACATGTAACAAGGCAAGCAATGTTTTGCTTTCTTGGAATATATCCTTTAGATTTTACATACAGACAGAGGCAAAACAACATTTCATTGACTTCCAGGGCAAGGGCAATGAATCAGAAGAATGAGATGGCATAAGTAGTTGAACAAATAACCTTCCTCAGCAGAATGTAGCGAGACCACTGTGGGACTGAAATCCCTCCACCAACAACAGAAATCACTACGACTGGATCTTGAACTAGTTTTCAACATACATAATAACAACTGTCCTCCTGTGGCGAACAGCTTTTCAACTGGATTTAAAAAAAGCACTGCAGCAATAAGACACCACAGGCACATAAAGTATCTGATACTCCGCCTAGTCATATAACATTTTCCTGGATTTGTAAATGAAAGGTTAAGTGCAGCAGATAATCTCATGAGAAATGTCCCCAAACCAGTATCTACCTTCTGGGTTCTTCTCTTCCCCCCTACATGATGGTTCTCCAGAAACACACCCAACTAGTCAAACAGCCTCTTGAGTTACAGTACTCACAATCATCATCTGTATGAAGCTTCGCCTTCAACTTCTCCATTTTTCTTTCATCTCGTAACAACGTCCTGTCTTTCTTAAGTGTACCTGTGCCCTCTTCCTTTTTCTCCTCAATGCTCTCCTGAATTACGGAGTACTCTTCATAATTGGTTATTCCTACAAGTGTGAACACAGGATAAGCATGCAACTCCAGCAGCCAATACATGAAAATGTAACGTATACTAGGACAGCAGGAAAAGGTTTATTCTAAATATTGATTAAAATATTAGTATAGTATATTTGAAGTTAATATCTAAATACATTCCAGACCAGGTGCTAAAAGGTATTATTATATGAATTTATTGAGTATGGTACGTAGTCAATCTTTCCAACAAAAATTGGCACTAAAAGCACAACATCCCTCTATCAGACTCAGAAAATTATCCTTCAAAAAACTATACACTCTGTGCATGTAGAGTTGATTCAGTATTTATCTTTTATCAGTCTCAAGAAAGTTGCTTTCTTAAATTTTAAAACTCCTGAGAAAGGTAACCAGGTCAAACTCTAGTGGATTTTGAGCAGAATAAAATTCCAGAATTTGAGGCCATGTGATGGAGAATTCTGGGTCGTGGACTCCTGCAATTTCTTCCTTAAGTACGGGCAGAGAAAATGTGGCAGAGCACTGGGAAAGAAAGCCTCTGAAACACTGGGATTCTAGGCAACTTTAGGGCTTTACAGATGTTAATCCTCGCTATAAATTTCACATGAAACTGTGCCGAGAGCCTGCATAGAGCACTTAGCACATGTTTAAGTTGCTCTCATTTCTTTGTCTTGCTTGTGTTTTCCAGTATTTGTTAAGCACTGACAATGTGAGTTGTGCTATATAGGTCAGAAAGAGTCTAAGATGACTAAGGAGCCATACTGTAAACCAGCTGCTCTGAGCATGACCATGTGGCTTCCATGGTCAACTCCAAACAGAACACAATATCACAGTGAAGTCTAGAAGTGACAATAATATGGGTCCCCTTGGCTAGGCATGTTTGCGAAATGGGCAGGTGAAAACGCAAGAAGGCATTCAAGGTCACCAAGCTATTGCTTTACATCACCTGGAGAAATGACCTACTTTTTCACTGACCACTAAATGGTAGCAGTTTTTCAATGTGCAATTCATATTTAAACTTAGTACTCAATTCAAACCAGAATTAAGGCACTAGCATAAACCAGTCCTGTATGTCATTAGTGATCACATTAATATAAATAGAAACTTTAGCCACTCAATAAGATAGAAGAGTAAATTCTATCTCGGCTTAAACATTAGTTAGGCACAAAGCTAGTTTTATTTCACCACCTCACAGAAGGAAACTGTCTGTGGAAGAAATAAATACTGAAATATTTAGAACATTACGTGTCAAAAAACTTAAGTGCCTCTGACTGGTAAGTGCTATCTGGTAGCAAAACATTTAAGGTGTAAATCCCTACTGAGTCACACAGGAAGGCAGATGCAACCACTTTATAGAATGGGAAAAAAGCCATTCTGAGTATTTTAATGCAGTGTAACTGATGCTGAACACTACCTATTTTCAAACAGGCATAACAAGGCTGATGTTGATAAATCGCTGTATCTAACATGCACAGAATCCTGAAACCCAAAGTAAAAAACATAGGGGGAAAAAATCATATTCCCTTAGAGATTCAGACCAAGAAATCTCACCTATCCTGCTGCAAATGGTAACCAGCAATTCACCGACAGTTTTAGAATCATCCACCATAACTGTTTTCACTGCCCCATCCAGCATTCGTATTTTCTGAGGTCTCTGTTTCTTTTTGTACTCCAAAATATCCTAGGGAATAAACCACACAAAGAATTACGCAGCTTCAGAACCATTCCAAGCCAGTAAACCACTGAAATCTGGAGCAGACTGAAGTTTTAATTTGACAAATACAAAAACATTATTTTTTAAGAACTATTTAGACAAACTTTAAAAGTTTGTTGCCTGCATCAGGGGCTAGTTCTGGCATTGACAGTCAACATTGCTTTAGTTTAAAAAATGTGTAAGTGACACTACTAAACCCTATTCTTCAGGGCTTCAATAACCTGCTGCAGAGTTTTCATGCCAGAGCGGCATGAAGGGGATCTAAAAGCCCTGGCTACTCCCAGAGAATTTCCCCAGTACAAATACTATGAAAGACCAGCCATAATGGTGCTGAGGACCCCTCACAAGCCCTGGCATACAGGACATATTGAGGTGGAGCTAGGGTCAGGAAGAGTGTGTCAGGGGTAGGGTTGCAGCACTGCGGAAGTTCGGGCCAGCTGTTAGTTAGGCCCCACAGGTTGTCCAAGTTACACCTGTGGTCTCTATGGCCCCTAGAGCAGCCCATGATTGGGTAGGCATAAAGGTGGCTTAAAGGTGCTAGTTCTGCACTGCACCTCTCAAAGGCTCGGCACAGAATCTCACCCAGGAATTCAAATCCTATTAAAAATATCAATTCACTTCTGCTTCCCACTCACACGTAACAAAGTAAGGAGAATGCCTTCTTTGGAACGAAAAGGCTAAACCACTTCTTGGTACCTTACCAATCTATACGTTTGGATGCAAATTGACCAATATTTGTGTCTTACTCGGAAAATTAGTGTGTATTTTTCATTCTTTTAGCTGGGTATTCTGTTCTACCGTGGTTGCCAAATCTGACGCTTGTAGGATAACAAGTGGTTTGTCCTTGCATCCAAATGTTTTTAAAGGACTAAAGTTCTTTGTACTGTATGACTGTCTCTAAATCTGTTGGTGAAAAAAATGACAGAATTTTGCCTTACCCCGCTTCGCAGCATATAATAATCCAGTGTTCTTCCAGCTTCCAACCAAATACCTTTCCGAGGATCTTCATCTGACAAGAATAGTCCATAGTCAGAGGCTGAGGAACAAAACAGAAAAGGCACTATTACTGTGGTAAAACAAACAAAGAAAAACAATATGGTGACCAGAATTCAAGTTCAAGCTTCTGTCAATTTACCCTCCACTCTTAACGAGTGTTTGGCAGAAGTATAGTTACTCCAGTTAAAGAAAATGTAGCTTAGACTGAAGAGGGCAGAATTTTAAAGATAGGCTTTACTCTAGACTGAAGTGGATGGTTCATCAAGCAAACCTCATCCTGCATGTGTAAACACATAGTTATAATTAATTATACTTGAATAAGATACTTTTATAACAATCAAAAATGCAGAAGAGTTCAGATTTAGGCTAACAGAGTTTTCAGTCACTTCATACTACAAACCAACAGTTCAACTTTAAAACATGCAACTCTCTTTCTGTCCTAAATAGCACTACTCACATTGTCAGTGCTTAACAAATACTGGAAAACACAAGCAAGACAAAGAAATGAGAGCAACTTAAACATGTGCTAAGTGCTCTACACAGGCTCTCGGCACAGTTTCATGTGAAATTTATAGCGAGGATTAACATCTGTAAAGCCCTAAAGTTGCCTAGAATCCCAATGTTTCAAAGGCTTTCTTTCCCAGTGCTCTGCCACATTTTCTCTGCCCGTACTTAAGGAAGAAATTGCAGGAGTCCACGACCCAGAATTCTCCATCACATGGCCTCAAATTCTGGAACTTTATTCTGCTCAAAATCCACTAGAGCTTGACCTGGCTACCTTTCTCAGGAGTTTTAAAATTTAAGAAAGCAACTTTGATGAAAGTGTTTCACTGAATAAACTAAGAATCCACAAAAACATCTAATTCAATTGATAGTACTTTCCTGGCAATTTCAACTATGTGAAGTTATTCCTCTTTTGTATCTGTCATAACAGTGTCTGTGAGTATGCTGCACATACTTTGGACTAAACACTTCACAATCTCTTTAATGATACATGTTAAAAGCAATAATGTAGAGTCAGGTCTGTACAGACTACCAGCCATTAGAAGGGCAACAAAATAAAGACCATAGTTTCTGCCAATAAAGCCTATAGAGGTTTATCTTCTTGTTGAATAAAATGGTTAAACACCTAAAGATAGTGATTTTTATACAAACTGCTTTGAGCCAGCTTTCAAAGAAAAATTCTGCTTGCGTTTTTAATAGATGCTGTGTAACCTGTCTCAAATTACAATTTATGAAGAAATAAGCTTCTCAGAGGAATTTAGCCTAAAAATATGGAGTTTTAATGGAGAAATCTTTCCCAAAGCTCCTGAAAGTAAAAAACACACCAGAAAGTTCCTTACATATATTAATTTAAGAAGCTAATCACTGGAAAGCAAACCCATACACACAGTGATGATTTGGAAACATAAATTCAGCATACAGTCAACTACATCAAATCATTCCACAAATTGTGCATCTAATATAGCTCCAAATGTTCATTCCTCTCAGTTCAATCATGGACAAGCAATGACCTTTGCACAGTACATATTTATCGTACAGAAAAATAGCATATTGTGTTTATTGCATTCTGGTGCTGGTGTGACAGTGAAAAGCCAACCAGTCTGTATCACTTGGTGTAATTATGTAGTATCCCAAACTAACCTGTCATGACAGTCTACACTATAATGCTCACCACTTTTACAAAATTATGATAATCCTTGTACAAAGTACGTCTTGCGAGGTATCCTTGGAGAAGTCACAGTCTACTGAATATTACTGCCCTGTTTAATATGTGTGCATCAGCACTGTAGATGGAGTTATGAGATTTGCCATGTGTTTGTTACTGAAACATGCTGTAAGTCTGGGGAATGCCCACAGACTCACTCTTTAGAAATAACAAAGGACTGGCACATCATCCCCAGAAACACCTCAAGTTGCAGGTATACAGAAGGTGCAAGCAAGGATTTGCAATTCATATGAAGGACTGAGTGCAGCTCATATAGGTAATGGATAGAGCTCTACACAGATACAAATTTTTTTATCTGCATCAAATCTGTAGTCCCCAAATGATCTGCAGATACCCGCAGGACTTTAGATATAAAATTTGTATCCTCATCCAATCCGCGATTTGCAAAAATGAGCTGCGGATATCCACAGATTTGCAGGGCTCTAGCAATGGGGCATCCGGATCCCATGAAACAGCAAAGACTTTATCAGTAAAAAATGGTCAGGATATAAAAAGGGCCTGGCCAACTCTCTCCTCCTGCACCTCTACTGAAACAAGATTGCTTGAAGGACTTGGAACTGGGAAAAATTAGTCCCAGCCTGGGAAGGGACCCCAGCCTGTGTACTAAGAACTGTGAACTGCCTGCAACATTGCGAGTGGTGAGAAAAGCTGATTGTTTCAAATTTAGTCTTGGTAAAGTTCAGGAAACAGCTTGCGGTTTTTTCCTTTTATTTCTTTTTGTAACCAATTCTCATCTTCTGTGTCTACATCACTTTTAATCACTTAAAATCTATCTGTAGTTAATAAACTTATTTTAATGTTTTAATCCAGTGTGCTTTTGGCAGAAGGGCTTGGGGAATCTACTCAGGTAACAAAGGCTGGTGGCATAATCATTTTCTTTGTTAAAATGATGGACTTTATGCACTTGTATTGCCCAGTAAGTAACTGAGCTGTACAAGTTGGTACATTTCTGGGGTGCAAGGCTGCAACTAGGGATATGCAGGTGTCGCTTGACATGTACTTCAAGAGTGGCTGGGCATAGCACTCTGGTATTTGTCTGGCGGTGACTTGCATGCTAGAGGCTGGCATGAGTGGGCAGAGTTGACGCTCACACAGCCAAGGAGTGCATAGCATATACCACACTGGAGAATTAATGGGGCACAGCTGTCCTATGATCCGGATTGTACCCTGGGGAATGTCAAACTTGTCAGTTAGCTTCATCAGCAAAAGAGGTATAATACAGTAGCTCAGTAATTATATTTCCACTTAGCAGTGTCATTCACACACTTATTGCAATGCAGTTGTATGTTTTTAAAAACCATCTAAACAAGAGAAAAACTGTAGTTAGATGAGTTCCCTTCCTCTTGCACCTGACCTTTAAAAGATATGCAGCCCTAAATATCTATTGTTTTCAACAGAAGTTGAGTACATTCAGCACCGTACAAGACTGGACTAATAAAATGCCTTTTCTTATATCCATATATAAGGCCCTGCTAAAACACTCCTCTTCAAGGGAGAAAATATTTCTGTACTGAAAACATACCACTATTCTTGTGATAATTAGACTACCTAGAGAAACAACAGTATTTTAGTAACAACTGCTTCAAAATGTATAACAGAAATAATAGCTCTAAAGTAGGAGAGGTATATGTGATCAACAGGTTCATTATTTTTTATTTATTTTCTCACTTAGGGGTCTTAGTGACAGGCCAGGACCCCATTCCTGAGTGTAAGGGCTTACATTCTATACAGACAATATAAACAGCACAAAGCTAGAGGATTGTGATAAACCTGAAACGGTTCAGCAAATACTTCGTGTAGCCTGATAAGAGTGAACGTATGTACTACACAGTAGCTTGAAAGGGTTCTACTGCTGAATCAGGCACAGTAGAAAAGTTATCAACAGAATGAGGACCTTGAGGAGCAAATGAGAAACTATGTTACATATTCTCTGACTAATAATGTTATAAATGTTATTAGCAAAACAAACAAGATCACAAACACTGTAATATAGCAAAGGAGATAGTGCCAATACAAAATGGTCAGCACTCGCATATCCATAGTGAGGAATCCCAGAACTGGTGAGGCAATCGACATATTGTCATCAGGCCAGCACATTCCAACATTTCCTATGGTCATCAGACGGGTCTTAGCTTTTATAGTGGGTTATGCTAGCGCCAATCATGTCTCATACATATTAACAATGGTTTCAACCTTCTTTCCTTATAGGTACCTTCTCACCTCTATACTTAGGGTCCCTACCTTCAATAGGTGAATTAGTCACTTATGTTATACTTATTAGCATTTACGTCAATTTGTTGCCATGATACACCTGTGGTTAATTCATGTATATTTTGGTCAAATTCAGAATCCTTTTAAACTTTCCCTAAAATTACTTCTGAGGCATCTTAATTCACCTGTTCCCAACACTTGTACTACTCTTGTTTATTTTAATACTTATCTTGTGACACAAAGACGAACTATCAGTTAATTACAATGTACCTAATAACCACCTATCATTACTACCATTTTATATCAAATTATCTAGGGTTTGGTTATGCTAAACTAAATGTCATACAGGCCTCAGGCCTGGAGGTCCTTGTGTTACAGGTACAATACCTCTGCATTATTTCTAAATAGCTCTTACAACATGGCTGGCTAAAGGCCTTTCTGTGTCCACACCACAGTTCTCAACTGAATTTGTAACCAGATAGCAGCATGGTTTCACTCAGCACAATTTGTATCTTCACGTGGCATGTTTAACCTAGGTTAGTAACTATGGGAGCCAACATTGTTTTGCCCGTTGTAGACCTAGGCTGGCACATAGTTGTCCTTTTTTTAACCATTTCAGCACTTTTCTTTGCTGTGCACAGGGCCCTCCAATCATGCTTGTGTAGTCTGTTTGGCCCAGTATCCTCCTCAGCTCTAAGTGCATTGTGTCCCGTTTCCTGCTAAAGTCACTGACTGCGCATGCTCCAGGCAGTCTCACTCCCCAGACTGCCCTGTTACCAGCATAGCTTGACAACGTGGTAGATGTGGCTGTGCAAACATGACAGGGAAAGCTGCTCTGTGGACACAACCTGCATCTGAGAGAGCTGGTCGGGAAGTGAAAGCTTTGCTGATGAAAATTTTCATCAAAAACCTAAAAACTGAGCCTTCTGGTTTTTGGCAGCCAAAAAAAGTTCATTTTATGAAAATCTGAAAGTTTCACAAAAAAGAGTTGTTTGTTCAAATCCATTTTTCATTAAAAAAGTAAATGAGACAGTTGACCCACTCTAATTGTAACCAGTTATAGATTTACACTTGTGGTTTTAAGACCTTGAAACAAAGGGATTTTTAAAACAATTGGTATTCAACCAAGAACATTAAAGTGCAGAGAGAATAGAACACCTTTCAAGTAGAACGAATTGCTGAAGTGCATTTTTTTTCTTCTTTAAACAAACCTGGGGGGGAGGGGGAAGGGGGATATAGATTTACAGACTAACCTTGCCCTGTTTGAGCCTCAGGCACTCGCTCACGAATAACTCTACATGCATCATACACTGCTGTGGATGGTTCAAATTGCATCGTCTTCACCACATTGCACTGGCGGACGCAGATCTTCAAGGACAGGGCCACCATGGTGCCAGATCACTTGTGGGAACCCACTAAAAATACCTGAAAAAGTAGTAATAGAATGAGCCCTCTGCATTTTGTAATTAATGTTTTCACACTTCCATCTTTCAATTAATTTAAAAGGAATATTGAAATGAAGTGCATACAAATTAAATAAATTCAAGTATCAATTCTGTAGAAACTCTCACTAACATATCACATCTAGGAGATATTCAAATGAGACTTTTGCTGGCATGTTTTAAAGTCACTTTAAGACAAGTATATACATAATTTTACAGATCTAACATATTGTCTTAGGCATGTCAAATACCACACCAGCTGACAATACCCCTTTCTTGGGCATCCATCCAACAGCACATCCTTTAGTACTGACTGAATAGTGGTTTCATGATTTTAACTGAATTACTTCATGAGTTTTGAACACTTCAGTACTATACATTCATATTAAAAGCCTTACTTTAAGGAACAGTGCATGCTTAAATCAAAACAAATATTAACATGTTCTCTTGTCAAAGCTACATATGGATCCAAAGCAAAGTTCTTAATTATTTTCACACACTCCTAGATTTTAAGGCCAGAAGAGACTGATCATCTAGTTTGACTTTTTCTATAACATTGGCCATAGGGCTTCCTGTAATTAATTCCTGCTTCAAGTCCAGTAGCTGTGGCTGAACTAAGGCAAATATCTTCTAAAAAAGCATCCAATCTTGATTTTAATATTTCCGGCGATGGAGAATCCACCAGAACCTCTTGTTTAGTTCTTCTACTGGTTGAAGAACTAAACATGCTCACTGTTAAAATGTTTCACCTTATTTATTTTCTTAATTCCTCTAGTTTCAGCTTCCACATGTGCTGTTTTCACAGGAACTGGCTCTGGCTTATAAAAATTAACACTCAAAATCTTACAGCCCTCTTCCCTGGGCTCAATTAGTAACAGTTTGCAATAGGTTCCTGCATCTGTATAGTCCCCCAGCCCCCAGGTTAGACAATCTCTAAACAGAGACAGTCTCTGAAGGTCTCCTCTCCCAGAGAGCTGCCTGGGATCTCTGGAGAACTCTACCCTGTACTCCTTTAGCCACGGACGAAGTTAGTTACAGGATTTCCTACTGTGGCTGGTCATGTGACTGCCACCTAACACCACAGATCCCTAGTTCTGTCAAGTAACTACATTTCCCAGCATACCTGGATTTAGATGAGCCAGACCTCTCAACAGGGCTGACTGGCCTGGTTCTTCTACCCTAAAGGGGTGAACCACCTTAAGAACAAAAGAACGGACATATTGGGTCACACCAAAGGTCCATCTTTCCCAGTATCCTAACTTCCAACAGTGGCAAATGCCAGGTGCCCCAAAGGGAATGAACAGAACAGGTAATCATCAAGTGGATCCATGCCCTGTTGCCCATTCCCAGCTTCTGGCAAATAGATGCTAGGGACACCATCCCTGCCCATCCTGGCTAATAGCCATTGATGGACCTATCCATGAATTTATCTAGTTCTTTTTTAAACCCTGTTATAGTCGTGGCCTTCACAACCTACTCTTGCAAAGAGGAATACTAAACCAAGACTACTTCCTCTTGCAAAGGAAATCTTTAATAAAAGGCGAAAAATTTACATACTAAACAAAGAGAAAGTTCAAATGAGCATGCATCTTCAGAAAGTTTGACACCCTGCAGTTATCACATCATGAATACCACCACAATTGGGCTCCACTTTAAGGCTCATTGCTGTAACACACTTACTTCTCAGATCTGCATCCTTTTATCTAGTTTCAGAAAATGAAGGCTCGGCCCTAAAATTAGGGTCCATGTAAATACAAGAACTGAACTATCTGATTTTTTTAAAATAACCTTTCCAGACTGAACACTCTTAGTAAACTGAATAGGACTGGTGAATCTGCTTTTAAGGAACTTCTAAATGCAGTCCCTGATTTGGAGAACAGTTTTGGTTTGTAAGGGAGGGGGAATACGATGGGGGAAGTTTAACCATTGCTCTTCAATATTAAGAGTCAAAAATACTCAATTGAGAGTGCTTTCTGATAAACATAAGATACTGAAGTTGCAAAAAGTTAGTACTGGTTTTAATACAGAACAATTCCCTTTATAAGTTTCTCTAAAACTTACAGAAGTACAAACTTCAGCCCAATACTAGAACAGACTAATAAAATCTGAAAAAAATAGATCTAAGAATGAAAGCATGTCCTGTGGCTTAGTGGTCGAAGCATGAAGGGGCATACAAATGTTTAGCATATCTGGCACATAAATACCTTACAGTACGAGCTACAACAGTACCATGTGAACGCTTGTTCTCACTTTCAGGCTACATTGTAAATAAGAAGTGGGCAGCATTATCTCCCATAAACATAAACCAACTTGGTGGTCTTAGCAATTGGCTGAACAGGAAGTAGGACTGAGTGGACTTGTAGGTTCTAAAGTTTTACTTTGTTTCGGTTTTGAGTGCAGTTATGTAAAAAAAATTCTAGATTTTTAAGTTGCACTTTCACAATAAAGCACTACAGTACTTGCATGAGATGAATTGAAAAATATTTATTTTTTTTTACAGTGCAAATATTTGTAATAAAAATAATATAAAAAGTGAGCTCTGTACACTGTATTCTATGTTGTAATTGAAATCAATATATTTGAAAATGTAGAAAATATCCAAAAATATTTAATAAATGGCATTCTATTATTGTTTAACAGTGCAATTAATCACAATTAATTTTTTTAATCATTGGACAGCCCTAATATTCCTAGAAATTAGGAATGAGGGATACCATTTGGTTTTTACTGTTCTGAAAAGTTTCTCCACAAAGATTCTCATAGACCGTAAGGGGAGAAGGGATCGTTGTGAGATGCAAGAGAAACAGAAAGTTTAAACTGTTTGCCAAAGTTTAGTGCAGGAACAAGCCTTTACACAATTCCTTTTACAAATGCTGTGATATGCAACACCTTTATTTCATGAGTCCAAGAGAAAATTTCCATCTGTAGTTTAAAATGGAAAGCCTGTAGCAATGAACATTCTGAGTTCTGATTTCAAGTTAATCGCTAGGATCCAGTAGACTTGACAGAGAAAATTAATATCTAAGTGTTATTTAACCTGCTTTAATATTAGCAGAATAAAACCACCATTCAGCTTCACTAAATTCCACCAGAAATATTGCTTGGTATAGTCAATGGGAAGAGGAAATACAAGAAATGCTTGGTCTGTAACACAGATGTTAACCACCAGCTGTATTAAACAAGGCAATAGAAGTTCCAGCTCAGGGATTTAGTTCAAGATTAATACTTGTTGCTTTTCACTACCTCACGCTCCATGTTTGGGCCATATGACAATTTTCAAACAGACCTTCTATAAGAAAGACAACTCATTACAGCTAATGTATAATCTTTATCCAGATACAACAGTTTTGCATGAAGCTGAGTCTCTGGTGAGCCTCTTTCTGTAGTGAAGAATGTTGTATAAATGCCTTAATAAGAGCACATAGAAATCCAACTCAATATCGTGAATTGTTCGCTTCGTTACATAGGGGAAAGCTCCTGCTCAAGAAAGAAATGTTGCTTTAACCATATCAAAATTAACATCAGAATGCAAGAATTATGCCTACTATAGTAAAGTTAGTGTTGAAGGTCTGAGCAAGACACAAAACATATTTCAACAATGTTTAAATATTTCTTTTCCAACTGCAAGCTCTTCAGGGCAGGGCCTCTGTATAGCACCTAGCACAATGGGGCCTCAATCTATATTTGACCCTTTTGAGGGTTACAATTCTACAAATAACCATAGTCATTTGTCATGCTTGGGCAACAAAATGGCAGATGAAACTCAATGTTGATAAATGTAAAATAATGCACATTGGAAAACATAATCCCAACTATACATATAAAATGATGGGGTCTAAATTTTACCACTAAATGTTACCACTCAAGAGAGAGATCATGGTGTCATCACGGGTAGTTCTCAGTAAACCGCTTAGTGTGCAGTGGCAGTCAAAAAAGTTAATAATGTTAGCAACCATTAGGAAAGGGATCAATAAAGATCAGAAAATATCATAATCCCACTATAGAAAGCAATAGTACACCCATACCTTGAATACTATGTCCAGTTCTGGTTTATTCTGATTTATCCTGCTGAGCTATTATGCAGTCTCTCACTTATTTCTCCATTTCCTTTCCCCACATTCAACTTCACTGAAAGCACATTCATTGTGGGTTGTAACCCACAAAAAAGATATATTAGAACTGGAGAAGGTCCACAGAAGGGCAACAAAAATTATTAGGGGTATGGAACAGCTTCCATATGATGCGAGATTAAAAAGATTCAGCTTGGAATAGAGACAACTAAGAGGAGATATGATAGAGGTCTATAAAATCACAAATGGTGTGGAGAAAGTGAATAAGGAATTGTTATTTATCCCTTCATACAACACAAGAATTATGTTAGTAGACAGCAAGTTTAAAACAAACAAAAGGAAGTACTTCTTCACATAATACAGAGTCAACCTGTGGAACTCATTACTAGATGATGTTGTTAAGGTCAAAAGTACAACTGGGTTAAAAAAAGAAGTAGGTATGTTCATGGAGGATCAGTCCATCAATGGCTGTTAAGACAAGATGGTCAGAGGTGCAACCCCATGCTTTCGGTGTCCTTAAGCCTCTGACTGCCAGATGATGGGACTGGACAACAGGGGATGGATAAGTTGATAACTGCCCTGGTTCTTTTCATTCCCTCTGAAGCATCTGGCATTGGCCAGTATCTGAAGATAGGTTAAAGGGCTAGCTGGGCCATCAGTCTGACTTTGTATAGCCATTTTTGTGTCTGTAATTCGCAAATCAGCCAGTAGTGACTTGGAAAATGGAGTTTAAATGCCGAGGTGTGTATATGAAGAACTATCATCCTCTCGCTTCAGAAAGTTACTAAAGTGAAGCAAATTAGAAACCTAAATCCACCACAGTGGTGTCGAAGCACTGTGCATCAATTAAATGCAGCACTAAGAATTTTAGATAGCAAAATCTTTTAGCCTCCCTTGTTCCCAGTGAGCAACTTTCTGGTGAGAAGAGACCATAACTGTTCCTCTACTTTACCTCTTACTTTCTCACCAGTTAGCTGTTGTTTCTGGGAAGATGCCACTACAGGAGAAAGTCTTATGAAGGAGATGGGTCTCATATTTAGGGTATATCTATGTTGGAACTGGATGGTGCAATTCCCCACTCGAGAAGACATACTCCTAGTGTGCCATAAAGAGAAGTTTAGCCATGGCAACATGAGCAGTGGAGGGGTTAGCAGCCATGAGTACATATACAGTCTCAGACAAGATCGTACTTGGAGAATGGGGAGAGGGACAGCCCCACCTTTTGCTTATGCTGCTGCTGCTACACTTGTATTTTAGCATACTAGTTCAATCAGAACTAGTACAGGATGTCTCCTTGAGCTGGAATTCACACCTTCCAACCACACTGTAGACATACTCTTAGTCACCAATGCGAACAGGGACTGATTCAGTATTGACCTCCTCTGCTGAGTCATTACATCATACAGCTGGGGTGCAACTACTGAAAATGTTTAACCACTCACTATACACGAGAGTATCTTTCACCAGACCTTTCTCAGATTTTGTGTAAGGGACTCTCCAAACATCTGTTCCCGGCCAGGTTTAATGTAATTTTATTTCCTTAGTTTGGGGCTCTTTTTAAAATGCCATTTTATATTAAAATTAAACAATAGAAATGATTTTCAAACAGATAAATCATAAAACACTGGAAACACCCATACATTATTTGCTTCAACAATCTCTAAATGTTATAGCTTTTCACTTCAGGTGACCAGGATAACATGAAAGTTTATTTTTGTATTAGGAAATATATACAAATCAACTGAATCCAAGATGCAGCTAGCGCCGTTCAGTCACACTCCGATTACTGGGAGTTATATTTGCCCTCCAAGGTGTTGAAATAGCAGTACTATCCTCATTTATTATCTACACATTTGTAAAAGTCTTACTTCATAACACCATTTAAGTGAAATTTACACCAATTACACAGAACTCTTTTTTGCTTTTTTAAAAATTTGTTTTAACACCTTCATGAATAAATTAACCTCTCTATTTCTCTCCTGTGTAAATTCTGGAATTGTTTTTATTGTTGCAATTTCAGTGTTTTGCATATACTTTAGTGAAGGGTTCATTTAGATTTCTTAGGAGTCATGTTGTTCTCTTCCCAAAATACCCTTCAACACTAAGGTAAGGTCCAATGAATTAAAAAAAAAACCCCTACAATTTCTACATAATTTCATCTCATCCATGGCAAGAGTTTGTTCAATCTGAGGTTAGGTGAACAGAAGAGAGCTAATTAGTCAGTAGAAAATTTAGATATTTTTTTATTCTATATACAGATTTTTTTTTCCCCAACTGGGAACAGACAACAATGGACCATAAAAAAGCAACATGATGCAAAATCAGAATACTATTTAGCTCCCTCCATATCATTCTTGCACCTCGGAAAGGACAAGAAAAAGAAGCAAGTATTTGTTTACATTATGAAACAATTCTTACAATCATTACTAAGACAGTCTTCTTTCTGCATCACCAACAGCCATAACTCTGTTACAGATAAGTTACGATGGGCCAGTGTTTAGAACAAGACGTATGTTCAAGGAAAGATTTGAAACTCTAACACTTTTTCTTCATCAAAAAGTTGTACTGAAATTCCTTGAGAAAAAATGTACATTTCTTTTCACCTCTTTAAAATGAGTTTTTCAGTGAACTACTCCGAATGTCAAATGTAACAGATAAATATAAATACAGATAGTGTTATTTCATTTTCCCTGAAATGTAAGAAGGTTTTTTAACACCTTTATTGATTTACTTTTGTGATACATAACAAGCCAGGAAAAAGCATAAAGGTAACCAGAAGGCAAGCCATAGGATCATAAACAAAATAAATACAGAACCAAACATATTCATAAAATAACCTTGAGATGCATCCCCAGAGTAAAAGGAAGATATCCAGTGTCAATGCAAGTCAGTCCTCTATTTCTATGGAAGATTCAATTAAAATTGCTTTCCCTCTTGGTATCAATCCAAAACACTTATGGATGTGAAGCAGCTCCAGAATCAGCTAAAATCCTACATAATCCCAGTGCTAAGTAATGCCTTCATATGCTCCTACATCTTCTACCATGTCTCCCAGTGATAGCTGTCCCAAATTCTCTGTGCTGCAGCAGTGATAAGCAAGTAATGCATTGTAGGGCTTTCAATGCCTTTCTTCTTCCACAGTTATTAGCACCCTCCTGCTAAAGGGACTTGGAAATAATTAGGGTCAAACATTTGGGAGGAACCCACAAAAAAGTGATTCATCCCATCCCCAGTACAGTAAAGTGTTACAGGTGATTCGTAAATGACATGTGGAACATGCCATGAATTATACTACTTAGCATTTGTATTGTCATGGCATCTACAGGCCACAGCTTCATTGTGCTAGGCACTGCACAACTTAGCGACTATACTTGACTAAAACAAGTTTAGATTCCAGAGAAACACAATATACTCATATTCAGAATTGTATCTGAACTGGTATTAAGGCATTACAGCAAACTATAGCTTAAATGTCGAACATGTCATCTGACAGACTGCCTGTGACCATCACTTTTATAACAATTCAAGTTTATAAAAATCCTGCAAAGCTGAAATGCTTTCTACAGGGACAGTCATAATGTGACCCCCCAGAACAACTGCCTACAAATAATATATCAAGGGCAAAATGCAATTTTTAGGTTCCTATTGGGTCACCACCACACCCAAAAAATGAACCTGTGCAAAGAGTGTCCAGTCCAGAGAGACTATATTCTCTCCTCACTTCTTTCCATGTGTTTGTAGAAAAAGCATTTAACTACTTAATATTTACAAGCCCTGGCAAGTCTCATACACTCTCTACAGTATTCACAGAAGATACTATGTATATCAAACTACCATTTCAAGTTCACATTGTTATCTCGGCAGTAATGTGGATATCTGCATAGTTGTTCAGGTGCCCTGGCAGTCAATATATTGGAGCAATCAACCCAATATAGCATCTTCAGAGAATATTTGTGAACTCCTTTTAAAACAGCCAGGCTGGCATGACATAAGATATTTCACAGGGTTAAATTCTCCATCTTCAAATATGTTTCTCAAGCTTGCGTTACTTAACTAACCTCTGCACTTTGAGCAATTAGCTGTTCCAATTTGGTCAAAACACAGCAACTGACAACACAATTTTTAAAATGGCCTGGTTGCCAATTACTTCAACCAATGTGAAAACTGAGTTAATAGAAACACCAACCAAGTCAACTGCAGCCTCAAGTGCCACTAACCTACTTCATAAAATTAGCTTTTAACAGTTCTGTAGTCAAACCATTTATCCATCCAATATGGTAAATCATAGATTTTTTTCCTATCATCATCTTTCGGATCACTTTTTTGCATTGGAATAGACATGTTCTGCAGGCATCTTAGCACAAGAGTAAATGATCTTTCTCCTCTGCTCAAACATTACTTGCTAGAATGTAATTCTGTTTCAGATAACTTTGCTTTATTAATAGAATATGGAACAGATGTGTACTGCCCTTTCCATGTTTCCACTAAGCCTTCCGTAAGCACACACACAATGCATACTTCCTTAGACAACCTGCTTCCAACTGTCTACATGGAGACCTCACACAGTAGTTATTGGTACAGCCAATGGACGCTTACCAAAAATGGCAGTTTACAAGCCTGACTAGCCATACTGAAACAAGTTCACTAGAGAAGCAAATACTAAAGGGCTTCTCTCCCCAAATAATATGTTTCTGAAATAGCACAAACTGACAAAATAAGTCAGAATTAGGACTGGGCCAAACTATCTCTTATGGTAAACTCCATTAAATTACTCTAAGGCTGTGCTCAGCCTATCATGTTCGCCCCGTGCTCTGGAGAGCTGTTCTATTGGGTTTGATCCAGATGTTTTATGTTGCAGGGCAATTGTTATTACAATTTCAACACTAAGTTAACAGAAAATATGAGCATTTTAGAAACTGTCTTTTCTTGATATTATTTGGTTAGGAACATTGCCTCACTTTCCATTTTACATCCCCAACTTAATATTTTGAAGTGAATATGTAATCTGATGTAACTGAACTTCTAATCTAGGTACATGTATAATAGTCAGTGCTCTATCAAATCAGGACTAAAAACATATCCAATGGAAGTACAGTAGCGACTAACACCATTTTGTTTTAATGTAAAGTTCTTTTATGATTTAGCAGGGTCTGCTCCCAGGAGATATTTCTTAACTGGTTCATCTAAGCATCTAGTCAACACAAAGATAGGTCATGAGACTGCCACAGTCTAAAAGTCTGCATGCATGCATGCCAGTATGGTCAAAAGCAAAATACTTTCATACTAGATTAACTTTGTAACAAGAGCCAATTGGTCAAGAGTTCTGCATTCCTCTAATTTTTAAGCACAGGGCACCAGCAAAACAGGGCACATGACATTCATTACTGTTCGTGGGAGACAAAAACTTAATTCTGTTGCAACATCTTGAAGATTTGCTCCCAGACTGGTGCCTCAGAACATTCCCTTAAGCAAATGAACAAAAGAACCTGTCAGTATCACAAGCTACATTTTGAACAGAATCAAACTATTATAGATGAAAATCTGTGTATTGTGAAAGGAGACTTTAGAACAAAAACAGTGTGTAAAGCACATCTTTACCCTGCGACAATTGATTGAAAAAAGGCTTGTTCGCCAGAGATTAGTCCTGAATTGTGCAGAGTTCACCAAAACTTCTGACTGTATTGACGGCAAGTCACTATGGAAAAATCTTACAAAAATATGGGCTTCCTAAAAAGATAGTTTTCACTGACTAAGATGCTGAATGAAGGTTCAAAAAGTGGAAAGACTGACTGGTTTGATATCATCACTGGAGTGCAACAGAGACACGTCTCATCGCATCTCCTCTTCTGCATTGTGATTATGTGATGCGAAAAGCAAAATCAAAGGAAGATACATGAATTACGTGGAGTAGAAAAACACTTTGGGGTCTTGATTTTGCTGATGACATTGTTCTGCTGGCACACAATGATGCTATGAAAAAGACCATGACCAATGTCAAACGTGAGGCTGCCCAAGTAAGTTAAATCAGCCAAAAGGAAATGGAAGTTATGATCATTGAAAGAGGAGTCAGCAATGACGGTGCATATGTAATTGAGTGTGAAGAATAAGGCATGGTTAACAAATTTGTACATCTTGGAAGCACAATTATTGCTAATGGTCAACTTCATAAGGATAGAGAAACAAGAACTGGGAAGGCAAGTGGAGCCTTTTTGAGATTAACAAATGACTGGAAAATATAAGGAGATTCACACAAGAACCAAGACAAAAAGTAATACACTGCCATTTTGATAACCACACTGCTCTACATTTCTGAAACTTGGTAAATGCTGTAAATGCTAGAAACCCCCAACAGGAAAAATGCATTCCAGCAGAGATGCTTGAGAAAAATACTTGGTGTCTGCTGGTGGGATAAAGAAACCAACACTCCTTACAGAGACAATGATTCGAGAAAAAAGGCTGAAGTGTTTTGGACACATTGTAGGGATGCCAACAAAAAACAAACAAAAAACCTGTATTCCTAGAACAAGCCTTTGACTGGATACCACTTCACAGAAGACAGAGAAAAGGAGGACAACAAGTGATGTAAAAGAAAATCATCGAGATAGATGTCACTGTCAGAAACCGCCTACAATGAAGCAAGAAATGTGGCATTAGACAGAGGTGAAAAGACAGGGTGGCTTCTTGTCTCACTAGGCACAAAAACTACTACTACTAATAAATAATACATACCCTATGCCTCAGTCCTCTGAAATTTAGAATACAACCATGGGAAGCTGCAGATTGCATTTAAATATACATTAAACTACTTAATCATCCTTAGAAAGTTTAATTTACAAACATAGAAGAGAGTTTTATGCCTTCTGACACTACCTTTTGCCTAGCCACTGAGCTATTTCTTTTCTGTACTGGTGCTGCCCACTGTGATCTAAACAGCAGCGTCAAGAGCTGCCAGGCCTTTGAGTCTTCACTCTGGTACAATTTACTCAAGCAATGAACAACACTGACATCAACTGTCTGCCTGCTGACTTAGGAAGACAACACAGCACCAGTTCACATCACTTCTGTGTTTGGAAGTTTCCCCGCAGCCATCTTAAAGGCTGGATTATCTTCATGAAAGTCTGAGTTTATGGAAAATTAATGAGTGGCACTTGCCAAGCAATCTCATGTGTGTGCCTGTATATTCCAAGACCCGTTAAACAAAATTAGATTTCAAATCTTCAGGAAATTGAACAAATAATTCACTGTATTTATATGGTAAAGTACACAGTCTTAGACCAAACGAATTTGAAGCAAGCAGTAAAAAATTCTGAAAAAACAAAATTTGGATTGGAAATGCCAAGTCAATCTTCATTTAGAAGTGCTACTGTTACACTTATCTTCCACCAAATAAATACATGGCTGTTGATACACATATTCTAGTCTTTGTAAAACAACTTTCATTTTATTAGCTATGATATTCAGGGAGAAAGTATCCTCCAACTCAACTGTACAAAAGCAGATAATGACTGAGTCTAGTTAAGGAAATATTACTTGAGACCTAGAGTGGTTTGTAGGACATGCAGTTTACTAGTAACTCAGCAATAGTTATATGCAAATGTACAATGTGACTTAAAGATATATTCAGCTGTGCAAGTTCATACAAAGTCCAAAGGAACGAGTTCTACCACAGTTTTCTAAAAAGAACTCCTAGTTGAGCAGGCTTCACTTGTCATGAGGGGGCCAATTATTATGAATCAACTGAAAGCAGAGTCTGGAAATCAAGAGTCACTCTATTCATGAGAGACCACTGAACATCTTCTTTCGAAGTTATTCCAACTCAATAGTTTCAAGATGCAGAAAAACCCTTTTAAGAGGAACTTAATGAAGATACTGACAATGTGCACGATTTCATTAAGCAGTACCTGAGAACAAAGGTGGAGTGTTTGAGGGGCGGGGAGGGATTGAAAACAGAAAAGTCTGCTTGAAAGGATAAGGTATCACTAGTGCAAGTTCTGCAACTCACTTAGGACAGACTGCTGCAATGTAGTCTTTCAGAGATCTATTTCTGATTTTAGTTAACTTAAGAGTAGACATGTAAATTAAATAGGTCAAATAAATAACAAACACGTTCTTCTCCATGAAGCGATCAAAATGCTATGAAATTGTTCCTTTGGAAAAATTAGATTTATATATTTTATTCACATATAATCTATTCAAGCTCTACCCTGTGAAGCCCAAGATTTGTACAGTAGTCAAGAGGAAGCAGACACAAGGCTGCTTTGGCATGTACCAATATGGCTTTTGGTTCCCATGGTGTCAAAGAAACCATAATAATTACATTACCGGATACATACATTTTGGTCCTTGCTATTCACGAATTTCAGAAATGAAACACGCAGGTAACGTGTGAATTGAAACAAGCACCATTACCAGCACAACTGACGAGCATCACTTCACACTTGTGCATACAGTTTGTGAGGCACTCACTCTTGTTTTCGGCAACATACTTCCTGCTGTACACACTTTAGCAGAATGTGACTCTGTCTCATCCCTATTTGGTATTGGGGGGAAAAAAATCATCTGTGTTTAATATTGTCAAAACAAAGGGAGCTTACCACTTCAGTGATCTTGCCAAATTGGGGGAAGAGTTCCTTAATTTCGATAGCAAGGAAGTTTGTACCAGTGCAGTAATACCAGAGCAAGAAAGGAAAGGAGTCCCACGGAGCCCTGAATTAGTCGTGCCTCAATCTAGTCATCAAAAAGGACAAGTCACTGGCCAAACTCCCACCATGTGAGGAGATTTTTAAAGAGCATGTCAAAAGAGCATCTTGGCAAACAAAGATTTGGATGTCTTTGCACAAAGGTAAATTACATATTGGATTACCATTGAAACAGGAATGGAAAAACGTGGATGATGATGATGAATAGTTCAAAGGCCCAATGACATTTGAATTTCCACAAGACCTTATTAGTGCTGCACAACTAACTGTCTGTATTCAGAACAATATTCCCTGCACAGAGCTGTGTGCATGCCAAGGCACTGAAGACTGTTGTTACCCATCTACTTTTGACAGAGATTATAATGAAGAACAAGAGATGACTATAAAAAGAAAAGGAGTACTTGTGGCACCTTAGAGACTAACAAATTTATTAGAGCATAAGCTGTAGCTCACAAAAGCTTATGCTCTAATAAATTTGTTAGTCTCTAAGGTGCCACAAATACTCTTTTTCTTTTTGCGAATACAGACTAACACGGCTGCTACTCTGAAAAGAGATAACTATGTAGACTAGAAACGTACCAGAGTTATTACATTTAAATGATGCCTCTACAATTTATTATAGATTTTATTTGACCCTTTAAACTGCTGTTGTGATGCTTTAAGGTCACAGAGAACTCCAATTTTATGTCTCAAAATAATACATAGTAATTAAATTAACAGAAACAAATGCAAATATTTCAAAGCGTTCATGGTGTCATTGTTTATCCCAGTTTTTATGGTAACGGCACTACTTGACAGCTGTACATCATACATCATCTTAAAGTCGACATATTAAGCTTTGAAAATGACATGTGAGTGTTATGACAAAACTCCGAGCCTGTATTGGTGGGTCTCACGCTTCCAGGCGGATTCAGTGGCCTCAGAAGCTCGCCAAGGCCCTCAGTATGACCTCCCTTTCTCAGTATAACGGCAAAGGTCACAGCTTATTGAGCTACTTTCATCACAGGCCAGTATGGGAGGTGGGAAGGTGGAATACCCACAGTCTCTGTTGCTCCTTAGAGCTCAGTAGGTTTAGTATGGCCTCCTGCCTGGACCAAAGTCTGCTTCCCCTCTCAGGGGGATCTCTGTAGAGCATGGGGGGAAGTGGGGAACCTGTGCCGACCCTCTACTTCGGATTCCAGGCAGGGACCCTAACGGTAGCAGCTGTTGGCGGTTTTTCCCTTCACCACTGACGCTGCGTTGATTCCCTGGGCCACTTCCCCATGGTCCCCTTTTCCTAGCTTCACCCTTACCTCAGGATTCAGCAATGCTTCCTCTCCTCCAGCTCCTTTCACCTGGGCTTCTCTGGAGAGAACTAGAAAGGAGAGCTTTTAAGCAGTATGAGTGGGACCTTAATTGGTTCCAGCTATCTCCGTTAGCCTAACAGCTTTTAACTGACCCTTTGCCAGTTAACTGAGGTCAGGTGACAGCATTAGCCTAATGACCGTAACTGGTTAAATTGGCGTCAGGTGTCTTGATTGGCCTGGAGTAGCCTTTGTTTGGATATCCAGGGAACAGGGACCTACTCATTCTGAGGCCGATATACCTGTTTGTGCAAAGCTCTGTTAAATAAACTAAACTGAATTAAAAAAAAAAAAAAGCGCTACCCTCTCATATCCTTCTGGTCTGAGTCCGTCACAACGTATAGAAAGAGTACATTAAGCTTACCAAATTGGTGGTATCGGCCGCTTGCCTATTACTGACATGAGCTGACATGAGCTGCAATAAATGTTAACTTCAATACCTAAATGTCAACGTAGGAAACTGAACCGATAAAATATCGTGTATAACATTTAAAGCATCAAATGCTTATTATTAATATGCTATTAGTATTAAAATCCTTATATAGTTGCTCAACACCACAAAGACTATTGTCTGGCTTCTCATACACTTTCTAACACCATCTAATGCTCAGTCATGATTTTCTTTAATCTTGAATTATTGTTCAATGGTTTCTTGAATGGCCCCTCTTATATTTACCTCTGCAATTAATCCAAGCCCTTTTGGGTTTTTTTGTCACAGCTGCACACCCCTTAATTATCTTAACTTCTTTTATCTCTCTGCAGTTTCACAGGATGAAGTCAAAAATATATTGTGCTTCTTTGTAATTCATCATAATAATGTTACTGTGGGTCAATCACTTCTTTGACCCTTATAGCTCTAATAATTACGTATAACATTGCTGCATCCGATGAAGTGAGCTGTAGCTCATGAAAGCTTATGCTCTAATAAATTTGTTAGTCTCTAAAGTGCCACAAGTACTCCTTTTCTTTTTGCGAATACAGACTAACACGGCTGCTACTCTGAAACCTGTCAATATTTTTCCTGACACTGATTTTGCTTTCATTTGTTACGCTCAATCGATATTGGAAGCATAAATCCATAGAAGGTAGGCTAAAGCTGTGCTGTTTAATTAGCATAAAGCAATCAGGCACATTTTACCAAGTGTCCTCCAGTACAGATGGACCTGGATGAAATGACTTTCCAAGTCAGGAATATCTTTGCTTTAATCTGCAGTGTGAAAATTTCTGGATAAGCGGTCGAGATTCACACAAAGACTCTAGTGCAGTGATTCTCAAACTTTTGTACTGGTGACTCTTTTCACATAGTAAGTCTCTGAGTGCGACCCCCCCCCCCCTTATAATTGAAAAACACTTTTTATATATTGAACACCATTATAAATGCTGGATGCAAAACGGGGTTTGGGATGGAGGCTGACAGCTTGCGACCTCCCCATGTAATAACCTCACAACCCCCTGAGGGGTCCCGACCCCCAGTTTGAAAACCCCTGCTCTAGTTCATTAGACAAGTAGACATTGTAGCTTCCAGTCTGGAGTACTCTTTCTACTGGATGTAAGGGATTACTTCAGTTAACTGTATAATAATTGCTGAGATAGGCTGTTTAAACCTTTTTGTGTTAGCCTAGAGGTGGTTATGTATTCATTTTCAGATCAATGAAACCTGATACATACTCCAAATGCAACACATCATGGTGTAGACTGAACAGAGTATTGCTTGAGACCTCATGAGTTGTCTTGCACTATGTAACACTGGCTGGCTCTGAATACCTGGTGAGCATATCTAATTCTGGATGACAGTGCTGATGATAATGATCAACACTGCCTCTATTCTGTGATTTCAGTATCTCATGGATTTTGTTTTACTTAATATCCATATGGGCTGATAGTTGAACTTCCATAGTGAATAAAGCAGCTGTTGATAAAACTTTACCTATAGGAAACCCAGAAAAGTCATTAGTTGGTTCAATATCAGAGTAGGTGGATATGAATAGTGTGCATACAAGTTATTGCTATGCAATTACACATGGTCTAGAAAAGAGAAGAAGAAAACCTGTTGGTGGTATCAATCAATATTGCATATTAAGATTAATATTTTCAAAGAATGTTAAAGGCCAATCTTAGTCATATGCAAGAAATTCATACTTGAATTAATCTAAGCATTTGTACTATAAATATAACTGTGCTGTCACTGCATCTGAAGACTAAGAGTATGTCTACACTACCCGCCGGATCGGTGGGCAGCGATCGATCCAGTGGGAATCAATTTATCACATCTAACCTAGACGCGATAAATCGAACCCCAAGCGCTTTCCCGTCAACTCCTGTACTCCATTTCCGCAAGAGGCGTAGGCAGAGTTGACAGAGGGAGCGGCAGCAGTCAATTCACCATGGTGAAGACACCAAGTTAAGTCGATCTAAGTATGTCGACTTCAGCTACATTATTCACGTAGCTGAAGTTGCATAACTTAGATCAATTCCCCCCAGCGCCTGGGTAGACCAGGGCTAAGATACCCTGATATGGCTCTGAATAGGCAGAGGACATAACAGCATAAAGTAGGACTTCAGAATACACTGGGGATATATATAATAATTTTAAATAGGAAGGAAAACATTTAAGAATACTTGGAATGCACTGAATGAACCCATTAGGTCATATTGTAGGTGTTTTGAAGCATGATGATATTAACAACATAAGAAAGGCCATATTGCCACAGACCAAAAGGTCCATTTAACCCCAGTCTCCTGTCTTCCAACAGTAGCCAATGCCAGACACTTCAGAAGCAATGAACAGAACAAGCAATCATCGAGGGATCCATCCCATCGTCCACTCCCAACTTCTGGCAATCAGAGGCTACGGACACCAAGAGCATGGAGTTGCATCCCTGACCATCTTGGCTAATAACCATTCATGGTCCTATCCTCCATGAACTTATCTAATTATTTTTGGATCCCGATATAATTTTGGCCTTCACAACATCCTCTGGCAATGAGTTCCACAGGTGACTGTGCGTTATGAGAAGAAGTATTTCCCTCTTTATTTGTTCTAAACCTGATGCCTATTAATTTCATTGAGTGACCCCTGGTTCTTGTGTTATGAGAAAGGGTAAATAACACTTCCTTATTCACTTTCTCCACTCCATTCATGATTTTTAGAACTTTTTCAAGCTGAACAGTCCCAGTCTTTTAAAATCTTTCCTCAAACAGAAGCTGTTCCATACCCTTATTCATTTTCGTTCCTCTTCTCTGTACTTTTCCCAATTCTCATACAACTTTTTTGATATGGGGCAACCAGAACTGCACACAGAATTCAAGGTGTGGGCGTAGTGTGGGTTTACATAGTGGCATTATGATATTTTCTATTTTATCATCTATTCCTTTCCTAGTGGTTCCTAACATAGTTAGCTTTTTCAACTGCTGCTGCACATTGAGCGGATGTTTTCATAGAACAGTACACAATGACTCCAAGATCTTTCTTGAGTGTTAACAGCTAATTTAGATCCCATAATTTTGTATTATAGTTGGGGTTGTGTTTTCCAATGTACATGTATCCAGATTGAATTTCATCTGCCATTTTATTACCCAGTCACCCAGTTTTGTGAGATCCCTTTGCAACTCTTCACAGTCTGCTTTGGACTTAACTATCTTGATCAATTTTGTATTGTCTGCAAATTTTGCCACCCGTTTACCCCTTTTTCCAGATCCTACACTATCAGGTGCATTTTTAACTATATAGTCATGGAGAATTTTAAAGTGACTGCTTGTTGGATATCAAACTTAGAAACTTTTTCCACAGAGACACAGGGTGTCTACCAATCACCTCAAATTTCCTATGTCCAACATTAGACCTGTTTGGCACTATCTTTCTGCAGTTTTCACAGAGTTACTGTTGTCATACCTGTCAAAGATTCCCATTGCAGACTTAGTTTTGACAAATCCTTTTAGGACGTGCCTCAAGTACTCAGCAGCCAATTCACAGTCTATGCAGAATTTTTCTCCAGCCATCATTTGTATGACAGCCATAGGATCTCTGATGTACACTAGGGTTCCTTTGTTGCATGCTCTTAGCTTAGGGATTCCTTCAGCTTGAGCTTCATGCTGATGCACTAACTCAGCTTCATCTGTTTTTCTCATTGTTCCATCAGCATGGAAGAGGGATATAGGCATAGGTCCAATTCGGTGATTAAAGACAATTGCCATTGAAACATCATCTCTGCATCTTGCTAAGGACAGGGCAAGGCGGAAAACAATTTCTGGACTGATAGCTGCTATGACTGTCCCTCCCTTGCCAGAGTGAAATTTGGTCTTCTTGGCCATGTCTGCAAAAGTACTGATACCAGATGTCTTGACTGGCCTGAAGAAGCTACATGTCCCATTAGAATAACAGCACACCTCAGAAATCTCTCCATTTGTTCTCTCTCAAAACCTGCTATTTCCAGTAGAGACGCTTGTACATCTGATGTTACATACAGTTCAGTAAATCTGTTGATGAGCACCTCTGGATGGGATTCAGGGTCAAATGGGGTTGACATAGCTGGTAACAGCTGTAACATGTTCTTCATACCTCTTCAGTGCAGAGGCAAGGGCTTGTTTGTGGATTTTGTCTTCACTACTTCTTGTTAGGACACTTTTTCCTCTCATAACTTTTGCATATTCATATTCATTGCACATTCATCTTTAACGCTAATACTGATCTGTGCTTAAGTGTCATCACTGAATTAAAAAGCTAGTTTCTAGAATATTTCAAAGGCTAGTACTGCATGCGTACGCAATTACAAATCAAAACCTTCTAAGAGGCAGACTAGATGCTACAATGTATGTACAAAGGCTTACAAATGTAGAAGCCATTAAACTAGGAATTCATGTACATTTATATCTACCTACTATGCAGTACAAACTACAGGCACACAATCTCCTGCTACTGATACACAACCTTCAATGAGAGACTGAGCTGGTCAGCAAATTTTAACTGAAATTATAAAAACAAACCCAAAAAAACTATGCTAATCACTTGTGAGATGCTTTGACAAGTAAGAAAAAGTGATGTGAAAACATTTCATGTTAATATATTGCAAAATGCTGACATTCACCATTTTTGACACCTACTAAACAGCTTCATTATTTCTGAAAACATAAAAACCCCAAAAAAACTTGCTCGTGCAAAGGCAATAAAAATCTTTTATACATTGTTGTTTGGTAGCTTTGACCTATAAACACCACATTAAGGTGTTGAAATTAACAGTAAAAACTGTAGTCAGTCACATTGCAGTGTTCCTGGAACTGTGCAAAAAATAACACTCTCTCATTACGGGTACCATTGTTTCACCCCGTCTACAGGCTTATGGCACCACTTGATAGTTCTACATAATACTTCATCTAAATGTACATAAAATAAGCTTTCAAATGATATATGATTTGTATGTGTGTTCGCGTGTGTTTGTCACATGCACTGGTGCCCAGAATAGAGGAGACCCTCTTCAAAAGCTCCTGGTAAGCCTTGGTATTATCTTGCGGAACTGGGTGAGGGGGACCTGTAATCGCTTCTTCCAGCGATGAGGAGGACGAAGCCAGCGCCAAGGGATCCAGCTGGCTGCTCCCCATGTCCTCATGGTCTTGGGGGGGGGGTTTCCCCTGTGGGGCCTCCACCTCTGCAGGAGGACAGGATGCTGCAGCCGATGGCCTATCTGAGGCCCCTGCCACCAATCAGGCAACCTGGGAAGCCTGGGTAAACCCCCATGGATTCCAGGGGTACCACAAGGCCAGTCATTGGCCTGGAGGCCATGGGGTCGTTTGCGGTGCCAATGATGTTGATGGTACCACTGGTGCCAGGGCCTGTCCTGCTACCAGGGACTCCTGATCAGCACCGGATTCATAAACAAAACAGATGCTGCAGAGTGACCATGACCAGCTGGCTTGGCAACCCTCCTCACCGCAGTGCCACCTGTTGTACCTTGATGCCATCCTCTCCAAATGGGACAAGTTCCTCCTGCGGGACCCCAGGGATTTTCGGCATTTGGCAGATCAGTGTCGGTAGACCAGCAATCTACGCCTCACACTGCTTGACCTGCACCAGGAGTTGAAGCGAGCCGGTCATCAATAGAATCTCCCCAACCAATGGGATTTGCATCTCGGCAATGGGTGCATTCGAGTGGGTGGCCCATGACCCCGTTTGGTCGCAGGACCAGTGCTGAAACGTCGGAGACCCAGTGGATCAGTTTCAATGCTCATGGTGGGGAGGTGGCGGGGGGAGGGGCATGCCTCCACAGGTCTGCACCAGGTTACCGGCGAGCCGCACCTCGAATTCCGCTGTCGGTGCCTATGGTCCAGAGATCGAAGAGGGCTTCTCTAATCCTGCCTCCCAAAGTCCGAGGTAGGACGGCTCCGTGCGGGCAAGTGCTCGCAGGATGTCCCCCGTGATGGGGAGCGGCGCTGCTAATGCAGAGACACTCGGAACAGTTCCAAGGCAGATTTACCCCGGGCTTGGGTACCGCCAGAGCCGGTGTAGGTAGCACCGGTAGTATAAGGATCGCCTGCAGGCCTCAAGCATAGACAGGACTTGGAATTGACAGAGGCCTTCATCACTGTCCAGTGTGGCAGGCATAGTACTGGAGGAGCTCAACATTCGCTGGGGTCCAACTCCTTGATGGAGATGTTGAGCCATCCAGCATGGGTCTTGGCTCTCCTCCGGCCCTCTCCATTCCCTCTGAGGAAGTGGGAGATAGTCCCCTCACGGGCCTCTTAGTCTTCTTAGCCGGGGTTGGGGAGGCGGATCAGTGCCGGCTCGTAGAACTCCATTCTGAAGTTGAAGTGCTCGGGGCCGAGTCAGACCTCTGCTCTAGTGCCAGGGTCAGCGCTGACTCCATCAGGAGTGCCGAGACGGATGTCTCTCTCCTTTTTTGTTCTGGGTTTGAACAACTCACAGATGCGACACTTGTCGCTTGTGTGTCCTTCTCCTAGATACTTTAAATAGCTAACGTGTGGGTCTCTGATGGGCATGGGCAGCTTACAACAATCGCATGGTTTAAATCCTGCGGACCAGGACATGCCCCATCCCTAGACTGAGTCCCGGCCAGGACCAACTAACTAGAACGAATACTAAGGGTAAATACTAAACTATCTACGACTATTTTACAACAAAACGTTTGTGAGACACACTGAACTAAGTGAACGTTAGCCAAAGCAGTCGAAATTCCAGCACCGTCACTAATGGCGAGAAGGAACTAAGGGTGGGGGGAGCCGGAGGCGCCCCTTATACCACGCCATGCGGGCGCCACTCCAGAAGGTGCCAGAGCCAGTCCCCTATGGATACTGCTAAAAGAAAAACTTCTGTCACTGGTGCATGTGGCGAGCACACACACCTAATATAGACTGGACATGAGCAAGCACTGGAAGAACTACCAGATTAGTCATCCTTAAACTAATGGCCAAGTTAGCAATGCTTCTTTAATGGAATTCGTTGGAAGTAAGAGACTTTACTATTGGATTCTTATTATGAACCCCCCAAACATGGTTATTTGAGTGGGGTGGAAACTATGGTCATCTTAAATGCTCCCCATGTCTCAACTTCTTTTTGAGAATATCTGGGACATAATTTTGGTAAAGTACCAGACATATATTGTTTCTGCACTGACCACTTGAAAAAACATTTCAAAGGAAAACTATGATCACGCTGACTCACCGCGATGCCATTTAGTTATTCCACCTATGCAAATCATACTGACGAGGCCTCAGATATGAGTCATGACAAGGAGTATTTAGAAAAGCACCACATCTCAATGCATTGGAAATAGTTTACCCAAGGAGGCACTTCCAACAGAAGTCTTGAAAACATATTATATTTTGAATGACCTAAGCAAAAATCAAGTGCTCCTAGACTAAAAAAAAATTTAGATTTATTGGACTGCCATGATTCACTAATAGATGGTCTGTTGCAATAATTATATTAGCCATTTTTTTAGAATAGCAAGATAGACAAGCACAGCCATCTTTGACCCAGCTGGGTCAGACTTTTCAGTAATTGACTAATCTCTGGTCTGGTACAGAATAAATGCAGTGCTTACAGTAGTCTGAAAAAATGAGGGTGAAGTCTATTATCATTTCCTATAGAAATGAAAGCAACGTCACATATGCATGTCTCCTTCAGCCCTGCCCCAATCAATTCTGCCCCATATCTGTTCTGTCCCCCCATCCTCCATCAACCAGAAGTAGACTATTGATCAGGAAATGAAGCACAGATACACTACATAATTTGTCCAGAGTTATACAGGGAAACCTGTGATGCAGCAAGGACTTGAATCCAGGTCTCCAAAGTTCCAGTCTATCCACTTCCCCCTAATAAAAGTTCCTATTCTAAGTTAAAAGCTTGGATATGTCCTGGGGATACACTACGCGGCCCTTGAACTTAAAACAGAACTCTTTAGAACGTGTAACCAGAGCTGTATGTCCCTTTCCTTGTCTCTTAAAAAAAAAAAAAAAAAAAAAAGCCTTCATGAACTGGTCTTTGAATCATTTTTACACAGCAGGCAGTGGTAGTGCTGCTGGTATTGAAGTTCTAGATACCAGATAGTATCTGGTATATTACTTCATTTTTTGAAGTTGAAGCCAGCAATAACCTTATCCTATTCTTTTGATTAATGGAATCAAGGTCGCAATGGCCTCAAAAGCAGGGCATGCTCCTTTAAGGAGAAAGTAGATTGCTTACTGACTTGTGACAAAACAAGAAAAAGGCACTCAAATCAAAATCAGCATTGCACCCATGCAACTAAAAACCTGTTCCTTAACCCGTCTAGTTACATCTTTATATCTTTCCTGGGTTTCAAGATTGATGAAGGGAGATGACAGAGCCTTCGATACAGACCCAAAGAGGAATAACTACTGTGATACAGCATGGCCAGAGGGCAGCAGGAGAGCATTAGAAGGGAGCCTTATTCCCTGTAGAGGGAAGAAAGCTTGCTATAGATTAATTAAAGCACCTAAAGCCAATTAAAGCACCTGAAGCCAGTCACCTGATAAAACCCCCCTGCTTCAATTAGACAAGGGAAGGAGTTGAAGCAGAGTGGATTGGTGTTAGAGCAGAGAGCAGTTTGGAGGAAAGTAGAGGAGAGTTTGGAGAAGTGCTGGGGTGCACTAAGAAGACCAAGACCCTAGGTAAAGGTACACTTGGTTTGTGCAGAGGGAGAGCAGGAAACCCCACAAGCTGAAGGGCAGGAGAGGGAAATAGCCCAGAGAAAGGAACCGTTAGTTCAAGCAGTTTACCGCTATCCCTAGCGCCCCTGGGCTGGGACCCAGAGTAGAAGGCGGGCCCGGGTCCCTCCCTCTCCACTCCCCTCCTCTAGGACACTAGTTGGGAAATTAATACCCCAGTTGAAGGGTGACAAACACCCTGAACCCTCCCCAAGAAGAGAAAGCGCGAGACCCATCAAAGTAGTGCCGTCAATTTGCCGCACTACCAACTTCTCTCATTAGGTGGAGATTCAGCTGCCACAAGATTCAGAAAGGTTTCAGAGTAGCAGCCGTGTTAGTCTGTATTCGCAAAAAGAAAAGGAGTACTTGTGGCACCTTAGAGACTAACAAGTTTATAAGAGCATAAGCTTTCGTGAGCTACAGCTCACTTCATCGGATGCATTTGGTGGAAAAAACAGAGGAGAGATTTATATACACACACACAGAGAACATGAAACAATGGGTTTATCATACACACTGTAAGGAGAGTGATCACTTAAGATAAGCCATCACCAGCAGCAGTGGGGGGAAAGGAGGAAAACCTTTCATGGTGACAAGCAAGGTAGGCTAATTCCAGCAGTTAACAAGAATATCAGAGGAACAGTGGAGGGTGGGGTGGGAGGGAGAAATACCATGGGGAAATAGTTTTACTTTGTGTAATGACTCATCCATTCCCAGTCTCTATTCAAGCCTAAGTTAATTGTATCCAGTTTGCAAATTAATTCCAATTCAGCAGTCTCTCGTTGGAGTCTGTTTTTGAAGCTTTTTTGTTGAAGGATAGCCACTCTTAGGTCTGTGATCGAGTGACCAGAGAGATTGAAGTGTTCTCCAACTGGTTTTTGAACGTTATAATTCTTGACGTCTGATTTGTGTCCATTCATTCTTTTACGTAGAGACTGTCCAGTTTGGCCAATGTACATGGCAGAGGGGCATTGCTGGCACATGATGGCATATATCACATTGGTAGATGCGCAGGTGAACGAGCCTCTGATAGCGTGGCTGATGTGATTAGGCCCTATGATGGTATCCCCTGAATAGATATGGGGACAGAGTTGGCAACGGGCTTTGTTGCAAGGATAGGTTCCTGGGTTAGTGGTTCTGTTGTGTGGTGTGTGGTTGCTGGTGAGTATTTGCTTCAGAATGGGGGGGCTGTCTGTAAGCAAGGACTGGTCTGTCTCCCAAGATCTGTGAGAGTGATGGGTCGCCCTTCAGGATAGGTAGTAGATCCTTGATGATGCGTTGGAGAGGTTTTAGTTGGGGGCTGAAGGTGATGGCTAGTGGCGTTCTGTTGTTTTCTTTGTTGGGCCTGTCCTGTAGTAGGTGACTTCTGGGTACTCTTCTGGCTCTGTCAATCTGTTTCTTCACTTCAGCAGGTGGGTATTGTAGTTGTAGGAATGCATGATAGAGATCTTGTAGGTGTTTGTCTCTGTCTGAGGGGTTGGAGCAAATGCGGTTATATCGTAGCGCTTGGCTATAGACAATGGATCGAGTGGTATGATCTGGATGAAAGCTAGAGGCATGTAGGTAGGAATAGCGATCAGTAGGTTTTCGATATAGGGTGGTGTTTATGTGACCATCGCTTATTAGCACCGTAGTGTCCAGGAAGTGGATCTCTTGTGTGGACTGGTCCAGGCTGAGGTTGATGGTGGGATGGAAATTGTTGAAATCATGGTGGAATAACCAGAAAGGGACAGTGTACTGCATGACTAATCGAAAACATCAGACGACATTTGGGGAATAGAGACAAGGCAACAATGCAGATGTTACAACGTAAGTATTTGCAACTTGAGGTAGTCCAAGATAATGCATCCAGCATGTCTAACCAACTATTTTAAATATGTATACTTACATTTTCACCTATTTTTAGTTACAGTTACTGCAACTGGCTTTATGCTGCTTGCCAGTGTTATCTGCTACATGTTATGTTGACATACCAAGATACAGCTAAAAGCTCACCAAGCCTAAAAAGTAATTTTTCCCACAGAGTCCTCAGGAGACTTCTCCCTGTCAGGGATGGCTAAAGTACACAAACAACCCAGAAACACACTGTTCCCTGTAAAATGTATTAAAAATGTGGTTGTAAGAGCACTTTTTCCACCAAGAATAATAAACCAAACAGAATGACTTCTGCAATTATCAAGAAGCCAGGGCACTTGCACTGCAAAACTAGAGTTTTCAGGGGAAAAGGAAAGATTTTTAGATACTTCGCATTATATTTTTAACACCCCAATTTCATAAAATGATTCCTTGGGAGTTCAAAACAGAATTCCTGTTTCTTTCCTCCACAACTAAGACCTGAAGCTCAGAGCGAAGGGTGGGGCTGATGGCTGCAGCAACCCAACAGAACCCTGTATTCCCTGCTTTGTGCTGTTGCCTGCTGTCTTCTGTGCTGCAAGATCAGAAATTCTTGGTGGCAACCCGATGCAGTGAAGTCTCTATGTAGTTCTCGCCCACCCAGGAATCCCCCTATAACTACAGGTAGTGCAGTACATCAGCCACATTATGCAGCTATGACATTACTGACAGGGCTTAACCCCAATTGTACCCAATGGCCAGCCACGCCAGTATAACCAATATTTGCTGCAGTGTTGATGTTGAAAATTGGGTTTGGGGGTTTTCCAGGATATATCCCCTATGAAAACTGTCAGTTGGTAAAGCAATTGTTTAAGAAAAATAAAATGCATCTCAAGGACAAGCTGTGCGTAAGAGCCAGATTCTGCTTCACACCATGGCTTGTAGGTGCATTGCCCAGTAAGTGCTCAGAGAGAAAAGACTCGATCTTTTTTGAGAACAGCATCTTACTGGACTAAGCAGCAAAGAGTCCTGTGGCACCTTTTCCACTTCATGCATCCGACGAAGTGGGTATTCACCCATGAAAGCTTATGCCAATACGTCTGTAAGTCTATAAGGTGCCACAGGACTCTCTGCTACTTTTACAGATCCAGACTAACTCAGCTACCCCTCTGATACGTTACTGGACTAATACGACCTGTTTCAGATTATTGGAGAATGGCTCCATAGGCTCCAGTCATGCAACATCCACTGGGTACATTTGCTTTGGGACTGGGGAAGAAATCCATAAAATTTTGCTAAATATGTTATACACATACCTAAGTTAAAAAAAAGTCACTTAAAGCCTTACAAAAGTCTTTCCAAATACTTAGTATTACTGAGATATGAGAGTGATTTCCTGTACCACAGACTCCCAAAAGGGAAATTATACAAATTTTAATGGTGACTATTGTATGCAGTGCAAGTAAAAAAAATAAATAAATAAAATCAATTAGTTTTGGGGACTAAATTCCAGACCACATCAATTCCAGTCTAATAGGTGAAATTTTCTAAGCAACGTATGCCATTTAGCCAAACATCTCCCATTGGTTTTTAAATGCACAGTAAGTAGCTATATCCTCTATACAAGCTTGAAAGAGCTCAGCCATTACCACTATACTTCAGTTCATGGAGCATTTCCAAAGTGGAGGCATCAACCTACATACTTCCGGGGAAGTCTATACTCTTCTACACAATTTAAGTCAATTTTGAGAACAATTCATTTCTTCCCTGCTAAAGCAGCTGAATAGCATCAAAGTGGAGTTATTTTTAATAACAATTTGATAAAAAAAGGCTCAATTCTTATGCTGGTGGGGGAGTATCAAGACTGTATAAATGTATAATTTAAACTAAGTGATTTAATGACTCACTTTATGTCACAAGGATATTGCATTTCTTTATGACCAATAAAACTACAGACTTACCCAAAAAAATGGCAGTAGGTGTTTCAGTCCACTGAACACAAAATGAAACATATGACAATAAAGGTAATATCTGAACCTACAGAAGTCCAATATACTTTTCCAGAAGATTCTGGTCTAGCATCTCAGCTTGCACTTTTAAATAATCAAACAATTTGAATCTAGCGAGAGCTGTAATATAGGAATTATGATCTCTCACTACAAATTTACAGCACACACATTTCTGGAATGGAAGCCAGTGACACACTCCATACTAAAAGCATAGGGAGCACAGGATCAAGTCTTGGCTCAGTTATGTTAATGCAACCCCACTGAGGCTGCACCAGTGTAAGAATAGAATTTGGAACAAAGCTTTATTTTTACAAAGCAGATGCGTATCCACTTCATCATTTAAAAATATGGTCACATCCAATTGAAAATAAATCCGTCTGCTCACAGGTTCACTTTTCAGCATTACTTTTTATCTATGGATTCTGAAACTCAGTTCATTGTATGCAGTAGCTCTACTAATCAAGATTATCCAACTGCATATTTTGACTCTACACCTGAAGTGTCAAAATAAGTGGGTCTCATTTCTGAAGTGCTGCATTTATTTTAGCTTTCCTGTATTGTATCACTATCTGCCATATTCAGAACACATGGAGATCTATGATTTTTGTTGTCTAGGCACCCATGAAGACATCCACTAACAGTTACGGTGTCATGGGAGGTAAGAGAAGTTGGGGGATCAGGTGAGGCAGGTTTGGAAGTAGGGGTGGGACAGGTGGAGTAGGAGTGGGACAGTGGGAATGGGAATGAGAGGTGGGTGGCAGGGGGAATGGAGGAGAAATGGGGCAAGGGCACATGTTAGCCCCATATTCTCCTCTCCTGTGTATGCCCAGATTTGAGGGGCTCTGGACCCACTAGGAGCCTCTCTCTTTGCCTTCCTTATATGAGCTGGGATATGGAGGACCTTGTCCCTCTATAGTTGTCGGAGCCCCCTCACTGCACACAATGTGTATGCTAGGCTCTGGGGAGCCCGTGACCATCTATACGGTTGGCAGAGTAAAGATGCGTGTTGATGGGTTGTATTGGGGCACTGCTGAACGAGGGCAAGTTAAAGTTGCCTGGGCAACCTTAACTGTGCATTTCTAGTTTTCAGAAGTTTGAGTTCTGCTCAAATAATCATTCTGCAAGGCAATGATATGCCACCAACCAACCTTACCTCTGTGTTAACATACTGTGACAAAGTTCGTCCTCTGCCTTGATGGGTCCTGTGCTTATTGGAGGATTTGCTCGCCTCAGAGATTCACGGCAGCCCTCAGTTTAGTCACTTTTGCTAGTGGCTCAAACCTGCCGTTCACTTAGCTAACCTCATCACTGGCCAGCATGGGGAAAAAGAAGAAGAAGAATCCCCGCAATCTCTGCTGGTCCACCTAGTGGGTCAGTGGACAGGCCAGGGACCTTCCCCTCTGGTGGGACCTACAGTCCAGGTCAACTCCTCCTGTATCCAATAGGGAGTTGGGGGTTTGGGGGGAAACCCGAGCCCACCCTGTACTCTGAGTTCCAGCCCAGGGCCCTGTGGATCACAGCTGTCTACAGTGTTTCGTGTAACACTTGTGTGACAGCTACAACTCCCTGGACTACTTCCCCATGGCCTCCTCCCAACACCTTCTGTATCCTCACCACAGGACCTTCCTCCTAATGCCAGATAGCGTTTGTATTCCTCAGTCCTCCAGCAGCATGCCCTTTCACTCTCAACTCCTTGCACACCCCTCACTGACTGAAGTGAGGTCCTTTTTAAACCAGGTGCCCTGATTAGCCTGCCTGCCATAACTGATTCTAGAAAGTTCTTAATTGGCTCCAGGTGTCCTAATTAGCCTGTCTGCCTTAATTGGTTCCAGCAAGTTCCTGATTGTTCTGGAACTGTCCCCATTTCCTTACCCAGGGAAAAGGGACCTGCTTAACCTGGGGCTAATATATCTGCCTTCTATCACTGTCCTGTAGCCATCTGGCCCGACCCTGTCACAATACCTTTTTGCTGTTGGATAAAGATTTTATGTTTACCCTACACAGAGTTGAGCATACTGCATTCAATACTGAATTTGTAAAGGCATATATTTTAGACCTATTAAAAACATGACCACTACAGACTTGCCAAGTAGAAGTAGACTCAAGATAGAAGACTTTTTGGGAAAAGGATAAATAGGATCTCTCTCAGAGGGAAAACAGTGGTCCCTAAAATGATTGCTATAGGAGGATTCTAATAGCTATGTCTACACAAGCCTTTGTTCAGGAGATGTGAATGTGAATGGTAAGGAACCACCTAGATTCATTCTTGCAAGGGAGAAAAAGAAGACAACACATTTGGGGATGGTTTAGGGGTGTAACTTACATAACTGAAGTGTACTACACCATTTTAATTCTTTAGTGAGAATATAGCTTCAAATGCAACCAGCTCCCACTTTAGCCAAACTTATAATTATTTCATTCATACTTCCATCCGCCTTCTGCTCTATCTCTGCAACGCTCTAGTCTCTACCCAAATTACCACTACAATACATAACACACTGCACCAGGTGTGCTTCCCCACACTCATCATGTAGGAATTAACGTAGGTCAGATGGGCCAACTAACCTATTAGGCTGCAGGCTGGGGGATATTTAAAATGAGAGGAGATCCCTAATTAACGGAAGCTCACCAGTGGAGACACAGGAAGGGCTTCTATAAAACCAGGGAGCTGGGAGCAGAAAGGGATCTGCAGGGAGAAGAGCTGCCATCACTCCCCTTAGAATAAGGGAGAGAAAGGGGCTTTGGACCCAAGAGGAAGGGTTCGTCTAGCAGACTCAGGAGAAAGGGCTTTAGATAAGGTGGAGGATGCTAGCCTGGGATAAGTAAGGTCGGAAATAATCCTGGCGAAAGGCAAGAAGGATTGGGGTAGTACAAAAACTTTGGCTACCAGACTTTGACTGGCTCCTGGACTGGAACCCAGAGTAGAGGGCAGGCCTGGGTTCCCCTACCAGCCACTGAATGAGTGGCAGAAGCTGTAGAGTGACCTTGAAGTCTGTCTGGGACCGTTCTGGGTTAGGGAGTGACTAACCCAGGGCAGTGGACTTAAAGCCTGCCCAGTTGCTGTGGAGGACTTCAATAGGACTCCGGAGGAGAACTATTGTGATTCAGCCAGAGGACTAAGCCAGGAAGGTGAGGCACTGCAGCTCCGAGGCGCAATAGAGGGGCCACAGAGCGAGACGATGGGCAGAGGAACTGCAAGAAGAGGATGTCAGGCTGAAAGGGCCAGAGCAGTCAGCAGGCAACGACCCTAGCGGTAAATAGTGAAACCCATCTCTCTCTCTCTCTCTCTCTCTCACACACACACACACACACACACACACACAAACTTCTGTAGTAGTTCCCACGTCACTGTATTAACTTTAGGAACAACGTAACACACCTAAGGAAGTACTTGCATGTTCATGGAGACCACAATAATAATATCTTTGGTGATTCAGACTCAATTTATAATCCTGACCCAGAACATGCATTCCTTGTCTACAAGGTGTTCAGGGAGCTCTAAGATGTTTGTATTGTGTTGTTGTAGCCATGTTTCCCAGGATATTAGAGAGACACAAGGTGGGGGAAATAATATTTTCTTGGACTAATTTCTTGGTTGGTGAAAGAGACAAGCTTGTGAGCTACACAGAGCTCTTCTTCTGTTGTGGCAGGCAAAATAGTAATATACACAACAATGTATTCAACCATGGCTCCCAGTAGGTAACAAAACAGCAGCTGACTAAATATGCATTCACAAAAGTGTTCTCATTAGTCTCTAATAGGAAAAGATCACTCAAAAACACAATGCAAATTTGAATAGTTGCCAAAAAAATGTTTTCCTATTTGAAAGCAGTACCAGCTGTTTAAGATGTATCATGAATGCAGCTGCTGATCACTGCATGCAATACCTAGAATGCCAATAGATTTTCACATGCTGCTGCAGCAAGCTTAATCAAGTTCAATGTATGCTCCCTTTCACATAACCATGTTAGCAGCTGCATGGGGGATTATATTCTTTAACCATTTAATACACGCTCAAACAGGAATTTAGAGACTAAATGCAAGGTATTGTCATGATTTTAATTCTCAGGATTCTCCATTCCCAGCCATGAAACAGTATGTGCATTCTAATTACTAGGAATATTTAGGTTTCAGAGGAGCAACCGTGTTAGTCTGTGTCCGCAAAAAGAACAGGAGTACTTGTGGCACCTTAGAGACTAACAAATTTATTTTATGCTCAAATAAATTTGTTAATCTCTAAAGTACCATAAGTACTCCTGTTCTTTTTTTAGGAATATTTAGCTTCTCTAAAGAAATCCTTTTTTGAAAAATGGGATAGTAGGAAATTGTTAGCTAGGATTAAGATATATGAGGATGGGATGAGGAAGGTGGGGCTGTGGATTCATTACCTGGGGAAAAATTCAGACTGGGAAACTTTATGGGGTGAAGGAGCACTTGTGGATGCTGGAGTGTTCAGTAATCGGCAACGGTTAGGGTACCGACGGAAGTAGGAAACTTCAGCAGCTGGGTGACTGGGTAGATCAGTCACTGGGTGCACAGTTGAGTCAACTCTTCAGTGCAGTTTATGGAGAATGAATTACTTGTGTTGGGTGTTACAGTTCTTCTGAATTTTAAATAAATACAACCCCCCCACACATCATTCAAGATACAAGTACTTCCATTATAGTGGCAAATGCAGAGAAGAGAACACTTGTCCCTTGTGCAGATTTAAATAACTTCACAGGATGTGTCAACAGCTCCCCTCTTTAGTACACAGCAACAATAAAAGGCCTCCTACAAAAAAAAAATCAACACACCACAAACACTTGGGATTAGTAACTTTATAAGACATTAATTAAGGGTGTTATACTAATCAACTTCTATCACATATAACATACAACTTTTAATTGTCAAATGCAAGAACTACACCTGGTAAACAAAACTTAGACTCTGGATTTATTTCACAAAGACTGAGCATCTTTGCAAGTGATCGTGCCCATGAAATGGAGACTCCATCAGTACAATACAAAACTGCAGTATTTAGAGCAGTGGTTCTCAACCTCTTCAATACTTGGACTGCCCCAAAATCTCCTCTATCTCATCCATGTCCTCCTCCCATTTAACATTATGAGAAGAGCAGGGTGGTTAAAACCAACATGAGTTTGCAGTCCCGAAATCGATCCCTCGTGTCATATTCTGACCCAGAATGTATTCCGCCTCTGGAGAGAAGCATGCAGAGCAAAACCATGCTGGTGGGGGAGGCACTCTGCAAAGGCAGCATCACAAGGAAAAAACACTGCCTCTTCTGAGCTCAAATACTCAATTCAGAATTTGGCCATGAACAAGCCAACACACTTTGGCATGCAAGAGGAGCTCTTGAAGATGAAAGGAAAAGTCAAGACTTGCCTATGCAAGCTGGACTAAAGAACTCGTAGGGGAGACAGCTAGGTGAGAAAAGTGCCCGGTGGAAGCATGTGACTACAAAATCCAGGCAGAGGAAAAGACCAGCTAGTGAAGGAGAAAGAGCTCAGGAACAGGTGTGCTAAGTTGGAAAATGAAAAAGGGGCACACCAGACTGTAACTGAAGGAGGGAGGGCAAGGAAGAAGAGAAGAGCAGCTAGTCCTGTAAGAAAAAGGGAAGAGCCAATGGAGATACCCAGAGTTCAGAGCCCAGGAGGAAACAGGGTGACTTGCAGAAGATTGCAAGAGATAATAAAGGACAAGAGGACTTGCAGCTAGAAAGAACAGGAGAAAAACCAGAGATATCGCAAGTCAGATGGTTGTGGTCCCCGTGAAGTCTGTTTGGGAGGGGGGTTTCACTAAACACAGGTTGAAAACCAGATTCAACAGCACTGCAGAAATCACAATGGATGTTAAATAGGGACTGCTACCATTATGGTAAAGAGAGAATTACACACACTTGTTTTGTTGTGCTACAGTTCAATTAGATAATTAGTTTAGTGCATTGACACTTCCTGCCTGCTGAAAGGAGGTAAAATCTATCACTTCATTGAATGCGCTCACAGGGAGACTCCAGCAGCAACAGTCCTGAGAAGCTTCAGCAAACATTAACCCACCCTTCTCTTATGTTGTTGCCTGGGTCCATTACATACTTGCATTTCTTTTCCTTATCAAAGCTTATTTCCATGCGTCACAGATCCACAGGGTCTGTTCTATGCTCCAGTCCCTTCAGAGTGACCCCTATAGTGTGCTGGGCCCAAGGGACCTACACAGGGGCAGGAGGTAAGCCCAGGCTCAGACTCAAGATCAAACCCCTCTGTCTATAGAAAAGTTCGGTGTAACGTAGGCCAGGGCCCTGTCTCCAGGGATCCCTCAGGAGTGGAGGGTTCGAGCTTGAATCCCGTGGATGCTTGGACCCAAACGCCATTGTTTTGCAGTGTGGACACAACTTGGGCCCCAGTCCCCCAACACTTGGGCTCTGAGAGTCTGCCAACACTGTTTCTCAGTGCCATGGGACATCATCCTTTGTCCTTTCTAGCCCAAGAATGGCCAATCAACTTGCAGGAAATGGAAGAAACCTCCTAGATTACGTAGAGCTGCTCGGCATTTAACCCTTCCATTCTGTCCTGGTCACTGGACTACAAGCAGAATGAACTTTCTCCTGCATTTGTAATGGCCACCAACATGAAGTCCTTGGCCAAGTTCTCTGTGAGTTAGTCAAAGGAGCACACCCTGATTTTAGTTAATTTCTGGTGAGAGGAGAGCAAACGGTTCAACCTGAGCAAGAGTTCCAGGAATGACCAGGCGTACCAACTAATAGCAAAGAAGCTGGCAGTGCCAGGGATTCACCGGACCAGTAACCAGTGCAGGGAGTGGATTAGGAGGCTCAGGATCAACTACCGGAAAGTCAGGGATGAGACCAGCACATCTGAGTACTCACCATCTTCCTGCCTGTTTTATGAGGAGTTTGACTGGGAGCTGGGTACTGCGCTGAGCACAGAGCCACCAGCACTTCATGACAGCCTGGTGAGCCAGGAGAGCGACCTTCTATCCCTGAAACCAGGATAGGAGTGGAGGAGAGCCAGCAAGTGCTGGAACAGACAGACAAAGTGACCTGTGCTCACACTGGTTCCCAAGGAGGCTTTGCCACCAAAGCAGCTGCAGCACTTTCTGGGTCTCTACTCAGAGGTAGCGGGGGCTGGAGCTGTCACCCCTTCCAACTGTGGATCAGGCCGTCAGTCCCCCCTGCTCAGGCTTTAGCCCCCGCAGAGATTAGTCTCCCTCCCACCGGTTATTTTTAGTAAAAGTCACAGACAGGTCACAGGTTTCTGTGAATTTTTGTTTATTGCCCATAACCTGTCTGTGAATTTTACTAAAAATAACAGGGACAAAATCTTAACTTTACTTGTGGACAAAAATTAATTACAATTGGTGATATTAACAAAAATCTCCCTCTGCCTTTTACTAATGCAATTAATAAAAGGAGTGCATGAACTGTTTTAATTTTCAGAGTATATTTATTTATAATTTATTATTAAATATTGTGCTAAATGCAATCCTAGGCATATGAAGATTGAAGAACTGTATTCATTTGACATTACACAACCTAAGCTGAGACTAGAATTCTTATATATAAATGAGATCACTTGACCCACTTTTTAAAGAGTTTTGCGTCCCTATCCACAGTAATCTGCAATGACATTTAGAAGTTCCTACAAAAACATTCCACCATATGAAAAATGCATTTTCTCTTATGCCATTTTACTTTATTTGCTTATACAAACTCTCATCATTTCCCAAAGATTTACCTTACAGCCACTGCTCAAGGCCAAAAGGAAGTCAAATTATGTTTTCTTATAACTTTTTATCCATCTTAAGTCTAGCTAATAACCACTATATTCTACTCATTCGTATTTTACTTTAAAAAATGCCAAGTAGATGTCCTCAGGGTTTCAAAATGAATTGACATCACACCTTAATGATGTAGGATATGCACTTGACTCAAAAAAGAGAAAATGAGATTAAAAAAGTTAAAACCAGGCAGCACAGAAAGAACAAACAAGCTGTTACAAATGATAAAGTGTCCACTGCTGGCAGAAATCTTGATTCATTCGGGTTCCCCACTTGTTATGAGATGTGTCACTTTCAGGGTCTTATTTCAAGTCCCCCAACTCATAGCAGCTGCTGCAACTATCAGTAGTGAGATGTTAACCAAGATTGGAAGTTGTATCTCTGGACTTAATACAGTGGGTACAACAGAGAGGCTAGGGCCCTGCAACCCAATACAACTCAACCTGACAAGACCTGCATACTATACAGATGTAAACACAAGGGCTTTAGTCTCCAAATTAGTGGCTTCTGTACCAATTCAGACACACTTTAAAGTATCTTTTAAAACAGGGGTTCTCAAACTTCATTGCACTGCGACCCACTTCCGACAATGAAAATTACAACATGACTCTAATGTCCTGTACTATTCTAGAGTCTGGAATCAGAGCCGATGTTAGGGGGCAGTAAGCCGGGCAATCGCCTGTGGCCCCATTCCACAGGGGGCTGAGTGAAGCTAAGTTGCTCATGTGTTGGCTTCAGCCCTGAGCAGCAGGGCTTGCGCTTCAGCTTCTGCCCCCGGCAGCAAGGAGTCTAATACCAGCCCTGGCGACACCGTTAAAAGAAACTTGGACCCACAGTTTGAGAACTGCTGTTTTAAAAAAATCTTTGCTATTTGCACCAGTTCTGGATTATTTGAGGTTTACAAAAAAATGTAGCAGGCCACTCGGGGGCCCTTCTAGTTAGTGCTCACTGATGTCATGGGAGAGGTTTTATTCTCAGGTCAAATTTCTTACTCCCTAGGTCAGTAGAGACTAGGAGGCCTGAGAGGGAAGTATGCTCATGACCTGATGACAAGTGTCGGATCCAGGAGGGGAAAACAACTGGACACCTCAGGCTTGGGTCAGTTATCCTCTCTCCCTGTCCGTGGGGTCAGTGTGGCTGCATGTCCCACTCCTGCCAGATGCTGCCACCTTGCTGTGTTATACGTGCTGCCTAGCGAATGTGCAGAGGAGTTCAGCCCCTCATGCTGCAGTGCACACGCCGCACAGCAGGGAGCAGCGGCTGGAAGAAGCAGTTCAGGCGTGCAAGTGCACACAGCTGTCCTGTTGACCCCATGGACCTAAAAATTAGGCCCACACAGACGTCTAGGATAGGGTACAGAACTGAGACTCAAGAGACGTGTTATGCCATGGATCCGCTGTGTGACCGTGTGTAAGACAATTCACCTCTCAGACTCAGTTTCCCCTTCCACCCTCTGCCTGATTTGTCTATTTAGCTAGCCCTATTCCCCACAGAGCTGACCATCTCTGTGCATTTGTACACTGTTTTTCACAGTGAGACCCTCATCTCTGTTGAGGGTGTCTAGGCACTACTGTATTAAATTAATAATGCCAAAAAAATCACACAACCATCTGCTGCATCCCAAAAATGTAAAAAATAGTAACTAATTAAAAGAGTAGAACTGTTGAATGGAAAAGACTCATGAAAATTCAGTTGTGCTGTTAACAGTGGTACAGAAGACAAGTCAGGGATATAGATGAGATTTTATAGTTGCCTCTCAAATGATCTGGAAAATATTATTTTACCAGTTGATTCATTTCCGCTGAATAGCAGGCATGTCAAGCTGTCCCAACAGGCTGGTGTATATTACCCTAAAGCAAACCAGGGCTTGTTTCAGAGTCATCTATCTTCAGGGAAATTCATTCGCCTCTCACCTGAACAGCTTCTTCCAAAGCTGATTTAGCAATTCAGAAAGCAACCATTCAACAGCCACCTCCTTACTTCCCTGTTTTGCTCTCCTGTCTCTTTCAGTGCAATAGTACAGGTCAGCAGATTTTTATACTTGCCTCCCACTTGAGTGTTTCATTCCAGGGAATAGAAAATAAACAGGCAAGATTAAGTTATCCATCTTGAAGTGACCACACCGCAAGTTCAATACTTGCAATACACGGTACTGCCTCTTACCCATTCAGCAAGCAAGCAAGGCTTTAAAACCATTAGTCATTAGGGGAAAAGCACTTAGTTGTACAAAGATCAGTATGAGTCAATGACCAATAAATAAATAAATAAATAAATGGAATATCCTACTTGAACTTTTGAGGGAGGTTGGATGTAGAAACAAAATATAAGGGAGCAACATCAGGATTCTGTGAAATGAAAGTGCCAGTTCTTAACTCCTTACTGATGCAAAACTCCACCTGAGTGTAATAGTGGCAGCTGAAAAAGGACTTCATGTTTGAGCACAGGATTTGCTTTTGAAGTAAATTCAGGGGAACTATACATAATAATTTCAGGCATAACAGCACAGGTACTGGTTCTGTAATGAAACTATCACCACACAGAATATCGTTTCCACTAGGAGGAGGACATTAATTGATTAAACAACCTTAGAAATGACAGATGTAATGGCTCAGATGTGGACCCAAATTAGTAAGATGTGATTGCATTTAAAGGCTTCATTTTAAAAAATAGGTCATATTTTAATGTGTTAATCTCTTAAGAACTCGTTTGTCCTTCGAATCGATGCTTTGTGATGTGGAATGGATAAATGAAGGGACATCTCCAGATTTAAGCCATTTAGGCATGTTGATTACGTCCCAAGAATGGTAATATTTTAAATTTAACCACCTAATCCCACTTCTTTTTCAGGTACTGCCTTACTCGTATCAGTACTAAGTGTGTTTGCTGTTCTGTTGTATGATTCCCAAAGTGATACTCTCTTGACTGGTAGCTAAATTCATAAGTTTTCAGGAACTTTATTTTAAAGATAGCCATTCCACTGCCAGACAGTCCAACCTGAAGGGACAAGATGACAAATCAGCTTTTGAGTTCAGCAAGGCTTGTTACTTCCAAAGACAGCCTTTCAGTCCTACAGCTGAATTATTTCTGAAACCACAAAGAACCTATGATGGTATACATAAACTATTATAATGACGCACGCACTGCCTCTCTTCATTCCTTGAATGGAGATGGGGGAGTTTCTTATGGTTAAGTCAAGAATACTCCTGCAACAGCGCCTGTTCTGTCTGATTGCTACTGTAGTTACCAATCCAGAGATGACAGAGAAAGGTGACTCGGTACTGGTGGGAAGACATGGAGCAGTTTGCTTGGCCATATTTGTAACAGCACTTCCAATGCTAACCCTGGTGACACTAATACTCAGAATAACTACGTTGCGTGATCCATTCGTAGAATTCTTATTTACTTTCAACCAAACCAGCTGAATGCTTCGCAGTTTCAGATTCCGCTTTCCTTGCAGACTGCCTGTGCAACCGAAGGGCTTTGAAATTTACCTTTCTACAACACGATGAGTTTTCAGTGATCGTGGTTTCACTCAATGGAAGAAATCGCTAATCTCCATCTATTACTTCAAATTGGACATGATGGTGATTTCTCTGCTATTACTAGCACATACTGTTATCCCATTGCACCTATAGGACCATTCAGGCTCATTTTTTGATTAAGTTTATTCTTTCAGTTTAGCAGCATCCATATATCTGGAAGCAAAAATAATTCAAAAAAGTTCCCTATTCAGACTAATATCTGCTGTGATCAGCCCTCTAACTGGAGCTTTAAAAAACATTTTATTTCACACACCAGACAAATCATTACACTCAAACTTAATCCTGAGAACTGCCAGTGAACCAAGTTTCTACCTGAAGTTATCATTTTATTCATATCTTATGCAGCATCACTCAAGTAAAGTGATAAATTACCATCCTTCCTAATGCAGTACCTGTACTTCCTGCTTCCACCCACAGGAAAAAAAAAAAAAAAGATTAACCTTATTCCATCTCTCTTCTGACAGTTCAGATGGCTGACTTAAATAAATGACTAGATGAATATGGCTTCAGCCATCAAATGTAACATTATTTACACAAATGCTTCAATATTGCATACATCCAATTTGGGGGGCAGGGGAGGAAGGTGAACAGTTTTTATAGCATGCTGGGAGAGCATCAAAAAGAAAAAGGTTGATAACCTCTACTCCACATCATAGAATACTCCTGAATATTGAAAAACAAGCTCAGGATGTGGAGCCTAAGTTTAAAATGCAACCGTTTTCCCTGTCCTCTTGGATGCATTTTTTCCTAAACTAGAAGAGCAAAACAGGAAATCAAAATGCTCCATGATTTTATTCTGAGTACCACTTACTCTACAGGTTTCAGAGTAGCAGCCGTGTTAGTCTGTATTCGCAAAAAGAAAAGGAGTACTTGTGGCACCTTAGAGACTAACAAATTTACAAATAAATTTTTTAGTCTCTAAAGTGCCACAAGTACTCCTTTTCTACTTACTCTACAGTTCACTTATACATACAGCCAGCAGCACTTGCTGTTACTGTCAGAAAAGAGAAATCTGTGTGTACTTTGAGTGATTCACTTATAAATCAGACAAACAAGAACAAACTACAAATATCTCCTGGAGGATTTTCTTATGGTTAAGACAAGAATACTCCTGTAACAGCACCTGTTCTCACTGATTGCTACAGTAGTTACCAATCCAGCTCAGCTAGTTGTATAGACAGACTTAGATTCATAGATACTAAGGTCAGAAGGGACCATTCTGATCATCTAGTCCGACCTCCTGCACAGCGCAGGCCACAGAATCTCACCCACCCACTCCTATGAAAAACCTCACCTATGTCTGAGCTATTGAAGTCCTTAAATCATGGTTCAAAGACTTCAAGGAGCAGAGAAGCCTCCCTCAAGTCAATCATGCCCCATGCTACAGAGGAAGGCGAAAAACCTCCAGGGCCTCTCCAATCTGCCCTGGAGGAAAATTCCTTCCCGACCCCAAATATGGCAATCAGCTAAACCCTGAGCATATGGGCAAGATTCACCAGTCAGATACTACAGAAAATCATGTTATCATGTTGACAAAATCATGTTATCCCATCATACCATCTCCCCCATAAACTTATCAAGTTTAAGCTTGAAGCCAGATAGGTCTTTTGCCCCCACTGCTTCTCTTGGAAGGCTATTCCAGAACTTCACTCCTCTGATGGTTAGAAACCTTAGTCTAATTTCCAGTCTAAACTTCCCGATTGCCAGTTTATATCCATTTGTTCTTGTGTCCACATTGGTACTGAGCTTAAATAATTTCTCCCCCTCTCTGGTATTTATCCCTCTGATATATTTATAGAGAGCAATCATACCTCCCCTCAGTCCTCTTTTGGTTAGGCTAACCAAGTCAAGCTCCTTGAGTCTCCTTTCATAAGACAGGTTTTCCATTCAACGGATCATCCTAATAGCCCTTCTCTGTACCTGTTCCAGTTTGAATTCATCCTTTTTAAACATCTAAATTAAGAGATGATTTAATCAACTTCTAAAATGAAAATGGACTAGATTTTTATCCATGTTATTTGATATTTTTAAGTTAAAGGATCCATAGACTAATGCAACCAGAAAATGGTCCTCAGCCATTTAAGAATTATTATAAGGCTATTTTCCAGCAGGCTTAGCACAGATAATAAGGATGTTCTAGAACAGTTAGTGTTAGCTTTACATTCATCTGAGTTACATACTCACATTTCTACCTTTTTTCAGAAGCCAGTGGAAATATCAGTTACCAACAATAAATTAAACAATGGCTGGAGGTGTACAGATGTTGACACAGCTGCTCCTACATTCACGAGAGACCTGAGTCTCAACTCAACATTTGAGTACCTCATCTGTAATTCCACTTTAGGGTACCTTTTCTGCTGTGGATAATAAGCACTAGCAACTTTAGTATCCCTATTCTGCTTGATTTAACAAGTAACTTGCATTCTTATTCTGCCAAACCTAGTCAGGCTGATCTGTTCTGTTCGGCAGTGTGCATCAGAAAGAGCAAGTGTTGTAAATAAAGGAAAGGGGTACAAATATGTAGCACTGAAAATAAGGCAACACAAACAACTGTGATTAGGTGAAATGCAGAAAGAAAGTCTGCTGGAAATACTGCAAAATCTTGCATTTTCAGCAGGCCTTTTCACAAAGACTTTCACTAGACTATGCTCCCTTTCCACAGGCAAAAGCACCAACCAACCAATCATCAAAGAAAATCAATATTAAATAAAGTTACGACAATTTTAAAAAGCACCTGCTTTTATCCCACCCTGGGAGAAGTCCCTTAGTCTTCATGACATCCACTAGAGACTTGGCTACTGCTATCAATTTTACAGAAAAGGTGCTCAGATACTACAGTGATGGACGGCAGGAAAAAACAAAGATGGTTAACAGACTAGACCAGTGGTTCTCAAACTTTTGTATTGGTGACCCCTTTCATACAGCAAACCTATGAGTGTGACCCCCGCTTATATATTAAAAACACTTTTTGAATATATATATTTAACACCATTATAAATGCTAGAGGCGAAGCAGGGTTTGGGGGTGGAGGCTGACAGCTCACGACCCCCCCATGTAATAACCTCATGACCCCTGTACTAGACTATGAGGAGCAATGGCTCCAAGCATGGCAGTGTTCGCTCAATTAAGGGACCTTTTAGAGAGAATTTTATGAGCTTGGAAGACTTCAGCTGGCCACATAACTTTGTGATATACCTTTAGACTCATGGGCTCCATAGCTACAGTCCTTCCTCTACCATGTACACATTTTTAATTGTGGACCAACACTTGTTTTTAGAAGGCTTCAAAAATTGTACAATTTATAAAAGGAATGTTTTATACCAAATGTGTACCAGGAACTTCACAAAACAAGCAGCCCAAGATCCTGCCCTGAGGAGCTTACAATCTAGAATTTAGGTATCATATATGTGGGAAGAAGCAAACAATTAATAGGTGCCAATGAAGGACATAGGAAGATCATGTGGTGGTGCTGTCTTCATTAAGTGATCCAAATTCTCATCTTATTCCTGAATACACAAGAATCCAAAGCACACATGATTAGCACGTAAACTGTGGATTCAAAGCAGGATGTCCACCCAGCCCTGTCACCTCCTGGCAAACATCTTCAAGTTGTTTCAACTCCCAAGTTGCCTGACCACTTCAGAGAATGACAAAGTGAACTGAAGTGACAAGTACAGCTGTAGTCATTTGTGTCCTTTACACGTAGGAACATGTCATTTTACACACATGGCTGCCATTAAAAAAACAGAAAGATTGTTCTGAGCAGGCCAAAGTGAGAGAGTCATGAGTGTACACAAGGCCTCAAAAGTCTCTGGATTCAAACAGCCTTTTCCACCAGATGAAGTTTGTCTGCTCATGATTTCCCTTATTCCTTTTGTCACTTTTCTTCCAACGTCTACTAATATGGACCCCACCTAGTCATCTTCCGACTTACAGTAACTCCTCACTTAACGCGTCCCGGTTAACGTTGTTATGTTGCTGATCAATTACGGAACATGCTCGTTTAAAGTTGCACAATGCTCCCTTATAACATTGTTTGGCAGCCACCTGCTTCGTCCACTGCTTGCAGGAAGAGCAGCCCGCTGGAGCTAGCTGGTGGGGGCTCGGAATCAGGGTGGGCTGGCAGCCCCCATCAGCTCCCCTAAGTTCCCTGTGCAGCAGCCGCCCAGCAGGCTATCAATTGCCAGGCAGTTCAGTTGTCCCTCACCCCACTGCCTTGCAGCTGCTCCCGCCCTCTGCCTTGGAGCTGCTCCCAGGAGCTTCCTGCTTGCTGTGCAGGGTGGGGGGGAAAGAGGGTTGCTAATATCAGGGTGTCCCCCTCCCCCTCGCTCCTGTACCTTATCTTCACAGAGCAGGGGTCGGGGGGGCGGGGGTAAGAGGGTTCAGGAGGGAGGGAGCTTGCTGGCAGCAGCTGCTGTCTCCACTTGCTGATCTACTTAAAAAGGCAGTGTACTTAGAGTGGAGTCAACATACTTAAAGGGGCAATGCGCATCTTTCTCTCTCACACTCACACTTTGTGAGTGTGTCTCTGTCTCTCTCACTCACACATGGTATATGTGTCTGGCTCACACACACGACTCCCTCCTCCCCTCTCCCCAGCACTTGGGAAAGTGGAGGGAGTCATGCGCTCCATTGGGATAGCGTGGGTTCATCTTCACGTTCTGTTTCCACAGGGAATGTTTGCAGCCACTGCCATGCTGTGTCTCCTCCCTCCATTTGTGCTGCCTTGTAGAGCATGAGGCTCCATTAACAACAATGTGTTAACCCTTGAGGGCTCAGCCTATTGCTAGTTAATCATTTGGTAGTAAGGCGTTCCCTGGGAAATATCCCACCCTCTGACTCCACCAACTCAACCAAGCTTCACAATCATCATCGCTGTGTACAGTATTAAATTGTTTGTTTAAAACTTATACTCTGTGTGTGTGTATGTATAGTCTTTTGTCTGGTGAAAAAAATTTCCCTGGAACCTAACCCCCCGCATTTACATTAATTCTTATGGGGAAATTGGATTCGCTTAACATCGTTTCGCTTAAAGTAGCATTTTTCAGGAACATAACTACATGTTAAGTGAGGAGTTACTGTGTTTGTTCCCATGTCAAGTTAAGATCTAGTCCTTCATCCCACTGCTTGGAGAAACTATTTGCTGGATGTTTATACCCCTATGCTCCTTTTGGAGACGGTTAAAAATAGCGAGGGACTTGTATGGCCAGTGTAGTCTTCACTAATTAGACTACTCTGGCTTCTATTCACTTAATGTTTATTTGAAGCCCTCAAAGCTCAGTACTTACTCTTACTCTTCAGTTTGATTTCTCTTTTATAACATATCCAGAACTTTGAGCAGTTCATACATTTTTCTAAAGAAAGTACTATGGTGATTAAAGCATCTGGGCAGAAGATAAACAGAAAAGATTCTTTAGATGTATTTAAGTAAGTTTTATATCACTAGAGCTCCCACTGAAGTTAAACCACCATTAGCCATTCAAATTTACAAGTAAAAGTAAAGAGAAATCTTACCTCAAAATTTAAGTTCATTTAATTAAAAAAAACCAAGGTTGGTGAAAGTGTTGCTTGACCATAGGGAATATTTCTAGTCACCAGATCTGTAACATCAGGAAATAAACAAATTACTTTCTTATTCACTATCCATTCAATTCTAGTCCTCAAGTGCCTCATTGCAGCACACTGGGAAGGAAGCAACTCAAGAAAGTACGAGTTTCCTTTTTCTCCATGAGAGTCAGAAATTTGCAGTGCTAATAAGAAGAGCTGCTCAGATACAATTTTAAGAGAATGAAATTAAATGTAGGTCTGTACATCACACATTCAGACTGACATTTAAAAGCTGGTGTTCAAAGAGACATGACCCAAGTGCAGCTCAGTACCTTGCTACAACTTATTAATATTGGTTTGAAACAATATTGTTTTTAATATTAATACAATATTAATATAATGGTTTGAAACATAAGACAAAGCCTTTAAAAAAGACTGAAAAAGTGAATCGAATGACTTCTGTTTCTAATTTTAACAAAAAAAACCACGGCAACATACAGATTTCAATCTCATCTGCACAGGACAAAAAACACGTCACTGAGCCTAAACATAAAAGTGAGTTATAAGTTTAAACTTAAACATCTTTTCTTTGAAGAGCCATGAGAAGAGCAATACCTTTTCTTTGAACACCAGCAAAAATTACAGCTTTGTGTTCTTTGCTGTGGCAACCTCTCCAAGCGTTATGAAAGACAAGCAGAAGCAAGCCTGAACTGTACTGCTACATACATCAAAGCCCTCAGACATTCAATGTGAGCAGATTGTATTTTTTAAAATATGTATATTTCTTGATTCTTTTCTTTAGTATCCATCCCAAGTTCTTGGCACTTTACAGCAACTGAAATATATACAAAGTCACGTTACTGCACTCTGTTCCATATTTTGACCATCTACGTTTCAGTTTGGTCTACATTTCTTTTTAGAAACTAGAAAGTTGTACTAGTAAAGCTAACTGCATCTATTTTATGGGGATTAAACTACTTTATATTGGTTAAGAAAGTGATCAGTACCAGTATAGCTCTTCCTGTATGGGAAGGGAAATAAACTATAATAGTGTAAGACAGCTTTATGCCTGCCTAACTGCACCCGCATTAAGGACTGTACCAGTATAAATTATAACTGTATCCGTAAAAAAAAAAAAAAAATCCCATTCCTAACCAACATAATTAGACCAGTGTAACTTTCAAGTGTAGATCAGGCCTATCGTAAAGCAATTAGAACATTCAACTAAACGGAGTCAAATAAAAGCAGCCATCCTGTGCCCTGTGGACTGCTCGTTTAAATTCAGTTTCTTTCTAAGGATAAAGTCATCTTTAACACACACAATTTTGTATACATAATACATTCCCTTAGGAGGCTTGCGTACAAAGAATTTAGTTGGACACAGAAATTGCATAGGTGTTATTATAAACATGTGTTCATTTTACAACACCCGAAAGCCCCAGTCAGTATAGGCCCCGATTGTGCTAGGTCCCTACTTTCAAGAGCTCACCATCTACTTTTTACAATTATATTTGTAGAAGTTATCTGATACTATTCAAGAGTAAAGGTGTTAGCTCACAATTGCACCAAACTGCATTCAAATGTCATGAGTCTTCTATGTTAGATACAACTGATCAGCTATCTGAGGTAACATTAAGTGTTACAATTTGTACCAATTTGAAAATTTCTAAAAGGTGTCAGTTATTTGACTTTAAATATTAGTGTCCAGTTACCTGCATCTCACTACACCAACACTGTATTTCATGTTCACTGATACCAGCATTTTAAATTCTTTGTTAAGAAGGGGCATAGTCTTGGGGCCCTGTTGGATCTCCAACTTCTTACATTATCGTGCAATAATCAAGAGTGTTTTCACCTTAAGTTGGCGACTTAGTTACTGTAAGCCTGGTCTTTGCCACATCTACATAGAAAACTACTTGCATGAAGAGTAAATTATATTTGGAGACCACTGAAACCTCAGCTACTGCACAAGGTGGCAGCCCCCCACTCGGTGTTGCTTCTTGCTAGTAGTATATGATACTTGATATCCATATCTACCAAACGTTTTCCTAGTTCAGTGTAAGATGCTGGTTTTGACCCAAGTGGTTTGGAAACTGGCCACCTTGGAGATTACCCCTCAATTTCTGTGATGCTCAAGCAAAGGCAACTCTGGCACTCTAAAAATCATGATGTAACTGGTGAGAACATGGTGGCGTAATGTTCAGTGAGAAGTTCCTGACTTAAACTTCCTCTGACAAAGCCAGCGTGTTGTCCTTCAGATCACTTTGATCTACTCAGATCGACTCAGACAAGCTTTATCCAGATATATGGTAACAAAGAACATTTACATTCTAGGAAACTGAGATTTAGTACACACTGTACAAGTTTTGTGTTTGGGTTTTGGGGGTTTTCTTTTGCTTTCACCAATGTTATATTTTAATTGCTTTCACCAATGTTATATTTTAACATTAATCTGAGTATTAGGCAGCTGTGGAAAGACCTTTGTGTGTTTATTTTTCAACAAGATTTGTTGCCACTATGATAGCATTTACTTTTCTCTTCTTCTCAAAGTGATCATTAGAGCTAACCAGAGTCTAAAAATGTATAATTATTGTTTGTTCATCCTATTGTCCTCATTTCCTGAAACGCAGCCAGAAAAGGAAACTGAACTGCCTAAAGCTTGCTCAGCAAATTATCTGCCCTGAATCCCTGACGGGTCTACAATGTGAATCTACATAAAGTCTAATCTCTTTTTATTGGAAAAAACATGAGTGCACACTACATAGACCCAGATTCACCTACAACGTATAACAGGACCTTCTGACTGACTTTTACACCGACACTTATTTTTAGCTAAACTGTAGTTTGATCACTGCAATATCTGATAGTACAAAATTATTCATCTGAGTATTGGTGATCTGAGTCCAATGAAAAAAGAAACACCCTCTGCAGTAAAAAGTTAAGTTGTCTGATATTCCTGGGTCAATACTCTTGCAGGAGTCTATATAAAACATACTGTACACTCGAGGTGGATGACTCATCTGTGGTTATAAAACCATTTCCCAACAATTTCACATCATGAGTCTCAAAAGCAAGATGGCTAACTGCAATAGTCTTAACGAAATTATGATTGCAGATTCTCTCTCTCACTTATACTTATACTTATATATGTTTTTGAATTTTGGAAGATTATTCTGCCAAACTATTTCCCTTGAGTTCATGGACATTTTTCCTATTTATATGATGCTGTGGAAAAGCAGAATAGTCTAGCTAACCAAACATGAACTGCAATTCAGATACTCCTAAATTTTAATTCTGCCTGTGCCACCAGTTTGCTGTATGGTCTTACCTATGTCACTAAATCTGTATCTCAGCTTTCCCCTGCTATGAAATGGGAATAATACTTCCCCACTTACACAGAGTACTGTGAAGTTTAATTAGCTACCAGGACTTCAGAATTGTTTAGTTTCCTTACTAACAGGGCCATGTACACAAGGCTCTGCAGCCACTCAAACGGCTGTATAAACAGTCAACAAGATGTCATACAAACCGAGATGACTATTTGTGCCTCAGCCTGCCTCTTGAAAAGCACTGCAGGAGAGGAGGCTACATAACTGACTACGAGTGGGGGAATTCAGGGCACGAAGCAGCATGAGGATCACAAGTGGCCTGCACGCAAATCTTGGGATGCTCGAGAAAGTGGCTGCCAAGGGTGTACTAAATGCAAGAGCAGAGCTCCACTTTCAGAGCAGTTGGGATTTTTCCCAACTGCTCAACTCCTTAGCCCTGCAACAAAGGAACCATGTCCCTTTATGGCTTTGGACTTAGATGGTAGCTACATAATGCACCAGGCTCTTCCTGCTGCCTATAAGACAGTTCATCTCTTTCCACAATGCCCCTGCCCCCTCATTTCATTTGATTATTTACATTTGATGCTTTTGATCATACAACATTCTCAGAACACTGCATACACAAACACCCTAGTTAAAATGCCCTTCACAATTATGAACCTTGCGCTATAGAAAACCCGGTCCCTGGATCCCACCTCGAGCCCTGCTGGTGTAGAGGGGCCCTAGAGCTCCCTGCAGCCCCAGGGACAAGAGAGCTGTCCGCCCTGGGTGCGGAGGAACTGAGGGAGCTGTCAGCTCGCACTGCAGGGCTTGAGGTGTCAGCCACCTCCCCTGCCCCGTTCAGAGCTCATTCATTATAATGAACCCCGACTATAACTAACAAATGGCTTGGATTCCCAGGGGTTCATTACAGCAGTGATGTACTGTAATTCCATTACATTCTTCTGCATCATTTGGTGTGGGGAGGCTTAACACATATTTATGTCTGATGTGCAATGGGCTGTTAATCGTATTACCATCTTTGCAAGGCAAGAGGAATGATATCACCCATAATTAAGAACCGTACCTACCAGTGTGGCCAAGCATGCAACAGGTCGCACGGAAGGCAAAGTGGTGACAACAAGCATCTACAAATAACCAAGAAAAGGAGCTACTGACATTTCTATACAGCAATTGCATGGAAGCAATAGCCATGGAACAAGCCAGTACTGAAAGCAATTAAGAGCAGCGTGAGTATAGACAACAGTACTGGTAAAATCTAACTACCACATAAGAAATTTCCTTTTTGGTTTAGTGCTTTATATCTGTGTCAGGAAAGATGGAAACTGCATCTTTACAGAAGTTTAGTTAAAGATGTACAAATGAATCACAGAAAAATATTTATATACTGAGCAAATTACTTAGCCTCTACCACAGTTCTCCCATTTTTATAGAAGGGAGGTAATTTAAGGTTTGTTAAGCAATTTGAGACCCTTTGATAACACGTTCCATATAAAGAAATACTATTTTATTAGAAACTTAAGTTAGTTGAGACGGTTATCTGAAAATGCAGATGGGACTTGTTAGCGGTTCACACCACCACGAGGCAGCAAGTAAAACAAATGAAGAAATACTGTGTCAGAAAATGCCGAAAGAGAATGTGTGCAAGCTGCAGCTAGCTATCCCTTAGTTGAGTGCTTTTTAAAACAAAAGGAAACAAAAAAACCTGAATGGTTACTGGAAGTATGCACACATTGCTGAAAGTCATGCAAACTTACTTATTAAGCAAAGAAGTAAATAAAAGGAATTGAGTAGCCTTTTTCTGTAAGGGGATCAAAATGTGAACTTTTCATACAGCAAAAATTCACTAGTATTTATCATATGGAACTCTCTCAGAAACAATACTCTAATTAAAATAATGACTTGGCTCTATAACAGAGTTGGATAAAAATGGCTTCCCAAACCAGCAAAAAGAAAAGGAGTACTTGTGGCACCTTAGAGACTAACAAATTTATTAGAGCATAAGCTTTCGTGAGCTACAGCTCACTTCATCGGGCTGGCACGTGATGGCATATATCACATTGGTAGATGCGCAGGTGAACGAGCCTCTGATAGTGTGGCTGATGGCCCCACAGTATGCCAACATTTTTATGGCTGACTTAGAACAACGCTTCCTCAGCTCTCTTCCCCTAATGCCCCTACTCTATTTGTGCTACATTGATGACATCTTCATCATCTGGACCCATGGAAAAGAAGCTCTTGAGGAATTCCACCATGATTTCAACAATTTCCATCCCACCATCAACCTCAGCCTGGACCAGTCCACACAAGAGATCCACTTCCTGGACACTACGGTGCTAATAAGCGATGGTCACATAAACACCACCCTATATCGGAAACCTACTGACCGATATTCCTACCTACATGCCTCTAGCTTTCATCCAGATCATACCACTCGATCCATTGTCTACAGCCAAGCGCTACGATATAATCGCATTTGCTCCAACCCCTCAGACAGAGACAAACACCTACAAGATCTCTATCATGCATTCCTACAACTACAATACCCACCTGCTGAAGTGAAGAAACAGATTGACAGAGCCAGAAGAGTACCCAGAAGTCACCTACTACAGGACAGGCCCAACAAAGAAAACAACAGAACGCCACTAGCCATCACCTTCAGCCCCCAACTAAAACCTCTCCAACGCATCATCAAGGATCTACAACCTATCCTGAAGGACGACCCATCACTCTCACAGATCTTGGGAGACAGACCAGTCTTTGCTTACAGACAGCCCCCCAATCTGAAGCAAATACTCACCAGCAACCACACACCACACAACAGAACCACTAACCCAGGAACCTATCCTTGCAACAAAGCCCGTTGCCAACTCTGTCCACATATCTATTCAGGGGATACCATCATAGGGCCTAATCACATCAGCCACACTATCAGAGGCTCGTTCACCTGTGCATCTACCAATGTGATATATGCCATCATGTGCCAGCAATGCCCCTCTGCCATGTACATTGGCCAAACTGGACAGTCTCTACGTAAAAGAATGAATGGACACAAATCAGACGTCAAGAATTATAACATTCAAAGACCAGTTGGAGAACACTTCAATCTCTCTGGTCACTTGATCACAGACCTAAGAGTGGCTATCCTTCAACAAAAAAGCTTCAAAAACAGACTCCAAGGAGAGACTGCTGAATTGGAATTAATTTGCAAACTGGATACAATTAACTTAGGCTTGAATAGAGACTGGGAATGGATGAGTCATTACACAAAGTAAAACCATTTCCCCATGGTATTTCTCCCTCCCATCCCACCCCCCACTGTTCCTCTGATATTCTTGTTAACTGCTGGAATTAGCCTACCTTGCTTGTCACCATGAAAGGTTTTCCTCCTTTCTCCCCCCTGCTGCTGGTGATGGCTTATCTTAAGTGATCACTCTCCTTACAGTGTGTATGATAACCCATTGTTTCATGTTCTCTGTGTGTGTATATCAATCTCCCCTTTGTATTTTCCACCAAATGCATCCGATGAAGTGAGCTGTAGCTCACGAAAGCTTATGCTCTAATAAATTTGTTAGTCTCTAAGGTGCCACAAGTACTCCTTTTCTTTTTGCGAATACAGACTAACACGGCTGCTACTCTCAAACCAGCAAGTATGCCTCCTTGTATAAGAGGATGAACTAGAGCTATCAGCTTTGAAACTTGGGCCAGATTCTGATTTTACTCACACCAGTGTAAATCCACACTGTTTACTTCTGAGTTAACTTCTGATTTACACTGGTGTGTAAGTGAAGGAGCACTGAAAATACATCTAATTGCTTCTCCCTTCCTTCAGAGCAAATCTGCTAAACCAATGTACATTACACTCGCATAGCTGGGAGTCAGTGTTATGTAATGATGCAGCTCTCCTGATATCAGCATCAACTCCTTACCAGAAGAACATTCCAGAACTTCAGCACCCACATCTGGATGAGAAAAGACACTTATATGGACTTACTCAGAAACCAGAATTGTTCACATCTCACAAATAGTTGTCACAAACCTTAGCATGCCGTGATCTTGGAGAGACTTAAATCCTAAGAGTTTCCAAATGGTTTTCATTTGGATAACGGTTCATTGCCAAAAGCCATTAAGATAAAGCTTTAAATATTTTATATAAAATGTTCCTCTAAGGTGCTATAGCAACACTTAGCATGAAACATCAAGCAATCACACCAAAACATTTACTGTACTACTCTTGCTTAATAGGCAAAACACTGATTAAATTATGAGAGTCCAACCTCATTTATGCCTGAAGCTACATTTCAATTACAGTGATTTGGGGGGCTGTGGGGGGGGGAGCAGTACTAGGTGTTGTACTGTGCTCTGAAACCAGTAAGATGTTCTAGTTATAGGAATTGAACAAAATAATACTGTGGAAAAAAACAAAAATGGCAAATTCTAATTGAACTCCGTCACACGGAGCACCTCAAAGACCCAAATGTTTTGGCATTTTGCTTGTTTGGGACCAAAATAGCATTTTTCTTACTATATCGTCCAGGAAGGATGTTGTGGGATGTATGGACAGGGAGAGAGAAGGAAGATTTTCTCCCAAATATCGGACAATCCACAGATGCTAAATGCAATTCATCTTCTTGCAACCAAGTTGAAATGCTGCATATGCTCCTTTGAAACTTAGTGCTTCCTTAATCACCTTTAATTCATTTGAAATGCCACTCTGCAAGGCATTGTAGGGCTTGTCTGCTATGCATGAGAAGAAAGCTCATTTCATTGAGCAAAATCCAGTTCAGAAAACAATGAATCAACAACACTGCGTATCAGTGACTGACTGTACATGGGCCTACCACCTGCTCCCCCTTGTCACATCTACTACTTTACTTGTGCTATAAGGAAGCTGCTTTTATCATTTCAATTTAGATTCCCCCAAAGACCTTGGATAACCTGCTACCCAGTTCTGTTGTACATCCTGAACAATATTAGACCATGACCTGGGCATTAAACTGTTATTGAGAGATACATTTTCTTGGGTGAACAGTGAAGTTCAATCTGTGAACAAGATTATAAGATTTGCTTATTTAGCCTGATCTTAGACTAGTCATTCATATTGCAATGCATAATTTTTCAGTCGCTTTCATTACAAAAGGCGGGGAGGGGGATGTCGTCTTAATTATTTTCTTTTCTTCATCTTCCTTTCTCTATCAGCAGATGAAGAAAACCTTTTTGTCTCAATGGCACATGTAAGGGATGAAGAGTTCACAGGTCAAAGAAATCTTGAATTTCAAGATCAGTAATAGCTAAAGCAAGCTTGAATAATCTATGAAACCAAATGATCCATTGCTCAAGGACATTGCACCAACCATTTCAGGAAAGTAGTCGGGACAGGTAGAGAAGATCTCAAGAGAAATCAACAACTTCTCTCTTCAGTTTCTTCTCAGTCCAAATGGTTATGAACTCCCAATGCTCTAAAAATTATGTCTACACTACCCGCTGGATCAGCTGGCAGCAATTGATCCAGCGGGGATCGATTTATTGCGTGTATCTAGACACAATAAATCGATCCCTGAGCGACTCCTGTACTCCACCGCAGCGAGAGGCGCAGGCAGAGTCGACAGGGGAGCAGCAGCATCGACTCACCGCGGTGAAGACACCATGGTAAGTAGATCTAAGTACGTCGAATTCAGCTATATTAGTCACGTAGATGAAGCTACGCAACTTAGATTGATCCCGCCCCCCAGTGTAGACCAGGGCTTAATGTCCAACAACTAGCTTCAGCATCTGAGAGTCAATGCATGCCTGCAGTATTACCAATCCCAAAGTGTTTAAAGAGCATGAGCCATTCCCCTCCCCACCCCTAAAAAAAATAAATCACATTTTGGGTTTTTTATTTGCCTTCTGGTTCTTGGAATCTTACAGGTATATTCATGTCACAATTTCAAGCTTTTCTCCACAACCACGAAGACGATTAAAAAAAAGGTTAATGAAAATGAATATTTTCATATATTCACACAACTGCAGGAGCTGACGCTTTAAGGAAAATACCATTATGAGTTCAGTGGTAGAATCCTTCGAGTTGGCAACAACCTTTGATTGGCATAACAGAACTTGATGAAGTTGAGCATGGATACCTAGGTGGCTGCTTTTTGAATTTCCACAGCTACCTCTACTATTTTTTGCTTATGAAAGGAGGACCAAACAAATGGAATGAATGCTCTGCAAGTCTGTTTGGATCTTCCTTCGGAGCACTAAAACAACCTTATTTTCCAGGTTTGTGGTTTCTGTTTTTTTCCAACTGGAGAATGCTGGACATATTTTAAATTAGGACCTAGTTGCAAGATCAACCTTTCCCAAGTCAACTGTTTGCCACAGTACATTAAAAGGTCTGACATGCAGCCCATGTGGTCTGTCCTCTTAAGAATTCCCTGGGCTTCCAATAACCAGGGAACACTACCCCCCCTCAGCCCTATTTTAGTCTTTCACTCTCAATGCATGCACAGTGGTGCCTCCCCTAGCACACATCAATCACCCTAGGTCCACTTTCAATTTTAATTACTCCATATTTTTTGCCTTCGCTCTGGGACAACCCCACCCATTCCAAAGTGCATCTTGTGATGAGACAGGAGCCAAAAATAGAGCGTATCTATTCTCCGAGCAGGAACAAGAGTGGCTTCACCTCCGCTTCTCTGCTTAAGAACAGTATGTCCAGCTACAAAATATGGCCAAAGAAAGCAAAAAACCAAAAGCAGCATCTGGGACATGTGATAGTGCCAGTGTGTTTAATTGGCCTGGTTTCTTCATAGCAACAGCAACTAGACAAAGTTTTGTAGCTTTTTTCAGTTCCTTGCTCCAAAAAATGCAACTCTCCAAATCTGAATCCTTCCCATGACTTCAGACACCACTCAGGCCCAAACAAGGCTCTACTATCCTTTCGGCAGAATGGCTACCTTGTTCTGTTTTTATAACTTACATGTTTTGAATGGCTACCTTGTTCTGTTTTTATAACTTACATGTTTTGAAATCAATAGGTTGTTGGCCTATCGCTCAAGCCCCAACTTGGGGGGACCAGCGCACTATTTTTCATCTAGTACCTACCCTTTGGCCTGGGCGGCCCTACCAGAAGCTAAAACTCCCCATGGCACAGCTTTGAGGATCACTGGAGCACATAAATCTTCCACCGTGTCAAGATGCAGTCCCCAGGGAAGGAAATAATGCAATAACTGAAATAAATTAATTAATGTATTTTTAAAACCGTATGACAGGAATCCCACAAGGAAAGAGTAAAATATTCTCCAAGAGGGTGTATGTCAATAGGTTGAGTCTGAAATTTCCACATCTGCACTCCAAAGATGTGAGAAAGTGATATGTATTTCACAGTATAGAATCAACTAGGACACTAGAAGAGCTCATTCCACTATATTTTCAAAGGAATGTGTGTGATTTGATACCTACATTAGCCTTAATCAGCTCTCCCTAGTCAGTACAAGAGATATGCTGACCTTAAGATCACTAGTTAAGTACTGAATTTACTTTGATTATTAAGTATCTGTCTTGTCTTTTCATTTTTTCATAATTTATCCTAGAGAAACTTTTATGAAGGAATCCTAGAACACAAATATTCTCCCACTCTCGGACTGCTCAAGTACTGGAATTAAGTTTCTGAATAAAGCAGAGGTTGGCTCTCTAACTCCCATCAGGACTCTCATATTAACTTCAAACAGCACAGTACATGGGCATATTGAAAACTGGCTCTGGTTTTGTCCAGAAGAAATGCAGAGTCATGTTTCATGTAGAGTTCAGTCAATTTAAAAAAAAAAAAAAAAAAAAAAGTAAAAAAAGATTTACTAGAATTTCAGCCAGCCTTATTTTAAATAATTTATTAAGGCTGTGGTTGCTGCAAATATTCCTGTACAGTCTCTCTTGGCAAGTTCTTTGAAACACATTTGTCCTGAATGGTATGTCATCCTGGCATCAAAATGAATGCCTTTCCTTTGATGACACAAAGTAAGTTAGACGAATTCAAAGGAGTGATCTGAAGGAGAATGTAGTCATGCTTTACTGCCCTTCTGATAAGTCAGGCAGGCACTGGGAAGTGCCAAGTGTCAAATCCATCTACTGCTCTGTCACTATGCAAATGGTATGGACCCTCTGAAAACTGCTACAGATAGAAAGAATCCAGCGAGGGCCGAGTACTAGCCATTGTTAATTGTTGGACTTGCCATCTCTAATACAAGGAGTTAACTACAGTCCAATCATCATCATTTGTTCTTCATTTAATGAATGTATAGTGGCTCTAAATTTAAGCACAGGACATATATATTTATACTTCTGGTTTTAAAAGCCTAATTTTCACTAACATGCATGGTAGTACAACAAAGCCAGGTAACGCTGGAGTGAAATAATAGAGTTTCCATATCAGAGAGCCATATGCATAAGCTATAATCCGTCTGTTCCTGATTTGGAAACTATCTTTCATTTCCAACTGGACAATCTGGAAGCAATTTAAAAAAAACACAAATAAGGTATTGAACATAGTTTTCCTGGGAATGGAAGGGCAGAAGAACTTTCTTCGAATAGTTTCAGTACTTCTCTACTGAAAGCATAACCCCTAAACACTAAGCAGGACACTCGTGCTGTAACGAACTGATCTCCCACTCTCAAGTCAAATCCCTTGCAACTCAGCAGCACCACAGACTTTGAATACTCTCAAGCAAGTTGTCAGACTTGTGTCAAGATTAATCAGGTTCATTAACCCTTTATGATGACATATGATATGGAGCAGATCAGCTAGCTGGTAACTTTTCCCAAATATGCTTAAGGGATGCATGACCCAGCCCTGGATTCTATGCAGAACACCCAGTCTCAGCAAGGTCTTTAGAAAGTAAATTAGGTTCAGTTTTTAAATTTACAGTGCCTGCTTGTATCAGCTTGGAGCATTTCCAAAGCAATATTAAAGGAAACAAAACACACGGAGGTATAGCAAGATCTTAACAGCTCTAAACATTCCTTGAGATTTTTCACTGAGCACTGCATTGACTATTGCTCTCTTGACTACTACAGTCTCTAAAACCGTGAGTGAAGTCTGATTTCCAACGCGACACAAAAGGTGGCTCCCAGCACTTACAGTCATAGGCCTGCAAGTCATACTTTAAATATTGTCATGACCACCGGACAAAGGGCAACATAGACCTCTTTAGTTTTCAAGTGCATCTGTTAGGTGACAGATGCGGCTTCCTGCACCTCACTCTGGATAGAACTGTGTGTTCCAGACGCAAACTCCACCTAGATTCCCAATCATGTTACTAACACAAGACTTGATTTTAGCAATTGTAACAGGCTCCCCTCAGGAACTTGTGACAGTATAAGCATCTTCAAAACAAAGCATTATTTATTCATTCCTCCAAAATGCAAAGCACATAGAGTAGAGGATAACCAACAGAAAGTCCATGGTTCCAAGGGTCTGCCTGACACCTCAAATTATCCTTGACAGAATTTATAAACTCTCCTCAGCCCAGCGAACTCCATCTCTGGCAGGGAGAAGCTGCCTGTCCTGCTTCAGAAGGCTCCGTCTCAGTCAGTCAGCTTTCACTGACACGCTTGGTAGCCTCTGGCCACACACTGAAACCCTCCCTCCTCTTCCGAGCATTTTTGCGGTTTAGGATCTGCTTTGATCCCGGGCTCAGCTTTGGGAAGAGTACGCCATTCTAACATAGCTGGACCTAGACAGGGGTATTATACAGCTGTTAGCTCCCCTCACACCACTACGTCAAGGAACCTTATCTTTGCTATTTTCCATTTTCTTTGATTTAAACTCCTGGCTTTCGGGCAGGTTAATATCAAACAGCTAACCTGAGGGGCAAGGTATTTATATGAAATACTACAAAGAACTCCCTCTTTCTCTACAAGGTTCTGTTTAATGCAGATATCTTGTGCCAGTGTAGTCAATAAGTTAAATACAGGAGCTTCTATCTTCTCATTACTATTAACATCTATGAGCTTCTCCCCCCTGCCCTGAACATCCTACCAAATAGTGTGGAGCTGTAATAAGAAAGCTACATAAACCTCGAGGTTTATTGAGCCCCCAGCAATGTAGGCACTTAATCCTTTAAAAAAGGATGTGTGTTAGTATCCGAAAAAGAGTATCCCAATCTACCACAGATAAAACTGTCCTTTGTTCCCATACCCCATTCAATCAATTCCCTCAAGGAAAGCTAGAGAACAAGTTCACCTTTGTGTGCCCTAAAGGTCAGTACCTGAGCTCTGTTTGGCCAAAGGAAAATCAATTGCTATAGTCATGGAAGACTTCGTTAACTTGACTGGGCTGCTCCCTCGGGCACCCTAGACAATTACAACTACTGCAATGCCACACAATTAGTGGTTGTCCTATCCCATACCTTTCCTTAATCTGCAAGGAACAAAATTTACCATGATCAAAACAAACCAAACTGTTTGACTAACAGCATGGTTGACTCAGCTCCAGATAGAAATTAAGCTCTCACCAGACCAACATCTGGTATACTAAAACACACCTGGATTTTTGATCAGAATTCAAAAGGCAGAGTATGAAGTTAGGTTAGGAAAGTTGTTTGTGGGACTGTTTGCCAGGAGGACAGTATCACAAACACACTGATAACTATGTATTTTCGGGCGTATTCCTGCCTGAAGCGTTCATCAGCTATCTTGAAAATTGTTTCCAGGTTTGATAAATATCTGACAAACATGCAGGTTGGTGAGCAATAACAGCACAAATATACAAAGTAATGTCAGTCACATATTTATAAGCAATCCATAGGATGAAATATGTCTTCATGAATTACTGTCAGATTTCTAGAAAACAAATCATTAAATATCAAAGTGTTTGCAGACAATTCTAACCAGAAATAGATTCACTGGATAAGTGTTTCAGAGTAGCAGCCATGTTAGTCTGTATTCGCAAAAAGAAAAGGAGTACTGGTGGCACCTTAGAGACTAACCAATTTATTAGAGCATAAGCTTTCGTGAGCTACAGCTCATGAAGTGAGCTGTAGCTCACGAAAGCTTATGCTCTAATAAATTGGTTAGTCTCTAAGGTGCCACCAGTACTCCTTTTCTTTTTACTGGATAAGTGGTTTCAAACTAGTAGTTCACTTAGATCTACATGTAACTATGTTTGAATAGGTTTGGAAACAGTACCATTGTGTGAGAATTTATGGCTTTACACAGTGCTGAGGGAGTTTACATGGCAAGATAGTTTCTTTCCATGATTCTAGTGGCAGGAAGGCATTGAAACATACAGAAGGAGATCAAGAGCGCAAATTACTTCTGCAACTGAGTTTAGCATTCAAGTGATAGTTGTCATGTTTCCAAGCAAAAGACTAGCAATGTTTATGTTCTGAAGAGTAAACGCTTTACGCTATTGCCACCTTTCTGTGGCTGGATAAAAACTGCTTAAAAAAGCACTATACACTTCAAAACTCATGTCAATCCATGCACTATTCTTGTGTACTGACTTTAGCCAGTTCAGATTATGTAGTCATTTGAAAGGTTATACATTTGAACACTTGCCGGAGGTGTTTCATCCCCGATGTTCATATAAATCCATGTAATTTGAGAAATATCTTCCAAGATGCTTGAGTTTAGGAATTAGAACGAGCATCTACTGGACTCAAGCTGGCAGAAAAACTGAAAGCATTAATATCCTTACTCTATAGAGCTTTACAGTTAGTATTGCAGGCTTATTTCATAATAACATGGAAGACTAACCAAGCGACCAAGATGCTACGATCACTAGTAACCAGTTAAGAGAACAAGGATTAATGGTGGGACAAGCAACACTGAAATACTCTCTCAAGTTTTTGGCTAAATCAAAAGGTGAAGCTCTGTTAAAGGACTGACACTGCACATGCATATATGGTACACATAAACTCAGTGGTTATAAAACTCTACGCAGAACAGCTGTCAGAGTAGAGCTTCTCTTTCACAATTAAGTAGCATGGGAATCAGGGCTACTGGGTTAGTCTAGTTTCAGACACTGTTGCACTGCTTGCTGTCAAGCACTGCATTGTCAAATTGGATTCATCTTAATTCTAACACATGGATTCTGAAAAGCTTTACCTACTTGTTCTGCACACTAGCACTCCGTTTCTTGGTCTGTAGATTTCTGGGGAGCACCTGTTATTGGACGGGTCAACTCACAGGCCAGTAAGACAAACTTAGAGGACAGACTTAGCGTCCTACGGCCCTTCTAATTTTGAGGTTCAGTGCTGAAAGGCAAGACAGAGTTTTGAGGAGTTTCTTCAGTTCCAGTTTATTACATTTCATGCTCTCACTGAGTGAGCTACTTTTTCCAACAAAGAAAAGCTATCACCGTACCACTAACCATCTCCTCCCAACTACAAACAATATGTAGCAATGTTAGTAGCCACAGACACAGGAACACATGCTTCCATCTCTAGTAATCTGTAGAGTGAACGTATCTGGACATGCTGTGTTACTGGATACGAGCTACTTGTAACTACCCGGGACCATGTAATAAACATGATTTGTACTGGCTACATAGCTGTACCGGGCATAAAAGTGAATGGCAATATCTCTTCACAGCACATTTGCTTTATTCCCAACCATTGTGAAGTGTTTCTTTGAGCTGCATGTTGAGAAAGGAGCAGTTTATTTGTTATTAAACTAACATGATATCTCAAGGTGTGAAAGTTATCTATAAATCTCGAGCCACCATCACTTGATTCAAACACTTCTTGGCAGTTTGTAACATTCCACTATTTTCCATGATACCTTCCAACGGTTCACATTCACCTTTTCCACTGAACAAAGTTAGTCAAAATCAAAACAAGTAGTAAGTTGGTATTATACCATAACAAGGCAAATTTTAGTTGCACAAGTTCACTTGATTTATTGTACAGCCAGAAAAAAAATAAAAAGGAAGAAGTACTGAACAACACTATTGGGATTTTCATTTGAACAAAAGTAAAATCCTAGGTGTTTTTTCCTGTGTGGCAGGTTTTATTATTATCATCATCATCATCATTCAAGTTAATACAAACTAGAGCTGTTTTTCATTTTATATTTTGTCAGCCGCCACAAATTCCAAGCATTAAAAATGATTAAAGTAGTGCCATAAACCTCCTTCCTTGGTCCTCAGCTTATTCAGGACAGGTTATATTTTCTATGAGTGTGCATGCACTTTAAATAAGCTTAGAACAGAGTGGGACTCAAGTGACCTTTTAAAATTTCAGGAAACATTGTGGGTTATATTTAAAGACATTTTCACCTGTCCAAAGTTAATAAGATTCCACAATCAATATGAATACAATTAGAGTTTTAATGATAGTTCTTAAAATTAAATTAGAAGCCCCAGAAACAAAAAACAGACCACAGTAATATCAGTTTAGCTTTAGGACTACAATCAGACAAGGACAAACATTTAAGAAAGCACTGCTGACACTGAATCATTATTCATGATTTTAGACTATCACATATAGAAGAAGCAAGTGTTCAGGAATAAAATACTCCAGACTTTTAGTCAGGGAACCTGAAAACCAAACCCAGAGGTTGATTTGGCTTCACCCTTGCAATCCCAGTGTCAACTGAAGCTACGCCAAAGCCCTAACAAGACCAACTGAGCTCATTTAAATACGAAGCATTTACAGAGTTCTATAAAGTATAAATAATTTAAAGTCAACTCCTGTACACTAGTCAAATGAACACCGTATTTTGCAATGCATTGTCCTTGCTTTTTGTTTGCTTAAATTAATTGAGACTGCGTCTCCGTACACTTGAACATTCTCACTCTGCTCTGCAACATACTTAAGAGAAGCAGAAGCATCAGAAACACTCAGTGCTACTATTTTGTTTCTTCCACAGCTTAACACATACATTTCCTCGGCTAAGAAGATTCCCCATTGACTACTTATCAAGGCTTATGTATATATTGCATGAGTTAAACATCCCATGCAGAGCAACCATTTCAAACTACAGAAACTCTGTGAAGACTCAGGAACAGAGTATGCAGCCAGCAACAGTTATTGACCCATTTTATAAGGTCTCCGGTGTGACCCTACTGCTAACAAATTCATTTCTCAAGTCAGTCTTATTTCTACCCGCATGAAAAAGGCAATACTAAAAATCCCCAAGACACATTTAACTGCAACAGACCTGCCTTCATAATGTATTAAGGGAAAACATGTAGCAACCCCCAATAAAAATGACTGAAGGAAATGTCTTGTTTTGTTCTTTACTGTGCCAAATGCTTTCACATGTTAAACTATTCCCGGGTAAAAATACAAGAACAGAATATTAGGTTTTTCACAGTACTTTTCGGTGCCATAAGAGGAATTAGTTAATGGACCGGTCTCAGCAATCATCATCAGTCCTCCTGGATAGGCCAGTACTGATCATCTGCTGAACTAAGTTAATTTGTGTCAAAAAGTAAGGTAAATATTGGGACAGTCTAAGGACAGCTACTGACCGTGCTGATCTCATTTAAGCCAACATTCAAATTTAGGTGCCTTAAAATTAAGCATATAAAAAAGTCCTCTTAGGGGTTAAGTTGTGAAAATTTGGCTTGAATTCATTTTCCCTTCTCACCTATATCAAATGTATTCGAAGACTTCTACAGAAATAGACTTTAAATGGTATTTTGATTTGATTAATTTGAAAAAACAGTAATATTGCGCAGAAACAACACTATTTATACAGTATTGTAGTATATGCTCCACTGAATATCATGGCTTACAGATTCACACTACAGTAAGTTAACACAAGTTATTTTCAACTTTGGATCTCATTTCCTACCTTTGTTACTTTGTAACAATACAGTTAAAAAGCTCTTGCACTGAAACCTTAACCTGACCACTTTCAACAAGGGAGATTAAGAGTATTTTTAGTCTTCCATTGAATCTCAAATTTCTACTACAGGAAGATTACATCCCTAACAAGCAAGTGTCCGTTAAGTAAGCACTGCTGTGTAACAGTGGAGAACGGGATGACCAACCTGTGGCTCCGGAGCCACATGCGGCTCTTCAGAAATTAATATAGGCACCGACTCTGGGGCTGGTGCTACAGATGTCAACTTTCCAGTGTGCCGGGGGTGTGCTCACCTCTCAAACCCCTGCCCCCACTCCAGCCCTTCCCATCCCCTCCCACACGAGTTTTATCTTCTATCATAGGATCGTTACAAGGTTTTTACAAACCTTGGAGGTAAAGGAAGAGGTTGAGTTCTGGACCATAACCCTTACTCAAATTTTTGATTCCCTGTTACCTAGCAGTAAACGCTATTAGGGTAGCTGCTTCAGATGCTGAAATATCAAAAATTTAGCCACAGATTCTAAACAGCTGTTCGATATAATGGCAACTCACCATACCAGATACAATAAAAATGCTTCATGACTGAGAAGTGCTTGTTCCAGCAACCAAGTGAGAATATAAATTACAGGTTTCCCCAAGACTGATACTATCCCTCTCCCCAAAGTAAGTTTAGTAAAGAAAAAAATCAAGCTGTAGATCACATGAAATAGTATTTTTACCAAATTGAGCATGTAGCTAATTTTCTTCCTAACACCAAAGTAAACTGCAGCTCAAATTGTGTTGTTAGAAAACTTTTTTTAAAAATTAATATGTCAATTTGGCAAATATTTTAACTGGAACTTACCTAAGAAAACAGAACTCTAACCCTTATGCAATTACTTTCAGATATAACAATGTAAGGATATTTTCAACACGGGAAAGCCTGCAGATTTCCAACAGCTCCAATTTCACTGTGACTGAAGTAAGCCTCTTTGTTCTGACCAGTCAGCAGTCAGAAGGAATTAAAGACTGCTGAACTAGTCTTCCATGAAGAGCAAGGAAAATGTAATGAACAACAACAACAAAATTTAAAAAAAAATACAGGCTCTAGGTATGTTTCCCATAGAATCCCACCTTGATATTCAAGTACTATACTAATGGGAGAAGAGTGCATAATGCTAGCAGAAACCATACTTCTTGCTCACAGTGGAGTATCTAAAGCCAGATGTGGCTTGTGGGGGGGAGGGGCAGTTATGTCATATGCTGGGTTAGACTCATTCAATTCATATGATCATGCTACTAGTAAAACCACTTACTCATTCTTATCTCCATCTCTCAAGAGGCTAAACTATCTAGAACACACCAAGCAACTTGTATTTCCTTCTAGTTCTCTGCTTACATTCAATGTTATTTACCTTAACCCCAAAAATCTAAGAGATGGGCCAAACCCTCTGTTATTTGGAAGCTGAATACAAGAACCAACAGGTTTGCATATTTTCCACCTGAAGCCACACACTCAGCTCAGTTCTCAACACTTCACTTTTCCAAGCACTGGAATAAGATTTTCAACAGTGTCTAAGTCACCTAGAATCCTAAGCTGCAGTGAATATCAAGTGACTCCAGATGCTAAAAGTCTGTGTCCTTTGGACACTTGAGCGCCTAAGTCACTTAGTTAAAATTTTCCAGTAGTTCCTATGTATTTCTTACATATACTTAAAAGGGAAGGGTACTTCTACTCTTGCCCAAGAATGATAAAAATTCCAAATAATTTTGGATAAATGAAGGTACAACCATTGAAACACGTTCTAAAATAGATATTTAAGGGAATATTTTACTTTTATTTCTATATTACAGTGGCAGCTACAGACCCAAGTAAGAATCTAGGTGTCACGGTGTTAGGTACTGCTCGAAATAGCTCTTCAGGATATGAACTGTGTAACAGTCTGACTCAAGTCAAGACACTCAATGGGGTTTATCTGTCCTGAAGAAGGAATGGGTGAGAGTGGGCCAGTGAAATGGTGGTATGCACCATGCACTATGACATAGGCCAGCAACTGCACAGCTGAATTGTTTTAAAGTCAGTTTTTGGTAGGCTGGAAAGCAGGAGCCTTTGTAACAAGCTAAGCTTATATTTACACGTCTCATTTTTAAAAGTATTATGATTAAATCTATTTCAGATAACTACCAAATTTATATAGGTACATTTAGCCAGAAATTTTTAACAGCCCTTTTCATCCAGCACCTAACTGTGCAACTCCGCTTGCTGCTCCCGATATGCCTTTTCACCTTTTTGTATTTTTGAAATGCTAGCAAGTTTAACTGATTAGTTTTCATGCAGTGCTTTGGCTTTCCCAGTGCATGCGATGTTCATCAAAATTTTTGACTTTTAAAAAGCGAGCCATGAAGCTGCATTAAAATTTTGATTCACTTGTACAAAATAATTTAGTTCTTCTGTTTAAGTACTGCAATAGATTAATTGTTCCATTTTGGTATTTTACATTAATCTAAAGCTGAAAAATAATCCTGGCCACTGAGCTGCGAAGTGACCATATGCAAATTCCTTCACCTTTCTGCACTTCTAATTTATCTCCCAGCTCACAATATAAACAGACAAGACAGATTTAAGGGCATTGATCATTTTACTATGCTTTTGTACAGTGTCTGGCACAATGGGACTGTGATCTTCGTTGGGGTAGCTAGGTGATATGGAACACACATACATAATTTACAGCTTTAGCTCTTCCTCATTAGAATACTTTACTTAAACATTTCGAGTCCAGAAAATTCAATGTTAAGGTTCCACAAAAATACATCTCTAATACCTAATATTCACACATTAATACAATGAATGGATATGTACAATTGGTACCTTATGCTACAGCTTCTGCTTAAATTTCAGAAAAAGCATCTGTAAATGCAGAAAAATGGTATCTAAGCTACAGAACACAGTGGTGAATAAGGAAAGTATGTGCAGTTAAAGGGTTCATCAGCTCTGGATTTTGGAGTGCATTGTTTAAATGTATCACTTCAAGTTTTGGTAAGTTGTTTATAAAGCTCCATAAATGTTCAAGTATTCAAACAGGAATACCATAATTGATATATCCTCCACCCAATTCTCAATCTCCATAAAGCTATTCAAAGAAACTACTCCTTGGAGAAAATAAATGAACACAAACTGGTTTAATCTTCCTGATTAAATGGCTTGACAAAGTATTCAAAAAAAAAAGTTTGATATTTATTCTAATTTGTCAAGCTATATCCAAAATGTTTACGCAATTGGCCCTTCAGCAGTACAAATAAAAATTATCTCCTGGCAGACCACACATGGAGCGTGAGGCAGTCTGGAGATACAGGGTGCCAAAACAGAGTTTTTAATAGAAAGTAAGTTGCAGCCTATCCTGTGAAGTTGCTACATCTTAAACAATCCCAGCACTATAAAGGCTGCCAAGACTTTTACAAATAAAGGTTTGCTGGGACATGAAGATAGGTGTGTTTTACTGATGTTTTGACTTATTGTCAAACTTAGACATTCTCGACAGAAAAAATTAACTTGATGTGTATTCAACATAATGCACAGGGAAAAATCAGCAAGTTCATTTTGTAGAACTAATGGATGCTAATTTACTAAGAAGCTCTAATAAGTAACAGGTTACGAAGTTGAAATACTAGTTACTAAGTTGTCAGTAGCCTAAATTATGAATTGTTTCTCAATTGAAAATTCTGTCAATGTACCTTCCTAGTCTTGCCAAGGTGTATTTCTGGACCTGCTGTCCCAATAGTGAAAATTAGTAAAAGCTTGGTGCCTCTCTGGGAATAGATGTATAGAAAGGAAGAAATAAGTTAGATGTACAGAAGATTTTATATTGTGCAAGCTTCTAAGATGTGGTGGCTTCTTGTACTCAGAGAGATCTTCACTTTCAAAGGGATATGCAAGTGTAGATGAATTTAATGGTTATCATTGCTTCTCAGTTTCCTGGACATAGTTAGCTACTTTTTGAACATAAAACTACCTCATAAAGTTCATTTTTCTTTTGGGGAGTTGGAGGGGGAGGGATTTTCCATCTCTAACTGAGTTTCTCATCTCAAATGACATTTTAAAAGAACTTGTCAGAGAAGAAATTGCTGCATTTACAAATCTGTTACTGTAACCACATGACTTCCATATCAAACCTTTCCAATTAGAACGTGTTTTTACTTCCATTATGTCTTCCTATGGACATTAATCTTTCAGGCCCAGACACTTCGATGTCATTGTAATTGCTTTACTTCATGCCCCCGAAGAACAAAGATGATGTTGTTCAGCATTCATCTGTAGGTTGAAAAACACTCACGCTGTCCCAGGAGAAAGCAGTGTCTGGAATAGCTTTATTTAATAGCAAAAAAAGATACAAAAACAAAGGCAACTAAAATTCTGCTTACACTCTTCAATGTAGTTCAAGATTAACCAACCAGAAACATTTTCTTCAGTGGAAGGACTTGAGAAGAAGTGCCCTCTGATACCTGTCTGAGCTTCCTGATGTGGCTGTGGTTTCTGGGCTGACTCAGAGCCTGTCCCCATATAGTTTTGACAGCCCCTGTTATGACTCCTCTCTCCCACCTTCCCCTAAATAGGAAGCCTCAGACTTATGTTCTTACATGCCACCTCTCTTTGTTCAGAAAGATAAGGGAGCACGTGGGATTCAAGTAATTCCTTCACCTGCACGGGTTGTTAGAACTCTTTCTTGTCACCTGACCACCTTTGGGCCCTACTGGCCTGTCTCTTACAGCCCAGGCTGAATCTGTTCTCCAGCCCCACACTCCCAGGAAAAGCGCTTCAACACCAGCTCCCACTCTTTCAGGCTCTCCTGTGGTCCCTGTAAAAGTGGCTGTTTCAGCCTCCCTTCCTCACAGCTCCTGCCTTATAATAGCCAGTATTTCAAGTCAGCCCCGGTAGCAGGTTCCTCCTCCATGCCAGCCCCAGCTACTGCTCCATTCTGAGGAAGGACGTTGACAACTCTCCTCCTCCTACCATATCAAGACACCGTCCAGGAGGCTGAACAAAAGGCTCAGTTTGTGTCTTTCCCTTTAAAGATGTGCATATCTACTCAGGGATCTCAATCACTTTGAAGGACTGGCTGCAGCAGCTTGGTGACACTACGCAATAGGAAAGATGAAGTCCCCATTCCACTGCAACTAGGTGTTTCATTCTTCGCTTCCTGTAGAAAACCGTGGTATCGATATACCCCCTGGTATAGCTAATGTATTCCACACCAGAGAGTGCAACATTTCAGCAGTAAGCGATGCAGTGGTTGTATGTTGTAATTTGTTTGGCTTGTGAAAATTCTAGAAACATTAGGAATCAAAGATTCTGCAAAAAAAATAATATATTGACTTTCCATCCTCTGAGCTAGCTCTTGATCTAAATAAAGAGGCATTTTTCCTACTCATCCCATCTTTTCATAAGAAGACCAGTATAAAACCATTGTATCCATATGGCAGAAACTCGAGTGTCTTTGAAGTGAATCATCACTTCCTTTACCAAAATCAGATAGCCTAGGAAAGCTGTTATTTCCAGGAATTGTTCAGTTGATCCCTGAAATTAACTCCTAAGATTTCACACAAACCTGAGGCCAGAATGATTGGCCTGCAATTCCCACTACATTACAGACCATAATTGGACACATTTGCCACCTTCCAATCTTTCAAAGGAGAAACGACTGTTAAGACTCAGCCGGGTTGTTTTAATACTTCTGCTAAAGCCTCGCTGGTTTTAGCCCAGAGTCTCAGGGCTTACCTACACTGGCAATTTACAGCGCTGTAACTTTCTCACTCAGGGGGGTGAAAATCACCCTCCCTGAGCGCAGCAAGTTTCAGCGCTGTAAAGCGCCAGTGTAAACAGTGCACCAGTGTAGCTGCGTTCCCAGCGCTGGTAGCTACGCCTCTTGGGGGGGGGGGGTTTATAGCACTGGGAGAGCTCTTCCCCAGCGCTGCGCTGCGACCACACAAGGCATGTTAAAGCGCTGCCGCAACACCACTTTAGTGTTGCCCGTGTAGACTAGCCCTCACTATGAACACTTTTCCTACATCTTCAGCCAGCTCTTTTGAAAAGCTCATACTCAAGTTTTAGGCAAAATCCTCTCTAAACGCGAAGATTACTGCAGAAGACGGACTATTCATATTTCCTTCTGTTTGAAACTCTTAAGAAAACCACATCCAAAAATCTTTGTAAGATAAAATCCTCCTGCCAGTGAAACACAAGTCACATATTGTGAATCTGCAGTAAAAACTAAATTTGACCCACAGGACTTAAAACTGATACTGCCACTGGACAGTTTCACGGGACCTACTTAGTATACAGAGGCAAAAGTGACATCCTTCTCCCAGGTGCAAGAACAAATACAGAGATTGGAGGAAAGAATTACAAATCAATTCTACCAAGTAGATGATAAATGAAGATGATGTTTGGATTATCAATTCTAGAAACAATGTCTCTACTATCAGAATTGCTAGGAAAAGGAATTTGCATTTAAACATCTGCAGAAGGAACACTAGTAACAACTGATTGTGAGCAAAGTCCAAAATATGAGACAAACTCTTGTCCCACCAGTTAATGCCCACAGAAGCTTCTTAATATTACTGATCACTTTCCAAATGTAAAAGTCGATAAAGAAAATCAAACTAATTTGCATGTGTGTTGAGTCTACAAATCCGTTTATGGTCATGAACTTGGATCAGAGACCACAGAAACTGAAAAATCAAAATTAACTAACTGATTACATTGTCATAAGGCTGTGTGAAGCCTTTTGTATACTGACAGAGGAAGACAGAGGGTGGATCTACCTATGAAAATTGGCCACTTGTAAAGTAGTAGTATTTGATTAGACAGGATTTACCCAACAGATGGCCAAGGTTAACTGGCCGAGTAACACTGTCCAAGTTTGCACCGGTGAACTGATGCCTTGTGCACTGAAGAGCTCCCAAAGCAGCAGAACCTAGGCTGTGTGCGTGCAAGTGAGAAATGTGTTATCTAACAAATGTGAGCATTACATGCACATTGAAGAGTTTATTCTAGGTATTTAGTGAGGCTTGGTCTACACCACAAAGTTTTGTTGGCATAGCTATGTCAATCAAGGGGGTGAAAAAACCATACCCCTTGCCGACATGGCTATGGTAGCAACCCCTCCCGCAGATGAGTGCTTCTGACAGCACAGCTAATGTCATTTGGGGAGGTGGCATTACTACTGAAAGAAATCTGTCAGCATCAGCTGCACTTACACTAGGGGGTTCTGCCAGAATATCTACATCAGTAAAGCATTTGTAGTGTACACCAGGCCACAGTTGGAATGCAAGTTCTACCAATCTATTTAAATGGTATTTAATGACCTACAGACGTGTTCCCAGCAGATTTGCACTCTTGAGTCATCACCTCACTCAATTTTATTTATCAAAAACATGGCACATCCAAACCAAAAATTCATCCTATTTCCCAGTTATCTTTTTGGTGAGCATAAGTAGGGAAATTGAATAGATTTTTTTTTTTTTTAAACACAGTTTAACCCATTCTCCCACCACCACTTACTCTGCCAGTATTAGGTAGCCAATACTTGTGCACTACCCCAAAGAACAAGACGACCACTAAAAACAACTTGTACATTATGCACAATTAATTAACCTTAGCTGAGACGCGTGGAAATGTTCCCAAAAATCAGATGTTGGTCAGCCCAGATCCCAGAAACGTGAAGTTCAAAATGGTCTTATGACCAAATGGCTAGAGTTAATTCAGAGCTACCTATTGGACTGACATATATCCCAACTACTTTCATGAATGAATGACATGCAAGTCCTCATGCAAGTGTGTGTTATTTGCTATATGGATGACAACTGGCTTTGCAGACAGACCATAAGCATTTAAAACCATTCAGGCTAAGAACATCAGGCAAAACATTCCTGCACTGGCATAACTGGGGAAAACCATATATCTGGCAAGCACATTTTTATCTTGGCAAATTTCCCTGAGGTTGTAGCTAAATAAAATTGCAAATATTTAAGGAAAGCAACCGAACTTTTCTCAGTGACAAAGGACAGAAGGAAGATCACAGTGAGCTTGAGAGCACAGCCCAAATCAAATCTTAGATTTCTTAGACGCAGCTGGGTAATTAAACTGGAGACTAAATGGAATACGACTTCGGTGTAGCTCAATGAAATAAAAGGGGCTCATGAGGGAAACCAAAGCTTTTTCAGGTGAGTGGAAGCATCTTTAGAATTTCAACTTCCTCTAAAATATGTAGGAGTTTTTAAGCTTTTCTTGTTGGATCCAGATGCACTGTAAATAGATGCCAAAATTTTAAATTTGCAAAAAGCTCCAGTACTGCTGCTGCTGCTCAGAACATCCATAAACTGACGCAGAGTGAAAGCTGAGCACTTCTCAGCATACACTGTTTCAGTGGAGAACAGCAAAACTAGGAGGGGCAGAATGGTTTCATTCTGTTGCTGAGCCAGGCACTGGGTAAGTGATTTAAAAAAAAAAAAAAAAGGTTAAAATAATTAGAGAAGCCAAAAAGCTCTTCCCTTAGAGCAGCCAGAAGAGGGTAGAAAAGACCTTTTAAGCTTTGCAGGTGTGCATGGTTGACTGGAAGCACTTTATGAGATTGGTTACAGCAATGATGTATAATCAAGAAGTTGCAGTCTGAGGGGGAAGCATTAAGAGGAGGAGGAAGACAGGAAGGGAAAGAAAGTAACAAAAGCAAGGATTATAGTAAGTAGTGTTAGTGGAAGAGTATCTGGCAAATAGTTTATTTAACTAATTTTGCCTGCATTCATCTAACTCTGTATTAACATTTGTGGTGTTCTACCAATTCTACAGCTAATCAGTCTTCAGCAACCATGAATACCAAAGGCATTTGTCAAATACACAGAGCAGAAATTTCTATTCAGCCAGCTTTCAGTTATAATAATTCAACATAAGCTGACTAAGTCACAATGAAAACCAGCACACAACTGTTTTATTCCTTTAAATTACTGGGACATGACCAGTAGCACCAGTTTTATTTGCCCTGGCTAGTAAGCTTAATCCTCAGGCTAGCAGGTGCCAAATAAGCTTCAGCTCGTGCAGACAGGGAAAAGTAAGAGTGGAAACTTCAAAGGAACCATAAAATACTTTTAAAGGGCTTTACTTCTTCTAACAAAAGGCTTCAGGTAACACTACAGTGATTATTCAGGAGAGCTACTCTACTGTAAAAACTAAACTGACCCTGTTCATGCACCTCTCAGGATCCATTTCATTAGTCTTTTAACAAGAACATACTTAACAGGCATATCCTTCCCCCTCCTGTCTTCCTCCTAAATCTTTGCAGGAGGTTTCCAAGGAAACATCAATGGAGATTCAAATCTGTTGTGAAATATTGCAAACAGGCAGTCAGAATAGAGTCCATTCTTCTAAATAGACCATTTAAATCTAATTCACATCAAGAGATACAGGTCACGTGGTCTCTTTTTCAATGGAACTGGCTATAATTTATTACAAGCATGCAAGTTGACTTGCCACTACCTATTATTATTTACGGAAAGGTTTCATGGATTATGGCATAAGGACGACCCAGCAGAAATTAGTTCATCTTACAAAACCCCATTTGACGGCATCAAATTCCTGCTACATCACATGCCAAACACTGGGATGTAGGGGAGTATAAAGTTACTGTACACTATATACACTATCAGAGCTTGCCCTTTATTTTTCTCCATACCACTCAATATTGGATGTCACCATGCAGATATAAGAAAGGCCATCATTGCTCCAAAGAGCTTATGTTCTAGAAAGAATGAGGAAAGGAGGTGAAGGGTGAAGAAAAAAACAGAACATACAAGCAAAGGAAGCACTATCATAACAGCAGAACTGACCGTGGTCATTTCTATAGAAACATCTGTATGTCCTTCTTTGGAATAATACTATTTCTTTGTCTGGCCTGACACATTGGCTTTTGAGTGCTGCAAAAGGTAACTGTGATGAACTGGAAAAAATACATCAATCCCTTGTACAGAAGCATGGGTTAATGACTCACTAGATTTGCTATATGACTTTAAATGAAGGCAAAATGGATTATAATAGTTTTAAGATAGAGTACATTACACAGTGAATACTTTGAGTAATTTTTAGTCTGGACTTGAACCACCAGCAAGTTAGTGGTAAATACCATGCTCTCTCTAGGGTGGCAGAGTTTGCAAAAGAGAAGAAATGTTCAGTATTATCCTTCCTCTCCCCTCCCCAGCTTCACTGTTAGTTAAGGCTAAACATCGTACTTAAAGCATAGTCGGTGATGTAGCTGTGCAGAACTTCAGCTGTAACATATTTAATACCATAAATAACTTGAATTTGCATTAAAGGGGAAGCAGGAAAACTTGTATGCTTTAACTCAACTGCAAATTTGAAGTGTCTCAGAGTTTTTTTTCTCAAGGAAGCTGGACGAGGAAGTGCAATACAGCAAAAGTTTATGAGATTTGCTCCTTCAGCTGAAGTATTTTAAACCCATTTAATATGTCATTCATTTCCTGGTGAAAGAAATACTGCATACAAAGTAACTACTTTGATCCACTTCCTCTGCTACCTCTATTGTTTAGAAACACATTTTTCAGCATCAGCAACATTGACATATTCGAAAATGTAGTTAGTGCTGCAGTTATTCAGGTAAGCACACAATCAAGTTTTGCTTATACATTTATTTAAATAAGGTATAGTGAATGAACACAAAAGTCTTGATTAGATGGAACTGTGCTATGGCAGTTAGTGACTACTTCTTTTTCCCCATATAGACAGCAGAAATTATGCACCGTCAAGGTCTTTTCCCCTCCCCAGTTAATAGAGTTTGCTTTTCGTCTACATTCCATTTTTCCTCCAGTTAACTAAACTAAAATAAAATGGAATCTGCTTCCTATAATCAGATTGCAGCACCACTACCAAGACTTTTTACTGAAGGTGTCTGATTTTGCAATTTTTTTTTTTTTTTTTAAAAGATGTGGCATTTATAGGTGCAGGAAGACTATGACCACAGGTGGCAAATAAAACCATTCAGTGAGTAGTTTAGAAAGCAGATCTTATTCCTATAAGACAGAGGCTTTAAAGAGTACCCCAATATCATATACCACACATGGTTAAAAGTCTGAAGAGGACATGGTCCGAGAACTGTTTCATAAGCTATATTCCCCTCAAAGTTGCTGCATATTACTGGATGCAGTTACTCAAGCCTCTGAATGATCCTTCCATGTCTCAGAACAACCTGGGGCGGGGGGGAAGAGTCCAGATGCTGGAATATGGATATTCCAAGTAGTCAGGCTGCCAGTAAATTGTTTCACATGGGAGATTTACAGACACATCCTGAAAGTTTGTTATCAGCACAGAGCATATGGACACGGTGGTTCAGGAGATCTTTAGCAACCAGATTTTCATGGGTATTTTGCTTCAATTCTATCTGCTAGGAAAGAGCAAGAACATAGCTGAATTCTTACCTTAGGCCACAGTTGCTAGTTTACAGAAGACAACTGCTGAGATTGCAACATTGTGTACCAAATAGACAAAATAGAAGGTCTCATACCAGGCATGTGCATCGCATTCTCACCCTACACTTGGACCATTAAATTAAGGCCCAAATAATGGTAGAGCAGATGCAGCCAACAAAGCCAGCTTAGAAAGAAATGACTGAAGAGAAAGATAATTCTACAGTAGCTGACTTATACCTTTTTAGGTAGTGAATGTAATTAGTCACAACTTACTACAAAAATCAAGCTGTTAACTATGTTCAAAGGGTATTAAATATGGTAGGACAAAACATACTCATTTCTCTGAAAAGGAACGATGACACTTTGCTGCCGAGTGCATTTAAAATGAAGGTAGAGCAGACACAGAACCAAGTTACCACGCAGTTTTAACAAGGTCAAAAATCTCCATCAAGAATGCCAAGTTACACATTTCACTACTGAGTTACTAATGGGAGAAACACATATATAATAAGGCCACTTCAGGAACCCCAGTGCCAAAATTACTTGGTTCCTGCACCCATATTCCCCTCTGAACATCACTGGACACAACAACATGTATGTAAGTGGTTACATGAGCAGAGCTTTCCCCTTCACTGATAACCACCGCCAATCCAGGGTATGTGTGTATGTGCAGATGGGAAGGATTCATGTTAAATCAGTACATAAAAGGTTGTTACAAGGAGGAGGGAGAAAAATTGTTGTTCTTAACCTCTGAGGATAGGACAAGAAGCAATGCAGCAAGGGCAGTTTAGGCATTAGGAAAAATGTCCTAACTCTCAGGGTGGTTAAGCACTGGAATAAATTGCCCAGAGAGGTTGTGGAATCTCTGTCATTGGAGATTTTTAAGAGCAGGTTACACAAACATGGAGTGCAAGGGACCTCTCGAGGTCTCTTCCAGTCCTATGATCCTATAAAATACAGAAATGTCTGTGAGTTGCAGAAAGAGTCAACTAAACCCTTCAGACCCTGTCCCTAAAGATTTGTTTCAGTGTTATACCTACCACTTCCTCCACAGTTCCCAACTAATTCAATTTATTACTCCCCTATTTGTGTGCCCTGCCCAAAGTCTTGTAGCCTTTTCCTTCAAACACTTCTGAAGTCCCAGCACTCAGTTATATGAGAGAACCCTGATTCACCTGAACTTGTTGCAGTAGCACTTTATTCGAAGAAATAGGATGCACTGTCCTTGCAGATGTAGGATTTCTTATAGATGAAAAATATTGCAAGGATAAAAAGATTATTCATAATGGTTTTAAGTGTAGCAACTCTGTATTCAGCAGTCAACAAATTAAGCCAATTCTCTACTCATCCCACCAATATTGCATAACAAATCCCAAGATTTATTACAGTGGGCAGAAGAAAACTCACAGTCTGCACCTATAAAACTGGGTTTCATATTCCTGAAACTACACCAGAACTTTCTCACAGAGAACAATTCACCACCTCCAATTCAAACTGGATTAAAATTTTCTCCGTCTTCTGTAGTAGAAAGAGAAGGAACACTCAGGACACTGGCTCCTTTACTTCACATTTCAATTGATAAATGTACATTGTCCATTATATTTAACCCTTACCATGAGTGAGGCAAAGAGTCACTGAACTATAGGTACTACAGTAAGGCTTTAATATTATTTTAACAACTGTGTAGAGGCTCGGGGTTTCCAGTAAGTAAGTTAACAGTGCACTGCTTTTTTAGTACTAGAAACTGATCAAAAGGAATGAAGGGCCATTTAAAATTTGTCAATAAAACAGTCTCATTTAAGCAGCTGTCTTGATTCTCACCATAAATTCCAACCATGAAACTGCACTTGTTTTAGCTAATGCATCAAAGCATTTGAGCATGCAGGGGGATTACAGAACACCAATGAACCGAGTATTGTCTTGAAATTGATGCTGTGTAAATTGGATTCAGCAGGTTTCAAGAACCGAAGGAACGCTTGGGGAACTAACATAGGGCACATACAGAAACAGGCATGATAAAACACACTGTTGGCAGTAACACCAAACTGGTTAGCTTCACAACTAGAGGCATCTTTAGTAACACAGTGCTACAAACACACAGTGGTACTTCTAGGGATTCTTAGAGGTAAGCTTACATTGGGCGCTTTAATACATTTTGGAGCCAAAAAAAGACCCTCCCCTTTGAGATACTCTTTTCCATATTCAAATCAATAGTCCCATAGCTATAACATACAACTAGAAAGTGAAAACAATTTATTATAAAGCCAATTTATTATAATAGTCCACCAAAGATTCTACTCTACATCACTAGTTTCTTGCCTTAGCCTAACACAGCCCCACAAAACACACACAGCACAATGTAACAGGATGGCTTTCCCCTTCAAGGCTGGGTCTACCCAACCCTGCATACAGAATGAGGTATACCTGAGTTTTATCAGGTGGTTTCCTGTAAGGGCAGATGACTGCAGTGAAGGGGGGAAGCTCAGAAAGCTTTGGCAGAGCATGCAGAGGAAAGGCACCTGCAGGGAAGACCATGAGACCAGGCAAGTGGTCTCAGCCAGGGAGAGACCCTTACCAAAAAGGGGAGAGACTGCAAAGCTCTCCAGGCAGGGAAGGAGGAAGAGAAACCTGGTGTTGTATGGAGTTAGGAATGGATTTTGTTGTGGAATTTTGAAGTTTATTTTATCTTAATAGACCTAGTCCCCAAGGAGGGGCATATTTGACTCTGTTTTTTTGATGCCTCTTGCAGAAAGTGCAGAGGTGCTCTACTTTAAGATACCAAAATCCAGAACCTACCTACAATTACTTTTATCACCATCATCATAGGTTCTGCCCTTCTAGTTGAACTCTCATTTCCAAAAGCCAGTACAGTCAAAAATGTCATGGTACTGCATTTGGTCACGACCTAATATCCATAGCAGGAAGCCAGCAACTCAAATTCCAGTGAGCTTTTCCCACACACTGTCCTGTAAGCAGCTTACTCTAGGCTAGTTGTGTATTTCAAATTAGAGCCACCACGTGCAAAGTGAAAGTAAACCAATTCAGATTTCCATCACTACACTTTTTGTCTGTTTCCCCTGCTTCTAAGGCTACGTACACACGACAGCTTACATCCATATAGTTGCTCGGGGGTGTGAATAAGCCATTCCCCTGAGAAGAGTAAGTTACACCCACACTGCTAGTGTGGACAATGCTATGTTGTCAGGAGAGCTTCTCCCGCTGACATAACTACTGCTGCTCGCAGAGGCTGGAGTAATTAAGTCAACGGGAGAGCTCTCTCCCCCATTGGCTTAGAGCATTCTGCAGTAGCAGTGCTATAGCGGCACACGCTGCATTGGTACAGCTGCCCCGCTGTAAGCTCTGTAGTGTAGCCATAGCTAACACAAAAAGAACACTGAACAAATCTAAACATTTTGTGATTCAATTAAAGAGCTAACAATACAATACAAAACAGACAATTATATTTCATTCCACAACATGACATTTCGGCAGTTAAAATATTTACATCTTTGATAAAAGATTCAGTGGCCCATATCTGAGGAATTATTGTAAGTCACTGCTGGTTTAGATCCTCAAAGCTAACAGCTTCTACAAAGTTAGTTAAAAGAATAGCATTAGATGGGGACTGCATTAAGAAAACACAGTGGCAATACATTGGACCCTAACAAGGAATAACCCACTTGAATGCTTCAAAAGTAAAATCTTAAATAATTAAGCTCTATAAACCTTATTCTCTTCAGTGTGATACTTCTGTAAACACATAAGTATGCTGGTGCTTCACAGGTCAAAAATCAAGTCCTATACAAAATGGTAGAAGGACATAAATGGATTACTTACTAATGAACATTTTTCCTTGAAATGTTACACTGCTGTACACAAAGTTTGTTACTCTGAGTACACTTCAAAAGGTGAAAGGAAAAAAACTGCAATAGTAATAACTAATTTCCCATTTCTTTAGCTCCTTTAGTGGATCCCAAAGCACTAAAACTACATCAACATGATAGACTGTCAAGTCTTTGAGCCAGGAAAACAAGGAGGTACTTGCTCCTATGCTCCATCTTCAAGGGTTTGTTTCTGCCCCCCCAATGACATTTAACATCAGCTTGCTTAATTAGCCCCATGGATTTCAGTGCATCTATTCACCAAGTAATGGACTGTTCAGTGTAAAGGGAAGGAAAACTGGGCACTACCTGGGGAGTTCTTGATCAGCAGCAGCAATGTGAACTCAGGTGTTAATCGTAAAATCCTTCCTTTAAGCTGAGGGTCATTGATAAAATCAAGATAAACATATGAATCATGTCTCCTTGAAAAACATGTCCCCTTGATCAAGGTCTGTTCCTGTCAATTGTACAAAACGGAGTATATATATTTTCTTAAGCTCCACAGACTTGGGTCACCTGAAGCAGGTTATAGCCAATTAAGCCAGTAAAATTGACAGTGCATTGCCTAAGCAAATCTGCATCTGAAGGACCACGCTCCATTAGGCCTGTCACATGTGGACCTCCTCCCACGTCCTACAACAATTTCTCTTGACCTGCATACTGTCTCAACTCCTCAGGCCAGCTTTCCTTGTCACACAACATCTAATTTAACAAGCAGTCAAACACTGACTGTCTGCAGTGCTGAGCCTACAAGCAGTTTAGCTACACTATTACCTTATGACAGCTACTGTCCTGGACTGGTGTCTGCTTTGCTCATCTCCCCTTGCACCTGAGAAGGGCCAGGCACGCTACATTATTGTGATACAGGGTGCCTGCTTCAGGGAAGGAGAGAGAAGAATAGAAGAGAAATGGACAAATGAGAATATTCATTGTGACAATACGTAACATGTATCTCTATTCATAACATTTTTATCTGTATCCAAAATGCTATTTATGCGCTTCACTCTTAAGTCTGTGCTAGACTGACAAGTCCCACCCTTGCTTGACAGATAACCCCTCACCCACGAGGAGACAATGGACTGATATTACTGGCTGGCTGGCACTAAGACCACATTGGTCCAGCCAGTCAAACCATCAAGGTATCATCCTCTGATGACCCACGGAGCCAGCAGGATCTGCCAGGAGAAACCCTCCTGTGGCACTAGGAAACAACACACATGGGCCCTGAAACAAACAAACAAATTCCCTCTGCAAGATGCAAGGGAGACTCGTATACAAGATAGCCAATGCAAGTGAGCTAGAAGAACAGGTGATCTGCCAACTAAGACCAGGATGGATCAAGGACCACCTCTGGTTTTTAAGAAAGTATGAGCTATCTCAGTTGCTTTCTTGTAATTGAAGAGGAAAGCCTGTATCTCTAACTTACATTTTACTGTAGTGTTAGATTAGTGGAGATGAAATATGGGTAGGGTGATCATACTTCCCTATGCTGAATACAGGACACCTGGTAAAATTACTCATTCAAGTGAGTTCAATAGCAATTAGAACTATGCAGTACAAAATGTTCAAATTAACATCAAGTTGGCTAAGCTCAATAAAAAAGAAATACTGCATAGTTGGATTATTTTTATTTATCTTCTCATCTTTAAGTCTTTAGGGTTCACAAAGGGAGGGGTGACACATATCCCCGACCCGCCCCACACACACACACACGGGGAGAGGTGACACACACACTTCCATATACCTCTCTCACACGGGGGAGCGAGGGGGGACCAACTGACCAACCCAACCCACTCCCTGCCCGTCTCTCCTGATAGCTGCCGCCGCATCTTCCCGAAGCAACACGTGACTTGGGGGCACGCAGGGTCACATGTCCCGCCCCAGATTTTTGCCAGGGGGGAAGAGATGACCTGGCCCTTGTCTTTGCAGAGCTCGTCTCTTCTTGTCCCTTCCCACCACCCCAGTCCTCTGTGGCTGGAAGTAGCTTGTCCCCTCCTGCCTGCACAGTGTCGAAAGGCAGCTAACACCTCCAGGTTGCTGCTTGCATAACCCAGGCGCCTCCTGTCCCACTCCCCAGCTACAGCATAGACAGGAAGGGGTTAAGCTTTAAAGACTCATTGTGCACCAGGGTGCAGGAAACCTACCTGCTGAGACTTCCACAAACCTGGCCAGAGAGGCAGCTCGGCAGGGGAGGGTGCGCAGGGGATAGAGCAGCCCCCTGCTTCCTGGGGGCTGGGCCCAGAGCAGGGGAAGGGGAGGGGCAAAGAGGTGCTAAGCCCCTGTGGGGGGGCAGGGAGGGGATCCTGCAAGTTTGGGGTGGGAACAGGCTGGAAATCGCTTCCTACCCCAGTCCAGAGCTTAGCGGCTTCCCCGTGCCAGCGCTATGCAGGGCTTTGGCACATGCAGGGCTCGGCTCTTCCTAGCCAGCACCTTGGCCGGAGGGTCTTGGGCTTTCCCGGGGTGCCAGCTCAGCCAGAGGCAGTGAAGGGAAAGAAGGAGCCTGCCGGCCAGGCTGTTGGTGAGCTCCAGGCTCTGCCCAGAGGCTGCTTCGCCACCCAGGTATGGAAGCAAGATGCGCCCTGCCATGGTGGATATAGAGGAGCAGCGGGCGGGGTGGGGGGGGTGAAGGGGCAAAGCATGGAGGGGACAGCGAAAGGGGAAGCACATAAAGGGCTGATTGGTGGGCAACAGAGGCGACACATTACCGACTGCTGTCTGGTGCCTGCTTGCACTCATCAATCACTGTAGCTCACAGTGCGCAGCCAGTGGGGGCCAGAAACGGGACGGGGAGCAGGGCCCTGCTGGCCAAGAGCCGGCATGCAGCACAGACTGCACTGATGGACCAGCAGAGGGAGCAGCTGGCCCCACGCGCTGCAGCTTCACCCTGCCACCAGCATTGCACACCCACCCCTAGCATTGGTAACTGGACCCACCACCACCACCACCACTCACCACTGGTGGGAAGGCAGCTGGCAAGCAGGGATTCAGCCAGCAGCAGAAGCCGCCAGTATTGATGAGAAGGAGAGAGAAAATAAGGGACAATTTGCCCTTTAAAAAAAAAAATTGGGACACCTGCGGGAGGGCTTAAATATGGGACTGTCCCTTTAAAAACAGGACCTCTGGTCACCCTAAAGATGGTTAGGTTGCTGTGGAGACCAAATGTTGATAGGCTGTTTTCCGTTTTCTATAATACTTTGCTCCAAAATCTAACTAAAAACACTTGGTTTTAAGAAAGCTGCTGTTGGTCAATATCACTGGTCAGAGGCTTCCAAGGGAGGATGAAGCAGAGGCCCAAACACAGACAGGCTTGCACGGTAATAAGTGGTTGATACACATGGGTAGTGTATGGTCTAACAGTGGAAGCACGGAGAAATTCCACCCAGAGACAAATATGGGTGTAGAGGCCTAACATGGGGGAGAAGAGGAAGGGAGGACCCACAGACGTGCAGCTAACCCCATAACTGCGACACTCACTGAAGAGGGGGATATGCTATCAGTCAGAATCCTCCTGTGCACTTGATTCCTAAGACACACAAAATACTGTCCATGTCCCCCCCCAAGAGCATACTCTATCAGTTTAGTCAAAGAAAACAAACTGGACGCTATATTGGGATATCAATCACATAAAAATACTTTGTTATTTCTCGTTTAGCAAATGTTGATGCCATGTACTTTTTGTTTTGAGTTTCCCTAATACCAAGTATTTAACAGCACTTCACGCTACAGGAGCAAACCATTGCTCACAATAGTCTGCTGGAGAAAAAATAGTCACTTCTTTAGTTTTTCAGATTTAAAAGCATAGGACTGCACGACAGAGTGCTTGCAACTCACCCAAAGCAACCAATTGAAAAGATGTTAGGGGCTTTGTGAAAGGCCTGCATCTGACCCACATAAAAAACAACCCCATCATCCGAAGGGTTTAATCCAGTTTAGTTCTGTGATGCTAATTCATTATTCTGGGCTGTCATTCTGTAATAATTGGGGGCAACGCCTTTACGCCTCTTTTTAAGCATATTTGTTAAATGGGAAATTACATCTGACCTGAAACAATTTAAGCTAGTTAATTATGACAGAAATTTACACAAGCACACAATCAGCAAAGATAATTACACCCCCTCCTCTGAATCTAACAAAGTTAGGAAAAATGTCCAATTTTACACTCTCCAGATATAATTCAAGTCTTCATAACATCTACAACAATGTCTTGGATGTGAATATAATTTGCATAAAACAGAAAACCATTTCCAGAGTGATTATACCATACCAAAAATAATTATCCTTTTGATTACCAAGTCAGACTTCGGAAGTGGTCTGAAGTGATCTACCAGGGGAATTTTGTTGTCCAATTGCTATTACACATATATCACAGTTTTACTGATGGTTTTTTATCATGCATTTTCTGACCTTAATCCCCTGCTCCAACTAAATCCTACAGAATAGTCAACAAGAACACTTAAGAAGTCCATTTCAGCTTTAACATAGCCTTTTAAAATTATTCTACAAGCGACTACAGGATGCACCAACCTGCCTTATGCCACTTATTTTCAGTTCATTCCTAATGCCAAGCCATTCTCGAGTTTGTGCTTTAAATACCGATGCATTCTGCAGAAAGGGAGACCCACATGGAAATCTAGATCTCTGGCACTAAGCAGTTAAATCTAGTTATTTACTTTTTATGTCTTAATTCTGATTGAAGCTACAAGTACTTCTATCTGAATGATGAAAAGCCAAAATCAAGTCCTGTTACCTTTAGAGTTTTGACAATTTTCAACTGCAACTGAGCTAGCCTTCTGGACAAACTGCTGTCTGTGCCATGTGGCTGTTGTAGCCTTCGTTCTAACGTGTGATAGCATCTAGAGGTCATAGGGGATCACAAACTGAATATATGCGAACAATGTGATGGAACTGCAACAAAGGCAAATATTCTGCAATGTAATAAAAGAAATGTTGCATGTAAGACTCATAATTGTTCTGCTCTACTTAGCGCTGATAAAGCCTCAGCTGCAGTATTGTGTCCTGTTTTGGGTGTTGCATTTTAAGATGTGAACAAACTGGAGAGTCGGGGTGGGGGGGCCTCAAATGTGAATCAGTTTAGAAGATACATCCTATGAAGAAAGGTTAAAAAACTGGACATGTTTAGTCTTGAGAAAAGAAAATGAGGAAGGGCCTGAATAGCTGTCTTCATATAAGTTGAGGGCTATTCTAAATAGGATGGTGATCAATTTGGTTCTCCAGGTCCACTGACAGTAGGATAAGACGTAATGGACGTAATCTGCAGCAAGGAAGATTTAGGTTACATATTGTGGGGGGGGGGGGGGAGACTTTCAAACACAAGGATAGTTAAGTTCTGGAACAGGCTTTCAAGGGAGGTTGTGAAATCCCCATCATTTTAAGTTTTTAAGAATAGGTTTGACAAAACACCCGTTAGAGATGGCTAGGTATATTGACTCCTCTCTCAGCACAGGGGGATGGACTAGACGACCTCTTGAAATCCCTTCCAGACATACATCTCTACGATCATAGAATCATAGAACCATAAAGTTAGAACAGACCACAAAGGTCATCTAATCTAACCCCCTACCAAGGTGCAGACTTTGTTATGTCTAAGCCACCCAAAACAGATAGCTATCCAGCCTCTTTTTGAAAATTTCCAGTGAAGGAGATGCCATGACTTCGGTAGGCAGTTTGTTCCATTGTCCTACTGTTCTTACAGTTAGGAAGTTTTTCCTGAGATTTAATCAAAATCTGCTATGCAGTAGTTTGAACTCATTGCCTCTCGTCCTGCCCTCTGTGGCAAGAGAATAATTTTTCTCCATCTTTTTTATGGCCGCCTTTCAAGTATTTGAAGACCACTATCATGTTCCCCCTTAATCTCCTTTTTTCTCAAACTAAACATACCCAGTTCCTTCAGCCTTTGCTCATATGGCTTGCATTCCATCTTCGTTGCTCGCCTCTGGATCCTGAGTCTGTAGTTTTATGAATAACTGACTGTTGCTAACACTGTATGGCACAATATTCTTTGTTATGATAGGGTTTTATGTTTTACACAGGGTTGCTGATGTATAACTTTTTCTTGTCTATGTAACAGCAGCACCAAACCAAAACTAATATGAATAGAGTCTATACTACTTTGCTATTGCTCTGCACAGAGAAGAAATGCCCAGTGTTAGTTTGGGTCACTATAAAAACTCAACTCAGCTGTAAGCTCAGGGGCAGGATTTTTGGAGGGTGAAAACAAAAGGGTAACAAAGGAAACATAAAAGGCATCAAAGAGGTCACACAAAATGAGGGCAGGGAGATGGAGCAGAAACGAGTAAAACAGCACTGACTTGTGTAGCATTAGAGTGAACAAGAGTATTTCAGTTGCTTTCAATGACTCCTTTCGAATTGTACTGTTTGCTGAAATTAACAAAAGCTTTTATGAAAGGTCTTAATCTCCATTAATTTGACAAATCAGTTTCTGTCCAGGCGTAAACACTGAGCAGAATAAATAGTAATGAATAATATAAACCAGACACCTTTAAAAGTAGACAGTTAGTGTCAGCTTCAAGCCTCCAGCCAAACAGTTACCATGCCTAGCATAGTCACTAGCACAGCTCACGTGGACCAAACAATCCAGAAAGGAATTACATGCAATGAAAACTTATAAGAATGTGGCAGGAGAAACTAACAAAGCTATGCAGAGCAATAGACAGAATGCTAATGTATTTGGGACACAGACAATACAGCTGACTGAAAATGACTGTGATCATTGTGTCAATATAACACAGACACATTAAATAAACCAGGAACTTATAGGGAACAGCTCTGTACATCCTACACTACAGTGTTGCTTCAGTTCCACAATTATGACTAGGGCTTTAAGCCAGGTGAGGCAAGGTAGAAGGATTGACTACACCTAAAATTAATGGCTGAATCTGTGCTGGGGATGGTTCTGAATTTTTTTTTACACCACCGGTAACATCAGTTCAGTTGAACTAGTGTCAGGAACAGGGACAGCTTTAGTTGTTGATGGGCCACCAGCTGCCAATGTCTTTCACCACAGATTCAGCTGCCAGTAAAGTTAGGTGACACCATGCCAGCCAGCTGCTACTCTGCAGCTCCCAATGTTGTCAGCCACAGCCTTCACAACAGCAGGGAACTATTTCAACAGTCTCCTGGATGTAGGCAAGTCTGGCCTGTGATAGGCTGGCCTGCAAAAGGATCAGGAGAGAGAAAAGAATGACTCTAGAGATGCAAGGCTCTTTCATTGCCCAGGTCCATACTACAAAGAAAAAAGCAACTGACGCCCTAACTCTGTAAGTGTCTACACTAAAATTTCACTCCCACCGACATAATTCGCCCACTACACCGACTTAACTCCACCTCCACAAGATATTAATGCAGATCAATTAATGCAGATCAATTCAGTTGCTTACATCAACTGTTGCTGGCTTTCAGAAGCCATCCCACAGTGCCCCACGTGGACAATTCAACTGGTGGAAGCACTGCTGGTAAGGTCAGACATCGCCGACACGAGAAGCAAAGCGTACACACGCGCAAGCAATGTAACTGCTGTGGCGGCTGTATGCTGACATTAGGTCAAACATATTTTGTAGTTTAGACAACCCCATTGTAAGTAAAATAAGCTACCACCCTTCCACGGCTTCAGTTACTGTCCTTGAGGTAATGAGACTACTAAATCCTTCCCACTTGGTGCACAGGCTGCTTCTCAACAGCCCCAATGGTCCTTTCATCCTACTCTGACTACTGCTCTACGTCCGGCCCCTTGGGTGTATGCATTTCACGCCTCTAATGAGCACGATAAAGCACAGACTCTCCCATATCTCCGAAAAAAGAAAAGGAGTATTTGTGGCACCTTAGAGACGAGCAAATTTATTAGAGCATAAGCTTTCGTGAGCTACAGCTCACTTCATCGGATGCATGATAAAAGCTTATGCTCTAATAAATTTGTTAGTCTCTAAGGTGCCACAAGGACTCCTTTTCTTTTTACAGATACAGACTAACATGGCTGCTACTCTGAAACCTCCCTTATCTCTCAAATCCAACCCAGAGGCCCATACCGTACAAGTGGCCTCCACTCCATTCTAAAGCTCTTTTTTTCTTCTCCCAGGCTCGTTTCAGACAGCCCATCTCAGGCCGCTCCTTGGCTCTCCACAGAGACTTGCAGGCACACTCAGCTTTCTCACTGTTCTGAGTCATAGAGCACTGTTTTGGTAGGCTGGTCCCTTTTCCCTAGCAGGTCCTGCTTCCAGCCAGCAGTCACATCACCCCTTAGGAACTACAGTTACTAGATAGTCAGCCCTTGCACAAGGGATCTGTTGGCACAGGTCAGCCCTTAGAAAGGGCACCATATTCTGCGAGAAAAGGATCAAGAAGGATGTTGATAAGGGTTCACAGAGGAGCCACATGAATGACTAAAGGATTAGAAAACATACCATATAGCGATAGACTTAAGGAGCTCAATCTACTTAGCTTAACAAAGAGAAGGTTAAGGCATGACTTGATCACAGTCTATAAGTAACTCCACCCCAGTGGACTGCGACCTTGATGTGGTGGAGCAGCTTGAGTGCCCCCATGATCCTGAGAGGGATGCTGTTGGGAATCTCGCACTCCTGGCTAGGTCACCCAATGCAGCAATGTCGAAGGTGAGGTTCCAGATGAACAGCAATCCAATCCCCCCTCCCCTCAAAGTCCTCAACAACATATCAGGTGGGTGAAAGCTGCAGCAGGATAAAGATCTCCAATTGTTTTTGTCTCCTTGCCATTGAATTATGATCCTCATGCTGTTAAGCACCGTGTGGATATTGGTATGCAATGTTGTCTCCACATTAAAAGAACTTACATACAGACATCTTCCATATTCAATCAACTCCCAAAGATGATCACGTTCTCACAACTGAGCCATGGCCCATAGACAAGGGGCAGGCAAAAAAAAAAAAAAAAAGCTCTTCAAGGACATCCATTCATGGGACAGTCAAATTCATGGGAAACCCAAACCCACTACCAATCAAAATGGAAAAAGACCTTGTGGCAAGGATCCTAATATTTTGAGATCTAATGGAAACAACAGGAAATGGAAAAACGGGAAAAAAAGCACTGCAGCTTGATTCAACAATCCAGATCCACCCCTTCCACTGGGAAATGTCTGTCCCAACTCTGACAAGATCTGTGGGTCCCGGATCCATCTCATTAACCATCTGAAGATCCACCAGCGATAAACGGTTATTCATTTTATGAAAGACAATCATCCTCGAACACTGAGGGATTACTGATCACCACCATATATAACTACATGGGGAACAAGTATTTGATAATGGGTTCCTCAGCTTAGCAGACAAATGTATAACATGACCCAATGGCTAGAAATTGAAGGTAGGCAAATTCAGGACAGAGATAAAGCGAAAACTTTTAACAGTGAGGGTAATTAACCAATGAAACAATTTGCCATGTTTTCTGGTAGATTCTCATCACTGGTCATTTTAAAATCAAGATGGCTATTTTTTTTTTAAATGTATGCTCTATGAATCATTTTGGAGAAGTTCTATAACCTGTTATACAGGAGGTCAGACCAGATGATGACCATGGTCCCTTCTGGCAATGACATCTATGAACTTCAGGTTGAGCATGGATTCTAGAGAGTGATGAAGTGACCCCAGTAAAAAAAATTTCCAGAAAAGTCTCTTACAGTTAAACTCTTCCCTGCAACTATGGTGAAATTAAAGCACTGATAATTTAACTGATCTTACCCTTTTGGAAATCAAGATAATCCAAAACCCTCAAGACAGATTAGTTGAGAACAGATTAACATGGAACACGTTTCAACTAGATAAACTGAGCTAACTCCAGCTTTGGTGCAAGTTGCATGTGCTTACACAAAGGTTGAATTTGGCCCACATGTACAGAAAAAACCCAGACTTCAGTGGACACTAACTCTAGAATCAAACTGTTTTCAGAATTTCTTGTGACAAACACAATACTGAGTAGAATGAAGAGATGAATCCTTTTATAATGAACCTTAATGAAGCTTTTTAATAGCTACATGACCAGTTCCAAAAAGAAATATTCCCACACAAAAGTTAAATCTTACTGATTCTCTGCATAGTTTTTGTCTGCTATTCCAGAATTTCTGTAGTTACAATAAGTGCTCAGGGTCAGTATGGACTTAAGCAAGTAAATTAAACTAAACTTTTAATAAAAAAAAAAAAAAGATATAAAATGTAGTGTTTGTATTTGGTTAACTATTTAAGTATGTCATTTGATCTCTACTAAGGTAGCAGTATGTCTGTTTCCTTTTACTTACCTTGGTTCCTTGGCATTTCTGCTAACTTCACCAAGAATATTTGATGTTAATTATTAGTCTGTGGTCCTTGATTTCATTTTATTTAGGAACACACAGGCCTAGGGGACTCTGGGATATCATTAGCAGACTCTCCAAACTCAAGCCTGGGAATCCAGGCTTCCGCTACGTAAAGTGAAGACTTGGGGCTGATCAAAACTTTTCCACCAAATCTTTCTACAGGTTTCATTTTGATTAAAAGTGAAACTCCCCACCGCTCCATAGCATCTACTGTTTGTCGAGTAACTTTTGACTGACAACCAAAACACTTAGAGTATGTCTGCACTGCACAGTGGGCTCAGATACAGGTTTAAGCCCAACCCTGCTGCCATGCACACATGAAACCTTTTGATGCATGCCAGAAACTCTTAAAGACTTGGTCCTGCAGCCTTGCCCAAGAGGTATGAGTCTAAGCCCAATTCCCACCATAGCGTGGGTCCAAGCCCACTCATTTTGCAGTGTGGACATAGCAGAAACCTGGGCTTGTGCTCATGTTTGGAGAAACAGCTAATGCTACTCCATAGTCCTGTACGCCTGTGTCTGCTAACCCTTCTATCCCAAACTTCCCACTCTATTCCCAGGAATCAGAGGCAAATCTCCTGCTTCAAATACAGCTGCTCAGCATTTAACAATGCCTTTCCATATATATTGTTCACCTGTAAACTAGTTAATTTATTGTGCATTAGCTATGGCCAGCACTAAGAAGAAGCCCTACAGCAAGTGTGGCTAGCTGGCTAGAGGAACACAGCTGAATTGTAGTAAAACTGTGGTATAAGGAGAACAAGACCCATGGCTTCAGCAAAAGCACAAGAAATCCTTTCAGCATGTGTACAAAAGTACCAGGGAGAGGCTGGTGGCATTGCCAGACCATTGACCAATGCCAGGAGCTCATCAACCATCTCAAGACACACTACTACAAAACCAGGAATAAGAACTACACCTCAGTGAACTCCCTGTCTATTACAGGAGGAATTCAATCAAGTGCTGGGAACTGTACCAAAAACAGAGCCCACAATGCTGTATCCAGGGGTGGCACACTTAAAACCCCACAATCAGAGGCACCTTCTGAGAAGAGCTTGCAGCTGCCAGATCTAGCACTCAAAATAACCCAGGTGCTGGCACTACGATCCATACTCAGAGGACCTCTTTGGGGATGATGCAGAGGAGCAGCCCACAGCTGAAGAGGCAGCAGAAGCAGAATCACAGCCAGAGCCTTGTATGTTTTGGCCCCTATAACTTTTTGCCGTTAATAAGAATGGGAAGGGTTTATGGGTTATGTCCAATTAAATTATTATTCCAAACAGGAGGTCATAGTGCACATCTGTTGAGGGCAGAAGACACGCCACTTCCCTAGCACCTCTGCCACCACATGGGATACAAAATGGATATCGAGAAATGGGGGGGCGGGGGGGGAACACAGAGTTCAAAAACAGATTTTTTTTTTACAACTTATCGTTAGAAAGATGAATTGGGGTATTAGACGTATGAACCTTACATTCTCTTTCCTGCAAGTACAGCACAGCTTAGAAATAAGCCACTCAGACTGCCAACAGCTGAAGTGTCTTGGGTTGCCTGTACTGTCAGTCCAAACGGTAGTGGAGGATGTATTTAGTCCATGGCTGCCTATATCATGAGCCCACATGGTAGCAAAGGAAATATTTAGTCTTGGGCCGCCGGTAAGGTTTGTGCAAGAATGTAGGATGCTTTAAAGAAGGCCATAATGTGTTTCCATCCTAAAAATCAGCACCTTATTGATTGTGCCATAAATTTCACCCATTGCTTGATGGTGACGCATGCAAACTTCTCATAGAATAGGAACTCAGGAAGGTTAGTTCAATTCCAGGGCAAGGCATACTGATTAGGGCAGCCTCTGTAGCTCACGAGCCTCCTCCATTCGCAGGTGTGATGGCCAGTCACCAGATGTGGAAAAATCTCCTTAGTACAGATGGATGTCTCTCCTCTGTTGGCCTGGAAGAGAGAAGCACACTTCCACTCAGACACCTCCAGCAGCACAAGGTCCTCCAGAGCTTTTCCTGCCTGAGAGGATTATAAAACCATTGCTAGTGAAAGGGATCATTTTCTTAAGAACCCCTCCACCCCCAGGAAAATATTGTGGGGGATTTATAAATGATTTTCGTTGCTTTTGGTATGTGCATCTTACCATGGCTTGAAGCACAGGTTGCAGGAGCTTCTCAACAGGGTATTTTTGTGTGACTAAAATAAAATGGTAGAAGTGTCTTTCTTTCCTCATGGCCAGGCAATAATGTGTTCTTTCATTTTCCTTGGCAGGCCCTTCCACCTCTGCTGGGCAGTGACAAGGAACCAGTAGGCTCGGAAGCGGACTCTCAACCAGCGGACAAGAAGGAAGAGTGAGGAATGAAATGCTAGACATTCTGACCAAAGCCAATGAACAGCTTCGTTATCAGAGAGAGAAGAAAGACCGAAGGTTGGGGGATGGCGGGGCTGACCAGAACATGGAGAGATTGGCGGCACAGTTCCTGGACCATGACCAGTGGCTGAGGGAGAAAGACAGAGCACAGCAGAAGGAGCTTTTTGAGAGGTTGCTCGCTCTCCTCGCCAGCAGGCTTCAGGATCTAACTCCACATGCTGAGTGCCCTCCACATAACCATGTCCTCCAGCCTGCACAGCCTTTGGACAATCCTGGGCTTGACCGGTCAATGGCTCAAGTAACAAACAGTAAGTAGAACAGTCAAATGTACCCTGGAGTGCAGTCTGGGAGCCATGGGAACCACTGTGGGCTCTAATCCCCCAACTGGGGAGGTCTCTCCCACACTACTTTGTTGAAGATAACAGGGTCTGGTGAGGCTGGCTGTATCACTGAGTTACCTGAGTGCTTTACCTAAGCCACTCAAGGACAAACATCCAATTTCCCAGCTCCCCCACCTTGCACCCTTGCTACAAATTATACAGTCTTGCATTATAAAATTATACAGTCTTGCATTGCACAGATTTGTACAATGTAAGCTCATTAATAAAGGTCACCTTCCCCTCGATGTGGGAAAGATATGCAACAGCCTTTGCTCACAGAGCTAAGATTTTCCCCAGACACTTCACTTAAAGGCACACTGGGGTTTAGATAAAACAAGTTTATTAACTACAGAAAGATAGATTTTAAATGACTGTAAGTTACAGCAAACAGATCAAAGCAGATTACCTAGCAAATAGACCAAAAAATTTCAAACTAAACCGAACATATTAGATAGATAGGGTGAGAAATTGTTAATTCAAATCCTGACTGATGATACAAGCAATTCACCAAGTTTCCATACACAGGCTAGAAATCCCTTTAGCCTGGGACTGGCACTTCCTCCCAATTCAGTCTGTTCCTCAGGTGTTTCCAGGAGTTCTCTTGTAGGGGGAGTGAGGCCAAGAAATGATGTCATACTCCACCTTATATAGCTTTTCCATATGGCAGTAACCCTCTGTTCCAAGCTAAGTTCCTAGTTCAGTTTGTGGAAAAGTAAAAATACCAAATGGAATTCAGTGTCATGCGATCTGGTCACAGCAGCCATTACTCATGGGCTGGCTGAAAGGTTCACTGGAAGGCTAAGGTCTTCCATGTTCTATTGTCTTTGCCGATGGGCCATCAGCACAGTCTAGCTTTAGCTTCTTCATTGTTGTACCTGAAAGGCTACTTATGGGTGACGCCCAGAGTAAGCACAACTGAAATACAGATAGTCATTATTCATAACTTCAGATACAAAAATGATAATGACAATGAAATGGCACACAAAATAGGATAATCATATTCAGCAAATCATAACTTTTCCACAGACACCTCACCAGACACATTTTGTACCAGATGTAGCATAATCATGTCTATCATATCATATAATTATACCACTATGAAGAAGATGGGATGCAGTGTCACACATTCCTCCACACCTGGTTCAATAGTGGCCCATGTATGCAAAATGCATACACCAGAAGGGCCAAACAGAACAAGGGAGAGAGACTGTTCCAGAAACACTGAAACTGGTATGGTGACAGTGTACGTAGTTTGACTGTTTTGCACTTTTGTTCACTTGATTTCCTAATTTGAACTGGTATTGGGTACTGTTCTTTACATCTTGATGGCAGCTGGTCTGCCTACCAGGTTTTTACGTTCTTTAGATGCATACTTTACAATAAAGTGTTCAATTTGCAAACCCAACTACCTAAGTGGGATTTATTAAATTTATTACAATGGAACTTCATTACGGTATTCCATAAGCTGTTGGTTGAAGTACACGGCCAGTTCCTAAAAATGCTAAACATTTCATTGAACAACAACATTCCTGAGCTACCCCAGTCCCAAAAATTGTAGGAGGAATGTGGCACAATTTAAGCATGTGATAACAACAATATGTCTGGTTTTTTCCATGCAAAAGTTCCAGAGCCACTGCAGGTGATTCCCGGTCCACATAATGCCATTGGTCTATGCTCATGGCTTGGCTCCAAAAACAGCAGTCTACCTATAGGGAATCTGTGGTCATTGCAACAGGCATGAGCAGCCTCAGCCAGGCAGCAGCTACCATGTCTGTACTCCTATGAGAGTTGCCTTCAATAAGACATACATCAGTGCTGAAATGTCCAGCAGCAGCTCAGAGATGCTCTCCCAAAATAGGAGTAAAAGTATAAGCAAGAGAAGTTCTTCCACCAGTGCTGTCTCCATGTTGCTGGCTCCGGTTCCAGGGAATGTGCAAAATGACTCAGAAGGATGTGTTGGTGGGCTACGGGCATTTCTGGTCAAGTGCCATGGGATGGACAGACAACTTCTCCCACAATACACATGAACTAAGCCCCAGACTACCTACAGCTCGTGAGGATACTAAGAACCCTGAAATACACCCTCAGAAGCCATAATGTCTGACTTGTGTCTGCAGAGCACAGTATGGATGCACTGGCAGGGGTATGAGGCTTGCATAGCACTCAGCACGGATGCTTGAGCTTGAGCTAGGAAAGATCAGGTGTGCAGTCATAGGCCACATGGACGTGGGTTTACTGTGCAGTGTAAACATAACCCTTAGTTTCAGAAATGCCTACTGCAGTGTCTCACAGGCATTTATAATCCAGCTAGGAAGCCTGGCCCATAGAGAACACTGGGAGCATGAGGCACCCAAACTACAACTCCCATGAGGTACCATGGCAGCATTTTCTAAATGAAGGTTACTGCTTTCAATGGGAAGTTTGGGGCTGAAAAGTTGAAAGTTTTCTGTGGGGGGAAAAAAAAAAAAAAGTCTTCTGACCAGCTCCGCAAAGGATAGTATCATTTCTCCATTTTCTGTGCTATGCACTTGTTTTCTGCACCATTATTCTGTTAGTTTTTTACTTGACCTTCAAATACAAGGATTTAAATAAATCTTCTATACTCTAGCAAGTTTTTGGAGTAGCAGCCGTGTTAGTCTGTATTCGCAAAAAGAAAAGAAAAGGAGTACTTGTGGCACCTGAGAGTCTACCAAATTTACTGGAGCATAAGCTTTCGTGAGCTACAGCATCCGATGAAGTGAGCTGTAGCTCAAAAAAGCTTATACTCAAATAAATTTGTTAGCAGGTTTTTGTATTTAATCAAAGCCAGGTACCACTGTTTTACATATCATAAGATTCAAACTATGTAATGCACAAATTGCAAGATAAATTCTATGGCTTACATCAAGCAGGAAGTCAGATTAGATCATTACAATGGTCTCTTCTGGCTTTAACCTAAAAGAAGGCTTGGATGGAGCAGAGTAATGGCTAGACAGGAAACCTGTCTAGTGGGAAGAGCAGAAGGGTCTGAGTCAGAATAGCTTAGATCTGATCCAGGTTTGGCCGCAGGCAAGTTAAAATCACTTCCACCTAACCACACATTTTCACAGAGAAGCCATCCTTGAAGCAAGCCCAAGAATTGTTTTGCATTCACTGAGACACAAATTGGAAGTTAGATCACAAACAGTCACTACCTCCACTTCCTAGTTTACCATGGTGGCTGTGAAGCATGTTGCCGTGACACCAAGTAGCTCAAGCCCAAATGAACAATTAGTCCAGGTACCAGGTGCTAGACTGGGAACTTCGTTGTGTGAAGAACACCTTCATCTTTGGTTTCTCTCCTTCTAACTTATACAGGAAGGACCCAAAACCCTACTGAGAAAAGTGATAAGGGGAGACCACGGAGTCCAGCAAGGGAGGGCAGATTTTAACAGGTAAGCAGAGTTTGATCCAATGGAAGTACATTAGGGACAATTCAAGAGTCAGATCAAAATATACTGGTATTACCAGTGCAACTTTATCACCCAATCTTTACTTCGACTTTATCTGTACAATCTGTGCATTGATTTAACAGCCCCCTCAAGCATGGGTACTCAAATCAGTTGAATAATATCCACACACAAAGCTGTACTAGTCTAACTACAACTTTGTCTAGACTAGAACTTAACAAGTGTGATCCAGTTGCTAACTTAGTTTAACTAACTCATCTAAAAAGCATAACTCCAGCAAAGACAAAGCACTTGTTATTGAATATGTGCTAACCTGGCTGAATTAGAGACCAGGCTTCCCTCTAGGTTTAGTTAGCATGATGCCACTTAATATTTAGACAAGGCTTGGTTCCACAAAAGGAGGCTAGGACTTGTTTGGGGTTTTTTTTGGTAAACTAACTGGCATAAAAACACAAATAGTGCTCAGTCCGGCCATATTGTGGCTGGTTTCCCAACTCCGCCCCCCCATCCTCCCACACACTGCTGTGCTTTATTAGTGTGTAGCATTAATACTTGAGAGACGTACAGTGGCTTCCAAGCAATGGGAGGAAAAACTTCCAGTGTGTGGCTAAATAAAGTTAGTTGCACAGCAGATGTGTAAGTAGGAGGAGACTGCTGAGAAATTCTTATATTTGGACCAGACTGAGAACAAACATTAGCACCCTACTCTTGGGAAATGGTTCTATCCACTGCGGTTCCTGGAAAAGCTTCAGCCGCTGGATGCACAAGAAACTGACAGTTCACAAGATCACACTGTAACAGTCATAACTTTTACTCTCACAATCGACAGTAGAAGGAGATAATGAAGCAAAAGGTGTCATGTTTCCACAGCCTGGCTCGGACTGCCACCAACAGTAACTTTCTAATGGAACCCTGGAGAAGCGAGACAGTGTTGTTACAAGACAGCAGGAAGGCTCTCTTTTTCCTCTATCATGGATCATTTCCCTGGTAGGTGCCAAGAGCTCCCTTATAAACTAACTTTAAGGAAGGAAAGGATTTCCTAATCAAATTGCATAAAGACTCATTAAAATAACGATCAACTATAATTACTCTGTGTCAGTGAGAGTAATTTGACAGCCATCAGATAACCACATGCCTCGCTTAACTCCAACGGAAAATGGTTTTATATATCCTTTCCTAACTGGAGGGGTGTAAGACATCTTAAATAAGCAGAGATTCAGGAAGCTGGTTATGTATTCTCCATCTGTGCAGTTCTTCAAAGAGATAACGTAATCCTCTACAGACAGCCTCACACTGAACCACTAACTAATCTAATCAACATCAACTTGGCTACAGTTCTGTAAAATAAGGACTGATATTCAGGCCCGCTTTGTGGACAAGGAGGCTTGTGATCGACACACAAATGCATATATGCAGTTGAGCACACAAATGCAATAAACTGTACAAATTGCTAGCCCAGCCATCTAAAAGGTTGTTTGCATTCACATTCATAGTACTGACATACTACTTCTGAGTAACAGCCATGCTAGTCTGTATCCGCAAAAAGAACAGGAGTACTTGGGGCACCTTAGAGACTAAGCTTTCGTGGGCTACAGCCCACTTCATCGGATGCATAGACTCGAACATATAGTAAGAAGATACACATACATACATACACACACACACACACACACACACACACACACGGTGGAAGTTGCCATACAAGCTGTGAATGAGCCCCTGATGGCGTGGCTAATAAGTTAATATGTCCACATATTTATTCAAGCAACACCATCATAAGACCAAATCACATTAGCCATGCCATCAGGGGCTCGTTCACCTGCACATCCAGTAATGTGATATATGCTATCATGTGCCAGCAATGCCCCTTGCCATGTACATTGGCCAAACCGGACAGTCTCTACACAAAAGAATAAATGGACACAAATCTGACATCAGGAATCATAACATTCAAAAACCAGTAGGAGAACACTTCAACCTCTCTGGCTGCTCAGTAACAGACTTAAAGATGGCAATTCTGCAACAGAATAGCTTCAAAAACAGACTCCAGCGAGAAACTGCTGAGCTTGAATTAATATGCATTAACTTGGGTTTGAATAGAGACTGGGAGTGGCTGGATCATTACACATTGAATTTCCCCATGTTAAGTATCCTCACACCTTCTTGTCAACTATCTAAATGGGCCATCTTGATCGTCACTACAGAAGTTTTTTTCTCCTGCTGATAATAGCTCATCTTAATTAATTAGCCTCTTACAGTTTGTATGGAAACTTCCACCTTCTGTGTGTGTGTGTGTGTGTGTGTCCCACGAAAGCTTATGCTCTAATAAATTTGTGAGTCTCTAAGGTTCCACAAGTACTCCTGTTCTTTATACTACTTCTGGTTTCATATGCAAAATCCACAGGTTTGCAATTCTGCACCTAACAGTAATTATACTGCACTGCATCTCAGTGAACCATATAGCATGCATGTCTACAGAAACAAGTTATTCAATACAAACCCACCTTCTTAAACAAACAAACAAAAAAACCACAATTCTGGACATTGGAAAGTAGAATGGATTTCACCTTTACGCTGGAATGTGACACCAGCTCACCACTTGTACAGAAGAGCAAGTTTAGATTTCAGTCGACTCTAGGACTGAAAAGCCTCTTTACAGCATTCTCCCGTAAAACCCTATGAAATGCAATCAGAACAAGTTTCAGAGTAGCAGCCGTGTTAGTCAGTATTCGCAAAAAGAAAAGGAGTACTTGTGGCACCTTAGAGACTAACAAATTTATTAGAGCATAAGCTTTCGTGTGCTACAGCTCACTTCATCGGATGCATTTGGTGGAAAAAACAGAGGAGAGATTTATATACACACACACAGAGAACATGAAACAATGGGTTTATCATACACACTGTAAGGAGAGTGATCACTTAAGATAAGCCATCACCAGCAGCAGGGGGGGGAAGGAGGAAAACCTTTCATGGTGACAAGCAAGGTAGGCTAATTCCAGCAGTTAACAAGAATATCAGAGGAACAGTGGGGGGTGAGGTGGGAGAGAGAAATACCATGGGGAAATAGTTTTACTTTGTGTAATGACTCATCCATTCCCAGTCTCTATTCAAGCCTAAGTTAATTGTATCCAGTTTGCAAATTAATTCCAATTCAGCAGTCTCTCGTTGGAGTCTGTTTTTGAAGCTTTTTTGTTGAAGGATAGCCACTCTTAGGTCTGTGATCGAGTGACCAGAGAGATTGAAGTGTTCTCCAACTGGTTTTTGAACGTTATAATTCTTGACGTCTGATTTGTGTCCATTCATTCTTTTACGTAGAGACTGTCCAGTTTGGCCAATGTACATGGCAGAGGGGCATTGCTGGCACATGATAGCATATATCACATTGGTAGATGCGCAGGTGAACGAGCCTCTGATAGTGTGGCTGATGTGATTAGGCCCTATGATGGTATCCCCTGAATAGATATGTGGACAGAGTTGGCAACGGGCTTTGTTGCAAGGATAGGTTCCTGGGTTAGTGGTTCTGTTGTGTGGTGTGTGGTTGCTGGTGAGTATTTGCTTCAGATTGGGGGGCTGTCTGTAAGCAAGGACTGGTCTGTCTCCCAAGATCTGTGAGAGTGATGGGTCGTCTTTCAGGATAGGTTGTAGATCCTTGATGATGCGTTGAAGAGGTTTTAGTTGGGGGCTGAAGGTGATGGCTAGTGGCGTTCTATTGTTTTCTTTGTTGGGCCTGTCCTGTAGTAGGTGACTTCTGGGTACTCTTCTGGCTCCGTCAATCTGTTTCTTCACTTCAGCAGGTGGGTATTGTAGTTGTAGGAATGCTTGATAGAGATCTTGTAGGTGTTTGTCTCTGTCTGAGGGGTTGGAGCAAATGCGGTTATATCGTAGCGCTTGGCTGTAGACAATGGATCGAGTGGTATGATCTGGATGAAAGCTAGAGGCATGTAGGTAGGAATAGCGGTCAGTAGGTTTCCGATATAGGGTGGTGTTTATGTGACCATCGCTTATTAGCACCGTAGTGTCCAGGAAGTGGATCTCTTGTGTGGACTGGTCCAGGCTGAGGTTGATGGTGGGATGGAAATTGTTGAAATCATGGTGGAATTCCTCAAGAGCTTCTTTTCCATGGGTCCAGATGATGAAGATGTCATCAATGTAGCGCAAATAGAGTAGGGGCATTAGGGGACGAGAGCTGAGGAAGCGTTGTTCTAAGTCTGCCATAAAAATGTTGGCATACTAGAACAAGGGCTGTGGATGATTTAACTGGGACTTGGTCCTGCTTTGAGCAGGGGGTTTGGACTAGATGACCTTCTGGGGTCCCTTCCAACCCTGATATTCTATGATTCTATGATTCTAAGGGGAGCCAAGGGGAGCTTTCTTAAAAGATTGATTAGTTTATTGTGCTACATTCTTGTGCACACAACAGCTAGAAGGAACTCAATTGCTTAAATTAGCATCTAACACTTAAAGCAGCAATTATCCAGTAGTTCACATTGACCATGTTACTTCCAAATTAACATTCAATTAACACATCCCACTAGTGCAACTCCAAGAGAGCTTCCCAGGCATTTCTACTATGGGAAAATCCATTCTATTTGGAGGCATCACTTTAAAAATATTTCAACCATCTATCAGGTAACTAAATTCACTTTGGCACATTATTGAATAAGCAGTTTAATCTCTTCCCCAAATTGAGCAACATCACTTCACCTGTGTTGACTTAATTCACATTCAACCTGATGCTAATCCTGTTGTCTACTAAAGACTATTTACTTAAAATTTGACACCAGTAAATCTAATAGTGACTCAGCCGATCATGCTAATAAAACAAACCCACTGCCAAAAAAGAAAACTTCCTGCTTTCTTGGTATATTTGTAGAAAGATTAATATCCTGTCTCAATGACTTTCCACTTGCTTTTCAAAGATAGGTTCTCAATGCTGGCTTGTCTGCTGTGCTACAGGAATCAATTTAGCTGCTGTACCACAGCCCTCTTCTCAGGTTGCACTACTATTTATGTCCAAAAAGCAATACATGTGTTAATGAAAGCAGTTCTATTAAACATGCAAGTTCTTAGGTAAAGGTCACATGGCCTAAATTAATGGCCTAAATTAATCCACAGTCACTATATAATTTAGACACTGGTGCGAGAGCACTCCAATATCTTATATGGTCTCCTTTAATGGCAAAAGGTCAATACGTATGTCTATGTTACACATAAATGTTCATTAAGATCAGAAGGTTATACCTACTAAAGGATCTGGATCCCATTATCTTGTCATGGGGATACAGCCTTTTTGGAACTGGACCAGGTAGATCAGTGGTCCTCCAACTTTTTCCTGTAATGGAACCTGTCCACACACCCCCCATCCCTCTCAGAGTGACGGCCAGGAGTGGGGCTAAATGGCTTTCGGGAGCCGGGTCCAGGAGCAGAGCCACAGCTGGGGCTGGGAGCCAAAGACCAAGGCCAGGACTGGGAGTAAGGTGAGGGGCCGAGGCCAGGGCTGCAGCTGGGAGCAGGATAGGAGCAGAAATGGGGGCAGACTGGAGCTGGGTGGTGCTCCCTCCCCGCCCCCCATGGGGGCTTGTCCAGGCCACCGCATGCCCCCAAATGTTGCTCTGCTTCCCCATTGGGGGACGTGCCCCACATTTGGGGACCACTGAAGTAGATGAAGTTATGCCAGAATCTCAACAAGTAGACTCATCTCAGTTTTCATTTAAGGCCCTTGACCATTAAAGGACAGAAAATCAATACAGAGCATACAAACAACAATATCAGAACTGAGTAATGATTCTGGATGCCTAACCTGAAAAACCTCACATGGCCTGATGTATACAAATGCTGAGCACTCACTCTAAAAATTAGCCCCTCTAATGCACCTTCAGTGGGGCACCAAAATAATTACTGCTAACTCTAGAAAACATCTGTCTTACCTGTCTTGTGGGCAGGGGATGTCATAAGTGATAGCCTTACTACATATTCAGCCCTTCAGATGGCCATAAAGGAACACTTAGCCTGAGGGCCACACAGTGGAGCTAGTAAATAGCAGCCAGCAGCACCTTTTTCGCAATATCTCTTTAAGGCATACAGTCTCCAGCAGTCAAGCCATTCAAGAGCATGGTAGCACCATCCTGGCTGCTTGTAGACAGTAACCCAACAGTTTAAACAAGCCACTACACTACTTACGAAAGCACTGTCCATGGCAACTGAAATAGCTGCCTTGCATGAAGCCAACCCACTACACTACTAGAGTTCTGGCCCAGAGCTTTGAAAAAATCAAACTCTGGGTTGAACTAAGTTTATTTTGGTGTGCAGGGGGAGAAGCATTCTCTAATTTAACTACACAGACTAATACCAACAGTATTAATACTAACAGTATTAGCAAATTCTAGTTGCAGGTATACCCAGTGGATACTGGAACGGATACACATGCACAGTAAGAACATGAACATGTTCAACCAATACTGTCTACAAAAAACATTATCAGGCCCTACATGTCAATCAGCAAACATACTTTGAGCCTCAGAAAAGAAGCTTGCAAGACTATAGAAAGGAAAAGAGAAGAAAACAAGTACTTCGGGTTAAAAACAAGGAGCACAGAGCAGTAACAGCAGGAAGTAAACTAAGTTTCTAAGAAATTGTTCCTCAGAGATCCTTATATCTATGGGTAGAGTGTCAGGAAGTCAAGTCAGATTGTCAAAGAAGTTAAATTTGACAGAATACAAGAGATGGATGAGTTGAGTGTACTGAGATGGGAAAAATACAGAAGGTTAAAACGTAACAGCCAAGTTCACAGAGTATTACCAAAATGGCTTAAGTAGTTCAGAAAGTAAGAAGACTGTCTGCTTCAACCTCTCGCCTTGTCATTCAAATGACAAAGTATCTCTTAATTGAGCATCAATCTGTTGGAATAATGCTTTAGGCCAACTCCTGATGTGTGTGTCTTCACTCCCCTTGTTCAAGCAGACTCCATCCACATGAATGAAAGTTTTGTTCAAGTGAGATCTGAACAAGGCCTTCAGTACCTAGCCCTGAAAGAGCTCTATGGTGTTTATAGCTACAACAGAAATGTTATTGGCTTTTCTGCTCAAGTTGAGGACTCTCTTGACCTTCTGGTAAAAATAAAGGTGAAAGAAATAGAAGCTTTGTCACCCTAAAACATGAGCAGAAGGCCCGGCTTGGCAATGGAATGGAAGGACAAATGAGCCGAAGGGTAGAAGATGATTACTTATAAAGTAACAACTGTCATCAAGAGCTGCTTCTACTCAGGGTTTGGGAATGGGTGCAACAGAGAGGGATGTTATGTACATAACAATAACTGGTGGGTTTATTCTGAGAGGCTGGTCTGTCTATCTGTCTCTCTCTCGTCCAGAGTTTAGTAGCTATCTATCTAATTCCATTTATATCTAATATTAATAATCTGGCACCTGAGAGCCAGGTAAGTAGTAAGGATTTGATGCAGGTCAGGATTTAACTGCCTGGCTGACCAATGTCAAAAGGCTTGCACAACCCTTACCTGCCCTATTGCTTGTCACCAAGTTTTTCCAAGAGAATGAACACCAGCTAATGTATCAACATCTATTTGAAAGCTTTTCATTAACATAGCTGGAAGGATGATATTTTGGCAGAGCACTGCTCTCATTTGATGCACATTTTTCTTCATTGCTTGTGGTCTACTGTCTTGACTAAGATATGAAGAGTATTTCAGATGAACAACAGGGAGTCCAGCTACTGACTGGGCTTTGACTTCCATTGTTACCTAACTTATAAGTGATTTCCAAATATGGCCAGTAGCGCTTCCAACTTTGCGTAGTCTTTGAGCAGCTCAAGAAGTGTATTTGTTGGCAGTGTAACAAAAGAGAATCACAGAGCCAGAGAAACGTATGGCTGGAAGGGACCTGAAGAGGTCAGCTAGTCCATCCCCGCCAGCACTGAGGCAAGACCAAGCATACCTAGACCAGGACTCGGCAACCTTTGGCACACGGTCCATTAGGTTAATCCACTGGCAGGCTGCGAGACATTTTGTTTACGTTATTTGTTTGTGACCATCTGCAGGCATAGCCCCCACCTCACAGCTCCCAGTGGCCGGGGTTCATTGTTCCTGGCCAATGGGAGCTGTGGGAAGCAACGCGGGCTGCGGGACTACTTCGTGTCCTTTCACCTCAAATCCAAGCTGCTTTAGCATTCCTGATTAATACTACACTTCATTGAGCATTTGACCAAAAAAAAATTACCTAGGCCCAAAATCAATTCTGGTCTATATTCCCTACATGGTCAAGTGAAAGGAAATTGACCATCAACTGGCTAGAAAAAGCCTATTTAAAAAATAAAAAGGAGAAGAAAGGAAGTAGTGATAGGTAACAATAAGCACTCTATTTAGAATTGGACAGCTATGAGAGAAGTTTTAGGTCCTCTTTCTTGGAACTGTAGAAAGTTAAGCAATTTGGGGGAATGGAAACTTGTTTGCATGTAAATTATTAGCACTGCATATTACTGTAATACTACAGTTTTTCTTTTTATAAAGAAGTTTTTACAGTATAGTTCAGTAAAAGTACTTTAGCTTGAATTTTGAGGCCAGGTACACTAGTCCCATCTCCTCCAAGGGCTGTCCCAGCATTCACTATGCTGATGTCACTATGAGCCCCACCGGATTACTGAGCATGCTAGGGGTGGCCAGGGACTCAACTACATCAGAAGGCCTGGCAAAGCTTCTTAAATGTTTCACCCTTTTGGGATTATAAACATCTAATAAGCCTTTTTTTTTTTTTTACCTGCAATCTCAAAGTTAGTCCAGAGTGTGCCCCTGCAAGCCAAAAAGTCAAGTAACACAATGGCACTGTTGGAGTGGGACATTAAACGTTAGTTTGTAGCCAATTTGGGTGGAGTATTCAAGGTAAGTTTCCTTCACCAATCCAGTATAGATATGTGTGGGGTTTGGTTTGGTTTGTTTGTTTTATACTACCCTCCTCCCTCTTCAATTCTTATTCATTATATTAATAACTCAAGGGAAAGGTTAAACAATTCTTGAAGGCAAGTAGATACTATTTCAGTAACTCTTTTAAACACCTGGTTTTATTTTAATCTATGTATGCACTGGGAAGAGAAAAAAAGTCAACTTCTATGCCAGCAAATTCAAAACTGGTCTGATTTTTCACTTTCCTGAAGTGAAGGTTGTCTTTTCAGACTGGGAAATTTCCAGAGTTCCCTTAAGTCTCAGGTGTTTTAAGAGTAAGAGCTTTAGTTTATGGTTTAAACTTATTTTAAGGTTCAGGATGCATAAGTTGCTTCCTATTCACACAGCAGGTAAGGATAACTGTAGACAATATAACATCCAGTTCCCAACTGAATTCAGAAACAATCTGAGTCAAATCAATGATTGATTAAATCTGAACTCATGTTGCTATGGAGATTCTAGGCATACAATTGCAGATCTATAGATCCCAAATGAAACACTCCTAGATCAGTTACAAGAGGTACTCACTAGAGATAGTGGATAGCATGGCAACTATGGATTCTATCCACAAGTGAAATCCACAGCCAAGACTTAAGGTATTAATGTGAACTATTTAACTATACAATTTAATCAGCATTTCAAACAAATACTTGATTTCCATGCGACGTTAGCAGAAAGACGCAGGAACCCTCCTTCCTTATACACAAAACTTAAGAAAAAAAATTGAAAAAAGACAACCTGAAATTGGTTAATTTTTTTCCTTGGCACTGGCAGGTAAAGTCAATATAAACAGCCATCGTTGAGACCATAAAATACCAGCATAGCAAGGAATACTTAACGCTGGCTCAAGAAAAGTCGTCTTAAGGAAATTTTTTACCCAGGCGAGTTTTTGGGTGTTGATGCTTCAAATCACCAGTCTTCAAGCACCAAATTCTGAAATGATGCAGGAAAGCAGGGTGGATAAAAATCAATAATTTTTAAAAAAAAAATTAAAAAAAAATCTGATTTTTTTAATTTAAATAGTTTTTTTTTGATAAAATGCTTTTTGAGGACAAAAAAAAACTTATCCAAAGATCGTTTTAATTAAGATACATTATAGCTCAAAGATATCTCATCATGGTACAGGGATTATAAATTCTAAATTGTATAGTATGAGACAATATATTCATGTAATGTTTTCTAAGAAAAGTTTTGTAAATGAGTTCCAATAGTTCATGGATTAGGGACCCAATCTTATGGGGTTCCACAGGCTTCTCTATAGTTTATTTAGATTAATCTTTCTATCTACTGAATAGGACTCGGTATCTTCTAGACTGAGCACTATCAGAGACGCTTAGTTTTGCAGTTCTCAAACTGTGGATTTGTGTCTCCAGAGGTAACATACTTGTTAAACAGCAAAAATGTTTTTCAATACATAAGTAATATGTAGAGGTGAAAAATAACAGACCTCAACCCTATTGTCCCTATGCAAATCTGTGTATACAGAGTCAATCCCTTACCTCTTTCTAAAAGTGCAAAGTTTCAAAAAGTTCAACGAATAGAAGATCGTTGGGTGCAGAATAGATCTGGACAAGGAGAAGAAGTCTGGAGATAAATGTGAGAAGCGAGGGACATATGCTTGTTTTGTTAAAATATTATGTTTGCTGTTGAAGAAAAAAATCCAGAGTACTTAACGTTGTTGTTTTAGTTAAATAAAACAATTTAAATGTCTGTCTGGTGATGTTCTCCTCCTAATAGAGCATGGCAAGAAAATTCTCCAAATATTAATGATTAACCTGTTGAATTGGAGATAGTTCACCTCCAATTAACTTCATAAATATCTGCTTCAATTACCTTTGGTAAATGAAATAACCAAACAATCATTCATTTTCTGATATAGCTGTAAAACTAATCTGAAAAGTTTTCAAAATAAATCACTATTTAAAAATGTATAGGGTGTACCTTCTAAAAATGAAACCTACATCTCTCTCTGAGTGGTGAAGAACATGTATTAAGGTTGTAACAACCAACAAGAATGCACTTTTATGTAGAAAACCATGATTAAATCGAGTCTTCCTGACTAGTGATTTAAATCATGATTTAAATCAAATCCACCCTGCACGAAAGCCACAGCAAGTGAAACAATGCTGATTTTATGGCTACCTGATAATTCTTATCTCCACAGACAGTCTCAAACAAACCAGTCCAAAAAAAAAAAAAAAAAAAAAAAAATCACTTACAGACATTTCTAGCACTAAATGCATTATCTGTGAAGCTCACATTAAAGCTCACATTAAAGCTTAAAAAAAGTCCAAATCCAAGGAAGTAGGAAAGTAATCCCAGTTTCAAATAAAGCAAACTGGCACAGAAATATTGAGTAACTTTCCCAAAGTGACATGACACTTTGGAAGTGCCAGTAATAGAACCCAACATCTCAGCTCCCAATCACTTGAGCCACAGTTTGGACATAATGTCTTTGACATAATATTATCTTAATCTGCAGAGTAAGAGTGTCCACACAGAGAGCTTGTGTAAAAATAGCTATTCCACTTTAAATTCACAACCTAGCTATTCTGCACTAATTTCCCTGTGAATACCCCAAGCAGGTAAATCCTAAGTATTACATACACCACAACTGCCATTTGATTGACTGCTCTTTGGAGACAGTCCTACAGTCTTTTTTTTTTTTTTTTAAATTTAAGTATTTGTTTGAAACATCTGTTTCACCACCACTACATTTTTCTGTACCTGCTGCCACTTCTCCAAGGAGTATTCATTCCCATGTAGCATGCCTACTCTTTCCAACTATTCTACAGCAACACAACACAGATTGCAGGGTGAAGCCCAAGTGCACCCCTGAGCAATTGTTCAGCAAATGCCTGTATTCTAAGCTATTTCAGGTAACAAAGATGCAGCTCAGCCTGTTAAATAAAATTGCTTTCAAGGCAAAAAACAAAACAAAACAAAAAACACCCAAATTGGAGAAAGACTAGTCGGAAAGGAATTCAGTTAAAAGAAATGTGATATGGGATCTTTTTACAAGCTACTGGTACCACACCAATTTCTCAACACAATGGACAAAAGAGAAAAATTCATCCTGTTTTTCAATCAGTATACTGCAGAGTAGAGAGAAAAGGAGTACTTGTGGCACCTTAGAGACTAACAAATTTATTAGAGCATGCTAATAAATTTGTTAGTCTCTAAGGTGCCACAAGTACTCCTTTTCTTTTTGCGAATACAGACTCACACGGCTGCTACTCTGAAACCTGCAGAGTAGAGAGGCTATTAGAGCAACAGGACTATTTCCAGTAGGGATAAGGATAGTACCATTATACAAGGCACTGGTGAGACCTCACTTAGAATACTGTGTGCAGTTCTGGTCTCCCATGTTTAAAAAGGATGAATTCAAACTGGAGCAGGTACAGAGAAGGGCTACTAGGATGATCCGAGGAATGGAAAACTTGTCTTATGAAAGGAGACTTAAGGAGCTTGGCTTGTTTAGCCTAACTAAAAGAAGGTTGAGGGGAGATATGATTGCTCTCTATAAATATATCAGAGGGATAAATACAGGAGAGGGAAAGGAATTATTTCAGCTCAGCACCAATGTGGACACAAGAACAAATGGGTATAAACTGGCCACCAGGAAGTTTAGACTTGAAATTAGATGAAGGTTTCTAACCATCAGAGGAGTGAAGTTTTGGAATAACCTTCCAAGGGAAGCAGTGGGGGCAAAAGATCTATCTGGTTTTAAAATTCTACTCAATAAGTTTATGGAGGAGATGGTATGATGGGATAATGGGATTTTGTTAAGTAATTGATCTTTAAATATTCAGGGTAAATAGGACTAATCCCCTGAGATGGGATATTAGATGGATGGGATCTGAGTTACCCAGGAAAGAAAGAATTTTCTGTAGTATCTGGCTGATGAATCTTGCCCATATGCTCAGGGTTTAGCTGATTGCCATATTTGGGGTCGGGAAGGAATTTTCCTCCAGAGCAGATTGGAGAGGCCCTGGAGGTTTTTCGCCTTCCTCTGTAGCATGGCGCATGGGTGACTGGAGGGAGGCTTCTCTGCTCCTTGAAGTCTTTAAACCATGATTTAAGGACTTCAATAGCTCAGACATAAGTGAAGTTTTTTGTAGGAGTGGGTGGGTGAGATTCTGTGGCCTGCGCTGTGCAGGAGGTCGGACTAGATGATCAGAATGGTCCCTTCTGACCGTAGTATCTATGAATCTATGAACTGATGAACAGTTAGTAGTGGAACAAGCAGAGCTAAGACAGTCCAGGACACTATTATCCAAATGTCATATCTAGTAACCAAAACCAACAGTTTATCTGCCCCAACCATGGCTTGTGGTGACTATAAAGCCATGACTGACTCAGTTTATAAAACCCAGACTTTGGAGTTAGCCACCCACAGTCCGCAACTAGGCATGTTTGTACAATCTGTGTAGCAACGGTTTTCAGCTGCAGTAATAGATTCTACTTTAAATCATAACAACATTAGAATGTTGTGATGTTCTGATGTACTAATGAATGCTGCAATTGGTTCACACACAGAGTTTCCAGGAATCAAGTTAGGGACAAACATACTACGCTAACCTAGAAAAGACACAATCATTCAAGCAATTTGGAACACTGCAATTTGGAACTAGCTGTCAGAAATTTAAAGCATTTAAGAATCTCAAACCATCTGGCATTTACAGATCACATTTTGTTTTGTATTTGTTGACAGCAAAGCCACCTAACTACATGTATGTAGCTCCAAAGCCTGTACATTTTTTTGTATTAAAAAGTACCAATACCATAACAGATACATTTATTAAGGAACACTTCCAGTCAGTGATGGAGATACCCAGTAACGAACTCTGGATTATCAGACTCAGTTGTATCATATTAGTAATTCTAAAATTAATTTATCTATTATCATGCTATATTCCCCTTCTACTACAAATTTTACTGCGTTAGGAAGTCAAGTTCTTTTTCAAGTCAAGTTAAGATCATTTAGCAAAAGGAGATTACAGTATGAGAAATATGCAGATTTTAAATGTTAAGTGGTAGAGTTTTCTGTTAACTTATTTCTTTAAGCCACGAAGATATAATAAAATGCAATTTGAAGAGTTAATATAATTTATACTATCAACATTCTTAAAGCTCAAGTACACCACTTTTGTGTAAGCACTAAGTAGTGTAAGTAACTCAGTCTGTCACCAGTGGTTTGTGTTATATCATTTGCTCTCATACCACTCACTAGAAGCACATCACCACATCTAACTAGCTCCTTCTTTAGCTTTTAAGATGTATACATTCGCCTTTGAAGATAATTATGCATACATTTCAAGAGATATACTATTGTACTTACAGATTCCTTCAAACTGATCTGGGCATTTAATGGAGCGGAAGAGACCAGCAATGCAGTCCAGGGGCAAACAAGATCTGGATGTTATCCCACAGCAGAGCACTGGTGAAATAAAAACACTGTAAGGATTCCATTTAAAGACACACAGTTTAGTAACTGGTTTCGGAGTAGCAACCACGTTAGTCTGTATCCGCAAAAAGAAAAGGAGTACTTGTGGCATCTTAGAGGCTAACAAATTTATTTCAGCATAAGCTTTCGTGAGTGATAGCTCACTTCATCAGATGCATTCAGTGGAAAATACAGTGGGGAGATTTATATACACAGAGAACATGAAACAATGGGTGTTACCATACACACTGTAAGGAGAGTTGTCAGGTAAGGTGAGCTATTACCAGCAGGAAAGTGTGTGTGGGGCGGGGGAGATGGGATATTTTGTAATGATAATCAAGGTGGGCCATTTCCAGCAGTTGACAAGAACGTATGGGGTGGGGGAGGGGGGGGAAATGAACATGGGGAAATAGTTTTACTTTATGTAATGACCCATCCACTCCCAGTCTCTATTCAAGCCTAAGTTAATTGTATCCAGTTTGCAAATTAAGCCCCCCAACCTGAAGCAAATACTCACCAGCAACCACACAACGGAACCACTAACCCAGGAACCTATCCTTGCAACAAAGCCCATTGCCAACTCTATCCACATATCTATTCAGGGGACACCATCATAGGGCCTAATCACATCAGCCACAATATCAGAGGCTCATTCACCTGCAATATCTACCAATGTGATATATGCCATCATGTGCCAGCAATGCCCCTCTGCCATGTACACTGGCCAAACTGGATAGCCTCTACATAAAAGAATAAATGGACACAAATCAGACGTCAAGAATTATAACATTCAAAAACCAGTCAGAGAACACTTCAATCTCTTTGGTCACTCGATTACAGACCTAAAAGTGGCAATTCAACAAAAAACCTTCAAAAACAGACTCCAATGAGAGAATGCTGAATTGGAATTAATTTGCAAACTGGATACAATTAACTTAGGCTTGAACAGAGACTGGGAGTGGATATGTCATTACACAAAGTAAAACTATTTCCCCATGTTTATTCATTCCCCCACCTCCCCCGCTACTGTCCCTCTCATCTTCTTGTCAACTACTGGAAATGGCCCACCTTGATCATCATTATAAAAGGTTCCCTCTCCCCCGCCCCGCTTTCCTGCTGGTAATAGCTCACCTTGCCTGATCACTCGTTACAGTGTGTATGGTAACACCCATTGTTTCATGTTCTCTGGGTATATAAATCTCCCCACTGTATTTTCCACCGAATGCATCCGATGAAGTGAGCTGTAGCTCACAAAAGCTTATGCTCAAATAAATTTGTTAGTCTCTAAGGTGCCACAAGTCTTCCTTTTCTTTTTAGTTTAGTAACTGTAAGAGAAACAACCTTACATCATGACACCATTCTTCAGAACGAAAGCAACACTAAGTTAACAAAGAAAGGCAGCATGAAATTTGACACTCAAGTGCCCCCTACATGGGTGAGTGGCAGAGTCAAGTTGGAAGCAAGCCAACATGGTCTACGCTGTAGTATTTAGTTACTACTATGTTGCTTCACTTCCATCTAAGAACCTCCAAGTATTGCAAAGCTACAACTGTTTATTCATTACTCCTGCGGGTAATCACATGCACATTGCAGGCAGATAACAGAAAAAGATTACTACTGATCATCAATTAGCAATAATAATGGTGTCACTATTTCAGTTTACCAAGATGTTACAATTTTCTACCAATCCTTAGGTGGTAATCTAAGTGAAGTATTGGGTATGGTCAGTTACTTTTCAGTCACTTAGAACTTGCTTGTGAATCTAGTTTCTTTCAAAATGCCCAAGGCATTTGTTCTCGTTAACATCGAAGTCTGTATGAAGTTCAAAAATTATAGTATTTGAGCAAGATCATAACAAAGAACCTATTTTTAAGTGTCATGTTTCATTCCCATATAACTTGGCTGAAATTTGAGGTCACTGAGCTACAAGTATAAGCAACTAAGCACATGATTATAGTGGAGCCAATGAAAGAATAAATATCTCAGCCGAGTGAAATCATACCTCCCATCCATGATCATGCTAGAATACTGGAATTTTCGCTTACTGATCAGAAAAGTCATTGTCTACAGCTTAGGTAACTTGTCTCAGACTCACAGACTTTTAAGGCCAGAAGGGACCATTGTGATAAAGTCTGACCTCCTGCACATTGAGGTTCTGTAGCCTGCAATCACTCACTCCAGTAGTTTACCCATAACCTCTAGCTAAGTTACTTAAGTTAAGGATACAGGATAGTAAAACCACACAAAGAATTGACATACACAGCAGCCAGTCTTCAAGGCAAGATTCCCAAAAATAAACAAACTAACTTGGAATGCCTGACTGAAGCAACAAAACCAGCCTAGTATTCCAATTTCTGATACAGTCTGCATGGGTATATATAGTGTTTCTTCTTCTGTTCACTGCTGGTTGATTTTCCTCTCAATAGCTACAATGAACACACTTGTACAATATTCTGTTTTGAGTCTGTTTTACAAAATTTCACACACAAAAAATTTTTATATATTATACACACACACACACACACACACACACACACACACACACATATATATGAAGTGAAGTCATTTATTTGTTGTGAAACTATAGCAGCCACCATTATTGTTCGTTTTTTAGCACTGTAGCTCATCTGTGTAGTAAGGTTGCTGTTTGATTAGATGTGCAATCATTCACATCATGAATGCTTGCCCTCTGACACAGTAAAATAACTTGGCCTAATATTGCAAAGCTAATCCAACATCAGAGCAGTTCACAAAACTAAGATAGTGATTTATGTTTGTTATGTTCATTTGTTTTCCATTGCTTTTAGAACAACTAACAGCGTTAATAGTTTAACCTTCAGTTTTAAGCCTGTATAAGTTTACGTATCACATTCAGATCAGGTGGAGGGAATTACAGTGTTGTCAACTTGCAGTTTTATTCCAAGTCTTGAAAGTTTGGCCAGAGTTAGAGTCATCCCATGACGACACAAGAAGCACTAGCCCTCTTGTAAATTTCAGCCCTGCCTAAGGGAACTCTCTCCGATTGCCCTCTCCTGGGAAAGGGCAGCCAATCATGGTTTCTGTAGGAAGCAGGTAAAGCTCTCTGCCTTAGCAGACACCATTATCTAGGAGGGAAGGGGTAACCAAAGAGCCCCACAACTCAGGGCGGATCCTGCTCTTTCCTCCCCTCTAAGTTGCTCCCTTGTACTATCCTTTTGCATTTAAGACCATGAAAGAGACTGAAAGCTTGAGCCAAGTAAAAGTAACCCATCATCAATCCTGAAACATGATTTATCAAGACACTGAACTAATGTTTGCAATTATAAACCAAGGCAATACACAGTGACCTGCAATAAAAGGATCAGCTTGAGCTCAAGTTTCCATCAATTCCTACAATATCAGATGTTAGTTTGCTCGTTATCAAAGAGATGCCCTGTACCCTTTCCAGCATTCATGATTAAGACAGTCTGGATCCTTGGATGCAACTGGATTCAGCATAATATAAATATTCAGTTTGTGCTCTATATCTTTCCTTCCTGCCATACCACCTCAATGTCTCATTGCCAGAAGTAGCCACCTTTCCTTACAAGCAATGCCACTCATTTTATCACTGGCAATCTATGATATGCCAACAGAAGGGACCCAACTTGCATAACACATATTTTATGAAAACATAACAATGGCCCATTCTCTTTTCCATTCCAAGACACTAAAATCATTGTTTTTAAATGGTCTCACAAAAGTAACCGTGTCTGGAAATCCAATGAGTAGATTACTCTAGCTAAGTTGCAAATGACAGCACTTATTTTTTGCTCAGTAGTCACAAGTTGTAACATCAGTATTATAGTAGCTGCAGAGCAACAGCCAGACGTTGGTTGCCCTATGGATTTGGGCTAAACAATTGTCACATTTGCTGTTGAGCTGCCAAGAGTTGTCCCCACTAAGATCAAGGTACAAGCCATCTGCCACTTAGTTCATGAACTTGGGCAAGTGACTGAAATTCTGTGCCATGTGTAAAAAGGAAACATTAACCTGCCTCATAAACCCATTAGGCCAGCACATGCGCTGTCCCTCCTCATGATGCACCACTAGGCCAATCAGTGTGCACAGGCCAACCCCCCTCAGTTCCTTCTCTACCACAGAGTCATTGACAAGAAGTTCAAAGTAGAGGGGAGGAGGATGGGTTGTGGAGCCATAGGGGGACACATCTCTAAGAACCATTGTTACTGCACAAAGTAACTAACTTCTTTGAGTAGTGTCCCTATAGGTGCGCCAACGTAGGTGACTCCTGAGCAGTACCCCATTGGAAGGCTAGGGCTTTGGAGTCAGCTCAGTTACAGATGACAGCACTGTGAAGGCAAAGGGGGCATCAGAGGCGGAGTCCCCAGAGATCGCATAATGTTCTGCGAAGGTGTGGACTGACACCCATGTCATCACTCTAGAGATCTGAGATAGGAGCCTTCTTGAAGGCAGCAATGGATGAGATCAACCTTGTGGAGTGTGTACAAATAGTATCTGGAGAAGTCCTATTGTGAACTTGGTAACAATGTATGATACAATTCAAGACACACTTAGAAAAATCTTTGGGCTGACATTGCTGAGCCCTTGGATCTTTCTGCAGTGGAGGCCTTCCTGAAGGAGTTCATCCTGTCCAGGTAGAAGGCGCCAGCTCTCCTTACATCTAGAAAGTGTAATAGAACCTCCCTGTGGCTTGGGATAGAAGGCTGAACAATGAATTAATTAGTTCATATGAAATGTGGTGATTATCTTAGGCATCAATTTTGGATGTGGTCTGAACATAACCTTGTCCCAAAAGAATATCGGGGGGGAGGGGAAATGTGCCCACAGAACTGCTATTTCTCCTATTGCCCCCAACGAGAAAGGGTGGGAACAAAAAAGAAAATAAGAGACAGTGCAATAACTACTACTAAAAACTAAGCTCTTTGTTACAAAAGTAAGGTAATAGTCATTAACCAACTACTAATAGCTCCATCTCTAGCCAGGAGCGGTTGAGAAGGAACAGCGCGGGGGGGGGGGGGGATCAGTTAGCCCATGTTCACTGACTTGCCTTGTGGCACAGCACAAGGAGAGAACTCATGTGCGGGCCTAACAGACACTGCTACTGAAGTTCTCCAATCAGCAGCACAGAGACGCAAGCACACCTACAGTGGAACACTCAGAGACACCACTCAAAGAAGAAACAACATAACTACGAAATGCTTTATGAGGCAAGTGCTGACATTACAAAAATAACCAGCACAAAGCAGGAGATAGAAAATACGTTTCTTGTAATAAGAAGTCTAACACTGAACTAAAGGAGGGTGTTGCCTAAAACAGATGTTTCATAGGTGAAACATCACCCAAGTGAACAACAGATGGCATAGATGCTGGAACAAGAGGTGTGGGGGGTGCTTCCACACCCCGTGGCTTGAAGTGGGTTCCATTATATACAGGGTTTATAGTTTGATTCAATGGCTCTCAGCAACCCCACTATAAAGTCTGTTTCACCACCCGATGGATGGTGTATGATGATTATGTCTAGTATAAGTTGTTGCTTACACTTATGCACTTGACTTGCTATTTAAGTGAAGCCAGTGAAGCAAGCTTAGTCAAATATATTTTCAGCCAGCCCAAGTGCTTGCACACAGTCAAAAGCTACTGCGAGCATCTGTCACTGACCAACTCGAATGAAGATTTCCAGGACTGAACTCTTGAAACTACATGATGCCTTCCACAATGGAGACCTTTCACATAGGAAACCAAGATTTCCCTAACATGACTAGTGACCATTCAGTCTTTGGATATTTGACACTTCACAGGGGTCCTGATTTGCTGACTGCAGGCAATCAACATGTTGATGAGTCAAATCTTTTTAAAGCATCTCATGCTGGGCATCCAAAAATTGAGGCCTTCCATCACTAGACACATTTGGAAAACCTTGGCTAGGGAACTTAGTGTCAAGTCAACTGCTGGGTAACAAATTCAATCAAAAGGAACCCAGGTTATGCAAAAAATAGCCTTATGCCACATGCGACAGAGCCCAAACAGGGAGAGGAGACATCCTGAATTTACTTCTTCCAGTCAATAAGCAACGGCTAAAACAGGGAAACTTGTAACTGTTACCTTTTTGTGTTACCCAGCTTTCAGCAATGGGTTCACAGACCACAGCAATGCCCAGGTTTTCAGAAACTAGTTGGAAAGTAAATTTGGAGAAGTCATCTAGTCAGCATGCGGCATTACCACCAGCGAGTTCGGTATTTGTAAGCAGTGCTTCTCACAGCAGGCCTCAATCACAATTGGGCATTAATACAATTAAAAACAATACCAGGTTCCTTAAAAGCCCCATAATAGCCCAAACTAGACTACTACTGCCAAAACACAAACCGATCACCCAAAAGTCAGTATGGAAATAAGTGACTAAAACCAAAAAAAAAAGGAGATCTGAATTCTATTCCTGGCTCTACCGACACTTTACTAGCTGACCTTCCCTCCCTTTGCCTCAGTTTCCCCTTGCATTAAAGGGGGATGGTACTAATCTCTTTGTCAAGTGTTTTGGAATCTCTGGATGAAAAGCGCTATGTAAGAGCCCGGCATTATTATTACTATTATTCAGCTGTGCTAATGGATTTAGCAACTCTGCAGTATAGGAGGACAATGTGATATCAAGCTACATTATCCCAAGATACATCACATACCTGAGAAGCAATACACTCCCTGACCCCCACATACGTTAGAGGAGATTGATTAGAATGGTGCAGTAAGCATTAAAAGAGGAAGTTTTAGGCCAACTATTAGGGAAACTTGTGGTGAGTTGAATTGCACAACCTTAGCCACCTAATTTAAGTAATGGAAGTAGCATCGGTCAAAACATTTGAGATGAGGCTCATCAATGCACTAGGAAGTGTAATTAAGTCCACTGTTATGCTCTACCAGTAGAAGGTAAGAGCCAACCCAGTTGGCATTTTCTATCTATAATTTCAAGTGGTGTGGTTCTGCAGTCCAACATCTGAGTCAACATGGACTGGTACATGAAACTGATTTCCAGCAGTTGTAGTTGGTGCAGAATGTAACTGTTTCTAAAATTATGGTCATGATCACTTGAAAGTTCAGAAGTCTGTTCCTAAGAGAAAACTTACTTGTTAAATCAAGGTGTACAAGAATTGATTTTAGAATCCGTTGCCAATGCAGACTAGAAGTGAGGCTACTTACAGAACTTGCCTGAAAAATGGTTAGAACAGTAAAACTTTTTAATAGGATTATCAATCCCATTAATGTCAAGCGCGAACCAGAAGTATGTATGGTTTTAAAGTCTTCCAATACTAGTAATTCATTTCAATGGACTACACTGCTCCCACCTACTACCACAATACCTTATGATAAAAGTCAAACAGCCAACGGCCCCATCTACTCAACAATATTTATTGTTTATTAAAAAAAGGTTCATTCTTGCCTGAGTGAATGGGATCAAGCTGTGTTAGAACCTTGTTAGGAAAGTACGTTATGGCCCTGGCCTCGGTAGATTTTTAGTGGCTGGACTTAGTAAATTCTGTAGATTAATTAAGGCCAGAAATCAAGTTTTTTAAATTATAAAAAACACCATAGGGTTTCCTATTATAATGCTAGTTTATATTTGAGATAAGACCAATATGTAATTACAATTTTAAAATGTTACTCAAAATTACATTCATTTATAGCTTACGAATAATTGAAGCTTTCACTAGAATTGTATCAGTGTGGGATCTACTCCTCCCATTCACTGAATTCTAAATCTACAAGTGTATAATTAGGCACGTAATGAATCTTTGAGCAAAGCCTAGTGAGTGGTGGAGATCTTCACAAGCGCAGATGATTTTCTGTAGGATTCAGTTACCAGTATCATTACTAGCCTGACATGAAGGACCATTGCCATAGAAATCTGACTAGTCAGATACCCCTGTCTAAACAGAAACATATTTGATGTTCTGGATTTGTGCTATGTTATGGCTGTGAATTGTCTCTGCTCGGGTCTTCACTGCAAGGCAGTGACATAAAAGATTAGGAGTGCAGGGAAAAGCAAAACTACATTTTTAGAACACGTAATAGGTTAAATGTCAAGAACACTAATAATTATCTGCAACGTTAGTTTGGTTCTCTTTGGCATGTAATGCCAGCTCAAGTGCACAGTCATTTAATAACACCCTGTGATCCATCCAAGTGTCCATGGCCTAAAAGTGAAATTCAGCTCTAATTTAAGTGAAGGAAACTCCCACCAAGTTAAATGGGACACTGCTTTGGCCAAGGTTGAGTCTGTCACAGTTCACTACAAGTTGGCCAATGCCTCAAACCTTCGAGTAGCACTGGGAGAAATGGGTACCAGGGTGAAGAAATGTTCCTCGCAGCTCACCGTCAATTAGATAAGGCACCATTTTGATAAAACTAATCAATGAGAGAAATCAGCTTACACATAGCAAGTTTACAAAATATTAAGCTAAGTCAGACTTCGTTCTTGAATATTACATGCAGACTCCATTAAAAAGTTAATGGCTTCTTTTGTCATGGGATTGTTCTTATGAGCCAGCATCAGTACAGAAAGTGCTCCTCTCCTGCTAAAATGCTTATAGTCCACTACGACAGCAGCTGATCCTACTCAAAGCTTTTAGAAGCTTGCTTCAAACAAATACCAAAAGTATTTCCTGGACAATTGGAAAGAGAGACAGCCCAGCTTCCACAAAGATAGATTACTTCTGTTATGGCACATCAGAAATCTCCATCTATTAAGTAATGTTACAATTAACACTGTCCAATGTCTGACAGAGATTGATTTAAGACTGGTTTTATTTACAATTATCCTCTTTTTGCTGGTGTGCCAGACAGATAAAGCAACACTGACTCCTCCAATATGAACTGGAAATCCCAATATAGAGGGGACTCAACTTAAGCAACTGCCTTCCATTTCAATCTGAAAATTCATTTCTATACAGTACATACTTTTAGGCAGACACCGTACTGTACTAAAGTCAGTTTTTCCTTAGTCTGATGTAGCTGGAGCACATCTGGTTTGAGTACCATCAGAACCTTAGATTTATCTTTTCTTTACGATTTAAGAAACCCCAGCTCCTCCACTTTCAGCACCATCCATTTTTATCCTATTTCCTTGGCAACCAGATGACAATGTTTTTTATATTAAGTACCCATAGTCAAAATAGAAGTCTTGGACCCTTTACCTGATACTGTCAATCCCACAACACCTGAGGCAAACACTACTGAAGCCTCATCCAGTTTTCTTTTGGAAATACTAAATAAAGCAGCACATTTGGGGCCAAATTAAGGACCCTTACTGTGGGCATGACCAGGCATATTGTTTAATGCCATGGGTAACTGATTTATGAGATCATGCCTATTCAATTGAGTTCACAGCATTGAGTCTAAGGTCACGGCCACAATCTGCAATGATGGATAAATTGGCCTTCTATAGCTCGTCTCAACTGACCTCGGAAAAAATCTCTTGTTGTTGTTATGTTTCAGAGTAGCAGCCATGTTAGTCTGTATTCGCAAAAAGAAAAGGAGTACTTGTCTCCAAGGTGCCACAAGTACTCCTTTTCTTTTTGTTGTTGTTATGTTATTGCTAAGTGTGAGCACCAGCTTGGGCTGTGAAGTTAGGCTGATAAAATATGCCCAGAGTGATGGATTTATTATATAATTGTTTTCATGCTGCACTGTCATCTAGTTTTCTGTGAAGTTAGATGTTTTACAAAGTACCTCAATAACTAGGCTAACCCACTGACAAGAGCAGAGAAAAATACAAAATGTTACATTTAATATTTCCACCTTCTACCTACCACATTTTCCTGCCCTGATGCTTTGTCAGTGTGGACATGAAGTTATATACTGGTATGCCAGTTCCACACATCTATTTGCGTTCCTCCCCCACACCACCAAAAAAAAAAAAAAAACCCACCCACTCTCACATTCTGAGTTTTGTCATCACTGTCACAGCTGCCCACACATTCATTCATGCACATAATTAATTCATGCTCAAATGCATTTCTGCATCTGTTCTATATTTAGATGGTCTTTCTAGCTAACATTTGAGTATCAAGGCAGGTGAGCATTTTAATTTAAGTGTGATTTAACGAGGGGCTATGCACTGAGCAGGACAGCGAAGTAAGCTTGTTACATGCAACTCTTTGCTGCACTTTGAGAGAGACCAGATACTCATTAACCCTACAAAAACTTGTCATTTTCTATGTCATGAAGGACAGGGTTATTTCAAGCCTGGAAAATAAGCTTCTTTTATACACCAGGACTAGCATAAATCACAGGACTTCATGTTTATCTGACTTACAGCGCAATTCATATTTTATAACGCACATTGAGAAGCTCAGCCTACTGGCACTTCTACTAGAAAAGAATCTACTTAGTGTAGAGAGACAAACAGGGGTTCTTCTGCCTCTCTGCAGGTCAGACATTCAAATCCAAAACAGACAGGTGCCTTCTACTTCCTGATGAGGTCAACAGCAAGAACTTCCAAAGCTGCAAAGACCTAGTCAAACCAACTTTGAAGCTTATTGGTCCACGATCGTTTTCTGCCTGGAAGCCTTTGGAAATGGTGTCAAGTTTCAGAGTAGCAGCCGTGTTAGTCTGTATTCGCAAAAAGAAAAGGAGTACTTGTGGCACCTTAGAGACTAACAAATTTATTTGAGCATAAGCTTTCGTGAGCTACAGCTCACATCATCGGATGCATTAGGTGGAAAATACAGAGGGGAGATTGATATACACACACAGAGAACATGAAACAATGGGTTTATCATACACACTGTAAGGAGAGTGATCACTTAAGATAAGCCATCACCAGCAGCAGGGGGGGGGGGGGAAGGAGGAAAACCTTTCATGGTGACAAGCAAGGTAGGCTATTTCCAGCAGTTAACAAGAATATCTGAGGAACAGTGGGGCTGGGGTGGGGTGGGAGAAATAACATGGGGAAATAGTTTTACTTTGTGTAATGACCCATCCACTCCCAGTCTTTATTCAAGCCTAAGTTAATTGTATCAAGTTTGCAAATTAATTCCAATTCAGCAGTCTCTCGTTGGAGTCTGTTTTTGAAGCTTTTTTGTTGAAGGATAGCCACTCTCAGGTCTGTGATCGAGTGACCAGAGAGATTGAAGTGTTCTCCAACTGGTTTTTGAATGTTATAATTCTTGACGTCTGATTTGTGTCCATTCATTCTTTTACGTAGAGACTGTCCAGTTTGACCAATGTACATGGCAGAGGAGCATTGCTGGCACATGATGGCATATATGGAAATGGTGTGTCATTTCCATGAGCTAGCATTACAGGGAGATCATTATAGCACTTTTGAAGAGCTGCTTAGCCAAACTGAACTTAAATTTCAACCCAAGTGAGACAGTTGCCTTAGAAGTTGCGTTTTTAGAAACACCACCACATTGTTTTGTCAATACTTTGAGTCACTCTGCCAAATGTAATTGACCTGCCCATGCCGCTAGAAGGTGACGTCCCCCTGCTGTACATGACTGAGGTCTGATTCACTTCACAAGCAGCAGGGAATCACCAGTAATCCACTGTTTAGGATCTGTGGACCTTCCTATGCAGAAGTTATTACCATTTACTGCTCTACTGCTAGACGGGTGCCCATTAGCAGTATTCATATAAACCAGCTTTCTTGGGCTGCTTTCCTCACTGTTCTCCAAGACAGAAAGTTCTACCCCCTGTAAGATTATACTATGGGCGTTGAGTATGAAAGTGTACATAGATCTGGGAGGTTTACCACTGAATCCATAATGCACATTTGAGGGTAGGGGAAGGTTTGGAAGTGAACAATTGATCTTCTTCTATCAAAGAATTAGCACTTTTGTAAACAGTCAAATCTCAAGCACAGTTTAAGCTTTCCCCTTTAGGACAGTTGGACTGAGATTTTCAACGATGCTTTGGGATGTGGATGACCAATTGCCAGTAGTTTTAAACAAAAACTAAAAATCAATCCCCCTAAGCAGCTTTTGAAAAGTAAAGTTTTATAGTTAGAGTGAGAAAAACTGCCCATGAACAGAACATGGATGACTTATTGCTTGAAAACATCGAGTCAAATTGCTGATGGTTATATACAAATAATTATATCCTTAACAGAGCCTGTCCGAATAGAGCAATATGACTTTAGTCACATTTCACAATTTGTTAAGATTAATAAGAGTAGAGAATATTTTGGTGGTCTGCTACATTTCAAATTAACAGCACCTTGTCAGATAATAAAACCATTACACGAGTTATAGCAGCCACTGCCCATTGGTGCCTCTAAAACTCAGTGAACTCAGATCAATCATAACTAAATCTGAGTTCTGGAGATACCATTAAAGATACCTTAGTGAAGGCTCTATAATTTAGCAATCTCACACAAGCCATTCCCTTAAGTGTTTCACTTGCGTGCCTTGTTCAGTGTAACCCACCCAACTCAGCATTTCAACTTGCCCTTGAGCACAATGCAGACAAGTACTTGGGCACAACATTCAGTGGAGCAATAGCCTAGGATTCCTGTTGCACAGAGACCATTTTGGCAACGAGCAGTTCACTGAACAAGTTTGCTTAATGTGTCTCGGAGGTTGGTCAGTGACTCATGACAGCTGAAAAACACAACGGGTATGTCCACACAGGGATTAAAAAAAACCCACAACTGGCCTGAATCAGCTGACTTGGGCTCAAAGGGCTCAGGCCGAGTGGCTAAAATGGCTGTTTAGACATTTGAGCTCAGGCTGGAGGTCCCTACAGGGTTCCAGAACTCTTTACAGAAGATAATCGGATTGTCATGGAGGCGAAAGCTCTCATGAAAGCATCAATGGCTATGCCACATAATAGGCTGCACAGAGCCATGGACTTGGAATGGCTGACGACCATGGAACATACTGGGCTGGACATGGTCCCGGGTCATGCTAGGAGGCTCTGGTTTGGAGTATTTAAGAGGGAAGCTCATGACAAATCAGGGCAGTTCTTCCTGGTTTTCTTTTATTCACCTTACTTCACCTCAAAGTTACAGATTCATCTCTTCCTGCTACCATGGAAACCATCAAGATCTTCACATTTCAGTTGTTAAGAATGGATGTACTGCTTGTGAAGCACTAGATCATCCCTGTTCCATCCGACTCAGAATCTAAAGCTCAGCCAGCAGCCTGAGAATACAACGACAGTTTTACTAGTATATCAGTGGCTCATTTTCAGGGCTGTAAGCCATTCAGTGAGGTAATGGAATCCTGAAACTATTTACTAGCATATACGCCCACTGAGGTCATAATCCTAGGCCAGTAAATTGGCAGACTAATTATTCACTCCTTTGAACCAATACAGTCTTTCCAAACAAGCTATTCATCTTTCATCTACTTTTTTCCTTTTGAATTGTCATTCATCTGGAGGCCTCCGGTGATCAATCTGACACAGCAGAATCATACCTTTCTCTGGGAGTTATGACAGTTATGCCAACCAAGCCTCTGGAGGATGTGACAGGAAAGAGAATACTATTAGTTATTTGTGTTAACACAACACCTAGAAGCCTTTGCCATGCACCAGGACCCCACCGTTCACGGCCCTGTACAAACATAACGATGGGCCCTACCCCAAAGGGCACATGATACTGGCAGCTGGATTCCAATTTCCATAGGTGGATGAGACTTAGCAGCACCATCCTGCCCATTCAACATCTGAAGAGCTGAACCTTCTGGTTCTAACCTAGCCCTTAAGGAGCAGGAAGATGACATGCCTGCAACTCAAGTAAGTGAGATGCTCCAATTTCTCCCCTAACAAAGTACTAATGCTTCACATGTCATGGGCACATCTGTTGGGCTGAAATGGCTTAAGGCTGCTCTTCCTTACCTCTTTAACTCCATGCTTGGCCTGGCCCTTACAGATCTCAGCCTAAGGTCTGTTTCATGTGGTTGAGATGAGGTGAAAGACCTTTCCCTTAGGACTCTGGGGGGCAGGACTGCTGCTGGAAATCTCCACTATGAAGCCACAGGACCAGCCCCTTAAGGGCATGTCTACACTGCAGCTGGGAGTGAGCCTCCCAGCCCAGGTAGAAAGACTTACACTTTAGAGGCTTGAGTCAACTTGTGGAACTCCTTGCCAGAGGATGTGGTGAAGGCCAAGATTATAATAGGGTTCAAAAAAGAACCAGATATATTCATGGAGGATAGGTACATCAATGGCTATTAGCCAAGATGGGCAGGGATGGTGCCCCTAGCCTCTGTTTGCCAGAAGCTGAATACAGGCGACAGCGGATGGATCACTTGATGATTACCTGTTCTGTTCATTCCCTCTGGGGCACCTGGCATTGGCCACTGTCAGAAAACAGGATACTGGGATAGATGGACCTTCGGTCGGACCCAATATGGCCGTTCTTACGTTCTTATGAGTTAACGCATTAAAAGTGGCAGTGTGGACACTGCTGCCCCAGAAGAGACTCAGCCTAGGCACCTGAGCTTAGACCCCTCCAGCCCCCAGGGCTGGGCTCAGGCTGCTAGCCCAAGCCTCCACTGGTGTGCCAATGCCGACATAGATATTGTTTAGCTTGATAGCTCAAATCCCGCTAGTGCAAGTCTATCTACCCAGGCTGGAAGGATCCCTCACAGCTGCAGTGTAGATGTACCCTAAACGACCCTAGTCTCTTCCTCTCCTCGTCACAGTGGAGGACAGGAGCATAAGGCACCAGAGCTGTTCTTGCCTCCATATCTATGCCTTCAGTAGTAAGGTGCAGGAAAGGAGAGGGAAGGGCTGCACCTCTAAATGATGACATGTAGCTGCACTACTGCTGCAAATGTCCTAATCACTCATTTTTGTTTTGCTCAACGTGGTATTTTATATGCAATTAGTGGCAGGGGTAGACCTGGGGCAGGCAGCAAGACACTAGTACAGGGCCCCTCACCTTCTGCTGCAGCCCCAGCCCACCAACTTATTTTTCTCCCTGATCCAGCAGGGGAAGGAAACGCCTGGTGGGTAGGCAGTTACAGCCAACTCTAAAAGCCAGAAGGTACAACTGCACCAAAATGCTTTCATCATTCCCCATAGCTCAGCTGGATGCACATCATCTCAGAAAAAAGAGAGATGTGTCACATTTTACAGCCCTAAATTACTTGTTTGCACACCAGTGGGCTGCCTTTGACAAGCAGTAAGTCAATAGATGGAGGGGCATTAGCAATTACTCCAAGAAAGGGCACTCAGACAGTTCTACTTGAGCTACCTTAAGAGGATTTGAGTATGGGCTTTTTTTCTCCTCTACTGTAGATGAACCAGTTGTGCTGAAGTAGTTAGTGAGGGATCCTTATAATGATTGATATCTAATGATCTGGTTTTTGATGATGCCCTAAGAGGCTGCATTGTCATATTAAAAAAAAAAAAAAAAGGGATAATGTCAAAGCAAACCATTCCATGAACTTATACCCAGGGTCGGAAAGCTGAAATGCAGAAAACAATGCTTAGTGAAACCAAATTGAGAAAAGTTAATTAGTACACTGCCTTTTTCCAAGTAATCTGAACAGAACAAAAATTAATCTCTATTTGCATACCCTGGTGTATTGAAATATGCTACACACTAATTACAGCTAATCAAGTTATTAAACACCTAACTGGGTCTTAGGAAAACATGCTACATGAAAGTTAAATTAGGTAGAAAACCATTCCCAAAAATTAACTCCATTTCCCGTAACAAACCTTAAAACAATTTCTGGCCTCAGTAATAAGTGCTAATTGTCAGGAACTTTAATTGAATTGACAAATTATCAGCCATTCTGAAATTGTGATACATGCTGCCAATTGAAAAAAATATGCAATATCAGTTAGTGATACACTCGGTATCAACTGTTGACTTGCCTAATGCAAAGATATCAGACTATTTAACTGGTACTGAAATCTTGTTGTTTTTCCTGAAACCATCACTTTCACCACAGCCCAAAGCAGAGGCCAAAATTCTGATAAGCTTTACAACTCAACACAGCCTTGTGCATCTACATTAGTCACCCAAGACTAAATGTAAACAATCAGCTGGCATCTTTGCCAGCTACCAGTGACAGTACTTCAGGTTATACACTACAAACCTAAGGTCAGAGAGCAGGGAAGCTACTCAGCATGTCAAAGCCACCATAAGTTTCAGGGGTCATAATCTCCATCAATAAAGTGCCCTATAACAAATACTTTTAGAGCAGGTAGCCTTTGTCCAAAGTGTAACTTCACTGAACACTCAGCTTCAGGCACTGTTCCCAAATTTAAAGATACTGTTGCTACTGACACATTGTTCCTTGCTGCCTTTAGGGGCTAGTTCTGTAGACTTCAATAGAACATTGTTAGTTATTCTGTTATTAACTGTTCATAGATTCATAGATACTAAGGTCAGAAGGGACCACTCTGATCATCTAGTCCGACCTCCTGCACAGCGCAGGCCACAGAATTTCACCCACCACTCCTATGAAAAACCTCACCCATGTCTGAGCTATTGAAGTCCTCAAATCATGGTTCAAAACTTCACGGAGCAGAGAAGCCTCCCTCCAGTCAACCATGCCCCATGCTACAGAGGAAGGCAAAAAAAAAAAAAACCTCCAGGGCCTCTCCAATCTGCCCTGGAGGAAAACTCCCTCCCGACCCCAAACATGGCAATCAGCCAAACCCTGAGCACATGGGCAAGATTCACCAGCCAGATACCCAGGAAAGAGTTTTCTATAGTAAATCAGATCCCATCCATCTAATATCCCATCTCACGGGATTTGGCCTATTTACCCTGAATATTTAAAGATCAATTACTTACCAAAATCCCATTATCCCATCATACCATCTCCTCCATAAACTTATCGAGTAGAATCTTAAAACCAGATAGATCTTTTGCCCCCACTGCTTCCCTTGGAAGGTTATTCCAAAACTTCACTCCTCTGATGATTAAAAACCTTCGTCTGATTTCAAGTCTAAACTTCCTGGTGGCCAGTTTATACCCATTTGTTCTTGTGTCCACATTGGTGCTGAGCTTAAATAATTCCTCTCCCTCTCCTATATTTATCCCTCTGATATATTTATAGAGAGCAATCATATCTCCCCTCAACCTTCTTTTAGTTAGGCTAAACAAGCCAAGCTCCTTAAGTCTCCTTTCATAAGACCAGTTTTCCATTCCTCGGATCATCCTAGTAGCCCTTCTCTGTACCTGCTCCAGTTTGAATTCATCCTTTTTAAACATGGGAGACCAGAACTGCACACAGTATTCTAGGTGAGGTCTCACCAGTGCCTTGTATAACGGTACTAAAACCTCCTTATCCCTACTGGAAATGCCTCTCCTGATGCATCCCAAAACCGCATTAGCTTTTTTCACAGCCATACCACATTGGCAGCTCATAGTCATCCTATGATCAACCAATACTCCAAGGTCCTTCTCCTCTTCCGTTACTTCTAATTGATGCATCCCCAACTTATAACTAAAATTCTTGTTATTAATCCCTAAATGCATAACCTTACACTTCTCACTATTAAATTTCATCCTATTACTATTACTCCAGTTTACAAGGTCATCCAGATCCTCCTGTATAATATCCCGATCCTTCTCCGAATTGGCAATACCTCCCAGCTTTGTATCATCTGCAAACTTTATTAGCACACTCCCACTTTTTGTGCCAAGGTCAGTAACAAAAAGATTAAATAAGATTGGTCCCAAAACCGACCCCTGAGGAACTCCACTGGTAACCTCCCTCCAACCTGACAGTTCACCTTTCAGTAGGACCCTTTGCAGTCTCCCCTTTAACCAATTCCTTATCCACCTTCTGATGTTCATATTGATCCCCATCTTCTCCAATTTAACTAATAATTCCCCATGTGGCACGGTATCAAATGCCTTACTGAAATCTAGGTAAATTAGATCCACTGCATTTCCTTTATCTAAAAAATCTGTTACTTTTTCAAAAAAGGAGATTAGTTTGGTTTGGCACGATCTACCTTTTGTAAAACCATGTTGTATTTTGTCCCATTTACCATTGACTTCAATGTCCTTAACTAATTTCTCCTTCAAAATTTTTTCCAGGACCTTGCATACTACAGATGTCAAACTAACTGGCCTGTTGTTACCTGGATCACTTTTTTTTCCTTTCTTAAAAATAGGAACTATATTAGCAATTCTCCAATCATTCGGTACTATTCCTGAGTTTACAGATTCATTAAAAATTCTTGCTAATGGGCTTGCAATTTCAGGTGCCAATTCCTTTAATATTCTTGGATGAAGATTATCTGGGCTCCCCGATTTAGTCCCATTAAGCTGTTTCAGTTTCGCTTCTACCTCTGATATGGTAATATCTACCTCTATATCCTCCTTCCCATTTTTCATGCTACCATTATCCCCAAGATCCTCTTTAGCCTTATTAAAGACTGAGGCAAAGTATTTGTTTAGATATTGGGCCATGCCTAGATTATCTTTAACCTCCGCTCCATCCTCAGTGTTAAGCGGCCCCACTTCTTCCTTCTTAGTTTTCTTCTTATTTATATGGCTATAGAACCTTTTACTATTGGTTTTAATTCCCTTTGCAAGGTCCAACTCTACTCGACTTTTAGCCTCTCTGACTTTATCCCTACATCTTCTGACCTCAATTAGGTAGCTTTCCTTGCTGATCCCTCCCATCTTCCACTCCCTGTATGCTTTCTGCTTCTTCATAATCACCTCTCTAAGATGCTTGCTCATCCAGCTTGGTCTACAACTCCTTCCTATGAATTTTTTCCCCTTTCTTGGGATACAGGCTTCCAATAGCTTCTGCAGTTTTGATTTAAAGTAATCCCAGGCCTCCTCTACCTTTAGATCCATAAGTTCTTCAGTCCAATCCACTTCCCTAACTAATTTCCTTAATTTTTGAAAGTCAGCCCTTTTGAAATCAAAAACCCTAGTTGCAGATTTATTTTTGTTAATCCTTCCATTTAGTTTGAACTGAATTAGCTCATGATCACTTGAGCCAAGATTGTCCCCTACAACCATTTCTTCTATGAGGTCCTCGCTACTCACCAAAATTAAATCTAAAATGGCATCCCCTCTAGTCGGTTCAGCAACTACTTGATGAAGGAATCCATCAGCTATCGCATCTAGGAAAATCTGAGCCCTATTATTATTACTAGCACTGGTCCTCCAGTCTATATCTGGGAAGTTAAAGTCTCCCATGATCACGCAGTTTCCATTAGTATTTACTTTATTAAAGACATTAAAAAGGGCTCTATCCATAACCAAATTAGATCCCGGAGGTCTATAGCACACCCCAAGCACTATCGCAGGAGAGGCTTTACTAGTTTTCTTCCCCAATGTAATTTTTGCCCTGACAGACTCTGTCTTATCCATTGCATCGCTTCTTATTTCTTTACATTCTACCTCATCATTGATATACAATGCTACTCCATCCCCTTTACCTTTGTTTCTGTCTTTCCTAAACAGCACATACCCTTCAATACCTGTAGTCCAGTCATGACTACTATTCCACCATGTTTCTGTTATCCCTATAATATCTGGTTTCACTTCCTGCACCAGTAGCTCTAGTTCCTCCATTTTGTTACCTAGACTCCTCGCATTGGTGTATAAACATCTTAATTTTTGCTGTTTGGCCTCGCTCACATTTTGTACCCTATTAGGCACAGTTATTCTACAGCCAGTATAACCTATTAGACTAGTATCCACACCGCCCTCGCTCCTTATATACATTCTCCTACCCATGGCTGTATCCTTTCTTACTTCATCTTCTTCCCTCTCAATGCTAAAATCTGGCGTGGAGATTTTCTGGACATCTCCCATCCATCTCCCCCCAATTCCTAGTTTAAAGCTCTCTTTACCAGTTGTGCCAGCCTCGATCCTAGAAGTCTATTTCCTTCCCTACTCAGATGAAGTCCATCCCGAGAGAACTGACCTCTGTCCATGAATGCCTCCCAGTGGCCATACATCCCAAAGCCCTCCTTATAGCACCACTGCCTAAGCCATCTGTTGACAGTCATAATCTTGTCACACCTTTGTTGCCCTTCTCTAGGAACAGGAAGGATCCCGCTAAAGATCACCTGAGCCTCAATTTCCTTAAGCGTCTTCCCCAGCCTAGCATAGTCTCCCTTGATACTTTCCAGCGAGAATCTGGCTGTATCATTTGTTCCCACATGAAGGATAATTAGGGGATTCTTTCCCGCTCCCTTGAGGATCCTTTTCAACCTCAGGTCTACATCCCGTATCTTAGCACCCGGAAGACAGCACACCCTTCTATTCTCAGGATCAGCTCTAGTTACAGGCCTGTCTATTCTTCTCAATAAAGAGTCCCCGATCACATAGACCTGCCTTTTCCTGGTGACAGTGCTATTCTCCAGTCTCTCCCCTGTTCCCTCTGGCTGCAAGTTCTTTCCATTCCTATTTTCCCTTACAATTCTCTTCACCCCATCCTGTATCCTCCTGGGGCTCATATTTGGTGTAGTCTCCCTTGACTCTTCCCCTTTTTCTATAGGGCTAGCCTCTCTTCTCTTCTTCCTTACCCTTCCACCTTCAACAAGTACCTGCTGAGCCCCTTCTTCATTTTCCAACTCTGCAAACCTGTTCCTAAGCTCTATTTCTCCTTCACTAGCCCGTCTTTTCCTCTGCCTGGTTCTTTGAGTCACATGTTTCCACTGACCACTTTCCTCATCCAGTCTCTCCTCAAAATTCCCCAGCCCTGGTTCCATCTGCGAGTCTGAGCTTTTCCCTTCAGATACCTCATATCTTTGCTCCATCATCTGCTCAAACCCCTTCCTAAACTCAACCAGACTTTCCACCTGCATCTCCAAACCTTGGATCTTTTCCTCCATCAGCTCTATCAGACGGCATTTCATGCAGACAAAACTCTTACCGGTTCCCCCCTCCAGGATCATGTACATACCACAGCTTCCACATCCAGTCATCCTCAATGTGTCTTTCACTGCAGGAGTCACTCCCACAGCTTCCTCTGTATCTGTCATCTCCTTCCCACCTAAATCCTGTTAATCTGGGAAACACAAGCCACACCAAAAAGACCACCCCCCCAGCAAAAACAAACCCCAAACAAGCACCACAATACAAACTCCCACTCAAACTCCCCTGTTTAGAGCTCTGTTTGCTAGCTCCTGTGCCGCTGCAGCTGTCTGTGCCGCTGCCTGACTGGCTGGCTACCTCTATAGGGCCCCTAGTCAGAAGCCCCACCCCCTCGGCAGGGCTCAGCTGCTCTCTCAGCACAAAGCCCCACCCCCTAATCAGGCTCAGCTGCTCTCCCAGCACAAAACCCCTACACACACACAAATACAAATACAAATACTAAAAATACAAAACCAAGTACAACTACCTTCTCCTCCAACAGAACTCCCACTCAAACTCCCCTGTTTAGAGCTCTGTTTGCTAGCTCCTGTGCCGCTGCAGCTGTCTGGTACCTGTTACCGTACAGGTTTATAGATTTCCGGCTCCTATAGGTCTCATCCTTATTAGATGAGGACTACATTTTCCCTACCCTTCTGCCCCTTGCTCTCCTGCAACTCTTGCCATCCGCGTCCTTGCTTCTGTTCTTTGGTACTGTAGTCATCAGAGCATAAAAGTAGCTCAGGAGGCATGAGGAATAATTGCTGGAAATATTGGGGGTAAGCAACCAAGGAAAGAGAGAAGTGGCAGAGCACAGAAGGCTGATCTGGCGTGTAGGTGTAAGAACTGGAAGCTTTTTCCTTCCAAGGGAGAATCCAAAGCAGGCAGAGATCAAGCACCTGCATAAGGGTGAAAAAGAAAAAGACTAGAAGAGGAAACTAACAGGAAGAGAGGAGGGTTAAATCACAACTTTTAGTCCAGTTCTCATTACTTCCTTTGTTCTTCCAGCCTTTCTGGCAGATCTGGCACATCTTGTTGATGGACCCGACAGGTGTAAGACGATACACAAGAGAGGTCACTGCTGCTGTGTTTGAGTCAACTGCCGAGTTTCTACTGACACAACCAGGTTAATAGCACAATTACGTTCATAGGTATGCCAGAAAGTGTCATTTCTTCTTCAAGCCCCGTGTTACCAAAAGACGATCCTGGTCTGGTCTACACTAGAAAATTAGGTCAGCGTAACTCCTTCGCTCAGGGGACGTGAAAAGAATTCTTCTATTGACCTAGCTACTGCCTCTTGGAGTACAGAGAACTACAAAAAAACCCTGTAGTTGCCATAGGGAGTGTTTACACTTAAGCACTATAGCGGAGCAATTGCACCTGTGCCACTGTAGCATTTCAAATGTAGATGAGCCCCCAGATCATTTTCTGGAAGAGAGCAGAGCTTCACCTGACACTGCACATTAGACATAGAGAGGGGAACTTTTAGCATTTAGACAAATTTCACAAAACCCATCTGGATGGATTTCTCCACAACTCCTCCCCCTCCTCCTACCTGAAAGGATAGGAAGGCCAAGGCCTTCCTTGAGTCTCAATATTGGCCCCAGAAGCATGCACTGTTTGGCAGGTGTTAAATTCAGCTCAAGCAGCCATCATCTGATTCAAAGAGCAGTTAGTACTCCCTAAAAGGCACACGATCTTCAGCACACAACATTAAAGCACAAGGGAACTGTCATTCGCTAGGGATGGCAACAAAAAAGGTACTGTGAGGGTCAATATCTACACCAGCTCCAGTTCGCCAAACAAACTGGAATCCTTGTTCAGGCATGTCTTCTGCATACATTACTTACGACAACAATTCAATCCCCAAATTATTTCTGCCTGGCTAGAAGACAGCTTAATCAAGATGATTACTATGATAAAGAAACAATGTGCTAACTAGTAAGTCCATTACCTAAGAGAGACTAATAGGGCTTATGCAGTGTTGTTGTAGCCATGTCCGTCCCAGGATACGAGAGAGACAAAGTGGGGGAAGTAATATCTTTTATTGGACCAACTTCTTTTGGTGAGAGAGACAAGCTTTCTAACTACAGAGAGCTCTTCCTCAGATCTCTCTGACAGGGCTTTTTAGGATATAGATATTCAGGTCTGTCTGTAAAGGCCTATACTCTAAGAATTTAGGTGTATTCTTATCACGTAGCTAGTTACAGAGGTACAAGAGAGAGAATCAAAATCACTGTCTGACTGTGTAAGGCCTTTTCTCACTGTGACAGTCTGAGGCCCTGTTCTTAGGCTAAGGTCTTTGGCTAAACAGCAGAGGCAGCCATAAACTGGGAAGTGAATGCTAGTCACATTGAAATAAGGTGCTATTGGGCGTTAGGAATACAATCCTGTCCTGATAATGCCTATCGCCTCCAGTGAAAGAGAAATGCCTAGAAGATGTAAAAGGAAACTTAGTTTGATAGCATCCTGTCTGGCAAGAACTCACTTATCAATAGCTGGGATGTGAAATCCTCATTTCTGTGTTTGAGTGTCCCCCTTCCCCGCTCTGACACCACAGAGCCTTACCTGTGTCCCTATTCCCATTCCCCCCACTTTGCAAAACATGATTCCAATTCCCCCCCCCATTCCCTGTTCCCATTCCACCATTCTATCATTGTAGTCCCCATTTCCCTATTGTTTAGTTGTATAATCTCTGTCTGGTTCTGTGATAGTTTCTGTCTGCTGTATAATTAATTTTGCTGGGTGTAAACTAAGTAAGGTGGTGGGATATAATTGGTTACATAATCATGTTACAATATGTTAGGATTGGTTAGTTAAATTTCAGGAAAATGATTGGGTAAGGTATAGCTAGGCAGAACTCAAGTTGTACTATATAGTCTGCAGTCAATCAGGAAGTAAGGGGGGTGGAATGGGAACAGGGAATGGGGGTGGGGAAATTGGAATCATGTTTGGCTAAGGGGGGGGAAATGGGGGTGAGGAAAAAGGAATCATGTTTTGCAAAGGAGGGGGAATGGGAATAGGGACACAGGTAAGGCTCTGTGGTGTCAGAGCGGGGAAGGGGGACACTAAGGAAGAAAACCGGAATCATGCTTGCTGGAAGTTCACCCCAATAAACATTGAATTGTTTGCACCTTTGGACTTTGGGTATCTTTGCTCTTTGTTCATGCGAGAAGGACCAGGGAAGTAAGCGGGTGAAGGAATAAGCCCCTAATAGACTCATGTCTTGTAGTGAGAGGGAGCCGTTCCACTGTAGTTGAGACCGGCTTACAATTTAAACAGTTGGTTTTTCTACGAGCCAAGTGTTTTAAAGTTTCTAAGTGCTCTACACCTCTTACTCTCATTATCCTAAAAATAGCTGAGACTCGTGGGGATCCAGGATAGGGTTAGTAGTCCACATTTAACATTGTCTGAGCAAAGGGTTTTGGAGATGCAGCCTTTTCCCCCTTTAAAAAAAATCATAAAATTGTTGATCACATTTTTAAGTCAGGGCCTCACATTATGGCTCTAGCTCTCCCCAAATAGTTACCACCCACTCAGAGTGGATCTCTGCTAAGGTCCGGCATCCCTCTGGGGAAGCAACACTTCTGAAGTTACTCAGCATACAAAGTTCATCTGCAACATGACTTGAGCCAACCTGATGAGTCAGAGTGAGTCATTTATGCATCTGCAGCAGGACAGGGGCTCTATTAGCAAACCAGATTTTTTACAGGTGGTCTTAGTCTTTAGTCACAGTAAATGGGTGGCTCAATGTGACATGCGGTGGCCATTGAACCAGAGCAGCACCCATGTAATGCAAGTTTTTGGCAGCTTTCTGAGAATGTGTTTTGTGCACATTTGTTGCTCTCTAGCAGCATGCAGGAAGGACCCCTTTGGGAAGTTCTGCTCAGGAAGCAATGCTTCTGGTTTAAGAGCAGATATTTCTGAGTGCTCCAAAATCCACATGCATAAACAGATTTTAGTTTTGAAGTACCGTCAAAGAAAACCTCATTTGAGGACAGCTGAAAGACTGAAATAAGCAGTAGCATCAGGGCAATGTAATCATACTGCATACTCCTCAACCATTTCCTGTACAATGGAACTGAGTGTGATCAAAGAAAAGCAAGTAGTTATGAATCACAATGTCTGCACGCTCAAAGAAGTTGCTGTGCATCAGGAACTAATTCTATTCTAAGGATTAGTTTAGGGGTCAACATTAACCAGTGCGTCATGAGGATGCATTAATCAAAACAGTAGCTTATGTTTATCACAAAAACTAGAGGAATGTTTTGCATTTCATCCTATGTGCACCAACCAAGCGAATGCACCTGTCTTTTCACCCCTTGAAGTTCTGTAATTTCCGTTTTAGTTTTTTGTTTTGTTTTGTTTTTTTTAAAAGGTCTGAAGCAAATTTTTAGGAATGAAAGAGCTGAATTCCCTTCAGTTCTAGTTGCTGGGGGAGGGGGTAAAATAATTTCAAGTTTAAAGGGTAAGGGTACTCCTGAGGCCCAGAACAGTTAACTTCGTCTTTTTATATCCTATTACTAGGGGAGAAATAACCAACTGCAGAAGCTCCTGCAGCAACACCAATTGCTTAAAATGGATCGCTGTCAGTTCCAGTAATTGCTCAAACATGCCACCAACTAAAGAGTTCAAGGTTGGACAGTCCTCCTGCTTTTTCCCCACTGCATTCCCAAAGGCCAGCTCTCCTGTGCCTATGAGAAAACCACCACTGTTAAGCTCAACAGGAACCAATTTTGCACTAGGCAAAGAACTGTACAAACCACCCCCCCTGTAAAGGAGATTCATCAGCAACAAGTTTACAAACAGGACATCCATGGTTAAAAAACGTTAACTGCTAAAAAATCCCAGACAAATCTTACATGCACATTTCTGGTCAAGGATAGCAAACAAAGGGAGTTCAGTGATGGGAGATGGCACCATTTCCAAAACAGTAAGAAATTCTAATGCTTGGTTGCCTTCAATATCCCCTCAACTTTAAAAAATCAGTTTCCTTGGCTTCACCTTTTCCACTAATTAAGCCATTTCCCTATGTATCTGTCTGAAATTTTTCACACGAAGCTCTTGGTTTACGCAACACTATCAGAAATCGCACTGCAGTGCAAGCAGACACGTGTAGTATCAAAGGTGGGTGCTTTATTAATAATATGGTGAAGTCAATCAGCTGTACGTTCCTGCTTGCATCCTAATACAACAGGAATGTTAATAGCTCTGGGAAACTATGCTGATTCCTTAGCTACGAACAGCAGACCAGAGAAAACATTTTCCTTCTTGGTAGTTTGTAAAGCTGCTATTAGAAAAGAGGGCTGGAAACTGCCTTTACTCAGCAATCATTGAAGGTTTAACGTAAGCAGGGGTTTACAATTTACAGAAGGCTGTCTGATATTAGCCATTTTACGGAAATCAGGTTTTGTTATAAACTAAATTTAGTGTTTCCGTTAAAAAAAAAAAAAAAAACAACAAAAAAAAAAAAGATGCTTTTCCAAAGCATAAGGAGCTTTGAAAGAGCTTCTGCAAGTTCTTCGACAACACGCACACAGGATTTTCACTAATGCAGTTTGTTAGTCACTTTCAAATTCTTTGTCACAGTCGCATTTGCAGCACGCCCATTAATGTTATGCAACACAGGTCTATGCAAGAGCAGGGACACTGCCTAGCCCACTACTTAACTAGAAAGGGATTTTGCAAGTTACACTGCACTGGAATGATAGGGAGCTTTGTCCTCACTCCATTTTTCTTGTAAGCCTTGCTCCTAATAAATGCCACGCACCCAATAATTACAGCCTACTTTATTTAGCTGGCATTCATTTGAAACAAATAGAGGCTTTGTTGACTAATTTAACATTACAAATTTTGAGCAGGGAAAGCCAATCCCACTCACACTTGTGCAAGCCAACTGGAACGCAAAAGATTGAAGATCATCCTGTATTAGTAGCTTACAGCCTCTTTCAGCGTGAACTAAGCTTTTACAAAGAGCTTTTCAAAGTGAGCTACCATCAGACCATGACTAGCACCTCAGCAAACATCTGCCTTAGCAAAGTGCACGAATACCATCAAACTTTGGTACCAGTGGCACATCTCAGTTGGATTTCATTATCCCAGTGGTCAGTAATTATTCATGAGCTGGTCTCAATGCATTTACATCTCAGTGCAAGTTTTTGAGTACTCGAAAGCTGTATGATCATCTGTTCCTCATTGTAACTCCAGATGCACCCTGAGATTTACAGGTTTGTGTAGCTTAGTTCCTCTAGCTATTTGAAACTGCATATACAACTAATATAAAACTTGTTTCTCTCTGAGGAGCATAGATTTAAGCACTCTGAAATATCATCAGGTCTCCATCTCAGAGCCAAGTAGGTCCTCCTGAAGGGTAAACGTCAGTGCCAGAGTGCTAGGTAGCGAACTTTCCAAATGACACCAGCTCCATCCATTAGATATCAAGAATGCACTCTTAAAGTGCAATACTGAGGATTCACCATTACAGGACAGTAATCAGGAATACCGACTGCTTTCTGAAAGGAGTAAGCTTAAATCTCTTTGACACAACCAAATAATGTTTTTAACTACAGGCAGGTCATTGCCCATTACCCATTTTTTTTTCCACCCAAACAGTTTAGGACATCAAAGTTTTGACTCAAGACCTACTGCATCCATCTTCTATTTATGAGAGACTAGTCCTTCCTTCCAAGGGGGAGGAAAAAGCTAGCATAAGGAGAGTGAAAGCCAAAGAGACCAGAAAGGGTATAGAGTAAGCTGATGACCAAGGCAACAATCTACTTGTTCATTAGCATTTGCATCCCAGGCTAGGGCAACATGACTCCATCACTTCTCCACCTACCTTTTAAAGCAATTTCATTTTATGTTTACCCCCATGGTGGCAAAAATCCTCAGACAGGGGAACCTAAAGTGACTAATGCAACTCCTGCTCATCAGAGTGGGAGCAGATGGTGTATGCTGTCTAACTTGAGACTAGCTCCAGCCTTTGTTCCTTAGTTCCATGTAGTTTCCCCAGCTCAGATTGAAACATGTAACACATGTTTTAGCCTAGTGGGGACAGCAGTCTCTGCAAGGCCCAACTCCCCCTCCTGTGCACCTGAGTGGGTAGCAAGTACTGACAAGCTTGTCTGTATGGTGGCCACAATAACCATAAGAGAATAGTGCGTTTGGTTCGGTATGGGTGGTGAGGCATGAAAGGGGGAAAATACTTTCTAAATTCTCTTAAAATTGAGGCTGGTGGCAAAGCTGAGGTTGAGGTAGCTAGCCCCACTGGCTGGGATACCACTGATTTGAGGATCATCTTTTCCTTCGGTGATCAGGACATGGGCCTCTACAGCAACTTCAAAGTTGTTTATCTAAAAGTTCAGGCTCCCAATCTCTGCATGCCTGAAAGTCCAAGAATGATGTGCTCCCAGGCCCCTACACCTCCCGCCTAGTTGATCTCTAGAAAGAATGGCTAGTGATTGCTGTTACACTAAACTCGAAGGCTGTAAATTAATACTAAGACCTTGGGCAAGTAAATGATCTAGTCAATCCCTGTGAAAGAATAAGGTTAGTTTCACAAACAATCCACGTGCTCTTTTCCCTGGTTTCTCTCTCTCTGCATTCTCACACTCCCAAGATGATGTCAGGATGGTTGATATAATGCTCTGCAACTAATGCTCTGCATATCCTCAACAGCTGTGGAATCCAAGATTTAAATGAAACTGGCTCTTTAGACTAAGTTAATATACTGTGACTCAAGTACCATGTACATTTATGGTGCTACCTTAGGCAAAGATTCTGCCTTAGCAGTCAAAGTAGGTGTCAGTGGTGTCAGCAAACTGAGAATCAAGATTCAAGGGGGAAGCCCAAGTGGGAAGGGAAGAGATTTAGAGAGCAATGTGGGAGAAAGCAGTCACAAAATGTGGGGAGGGGAAACCAAGAGGAGTCATGAGATGAGAGGTTTAGGTCAACATACAGCAGAGACAGAAAGAGAAGTACTGTGGGAGATGGCAAAAGTCTAAGGAATGAGCAGGCAGTTTGCAACCAGCTGTCACAGAGAGGTAGGACCAGTTGCATGGCAGAGTATGTAATGACCAAAGGGCAGAATCTATTTCTTGGGAGATGGCACTTGATACCTGAAATCGAAACTACTGAGAGATCAAAGATCCAAATTGTGGATTGGGCTTCTGCCACAAGCCCTGTGTTCAGTGGCAGTGCCAGTTCAGTTGCCCCAACAGTAGACCAAGGGTTTAATGGTGTTTCTAACAATATTGTCCCTGCTCCCCTTCTAGAGTGAATACCCACCAGCTCGCCACAGCATAGATTCAGTTATCTGCTGTACAGCTCAACTGGTGAAAGATGGGGGGTAAATTCAGAGATCTTAGACTGCAACCACATAACTGGGTCTACAGATCCTCATTCAAATACAAGCCAAACCTTGGTGTTTATCCATAAGGCAACCACAGGTGACAGCAAGACTTCTTAACAACAGATCCCTCCCAAAGTAAAAATGATAGCAAGTCAGTCATATCAGCTAAGGGACTGAATAGTGCAATGTCTGATAGATTATAACAGTGCCTCCAGAGGAATCTCCTAAACTTAAAGCTTTGCATGGGCTATGGACAAGTCTGTTCAGGTCCTAAATGGAGGTCCCCATCTTACTCAGGTCCACACTTTAAAAGTGTAGTCCAAATGCTTCCATTAGTGGCCAAGCAGGCTGCAACTTCCTCCTCTTTAAAGCAAGATGTTGCAAGCTTTCGTTCATCCTTCTGTCTTTTAAGGTGCATCACTATTGGTCAAAGAGCTGCTTACATGAGGCAAGAGTAATTAACAAGCACAGCATATATTTGGGGTAAAGTCCAAGAACCTGGGCTATGGAAAATTCAGTCTCCTGCTATTCACAACTACTCCATTAAGACGTTTCCACATATCTCATTTCGCTAACTTAACGTTTACCCGCACAGCAGAGCCTGCAGTGAAGCTCTCCACCTAACTCCCCAAAAGACACTTGGTTGGAAAAGTTACCAAGAAACAACACACCAGGACAGTTAGCTTTTCAATGCACATTCATAGGCTTTCCACCCAAAAGATGGAACTCGACCAATAGCCAAGTTAATAGGAGGAGACCTGATCATCAGGGTAACTACCTACTCATTAATTAGCGCAGAAAGATAAAAAGCTAAGACTCTTATGACCTTATGAGCATATATATTGCAGCAGCCTTCAGAAACCTCAAACCATTTAGGCCTGCACTGCATTAGACACTGCCCAAATGTGTATGACAGTCCCTGCCTTAAAGAGCTTACTGTCTAAAAAGGCAAAGAAACAGGTGGATAACACACTAGTGGGGGGAGAAGGGATAGAACAGAAACAGAGGATAAACGCAATGACTGCATGAGTTCTGACTGGATGTTGTCCCTCCCACAAGTAGGGACAGTGTGCAAAGTGACTACCAATGTACTTCAGGGAGAACCAAACCAGTTGGAGGTACAGGCTAGCATCACTGGCAATGCAAAAGTTGACTTCATGATAGTAGGATAGGACTAAATTGTGGAGGGCTTTGAAGGCGAAGTCAAGAAGTCTAGAGGCCAAATTCAACTTCTATACTAACCACGCCATCGCTGCCGTCTCCCCCAGCTGAAGCTGAGCAATCACTGGCTAATATTTTCAAAAGCACATAAGTGTCTTTGGCACCACTGAAAATTTTATTCTTTAGGGCTTGTCCACCCAGGGTTCTTGCTGATACGCTCCATGAATGGACCCTCTTATTCCAGAACAAGGAGTGCCTTGTTCTTATTTAGTTTAGCCCACTTTGGAAGTAGCAGTCCCAAAATAACTAGAATACAAGAAGTGTTTTAGTAGAATGTAGAAGCAGGCCATCCATAACATGTGAGGGGAAAACAAACTGTTCTTCCCCACTGTGGAAGACTCTCAGTTTTGTATACAAGTGTATTTTAGAACTATGTTGCATGACAGTTTTATAGCTCACATAACTATCTCCATTTACAGAACAGTCCCAACTGCCAAAACTGATGCTTCCCTTCCCAAGCGTGCTGTCCTGAATACCAAATGGAAATGGTTTTAACAAGATCTCATGTCACCTCTAGCATCTCTAGACTAAGTGACTGTCTTGCACCACAGTTACCTGACCTATGCATAAGCTGATCGTTTAACTGTCACAACTTAACCAATGAGCAACAATTTAACTGTCACAGCATGTTGATTAGCAACAAAATCCATGCAAGGATGGAAGTCAGTGGACACTACTGCATACAGGACTACCAGAAATAGAAAACCATGAAATGGGCATGGGTAGTCAGGGGAATTCCCCTCCCTCCTTCTCTTGATTTATAGCTTGAGGCAAATAAGGTCACTTTGAAGGGAAGACTCAATTCTTAAGGCAACATTTCCTTTAAGGAGGGGAAAAGGAATGAAGACTCCAGTTTTCATACAAAACCTCTGAGCCGACAACTGGAAGACTTCAGAGACAAGCAAGAAGTGTACAAAAGACAGCAAACCTTAAAGTATTTGGCACAGAACACAAAAACCAAGTTCATTATCAGTTTATGCTATAACAAACAGGGTGGCTATTTTATTGCTTTGGCTTACTTGTAACTAACATTTTGCTTGTTACACATGCCACTTTAAAAAACACACCCAAATCTTTTAAGACTTGGAATTTCAAGGCTCCCATTGCTAGGAGCTAATGGAATAGTCTTCGTTGTTTGACAGTGCCACCTGGGAGCCCGAATTATGGCACCATTGTGTTGGCACTATGATGCTACCAGACCAGGTGCCAGCTCATACCAAGGTCCTCAGTCCTCATTGAACGCTGACAGATCACAGTTGGGAACCAATCTGGCTCACCTGTGTGTTAGTATTAAAATACATATTAGAGTTACAAGAATGTGTTAAGACTTTAGGAAATTCTTGTAGGATGCTGCATGTATTAATCTTATAATATTTATATCCCAGGTTATAAGGAAATATGTGTTTGCTCTGTAACTATAAAAAAGTTTGCTAAGACTTTAAACTCTCCCTCCCCCAGTCAGGAAAAAAGCTTTAACAAGTGTGAAATACTAGTTTACCACAAGAGGAGTCATATTCTCTCCAACAAAATAGGCCTAGCAACTCCAGACAAACCATTATGGAACATCAGTGGACAAAAGACTTGACTGCTTCCCTGACACCAATGAAAAGGATACATGCATAAGCCTGTGTCCTGTGACAGCTAGATGGGGGCTGGAGGAGGGTAATAAAAATACTTGTTAAGTAGAAATTATCACTATACTGCTCGGAATTTGGAGAGGGCAACATTTCTAAGCATAAGCAAGGGATCCCCAAGCTGATTAGCTTGGGTTACCCCTAAAGGGCACAGGGAGCGTGCATATTACAGCGACATCATTTACCTTTTGAAAACTAAGACTGTAAAACTCATTTTTATGTATATAGGTTTACCTGCTTTAACCTCGTAAATAACTTACTTCTTCTTCCTAGTTAACAGACATTTTGTCAGTTTATTACAGGACTGGCTACAAGCATTGCGTTTGGTGAGAGACCTAGGGTAACCTGAAGTAAGTGACTGGTACTTTGGGACTGTGAGTAACCTGAATATTATTGTGATTTTTGGTGTATGGGACCATCTATCACAAAGGCACGCTTACCTGGAGGGAAAGATAAAACTGGAGTGCCCCAAAGGACTGTGGGACTCTATGTTAACACGGATATAGTGCTTGAGGAGTTCATACTTGATATGTAGAGGGTGAAATCTAATTACAGCACTCACAACCAGTTTGTGTCCCGGTCTATAACAGCTTCCTCTGAGGTTGGCATTCACAGTCATGAGGCACTCCAGCCAGCTTGACAAGTACCGTACAGACAAAACGGACTGTTCCTACCTTAAAATGCCTACAATTAAAGGGACAAGAATTCCCACCACACAGGTGCTCCCGAGCATGCAGAGTAAGCTGTGCAGAACAACTGTGCATGCATGTTGAAAAAACATGCTTAGCTGTTTCCCATGATACGTCAAAAATACTCTTGATGAGCAGGACTCCACATGCACACACTACCTCCCATGCTGTCAGGCAATGTTCGACCTCACAAGGTCTTTCTGATCAATGACTGAATGTTTAAATCAGAAGCTTTTGTCTTGGGGAAAAAAGCCACAATCCCACCAGTTAAGCATACTGGAAGGAAACTAAACTTACTGGTGACTCATTGTTCAAATATGTTGCTATCGTATCTGCACCGGGAAACGTTTCTCTAGATTCCAGTTATGCTACTACTTCTTTAGAAAAAATGTTGAATGGCAGCCAGTACCGTAGCTAATCATATTAGGGAGTTAGTTGCAGATCCTCCTGCGCTCAAGAGACTGTAAATCCATTTGTTGCACTGTTGGAAGGGCCATGAATTATTCATGTCCATAATAATCAGCAGAGTGTCTTAAAGACACAATGCCTTATCCTTGTTCATTTGGAGAATAAAATGGAGATGTGCTCTAGCATCATGTTTACCAATCTGTGTGGTACAAAATACAAGATTAAATTCTGCTATTCAGAGTTTCATACGGAAAGTTTCCCGTTTTCCTGCCAGCAGCACCCACAAGTGGTACAATCCCCGCTCAACAAAAAATTAAAGGTGTTTTACCTGGAGTTGGGGAGAAGACATGAAAAAAGTGGCCCTTTAGAGAAAAGTGCCTTTGCAGCTATGCAATGTATCTGTAGGATGAGATTCAAAATACAGTATTTTTTACAAGTAGAATTTGTGTTTTAGGTTCACATCACTGTGAAGAGTTACATTAATTGTTTCAATATCCTTCACTTTGCTTCACTTGCTGAGTCATCAATTTTTCAAGAAGTTGCAAGGTAATATATATGAGAACTACAACAGTCATTTATAATTCTGTATTCTGGGTAGCTGGTGTGTTTTCACCATCTGTATTAAGTTACTGCATACAAACTTAAGTTAACTTCCATTCCATTCCTCACTTGTTACTCTGCAACTCTAACATTATAAGACAGGATGTTTGTATGTCTAAATCACAACTATTAACATAAGTGAAATAATAAACAACGATTTTCTTCAAGATTCAATGCTAAAAACAGACCTGGGAATTCCACAGGTGGGCAATGATTTAGATGGCGTACCCTCTCTGAATATGGATAGGTTGATTACCTTTAGCAGAACAACTAGAATTTGTTTTATGTGTTATAGAAAAAAAAATGTATTCGTACCATGGGATCACAATGATTTACACCCCTTTAAGCACCAATGCTAACACAGGAGTTGGTATTTCAGGGTCAGCGTATTTTAAGCATAAGTTTTTTGTAAGCAATGTATTTACAGATATCATCTTTTCCCCACATCTTGCCTCTATAAAAGGGAACCATAATGAGGTGCAGAGAGATAGCTACATTTCTACTAGGAAGCTGAGAAACTATTACAATTATATTTATCACAAGGACCATGCTATCCACAGCAAAAGCTAATTAAGATTATCCTACCGTTACAAGTCCAGAGAGGTTAAGAGACTGGCAAATCAGTGAAAAGATGTGCACAGGCACCTCAATCAGTTCATGAGATGCTTTGCTTATGCAGCAGCTGGTCAGATCCTGAAGGACAGCAGCAACAATGACCACTTGCATCCACATGGTGTACATCTCTGCTGCGGGAACTCCTGCTGATGGCATGCATTTCCTGCAAGGTTTACCAGATGTGGCTGCCATCTAGCATAAAGCAGCATCTGTTTCAACAGCATCAACCCCCTCCCCCCCCGCCATCCCACTTTAAGAAGGTGGTGGTTCGGGGAAGGACCAAAGAGGACATGCTGAAGTACCGTCCCTTTCATTTAACCATCAACTCTCCTTTCGAGAGGAGAGCTTGGAACGTGTGTGTTACGGAAATCCTACTACAAGGCTCAGTGGTATTCTCTGTGGGTATTCAATGGGTTTTGTTCCAAAAGTCCAGGAATAGTTTGGGCTCTCATGGCTTTGTTTCATATAGGCTGATTAAGCCCCAGAGAACTGGCAATACTCATGAACAAAGCTTCCTCTTAGAAAGGGAAGAGCTGGTGCCTGGGGTAGGTGACAAGATACCTCACTGCCTCTTTGCTGTTACCAGGACAGTCGCCTTGAAATTCTCCTGTTCAGGATACGCTGTTCCAATGTGCTTGGTCAACTAGCAGCTACTTGGCCAAAATTCAAGGGGCCTACCTCCATTCTCACTGGCCTCCTGCCATGAATGAAGGGTGTGTTTTGGGCCACTACTCTTTGACAGAGGACCTCTCTAAACAATATGCATCACTCCTAAGCAGTTATTTATTTTTATTTTATTTTATTTTTTTTTATTTTTAATTTTATTTAGAACACTGTTCTCTCCCACTGACCCCTCAATCACAATTCAGAGTTGCAGTAGTACGAGGTTTCAATCATATCAGTACAAGTCAGTGAATGAAAATGCCCTTTTCTGAGGTATTGAGCTAATACGACTTTTAAGAAGCTAAGTCGGAAATAGCCAAATGAGACTCTAAAGCTTGTGTCCAGTGAATCAACAACATATTTTGCTTCAGATTTCAATACCACCTTTGCCACTGTTTTTCATTCAGTACACAGGAAAGACGATGTTCACTATGTGCATAACAACTCAATATCTTCATCCTCATTGTCCATGCCTCAATTACCACATACCATCCAATGCCCACACTCAGTCCATGGTTACTCATTTCCTCAGGGGCTTCTCTACAGTGATCTTAGTGCTTTTCAGCACAATGAATTTGTCTTCACAAACGGAGGTAAAGTGGTGCTCTCTTCATTTTACTAATGGGAACTAAGGGACAGACTGGCAACTAGACCTGTAGAAATTCAGAATTTATATACCACAGGAAATTCTAACATTTCTAAACTGCGTTTGCTCCAAATGGGTACAAAAGCTTGATATTTCAAACTTTCCCATGGAAAGGAAATGCTGAAACTTTTTGGGAAACCCCAAAAATGTTCTAATTTTATTTTTCCAAAATGGAACAGCCCAAAGAAGCTCCCCCACCACAAAGTGAGAAACCTCAACCTAAGACACATGGCTCGACATAAGGCTTCCGGGCTCCCAGTTGCACAGGAGGGACCATGGCAGCCCTGGAGTCCCCACCCCAGGACAGTCTGCAAGGCAGGGCTGCCATTGAGCTATGGACCTGGATGGCTCGGGGTCTCTAGCAGCCCTCTAGGCAAACTAGTAAGAAACCAAGCAGGTTTCCAACAAAAGCCTGCCTGTGTTTCAGCAGAAGTTTACAGTTTTAGTCATGTTTCAGTTCTGGTAAATCAGCGTTTTCCAACAAAAGCCATTTTGTCTAAAAATTCCCCATCAGCTCTAAATCACAACCCCTTCTGCCAAATGATGCCTCTACTTCAAACCATAGATACACTAGAGCTTCTTAATAAAAAGATGTAGCCATTTGCCTAAACTTGTTTTCTGAAACCGATGGACTCTTTTAGCCAAAAGTCAGCAAGGTAATTCAGCTGGAAGGAGACAACTGGCAAGGAAATTCACATCAAATAGTTAAAAGTTGGGCCACATTATAAGCAGCTATAGCTGGACTCTTTCATTTCATTATTAGGCAACCTCACAATAACACCAGCTCTGCTTACAAAAAGCAACAGAGCCATTCGGGAGTTAGTAGTGAAGAGAAGTGGAACAAAGTAAATTCAGATTAAAAAAAAAATGAAAGATCATTTAGTAAAACACACAGACCCTAAAATTGGGTTTAATTTCCCAACTTTGCAGAACATCTTAGCTAACTTGTGGGATCAGGCTCCCAATATTTAAACAGGTTAATGAACCCCACTGAAAGATATCGATTTATGTTTTAAACATGCAAGATATCCCCCTTAGGAAGACTCTATGCAGTAGCATTGTTTAGTGAAAGCTTATATTATAGTAAAAGAAGTGTTACAGGCAATACCTTATACCTGTCAGTAATATCAGAGCCATGGTTCCTACAGCAGCTAGGGCTGCACACTAATGAATCTGCAAAAGCCTGTGGCAGGCCATGTATCAGTAGGAAGACTGGCAGACATAAACGAAGTAGAGGAAGAGAAAAAGTGGACTGACAGGCTGCAACAGCATTTAGATCATTATAAGAATAATTGTACTGTATGCACAGTACGCTGCATTACATCTTGGACAATTTCACATTTAACAGAGTTTAAACCAGTTTTAAACAGATAGGCAGAGATGATAACAAGCAATTTCTGCACCTAGGTTCTTAGTATTGTTGAAGGATTGTCACAGGTAAGTCAAATTTTTCCTGTTCATGTCTTCTGTACATTTTTTACAGTTCTTAGTGCCTGTTGCACAGAAGGATTGCTAAAGTAGGAACATTTTTATTAAATCCCACTAGCAGAATCCTGCTTGTCAACTGATTTTGAACTCGGACATTCTGAGAGAGTTAAAATCTCAGATGAACCCAATCCCGTCCACTCTTTCACTTGGAAGAGGCAGCTCTCTCAAGTGACTCCATTAAGAAGTTTTGGAGAACAGATCACAGGTTTTTAATCAATACTTAGCATCTAGTCAGCACCTGTGCATGAGGATTTCAAAGTACTTCAGTAATTACCTTTCAACTAGTCTGTGAGATAGATGTTCAGTGTTACATATGGGTAGCCAGAGATTTTGTTTAGACTAAGGTTCTGCATTAGAAACTATAAGTTAACAGTCTAGAACAGCGTTTCTCAAACTGGGGGTCCTGATGCAAAAAGGATCAAAGCCTGTTGTGTGTGTGGGGGGGGAGGGCGAGTGTCATGGTATTGCCACCCTTACTTCTGCACTTTCTTCAGAGCTGGGCGGCCAGAGAGTGGCAGCTGCTGTCCGAGCACCCAGCTCTGAAGGCAGCACTGACGACAGCAGCAGCGCAGAAATAAGGAGCCACGGTGGTCATAACCTGAAATATTTTCAAAGGGGGTCCCAGCAAAACAAGTTTTGAGAACCCCTGTTCTAGACGTATCCACTGCCCCATATACACCAAGATGTTTTCACTATCACATTCAAAAAAAGTCACTCAACACATGCTACTTCTTTAAATCCTGATTTAGACAAAGCCAGATATTAGTAGATTTGAGACAGTCAAATCTGTAACAAGGCCAGAATACAACTTGGCAGTGCACACTGACATGTTATCTTGTTTGTATCAAGGTATTCTCAAAGCATTCCATTTGAAAACCTCTATTTGAACTCAAAGATTAAAACTTCTCTTAATCCAGACACAATGGCTCAGCACACTAAGCCACTACCCTCTGTGGCAAGGCTGAGAGTCCTGAACATTTTAGACTACATCTTCTCTGACAAAAAAGTGCATTTTTACCTCAAAATAATACACATTCACTATCACACAGTGGAGACAAGGCACCAACATTTTACTGCTACGTAAACCACAAGCTGGGGAGTACACAACTGACCTCACCTAGGTCCCTAAGTAAAATCTACAGGTGCCTTGTCTCAACTAGAATTTTACAGTGAGAACAAACGCACTTCAGTTATCTTTCTGTAAAAAAATAATAATCCCTATGTGTCTGTGAAGACAGTCTGGGTTAACAGAGGGATACATATTTGACTCCTTGCACAGGATGGGAGAAACTACCTTTGGCTAACCAGAAAGCATCCAGTTCCCAGGGAGTGCAATTCAGAACCAAGATTAATTAAGTTAAAGAACACCAGACACAACCACCTCCTAACTTGGTTGGAGACTCTAAGACCATGTCTTCACTCAGGAAAAAAAGGTGCATTTTACAAGATTAATTAACATATTAGCTCAGCTCATGCACCTCGCCACTTCAGTGTACAAATGGCTTCAGGCGGCAGGCAAGATAGGGAACAGAGAAAGCCAGGTACTTTTTGCTTACTCCAAAGACGCCAACCCTGAACACTAAGACTTCTCAGCACTTCTGCATCACAGTGAAGCTGCACTTGTGACAGTGGTAATAGTAAAGGCAACACAGTATGGATTGAGTATAAGTCTACTCAGAGGGGAAGGAGCTAATAATGGACAACATCAAGAAGGCTGAGGTGTTTACGGCCTATTTTGTTCCAGTCTTCACTAAACAGGAAATTGTAACCAGATACTTAAAACCATTAACATTACCAACAAAGGGGAAGGAACACAAGCCACAATAGGGAAAGAACAGAGTAAAGAATATTTAGATAAATCAGATATATTTATGCATGGCCTGATGAAATTCATAAGTACATAGGAAACTAGCTGAAGCAATCTCAGAACCATTAACAATTATCTTTGAGAACTCATGAAGGATGAGTGAGGTTCCGGAGGACTGAAGAGGTACCTATCCTTAAAGAAAACAAACAAACAGGATCCAGGGAGTTTTAGACCAGTCAGCCTAACTTCAATACCTGGAAATATATTGGAACAAATTACAAAACAATCAATTTGTAAGCACCTGGTGGAAAATAGGATTATAAGGAATACCCAGCATGGATTTTTCAAGAACAAATTGTGCCAAACCAACCTAATTTTCTTCTTTGACAGGGTTACTGGCCTAGTGGATAGTGCAGAAGCAGCAGATGGGATAGATCTTGACTTGAGCAAGGCTCTGGATGCAGTCCCACATGAGTCTCATAAGCAAACTAGGGAAATGTGGTCTAGATGGAATTACTATATGGTGGGTGCACAATTGGTTGAAAGACCATACTCAAAGAGTAGTTATCACTGGTTCTCTGTCAAACTGGGGAAAGCATGTCTAGTGCAGTCCTTCAGGGATCTGTCCTGAGTCCACCACTATTCAGTATTTTCATTAGTGACTTGGATAATAGAGTGGAGAGTATGTATATAACATATGCAGATGACACCAAGTTGGGAAAGTTTCAAGCACTTTGGAGAACAGGATTAGAATTCAAAGTGACCTTGAAAAAAATGGAGAATTAGCTTCAAATCAACAAGATGAAATTCACTAAAAACAAGTTCAAAATACTACACTTAGGAAGGAAAAAATCAAATGTACAACTACAAAATGGGAAATAATTAGCTAGGTGGTAGTACTGCTGAAACGGATCTCAGGCTATGGTGGATCACAAATTGAATATGAGTCAACCATGTGATTCAGTTGCAAAAAGAGGCTAATATTCTGGAATTATAAACAGGAGTCTTGTATGTAAGCAGAGGGGGTATCTGTCATGCTCCACTTGGCACGAGTGAGGCCTCAGTTGGCATACCATGTCCAATTCAGGACACCAGGCTTTCAGAAAGATGTGGATAAATTGGACAGAATCCAGAGGAGAGCAACGAAAATGATAAAAGGGTTAAAAAATGTGACCGATGAGGAAAGATTAAAATAATGGGCATGCTTAGTCTTGAGAAAAGAAGACTGAGGGAGAGGGACGTGATAACAATCTTCAAATATGTTAAGAGCTATTACAAAATGGATGGCAATCAATTGTTCTCCCTGTCCACTAAAGGAAGGACAAAAACTAACTGGCTACCTCTAGAGAAAGGGAGATTTAGCTGAGATATTCAGAATAACATTCTAAACATGAAAGGGTAGTTAAACTCTGGAACATGCCTCTAAGGGAGGCAGTGGAATCCCCATCGTTGGAGGCTTTTAAGACCAGATTGGACAAACACTTGTCAGGGATGGCCTATGTTTACTTGGTCCTGCAACTTGGCAACTGACAAGAATGACCCTCATTTGTGTGACTTCATTGAAACTCAGCACAGGGGGCTGGACTAGATGACCTCCCAACATCTCTTCAAGCCCTACATTTCTATGATTCTATTTTTAACTCTTTGTAACCAAGCTTTGTTCAACTACCACACTCTTTCCCAGTATCAAGTTTTCTGGAAGGTGTTTCATTTTGAAGTTTTCTGCACTGCCTACAGCCATGCAGACTGCATTTATATTCTAAACCCCTTTTTGGCTACACTGTTTAAGCAAGTCTGATATTTGGCAACTGTATTATTTAGGTCCAGATCATCAATTTCTGGATACACATTCCTTCTAAGGTTGCACTGAGATATAAAATTATTTAAAACAAACAAACAAAAAAATCTATCGAATGTCCTGTGTGACCCAATAACTTCATTTAGATAGACAATGAAATAAAATGCCAGTTAAATGCTTGAACAGGACTGCTCACTAGCAGATGCACTAGTTAATAAAAAGAGAGTAGCTGTTGTGCAACAAAAACCAAAAACTTAACATACTAAGACCTGGTCTATACCTAAAACTTTCATTGACACAGCTACGGCACTCAGGGGCATGAAAAATCCACACCCGCGAGTGCCATAACTATGTTGACCTAACCCACCGTGTAGTCACAGTTAGGATGATAAAGAATGCTTCAGCAGACCTAGCTACTGTCACTCAGGGAGGTGGAGGACTTATCAATGGAAAAACCCCTTCCGTCACTGTAGTCTGCATCTATGGTACAGTTATGGTACCAGTGCAGTAGCTATGCTTGTACAGTCCCTGTAGCGTACACACATCCTCAAATTTATGTTATGTGGAATGCACATTGACACTACACCCCATATTCTTCATAGTGATATTATGATGATATGATTATGACATAATTATGATACATTTTGTACAAGGGTCATGTGAGGTATAGTGGAAAAAAAGTTACGATTTGCTGAATATGATTTATCCTATTTGTATATATTTATCATTTTTGTATCAGAAGTTATAAATATTGACTATGGATCTGTATTTCAAATGGGCTTACTCTGGAAACCCCCAGCCAGCCAGCCTTTCAGGTACAACGAAGAAGAAGCCAGACAGTGCTAATGCTTCATCAACAAAGACAACCTGCTGTGAAATAGCTTAACCTTCCTGTGGACATTTTGGCCAGCCTATAAGTAATGGCTCCTATGACTCTGCATGAGCATGTGACCAAGCCACATAACTCTGGACTCTAATTTAGAGTGTCTGTATTTTTTCCACAAAACTGGTCTGGGAACTAAGTTTGAAACAAAGGGGATGCCAAAGCTATATAAGGCAGGGAATAACATCGGTTGTTCTTCACTCCCCACACAAGAGAGCTCCTAGAAACACCTGAGGAACAAAGACTGAACTGGGGGAAGCGCTTGTCCCAGACTAAAGGGATTTCTAGCCTGTGTATGGAAACCAGAGAAACCCAAGCTACAAAGCAAATGCAGCTTGTGCCTTGAGAATCTGCAAGCCTGCTTGTCTCTTCAGTCAGGGTGAGAGATTGTTAATTCCAATTTTATCCTTCTAATATGTTAAGTTTAGTCTGTGGTGTTTGTTTATTTGCTAGGTAATGTGCTTTGATCTGTTTGCTATCACTTAAAATCTATTTTTTGTAGTTAATAAACTTGTTGTTGCTTTATCTAAACCAGTGAGTTTGAATGAAGTGCTTGGAAATCTTAGCTCAAGGGGCAAAGGCTGTTGCATTTTCTCTCCACATTGAGGGGGAGGCAAATTGGATAATAAATTTATACTGGTCAGGATTTTGACCAGGGCAGGATGGTACAGTTCTGAGGTCCCAGGCTGGGAAGCTGGTAGTTATTTTGGATGTAGCCTCTCTATTGTTGGTTCATGCAGTGGCTGGTCAGTCTGCATATAACTGCAGCTGCGTGTATCCCTACATGTGTGAATGCTGGTGGAAGTCTAGGACCCGGAGCTTGTCACAGCAGCACAGTCTGAGAGGAAGCCCAGACTGGTAAGTCAGAGATCTCAGTGGTACCCCAGTTCCAGGTGGCACCCCGGAGGGAACCCATCACAACACAGATCTTGCACGATTTTCTCCATCTTATTTTTTATGCTCTCATGTTCTTGAACTTATGAATTGTTATATGGTTTATTCTCTTGAAGCTAACTCTAAATTACAGTCAAGACTTGTCACAATCCAGTATTTTACACACACTTCTGCTGACCATAATCACAGGCCCTTCTGCAGTAAGGAAAATCACAGAGTAATTTTACGTGTTTTTTTCTTTCACCTGTGCAACCCCTGAACACCAGCACAGTTCACTTCAGGGTTTACCAATCTCTGTCATTTCACTGGTCAGAATTTCCTTCATATAGGAAGGCACCACTAGACATTTTACAAGAAACATTCTGGAAAACATAAGAAAGCCATCACCCTATGTATCTACTGAAGTAGTTAATTGAAGAGTTCGCAAAAAGAAAAGGAGTACTTGTGGCACCTTAGAGACTAACAAATTTATTTGAGCATAAGCTTTCGTGAGCTACAGCTCACTTCATTGGATGCATTTGGTGGAAAAAACAGAGGAGAGATTGATATACACACACACAGAGAACATGAAACAATGGGTTTATCATACACACTGTAAGGAGAGTGATCACTTAAGATGAGCCATCACCAGCAGCAGGGAGGGGAAAGGAGGAAAACCTTTCATGGTGACAAGCAAGGTAGGCTATTTCCAGCAGTTAACAAGAAAATCTGAGGAACAGTGGGGGGTGGGGTGGGGTGGGGGGGAGAAATAACATGGGGAAATAGTTTTACTTTGTGTAATGACTCATCCATTCCCAGTCTCTATTCAAGCCTAAGTTAATTGTATCCAGTTTGCAAATTAATTCCAATTCAGCAGTCTCTCGTTGGAGTCTGTTTTTGAAGCTTTTTTGTTGAAGGACAGCCACCCTCAGGTCTGTAATCGAGTGACCGGAGAGACTGAAGTGTTCTCCAACTGGTTTTTGAATGTTATAATTCTTGGCCTCTGATTTGTGTCCATTTAATCTTTTACATAGAGACTGTTCAGTTTGACCAATGTACATAGCAGAGGGGCATTGCTGGCACATGATGGCCTATATCACATTGGTAGATACGCAGGTGAATGAGCCTCTGATAGTGTGGCTGATGTGATTAGGCCCTATGATGGTGTCCCCTGAATAGATATGTGGACAGAGCTGGCAATGGGCTTTGTTGCAAGGATAGGTTCCTGGGTTAGTGGTTCTGTTGTGTGGTTGCTGGTGAGTATTTGCTTCAGGTTCGGGGACTGTCTGTAAGCAAGGACTGGCCTGTCTCCCAAGATCTGTGAGAGTGATGGGTCGTCCTTCAGGATAGGTTGTAGATCCTTGATGATGCGTTGGAGAGGTTTTAGTTGGGGGCTGAAGGTGATGGCTAGTGGCGTTCTGTTATTTTCTTTGTTGGGCCTGTCCTGTAGTAGGTGACTTCTGGGTACTCTTCTGGCTCTGTCAATCTGTTTCTTCATTTCAGCAGATGGGTATTGTAGTTGTAGGAATGCATGATAGAGATCTTGTAGGTGTTTGTCTCTGTCTGAGGGGTTGGAGCAAATGCGGTTATATTGTAGCGCTTGGCTGTAGACAATGGATCGAGTGGTATGATCTGGATGAAAGCTAGAGGCATGTAGGTAGGAATAGCGGTCAGTAGGTTTCCGATATAGGGTGGTGTTTATGTGACCATCGCATATTAGCACCGTAGTGTCCAGGAAGTGGATCTCTTGTGTGGACTGGTCCAGGCCGAGGTTGATGGTGGGATGGAAATTGTTGAAATCCATCGAAAGCTTATGCTCAAATAAATTTGTTAGTCTCTAAGGTGCCACAAGTACTCCTTTTCTTTTTGTGAATACAGACTAACACGGCTGCTACTCTGAAACTGAAGAGTTGTTCAGCACTTAGTCTACAAACTTACCATTAAACTGTTAAATAGACTGATGGGCTCCACTGTTTTTAACTGCAAGTCAGATTATAAAGCTATAACCCCCTCGCTTTACGTTGCAATTAGAACAAACGCTGAAGCACATCCTAAAGCGTCTATCTTACTTTACGTGGTAATTAAGTTTGGCACACAGAAAAGCATAAATGGAGTACCAATGGAAAGCAAGACAGATTCGAAATCTTCCCTGAACACTCTTTGTCCTCATTAAGCTGGAGTACAGGTACTTCAAAAAGACATTGATTTTTACAAAGTCTGTCTTTGGGGTGGGGCAGTAACGACTGATTAGGCCAATAACTATAGGAAACTACACAGAGATACAAGGCAGGGTCAGTTATATCATGTACTAAAGGAGAAGTCCCAATTTGTCTCACTGGGGCTAGGAAAAGGGACCAGAGACAGTTTTAATTTTTCCTAAATTCACAGTTGTGTTGGGATAATATGCCTGAAGTCCCAAAACTCGGACTACTGTTTAACTGTCCCAACTGTAGTTCATCACAACATTTTATTGCCAAACATTTGTGTCAGCTCACTCATCAAGGATCAGAGTAGTTAGCACCACGAGCAATTCACTCCACCACCTGCGCTTAACACAATACTCATGTTTCAGTAAAACATATGAAAACCAAAAGTTGAGTCGTAAGTTCTCTGCAGCCTATTACTCTGACCCAACTTTTCGGCATCCACTTCTACAGCACATGGACACATTGCACAGTATGTTCTGTCACAAACATCAGGAGTCAATGCAAAAAGCACTGTTTATTAAATTTTCCTATTTACAACTGATATCTTAGAAGATCAAATAGTGCTACAGCAGTATTCTGGGTAATTAGTATTTTTAAGGCAGTTCACTGAAGTCATGTACATATTACAATGGCTGGGTTTATCAGCGTAGTACAAGAATCAAAATCCCTTTTCAAATTAGAATGCCATTTGTAGAATGCCTTATAATTACAGTATGCTCTTCAGGCAGAGTATCTGGGGATTGCCACAACCATGTTCCAAGTGGCCATTCCTCTTTGGAAAGTTTTATTTAAATATATTGGTTTCCTGATTCAGACCAAGCATTTGCAAATTCAGAGCAAATTCTCTTCCGCTACTTACGCTGATGTGTAGAAACTGCCTTGTATGTCTCAGTTACATAGACAGATCAGCCAGCACTTTGGATGTGTTGTTTTCTTCATGTTAAGTCCTACTTCCACTTATTTGGGGGATGTTAGTTTTGGGGGGCATGAGCTGAATAAAGCTTCAAGCTCACACCACAGATACAAACATGCCTGAAAAGTGAGTTGCTCAAATCCAAACTTGATGTTTGGACTCAGGTAATCCATTTGTTATGACAACTGTTACTTTTTTATTCCAGCATCCTGTCCTGCCTTTTACAGTGTCAATCTGTGTCCGTAGCTTCAGAGGAAGATTAAAATCGTGATCGTGCACTCAGCCAATTGTACCATATGCTATGGCAGAAAAAATTTCTCCCAAGGCTCTCAAAGTTTGATGCATGCAGTTAGAGACCTTATTATAGCATGCATAACTACCTCAATCCTGCTCATAAATATACCCAGCTTTAACATGTCTGACCTCCTGAAGTGGTGAATTCCACAGCCTGGCTACATGCTGTGTGAAGAGAAAACAGTATCAAATGACAAGAGAACATGGCATTCAACTTCCAGGCCCGCATATGTTTTCCTGGTGGCAATGGAGAAAGGATGCCAGTTAAAAAGGGCAGGGGGAAGAGGGGAGAAGGGACAAAATTAACAGCTTGCATGAGCATTTAATGCAAAAGAATAATTTTAGCATATGATTAATGGGAGATACTTGGGCAGCTTTAATGGAAACAGTAACTCTCGTCTCTAACTCACAGTAAACATCATACATACATACATACAGCCCACTACTCATTTTATTCATAAGCACTTCTATTTATCCTCAACTCTCAAGGAGTCAAGTGAATCTTAAAATTAGACTTATGTGTAGTCTTAAAAATGTGCAAAGTTTAGTTCCCCTGAATATTGATGTTAATTTAATTAATAAATTGTGTAGCAAGATTCTAAATAACTTACAGAAAATGGTAACATAAGCAGTCAATTCCTTCTAGCCACCCAGACATATCTGTCCCTCAGCTACCAGGCAGAACCAAGTGGCAGTTTGGGGGTTTTTTTTGGTATTTGTTTTTTAATAAAAAAATTCCTCTTCTACTTTAAGGTCTCTCAGTCTAGCCCCTTCTTGTTAGAGATTATTTGTGTTCATTTAACTGGGAGGTATCAAGCATACATCATGAAAATGCTAAGACTTTAGAAGACAGACCTCTCAAGCTACACTTTTAGATGCTCACTTGTGAATTGGCCCTTAAGCGTACCACTTGTGGTACTTAAGCTTTTGACACCTTGCTGGGATGGGTTTAAGTTTTGTGGGCAAAATGATTTTAAATCCACTTGTAAGGCAGGACCAGTCTCCCTCACATCCCCTCTATACACCCCTTCTTTACTTCAAAGTTTGTCTCTTTGCTTCCATTATGATTATGGTAGTGCATTTTAAGCCAGGTACTGTGTATTTCATACACCAGATAAAATGAGGATGCAATTTTTGAAAGCAGCGCGCCTAAAGCTAGATTCCTCAAAACACACTGAGATCCCTAAGAAGCCAGCCATATTTTTCCTCAGTTCTGAGCACTCAAATAGCTCTCATTGATGTCTTTCAGTTGGGAGGCACTAACAGACCTCTGAGCAGCGATACAGAGTCTCAATCTTCATTTAAATGAATCTCTAGCTGATCTGTTTGTGAAGGAAGCATTCAAAAAATATTAAGTAATTGTCACTAAAGCAGCTAGGTCAACATGACTAGGCCAAGAACCTGAACCAATAGCTCTGAAAATAGCTAACCACTCCATTCACTTCTGTGGTTAACTGAGAAGTCAATAAAAAGAAAAGGAGTACCCGTGGCACCTTAGTCTCTAAGGTGCCACGGGTACTCCTTTTCTTTTTGCGAATACAGACTAACACGACTGCTACTCTGAAACCTGAGAAGTCAATGAGGATACTTCAAAGTGTCAATATACACACACTGCTCAAACAGACTTACAGAAAGGGTCAAACTTGCTCCTGGCTGCAGTTTATTTTAGGCAGGACTAAGGTAATGCTATTTTCACTTGTGTACTTCACAAAGAGGGAGCAAAGGAAGCCAAAGAGATTTCTCCCAATCCAGGCAATTCAAAGCCACATAGCAGAGAAACTTCTGCTCTACAGCAGCTGGTGGGCATTGTGATGCAGTTATTTTCCTATCTCCCTGACATTAAAACTCTTCACTTTTGTTACTTCACTCACTTATAACCTGAGACTCACTCTGATTGTAACAAGAGTTGCCACAAAACGAGTCAAGAACAGAGGCCTGGAAAAAACACTAGCTGACATTCTGACCCAGACTTTCAGTGTTGTTTAGTGCACAATAGGATAGGTTCTAGTACAGCACTTTATGTACCACGAGTCCTCATTTTGAGGACTACAGCAGAAACAGGATCTGACATTCATCAGGTACTTGTTTTTCCATTTCAGAAGATTCCTTAATTTTTGAAGCAGACATTTGTTTTAATTGGTTTAATTATTTTTTTATTTCTACCACCACTTTGCAAAGGAGAGATGGCATTGCCTCAATGTACATTGTAATATAGCATCCAGGAAGAGGGCTGACAACGGTAAGGAATTTAACACTAAAGTTTCCCCAATATTTAATACTTAAATGAATCAGATTATCAGGTTTACGCACCGTAAATTACCGTTCAGTGCAGCAGGCAGCTACAGTCACAGTCTGCCAGTTCAAACACTGAATAAGTAGTTAAGGCTTTACATAGTACAAAAAGCTAGTTCTAGTTATTTTCATGAAATATAACCTATTTTCAGCCAGTCTGATGTTCTCCCTTAACATAACTAATCTGAATAGGAACCAGTTACTCGTTAATCCAGTCAGTATGGTCATGATAATAAAAGTAGGCTCTTAAATTCAGCAATTGTGGCTGTCGTCTTGAGCAATAACTGGATTTCACTGCAAGGCTGTCTATTTAACAAACGACACTCCTGGAAGTGCACATTGTTTTCCCTTCAAAGTTCTGCTCCAAATGACCTACTTAATTTATTTACTGTTAGTTATGACTAACAGTAACCCACATTCACCTTTTTTAAATCCAAACCAGTTTTGAATGTCAACATTTTTAAAGCATTAACCTCAGTTAACACTTGTGAGACTACTTTAATCTGGCACCATTTAAGCATCACTGAACACTCTCAAGAATTACCTCCTTTAGTTAGAGCATCCAGTACCAACTTGCCCACACACCCCATTGGCACTCCATAACCCAGAACTTCAAGGAATAATTTTAACCGTGAAAGCAAATAGCCTCCATGCTATTCGCTCCTAGGCAGCCATCAAGTGTACCAACTATTTCACTATCTAGTGGCAATTGATATGTCCACTCCAATCTAGACCAAAGTATCAGCTCTTTCGCCAAAAGCCAACTGATACAGAATTCCATTAATGTGTTACTATACAGCAGGCAGCTAAGTAAATCTCATTTTTCATAGACCGGTATTTATAATTTGCAGTATTATAGCTGCGTTGGACCCAGGGTACTAGAGAGACAAAGTGGGTGAGGCAATATCTTTTATTGGACCAACTTCTGTTGGTGAAAGAGACAAACCCGAGCTTACTCAGGTCACCTGAAGAAGTGCTGTGTGCCTCTCCCACCTTGTCTCTCCAGTACTTATAAAGAAATTTCATTCATACTGTTTTCCTCAACATTGCTGTTGATCAGCAAATGAAGTTACTATTGTTACTGTTTAGAAGTTACTTTGTTAAGTCTGAAATATGAATTATAATTTTGAAATTCAGTTGCATATAAAAGTGTACTTGAGTTAAACAATTATCACAAGCTCAAAAGACTTAACATCTGCTATTTCACAAGGAAGACCCAACTAATTTACTGTCCTGTCTTGAACCAGCAAAAAAAACCCAAAAAACAAAAACAAAAAACCCCTCACTTGCACAGCAATCTCAAATATCCTTGTTTTCTTCTGTCATGTAAAGTAACATCCACTGTCAACTTCCTGCTATTCATATCCCTTTTAAAAGTCACTTAGGGCACAGCTACAGCTGTAAGCTCTCTAACATAGCCAGTCTAAGCAGATGGGAAAGAGCTTTCCCTTTGGTTTAACTACTCCAGCCCCAGTGAGTGGCAGGAGCTCTCCTGCAAGCATAGTGCTGTCCGCACCAGTGCTTATGTCAGTTTAATTTTTGTCACTGATGGGGGTGATTTATTCCCATCCCTGAGCAACTTAAGTTATGCCGACATAAGCTGTAATGTAGACATAGCCTTAGTTCCCACAGAACAAATGCAGAACTATCTAAATATCCGTGTCCCAAAAGTTACCTTATTTCGCTTTTTTGAAGCTTGAACTCTACCAGTAAGCGGGCTCCTCTAATGCAGCAGGACACTGGTCCCTGAGCATTATCATGTATTATATCAACTGAATCAATTACATTTTAGGTAAGTCTCCAAGTGGTATCTCACTAAGCTTTCTGAACATTGTTAGGTTCTTGAACAGTGGCAAGATAGCGGTTGAAAGGAGCCTTAAGTTAAATTTGGAGTCCACTTTATTATTATTTTATGCCAATCAAATACAAAAAAGTGAAGGCCAACTCTTAACAAGCTCGCCTCGATTCTACTTTCCAATTACTTTTACTTTTATCTGAGTTTGTAGTAGCATTCAACTTCTATCTAAGCTACTTATCTGGCCATTATTACTGAGTATTTGAGCACCTAAATCTTTGATGTATTTATCCTTACAACACCACTGTGAGCTAGTGATCTACTATTATCCCCATTTTAATGATGGGGAACTGAGAAACAAAGCACATAAGTGAAGTATCCAAGGTCACAGAGGAAGCATGTCTGATCAGAGATTTGAATCTGGGTGTTAGGATATAGATATTAAGGCCTGTCTGTAAAGGCCTGTACTCTAAGAATTTTAGGTGTATTTGGCTAGTTCTAGAGGTATAAAAGAAAGAATCAAAATCACTGTCTGCCAGCGTAAGGTCCTTCTCTTACTGTGACAGTCTGAGGCCCTGTTCTTAGGCTAAGGCCTGTGGCTAAGCAGCAGAGGCAGCCATAAACTGGGAAGCGACCGGTCACCTCCTCACATTCCAAACTAGTCACACTGAAATAAGGTGCTATTGGGCCGTTAGGAATACAATCCTGTCCTGATAATGCCTATCGCCTCCAGAGAAAGGGAAGTGCCTAGAAGATGTAAAAGGAAACTTAGTTTGATAGCATCCTGTCGGGCAAGAACTCACTTATCAATAGCTGGGATGTGAAATCCTCACTTCTCTATTGTTTTGTCATTATAGTTCCCACTTTGCCATTTTTCAGAGTAGCAGCCGTGTTAGTCTGTATTCGCAAAAAGAAAAGGAGTACTTGTGGCACCTTAGAGACTAACAAATTTATTTGAGCATAAGCTTTCGTGAGCTACAGCTCACTTCATCGGATGCATTTGGTGGAAAATACAGAGGGGAGATTTAAATACACACACAGAGAACATGAAACAATAGGTTTTATCATACACACTGTAAGGAGAGTGATCACTTAGATGAGCCATCACTAGCAGCGGGGGGGGGGGGGGAGGGGAGAGGAGAAAAACCTATCATGGTAACTGCTGGAAATAGCCTACCTTACTTGTCACCATGAAAGGTCTTCCTCCTTTTCCCCCGCTGCTGCTGGTGATGGCTCATCTTAAGTGATCACTCTCCTTACAGTGTGTATGATAAAACCCATTGTTTCATGTTCTGTGTGTGTGTATATATAAATCTCCCCTCTGTATTTTCCACCAAATGCATCAGATGAAGTGAGCTGTAGTTCACGAAAGCTTATGCTCAAATAAATTTGTTAGTCTCTAAGGTGCCACAAGTACTCCTTTTCACTTTGCCATTGTCTGTCTGTATAATCTCTGTCTGGTTCTGTGATTATTACTGTCTGCTGTATAATTAATTTTGCTGGGTGTAAACTAATTAAGATGGTGGGATATAAATGGTTACATAATCATGTTACAATATGTTAGGATTGGTTAGTTAAATTTCAGGAAAATGATTGGTTAAGGTATAGCTAAGCAGAACTCAGGTTTTACTATATAGTCTGAAGTCAATCAGGAAGTGGGTGGGTGTGTGGATGGCAATAGGGAATGGGGGTGGGGAAACTGGAATCATGTTTGGCTAAGGGCAGCAATGGGAACAAGGACACAGGTATAAGACTCTGTGGTGTCAGAGCTGAAAAGGGGGACACTAAGGAAGGAAACTGGAATCATGCTTGCTGGAAGTTCACCCCAATAAACATTGAATTGTTTGCACCTTTGGACTTCAGGTATTGTTGCTCTCTGTTCATGCGAGAAGGAGCAGGGAAGTAAGTGGGTGAAGAAATAAGCCCCCTAACATCTTGGTGCCGGTGACTCGGATGCATCGCATCGGATAGGCGAGTGGCAGCCTGTAAGTCCCTCTCCCCAACAGTCCACGCAGCTACTTGGAGGGGGGTATCGCCAACTCTCATGATGGTAGTTGCAGGTTCTGGCAAGCCAGGGTAAAGGATTTTTTGGATAAATGGGTAAGGAAGAACCGGGGCCCATACCAGGTGCAGGGGTCAACCTGGGATGAGATTAAAAAGGAAATGGAGGAAGTGTTAGGGGACCCAAAGGGATGAGGGGTGGCTGAGGAGCCCACCCTCCTTGGTATATGGATAGTGGAAGAAGGTCCCTGCCCATGGGGACTGAATGCCTTCCAGGGAAAGGAGGCACTTCAGTCTGCTTGTGAGAGGTTTGAAGAAAGGGCAGCATTATGGGAAGCTGCCAGTAATCTTTCAAGTTTGGTGCTGCTTCAGCAAGGGCTGCTGAAGGGTTGTAAATTAGTTAGGGGTAGTTAAAGATGATTTGGCACAACAAGGCTTAAAGTCAAAAGCAGAGTTAACAGACTACTTTTAGAGACTGGAGCTGGGACTTGATCCTGAGGGAGTGGAGAGAAAGAAGGGGAAGAAAAAAAATTTTTTTCAAAGTGCAAAATGGCAGGGTTTGCAGAAGCAGGTAACAACCCTCACTCTTCTCCCAGAGCCAGAATGAGATCCTGGGATAAAGGTTTCCAACTGTTCCAACCCAGGGAGCCTACTCTTGGCTCAGAGCTAACTATGTCCTTTTCTTCTTTTTTCTCTGTTTACTTAATTTGCTGCTGGTAGCCTATACTTTAAACTGACCTGACAGGCTTAATTGGTTTCTTTCCACCTCTCCCCCGCCTTTCCACACTCTTTTGTTTTTCTGAAGTTTTCATGCAGGGTACTTTGTATACTTATGTGAGATGTTTTTGGTTATTTTGGACAAAGTATGACGGAGGTCTGCTGTATTCCACTGGAATTTTTGGAGTAAAAGATCCATGGGCATCCATGGAGACAAATGTTTTACTGCCTCTTTGAAAAAAGAAAACGAGTACCCGTGGCACCTTAGAGACTAACAAATTTATTAGAGCATAAGCTTTCGTGAGCTACAGCTCACTTCGTCGGATGCATTCGATGAAGTGAGCTGTAGCTCATGAAAGCTTATGCTCTAATAAATTTGTTAGTCTCTAAGGTGCCACGGGTACTCCTTTTCTTTTTGCGAATACAGACTAACACGGCTGCTACTCTGAAACCTGCCTCTTTGAACAGTCTCAAGGTAAAGACAGCACAGGTTAAGGCAGCTGTGTGGCAATAATTGTACTTGGTGGCTAAGTTGTTACAGACAAATTGAACTACCTTAAAGAACTAAATATAGGAGTAAGTGATTGAAAGAAGTGAGTGAAAAGTTACAAATAGCTTTTGCAAAAATTGATAATGCAGAGTTTGGAGGAAAGCAATCATTTGGGAGTTGGTGGAAATGGTAAAAGGTAACTGTTGTGAAAATGTTACAGGGGTAACTGTTGTGGTGTTACAAGAAGGAAGCTTTTGTTTAATGATAAAACCCAGTTATATAAATGTAACTGTATGTGCAACTCTGTGCAGTCACATTGGATGGAAGCTTGGTAATTAAATTATCCAAGGGAGTCAGGTAGAGTGGCTACTATCACCACTATGCTTCTGTCCCCAGAAGCCTTTACAGCTATTCTGAAGAAAAATGGGCCCTTTTCCCACAGAAATGGTCTATAAGGGACTGCTGCAGGCAGCAGGCAGAGAGAGAGAATCTGATCCAAATGATTTAACTATTGGGTAACGTAATCAAAAATCACTAAAGGAATGTTAGGAGTTTCTATTGGAATATAACTTGGCTGCCCATGGTTGTGTCTAGTTATACAAGATGGAAGTGTAATTGGGGTACAGTTGTGTATAAGAGTAATCACAGTGCAAGGGATGTTAGGCAAAAGAGAATTTTGTGTGTGTGCACAGTAAAAAGAAAAGGAAAAGGGGAGGAATGATGGGAACACTGAGCCTTGGGGTTGCTCTAGGGGATCAAATTGTTGCTTTGGCGGGTATGCATGAAAACTCTGTGGGCATGGGGGAGGCAGTTGCACCTTGTCTAAAATTAATATGGCTAGTATAATGTTATGGAGATTAAACTATATGGAAGGAATGTGCATTTTCCCAGGATGTGTACAGTGCTAAAATCTGAAGCTGTGTCTCAGCTATTACCTGAGAATAAACTTAAAGCTTGGTACAGCAGAGAAACTATTGCAAACATGGTCTGTTGTACAGGAGGGGAAACTGAGGTACACCACCTCATGAATTTCATAAATGACCAGAGAGTGGGGTAATTCACTAGCCTGACTATAGAACAAAATAAGGACAGCTTGGAGGTAACTCTTCTGTTTTTCCTGCAATTAGAAAGGAAATTTGTAAAAGAAAGTGGTATTATTAAGCAATAATCTGTCCCCACCATGGGGGTGGAAATTGTTTCTTTTGTTTTTCAGACACTCTACAAGCAAGCTAGCGCCAGCAGGAAAAATAACCCACAGTACCATAGATCTGTGTTTTGTGTTTGTCTGTGGTTTTTGTCTTGTTGCTAGCATTGTTGTGTTTTAATGAACAGAAAATCTCATGATGTGGGTGGGGGATGGCTTCAAAAGGCTGACCTTGGGGGGGAAATGTGTATGGGAATGCAAAACGCTCAACTAGGAGGCCAGCACCTGTTTAATAGCTACCGTGGTACCTGGAAATGGAATGGCAACTAGAGGTGGTCCCCACAAGCCCTATGAAAATAATGAGAAGGTGAGGAGCTCACTGGGAATCAATGGACCGGTGTGTAAAATAGTGTAGATCAACAGAAAATGTTTGTATGTGCCCCTCTCCGCCTACGCAAGGGGTGGACAATTGGGTGTACTGTGTATAAGGTGTTTTTCTGGGAATGTACATATTACTGGGGGCACAATTACACCAGCCCATAACTAAACTACACACATCTATTCTGCTATCTGGACTTTGGTGCACAAATGGATCTGTGAATCTTATTGCTGTGAATAATCAAACCAGGACATACTGCCTGATTCCATACCAAGTGGCCAAGCTGGTTTGGACAATATCCCATTTCTCTGTGAACATTCAATGGACTTATGATATGGACAAAAGCATGCAAAACTTGCAGGAGCAGCTCGTTACAACTACCAGCAACTGGACACATAAGAGCATGACCCTGTCGAAGGAAAAGAGGCAGTGTTTTCAGGGTATCTCGGATGTTGGACCATACTGAAGTGATCAGGACTCGGTGTTGCTGTGGATTTTGTATTGTTAACTGTACTTGTGTTACATTGCATATGGAGATAACCTATAAGTAATGTAGTAAGCCCTCCAAACCCTGCAGTGTACTAGACAACCTGGACCCAACCTTCTCGAGCCCACTATAATGGGAAGTCTAGAACACTAATTGGAATAGGTGTGGTATGCCTGTACGAGAGAAGGTGCAAGGCACTATACTACACATGGGGCAGTGGGACAAAGGGAATTACACAAGGGGCAGTGGGACAAAGGGAATATCGACACCTTCCACCTTGATGCCTGGCCCTATCAGGAAATGTGTCGCCATATGTCCTATGCTTTTCCCGGGATACCTGGGCAGGAGGATCCCAGAAAAGAAAAAGAAAAAAAGGGGTGGAGTGTTAGGATACAGATATTCAGGCCTGTCTGTAAAGGCCTGCACTCCAAGAATTTTAGGAGTATTCCTATCACTTGGCTAGTTGTAGAGGTATAAAAGAAAGAATCAAAATCACTGTCTGCCAGTGTAAGGTCCTTCTCTTACTGTGACAGTCTGAGGCCCTGTTCTTAGGCTAAGGCCTGTGGCTAAGCAGCAGAGGCAGCCATAAGCTGGGAAGCGACCGGTCACCTCCTCACATTCCAAACTAGTCACATTGAAATAAGGTGCTATTGGGCTGTTAGGAATACAATCCTGTCCTGATAATGCCTATCGCCTCCAGAGAAAGGGAAGTGCCTAGAAGATGTAAAAGGAAACTTAGTTTGATAGCATCCTGTCGGGCAAGAACTCACTTATCAATAGCTGGGATGTGAAATCCTCACTTCTGTATTGTTTTGTCATTATAGTTCCCACTTTGCCATTGTTTGTCTGTATAATCTCTGTCTGGTTCTGTGATTGTTTCTGTCTGCTGTATAATTAATTTTGCTGGGTGTAAACTAATTAAGATGGTGGGATATAATTGGTTACATAATCATGTTACAATATGTTAGGATTGGTTAGTTAAATTTCAGGAAAATGATTGGGTAAGGTATAGCTAAACGGAACTCAAGTTTTACTATATAGTCCGCAGTCAATCAGGAAGTGGGTGGGTGTGTGGGTGGGGGGATGGCAACAGGGAATAGGGGTGGGGAAATTGGAATCATGTTTTGCTAAAGGGGGAAATGGGAACAGGGAATGGGGGTGTGGAAACTGGAATCATGTTTGGCTAAGGGCAGGAATGGAAACAGGAACACAGGTGTAAGGCTCTGTAAGGTGTAAGGTTGGTGTCAGAGCTGGGAAGGAGGACACTAAGGAAGGAAACTAGAATCATGCTTGCTGGAAGTTCACCCCAATAAACATTGAATTGTTTGCACCTTTGGACTTCGGGTATTGTTGCTCTCTGTTCATGCGAGAAGGACCAGGGAAGTAAGTGGGTGAAGAAATAAGCCCCCTAACACTGGGTGTTTCAAGGCCTGAGTTAGTACCTTCACCACTGATCCACCCTTCTTGTAATTTCTGAATTCAAGGTAATTTTAGACTAGTATGTAGATTTAGAAACCTGAAGTAGCAATACTGCAGATCTTCAGTTTTACAAAGCTGTAAGGCCTTTGCTAGAGTTCGGGAGGGGGAGGGGAGTCACCACGGCATGAGATTTTGTCACTTGCCCTTTTATCCACGTCTTCCTCGTCTTTGATTTGGGGAAACTCCCCCTAACGGCTCTGAGTAACTTTCCACCCTGTGCTGTCTGCAGTCCTCCATGTTCCTCCCTCCCCCTAGCAGGCTAGAGGTTTACTTTACTACTCATGGCTCATGAATGGGAGCTACAGAAAGCTGAGCAGCACAAGAAAGAATGGCTGGTCCTTCAGCAGGTAGATAGGAGGACAGAATAAGTGCCCCACGGCACCTGTGTAGCAGGTACGCGTTTCATATACCAGTCCAAGGACTGTATCTGTTTTAAGATGGTAACTCACGGCCTCAATCAAAACCAGGGCTGCATTGTGCTGGCTGCCCTACAAACTGAAAGACAATGGTTGCTTTCCCTCAGGAGTCCCAGACAACAATCTTAAATCATTTAAGAAAGCTTATCTTTAGAGCTTCAACATCCAAGACCTAGGGCAACACTTTGTCAGACATGCTCATTAAAATCAGCATGCTGTCAGGATGTACAGGTGTTATGTAACTAAATACCATGTTCTGAAGCACGGGAGCGGCATGCAAGGTGCAAACAGAGGGAATATGAAACAAATCACTTACGATCCACTGTATTGGTGATTTTGCCGAAAGAGGTAATCGTTAAGAACTTCTAGTTAAGAAATCAGCCATATGTACAGACTCAATGACAGATTTTGACCTTTTCTTGAATGTTACCTTACACTTAAGTTAAGCATTAGTTACCTCACAAGACCACAGCTCACTTAGCATTTGTCTAGGTTGCAGTGGTGTTACATCAATAGCTAGAACCTTGAACTCTCAGCTATGAGCAAACAAAGGCCTTTTAGTTCACCTTTAAATTCCAGTATTTAAGTATGGCACTCCTCCACTCAACATGCTGCACTGTGTGCTTTAGACTTCAGAGCAAACCTTCACGTTTACTTCCAAATAAACTACTGTACCATTATACAGATGACCTTAGATCTGCCCATCAAGTTCTCAGCTACTGTTTCTATTTCACTCACTGTCCCAAGAGTTTAATTTTTAGTCACCATTTCATTTACCTGGAACAAGGAATGGAAACAAGCTTAAGTTTCCTTTTCCGGACTCAGCAGTCACCAAGATAACAAAAGATCAGGATCCTATTGTGCCAGGGGCTGTACAAATATAGAAAGAGTTCCTCTTGTTGGGGTTAGAATGAATTTTGCAAGCTGTCTGAATAGACAAAAAACAGACTAAGGATGGGAGGGGAACAAGTCAAGTGATTTTTTTTTTTTTTTTTTACTCTGCAGGTCAGTGGCAGAGCCAGAAATAGAAACTAGGTCTCACCAGTCTGAGTCCAGTGCCACAGGACTATGCTACTTTACCTAAATGCTCACGTAAGCTATGCCTTGTGCTGAAAGAACCCATCATTCACTTTATGTTGTGTATTTGAACGCTGCTTCCATTATCCTAAACTAGAAAAAATATTTTGCTTCTGAAGAAGGGACTAGTAGTGAGGAGAAGCAAAGCAAATTCATGACAGATGCGAAGACTAAAAGAAATCAAATTAAAGCCATCCCTAACTTCACCATATTGGCAGAAAGTATAGCCTACCATTAGGGATCTGAGCCTTTAATGTGGGAGAAAGGAATCCTACCATTTTACTCTAAACAACTGTATTAGTGCAACTTACACCAGTGCAACAACGCAAGACATCCACAATAATTGTGCTGTTTTGACTGCATTCACCGTGTTGACAGATCCAGCCACGTGATGTGAAAAAGGTGGAGTTATGTCATCATTTACTTGCACACGTTAAAGCAAAGCGTCAACAGTGCCTGCTAGCAAATCTACCCTGGGCCTAGGAACAGAGCATATACTACGAAGTCCACCACCCATTCTGGCGGCAGTGATAAAAGGAGGTAAGGAGCTTTATTTATTTGGTTGTTTTTGCTGTTTTGTAGCTGTCCTAACAGTTCACTCTCTTAGAACACCTCTCTCTAGGTGTAAGATCAGAGTGATCCGGGGGCCCAGCTCTAAAAGCAAGGCAATATTCCTTTGTGCCCCCTTCCCACATCCAACACTATGGAGTGCAGTGAAACATAGCCGAGTGTGAGGAGGAAATGCTACTTTGGCAATGAACGGACTTGAGCAAATAATCACATTAACCTGTGTGCCCAGGCGTGCAACAGTTGCTGAATTTTCTGTAATTCAGGTGACACCCTGTAGAACTTCTTAAAGTATCTTCATAAAAGGGTTGCGTGTTTGAGACCCCTGATCTAGTCTAAACTCCAGTATAACACAGGCCATAGAACTTCCCCCAAAAAAACGCATAGAGCATAACCTTTAGGAAAAAAATCCCATCTTGATTTATAAATTGTAAGTGATGGAGAATCTACCACCACCCTTGGTAAATTGCTCCAGTGGTTAATTACCCCTCACTCTTAAACATTTACACCTTGTTCACAGTCTGAATTTATCTAGTTTCAACTTCCAGCCATTGGATCATGTTATACCTTTCTCTACTAGACCGAAGAGCCCATTATCCAATACTTGTTCCCTAGGTAGGTACTTACAGACTGTAATCAAGTCACTGCTTAGTCTTCTTTGTTAAAATAAATAGATTGAGGTCCTTGAGTCTATCACTGTAATGTACATTTTCCAATCCATTAACCATCTTCATGGCTCTTCTGTGAACCCTCTCCTATTTTTCATTATCCTTGAATTGTGGACACCAGACTCAGACACCACATTCCAGCAGCAGATACACTAGTGCCAAATACAGAGGTAAAATAATTTCTCTACTCCTACTGAAGATTCCTCTGTTTATGCATCTAAGGATCACATCAGCCTTTCTGGCCACAGCACTGCACCAGAAGCTCACATTCAGCTGGTTATCCACCACAACCGGATGTCTTTTTCCGAGTCACTGCCAAACTGTGAAGCCAAGACCAGAAAAGTATTGCCTGGATGGTCAAGCCTGCCTACCAACTGTCTGCAAGTGATTTGGGCAGTGGGTCCATCATCTGAGAAGACAGGTCTGTTAGTTAACAGTGGTGAGGAGCATTTGGTATTGCACTGGAAAGGCCAAAAGCAATAGTACAGCTGCTGCACTGGTGTTTGTCAGATAGTGATGGGAAAGGACAGCCTAAAACAGATAAGAATGATTGTGCACCACGACAAGCTCGTGGGTACTAGAATTGAGGAAGGACACTCAAAGCTGCAATATTTAAGCGCTCTAGTGCAGAGAAGAGTTTGGAACCAATTACCTTCTCAGGGTCCTAGAAAGCAGTTTACTGGAAGCCTTAAACAAGAATGCAATACTGCCGGACCTTAAAAGCTGCACTCTAGTACATACACTACCCAGCTGCACTTAACATCCTGAGTAGTACGTTCCCAGCTGACATTTCAAGCATGCACTCTTCTACGTAAAAGAGCTCTTAAAAGCCAGAGTTGAAAAGTTTCTAACTGGAGTAAGCTTCAACAAAAGGCCATACTTACTTACTGCCTCACAGACATAGGATGGATTAGTCAGCAAGCAATGTGAAGATAACCCTCACTGTATGCAAACCAAGTACTAGGTCAGGTAGCACTCCATTTTTTCACTAGAGCTATGCTTGCTATGGAGAACCCACTTACCGAATGCACAGTTCTGAATACCTCAGTATATAGCATAGTCTTATCAGGTGAAATTCAAATGAGATGATTAGATTTCATCAAGAGGCAGAAACTTGACCTTTTTTGATTGTTACTGGAGCCACCTGAACTGAAATACTAGTCTGAGAAAAAGCAAACTGAACCATGAAGTTCAATTAAATATAGCAAGACACTAAGTATAGTCAAGCCTCAAAAACACAGAAAGAGACATGTACTGTCTAAAGTGAAGCACTTGCATTGCTTAGTTAAGACAAAATAATCACTACATCCATACAAACCTCTCTTACCTGCCTCCAGAAACAGATCCTACCAAATTTTTTTTGTTGTAAACACTCAGCCTATCTATGTGAGCCAAATATCCAGTTAGTACCGAGTTGGTTTCATAACAAAGCAGGTCTTTTAAAAAAGGTAAATAATTCTTAATTCCACTGCCTTGTCTTCCCCTCCCCCACTTTGTTCTCCATGATTTTGATTCAATAAGCCAACAGCCTATTTCACCAACACAAATGACACAAAAAGAAAAGGAGTACTTGTGGCACCTGTCTCTAAGGTGCCACAAGTACTCCTTTTCTTTTTGCAAATACAGACTAACACGGCTGCTACTCTGACAAATGACACAGAAATCCAGGTCTTTGGTGTTGAATGGTGGAAAGGAAGAATGGAATTTAAGGTTGCGTTTTCATCTTTTGAACTCAATCATCCTTGTAATTGTGTTAAGTCATGTTGGCTGTTTCACTGAAAGGTTCCATAGCTTCTAATTTTTACTGATCTTGTGCCATTCTAGTTCTATCTAGTCAAGTTTCCTTTTTACTCTAACGGTATCAAACCTGTAGCCTGTGAAGTCTCTGAAACTTCCTTAAATACATTTTTCCATTTAGCTTCACTCTACAAAGTCCTGAGCTGTACAATATGAGCACCATTTTAAGATCTAAGTCAACTTCATGTTCAGGCAGCATTTCAACTATTATGGTAACTGGACTCTCATAGAAGACAGTCTTCAAGAGTGGCACAGTATATCACTGTTAAACTGGGGCATCCATTCTCCCTCTTCAGCTGATCACGAGGGAGATGTGTACCTTCTATAGAATGATTTAGGATTGTAGAAAGCGCGCTGGACACCTGTATGTGAGAAATTAGTTTAGATTGCATCTTTCGTTTTATTCTTGTTATCAGCCTCAAGTGCCAGAGCTCCCTCTCATATTTGGATAGCATCTTCATTGAACTCTGATTCTTCATTTCAGAAGGGAACCAATAGCAGCATTAAGTAGGATTGCATTTTTCCTGTATAGATATTTGCAGCCTTTATTGAGTCAGCTCCATTGTTTGACCAGTTTGACTTTGTGAGAAAAACCATAACCTCAAAGATCTGGTCTTCCTTTAATTGCTCATTATCTAAACAAGTGGCATTGTACCTTTTTCAGTCATGTCACCAGGATGGACAAAAGATACCTCAGCACGCCACGCTCTCCATCAACAAGCAAAGCGGTACATGGCCTGACCCTACCTGGCACCACCTGTAGGGTCACACTAACAATGCATGAATTTGCAGGACTGAGCCAGATCTGGGAACATCACTACACAATGCCTGGTATGATGCCTTTAAGTGTGGACACTCGGACTGGCACAACCAGTCCTCAGTAGACTATACAAGTTTGACAATGACTTGTAGTGGTTTCAGCATAGGTATGTTTACTTCCTTAGTTTAGCCTCTCTTCCACTGCAGAAGATAGTAGTGGACCTGCCTGTTTAAGTCTGGCTAAAAGAGTACATCCAGAAGTCAGTGACACAAAGAAAGACAAAAATAACGAGGAGTCCTTGTGGCACTTTAGAGATTAACAAATTGATTTGGGCATAAACTTTCACGGGCTATAATCCACTTCATCAGATGCATGAACTGAAAAATACAGTAGGGAGTATAAATACACAGCACATGAAAGGATGGGACTTACCTTACCAAGTGGTCAGTACTAACGAGGCCAATTCAATTAAAGTGGATGTAGCCCATTCCCAACAGTTGACAAGAAGGTGTGAATATTATAAAAGTGGCCATTCTTCAACCAAAAAAAAAAAAACCTTCAAAAACACAGACTTCAAGGAGAAATTGCAGAATTAATTTGCAAAAACTTGACACCATCAAATTAGGCCTGAATAAAGACTGGGAGTGGCTGGGTCACTAAAAAAAGTAATTTTTCCTCTACTAATTTACAGACAGGCAGCTAGCCAGTCCTTGCCCTCAATGTCCCTGGTTAGAGACTATCTATGGCCTCTTCCAGAAGCGGCAACCAGTGCTCGTCCCTCCAAGTTCCACACAGGTTGCTACATTTTATCCAAAAACTGAGTATGTTTGATTTCTTGTTAGGGCCAACAGTTGCTAGAACTATGCCTTTAGCTCTTCTACATCCAGCCTTCTATTCCTGTCCAGGGGATGCAGCTTGCAATCATGGTCCTGATCACAAAACATCCCCCTTCTCTTGCAATCATGTCCTAGCTGGCCACAATCTTGATGCCTGAAAATGCCTCTTTCATCTGATTCAGTTTATCTTTAAACACTTCAGCCTAAATCAGTTTCCACAGGCCCACATACCCAACATCATTTGTCAGGAGGGATGACAAAATTCCCCTACTTTGTTATTGCAGAACCCATTAACATTGTGCGCTGGTATCTCAGGTAGCATGTCTTCATCTTCTTTTCGGTGTTCCATTCAGCATTTTTGCATCAGTGCATATTAACTGATGGCTACCTTGACAGCTGACCCACTCACCACTCCTAATTCTGACAGCTGTAAGAAACCCACCACTCATCAAGCTTGTTACTTGCTTCAGTGGCTCCACCAGGACTGACAAAACTCAACATCTGAACATCTCATGGGCAGTACCTGGGGATCATCTCTAACCTGAGCTTGCCCTCTAAGTGTCTGTTCTTAAATATGTCCTACTACTGTACTCTGGGGCAATACTGGACAAAGCTCATGTTGCCCACTCCAACTTGTTTGCTCTCTTGGTACTGTAGGGTAATGAAAGCCATAATTTTTCCTGTCTAACAAAGAAGAACATTGCCCTGTCTAACCAACTGGGCACCGAAGTCCAAACAGTTACCTCTTTGCATGGGTTTTACTCCACTTGCACTGGCCCTCTAGCGTGAGTGATTTTATTGTACTTAGCCAGCACTTGGTCCTATTTCTCCAGTTCACTATTGCGGGTTTTAAAACTTGGTGGATTACTTTGCAGCTGGCTGTGCAATCCAGCTGGAATCAAGTTGGTTTTTGGCCTTATAAATGAAGTTGCAAATACAGCAGTTAAATCGTATGTATGTTGAAAGTTCTTAGCTTGTCTTCTGAGGTTACCACTTCCTTTGCCATTGCATGTATTCTCTCTCTTGGGGTAGCTTCAGCATGGATATGAAGCAATCATTTCCCACACCTTTATGCATAGGTTGTGCATTTTCCTCCTGCCTTTAGTGTTGGCTTTCCACAATACACACTGGGTCAGGATGTCAGCATTCTCTGTTGACCTGTCATTCCTGCTAGATTCCTTTAGCCTGATCCCATGTTCTTGTTCGGCCCTACTGGCTGCTTCTTTTGATCCTTTCCTTGAGCAGTTCAATTCTCCCTTACAAACTGGAGACATTTCTTTGCCCAGGAGAAAATCAAGGCTATTATTTCCTTAGGTTCGAATGTATCTCACAAACAATCCTGGCTGACTGGAAAGTCTTATTCCAAAAATTACACGTGTGCCATACTTCAGGGCAGTAACTTAAATTGATTTTCTTCCTTCTGCTTCTTGGTTTCCTATAAAAACACTTGCCTAGCTGCAGGTTGATTCTGTCTGGGATGTCAATAGTGCAACACGTTGAATAGGTCTTCCAGCATTTCATTTATTATTCCTACAAAAAGTCTTATTTGTCTTGCCCTTTCACTCACCAATTAGACTGTATCACACTTTATTTTATTTTATTTTTTTTCCCTTTTCCTCACCCCAGGATCATCTCTGATGCAGACTCATTTCTTACCTCCACTGATACCATGCTAGGTCAACTGTTCCTATAACTAAACTAACTATTTATTAGGTCAGTTAGAACAGAATTTCCAGTAGCCAGTCCTGCCATCAGTAACCTTAAGACTAGTTAAAGTTCTCATCCCTACAGATTTAAGCCTTTTTTAGCATCAGTTTTCAAATTTATTTTATGCTCACACAACACTCAAATGTTATGTGAAACAGTTAAATTCCAGAATAGTGAAATGCCTTTCAGTCCAGAAAGACCGACTGTTTTGAGAAACAGCAGGCTTTTCTAATGATCTTTATATAAGATATGCACAATAAATATAGCCAGGCCAAACTAAGAGCCAAGAGAGATGGGGGGAAAAAAAAAGAAAAAAAAAAGATTTATATATTTTATAAAGGTGCCATGTAAGCAATTTGCAAGTAGAAATATCAGTGAGGCCTTTTTGCAGTGGGAGACAATTCTACCATGTAAAGTGCTAAGCCCATTACTCCAGTCCTGTTAACAAATCACTAAATGCTAATGACATACAGTTGGAACTAGTGCCTACTCGACAACTGACAACAATATAAGTTATCCTTGCATTGGACAAGAAGTGAAGTGACCCAGATAGTACCACTCATCATTTATTTCTTTAATTGTTATTCAAGAGGATTTAGTAGCATGAACATTTTTCCCCCTTTTCCCAAAGGTGAAAAGGTCATCTTTTTAAAACAAAGAGAAAGTCTCAACCAGGCAAAAGCTATCAGATATTAAAGCACGATACTCTTTGTCCATGTGTCCTAAGTTCTGACACTTTTTTCCCAGTTCACATGTACAGAAAGATAATGGCTTTGAATATAAAAGAGTGTAGGTTGTTTAATTTCAAGTACCAACGTGACCTCAGCTTGGCAGAAACAAGGCTGTTGCACCACAGTATTGCAAAGGTATTTTAAGATGACTATATTGTACATTAACCATCACGCAGCAAATTCAGGCACTCGATTTTTTAGTTTTATCAGGATGCTTTGGTAAAATTTTGAGAACTGAGGGGGTGGATCTCTGGAGATGGAATCCCAATTTATGGGTTTGGCTGGAAAACAATGAGAATTTACCAGCTTCCCCTTGAGTACTCAGATTAATTCAAGATCAATTCTAAAATAAGCATGTGTACACCACGCTCAGGGAAATGGTTTCCTGACACCACCATGAAGCAAGATTCCCAGCATTGGCACAGCTTTACTGAATACTCTGAAAACTAAAAAATCAATAGTCACACTTCAGCATCAAGTATTGTGGGTTACCAGTCACGGTTTCAGAGCTAGCTGCACCCTGGTCCACTCTTCTGGTCTCTGAATCTACCTCCTCAGATGATAGACTTGTTTCCTTCACCGGTCCTGGGATTGCATCTCACAATTCCCTTACATTTAGTCTGGGCCCAAGGTCATTTTAACATTTGTATCAACTATGCTGACCCAGCAGATCTGACTGGGTTAAGCTACCTGCAAGTCTTCCCATCAGGAGCTGTGATTAGTGGTTTATTCAGTGACCTTTCCCTTTCATAAATAAATACATCGTTTTATTTAAAATCAACAGTGGGAACAAAGCATGAGAGAAAGAGGTTTTTTTTTATTGTATTTAAATCCCATGCACGTCAATCTTACATAAAGGTTTACATAGGCTTAGCTGACCCCAGACACTCCAACTTCTGTGGACTTCCCCATAGCGTCTGCCTCCCTCTTCCCCCTCATCTCCAGGGACTTTTTATACACTCCTAAATTCTTGGTTCTTTTCTTCACATGGATTCCTACTCCCATGTTTACAAGCCAGACTGTTGAAACCAGCACAGTCAGAGATAAATCTTCAACCACCCAGTGACACCTGCATTGTCCTTTAATTATGGGTAAATGGGGCTATCTGATGCTATTGTTCCCTTTCCTGCTATGTGCAGGTAATGCCTATTTGATTTAACCCTTTGTAATTCTACAGCAAACATCACAACAAAAATCAAACAGTTTGAAGATGTACAGAGTATTACAGGCAACTCCCACGTCCTTCATAACCACTCATCCATTCTGTTTGCTATTTTCTACTTTATCAGCATCCAATTGTCTGCAAATATTAAGGAAGGACTCACTAGTAAATATGCAAACCAATCCTCTGACAGTGAACCTGAAGCAAGCCTTTGATGTTCTCAAGTTGGGTATAGCGTTTACACACATTTTCTTGTCTACTCTGAAAACTTTGTCTCTTCCTTTCCTAGTTTATGACTAGGTGGAGCAACAGCATCTGAAAGCCAAAGCCTTTTCTAGCCAAATACCTAGGCCAGTTTTACAAACTCAAGATGCCAAAAAACCTGGATATTTAATTGAAATTTCTGAGGGTGACCTATCACTAATATGTAGGCATTACTTTGGATACTGCATTAAGTTATATAATGCTGACAATACAGGTTGGAATAATGCACTAGTAGCAGAATGCCATGGAAATGAATGGAGCTGGATGCCTACACTGCTGTCTAGCTCTAATGACTAATTCACCACTGGCAGCTTTGGAACCTGCCCATGCCCAGCCCTCACATTTGTACAGTAAAAAACACACACATACATTATATAAACCCAGTTCTGAAAGCCATGATCACCCTTGCTTCAATGTGTCAGGACCCCTCCAGACTTGGTACCTAATAGGAGAAAAGAGCTTTCACAAGCAGAGTTTTTAAGTCACCATAAAGCTTATCCTGTTCAAGCTACGTCACACAATTTCAACAATAGCTGGAGATCTTTCAAGCCATAAAAACCTTGAGACTTGTATAGAATATAACGCAGCAATATGCTATCACAGCTGTATTTTAACTGCAGGTGATTTTTCTAATTTAAATAGAATTCAGCAGTTTGATTAGCTGGCAACTGATAAAAGAAATCCAGCTGCATAACAAATGAGCTCAGAATTTAACTACTTAATCCTTGGCAGCTTACAGTGATCACTCCAGAAGGTAAATTCATTTCCACTCCCACCTCTATTATCTTATGATCCCCTCTAGTTTAACCACCACTGCAAAAAGTCTTTAGTCACTATTACGGTGTTATGGAAACATTTCAAATAGATTCAAGTTAGAGTTTACCACATTCCATTAAATGATATCATGTAACACATGATGTTATTTTAACAGTATGCAGGTCTGCTATTCAGCAATATGCAAACGTAACCACTATAGTTAATACTATAAAGGCACTAGAAGTGCTATTGTGAGGTTCCATATTTGCTGTAAAGTTTGAGATACAAAACTTGTAAACTGAGCTAGTTTGTCTCTGCCAACCCTGCAAACTCAGCTCAGGGAGTAGAAGTCAAACAGCATTCAATTTGGATCCAGGATCCAATCCAATAATATATAATCTGATTTAAATTCCACAATTCTGCTGCTGATGCAGAGCAACAAAAGAACCCAACTTAATCCTGTAGCTTTGCAGCAATTAGTGTGTAAAAAGTCAAAAATATCACAGCACTGAACTCATGTAGGATGTAGATCACAGGAGTAATAATATTTATCCAGCTATTTTCATACAGTTGATCTAATTTGTTTTTTTAAACACACCAACTTGTCTACACTTAATTTTCATTTGCTGGAGTTAAAAGTTAGTTAACATAAATGAGTCTACACAGCAGTTATTTATTATCTCAGACAGAATCAATATGTGGAAATTTTCCATGTGCTAGATTTAGATACGATATTATGACCAATACTGGCAGTTTTCATCAGTATTGGCATACAATACACTTCCCTGCAAATGAGAATAAATTAGCATGCAGGAGATGTGGCGTTTCACATCGTACCTGCAAACAAGCTGATATTTTTTTTCCCAGTATGAGAAAGTTTTAGGAAGAGTCCCACTATGCACACTAAGGTTTTCTTTCCCTGCTCATGCAGAACCTCTTACACAGCTCTAACTAATGTTTGTTAGAAGCATACGTTCAAACTTAGAGCAGAGTCTCTGGCATGAAAGGAACATGGATGAAACTTGGCTCCCAAAGTAAGTTTGACAAAGTACATTTTTATAAGACTTGGAAAGGAAGTGAGCAATTGTTTAATTTATTGGATTTTTTTAAAATCAGTGAACGGTTATCTTGTTATTTAAAGCCAAGTATTGCAGAATTGGTTTAGTGGGAAAGACTAAGTGAAAGAGACAATAAACAAACGAATGTGACTCGTCTAGAGTTAACGAAGAGCAAAAAAAAAAAAAAAAAACCCGGAAAATGATGTTTTCCATAAGCTAATAAAAACAATGAACAATTGTTAAAATTGCAAATATCCTTTTACACCAACTGCTTGCAGAGGTCAATTTGCTGCTACGAAACTACCCTACGTTGTACTACTGGCATCCTGCAATCACAACATAACGGCATGAATATGCAGCAAGCAAACAGATGCACCGTTTAGGATCATTTCAAAGGAAAGAAAGGCACGGGAAACCCCAGCCCCACGGAAGGTGTAAATAATCCCACCTCAGCAGCACCACAAGTACAATCGATGCACTCGACCCACGCTGGGAGACCAAGTTCTTCACACCTTGTGCAGACAGATGCTCGCCCCCTGGGGCAGAACAGTCCCCGGAACTACCAGCAGCCTTTCTGCGGGCCCGATGGAAAAAGCCGCTCGTCTTTTCACACGCTGCCAGCCCATCCCCCAGGCGCCGCCAGCCTCCCACGCCCCCTTCCCCTTGAAGCTGCCCTGCCTTCCTGCCAGAGGAAGAGAGTTGGGAGAGCCCGCAGCTCTCCCCACCCGAGCGCACGGTCCATCCTCGCCCTGCGGGCCGAGCCTGCGTCTAGCCCACAATCTGCAAACTAGCCCCGCTGCCGAACCCCAGCCCATCTCAGCATAAAAGGAGGGAGAGAGAAATGATCGTCCTTGAGAGGTCGGCGCTCGCTGCCTTGTAACGGGCATGGGCAGCTCTTATCTTCAGTGCAATCTCTCACCCGCTCTGCACATCAGCCAAGCCAGGGAGCTCCTGCATCAGCCACCGCCCGCCTCCCTAGTCCAGCCGAAGTTGGCTCTTCTGGACACACGCACTGGAGGCGAGGAATAGTGGTCGCGCCCCCTCTCCCCCCTTTACTGCTGATCAATGCATGCAATGTGGGCTGGTCTAATCGAATCTCAGAGTCACAAAAATATGGCTCCCTCCCCGATGCCTGTCCACCGGCTCCCAGCCCCCACCCCACCAGACCCGGGGCCCCAGATTTAAATTACAAGACGCAGAGGATTGCTCCACACCAAGCTCGCTCCGGCTGATGCAGGAGGGAAATAAGCACAGCAGCCCCTCTTGCATCTTTTCCCCAGTCTCCTCTCGTGCTGGTCTGCACTGCTTCTTTCGCGTACAGCAGCCTGCTCCGGAGTAGGGGGGTGTGGTAGGGAAATGTAAGCGGGGCAGGGAAAGAGCCTTACTCCAGGTATAAAACTGCTTTTTTTACAGCTCCCTGGGTCTCCTCCATTCTGCAGCCAGGCTCCAGGGAGCAGGGCAGCGTTTCGGTGTGGATTAGATTGTGCTGGAATGAAGCTAGCTATCAACAAGCGTTAACACGTTCCAGTTCCAGCAGCTGGGATCTGGAAGGGTCACTCCATGCATCTGGTCTGCCTTTTGCAAAAGCCCAATCACCGGAAAAGGGATCAGGGGCGAAAGCTGAGCCGAGCCAGCCTTGAGCTTCCAGACAAGATTCCTCTGCCAGGTTCAAGAAAATTCACCCGTCTCCTTGCGAGGCTGAGTGCAATGCAATCGCTGCACGCAAAAGACAGGTGGAGGTTCATTCCCCTGCAGATCCAGCGCTCCCTTTGCACGGCCAGGCTTCGCACTGGCTTTCTGCATTCCCACTACTCAGCCCATGCGTACAGGGATTATTCCCGTGGTTAAAAAAAGAAACACGAGAAATTCCATGCAACGTGCAATATAGCAGGAGAGGGGAAAGGTTCCTCAGAGGCTCCTACCGGGACAGGCGTTACTGTTGCATTGCAAAGCGCCTAACCCCTGCAGTTCGCTTCCTTCCCCGCTTCCTTGCCTGCCAGTGCCGCCTGCTCCTGCGCTCTGCTCCTCCTCAGCCTCTTGCAGCTGCTGCTCACTCCAGGCTCGGAGCCCCCTACCCAGGGAGGGCAGGAAACGCGTCATCACTCTGGGACTGGTCTGTCTTCCTCCTCCCGACCATGCAGCCGCCTCCTCCTCCCCCTAGCTGGAGCAGGGACCCCCCCCACACACCCGCACCCCACCTTGGCACCTCGCGAGCGCAGCAGCAGCTTCTCCTCCCAGGGTAGCTGCCACAGAGACATCACCCCCCCGTTCAGTGGATTTAGGCAGCAAGGTCCCCTATCGCCCTCTCTTTTCTGCGAGTGAGGATATGGGGGCGGCTGCTGCAGAGACCCCCCCATCCCCCTCCACCCCTCTGAGAGGGGAGGAAAGGGGACCCAGATGAAAAAAATCCATTGATCCTGCTGGGGGGTGGGAAGGGGGAGGTCCCTGCTCCCAGCTGCAGTATGAACCTCTCTCCCCCCAAGAATAGGCTGCACTCTGTCCCTCCTCTGGGCAGGGCAGCTGGCACTACAGCAAGGAGCTCTGCCCCCATTGAAGATGTCCCCCTCTTCAGTCACAGCTGCCCGTGGTCCTGGGATAGTTTTCAGGAGGGAAGTAGGCCAGGGCATGGCTTCGTTTCTGGCATGTGGAAAGCCGGGGAAAATAAAGTATTCTTTAAATAGGGAAACCGATTTGTGGAGCAATTCATTTACTGTTAGAGAAAATGCAGTGTTTTCCATGTTGGCTAGACACTTGCCCTCACCTTTACTTGTATCTATACCACAATACTGTATGTAAACCCAGGTAGTGAGTACCAGACTTTTAGTCTAAGTTAAATTACTTTTCTAACACTGCAAACTCTTACAAAGTGGGGTTAAAGGGCTGAGATTGTGTTACATACTTAGATACTAGAGCAGCAGGCATGTAGGAGACCCAAGATGGAGATGGCAGGAATTCTCAAAAATTGAGGCAATGTTTCTACAGAGCTGAATTAAATTAATAGGTCCCTTTAAGCTTCCTTCCCTCCCCTGGCATTGAGGTAACTATATTTTATTCTGAAACCAAAGGGCTAAAGAGCAAGTGAACCTAAACTTGAATTTTGCAAAGAGACCCACAAGTGCAGATCCTCTCCCATACAGAGCCTCGTTGACCTGCAGCCTACATTGGTACAATTTACATTTTGTTCATCAAAATCTAAAAAATGGCAACTTAGGCACCCCTGTACCTACACTGGAGGTAGGTCACACCTCCTGTTTATTCATCACCATCTTAAACAGGAGCTTATGGGCCAAACAAAATTCTGTGCATGGATTATTTCAACATGACTAAAAATATCAACTCAAGGCAAAACAGCCATTTATATTTGGTCATATTAAGCTTTTAAACGTAGCACTATCTGGAAACTGCTGTTGTAACAAGCAAAACTAAAGGGTTTGATCTGCATTAATTCTACAGGTATAGGCCTGTTAGTGCAGGCAGAGTTGTACCAATATAAAGGTACTTTATATCAGTAAAGTGATACCCATACAGGGAGGAGAATAAGCTATACTGGTTACAGTGATATAACTGCATTCTCTGTACAGTTTATATCACTATAACTCTTTTAGTAAAAAAATTATAGCCAGAATCAAAATCATTTTGCCAGTACAAAAATTGTAGGGGCCTAAATGATCAACTGTTCTTCAGCATTGTTTGTAAACAGGAGAAAGTGTTTCTCAGTTGCATCATCCTTCAGCCGTTCTCCCAGCCAGCAGTAATTTTGAGCAGTCAAGTGAGCATTAAGCCACTAGGCCAGCATGCAGCTGGACTATAGAACAAACAAGTCCTGAAACCCTTTCAGGATTTCTACAGCAATTCATTCCCTGGTGAGCTCGTTGAAGATGATCTCATAGTTACTATACCCAACAGCAGTTATTTTGTACACCTAAGCTGCATGATTAAGGGATCTCAGTATTAACAACCGTAACAGTCATTCTGAGCTACTTAGACCACTGGCAGTAGGGGCAAAAGCATCTTGCAAATCACACTAGAAGGTGTGCTTAATTTGCTTTATTGCATTAGAATACTTTGTTTGGAGGTGTATTTGCTTTTTTATAGGTTTAAAGATATACATACCTAAATAAAAGTATGGAGTTCTGAGGCATTGTTCACATACCTTCACAGCTCCCAGTACAGGAGACACCTTGGGGGATAACCAGGGATAAGTAAGGGCATGGCCACAGACTGACCTATTCTCAACTATCGGAAAGACCATAAGCAGCCAACTGTAATTTAGAGGATCCCAGAGGATGCTTTAAATTTTGCCAGGCCAAGAAGGCTGACTAGTGCCAAAACAGGACCGTGAAAAGGTAACAAAATCAACTTTCTCCACCCACCTCCAGGCCTGTGCAGCAGAGCTAATAACTTAAGCCCAAAACATTAGATGTTGATGGCATAATGGTGAGTCTGAGCTTTCCAAAAATAGGAATTACTTATTTTTCATCATGTTTACTTATTCATGCTAGGTGCTTTACAGGTAAATAAAAGACAGAGACCCTGCCTCAAAGAGCTTACAGTTCAAGTTTTATACACAACTCAGCAAGGATACATATATAATGAGGTAACAAAATCCTAAACTTTATTCCAAACTGGGATGATATTTCCTAGATAATGTCAATGTGTAAAAGTGAGACACTTTTGGGTTTCACGTAAGCTTCACAGCCTGCAGGAATCAGCAAGTCGTACTCTACTTTTTCCCAATTCTGATTCCAGTCTATTCAGATGAATCTCCAGATTCCACAGAGACAAGGATAATCAGAAATCTTTTCCATCTTAGAGACTAGTTTTGTGAGTAGTCTGTTGTTGGTCCTCTACAGCAGCTGAAACATTCTGTCTAGTGATGAATTTACATTAGTTCACTTTATTAACATTTGCAGATGGAAATATTTCTGATGAAAAAAACTCAGAATAATTGAGATGAACCAAAAAGGTGCTTACATCACAGTTCTGAAATTATCCAACTTTCCCTTCCGTTTCATTGTGAAGACAACTTTGGCCCTTCACCTCTTTCCTATTTAGTCTCTCACTTGTCTCTTGGAATATCATTAAACTGGTTTAGTTAGCAGTAGTAACTGCTGAGTTTGAGATTTGTCTGACGACCTGCATCACATAATAATCTCTCACAATCAAATCAGACTCTAGCCACAATTACCAGCTGTGACAGCTGAGCTGACACGTTTATGGTTCGTTCTGAACGAGGGAAAAATTATGACTGCTTGGAAGAAAATCATATTTCTAGGCTTTGTTTCCATCCAGACAAAGCTTAAAAATTTTCTTTTTGCGAATACAGACTAACACGGCTGCTACTCTGAAACCTTAAAAATTGAGACATTCTATTTCAGGCATCTGGCTTTACTTTTCCTCAATCTCAGCAGTTTTACCTCATCTCTCTGCATCTTCCTCATTACCAGACCTTCAGAGGCTCAAAAGCAAATGCACTTTGGCAGATGAAGAAGTACAACAATCATACGTTTCCATGAAACAAAGTGGCGCTGACATATGACCATCAGGAATGGGAGAACAGTTTTCAGTTGCTCACCAGGTGTGTTAGTAGAGATGGGGATCCCCTTTTTTAAACTTGAGAGGCAGATGTCAGGAGATGCCCGCAGAATAATGAAATTTCTATACGAACTGTCCATAAATGCTGTCCCACTTGTTCGTGGCTCTGGGTTAATCTTTGTATTGAAAATATCAGAACTTCGATACCTAAACCATATCATGGGTGCACACCTTCAGGTGACAGCATTTCTAGTGAAACCCTTCTCCATTTTTGCTTACAGTGTCGGATGTCAGGTCAGGTACATGCTGTAAACAGTTTTCTAATCTGACAGTGCAAATGCACTTTAAATCAAGAAAAAAAAATCAATGGCTCAGAATGGGTCCATTTAAATGCAGCATAAATCAAATCTAGGTATGCAAATTAAATAGTAAAAATATGTGCATATAGATATTCCATTAGGATTGGGCACCTTTAGAAAACTGATAACTGAGAAAATAATAATCTTCTACCATTTTATACATTACAACAGGAATGCAATACCAGTTACTAAGATCCTGCAAAGGCTTTGGATGGGAAGGAAAACACTTACAAAGCTCAGGAAACATGACTCCAGCAAGGTAAATGGACTTATTAAAAGCTAGTAGAGGAACATGTTTTGGCTAAAATGTGACAGATTATTTTTATACCTGTGTAAGAAGGTTTGGAAAAGTCAAACACAGGAGCCCTAGTGGGTCAAAACTAGAGAGGTTATGTGACTTGCACAGAGTGCACAGTGAATCTGTGACAGTCACAAAGCTAGGAATAAGCCCAGAGTATCTAGCTCATGGTCTTGTGCTCTGACCACTAGACCATCTTCCTCTGGCATATATACCCTGTCTTTGGAAAGTATAGTTAAGAAAATAGTTTGTAAAGTAGCTTAAAACAACCAGATGTGGTGTTAGATTCTGAATTAGCAATTGTTGAACAAAAGAACAGGTGGTGAAGTAACATTGAATTAAAAAGTCACCACACAGAATAATTGCAAAAATTCTAGTTCCTAATTTTGTATTTAATTACGGCTCCTAAGTACTTTGGGACCCACACATGTGCACACCCTAGGGTGACCAGACAGCAAGTGTGAAAAATCAGGATGGGGTTGGGGGGTAATAGGACCCTATATAAGAAAAAGACCCCAAAATTGGGACTGTCCCTATAAAATCGGGACATCTGGTCACCCTAGCACACCCCCAGGGAGTGGCGGGGACCCACACATGTGAAACAGAGCTCATCTCTAGTTTAGGCCCATCTTTTTAAAAAAGAACTTTAGGCAGGGTTAACATACATCCGTATTTTCCCGGACAGGTCAGGCTTTTTGGTTCTTAAATTGCCGTCCGGGAGGAATTTTTAAATTTTAAAAATTCCTCCCAGGAAAATACGGACATAAGGTAACCCTGTTGGTACAAAAAATACATACTGGGGCACATCCCTTAAATCAGAACTTTTTATAGGGAACCAGTTGTTAAGATTTTGGCAGCTCATCATTGCCTTGGAACATTAACATAGTTTGGTACAGCCTGCTGTCCCTGATAATCCAATCTCTGAAAGTAGCTTGTGGATACAGAGCTGCTAGGTTTTATCAGCCATGTCACCCCCCCACCCCACACTCTCTGCCCTTTTGGGGTGATGTCCCAACACTTCCTTGAGCACTGGGGCTCTAATTGTGAGTAGCCCTGGCATTATGTGTGTAAGGGGAAGGCTCTTTGGGCACACTTCCTCATTACTCACACCCATTTCAGTCACACACTGTCTCTCAGACATTAAAAGCCATACTTTTCTCTCTCTGAATGCAAGGAAGGATCACGTTTGTGTAACGGAAGGTCAAATTTGGGCCTAAGGGTATGTCTATACTATCCGCCAGATCGGCGGGCAGCGATCGATCCAGCGGGGGTCGATTTATTGCGTCTAGTCTAGACACAATAAATCAAGCTCTGAGCGCTCTCCCATCGACTCCTGTACTCCAGCACCACGAGAGCTGCAGGCAGAGTCGATGCGGGAGCGGCAGCAGTTGACGCACCGTAGCGAAGACACCGTGGTGAGTAGGTCTAAGTACGTCGACTTCAGCTACATTATTCACGTAGCTGAAGTTGTGTAACTTAGATCAATCTCCCCCACCCCCAGTGTAGACCAGGCCTAAGTCTTCATATTGTTTACTTTTTGTGTAGTCTTATCGAAGCACCACTGCTGTGTTTCTGCTCAGTTGCCTTACTTTGTCTCTTCCACACCCCAGCACTACAAAGAACAATACACAAAGAAAATCTCACCTGTCTGTGTTACTTTGGTACATCAGTTTCTTCATTGGACTCAGATTGTTCATTCTGCTAATAATGGAAGCCTCCAATTCTTGTTGTAAAATTATTTTCAGTCTCACTTAATGTGATTACCTCTTGCTGGACACAACAGAAGTTATTCCAAAAAGGGTTGTGGCACCATTGACTCTTACTACTTAGCTTTGCATGGGAGTTTCTGGAAGAGATTCATTCATTAGAAAAATGTCTTTTTAAGGACCTAAATCCTCTAATAGTAAAGCGAAATTGCCTAAGGGGTCACCTTCCCTTCCCTCCCTCCCTCCCTCCCTCCCTATTACATTATCAGCATTTTACTGTTTAAAATCAAGCTTGGAACTGTGTAATCATCCTATGACCTCACCACTTCTCCTTCCCCAACTCTGAAGTCTGTAGTCACAAGTGACAAAAAACAGAGTTCCAGAGTATTGAATGATTTGTGTCTATGCAGGAGCAGCTGATCTTATCAACTTCTCTTAGCTCCATAGTTACATTACAGACTAAATATAGCCTTGTAGAGAAATTATATTTTCCCTTATATGATAGTTGCTGTATCTGCAGAAAGTCACTCAACCAATTTTAAATTAACTACAGAATGACTTTACAGAATGAATATACTAGGTAAAAAAACACAAACAAAGAGACACAGGTACCTCTGGAGGGAAGAAAATCAGATGCATGTGAACCAATGCCTAATTTAAAGGGAAATGGTGATTTCAAAGAGTGGAAGAATAGGATTGTGGGTCATATTTGGGACCCAGATTCAGTAATGTATAAGGCCAGGAGACTAAGAACCACGGGTCACTTTTAGAGGCACAACACCTAATAGTAATAATAGCAGTTAGGGCCTTAGGTTGATTTCACAATTGCTTATTCCAGCTCTCCTCATACACAGTATTAGCAACATCCAAAACATTTTAATATCTAAAAAGCAGAGTTTCCAATGGCATTACCATGTTATTCAGAAGGAAACTTATTTTGCTTAAGTTGATTATGAAAAACAAGGTTAATGAAAATGTCTGAGTTAAAGGCTTGGATTCAGACTGTCATAATATCCAATATGGGTTGGTGTTTCCAATTGTGATTTCCAAACATATCTTAAAATTAGTGTTTGGACCTGAGCCACAAAATGTTTTGCAGGGTTTTGAAACATGTGACAGGACTCACAGAATACATAGGAGGGATGCTCTCCACATCACTTGTATGTAACTAAGTGGTGACTCACAAGATGAACAGTAAGTTATATAGTCTTTTAATCTAATATCTTGCCCATTTTCAAAGACAGTATGCATAAAAAAAATCACATAAAATATTGCACTTTGAAAATGGGATGTAGGCTCCGAAGTCACTTAAGCAATTTGGAAAATTTTAACCAGGAAACAATGTCAAGCTTAACACCTGAATGATGAAATCCATGCTGTGCTATAGCAGCAGAGTTTTTCAGTTGCCACTCTTTTTAAGGATGCTGATAAAGTATTGGAACAATGCCATTCCTTTTAGGAAATAAAATTGGTGTTTTCCTGGCCCTTAGTTCCCCGCTATGTTACCACACATTAGCTTTGTTGCCGTTATAAAGGAAAATGCTTTTTTTTTTTTAAATTACAGCAATTCATTGTTATGGAAAACTTCACTTTTAAAATACGAGGCATTGTTAGCACCTTGTCTTCATACAAATCATTCGAATAATAAGCTCATATATTATGAGTAATAATAAGCTCTATATTATACATAATACATTTCCTTTCTGTGTTACAGTCTCCTTCAGTATTTAGCTACATCCATTTTACTGTTCAGATTTATAGATTGTTTGTTATGATTTATAACAGAACAATTGTTTTGTGCTCTGAAACAACGAAATACAGATTTGGCATATGTAAATGAATCAAACAAATGCATTGTCTGAGTCTGTGCAATACCAAAGGAAAGAATTGAAGTTGACACAAGAATATTTCCTGCTGGAGGTCTGCCAAAGAAAAATTGGCTACACTAGTAATACTCATTATTGTGATTCTCATCTTATTTGTAAGTTTAATAAAGCACTAACATCTGCTTATGATATTATCAAGACTAAGTCCATGCTGTAAGCTGTTTGTGGATAAACTATATAATTTCCTTCAAAAGCAATATTTGCACATTTTTTCACTCAGAGGCAAAAACAAACCTCCTTTTATGCAGTACAAAGCACTTCAGTCTCACTTAAACCCTAAGTTACACATGCACGGAGGTAAATTTCACCCTTAGTATGATAATGTACAGTGAGCATATACAGTAGCTTTAAAATCAGTAGGACAAGCCATTTTAAAGGTGTGTTCATTAACTGCAAATATCTGAGATCAGATCAAGCCTCCTATATATGCTGAGAGCTTCTTTGAAGGACAGTGTTATGCCTCTGGGGATCCGGATGGCTCAGGGAGTTAGTAATGGGATATGAAGCCTTTCACCACTAGGTCAAACATTGAATCCTGTCCAGGTTGGTAATTACCAAAGATTATCACCCCCTACAACTCAAGATCTGTGCACAGAGAGGACTCTCGGCTCACAGATTTCCCTTGTGGAAGGGGGCTGGGGTTTCATGCTGTACCACGTTGGGGCTCAGAGCTGGTATGGTCCTGGCCTCCAAGGATCCACTGGGATATACCAGATATGGGGTCATCCCCATGACTTCCTTCCATGGAAGGTGAACCCCTCCTCTCAGTGGAAAGATTGGGAAGGAACTCCCAAAAGGGATCCTCACAGAGATTCCCTCCTCCTGGGCTCCCTCCTGGCCATAACTGCTATCCCATGGCTGGCCTCTGGCCTCTGTGAAATTAACTGGTGGTCTCAGTTCAGCATCCTAGTGATTGGGGGTCTGTGCATGACAATAATCAGATCTGTAAATGACCGGGGAGCCAAATAATCACTGGGCAGGGAAGCTGCTTCTAGGAATAGTCAGTCCCTGTGGGGTAAGTGTGAATGGCAGGTTGGTGTGTGGGAGGCACATATAGCTCCTGCCTGTGCTACACGACAGAAGATTTGAATTTCATGGCTCTCAGGCTGCTGCCTTCCAAACTCTGATCCCTTGGCCTGCTGGGGGTATTCATGGGTGGCTTCTGCATGGAGCTGTGAGCATGGGCATATGGCCGGTGTGGTTCACGGATGTCCCCAATGCCAGCTCTTTCTGTGGCCAGAGGGAGACTCTGGCACACGTTTACCTCCAGATCACTAGGCTGCAACCCCTCTTCTAGTTCCTCCTCCTGCTTCGATTCTGGCTGCACTTTTCCCTACATCTTTTGCTTTATGCACTCCTTGTCCACTACCCAGCAAAGCCATGGTACCACCTATCAACCTTCTTGTGGCACTGGGCAAGATGACTATAGATTAGTCCCGGAGGAGGAAGCTCGATGCGGGGTTCTCTACAACTGTGGGGCCTACTTTCAGTCCCTGCTTGTTTCACATACTTAGACAAAGTTCATCTGGGCAGCACCCACTGACTCCATCGCAGAGCAGTGGCTGCAGTCCAAGGTTCTCTGCACTGTGTCCCCATTTGTTCTCTGCATTCTCAACTGATGACTTGCATTCCCCTTTCTTTGTTATCATTTGTTGTTCCTCTTGATCAATTGCTTCCTGACTCTGTAGCCCCTCCTCCCTTTGATGGGGCAGACCTTTCCTCCCTCCCCCGTGGTCTCCCCTCTGAGCTCTAGGATTTCAAATTGGCTACCATGTTCCATTTTACATAAATCAATCAATAAATACATCTTAGGACTTTGGCTCTCACCATTTTTCTTTTGGATACGTTTGTTTTCTGTACACTCTTCAGGAGGAAGCAATCCCACACTGCAACACTGAATTCCCAACATCCAGCCAGAATTTGCCAAAACAGATCTTGAGCCAGTGTGCAGCTCGGTCTCCTTTGAATGACACCCTCTCCTCCCCCCGCAAAAAAGGGACAGCCCTGATTTGAAATCCTAGAACTCATGAAAAAAAGGCCTGCCCCTTCAAGGGAGGAGAAGCCACAGATTCAGGCAGCACCCTTGGCAATTTGTTTGCACACGCATGGAGTTACAAGTTATGTCTACACAGCAGCTGGGAGCAAGCCTCCCAGCCCAAGCAGAGAGACTCACATAAGTGGGACTCAAGCTAGCATGCTAAAAATAGCAGTGTGGACCCTGCAGCTCAGGTTCTCAAGGTTGGGGGATAGGTGGGCTTGAGAGTCCGAGCCACAATCCATACTGCTGTTTTTAGTGTATTAGCTTGACACCCACTAGCGCATGTCTCTCTACCCATGCTGGAAGTCTTGCTCCCGGCCACAGAATAAACAATACCATGGAGGTCTGGCCTTGTGGTTTGAGCTTCATGCTGCAAACCAGGTGCTCCCAGCATTAATACTTCCTCTCTATGTTATCAAAAGATTTTATTAACTTTGGATGCCTCCACTTCTGGGAGCCCCCAAACAGCCTCCACACATGCTGAGCACCCATAGCTCTTTGTGACTGTGATCTTAACTGGGTTGCATCTGTTTCGCCATCTCTACAATAATATTTTATTACAATCTAATTCTCACAACACTCCTCTGAGGAAAGCTACTGCAACAAATACATAATATTTAAAATCAGTTAATAAATCACTTTGAAGATAAAAGGCACTCTATAAAAAGGTATTAAGTTCTGTGGATGGAGGGATATCTTTCATCACTGCATAGAGCTCCAGAAAAATATAGAAATTTTGTTGTTGTTTTTACCAGACAACTCTCTCACCAGGATCATCTTCTACTGATTCTTCTCTTGTTGACATACAGTATTTATCCAAAAAGATTGACAGAGCCAGAAGAGTACCCAGAAGTCACCTACTACAGCACAGGCCCAACAAAGAAAATAACAGAACGCCACTAGCCATCAGCCCCCAACTAAAACCTCTCCAATGCATCATCAAGGATCTACAACCTATCCTGAAGGACGACCCATCACTCTCACAGATCTTGGGAGACAGGCCAGTCCTTGCTTACAGACAGCCCCCCAGTCTGAAGCAAATACTCACCAGCAACCACACACCACACAACAGAACCACTAACCCAGGAACCTATGCTTGCAACAAAGCCCGTTGCCAACTCTGTCCACATATCTATTCAGGGGACACCATCATAGGGCCTAATCACATCAGCCACACTATCAGAGGCTCGTTCACCTGTGCATCTACCAATGTGATATATGCCATCATGTGCCAGCAATGCCCCTCTGCCATGTACATTGGTCAAACTGGACAGTCTCTACGTAAAAGACTGAATGGACACAAATCAGACGTCAAGAATTATAACATTCAAAAACCAGTTGGAGAACACTTCAATCTCTCTGGTCACTCGATTACAGACCTAAGAGTGGCTATCCTTCAACAAAAAAGCTTCAAAAACAGACTCCAACGAGAGACTGCTGAATTGGAATTAATTTGCAAACTGGATACAATTAACTTAGGTTTGAATAGAGACTGGGAATGGATGAGTCATTACACAAAGTAAAACTATTTCCCCATGTTATTTCTCCCCCTCACCCCACCCCCCACTGTTCCTCAGATATTCTTGTTAACTGCTGGAAATAGCCTACCTTGCTTGTCACCATGAAAGGTTTTCCTCCTTTCCCCTCCCCCCCCCGCTGCTGGTGATGGCTTATCTTAAGTGATCACTCTCCTTACAGTGTGTATGATAACCCATTGTTTCATGTTCTCTGTGTGTGTATATCAATCTCCCCTTTGTATTTTCCACCAAATGCATCCGATGAAGTGAGCTGTAGCTCACGAAAGCTTATGCTCTAATAAATTTGTTAGTCTCTAAGGTGCCACAAGTACTCCTTTTCTTTTTGCGAATACAGACTAACACGGCTGCTACTCTGAAACCAGTATTTATCCAGTATTGGTAAAACCAGTGGGCTTAGAAGTTAAGAAAGTTATTCCCCATTGGTAGTGCCAAGACTCTGAATACACTGGGGAACTATCTGAGAAATGCAAGCTGTGGATGCTCAGTTTCACTCCATAAACAAAGCAATTGCATAGAAGAAGACTATCAATTACTTAAAGGAACAAAGGAGTCATTTTACTAGGATAGATCAGTGATCCATCTAGTCTAATTCCTGCAATGAGTCTGAAGTCAGCTAATCCAACCCTCCTCCAATTGGTGAAGAACTTGCTATTATGAATATTGTCTATAATAGACCTATTTTCATAATAGTTCATGAGGGAAAATAAAACAGCCACAGCATATTTATGGATGATTTCTCAAAAACTGTGTAACAGAAGGGTAATCATGCAAGATGATTCATTCTCTAACATTGCCAAGGGAGCAGCTTCGGTGCTCTTCTGAACATATTTTGGGCATGGAAAACAGAATGGCCCAGGACAATATAGGTACCACACTTAACTTTTTAGAAGACGTTCAGATCATCTGAGTTGTTCATTATACATAGTTGTGGTGGTGCAGCCCTTTCTGCTGACTCTGTCTCTCCTCCAGCCCCCAGCTGAGCACCTCCTCCTGCTTGCTTCTATATCCCCAGCCACGTTCCCAAGCCTCATATTTTTTGCTGAATATCAGATTTATACTCGTCAGTTTATCACCAATGGGGATAACTAACTAAATCTACCCACAGCAAATGAAAAAATCACAATCTTCAGATGTGATTTACAGCACACGATTTTTATAGACAGATAAATCAAATTTGAATAATTTTGGAAAAAAGGATTTTTAAAACCTTCTCATGGCTCTTTTCCTTGTGCTGCATCTTCAGATTTAAGCTGCGTTTTCTGTAATCTCACGGATCTGCTGTGTTCTCCTGTGAAATCATCACTGAGATAAGGAAATATGTTAATATGGTTTTTTTATGTAACAGATCTGTAATTAGGGTAGGATGCCGGAAGTCTGGATTAGTAGAGAAAGAGGCAGTATGCACCCCTGGCTCTGGATATGTCTGCGCTGCAAAAAAAGACCGGCAGGTGCTGCAGCAAGTTTCAGAGCCTGGGCCAACTGATTTGGGCTCAATGGAGCTCATGCTACAGGGCTAAAAATAGCAGCATAGCCTTTTGGGCTCAGTCTCATATTCTGAGAGCCACCCCACTTGCTAGGTATCAGACCCCCGGCTCTGTCTAGCTCAATCCTTAACATCTATATTGCTATTTTTAGCCCTAGTGTAACTGTTCCTTAGTGGGTCACAACTGAGGATGTCAAATTCAGGACAGACTGCGAGAAATAGGGCAAACTGGTGGTTATTCTTTTATAAGATATACCAAACAAGCCACAGAGTAAACTCCTGTTTCACCACATTGGCTAACAAGAAAACGTAAAGGCAGTTTCCTCAGGCATTCCAGTTCTTATATCACCACCAAAAATACTGGATTCAGAGATGAGTGATGCTTTATACCCAGTCTCATAAAATAATAGGTTCTTCTGATCCCAAAGGACCAGCCACACACCCAGGTCAATATAGAACTTAGATCTTACCCAAAAATCACACTGATGCCAATCCTTTAGTATCTAAAATCTAAAGGTTTATTCATAAAACAAAGGAAAGATGAGAGTTAAAATTGGTTAAAAGGAATCCATCACATACAGTAATGGCAAAGTTCTTGGTTCAGGCTTGTAGCAGTGATGGAATAAACTGCTGGCCTAAGTCAAGTCTCTGGAGTACATCCACAGCTTGGATGGGTCATTCAGTCCATTGTTCAGAGCTTCAGTTTGTAGCAAAGTACCTCCAGATCTCTTCTAATCACCCTGGTGTCTGGCTGTGCGTAACCAGCAGCCAGGCGATTTGCCTCAACCTCCCACCCTGCCATAAACATCTCCCCCTTACTCTTACAGATATTGTGGAGCACACAGCAAGCAGTAATAACAGTGGGAATATTGGTTTCGCTGAGGTCTAACCGAGTCAGTAAACTGTGCCAGCGCGCTTTTAAACGTCCGAATGCACATTCTACCACCATTCTGCACTTGCTCAGCCTGTAGTTGAACAGCTCCTGACTACTCTCCAGGCTGCCTATGTATGGTTTCATGAGCCATGGCATTAAGGGGTAGGCTGGGTCCCCAAGTATAACTATAGGCATTTCAACATCCCCAATGGTTATTTTCTGTTCTAGAAATAAAGTCCCTTCCTGCAGCTTTTGAAACAGACCAGAGTTCCTGAAGATGCGAGCGTCATGTACCTTTCCCGGCCATCCCACGTTGATGTTGGTGAAACATCCCTTGTGATTCACCAGTGCTTGCAGCACTATTGAAAAGTACCCCTTGCAGTTTATGTACTCGCTGGCTTGGTGCTCCGATACCAAGATAGGGATATGGGTTCCATCTATGGCCCCACCACAGTTAGGGAATCCCATTGCAACAAAGCCATCCACTGTGACCTGCACATTTCCCAGGGTCACTACCTTTGATATCAGCAGATGGTTTGATTGCATTGGCTACTTGCATCACAGCAGCCCCCACAGTAGATTTGCCCACTCCAAATTGATTCCCGACTGACCGGTAGCTGTCTGGCGTTGCAAGCTTCCACAGGGCTATTGCCACTCACTTCTCAACTGTGAGGGCTGCTCTCATCTTGGTATTCTTGCACCTCAGGGCAGGGGAAAGCAAGTCACAAAGTTCCATGAAAGTGCCCTTACGCATGCGAAAGTTTCGCAGCCACTGGGAATCATCCCAGACCTGCAACACTATGCGGTCCCACCAGTCTGTGCTTGTTTCCCAGGCCCAGAATCGGCGTTCCACCGTATGAGTCTGCCCCATTAGCACCATGATGCTCACATTGCCAGGGCACGTGCTTTGAGAGAGGTCTGTGTCCATGTACTCATCACTCTTGTAACCGCAATGACGTCACCTACTCGCCCGGTTTCGCTTTGCCAGGTTCTGGTGCTGCATATACTGCTGGATAATGCGTGTGGTGTTTAATGTGCTCCTAACTGCCAAAGTGATCTGAGCGGGCTCCATGCCTGCCGTGGTATGGCGTCTGCACAGAAAAAAGGCGTGGAACGATTGTCTGCTGTTGCCCTGATGGAGGGAGGGGCGACTGACGACATGACTTACAGGGTTGGCTTATAAAGAATTAAAATCAACAAAGGGGGTGGCTTTGCGAGAAACTGAATGGCCGCCTCAAGGATAGAACTCAAAACTGGATTTAGCAGGCCGTTGATTTAACAGAGGGAGGGAGGAGAAAATGAATACAAAACAAATCTGGTCTATTACTTGTTTTGAGCCACTTCATCTATCTTTATACATCTTGCTGGCAGCAGACTGTCAGTACGACCGCCAGCCATCGTCACCTCCTGGGTGCTCGGCAGAAGACGGTGCAGTATGACTGCTGGCCATCGTCTTCTGCTGGCTGCAGATTAAGAGACAGTGCACTGCCGGTAGGACTCAATCGCCATGAGATGAAAGAAGGGAAATGACCTGGCTGAGTCACTCCCACATTTGCCCAGGCGCCCGGTTAAAAGAGCACCCAGGACTACGTCCACGATGGCTACCAGTCATACTGCACTGTCTGCTGCCAAAAGGCAATAAACTGCTGCTGTGTAGCAATGCAGTACCACGTCTGCCAGCACCCAGGAGACATATGGTGACGGTTAGCTGAGCGGGCTCCATGCTTGCCATGGTATGGCGTCTGCACAGGTAACTCAAAAAAAAAGGCGCAAAACGATTGTCTGCCCTTCCTTTCATGGAGGGAGGGAGGGAACGGGGACCTGACAATATGTACCCAGAGCCACCCGCGACAATGTTTTAGCCCCATCAGGTACTGGGATTTCTACCCAGAATTCAAATGGGCGGTGGAGACTGCGGGAACTGTGGGATAGCTACCCACAGTGCAAAGCTCCGGAAGTTGACGGTTGCCTTGGTACTGTGGACACACTCCGCCGACTACATGCACTTAGAGCATTTGTGTGGGGACACACACACTCGACTGTATAAAAACTTTTTCTATAAAACCGACTTCTATAAATTCGACCTAATTTCGTACTGTAGACATACCCTCGGTGTGGCTTGTGACTCTGGTTTAGCCCTTGGCATGGCTTCTGCCTCTGACCATTGGGATGGCTCTTGACTCTGATGCTAATCTGGGCTCCAGCCACTAGGTCACACTGCCCATGTTATGGGCCCTGAGAGTTTGCTCAGAGCCGGGGTGTGTGGCAGGAACAGGGAGCTTTATGCTAAGAGGGGCCCAATCAGCAATGCTGCTAACATACAGCTGTTCCCACTGCATCAATGAGTACAGTTCCTGTTTGCAGTTCCCTCATCTGATTTTGGGGTATGGTGGCATAGCTAAAGAAGTGTTCCCTCAGTAAGCCCACAAGTCAGGTTTGAAACCTGTGGCGCCTGACATTTATTTCTATGATCTGACAGTCCTAGAGACAGTCTTCCTCCATAGCGCTAGTCTGACACTCTCTTCACACTAACAACCATAGAGACAGCATCCCTTCACATGAGCAGTGGTAGGAGAATCTTTCCCACATTATCCTGTCAGTAAGTTGCTGAGGCTGTACTACTTAGGGACTAACAGAATGCTTCAGTTTTCTTTTGATGTCTGCTTGGTGTCTGTTGAACTTGTAGATCATAGCACTTGCCTGCGTGGTAATACCCATGTATATCACAGGAAATTCCATAAGGGCATCATCTAGCTCTCTGATCTTTGTGATGTTGCTCTCAATTCTTGAGGAAGTAGAGGGAGACCACCAGGAGACACCACTGGACAGCTTTTAGTCACTGCTGACCTGAGACCTTCCATCCAGTGAGCTAAGGATGTATCTGATTACCACTACACCCCACAACAAATACTACTTTTCTTCCTTGTCTCCCCAGGCCTTTTATTAGTTTTCAAGTGCTCATGGAAAAGATGTGTGTTTGGATGCATATAGCATATTGAGGTCAGAGGAGATCTTAAGAGTGAGCAATTTTGTGAAACCATCAGCTCTGCCATTGAAATTATGAGTTATGCTTTTGAAATCCAGCAGGAAAACCAATTATTAACATGGATCATCACCCAGCTGAGAGCTAAAATTGAACTTTTGGGTGGAACAACAAATTATCCTATTGATCAAATCAAAATGATTTATGTTTATCATTTCAATTTGCATTAATTATAATGGTGCGCAACAAAACTGCATCCAATTTCCCCATTAATATTAGTCCAGATAATAGCACATAATTTCTCTCTGGGATTCAAAGGAATCCTGATTCTCTTCAGGTACCTGCAGCTCATTTCAGAACTCTCCTTCCTTATTTTCCCCTTTGTGATTGTCTACCTTTTTTCATTTATTACTGACAGGCATTTTCTTCTCTTTGGACAAACAATGGCCAGGTACTTTAAAAAGACAGTCAGCCTTGGGTTCTTCAGTTGCAGAGGTCAGGCTTCATCTACGTTTATCTGATGATTGGAAAATAAGCCTTCATAAGAGGGTTAATAGTCAGCCCAACTTCATAAACACTGAGAGAAAGGCCAGATGGCCTTTAAGGTGGCCATGGTGAGGCTAGCCACCCACCATTACAATAGCAGGCAGGTGGAATGGTTCTTGCTTGCTCCCAAGAGGTGTAGTATGTCAGATCTTGCCCCACAGAACAGATACTGTCTGTCACTTTGAAGTGCTGATATTCCAGGGGTTACTCAGGACCATGTGCCCAATCCTGCTCCCAATGAGGCCAACAACAAAATTGCTTCCAGTGGTATGGAGCCATGCCCCATACAGGCAGCAGTGCCTAGGCACAATGGCACTGTGACAATGCAGCAAGCTCTGTCTTGTGTGTCACAGATTAGCAGTGTGTCTTAACTTTTCCCTTATTAGTTAAGTTATCATGTTTGTGATACTTAGAGGTCATTTCACAACTCTTTGGCATGTCAGCTTCAGACAGTGTTCAACTGAGCAAATAAAAATCAGCATTGCAGAAGTGCAGTGCATGTGAAGAAAGGACGACAGCTGTAAACGTGAGGTATGAAATGATTTCATATTGTAAATATTGAGTTCTGAGGGTCTACTCATGTGCTTAAAGATAAACATATCCTTAACTACCTTGCTGAATTATAGACTAAAAAGGGAAATTGTCAAATCACCTTGTTCCTCCTGCTTCTGTGACTGGTCGGTAGATCAAATATCAAAGGGTTAATAAGGAAACTCTACTGTCCTTACTTGGCAAATCCTCTCCAGTCAATAATAGCCCCACCAAACCCTCTTCCTTATAAGTTAAGCGTGTGTTGTTAAATCTACAGTGTGTGTGTTGTATCAAACCATACCATATAGCATAATTGTATCAATCCATACCGTACGACATCAAAGCAATTACTTCTGAAGATCCTAAATCCTATAATGGAGGCCAATAGTAAGTGCTCTCCCCCCAAAACGGATACTCAGGAGGGAGAGTAAATAATAATGAAATCACAACTCCAGTAAGGCTGTACAGGATTCAAAACCACAGTAAAACACGTGCAGTAAACCAGCAGCCCCAATAAGGAACCCTAAATGCCTGCGGGAAAATGCCTAGCTGCTCCCCTCCAACAATAGTCCACATCACACATGACGATATAAAGTTGCATATATTAAGAAAAAATTCACATGTTCTCACAGCTTTCACTCCAGCTTGTGAAGGCAGGTGCTGCTGCTGCAGTTGGAAAGCATATGTTAGATAAAGCTACTGGACCATCTACTAAGAGTTATGACAAAGCCATAGGTGAATCCTCAGGCTAAAGGGGAAGAACAGTCTTCATTGGCTTCTCCCAGTTAAATACAAAAACATTCAGCAGTTTTAATGGCACAAGTATAAAATAATAATTTTGCAAACTCCAATTAGGCAGGCTGGATAAATCCATATAATTTGAATTCATATTTAGCAAAAAGCCAACATGACCAATACCTGTGTGTAATTTGTATGATAATATTGGGTGGCACTATTTGTCTCTTTAGGCACTTAAATACCATTACAAATCTAGCCCTAAGTGCTTTGCTGAATTGGGGCCTTGGGCAAGAAACAACTTCAAAACCTAAGCCTGCTTAAATCTATTTTTTTTTATTATGATGCTAGAGTCATTCATAAGGACTTCAATCCCGATTATGCCTAACCTAAATTGCCAACTTTGGAACTGATGTTCAAGGGTAGATCTGGATAGAAGAAAAGATTTGCTGATGTGTACAGTGCTGAGGCTGGGTGTTTGAAGGAAGATATGCAGAATATGTGACAAATGGGACAAGGAGCTGAGGATGCTGATAGAAAATGAACCTTGGGGAGGAATACAGTTAATGTTTTACTGTTTGTAAAATATATGTTTTACCAATGAAACTTGGTCGATCAATTCACTATAAATTTAATTGCATGGCTTAGTTCCCAATAGCCAGAAAAAAATGCTATCATATTAAGGGATTTCAGTTTCATACATTAAAATGCAGGAGTGAAGAAGGCTTCGTTTCCGCCCCCCCCCCCCCATAGCAATATTCCAGACATGTCCATCAATATTAGTCTCAGAGGCGATTGCATCTAAAACTGTGCAAATAAAATGGATGTGTGATGGTCTATTGTGACGTAGACACCTGGAAGAATCTGCAGTCTGGATTCCTGTGCAGAAATTCAGATCTATTGCTAATTTGGTGGTCGAAAAGAAAGATCACGCTTCTGTGGCCAAGGGAAGAGCATTCTATCACTTAAAGCCCAGCAGTAAGATTTGGCTGGATGCATGCCACAGGAAAAACTTAATCAGATTCAGCAACAATTGGACGCATTGTAGCAACCCTTTCTGGACTATAGTGTGGAAAAATAAAAGCAATCCTTTATCAATGGGATTATTCATAGCTTTTCTTCATACCTCTCTTCCTCCATCCATTCTGAGTTGGTCTTTTCTAGGTCCCTTCACACAGTCTCCCGACAGCTGATGTGAATGCCTTCTCCTCTGCAGCTGCTGACATCTGCAACAGCCTTCCTGCGTTCTTCCAGCTCATCAGTTCTCCATCTGTTCTCAAATATCTGACCAATATGGAGCTTTTCTCCTTTGGTGGTACTGTGTAACTTTTCAATTGCTTTGCTAATCTTTATTTTTTAATTCAGTGATGGCATTTTTTAACTCTGTAAAGCATTATAGGATCCAGTTTATATTAAAAAAACCCCGGTGTTTTGAACAATCTGTTTGATTTATTTAAAATTCTAGTTTGGTAACCATATATATTTTATTTAAAAAGTACGGCAAATACAACTCAAATGTTGAGAAACCAACCACTCAAAAAAAAAATCAGGAAAAGCTGCCCTCTGGGCTCAAACCTTGAAATATGTATGGACTCTTTTTATCAAACTAGTCATCAACGAATAAATTTGATGGTATGACCAAAAATTCTACATAATTTGTGTACAGTAAGGAACAGTATGTACAGTCTTCCAACTTGGCTTGCTTTTTAACTTTTAATGACACTTACTAAACAAGCCTTCTTTGAAGAAAAAAAAGACTCTCCCCACGGTTATCAACTGTGCTGCTACTATTCATGTTATTCAATACATATCTATATCTAGAGTTAGATAAAATAAGTATGGAAATATATACTTATTTCTTCCAAAAAAGAATGCACCTGTTATTGTTTAAATATCCAAATAACTGAAAGTAACTTTTTGTAACTGAAAAAGAAAACGTTAATTACAGTATTAATAATTGCACAGAGAATATTACATATGCTTGAGATACATCATGGCCTTGGGGTTGGAGGAAGGGATAGGGAGTCAAGATTCAGAGGGAACTGTGCAACTGATTCATTGAGCCTGATATATCAATGAATTCAATGGATATTTTGTTATTGATTTTAGTGGGAGCCAGATCAGGTGGTATAGGAGTAAGGGGCCAGGTTTATAAAGATATTTAGGTGCCTAAAGATGCATATGGGCACTTAGTAGGATTTATTACTATACTTAACTCAGGGGAGTTAGATGCCCAAGTTGCTTAGATGCGTTTGTGGATCTTTCTAGGCACCCATCTGCATTTTTAGGCATCTAAGTACCTATGTAAACTTGGCCTAAGAAGCTTCACTTCTTTGCATTCAGTTTACTCATCAATACATTTGGGTAAGATGGTCTGATGACTCAACAGAAATAAACAATGATTAGTAAGCAGTTTTCAACAAGGTTGAAAGGATAAATGGGTGGAGAGATTAAGAGAAGAACTGAGTAAACAAAGGCTTCTTAACTATGCTGTGGACACCCCTCCCCCTGCCCGCCCCCACCAACCCCCAGAGTATTTCCATCCCACCCAAAGACAGCAAGTGTTGTATGCAGTGCAGTGAAGTTCACCCTTAAACCCACACTGTCTCTGAATGGAGTCTGAGACAGCAACAGTATAATCATGGCTGCCCAATGTCCTGACAAGACCCTATGATGCTGAGTCAGTATGACTAACTAACATAGCCATTCACTGAGTTCAACACCATTATAAAAACCACCAAAAAGCAGCATCACCAATGGTGACTAAGTTGTAGCTTTCCCTGTCTCTGGTCAAAGCAAGACCCAGTGAGTTGTGTCCATACTGTAGAGTTCCTGTCACACTAAGTATTCCAGTGAATTGATTTTTCTTTCATATAGACTAGTATAAATCAGGGGAGACTCCATTAAGTGAATGGTCTTACACTGGTGTAGAACAACTGTGAGTGAGAGGAGGCTCAGTCCCCAAAAAAGCCACCTTGCCATGAATGCAGCATGTTCATCAGTTAGATCAGTAAGGGCACAATATAACTGACCCTATCTTACACACCCATTTGAATGTCATACATGGCAGCTAGCTAGCTCACAGCTAGGTTTTTGAGATGATGGAATCGCCCAGGAGAAGGGGAGGATAAAGAGGGAAAGAACAGTGTGTCCTAATGCCACAAGAAAGAATAAAAATAATCCACCTCTCTAATATGGCTAATTTCTTGAGCCAACCCTACTGCTTTCACATTCCCACTCCGCTGACTGATTCACAATCACATTCTCCACCCTTCTGTAACTGGATAGCAGATTGTGGGGCTGGAATTAGAGGTACCACCTGCTGCGTGTTCTTTATTTCTTGTTCGCTCTGGAACAGCTGTTGGTCTTGGTCTTTGCCAATTCAGAGAGGAGGGAAGGAGGCAATTACAGCAGACTTTTGCTGATGTTTTGATGAAACTTCTCTAAACCTTTGGCTGTTCAGGAGCAGGGGGCACCCTCACAGAAAGGGTCTCAGGATTCCACAGGCTCCCAGGAGTAGCAGCCAGTCGAACATCAGACACTGTTCTATATTTCAGAGCTGCAAATATTCTTTAGGCCTGAGGCCACATACTCCTTTAACTTTTCCCTGATCCTTTTCAGTGAACCTTGATTGCATCAACATCTTTTCTCACTTTCCAAATAAGCAACATAATTGAAATTTGTAAAAATTCAGAGCTTTAGAATATTACAGAAGTCACATCTGGGGACCAGCAAGGAGGTGATCTGCCCGATAAAACTCATTACGGCTCTATTCCCTGGATCTCTTTTTACAGGGAAGCTAAAAGGAGTACTCACAAGGCATCACTTTCATGAAGCTTTTCACCCCACGGACTCACAGCATTTGCTTCCCTTCTTACAAGATAATCCCTCTTAAACCACAACAACTGGATTTTGCTTCTGTCCCTGCCACAGACTTTAGCCTAAATTTTCAAAAGTGCCCATTTATCTTGGGGCACTGATTTTCCAGGACTCACAACTTCATCTGAAGCCAGTTGGGACTCCTCAGCATCTCTGAAAGTCAGGCCCCAGGCACCCAGCATTAGTGGCCACTTGAGAAAACTCAGCTTTTCTGTCTGGCAGAGAGAACCCACACACAGCCAAACATTTATCAAAAAACACTAACTAAAGAACAATTTTGGCTAAGCCACCCTGAGCCACTTCCCCAGCATTCAACCAAGGAACAGACGGGACCCACCAGGCTTGTCTTCCCTAACACAAACAGATGCTCAGGAAGAGCAGGGAAGTTAGAGGAAGGCTTCATTACCTTCACTCACCCTTGTAAATGCAGATGGAAGAGTACAAATCTCAGCCAGTAAGGAATTACATAGAGAGCCCAGCATTCTTGCCTATCACATGGTTGATCAAGGGTGTGGCTCTGAGAGCCAAGAAATTCCTGCAGTGATAGCTACCTAGGGGGAATGGTGTGTGCTCTCTCCTTCCAGGCTGCTGAAAGATGGCAAGACTAGTGGCTGCTACGAAGTGTTCCAAGTTGCTTTGCTCCTATTGTTCTAATTTTTGTGTTAATAAGGCCACCCCTGAGGAACGGGACTTGATCTGAACTATAGTTTGGGACTTTACTTTCCCAGTGGATGAGTCTGCCTGCTGGATGACAATTTAATGTACTTTAATGTTTCGTTCAAAAAAAAACCTGCTCTCAACAACTCCTGCACTCCACTCTGCTGTCTGATCACTTCATTGAGGACTCGGTCGCGGATTGAAATTCCCAGAATACTTCTTTCCATCGTCCTCTCCATGAGAGACATTTCCTGCTCCTCTATCTTTGTCAGCGCCCATGTTTTGCTGCTGTACAACATTGCTAGCAATACTGTTGAGTTGAAGAGGCTAGCACGTGTTGCCTTGTTGATTTTTCCTTGGAGGACATCCTTGATAGAATTGAAGGTGCACCAACCTACTTTCTTTCTTTGCGAGAGTTCACCTTCCTAATCATGGTGCATTTTAATTTCTTGGCCCAAATAGACTTTTTGCTCAACTTCTTCTATTTGTTCTCCCTTGATTATTATTTGGACTTTTGGTAAGGTATCAGACCACATACATTTTGTTTTGAAATCATTAATTTTTCAGTCCTACTTTGCTGCTTTTTGTGTTGAGTTCTTGCTGCATTTTCTGTGGTTTGATAGTATTTTCGGCGATCAACACTATATCGTCCGTGAATCTGAGATGGTTTAACTGCTCTCCATTGATATTGATTCCACCCTTCCAATTCATCTGCCTCATTACCATTTTGAGGCAGGCTGTGAAGAGTTTTGGTGAAACCATATCTCCTTGTTTCACACCTTTCTTAATTGGGATGTGAAGGGGAGTATCAAATAAAGTTATATCTGTAATGCAGTCAGAATTTGCTTCCTTTAGTAGTTTGATATAGTTTGTGTCGATGCCCTGCTTTGCAAGAGCTTTCAACACTGCATTGATCTTTACGCTGTTGAATGCTTTTTCATAGTGAACAAAGGCAATATATAAAAGGAATTTGTATTTCCTAGAGCATTCCAATAGCTGGTTTATAGTGAAAATACGGTCCATTGTCCTGAAATTCCTTCGAAAGCCTGCCTGCTCTCTTGGCTGTTGCTCGTCCAGACTCTATGAGAGTCGCTTTGTTATTATTTTGATGAACAGCTTGTAGACATGTGAGAGCAGGCAATTGGAGACTAGTTAATTAGATTTTCATGATCGCCCTTATTGTACAGCAGAATGGTATTGGACTCCCTCTAGATAGATAGTATCTTCTGCATTTCCAAGTAATGGCTAAACCTCTGAGCAGGGGTTTACCAGAGGTCTTGACCTCCAGCTCTTATGTTGATTGTCAGACCATCTTTACCTGGGGCTTTTCCTTCCTTCATTTGGTGAACTGCATGTTGAACTTCGCTGACAAGGACTGGGAATACATGCTCGTTGATCTGTTGAAGTGTTGGTACTGGGACATTTATCTGAGACACGAACAGTTGGTGTAGAAATCTTTGCAAACTGCTTCCATCCCTGTTCTGTCAATTACTGGTTTTCCATCTCTGTTCTTCAGCGCCATTATTGTTGACATTTACAGTGTCAATTCCCTTTTGTATTTTTTGAGGCTTCTGCGATCTTCAGCCATCTTTAAGAGTCTTTCATTTCAGTACTTCTAGAAGTCCTCCTTTAGTCTTCTTCTTATCAACTTGCAGAGGAGGGAGTACTCAAGTTTTTCACCCTCATTTTGCTTCATATTCCTCTGCTTCTCTAGCAAGTTCCACGTTTCCTCCAAGATTCTTCCCTTCACTCTTTTCGGTCTTTCTTTCTCAGCTAATTTCACGCATTGCCTCAACTTATCGGTGAAGTTCTTATTATCTTCATTGCAGTTATCTATAAGACTCTTAAGTCTTCCTTGGAAATGTTCACTTTCAAGATTACCTTGTCAAATATTTTTGGCTGCTGTCTCTGATTTACCATCTGTAGCACTTTCTTCTTCACCTTTTTTGTTGAAGTTGAGCTGTGCTCTGAGCAAGTGATGGTCACTACCGGTGTTAAATGATGGTACTACTGAGTTGTCTTGTACAAAGTACCACTTATCAATCAGAATATAGTCAATCTCATTCATATTCTTCACACTGGGTATGATCCATGTCCACCTCCTCTTGGCCTTCTTCTTAAACCAGGTGTTACCAATGAATATTTCTTTCATCTCTGTGAGAGTTGCAAATTGCTCTCCTCGTGGATTTCGTTCACTGATGCCAAACCTACCAATGAACTTCTTTCCCTCTTCCAACCTTAGCATTGAAATCTCCCATCACGATCGTACATGTGGATTTTTTAGTGAGGGTTTCCTCACGCTCCTGATAGAATTCTTCCACTTTGTCATCTTCGCTTGTGCTTGTGGGAGTATTGTTCTGAATGATCTTGAGAGTGCTGTTCTTGTTCAGTTGGAGGTGTAGCACTCCCGATGCATGATAACTGAAACTTGCAGGAGATGATTTTTGAAGACCATTCCTTGTTGATGATGAAACCGATTCCTACAACAGTTCTTGCGCCTTCTCCTTTTCCCAACATGATGGTACTTTTGTCTCTTCATTTCACTTCCATGTCCTTTCTTCGGCGTGTTTCGCAGAGATCAAGGATGTCACAGGCCGTCCTTGCCTTCTCCTCCATTAGATGGTTGATTGAATTGTCTCTCATCGTTGTCCTGCAGTTATAGGTACACATTAAAAGGGCAGTCCTTTTTCTGGCCCCTGAGATTCTTAATAGCTTCTTGTCAACTCAACTCCCCACTACCATCATAGAACAGACTGAGGAGTGCACAAGGAGTTAGGGCCCGTTTATCTGTGTTGTTTTAGCCATTTCTTCATCCACTCACTGGCTATGCTGTCAGTGGCGCGTTTACCTCCTCAACTTAGCTAGCACCCAACCTCAAGAAGGACGACAGCTGTCCTCTCTGCGGGTTGGTAATCTGACACCTTAATAGCATGGTTGAACCTACTGAAGAATACACTCCGCTATCCTCGCTGTCAGACAAGCCAGGGTCACTGCTGTGCCACTTTGAGGCATTGACGTAGGATTTTGCAGCAGTCAGCTATTATACTTTTTTAAAATTGATGGTGTCACAGTTCAGGGTAACTGCACCTGTATTGTGTCACAGTTCAGGGTAACTGCACCTGTATTTCCCTCTCATGGCCCAGCAAGGCATCCACTCTAGGCTCCTGGCTCCTCAGCCATCGCCCTCCTGGGTAGACACCTGTGCCTCTCTTGCCGGAGCAGGGTTTTTCCAGACTGCAGTTTCCTGCCTACATTGATATTACCAGCAAACCATATGGCCAAAAAGACTAATTCCTGAGCTTTGCTTTCTCTTCAAAGGCTAGGAACAAGTAATGGCCAGTTGTTATGAGTTACCACCCAGCTTATTATAAGCATTATTATTCTTTATGAAAGAGAAAATGTTTCAAAAACAATAGAAGAACCTACATGCATGCTCAGAAGCTTACCAGAAATCACCTCCCCACTTGAAATCCTCAGGGCTCTGGTAAGAGTCAGGCCTTGAAACCCCACAAAAAAGGTCTGATCCTTCCCCGCCCCCCGCAGTTCATAACAGTTCTAATGCCCAACTAGTGCCCTCATTAATAGGATTAGTCTCTCTTTTACTCAACTTGGGCCTTTGATCTTGAGACTCCAGGAACAGATAATCAGCAGACAGTGGTCCTCTCCTCAGGGTGTAGCTTAACAAGGCAGGGAGTTTTTGCATAACTAGAGGTGGGAAATTTGCATTCACCTCCCCCTACTGATTCCCCAAGCAAATCACTTGACACTGTTTGTCCCAAAAGTGCATTCTTGTCTGTCACATTGTTCAATACATCCTTTGATGTTCATAACACTTCCCAGGGTTCACATCACATCTCCCTTGCTTATATACAATCCTGGCACACAATAACAGAAAATCTTTGCATTTAATACAATAGACTCCAAAGATACTTAGACTTAATTCAATAAGGTTTTTCAAGAAATTGCCATATCTGTCACATATAGGAAGAGCTATCTTCAACTAACCATGCTTAATAACTTCTTTTAGTAGGTTACATGGATAAGTGGAGATATTATTATTGTGTAAGCTGATATTAGAAATATCATAAGTTAGGGCTGTTATAGTGTCAAGCTCATTAGTGTCTATGCCATTGGTTTAACCTTCTGCACTGATATATTCTTTTTAATTAAAAGCAGCAGGAACAAGTCAATGATTTTCTGATCTTGATTGCACTGTTCTAAATAAGTGCTGATCATACAAGTATATTCATCTTTCACAGTAATGAAAAATAATGGCTGCCCTTGAGGCCAGACATGGGATTTTTCTCTGTGGCAAGTGACAGTAGCAACCCCCCAAGAATAAAGCGAGATATATGGAGAGTTGAAATCCCTGCTTCCTGGGTCTAGCCAGCTCTAGTGAACCTCTGGGGGAACTGACCCTTTGATATTCCACAGCTATTCTGGGGTGTGCACCGATCCAACAATGTTCCTCTCTCTTCTATTTAGCTATCACTCTCATCACCAGAGTATTGGAACACTTCTCAAGAAGTATTAAAAAAATAAAACAAAACCTCTCTCTCCCTCCCCCCTTTTCCAGCCTGTAGGAGAAAGAGCTTAATCAGTTTGCTCAGAAACAACCCCCTCAGTAGGGGCTATTTCTCTGAAAGGTCTTGGTCTGTAGTCTGGCAATCAGGGTGTCCAACTAATTGACCTCAATATGTTCCCAGTGTCCTAATGTGAGCTGGGTACTGTCCTAGGTTGACAGTGGGTCTGAGTATTAAATCAGCCAGGGGTCATATCGACTAGAGATAGAAGAATCTTCCTAGCGGACAGTTTTGTTCCTATTGGTTAGGGCAAGGATGGGGATGGAAAGCAAGAAGCCTGTTGAAGCCACACATTCATTTCCCCCTGTCTCTAGTCTTGGAAGGGATGAGATGTTTATCTGTAAGTGTTGACAAACGTCGATTTCACCATGTACACACAAATCGACAAAAACTATTTCCATCAATTACAGAAACTTGCAGATAAAGAAAAATGCTGCTTGAGAACTTGGAGTTTGATTTAAGGCTATTTACTTTGTATATTGTAGCATGTGATGTTGACAGTTTGTGTTTCAATGGTTATAAAGCTTTAACTTTTTGAATCTCAGCATCTACTGTCATTAAGTAGATATTGTCTGAACCTTCATAATTTCATGCAACTGAAAATTTATATCAATACAAATTGAAAAAAATCCCCCCCCACACACACAAATATTGATGTTTATTTTTAACATTAAATTTGCCAAGCCTACCTAGCTCTGAAGAAAAAGCAGCTGGTGGTAAGGGGAGAGGGATGCTCTCCCATGATGGTCTATGTTGGGTAAAAAGTACCCAATGGCACCAATAATCCTTGACCAGCACATTATCTCCAACCAGTTCTTTCCAGTGGTTGAGATGTGACTATCACCTTCCAGCTCCATCTGTTTTAATTAAGGGTGGGGGGAATGAAAACAGTATCATATAACCCCAAAGAATTGGCCATAGCATGAGTATCTCAAAAGTAAACCGAAGGGAACAAGAACAAGCATACCTTCTTGGCAAGTTGTCAGTCTCTTGCTGAGGGAAGCATCTTTTGCTCTAGCTCCTCATGTGTACAAGGTCAGAGGATAGGTTCAGACAGCTGAAATGTTTGGTTCTACCATGCTTTTGGATAGTGAGTGGCCTCAAGGGAAACGCAAGCAAAGTGCAGCCTGTTTTTATTTTATCTTTTGGCACAGAGAAGATTCCCAGCACACGGGACCATGTGTTCCACATTTCACATTCCATGCTGTGAGGGAAAAGTAGATTTAAGCATGAAACCAACTTAAGGAAAACATGAGCTACAACTGCTAGCTGGCAAATGAAGCTGTTCATAGGCATGTTCAATTACTTGAACACCTCATGACAGCTTTTAAAAAGTGCCAGAGTGCATACATTATGGTCATGTGAGCTTATTTGCTCTTTTCCCAGTGGGTATTTGTGTGTGATGGCAGTAAGAGGGTACGTTTCACATTGTTATTCTTATTTAGCATAATATTTAAACTTTCTCTACTCAGCTCTCATGGTGAGGCTGGATGTTGATCATGGCTTTGGTTTCCCTAACTTAAGAGTTATGCATAAAAAGTTTTGCATAAAAAAATGTGGCCATTCTCACACCCTCCCTGCTCACTACTGAGCAAGGCTCTTCTATACACATTCATACATTTGGCTTTTTTGCTATATTTTATGCTTATAAACCATTAGTGGCAATTATTTAACTCTTGGAGAAAAGAACATTAATAATCATTACAGCATTGTGTGCTGTGACTTTTCCTTTTGAACTAAAATCATGACTCTTGCAGTGATTCGTTTGTTTGTTTTTATGACAAAGCCATTGTGCTCTCCCATTTTTTGCCATGACAAACAGCTTGCCACAGTCCTGGTGGTGTGTCCTAGCCCCAGAGGACTTCAGGCCTGATCCAAATCCCATCAAGGTCAATAGGAGTCTTTGTGTTGCATTAAATGGGATTCGAGTCAACCCTTTGGCAGATGAAATGTGTTCCTTGCTGAATTGTCTTTCTCCATCACCCACATACACATTAGCCTTGAATCTGCAAACACTCAGGGCATGTCTACACTACAATGTGAGCCCAGGGTTTAAGCTCAGGCTCATATCTAAGCTACCCTCTGTCTACACATAAATTGCACTAGCCCAGGTCTTGGACAGAGGATCCCAGGATCCCATGGAGTGGAGACTATGAACCTGAGTCAAGCCATCATAGATGCAGCCCCACTCGACTTGTGCTCTGGAAGTCCACCAAAAGTATTCCACAATTCCACAGGCAGACTTTCTTTCTCCTCTAGACAGTCAAGTTTGGACACTCAAGTTTTCCCCACATTGTACCACGAACAAAGGGCTAGAGTGGCCACATTTTGGGAGGATGCTAGAAAGTCTGGGATGTGGGTGGTTGGACTTTGGCCTGCATAATGCAGCATAGACACTGAACCCCCAGATTGGGAGCCAGGGTTCAACAATTCTTAACCTGGGGGTACAATTGAGTTTAGATACTCAAACCCTAGGTTAACAAATTCAGGATCTGCTAACTTGAGTTCTACTAACCCTGGACTCGCATGGCCATGTAGGCATACCCTTATACACATGCGTAGTTCAGCTGAGCTCAGGGGGACTTCTGCAAAGTTACAGCTATGTGAAAGTGTTTGAAGGACCCAGCCACTGTTTCACTGCAGTTAGCACTGATGTTTTACTAGAACTCTCCCCCCCCCACCCCACGACCTCTGCCCGCCAAATCATTGCTCTTTAAAAAGCATCTTGGCATAAATACATTGGCTCAGCAGAACAATGTGAACAGTGGGGAAAGGCAGATCGAATGTTTAACCTTACTAACTTCAACTGGTCACTTTAAAAATAAAACACAAATGAACTTGAATTCCTGCTTTTGATTTTGATCATATGCAAACCCCAGGAAAGCAAGAGATCTTTGAAGAGGTCCTTAAGTACATATCAAAAACCTACTGAAAAATTCTTAACACTTTTAAAGTTGATTAAATACCTTGTCACTTTTGGCAGCTGCTTGCTGATATAAGTACTTATGGCTTGATTGCTTTCCAGACCTTTACTCATCTAAGTTACAACTTTTTGAGCATATTTAATGTACACCTGTGGGGCAAATGCTTAAATGATTTAGATGGTAGGCTTCTTACTAATAAGGACTTTCAAAATAATTTTCCTTGCAAAAAAGTGAGAGCAACATTGTACAAAACAGATTATTTCCCTGGTGGAAGGAGACTTGTGCTGCTAGAGCGCAAAAGGATCATATCTGCTTTGTGTTCATTTTCACTCCTTGTTCTCAGCTAAGAACATACAGGGCCAGATCCTGTCCTCTATTCTGCCTTCTTTGTGCTGCTCCAGTTAGGGAATACTCCTGCCAGTTGGGCATGACTGGGGTGCAGGGAACACCAAGAGGCAGTAAAAGCACAGCTGTAGTTCTAACTTGTGCAGTGCAATGGAGGAAAGGTAGTGGTAGGGAGGGCTCAAGTCCTGGCATACAGCCTGTGATGGGTTCAGTCACAGAGACCCCCTTGGGACGGTCACATGACGTGATGAAGTTACCTCTGAGCCCGTTTTCCCTGCCAGCTTGGGACTCCCAGAACCCTGCCTTGTTGAGCCAGACACGCTAGCCTGCTGCAACACAGACTCAGGTCTGGTCCACATCCCCAAAGCTGCAGACTTTAACCAAAAACTGCTCAGCAGGTCGCCTATCTCCAGCACCTAGACACCTAGCTCCCAAAGGGATCCAAGCCCCAAATAAATCCATTTTACTCTGTATAAAGCTTATACAGGGTGTAAGCATGTGGGACTCACCCCTGCGGTGCCTCCTGCTGGTGTCCTGGGAATTAGCTCTACTTCCAGCCTTGGAGCACCCTCTGCAGGCCGGTGTCCCACTTACACCGGGCCCCCATATCCCTCCCGGACCTGGTGCCCCTTGTACGCCAGGGTGATGCCCCCTGGCAGTAATCCCTCACTTGCAGGGTCTTCCCTCCCCAGGGAACCCCCACCCCCTATCCCTTCCTCCCCTCAGTCATAGGCTACTGCCAGTCACCAGCTAGCCCCCGTGCCCTGGGACAGACTGCAGTATAAGCCACTCATCACAGGCAAGGTTGGGTTAGGACCTGCTGCCTCTGTCTAACCTTGGGCTGTCCCCTGCAACCCCAGTACCTACTGGGCCTAATACTAGGCTGCAGCCTGGGGGTTTCCTGACTGGAGCTCCCTCAGCTCCTCAGGCCCTTCCCCAGCCCTGCTCCAATCTAGGTACCCTGCTTAGGTCTCTGCAGCCAGGTCCCTCCCTCTCAGAAGCTAGAGAGAGTCTCTTGAGCTTTAGTCCAGCAGCCCCTTTATAGGGTCAGCTGAGTCTGTTTGGGGCGTGGCCATAGCTGAGGCTGCCTCCCAATCAGCCCAGCCTAAGGCTTCCAGCCCCGGCCCTCTCCAAGGGCTGGCTTTTAACCTCTTTGGGCCAGGAGCGGGTGATCACCCTGCTACACAGGGTAAACTCATAAATTGTTCATCCTCTCTATCACTGATAGAGAGATATGCACAGCTGTTTGCTCCCCCAGGTATTAATCACTTACTCTGGGTTCAATAATAAACAAAAGTGATTTTATTAAGAATAAAAAGTAGGATTTAATGGGTTCAAGTAATAACAGACAAAACAAAGTAAGTCACCAAGCAAAATAAAGCAAAAACATGCAAGTTTAAGCCTAATACATTAAGAAACTGATTACAGGTAAAATCTCACCCTCAGAGATGTTCCAATAAGCTTCTTTCACAGACTAGACTCCTTTCTAGTCTGGGCCCCAATACTTTCCCTCCTAAAGTCCTTGTTAGTTTCAGCAGACATCTTAGGTGGAAACTAGGGGTTTTCTCATGACTGGCTACCCCCCTTTGTTCTCTTCCACCCCCTTTTATAGCTTTGGCACAAGGTGGGAATCTTTTGTCTCTCTGGGTCCCCACCCTTCCTTCTAAATGGAGAAGCACCAGGTTTAAGATGGATTCCAGTATCAGGTGGCATGTTCACATGTCCTGTGAGACCTCATCCTCCATTCTTCCAGGGCTGGCCTGCACCAACTCAGGTAGGTTTGCAAGTAGCCAGACCATTTACAATCAGTTGTCCTAGTCAATTGGAGCCATCAAGCTTCCAAACCACCATTAATGGCCCACACTTTGCATACTTACAATAGGACCTCAGAGTTATACTTCATATTCCTAGTTTCAGATACAAGAATGATACATTCATACAAATAGGATGAACACACTCAGTAGATTATAAGCTTTGTAATGATACTTTAAAAGAGACTTTTTGCATAAAGCATATTCCAGTTACATTATATTCACTCATAAGCATATTTCCATAAAACATTATGGATTGCAACATCACACAGCCATTTTTGACTCCCCACACTGAATGCTGCACCGAGAAAGAGAGAGAGAGTGTGTTTGTGAGTATGAGTGTGTGAGAGAGAAACCACATTTCTAGGCATGTGACAGATTATTTAAAAAATATATTACATTTGTTTACATCCCCTCCCCCCACACCATTTTAGGTTTGTTCTATAGCAGGGACAAACGATTTTTTGCAGCATAACACTGTGTCATTCCCCTCTGGTGTTATCTGGACATCATGTATTTCTCATGACTTCATATTGTGACAGGGTCAGACCAGATGGCTACAGGAGAGTAATAGAAGGCAGATATATTAGCCCCAGGTTAAGTAAGTCCCTTTTCCTGGGGTAAGGTAACAGAGAAGGTTCCAGAACAATCAGGAACCTTCTGGAGACAATTAAGACAGGCTGATCAGAACACTGCAGCCAATCAAGAAGCTGCTAGAATCAATTAAGGCAGGCTAATCAGGGCACCTCGGTTTAAAAAGGAGCTCACTTCAGTTTGTGGTGCACATGTAAGGAGCTGGGAGCAAGAGGTGCTAGGAGCTGAAAGTGAGAACGCATACTGTTGGAGAACTGAGAAGTACAAGCATTATCAGACACCAGGAGGAAGGTCCTATGGTGAGGATAAAGAAGGTGTTGGGAGGAGGCCATGGGGAAGCAGCCCAGGAGTTGTAGCTGTCGCACAGCTGTTCCAGGATGCGCTCTAGACAGCTGCATTCCACAGGGCCCTGGGCTGGAACCTGGAGTAGAAGGTGGGCCTGGGTTCCCCCCAAACCTCCCAACTCCTGGTAAGACACAGGAAGAGTTGACCTGGACCTTGGGTTCATGAAAACGGCCAAACTGAGGGCTGCTGTGATGCTCCAAGGCGAGCAAATCCGCCAATAAGCACAAGACCCACCAAGGTAGAGGAGGAACTTTGTCACAATAATGATACACATATATGGATAGAGAAATGACTTTCAGCAGATCATAACCTTTCCCCTGATACCTTACAAGGCATGCTTTATATGTGAGATCACAATTATGTGAAAATGAGGAATATGGGGGTTACAGTACACTCCCGCAAGATATAGAATGTCACAGACACCATCACCAGTAAAATTACTTCTGATCAGGTTTATTGTTGTCCCTGCACCAAACCCAGGTAGTTCCTCATGGTCATGGAAAGATAATACAAGGCTGTGTTACCTTTCTGATCCCCCTCTGTGCTTGAGATCCCCCTTTAAAGAGGGGGACAAGGTCCTCGGGACATCCTTGCTGCCATCAAGCAGGGGACTGCTTTGGATATAGAGCTAGCATGGAAAAATGGAGTCAACACATGGATGGCTCTGGCATCCCAATGGTCCCTGGGGATCTATAGGTTTTAGGAGCTGGCCATATCACTTGTTCCACAGGGTTGTCAACCCATTTGGAAAGAACTTTCACTACAGCTTGTCCACATGGGAAGTTAGTGTAAGCTAGAGTGTGAATTTACAGCACACTAGCTATTCTGCACCAACTCCCTGTGTGAACATTCTTAATCGAGTCATACAGTTTAAGGCTAGAAGGGATCACCAGATCATCTCTGACTTCCTGCATATCCCAGGCCACCAACAGCACCCAGCACCAGCACACTAAACTGAACAACTGAAGTTACACTAAGGTATTACAGCCCTCAAGAGGCTAAACTATTATATGCCCCAGGCAGAGTATAAGAGGGACTGTTGTGCACCAGTGCCCAAGGCCTCTGCAATGTCATGGAAACGATTAAATGAGATAGACCGAGATAATCCTGGCATGTGACCCACTCCCACACACTGCAGAAGAAGGTGATTCCCTCTCCCCAAGTTCTCTGCCAATCTGACCTTTTCCACTCTGAATATGGTGATCAGTTAGACCCTTGGCATGTGAGCAAGAACCAGTCAGCCACACACCTAGGAGAAAGAAAAGGAGTACTTGTGGCACCTTAGAGACTAACAAATTTATTTGAGCATAAGCTTTTGTGAGCTACAGCTCACTTCATCGGATGCATCTTTTTCTGTATTTTTTTTGCGAATACAGATTAACACAGCTGCTACTCTGACACCTAGGAGAGACAATGCTCAAGGCCACCTCAGAGCCCAGGCCCACCATGTCCATCTCTATCTCTGATGCTTCACAAGGAGACAAAAAACACAACACATTTCAAGGGTGGGAGAGGAAATCCATTCCTGACGCCTGCAGGTGACTTGCTGAAGCCCTAACACACAAGATTTTTGGAACATCAGACAAAAAACAGAATGGCACCTCAGGGAGGGGGTAGGGCTTGGCAACCATCACAAGCATACTATCCTTCCCATGAATCTGTCCATCTCTCTTAAAACTAATGAGGTAGTTTCCCTCCACAATTCCTGTTGAGAAACTGTTTCAGCCCTCTGATGATTAGAAACCTTCTAATTTCCAGCCTGAATTTGTTCCTGGACAGTTTATATCTATTTGTTTTTGTGGCTGGTAGTCTGATGGGGGGAATGGCTCCTCCCCCCTGGGTCTGTGGGTAGCCAATCCTCCCCACTCCATGGCTACATTGTCCTTTAGGTCAAATAGTTCTTCACTCTCCTGGTGTTTATCCCCCTGATGTATGTATAGAGAGTAATCATATCCCCTCCCAGCCTTCGTTTTGCTAGGCTAAACAAGCCAAGCTCTTCCAGTCTCCTCTCATAAGATAGGCCCTCCGTTGCCCTGATCATCCTCATAACTCGTCTGAACCGGTTCTAGTTTGAACTCATCTTTCTTGAGCATGGGTGACCCAAATTGTACAAGGTATTACCAGCTCCTTGTACAATGCCATCAGTACTTCTATCTCTACTGGAAATGCATCATCTGATACACCCTAGGATCACATTTGCCTTTTTCAGACCACATCACATTGGTGGCTCATAGTCATCCAGTGATTGACCAACACACACCAGTCTCTCTCCTCCTGTCATTTCCAACTGTTGAGCCTCTAGTTTATAGCAGAAATTCTTACTAGATCCACAGTGCCTGACCTTGCACATAGTACTATAAAATTTCATCGCATTTCTGTATCTCTAGTCTTCAAGATCATCCAGTTCCGCCTATATAATATTCCGGTGCTCCTTTGTATGGATGATGCCTCCCAATTTGGTATCATCAGCAAATTTCACTAGCACACTCCTACTTTTGGTGTCAAGGTCAATGTGCACTCAAAGTGCCTTCAGGTGATTTAGCTGAGTACACTTTAAAGTGTATAAAGCTAACGTACGCAAAGGCACTTTTAGTGAGCATTAAGAATATCCACATGAGTAGTTACCGTGGAGTAGCTAGCGTGCTATAATTCACACCCTAGCTTACTTTGTACTAACTTCCCATGTAAGCATGCCCTAAAGAACATCTCAAAAGATAACCTCCCACATACCACCCCTACAGATTTTCCCATGGGAGAGGTCAATTGGGCTTGGAATTATTAAAAAAAAAAGAAATCTTGTTAGCATAGCATTTTCCTAAGCTACAGATGGTTGCCTTCTTTAAAAATGGTTTCTAAAGTAAACTGTTATAGCTTATCAAAAGCTACATCTGTTTATCTTAATTAGACACTGCTGATTAGTGATACCACTTTGAAATTTATTCCACTTCAAGATGTAACTCTCCTGATTACATTTCCTCCCCATAAAGATATTCAGGCCATTTCCATAGCTGTGCTGTGTTCTTTATATAGAAAGAAGTACCAAACAAGCCTTTACCAATGTTAAGGGCACTGTTTGGTGATTAATTACATTTTTATATATGTTATGCTGGTGTAGGTGAAAATCTCCAAGCTGTTATGTTCTCAAAGGTACGGAGTCTCTTCTCACACCGAAGAGAATGTCAACTGAAGGTCAGTAGTACCCTGGTATAAAACTGGTGCAAGTGCAAAGAGAATCAGGCCCAAATACGCAACTCTGAAGTGAAGGGAGTCTGCTGCAACTTGTAACATTTCTTATTTGACAGGCAAAACAACAGCCCTAAACAGCACTGATTTTCTCTTTACCTTGCTGAGCTGGCTACCGAGATATACCTGCTGATGCAATGGGATTTATTAACAACTGTAAAAGTGGCAAAGAGTCCTGTGGCACCTTATCGACTAACAGATGTATAGGAGCACAAGCTTTCGTGAGTGAATACCCACTTCTTCAAATGCTTTCACCCACGAAAGCTTATGCTCCTATACGTCTGTTAGTCGATAAGGTGCCACAGGACTCTTCGCCACTTTTACAGATCCAGATTAACACGGCTACCCCTCTGATAATTAATTCAACTGTGTCACACAGAAGTCTTTTGCAGTGGACAACAGTAACTTGATTGGTCCTACAAACTTACGAATGTTGCATGTTCTTATGTGCCCATTATGGCTCTCTTTGTAATACATATCTACATAATAGTGTTTCTGATATATAACTTCCATAACCAGGAATCCTCAGATAAAACTGGAGGAACAGTTCTTTGCCATCCCATTTGGTAGGAGGCAAGGTAGGAACATTTTGGTGGTGTGTCCAGGGAAGGGGGGGAGTGGCCAAGCACCTCTGCACTGCCAACTGAAAAAGGCTGATCAGAGGACCCTTAGGAGCCATTGCAGATGTGTAAGTTAGACGAGCCCTCCAGGTAACTACTTTGAGATGATAATTAGAAATGAACCTAGGAACTTGCTGACATTTTTCCACCCCCAGTTACAGTGAGCTCTTACTCTTTTTACCTGGTGACATAGCTAATAAACCAAGGTTCTAACTGCAGGCAGATGTGCTAATAAAGAGTTAAAACATATTAAGCTTCGATTTAAAATGTTATTTTTATAACAAGGTAAACTGTCTCTTGTCAAATGTCCTTGGCTTGATGCTTCATTCATTCTAATGAGGCTTGTATATTTGTACTAGCAGGTTGGATTTGAGACAGAGAGCACCTTTCTATGCTTTTATGCTTCATACATCCTGTACCAGCAGGACATTATGCATCAGGACTAGAAACTCTAAGGCAGCTGAAGCACATGTTCTCAGAGAGCTAACCTTCTCTCTATTTTTAGTTTAAGGCTGTTTCTGATCTGCTCTCTTTGTGGGAAAGCTGGTCAAACAAAGACAAAAATTATTCACAACTAATTTATTTGATGGAAAATGCCATCATTTGTTGGCTAGAAGTTTTGCCATGAATAATCCAACCAGCTCTGACCTGTGGGGAACCAAGGATCCCCTGGTATAGGTTTTGTGCTTGTTTTGTAGTGCAGCACATCTTCATTCTATAATTGAAGGTCCTGGGGAGAAATGCTTCTTATTAAAACAACTATTGTTGCAAGGCTTGATGTGGCTGTGGATTTTATTGGACCAGTTAGTTTCAGCATAATATTCTAAATGAAGAAAAAGAAATTATAATAGCAAGAGTATATTCTCCAGAGACAGACCAGTTCTGTGGTTCATAGCTGCCTAGATTAACTAATAAGGGAGTTAATTCCTTATGTGCTGGAAATCAACAAGATCTTCTGGACCCTGTCACATCCCTTTTAATGGAACAGAATTAATAACATTAGAATAAATTACCATATAAGTCACTTACCCTTTGAGGACTTGCAAACAATGTCAATTTAATGCAATACTTATTTTTCTTTCAAATAGATATCCAATGTATTCTCCAAGCAGTTTTCACTCCTTCTCACTTTCAGGCTCTTGTGTGCAAGCACAATGCCACAATGTTTAGATTAGGCTTATTCATTATAAAACTGCTTCCTTTAGATTTTTTTTCCAAGTCTTATTGAAAAATAAGATCTCTATTGGTCTTCAGTTTTGTGGAAACTTATTTTCAGACTTAGTCTACATTTTGGTTTAATTTGGTCTTTTAAATTTGTTGTTTATAATACAATATACCATTAGAAGGCATTTGCACATAGAATAATGGGTATATAGATGGTGGAAATATGTTATCTGAATAAGTATACACGTCTGATTTACCTTACATGTGTAAGCATACCGCTTGTATGTGAAGGCTTCCTTATAATAGGACACACAACAAGTTACTATGAAATACACGTCTTAATACAGATAGGGACTCAGGCTCAGAAAATGCTCTTTCATTGATGCTAGTGGGACCACGATGCTTGCATAATATGCATACATGGTGTGTGCTTCACTCCTTAGACACTGAAGCAGAAATGAACAATTCTTTGTAGATAAAGTTGTGCTGCCCTATTTTTTTCCACCCTAGAGGAAAACGCAAGATGTAACTTTCAAATTTCATTAACTATGGCACATATTGCTATAAGCCAGAGTGTAGTAGCTATGCTGAGCCGTGTGAAGGACTATAGCAATTACTGCTCTCCATGCCTGATTTTCTACACAAGGCGTGCTAATCAGTTGGAGAGGATTTTAAATAGGAAATTCTTAGATTAGAGTAATTTAACTAGTCAAATGAAGGGAGACAGCACAAGGAGACCAGGCTAGATATGACCACATCCTATATATCCTGTGACAGCAGAGAAAGATGGGCATGCAACCAATATTAAAGTAATTGGTTATGCAAGGCAGGGAACCTTCGCTTCAGTCAGGAAAATTCTCCTACAGAATTTGTAGATGCCCATCTGGCATGGGATGGTTTTCTAAGGAGTCTGGCAAAATGCCCTGATTGGTGGTAGAATGGAGACCAACATCTCATTAATATGAGCTCTCCCTCCCTTCTCCACTTTCTGTGCCTGAGACTCATGAAACTTTCATTTCTCACTAATGCAGCCTCATTGATTTTTGCCACTAAAAAGTCCAGCCATAGGAGAGATGAAATTCATAGCCTTCCACAACACAGGAGAGCCCCTGTATACATCTGCTGAAGGGAAACCATGGAGATCTATTACACAGTTTGGTAATAATCCAGTTCTAGACCCTTCAACATCACCTGTAAAGCAATGCTTCCAGTTCTGGAGGGCAAGACCCCTGGGGTGGAAGCCAGACTTCTGCAGGAAAGCGGGGCAGAGAAAGGAGCACTGCCAACTGAACCTCCTTGATCCTGGATCCACTGTAACTCCCCACCCCAAAGGTTGCTCACTGGATGAAGCAGTGGCCAGCTCCTTGAAACTCACCTTCCTGTTGTGGAAGTGTCCAATGTTTGTCCGGCTCCACAGAGCCTCTCCTGGAAGCCCCTCACTCTGAGGAACAAGTAGTCTCTGGTGCATGAGGGCTTCAGCAAGGAAAACAACTAGGAGAGGGGAACCAGACACTCAAATATAAATCAATCAAGGCAGAAAGTAAAAAGGAGTGAAAAAAAAGGGGGGGAGAAATAACCAGAAAAGAAAAGGAGAGGAAAAACTAAAGACACTGCAGAGGTGCCAGTAATAGCACAAAGAAGGCTCCAACCAAATACGGTTGGGAGCTGCTGCCAGAAGGGAACTGCTATACTAATCTCCACAGTACTATAACCCCCCAAATATCAGTTTCCAAATTAGTGGTCCGATCATTTACTTTATTACTAAGACTTTAAAATAAAGCACTTTTAAATTTCATTTCCCAGGACTTGAATCCATCAGTTGAGTCATGGGCTGGAATTTCGCTGTTTTTGAAGGATGCAGGTATAGAGGAAACAGAGCTTGAACATTAGCTGTCATATTCCAAGTACATTTTATTCAAAATATTTTTGTAGTGGTGGGAGTCTGGGCATTCAGTTTTTTTCTTTCTTGCATATGGATTGTATCCGAGTAGTTAGAACACAGAAGTAGGAGTCAGCACTCCTTTTTTTCCCCTTAACTTCCTAAGTGATCTTGAGCAAGTCACTAAGGCCTACAGTTTCAAAAATGCCCACTGTTTTTTGGGGGCCTACCTCAAGACAGCCTGGGCCTGGTTTTCCATAGTGTTTTCATAGAATCGTAGAATATTAGGGTTGGAAGAGACCTCAGGAGGTCATCTAGTCCAATCCGCTGCTCAAAGCAGGACCAACACAAACTAAATCATCCCGGCCAAGGCTTTGTCAAGCTGGGCCTTAAAAAACCTATAAAGATGGAGATTTCACCACCTCCCTAGGTAACCCATTCCAGTGCTTCACCACCCTCCTAGTGAAATAGTGTTTCCGAATATCCAACCTAGTCTTCCCCCACTGCAACTTGAGACCACTGCTTCTTGTTCTGTCATCTGCCACCATTGAGAATAGCCTAGCTCCATCCCCTTTGGAACCCCCTTCAGGTAATTGAAGGCTGATATCAAATCCCCCCTCACTCTTCTCTTCTGCAGACTAAATAACCCCAGTTCCCTCAGCCTCTCCTCATAAGTCATGTGCCTGAACCTCTTAATAATTTTCATTGCCCTCTGCTGGACTATCTCCAATTTATCCACATCCCTTCTGTAGTGGGGGAACCAAAACTGGATGCAATACTACAGGTGTGGCCTTACCAGTGCCGAATAGAAGAGAATAATCACTTCCCTCGATCTGCTGGCAATGCTCCTACTAATACAGCCCAACATACCATTGGCCTTCTTGGCAACCAGGGCATACTGCTGACTCATATCCAGCTTCTCGTCCACTGTAATCCTCAGGTCCTTTTCCACAGAACTGGTGTTTAGGCAGTCAGTCCCCAGCCTGTAGTGGTGCATGGGTTTTCACCTACAACTCCAAGTGAAGTTATGGGAGCTATTACTGCTATTCACCTCCAAAGTCTGACCCATAACTGGGCACCAAAAAGTGAAGCACTCACAAGAAACAGATACTTTTGAAAAGGGTTGGCCTTAATTAACCCCTTTGATGAGGCTCCACTCCCCATGCTGATGCTTCCTGTTGGCCCTCTTGGGGATTAGCTCCCCAAGGTCAGTACATCCGCCCCCAATGGTGCCTCATCCACTGTCACATCTGCTCTCTGACCCATGTCACTCCAGGGACTGCAGCGTTCCCTTCATGACACAGTCATCTGGCCATGTTGCCATCTATGTTCCCCCCTTCCGGGGGTCTAGTACAGCCTTCCAACTGCCCAACCACTTCCTCAGTGGCAAGTGTGGGGGGACCCAGGCCCACCCACTGCTGCAGGGTCCCAGCTCAGGGACCCCCATAGATGGCCACCACATGCTGCATCTCCTCCAACTTCTCAGTACATTTTTCTGGGCCATTTCCCTGCAGTTCCAGCACCTTCTTTACCCTTATCTCAAGGCCTCAGCATGTCAGGCCTAGCAGCCAGCCAGGAACTCCTTCTCATTTCCCCAGTCCCTGCCAGCAACTGCTCTGTCCATGGTGCTAACTTCTATTCACCTGCTAGGAATCCAGTCCCCCCTCCTTGAGCCCCAGGCAGTGACTATTACCTCTGGCCATGCATCCATTTTTATGTGAGCCAGCTGGGCCCTGATTGGCTGCTCCTCGCTACCTTTCTCCTATTGACTATTTCCCGCACAGCCTCCTACGTTTCATTGCCAAAGAGTTAACAAGCCAAGTGACTTCTCTATAAGTTGATCCCTACTTTACTTATTATGGTAGTTGTTTAGCATAATATTAGTTTTATTATTTAGTGCAGCCATGTAACATACAGGTGTCGGTAAACAAATAAACAGAATATTCAGGCTCTAATTATTAACCTCTCAGAGCTGACAAGCAAATACTGAGGATTATCTTGAACTTCCCTCTCAATAATGATATCCTCCTTTCCCCCCCCGCCCCCCGCTGCTGGTGATGGCTTATCTTAAGTGATCACTCTCCTTACAGTGTGTATGATAAACCCATTGTTTCATGTTCTCTGTGTGTGTGTGTATATATAAATCTCTCCTCTGTTTTTTCCACCAAATGCATCCGATGAAGTGAGCTGTAGCTCACGAAAGCTTATGCTCTAATAAATTTGTTAGTCTCTAAGGTGCCACAAGTACTCCTTTTCTTTTTGCGAATACAGACTAACACGGCTGCTACTCTGAAACCTGTCAATATGAAATCTGATGCATTGTCCACATAATTTTAGGATAATCCTTTAATCACATGCAAAGCCTTGTTTTATAAAGGGACCATTCAGTTCAGCAAAACCAAACTCTCTGCTCACAGGACTGCAGGCTGGGATATTGCTGCTTTATTCAACTGCGTCACACCACAGCATGTGTGTTGGTGGGGTAGGGAAGGGAAAGAGTGAATTCCCATTTACAAAGCAAGAAAGTAAGGAGGGGTGGAGCCTGGATCCATCTCATAATACTCTGGATAATCTAGTTAACCCTATCATGACCACTTTATTCCACTTGCTGATTCCAAATTTAATGTTCTTTGGGTCAGCTCTGCAATGGTAGATTTTTAGACATGATCATTATGACTTATTGTTATTGCTGTTGATTTCCTAATGTTTCAGAACACTTCACAGCTATGGCATAGACATGCAGCATCACTGCAATCCAGCCATTTTAGGGGTGAAGGTTAGCAGTCCACATCACAGTGTGCAACAGCATTGAGCATGGTCACTTTGGCTAAAGTCAATGGAGGAAAATTCCTACTCTTATAAAGAATGCAATGGAGTCACCCCTTCCCCCCAAAATCCATATAGTAAACTGCATGACACCCATCTTATATAAAGGATTCAATAGTGCTGCGATTCAAGCTGTTGTTTCATAGAGTCCAGTGTGTGTGTGGGGGGGGGCGTCAATCCTTTTCTCATTTAAGTCAATGAAGTTTTGTGCCATTCACTCCAATGGGAGCAGCATCTAGTTTCGTTACATTTCCTCCATTGGTTAATACCACTGCCCCAGAGCACTTTCATTCTGTCTAGATGGTTCTGATTGGATCTTTTTTCAGGTCGATGCCCAATGGCTGTAACAGTGTTGAGAATCCTTGGGAACATGCAAAGGAGTTGTCAGGGGTTTGGCCATGTTCTTTACTCTGTCTATGAAATGTGCATGCAACATTTCCACACTGTCATGGATGGTTTGTACAACAGCCCCCCAGAATTTGTATTCCAGACCTTTTGCAGCCAAAGTTTAACAGGATATTCCTCCACCCTTCAGATATACTTGTCCTCTAATTCTAGCTGGAAATGTCGTATTTTGGGGAAAATAATTTCTTTTTAAAAATATTACAGTTGATTTGAGTTTTGTTCCATTTCCAAGGCAAAATATGGCTAATATGGAATGTGTTCTCTCAGGTCCCAGTGTCTTTGTTGTGTCTGTTTTTTGAGCTTGGGAACTAAAAGTTCCATTTTGGGAAAAATCAGTGTTCATACCTGTTGCCAATGTGCTGCAATTGATACTGGTGGCTTTTTGTGTAGTTTGACTGTGAAGCATTGAAAAATATCTAGGTCTGGTTCCAAATCTCTTAAAGTTTTGGAAGGATTTTTGTCAAAGTCCTCAGTGCTAACCATAGCATTCCCCAAACTGGTGTATCAGCCAGCCCATGTAAGGAAACCTTCAATGCCATGAATCATGTACACTACCTCCTTTCCTGTTCAACACCTGCATTCCAGTGCCTATATCAATGAGGATATACACACTGTGCCTGCCCTCCAAACCACAGCCAGGCAAGGCGCTCAAAACTGGCCAAAGAGAAGTGGTCACTTTCACACGTACTTTTGGTTGTTGTCAGACCACCATCATCTCCCTTTCCAGTTCTGCAGCAGTTTGCTATTAACATTGTACATCACAAAAACTGCTGCCTTATTTGTTTCTCCCGCAAAGTCTATTTCATGCATTTTAAAGGCTGCATCACAGGAGGAGCATTTAAGATACTTTGATTTTTTAAATCTGGTGTATGCAAGGCAATTTAGCACAATTAATTTAAAGCAACCGATTATTTGACCTGTATTTAAACTGACTTTGCAATTGTCAATAAAAAAAACCTGTAGTATATTTTCAGCATAAAACAGATAGTATATGGTACATTCCCCACTGTGCTGTTGTGAGGCTGAATTACTGTGTGGAAACACTTTGAGGTTCTGGGCTGGAAGGTCCCTCTATACATACTAAATATGTGCATGTTTTATTTTAATTGTATTTTTACCCTAGCCCTCCCAGAGAAAATTTTTGTCTGGCCAGAATAACTTGGGAGAATAAAGATACAATGTAGGGGAAGGGAAGGGCCTGTGGAAATATATGCTACATATTCCAGGGCTATAATGCAGATTAAAGGTATTTGAAATGTAATCTGTGGGATGTAAAGCTTTCATTTAAAAGAAATTGAATTTCTAGTCCCACTGATTGCAAAGCTAACCTGACAGTGACCTGATGTAGGGTTGTCTGACTGAGTCTGCAGACAGACAGGAAAGAGGTTTGTGAAATACCCTTTCAGTTCAAAACACCTTTAACTCCTAAATGGAATGACAACAGTAATACATTACACAACGTGCATGATAATATGTCAGTAGTGTAGTGTAATAAGCATTGGGCCCAGTTGTATTGATTTGCTTTTCTGCTCATCGATATCTGTTTTGTGATATACTTCCATGATTCCGACAGCTTTTAAAGTGTTCTTTCCAGGGCCCCCCCCCACCCGCATAGTGTTATGAGTCTTCCTGACAAGGTTATTGACAGACTTCAATATCTTTTGTGACCCCCTTCAGGAAAGTGCAGCAGTTTTCCTATTAAGGTCCACAGTGATCATTTTAGTGCATGTTTAGTAATGTTAGTACTCTAGGCCCTGCTGTATAAGTGGCAGCTTATCAGTAAACTTGTGAAACATAGAACATTATAATGAAGGCTGAACTGTGAACATCAGTAAAATCCAGGAAGAAAGGAAAGGCTCTTGAAAAAAATGTAAATAGATATGATAATAATAAAACAAATAATACATTAGACATGTCACAGTTCAGGGCAACTGCATCTTTATTTACTCTCAGTGGTTCAGCAAGAGCAAGAGGCAAGAGGCACTCACTCTTGGCTTCCAGCTCCCCAGCCATTCCCTTTTGGGTGAAGGCCGGTGTCTCTCTCCCTTCTGACTGGGGTAATCCAGGCTGCACGGTTCCCTGCCTTCACCGTGTATTTCTCAGCACAGTCAGATTGCCTATGGATACTGCTAGCTTTCTCTTCAGAGACTGATAACAGAATGACTGTCAACAGTTATAGGTTGCGTTGCCTAGACAAGCCTATTCTTTAAGGTAACAAGCATGGCAGAGAAAAAATCTTTAAACAATAAAAGAACCTACACATATGCTAATAAATTTACCAGATTTAACCCCGTCCCTCATATGGATTCTGGCAGGCCCAGTCCTTCCATATCTACCCTAAAGATTGGAGCCCTTTGTGGACCAGGGGTCCGGTCTGTTTGCTGGATCAAGAAGGCGTTCATGAGCTGGTTTTAAACCAGGCTACGTATCCAAAAACCCTTTCTTTGGTTGTCAGTCCCTGTAGAATTTAGTTGAAACTAGTATATGCACACACCTTTCCAGGGGGGTGGCCTGTCTGGAGATGCTACGATCTGAGTAAATTTGCCTAATCACCCCCTGCTGTTCTTCTATTTATCCTTCCCTTGGAAATACAAACAATTCCACAATACATACTTGTACACAATACACACTTGTACTTGTAAAACTATCTTAATAAGGTTTAACTTAATTCAATAAAGTTCATTCAGGATATTTCAGACAATTGTCAGTGTGTCACAAGCATACCTGTCTTATTTTTTAATAAATCAATACACTTACAACTCAAGCAACAGAACAACAAAGATTAATCTGGACCTAGGACATTATATAGAGCCCATTGGTATCCATGTCTGTAGTTCCAAATCCCAAAATGTCTTAGGCTGTGGGAAAGTCTCTGGTTTTCGGTCTGCCATGTTTGTGAACCTGGCCTGAGTGTCCATTTTCCATTGGAATTTAGGATGGTTCCAGCTTTCACTTGGAACATTTCACACAACTTTACCTGGTACATAACAATCTTTAGTTTCATTGGCAGAAGACTTATGGCAAGGTCTCATATTCCGGTGTAATAATGAGCACATTATTCCATTACTCCCTGAGTGAAGTTCACAAGGACAGTTTATTTCTATAAAGCCCTTTGTGGGTTGGGTCCTGTATATTCCAGAGATCACCTCTCTCTTTCTATCCAAACCTGAGATCAGCTGAGATACTAAACCTGAGAATTGCAAGATTTACATGTCAGATAGCAGGGCATACTCAATGGAGGACTCATGACTGGAATTTGCTTATGCCATTGTTCTGGCAGAGCCTGGATTTGTAGATATTCAATGTATTCAAATCTACTTACCCTTAAAACTATTCCCCAGTGTTTTGTGAGCTGCAGAGGCTTTCATTTTAACTGTTGACATGATATTAAATTAGATGTGTGATTGTAAATCTTTCCTAACGAGTGAGGTAAGAGTCTGATTTTTCATTCAGGTAACTTCCCTTTGGGTATTCAGTAAATGTGATTAAAATTGGCAGTCTGCTTTTTTTCTTTATTCCAGCCTTCTTCTCTTGGTAGACGTTATTATATGTCTGGAGTCCCTTGTTTCACCGGGTTACTTCCATACCAAGGCATTTGTTTCCCATGTAAAAAAGGTATCTGGACAAAACATTTCTGATAAACATCTAGAATCATAACTGTCAGCAACTAAAATATGCAGACCTTGGGGTTTGTTTTGTTTTTGCTTTTCATTTATCTTTTATGAAATCAATACTAAGTTTTCTCAACATGTGCTAGTGGTAACATAATTATACAGCTGGCATGGACAGGAAAGCAAGAGTTAGCTTAATTAGGAATCTATCTCATTAGCTGACAGCTGTCTAAATGTATACATGTGCATGTTGGAAGTGGGAATTCTGTGACTCTGGAGCAATGGACAAACAATTTCCCACTTGATGCTGTTTAAGATAAAAAAGACCTGTGATTTTTAGAAAAGACATTGCTGATTGCTGGTGCTTACCTAAACATAGAAAATATAATAAAGGCCTGATTCTTATTGACATCAAAATCACTCTTCACTGCCCTCTACTTTACTTGTGTTTTCACCTCCTTTAAGACTAGTTTACTTTGCTAGATAAGTGTAAAGTGGCCTTAGTGTAAATTAGAATCTGGCCCTAATACTGCAGCTCATATGGTGATGAGAATGAGGCATAAATGGTCCTTAATCTCTTTATAATCCAAGGGTGATTTTTTGGGAAGCTCATTAAAGAACAGCTCGTATCTCATGTGAGTTCCCCTTAAAAATGTCTAGCACCACATAGCTGCTTGCAACATACCAGCCACGTCAAAATGAGCTGTGTACATTACAAGCTTGATCCAAAGCCTATGGAAGTAAATAGGAGTCTTTACATTGGCTTTCATGGGTTTTGGATCAGCCCCTTTGCCAGATGCCCGTTTGAAAAGACTTTGAGTTGGGGAGAACCCAGGCAATATGGAAAAGCTCCTATTTCAGGAAAAGTGATCTTTTTTCTTTGGATCAGAGCCAAATTTTGAAGATTTTTGATATTCAAAACAACACTTTTTTTTTACCAGCTAAAATGCCAGACTTTGAGTACATCCTGGCTTCTCCATGAGTAACATCCGAGATCGTTTGGCAGAGGACACAGAACTCCATCAGAAGCAGCTGGTGAGCAAGAAGCTGGAACTTGCTTTACAAGGTCCTAAACGCTGCAGGGTATTTAGATACACTGAGAAGATACAACATAAAATAGAAAAACATGCAGTTGTATTTTAAAGTTTAAAATAAACATTAAAGAGTTGCTGCCTGGGCTGTGTACATTTTTAAGCTATAAAGATAAGATTTGAAACAAGATCTAGATGACACCTCTCAAAAAACCCAATCCAAGGAAGCCAGTGCACATTTTCCCATTGACTTCAATGTGCAGAGGATTAGGACCAATGTAACCATTCTACAGTTTACATGACAAACATCAGCATGAGCCTATTTGTACAAGAAACAGCATTTCTACACACCTCTCATTAAAGAATTTTGAGGTACACTGCAAACATTAATCCTCATCAATTCCCTTCCAGATAGGTAAATTTTACAGGTGGGGAAATTGAGGCATGGGGAATGTCACAGGGAGGACTGGGCTCTTTCAGAGGAAATTGGTCCAGCCCACCTGTGCCTTGTTAACAGCCTCACAATGGGGCCTGGTAGAGGGTGATTGGTCTCTGTGAAGAGCTGATCCCTATAAACAGAGAGAGGAAACAATGGCAGTGACTGCAGAAGAGCTGAAGAGAGCAGAGTACTCCTGCAGGAGACTAGTGGTGGGGGCACTCCGCATGTCCACTCCGCCCAGCAGGACCCTGTTCTGGTTCCAGCTTGTCGCCTCCTGCAGGGACCTGGGTCTCCCTCGAGTGGGAAGTCTTTGCTTTCTCTTACCTGCACAGTGCGTGAGCTGGTGCTGCCAGGAGTCGAATTCTCAGTGGACTTCCCTGCACGTCGCCAAACAGGAACTGGCTCCCCATGCACCAGGCTGCATACCATTTGGTGCACCTGCCCTTCCATTAGGATGAAGGAGCAGCTGGGCCAAATTTGAGTGTTGTTGTGACCCCTTACGCCAGGTCGCAATGTCACTCTGAAATTTGACCTGGCTGCCTCTTCCTCTGTGTGAAGATTTAGTGATCTAGTCTGGGATCACTGATTAAAAGTGGTTGCAGTGTGACCCTCCACCCCTGCCCCCAGCTGGCACTACTGTTGGAGACCCTTAACTGAGAGAAGAGGTGAGACCCAGAAAACAGAGCCAGAAGGTTGAGGGCCAGCAAGACCAGACTCAAAGAAAGATGTTCCAGCTTGGAAGCTCATGGAGTGCATACTAAAAGCAGGAATTGAGTCAAACTTTGCAGACTTCCTTTTGGGACTTGAATTTTTGTTCTGAACTTCGATGTTAATAAACCTAGGCCCTAAGAGGGGGGTTGGAACAGAGAGAAGCCTGTGTGTGGAGATTGTCAAAGAACCCTGAGGAGGGGGAACTGAGGCAGGGCACCACAGAGCCACCCCTGGCCACAAGGGGATGCTTGAGAGGCAGCTGACCCTGTTACAGGGAGGTTAGGTAATTTGCTGAAAGTCCTATAATGAGCTAAAGGCAATGCTAAAAATAGAACCCAAGAGTTCCAGCTCTCACTTCAGTGCTCTAACCGCTCGACAGCATTCACTCACTCATTAACCCTAGCATAAAGTCTTCCAGTGAAGCTACAAGAAATTCCTGGCATACTTTGAACTGGCAAGTTATAAAATCAACTATAATGCGGAATATGAAATGACAGAAGTGTGTACTTAATTTATAAAACGTAAGAACATAAGAATGGCCATACTGGGTCAAACCAATGGTCCATCTTGCCCAGTATCTTGTCTTCCGACAGTGGCCAATGGCAGATGCTACAAAGGGAATGAACAGAACAGGGTAATTATTGATTGATCCATTCCCAGTGGTCCATTCCCATATTCTGGCAGTCAGAGGCTTAAGGAAACCCTGAGCACGGGGTTGAATCACTGACCATCTTGGCTAATAGCTATTGATGGATCTATCCTCCATAAACTTATCTAATTCTTTTTTTGAAACCAGTTATACTTTTGGCCTCCACGACAGCCTCTGGCAACGAGTTCCACAGGTTGACTGTGTGTTGTGTGAAGAAGTGCTTCTTTTTGTTTGTTTTAAACCCGGGGCCTATTAATTTCATTAGGTGATCCCTGGTTCCTGTGTTATGTGACGCAGTAAATAACACTACTTCATTCACTTTCTCCACACCAGTCCCGATTTTATAGACCTCTGTCATATCCCCGTTTAGTCGTCTCTTTCCCAAGCTGAACAGTCCCAGTCTTATTAATCTCTCCTCATATGAAAGCCGTTCCAGACCCCTCATCATTTCTGTTGCCCTTTTCTGTACCTTTTCCATTTCTAATATATCTTTTTTGCCATGGGGTGACAATATTCAAGGTGTGGCTGTTCCATAGATTTATGTTGTGGCATTGTGATATTTACTGGCTTATTGCCGATCCCTTTCCTAATGCATCCTAACATTCTGTTAGCTTTTTTGACAGCAACATTGAATGAATGTTTTCAGAGAAACTTCAAGATCTCTTTCTTGAATGGTAACAGCTAAGTTAGACCCCATCACTTTATATGCATAGTTGAGATTTATTCTCTGGTACATCTGGCCACTTTGTACTGCTTGGGCAGGTCAGAATGATCAGTTTTGGGCTCTAATTGGTCAGCAGAGAATAGGGTGACCAGATAGAAAGTGTGAAAAATCAAGACGGGGGTGGGGGGTAATAGGCGCCTATATAAGAAAAAAGCCCCAAATATCAGGACTGTCCCTATAAAATTGGGATATCTGGTCACCCTAGCAGAGAAATACTAACTAAATGTGACAGGTTTCAGAGTAGCAGCCATGTTAGTCTGTATTCGCAAAAAGAAAAGGAGTACTTGTGGCACCTTAGAGACTAACAAATTTATTTGAGCATAAGCATCCGATGAAGTGAGCTGTAGCTCACAAAAGATTATGCTCAAATAAATTTGTTAGTCTCTAAGGTGCCACAAGTACTCCTTTTCTTTTAACTAAATATGGGTGCCTTTCTCAGAGTCATCACTAATTCAGTGTGCTAAGGTTTTGGCTAGTAAAATTTTTTTAAAAATTCTGTTACCACAATTGGCTCGCTGTTGTCCCATCATCAATAATCAAACTGCTGGGATTATTTCTTTTTTATTATAGATTCTGTGGGAATTAAATATATACATATTATTAGCAAAAAGCTTAGTGCAGTAAACCATTTTTGCCACTGTAACAATGACATACTTAAGGCTTATCCACGTGGAGCAACAATACACACAAGAGGTACACTAACACTACGTATTAATTGGTTTGAATAGACCCTGCCAGAAGGGACCATTGTGATCATCTAGTCTGTATAACACGGGTCATAAAACTTCTACAAAATAATTCTTAGAGCATATTCTTTAGAAAAATATCCAATCTTAATTTTAAAATTGCCAGTGATGGAGAATCCACCACAATCCTTGATAAATAGTTCCAGTGGTTAATTACCTTTACTTTTAAAAATTTACACCTTATTTCCAGTCTGAATTTATTTAGCTTCACCTTCCAGCCATTGGATCATGTTATACCTTTCTCAGCTAGATTGAAGAGCCCATTTTTAAATATTTGTCCCCCATGTAGGTACATATAGTGATAAAGTCACCTCTTAACCATCTCTTTGTCAAGCTAGATAGACTGCACTCCTTAAGTCTATCACTATAAGGCAATGTCTACACTACTGTGGTAAGTTGTCCTATGCTACACAACTACAGCTACATGAATAACGTAGCTGGAGTCGACGTACCTTAGGTTGAGTTACCACGGTGTCTACGCTGTGGGGGGTCGACGGGAAAAACTCTCCTGTTGACTACTTAACTCTTCTTGTCAGGCGGTAGAGTACAGGGGTTGACTGGAGAGCGATTTGCTGTCGATTTGACAGGGGCTTCACTCGACCCACTAGCCAGTGGATCGATCAGAGCATGGATCCCGGCTGTAGAGTAGATGTAGCCTAAGGCATATTTTCTAATTCTTTAATCATTCTTGTGGTTCTTCTCTGATCCCTCTCCAATCTATCAACACCCTTCTTGAGTTGTGGACACCAAAACTGGACATACAATTCTAGCAGTGCCAAAATACAGGGGTAAAACAACCTTTTTACTCCTACTCAAGTTTCTCCTTTTATGCATCTAAGGATCACATTCGCTCTTTTGGCCACAGTGTCCCTTAAGCCAACCAGTACCCTGGATAAAGGCCTGGTCTACACCCAGTTTTGGTACCAGTATAACTATTTTGGTTAGGGGTATAATTTTTTTTAACTAAAATAGTTATAATAGTACAAATTCTAGATGGATGCAGTTATATTAGGTGGTTTATTTTGGCATAGTTTCTCCCCCCCCACAGGAACAAGCGATACCAGTTTAAGTAAATTGACACCAATATAACTGAATCCAAACAGGGAGTGGTGGGGTTGTACCACTTTACCTTTACTGGTATAGTTAATGCCGTACAACTTTTGTGAGAGAGAAGCTCAAAATACGTTTTGGAGGAGACATGAAATTGCTTGCATAGCAAAAGTCAAATCTTAAAAGATAAACCAGTTCAGCTGCACAAGAATGGAAAATTTTCATATTTGAAAATCCAACAGGACCCAAAAAAGTACACAAATCAACCAGATAGTTTTTGGAAAAATACAACTAATTTTATTTTGAAAATATTAAGACAGTGTCTATATGTTTTAATATCCACACTGTAATTGTATTAGTATACTTTAATATATTTTGTCTAGTATTTAACTGTTAAGTTGAAATACTTTATGTGGGGGGAAAGTCATTCTTTCTACAAGTAGTTGCATAAAAAATGGAAAGGGATGAGCAACATGGAACAGATGTGATAATTCGTGATGATCTTCAAACAGTTGCCAATAGGTGGTGCCCTTTGTCAATTTATGGTAATGAATTCAGGCATAACTTTAGGTATCCTTTACCAGGAAATTTCAAAAAGAAAAGGAGTACTTGTGGCACCTTTGAGACTAACAAATTTATTAGAGCATAAGCTTTCGTGAGCTACAGCTCACTTCATCCGATGAAGTGAGCTGTAGCTCACGAAAGCTTATGCTCTAATAAATTTGTTAGTCTCTAAAGTGCCACAAGTACTCCTTTTCTTTTTGTGAATACAGACTAACACGGCTGCTACTCTGAAACAGGAAATTTCAGTGAGAGTTGAAAATGAGACTGAGCTAGATGCTTTTAATGTGAGATAACAAGGGCTAAAGGAAGTCACAACTGTATGACAGATATAAAATGAATATAGTATTGTCAACAAGCATGAAAAGTCAACTCTAAACAACATTATGGTTTCTTGATGGAGGACTGTATAGGATTTGCATGTTAAGCACCGGATCCTGCAAAGAGATGTGCACAGGCACTACCATCAGTGGGGCTAACTGTGGGCAGAGGTCCACCTACAACTGTCCGCAGAATAAGGTGCATTTTCTTTATCTGTGATGACAGATTGGAATTAAGAGTTTTTAAAATGGTAGTTCTGAAAGGCTATTAAGAACAGTGCTTAGACAAAACATTAGAGAAATGTGCATAAGGGTGTTGATTATCAGGGCACAAGCCCTAAAAAGCAGCTATGGGGTCATGGTTCTCATCTATGATACTAATCTAACCTCTCAGCTGTACAATTTTAACTAAATTCTTCCCTATCCCTAGCTAAAGATGACAAACCTGTGTGAATAGTCTAGCAGAGTATCCTAAGCAGCTCTGAATTCTTAAAGTGTCTTACAGGTGTTGAGCAAATCTGCCCCACCTGTGTTGATTGTGTCTCTTTATAAGTGGAAGAGTCAAACTACACCTTTTTCTAAGGGTCCATATTTAATTTCAGCTTTCTCAAGTAGTAGGTCAGTGTCAAGCAGGTGAGTTTGCTAAAAGAAAATTTTCAGAAAGTTTTGGCATGTTTTGTACTGTTTTGTTCACCTATATTTCTTTTCACAGGTGTATCTCAATTAAAAGCTATACAATCTCACTTTTTTGGTACACCTACCCAGTCTGAGGGAACTTGTCTTAAATTAGTTCTTAACAGTTAACTAGTACCAACCAGTGTCTGTGGGACTTCACCCTTTTATTTTTTTATTCTGGCCACGAGGAAACAACAAGTTTAAAAAAAGAACTAAAAAACAAAAGTTTTTTTTTTCTCTCTCTCTCTCTCTCTCTCTCTCTCTCCTTTTAGACTAAAAAAAGGAAGTGTTATTTTGTCCCAGGAAAAAGGCAACCCAAACCTTACCTTCTTTGTCTTGGAGCTGAGATAAAGGGGTGCTCCCAACTTGTGGTGGTCCCTTTTCAGGGATTCTAAAATGAATGTCCATAAGCCAAGAGTTGTCAAGGGCATGCTTTAATCAAAACCTTTCTGTGGATGGTTGCATTAGCATCCCACTCAACCACAAATAACTGAAATGCTGTGCTTAATCAGGCCTCACTTTCCTCTTGCTTTCTCTGTGGTAATTCTTGTATAACTCCATTTAAGACATGAAGGTAAACTAGTGTAAAAGGCATAAATGGTGGAGCATCACTCTCAGTATTTGTGTGTTTTGGGGCATCTGTGGCTGAACCTCTCATTAGAGGGAAAATATTTTTTCCCATGGGCACTGATTTGACTTTTCTCTAAGCATGTTAAAATCTAATCTAGATACAGGGATTAGATCCATTTATTTCACTTATGGAAGTTTGGAGCTGAAATAAGTTTTGTGGATCTGGGCCTAAGTGAACAGGAAGTTTGTTTGTTAGAGGATAAAACAAAATTTAAGACCAGCTACTTTCTTGTATCCCTCTAATTAGGATTACAGATTTAATCAGTATTTGGCTAGTTTCCTGCAACCTCCCCACTTAACATTGTCTTTCATCACAAGAGATATTGCTATAGGAAAACTTGCAGGAATGCATGTGGCCATAGCACCATGTAACTCAATACAGTGGCTGAAAAGGGTCATCCATCCAGATGCTTTAAGGGTCATGTGTCTTGCTTAAAGCTTACTAGCAGAGCAGAATGAATTGGTTTAATGATATCTTGCTGTTTTATGATGTGTTTAAAAATCATGAGAACTTCCTTCCACTCCCTCCCACCAAACTCCTTTTCCCTTAGCTATATCAGGAATGTCAAGTGCTTTCTTCTGGAATGAAAGTGCGTTAAGGACTTTTTGCAGCCCCCACTTCTCTAGTTCCAGGCTGCTGAATCCTTTATATATTAAAAAAAAAAAAAGAGTAGATTAAGAAAAAAGGTTGGCGTTGGCTAACCCCAGAGTCTTCCCAGCAAAGGCCCAGGTGAGCTGTTTTCACCTGAATTAAGCTGACTGAGGCTCACCCTAGCAGGGAGTTAAGTAGTGAATTCTACCAGCTAAGGTAAGAGGTTAACCTGGGTCTATACTTGAAAACCAGTTGGGGCTAGGTCAGGGTTAGCTCATGTGGTGTCTGTCCCTGGCCTAACCTCTTCCTAAGCATCACAAACCCAGAGCCTGAATAAAAATCACTTTCTCTCAGATTTCACTTGCTTTATATCCCTGCACCTGTATTCACTTGCACCCATAGTACAGGCCTGATACCAACACTTTCTGATTATATCTTCCTCTAGAATACACACTCATCTGTCTGTAGTTAAATATGAGGGGTAGTGGTAATATATAAATATATGCATTGATTTATACAGAAATGCAAGGGTTAACCATCTGAAGTTACTCTAAATTATCACAGTGTCAAGGAAATAAACATCCATGTTCTCTGCTCAAATCCAGGAAAGGTGCCAAAGTTTCTAGATAAACAGAAGCATGGAGGTGACTTGTTTCTGTTTGGTTTTGGATACTTTATTTGGAAACAGCTTATGGTATAAATAGACATTACAATAAAACAAGTGGTAATTGGAGCTGGGGGATAATGGGGAGGAATATAGGTTTATGCAGCTTATGGATTCAGCTGCAAAATGCAGTGGTTCTGGGTTAAGCTTTGTTCTGAGCATTTAGGTGAATTCAAACTCCCTTCGCTATGAAATAGTATGAATGGACCCAACCCAGGGAAATGACTGCATGATGCCTGGGGTGAAGGGAACCTACTGGGATTGACGTAGCTTGATGCACTAAAATGTAATCAAAGTTCAGCTCTTTCCAGCTGGTAAGAACCATCTCTCACACACCTGTCTTCCCCTGTACAATGAACCACATCACTGATGCCAAGGGATTTTTTTTACCCCAGGGATGAATTTGGCCCCTTCTGCTGAATGCACATGCCTCCTGCATCATGCATTAGATCTGTGTACTTGGTGCAGAGAGTCTCTGGTTTCTGAGTGAATTTGAAGTGTGTGTGTCTGTGTATATACACCAGTTTCTTCACCAGCCCTGGCAATCTGGGGGGTGAGGAGTGTAGGGTGTCTCCTTCCTTTTCTTTGATTCAGATGCACCCGCCCCCAGCAGCAGCTGTTGGCACTTGAGAACCAGGGAAAATGAGCCGGAAGACAGCATGAGGGCTGCTGGCTGCTGGGAGCTCAGCTTGGTCTGGGTGGAGCCTCTTAGCAGCTTGGAAATTAGCCAAAGGGAGGAGCTGGTTGCATCTCCCCTTCTCCCCCCATCCCCCTTCAGTGTATGATTGGGCATGAGGCTGCTGGACTCGCTTATAAAAGCGGAGCCTGCCTCTTTTTCTACCTGCTATTGAAGTGAGCTCTCCAGAGCAGCAGTAGCAGGAAGAAGGGGCTGTGCTAAACAGACACTGATGAACAGGCTGTTAGTGAACAATCTGAAATAATAAGTGGCTTAAACGTGCAAAGGTATGGGTGAGCTTGACTTATGGAGAAGCCTTATGGAATTTAATGGAGAGGAAAACTTCTACAGAGCATGGATTTGAATCTTAATTTAAGAACAGATAGCATTTAACTAACTTCTTTAGGACACTGTTTAAATTCTGTAGTAACCTATTAGTTTTATCCTTTGCTGTAAGGCTGGGTGGGAGATGTTGTTGCTATGAGAAGTGAACTTTATCTTATCCTACTAGGTTGTTAGTGGTGCAGCAGGCTAGAAAGGGACTCTGCATGCAGGCAGGGCTTTGCTTGACTGTTGCTGGTCAGAAGATGTTCATGTGCTTCTGCTTCTGTTTGCAGGTGAACTTGAGCTCTGCTGCAGGGACCTTTCCCTCTCTGTATCCAGCTGCAGTGATGTGGTTCATGGAGAAGATGAAAGCATCACCTGGAAACAGCAACCTACGGAGTCCTTCCTTCCTGGGGCTGCAGCCTGGTCAGATGGTGTCAGAGAAAGCCCAGGTTGGGGCAGCTGGTTTTCCCAACGTTTTAACCCCAGATAGGATCCCAGAGTTCTGCATCCCTCCCAGACTGACGATTTCCTCTCCATATGACCGCTGCCTGGCAGAGCCCAGTCTGCATCCTCCTGGCATTGCTGATTTTGGCCCCAGCCCATTCTTGCCACATCTCATCCAGATAGAAAGTGTTGAGGAGATTCCAGCCCTGGAGGAGGACTGCTCCAACTTGGACCCGCAATCCCAGGCAGCGCTGTCCCTGCCCCACTTCCCCAAAGCCCAGACCTCCTATGGCTTCTGCACCTTGCTGGAGAGTCCCCACACCAGGAGGAAGGAGTCCATCTTCCACAATGACCCATGCAGCAGCTCTCTATCCAGCTTGATGCTGCCTCGATCCAGAGCCAATACCTGTGCTAGCACAGGGGCTGCTTCCAGCCCCATTGCCATTAGCTCTGTCTCTGCCAGAGTACCTTCTAAGCATCCACTCCTGCACAGGCAAGCTGCAGTGGACAGTGATGCTACCTCTTCCACTGACTCGTCTCCTTTCAGCTCCCCACTGCTGAGTAGATCTCCTCCCAGATCCTGCCCATTGTTCAGAGCTCGGAGCCAAGAGGGGCTGCTTGGCAGGGCACTGAGAGCAAGGAACAAATCCAGCATGGTAAGGAACAACTCCTTATCGACAGATGAAAGCAGCTCCAATGATAACAGCCCCAATGCCACCAGGAGGTCTTCAGAGGGGCTAGTTGAGTCCTTCCGTACATGGAGCTTTAACCTGTCACATTCCACTATTTTTCCACTGGACCTTACCTGTGGCCGAGAGAGGCTTGTTGGGGAGAGCACAGTGCTACTGGACAGAGGAGGGTTGTTGAGACTGTCATCAGAGTATTGTTCAGAAAACAGAAGGCTGAGACTCCGTCTGATCAGTGCAGAGGGTTTATATGATGTGTCTGTGGAGCCTAAAAGTATAAACTGCTGCATCACCTTCTCCCTTGTGCCAGGGAAAATTCAGAAGCAGAGAAGCACTGTTATAAAAAGAAGCAGAAACCCCATCTTTAATGAGGATTTTTTCTTTGACAGTATTGCAGAACATGATTTGTACAGCTTTTCGGTGAGGATGAAAGCTAAGAATAAAGGGTGTAGCTTGAAAAGAGACTGTGTGTTAGGTGAAAGTGAACTGAGTTTAGTAAATATTTTATCTATCTAAAATGCCAAGCAAGCAGATATTTATTTTTGTATTTTAAAGTGTTTTTTAAATAAATCATTTAACACCATTCCTTTTAAAAAGCCTTCATTTGGTTTTGTCTGTTAAGTCACCTGCTCTTCCACTGACAACGATGTCAATTGTAAGTTGATCATTTTATATAGCAAAACCTTAGGTTTGTGTGGTGGTAATTTTCATGGCTGCATGGGATACTAGTGGGTAGTTGCATCCTTGCTTACTGGCTTATGGAGATAAAAACATTCTGCAGAGATTTCCTTTCTAAAGGAGAGTATTGTTTTTAAAACCAAGGGTAGGTATGAAATGTCTAGCACAAAGGTTTCCTGATCTGGGTTGGGGCTTACAAATGCTACAGTAAAACAAATAAAAACAGAACACTGCTTTTGAAAGGTAATAACTGTTCTGATCTACAGAAGGAAAACACTACCAGTTAGCTTGTCCTGGGGGCCCTTGACATGACATGCTTGACAACCAATTCTACTTTGCTATGGGGCCAGCTGGTTCCTTATTCAGGAATGAGGGAAAGAGTAAAACACAAAGCAGAGGCTAGGAACTTAACATAATAATCTTGAGAGGGTAATAAATTTAGCTCCTTTTGGAGGCAGGGCTAAGGGCCACCAGCCCTTCAGTGGGGAAAGCCCTTCAGACCTTCGGGGAAAGGGGCTTTAATGAAGACCCAAGACCCTGACCTTGGGGCCTTCCTATCTCTGCTATACCCTGGGACCACTAATGATGGCTGCTTGTTGCTCTTCCATACACATACTGCAAGGGGTGGGCCTGGGTTGGGTTGTGCAGCACACAAGGACATGTTGCAAGCAGCAGTGTTGGCTGGTAATCATTATCGTGTGAGGAAATAACCAAGGGGGCTCACAGTTATTGATACTGTAGAGATGCAACTATTGCAGCCTGTCTTTCCCTCCCCCACCACCACCCCCAACCAGCCTTTGATAGTGGTGCCTGAGGGGCAAAGCATGAGAAGAATAGAGCTGGGTTCAGGATCTGGGGTTAGGTCACAAAACGTGGGCTGAATTCCTGGTTCTGCTGTCGACTTGTGACCTTGAATGAATCAGTGCATTTGTTTGTTACTTAACTGTGAAATGGGGCTAATACTTCCCTACCACACAGTGGAGTAGAGTATAAACTCAGTGTTCCTGAGACACTCAGTAAAGTGACAGGAGGAGGCACCAATTGCTGGCCAATTGCTACCCTCTGCTCATGGAACTGAGGGAAGCAGATGGCAGTGACCAGTTAGTACAGTTGGTTTAACTGAAAACATAGCTTTGTGAACAGAGCATGGGAGTGGGTCCAGGAACTAGGCACTGGACTCCCAGGTCTGCTGCCGATTTGCTCTCTGACCTTGGTTCAGTCAGATGCTCAGTCTGTAAAATGTATATAAGATTTCATACTTGTAATGCATAAGGGAAGGGAACAGTGATGCAGGGACTGAAAAATGAGGGCCTTTTCCTATGTACTTTAAACACAATAGAATCAGGATTGCAGATGTAAGGTGCTGTTTGTGTAAAGTATTATTGCCTGAAGTCTTTCAAAAAGGTGTCGACTTCTAACAGAAACAGCTCTTCCCCTTCCTTGCCCTCTGAAGTTGAGTCTAGCAACTTTCTCCTATTTGAGAACTACAACTGACTGCAATTTGCAGTCCTATTTGAGAATGGGGCTAGTGAAGGGCTGGTTCTTCCAATGAAACCATGTTGGGCTGCATAAAGGTCTTGCAAACAGTCTTAACTGCATCTTTCTCACTTGCATGGGCTATTGATGAAAGCTAAAACTGACTAGTGTAACAGATTTCAGAGTAGCAGCTGTGTTAGTCTGTATTCACAGAGTACTTGTGGCACCTTGGAAACTAACATTTATTTGAGCATAAGCTTTTGTTAGCTACAGCTCACTTCATCAGATGTGATGTAGCTGTAGCTCACGAAAGCTTATGCTCAAATTTAGAAATCTCTAAGGTGCCACAAGTACATGAAAAAAAAAAAAGTAACAGATCTGTCATTCACATGGATATTGCTATGATCCAAAACACAGGGCCCTGGTGAAAATGGATTGGGTAGGAAAGAAGCTTGAGGGGAGAAAATGCTGAGTTCATGCACAGAAGCAGATTAAACTTGATCATGATCCCTTTGTGTTTAAACAGACAGACAAACTAGGGCTTACCAGAGTTGAGGCAAAGAACTTTTTGTCATATTACAAAAAGTAGAAGGGAAAACACTACCAGGGATGTGAGGGAGGAGTGGACAAAACAATTAAAAAGAAGCAGGCTAGGTGTGAAGAAAAGAAGCAATTTCCTTAATGTTGCCTGCATAATCAATTTTGCTTACAAACTAGCTGTTTCTCCTCACCATCATGGCTTTCAGAGTGGCAGCCGTGTTAGTCTGTATTCGCAAAAAGAAAAGGAGTCCTTGTGGTACCTTAAAGACTAACAAATTTATTTGAGCATAAGCTTTGAGCTACAGCTCACTTCAAATGCAAATGCATCCGATGAAGTGAGCTGTAGCTCACGAAAACTTATGTTCATCATAGCTTTGTAACACTACCTCTTCACCATGAAGAATTTTTCCAAAAAAAAGCTCAAAGCGCCCTCTTCAGGCTCAATGTATACAACTTCTTTGAATGCGGGGGGTTTGCTTATAAATCAAGTATGCTTGGGAATACAAAGATTGGACATGCCCCATTGTGAGGGAGTGTGACCACTTCCCTCTAAGCTGCGCACATGTGTGCGTGCACACAAATCCTAAACCCACATCTTTGCACAGAAGCACAACAATTTGCACAGAAGAAATTTTTTGCGCACACAGCCTGTCAAAAATTAGAGGGAACATTGGGTGTGACCCCACAATACTCACCGTGAAGGGATTAACAAAGGGCCTAGGCTGCAAACTTGGGGATGTTCAGGCTGAGAGGAAAGCCTTAATAAGGGGAAGCTCACAGGTGCAGGAACAGCTGAGGCTTCTATAAAGCCAGAGAGCTGGTCATAGGAAAAGGGCTGCAGTCCCTTTTCCTAGGGCAAGGGAGAGAAAGGGATTTAGACCCAAAAGGAGGGATTTGTCAAGCAGGCCCAGAGCAAAGGGGTTTTGGTTAAAAGGGGGGAAAATGGGAGCCTGGGCTAGACCAGGTTGGAAATAGCCTAAGGGAATGGCAGAAAGGTTTATTGTTGCCTGGACCTTTGCTGCTGGAGGTAAGACCCAGGACTGGAACACAGAGTAGAGGGCGGGCCTGGGTCTCCCTACCAGTCACTGAATGAGAGGTACCATCTGGGTAGTGAACTTGGAGACTGTCCAGGTCCATTTGCTCTAGCCACTGAGGCTAGTCAGGGCAGTGGGGTCCCAGGACGGCCTGGGAGGTGTGGAAGCCTGTAATCGTACACCAGAAGGGGAAGACTTTTGTGACTTAGCTAGAGAGTTAAGTCAAGAAAATGAGGTGCTACAGCTCCTGAGGGGCGACAGAGTAACACTAGGGCCTAGGGCACTGCAAGCAGAGGGAGTCTGGCTGAAAGAGCTAATCCCCAGAACTGCCAGGAACAGGCCTCCCTAGACATAAGCAGAGATCCCTGGGACACAGATCAACAGTTAAATTGGTTCAAGAGGCAAATACAAAACTTCTGCTACAAAATAAGAGCATGATCTGTTCCCAGGCAAACAGCCACTGCTCAATTTGAGACCAACAGCTACTTACAGGGGTTGTGCAAAAGAAATCTGGCCTTCGTATGCTATGGACCTATCCAGATATAAAAGAAACAGATTGAGCTTCTGTTCCTTACAGTGCAATAAACTGAGTTTCTAGATGGGTTCATAGGCTGTCCATGTTCCTTCAACATGGACTCCAGTCTGAGCTGCTAGGGGAACAATGAGCTAGTTCCAGAACGATATGGTTGAAGAAAGGAAAAAGGGAGTGGACTGAAGTAGGACTGAATAGGGTGGAAAGCAGCAGTAGAAGGAAATGGAAGCAGTAGTGGAGGAGGATGAACACAGGAGAGCTAGAGAGGAAGAGATGAGGATGGGAAGACAAGGTTGAGTGGGACTTGGATGTCAGGACTCATGAGAGAGGCAGCTGCCAGAACACTGGAGAGACAGGGATACAAATTCTGAGGATGGAGCAGACTGGACAGAAATATAGAGAGTACAAAGGGGAGTCTGACCCTAGGCAATGGGAAGTTGGAGGTAGGAAGCTAATTTGTGAAAATCTATATAGTCCACAGAGACTTTGATTTTGATGATGTTCGAATGTTGCCTGCTTTCCTGCCAGCTTGCCCATCCAGCTCCTTGGTAACCAGGATGTGGTGTTACAACAGTACACTAAAGCTTTTCAGCCTCAGGGATGCCATCTCATCTGAAAACAGGAGGGTGGGCATGATATCCCTGCCACATCTCCCTTAGGTTAGAATCTCTGAATGCAAAGTCTCTAGCAGGCCAGAGTTCAGATGACATATTGTAGGAATGGGTCCCAGTAATTCACAAACACGGCTTTGAGAGGTGTGGTATGAGTGTGAAACTGGGAGCCAGGAACACGTCTGTTCTAAGCCTGACTCTGATACTGATTTTCACAGTGTTGATAGGCACATTGCTAATTCTGGCTCAATTTCCTATCTGTAAGAGAGCACTGAAAACTGTGTAACTTAAAGCACTGCTGAGACTATCAATGCATTAAATTTTCAAGTGCTTTGGAAAAGATACTCCAGAAGTGCTGAGTATGAAGTGCTTCATTGGTGCACACCAGCCCAAAGTTGACTTTCACAGGTGAAGAAAATCAACTTAGCATAGCTGAGATTGGTATGTGGAACCAAACGACTGCTTCAGTAGTGATGATGGACCTGAAGACAATCTCAAACTCAGTTCAGTACGTCACTTGTTTTCATTAAGCTATCTCTGTTTTCAAAGGCAACTGTCCAAAAGCTCCCATGCTGAAAAGGGCATGATGCAAGCAGCTGCTGGCTTTTGAATTACTCAGTCTTAAAATGCATGTTGTGATAGGATGGAGATTAACAGAGGGCCTAGGCTGCAAAGAGGGCCTACGCTGCAAAGAGGGCCTAGGCTGTTCATTGGAGAGACCGATTTTTTTTTCCTCCCTTTTCTCTTGTCTTTTCCTGTTTCTTGTAGAACAAGTAAGTAAATGTGCCGAGAGGCAGAAAAATTGTTTCTCATTCCTGCCGTTAGTTGCTGCAGTGCTGAACTCTTGTTACTCTTCCTAAATAACTAGGAAAGGACAAGTAGTCAAATGCATGCTCCTGCGTAAAAGTCAATCTGGTTGCTAGGATAATATCTGAGTTAGCAAAACCTTGCGAGAGGCACAGAAAACAGGATGCAAAGATGAACACTCCTGTCTACACTTGTCATTTTCAATGCTAATTATACTAATTATGCAGAAGAACAATGTACGCCATGTATAACTAGGTGTGTGCCAAGGGCCTGATCGTCAGAAGTGCTGAGCCCCCACAGCATCCACAGATTGAAGTAGGGTTTATAATTGCTCAGCTTTCCTGACGTTCAGGCCAAAATGTTGTAACTATAATAACTGGCTAAACAACACAGAACGGTGTCTGCCTAAAGCCAAATAATAACTAGAGCAGTGAGTCACATTTTCTGGTGGTTTATTGCAGCAGGATGTTTTATTAAAACAAATAACAGTGGTCTTGTGTTCCTGAAATTAGCTTCATAATTAGATACTATTTACTTCCTATTACCATGCATTATGAACAAAACATTGCACACAAGACGCATCTGTAGAATTAAACAACTGTGCTAAGGTTTCAGTACAACCCCAAATTAATAACCATCTGATTAAATAGACTCTGAAACATTTTGTATAATGACTAATAAGCTGAGCTGAACATTCTGCTCACATTATTGAAGTTACGGAAGGGAGCTCTACATGCTGGTCAAGTGGAGAGCCTTCTAAAGTAAACTGGGTAGTGGCAAGATGCTGTAAAATATAGATCTGATTATAGGTATGAGATAATAGCTGCTCTAGATGCTCTGGCTGCAATTCCGAGCTCTGCAGAGGTCAGAAGGAGGGGGCAGGTTGCTGTATACCTCCTTCACGGCTCTCAGATTATGGGGCTTGGGGCCAGTGCAGGACTAGAAGAGCTGAGGGGCTGATGTAGACTTGGCTATAATATCTTCCTAGAGTGCTCCTAGGCAGAAGAGAACACTCATATTCCTCCCATCGCCCCATCAGTGGGGATGTTGTGTGGTTAGTAGGAGCTCATGCAAAGCTGTTTTGTTAGCTTTACACAACCCAGGAAAACCTTATACACAAAGGTAAATCCCCGGTATCCAAATTTACCTCCCCTTTACTCTGCTAGAAGTGGTATAGGGTCCCACAGTGTAAATTTCCTTGGTTCACTTGTCCAGCTGAAGGGAATGGGAACCAACAGTAAGATGGAGTATCTGTAACAAAATGGGGGAAGGGGTCTGGTGTTACAGGAAGTGACAAGGTGTGAGTCCACAAAGCCCCTTACCTACGTGCCATACTGGGTCACTGGCAGAACTGGCCACAACAGGGTGCAGAGCCAGTCATCCACAGATGATGTAAGGAGGGACCAGCACCTCTTAATGCAAACTTTGAGTAGCTATTTGGAGAAATGAGGGATCTGAAGCTATTTATGAGAAATCTGGCTGTGTTCTTGTATCCTCATACTGCTTCCTGCCAGATGCGTGCACATGCGATTGCCCAAACATTGCACTCCACCAGGTCTTTGAAAGAGCATTCATGCAGTTGGCATCACAGGAAATGCTTCATATTTTGAGGCTCTCTGCTGCAGTCACAGGTATGGGGGGGGCTGTGGTGTAGCCCCATTTGATCATCATGTCTTTACACCAACCAACTCCAGTGCAGAGTCGATTTAAGGCAACATCATATAGTCCAGCACTGATCTGCACTGGGTGGTAACCGCTCAACTAGCAGGAGCCAGAGTGTATAGGCTACATGGACATTTTCTACTCGTTTGCCATAACTGGATCCTTGTCTGTTTGGTGACAATGTTAGGGGTTTAATGGTGGCAAGAAAAATCTGTTCCAACTTCAGTCAACTCAGCATTGGTATTGTACAGTACAGGGGTCTCAAACTCAAATGACCATGAGGGCTACATGAGGACTAGTACATTGGCCCAAAGGCCACATCACTGACCCCTCCCCGCTGCCCCGGCCCTGCCCCCACTCCACCCCTTCAATGAGGTCTCACCCCTACCCCACCTTTTCCCCACCCCCATTCCAACCCCTTCCCTGAAATCTCTGCCTTGGTTCCTTAAATGACATAACCTAGACAATTTATTCTAAAAGATGCACTGGTTTTAAGAAACATTTTAAGGTGGCCCTTTCTGACTTAAATTGTGAATGTGTTAAGCAAGAAAACTGACTTTGTATGTATATGTTCTTGAACTACTCAAAGAGGATATTTTTCAAACTTAAAATCTCTTGATCTGAGAGAGAGTTACAGGAAAATCTGGTAATAAATATTTGAGCATAAAACCATTTGAAAAATGAAGGGTCATTGTCAAAATCAGGAGATGACACAGATTAGTCAGCAACAGAAGGAATTATCAATGCCAATACTAGGTACATTTCTGGTTCCCTAAAGAATAAGCAGGAATAGAGAATGTGAGACAAAGACCTTCACCAGGTGCGTTTGATGGTGGCTTTGTGGACGATGGCCTGGTTGTTGTACCGGAACTACACCTGCCAGTTCCTGAATTCCTCTCCCAAGACTTGGACTGTTAGATGGTTAAAGAACAATTTAAGGCTGTCCTTTGCTTTGCTTAATGCTGCAGCTACAGATAAGAGCACCTTCTGTTCCTAAAATATACATCTAACCCAATACACAGCTGCAGTTTTGTTCCTAGCCTCTTTTTAAGCTACTGAAAGCCTCCACGCCACCCCTTAAAATCTTTAAAATGACTTGCATTTTACTATTGCCCTGGCCAAAACTATAGGGCACGGTGTTCTCTGAACTTTCTATTGCCAAGTGAGCATGAGAGGCCTTGCCTCAGGGACCATGACATAGTGACATAAAAAGCCTTCAACTGCCTCAGCATGATGTGCTTGGAATTCCAGGCACTCTGGAGTTCAGAAATCACATGAGCTTGTCCAAAGGAAGAAAGGACAGCTGTGTGTCCAGCTCTGTTGCCAGGTGTCACATGGTAGTGGGGTTTTTGGCCATCTCCAAAGCTGGCAGAACATCCAGGAGTTTTATAAACTCCATCACGTTATTAAGACAGGGACATGTGTCCCTCTTGGCTCATCGTATGAAAAGAAAATAGTCCTTGTAAATAGAGCTGGTTGCAGAAGGAAAAAAAACTCAATGAAATAGCTTCATTTTTTTCAAACTCACACTTGAAAAGTTTCAAGTTTCGTGAATTACCTGTTCATTTCATTACCTACTGATCACAACCCATTCTAACATTATGTAAGAGGGGGAATGGTCCCACTATTGTGGGGAACTTTCCTGGTTTATACAACTACCCCGGTGAAATGGGCTAGCGAAAGTATCAGGGTCCTTGCTCCCACTTCCTTCACCCAGAGGCCTGCCTGACCATGAAGGCTCCCCTTCCACTCTCCTGTGTGGCAGAGTCCTCACATCTCCAACAAGGTTGGGCCCAGGATTCCTGTGGGGCTCAACCCCCAGCCTTGTTGTGGTCACTTAGGGCAGGGGCTACGGTGTTCCCACTCAGTGGTGCTCTCTGCACTGGATGCTTCCCTGACCCACTGATCATTACATACAGGTCAAAGCAAATACAATGTATTAAACAGCAATCAATTAAAAAAAAAAAAGGAAAAAATGGGAAAGGTTAAAGGAAAATACATCACAATCAGCATCTCTGGAAAGTCAGTGAAGTTCACAGCCTGTTCCTCACAAATCCCAGGTCTCATGCTCAGGCCCTGGCTGTGCTGCAGGGATGCTGCGGGTCAGACACTTGCTCTGGCAGTGGCCACATGCCCTCAAGCTTTAGGTGGCCAGACCCTTCTTCCCAGCTTTGCCCCAACCCCATTGGGGTTACGATACCCCTCTGAGTCTGGCCTGCAAGGTGTGTTGGCTGGGGGTGTCTCCCTGCGCTGGGCCCCCTGCCCAGGATCCCCCTCCTTCTCCCCAGCTGCTCACCGCACCCAGCTCCGGAGACTGCTCCAACCCCAGCTCCAGGTCCAGCTCCACCACTCTGCCTCAGCTCCAGCTCCAGCTCCAGCTCCACTCTGCCTCGGTACTGCTGTTGCTCTGCCCCCAGATCCCCGAGCTTCTTCTCTGACCCCTCTGCCTCTGGTTGCTGCAACTCTCCCAGCACAGGTCTGCTCTGTGGGCTGCTTCTGTGACTCTGCTCCCAGCTCTGACCTGCTTCCAGGGCTGCTTTTCTGGCCCCTCTGGATCTGGCACAGCTCTACTCCCCAGCTTAGCTTGGGCCCCTGCTTTCTCCTTAGCTTGGCCCCACTCTGTCTGACCCAGGCAATTCCAGCTCACACGGAGGACAGGACCCCCCCCGGCCTTATGACTCCCTGATTAGCCTGCCCACCCTGTCAATCAGGCTGACCTGGAGCATTGGCCTCTCCCCATTGTTCCTGGGGATTGTCAGTCTCAGGGTCCCGATTTCCCATCTACCCTTCTCCTTTCTTTTGGTATTGGGAGCTAGCCAACCAAAACACCCCCACTGAATTTTAGTAAGGGGACAACAGTCCCCTTACGTTCGTCCTTGCTAAAATTCTGCCACAGCCACAATATTCACACTGGTACATCTGAGCCCCATATTAACATATACCCACATCATGTCATATTAAAAACCCATTAACAATTATCAAAAGACCATATTTAACATTCTACGTCTACTTCTTCATACTGTACGTGATAATATTCATTAAAACACTACATAGAACTAACAACAATCATTTCTAAGTTTAACAGGCAGTACACCCTTAGAAATTCTCTGGGACCTTCTTAGGACAGATGGTTCACTACCCATTTTTCTATTCCCCTGTCCCCAGGTAATGCCAGGTCAATTTGAGGGATCTGGCCATTTTTGTCAGGGTTGGGGTTTGCCTCATTGGTTTCAGTCTCCTCGGGAAATGCTGCTCTATGCCTCCTATGAGCTCCGGTCAGACTAAAAGTCCAACGTTTTAGCTGGTCCCTAGTACTACTCTCTCATGACCTCCTTGTTCAGGCTGGATAGTGTAAACCAGCAGTTGGGGATTGTTGTGGGTGACCATGGTGTGGGGATTTGGCTCCCATTTGTCCTGTATTTTATTATGTCTCCAGCTACAAACTGGTATACAGTCACCAGGTCTGATGAGAACCCCACTGTACTTGCAATCATAAGTCCTTTTCCTACTTTGGGCTGTGTCTTTACTGCCCTTTCCTACTGAGCAACTTTGCTGGCTGTCTTTGGCCTGTCATGGACACCTTTGACCTCGTCATTGAAATTGGTCACCTCATCCTTAGAAAAGACTTCTTGATGCTGGCAACATCCTTAAGTTAGTCACCTGTGCAGGAATCAGCCCTTGGCATGTCGCTTGAACTGGAAGTGGCAGTCTCCCACCACATCTTTCTTGAGGAAAGGTAACTCATCCTCTCTTCTCCCTCCTTGTCACCCACAGCTCATTTCAACTCCCTCAGGCCAGTGTACCTCTGCAGTTCTGTTTTGAGGATGCAACTCCACAGCCTTCAAACTTGAGTTTAGAAGACTCACTGGTACTCTTCCTTTGATGGCATTAGTTGGTACATTGGCTGGCTGGAGTCCACTAGGTAGATTTACCCCAGGTGTAGGTTCTATAGGAGCTCAATATCTATTGGTATTTCCTGGTACCCAGCAGTGTTCATCAAGGATCTTCCCTCTCCAAGGAGGAAGAACAGTCTTCTGTTTCTGCCTACTTAAACATTTCCATTATGCCCTGCAGGGCCCAGTGAATGGATTTGTCTCTCCACTCAAGCCAGTACTCTATTCAGTACAGCATTCTTCTTAGAGTGCCCATGAGGGTTCATCCCCCATCTACTGGCAAGAGTAGCTCCTTTCAGCTCACTATTGATGTTCATCCCTAGAAACCTGGGACTCCTTCTCCCATATGGCTCCCTTCAGAGGCTGTGTCTTTCAGGATGAAGATGCATTTTCCTGGCAGTATCTGGCCCATGTAGTCTATATCTGCTTCAACGCATCCCACTACTTGCCAGTCCATTAACTGCTGTTAAACGTACAAACTGTGTGCTATGCATGGTCAGCTCCTTGTCTTTCAAATATTTTTGAAAATGTGACTCAGTAATGGTGGTGACTTCTGAGCCAGTATCTAACAAACCTCTGGTCTTCACCCCTGCTATATATACTTCAGCAGTTAGACAATCTTTAAATGCTCGCTTACAGAAGTCGCTAGATATGCTGGTACTGCCAACATTCCTTTCCACACTGTATGCAGAATGATTTTCCACCAAGGACAGGCCTAGGAATCCTTCAGCCACTGCTTGGCCTTCTACAGTAGATGGACCACTCGCTCCTGGTGCACCATTGGCTTCCTGTATCTGGGACTCTGTTCTCCTTCTCAGTGGACATTCTCAGCTAGTATGTCCTGACCTTTCACATGTGCAACAAATGTACCTTCCCAGCTTGTCCTTCAGAAGGAATCTTTGGGATCCTGGTGCCCTTGGATACTTTGGCATAATAATGGGATTTTTTTCTTTCATCAGCTCAGTCATCAGTTTCAGCATCTCCTCTGTTGGACCGCCAGTTTTTGGACAGCCTCACTTAAACTTTCCAGTGTTAACTGTGTTTGAGCCAGGGTCTTTTCCTCAGCAGTTGCATTCACTAGGCCCCCACTTCATGTATGGGGGTTAGGCTTGGCCGTCTCTTCCACAGGAACTCTCTCTTCTTCTGACCACATAATGGCAGCCTGCATGAGTTTACGGAACTTCTTACCAGGCTCTTCCTTAAACCTCCTTTTCATTTCACAGTGGAGGGAATCATCCCGGAGCCCCAGCCAATTGTTCTTTCAGAACCGTATCTGGGTCTGGAATGCCTTGAGGGTCTCGCCGCTCCACTTTGCTCATTCTCTTCTGGAGGTGATACGCGTATGCCCTGACAGTTTCACCAGGCTCCTGATTTCTCTCAGCCTGCATTCCTTTTGCTGCTATGCCCAGTGGATACACTGTCAATCTGGTAACAGCAGCTCCGGAAAAGTTGTGACATGTACCCCATCCTAAACTCTTGGGGCAAGTTGGCTGGTGGCATTTGTTCTCAACAAACAATCGGTGTAAGGTTACTGCCCACAAATACCTGCTTTTATGCTGCTAAGGAATAAGAAATACTAATGATAAACTTACCGATTCTCCTAATACAGTTGAAAGGATGTATCAGTGGGTAACAAAGTATTCAGACCTTCTACCTCAATTGCGAGGCAGCTTTCTCTAGTACTTGCCATGGGACTGAAGTTACAGAAGGGAGACTACTGTCATTGGGTATGGCTTTGCCCTTATTTCCTGGGCAGGTGTGTGTGCATTTGTTTGTAGTTGATTTAACAGCTGCCCTTTTTACACACAAAGAAGATCTGTACTTGAGCCTCATGCCTTGGGCACTGGCTATGTGCTCTAGTCTGAGTAGCTGGTGTAGGATGATGCATTGCACTCTAAGGTCCAATCCCAAAATGTAATCAGTTTTTCAGCAGCCCTAAACTGGCATTCTTGGTTGAAGCTAAATCCTGTCCCCACACCAATGTGGTTTCTGTGTACAAACAATAGACAGATAATCAAACAGGGAAACAACATTCAGTGCTACTCCCACATGCCTATGAGAAAAACATCGCTCTAGTTGTCAAGTGATTAAAAATCATGGGCTTCTAGAATTTATCCTGTTCCTTAGCCTTACTCTGTATTTCTCCCAAAACAATGAACAGTCTCCTTTCCAGACTTTTCCCTGGTACTTTTTAATAAATGGACACAGACAGGATGAGAGAACCCAACATACAGATGTCTCCTATCCACACCACCACCCATCCCCTGGATGTCAGTCTCACCCCTTTGGGGATCACTCTGTCAGTCCCTGATCCAGGGATGGAGGCTATAGCAGCATGCACAGGTGCTGCTAGGCATCTGTGCTGTCACTGCAATCAAACCATCTCTGGGCTCCTGTCTACTTGCACCCTGTAGCAGCTGGCTAAAGATCCTGATTCTGCTTCATTCTTGGATGATAGATGCCTCTTCCCAGGATATCCACTAATCACCCCAGCCTGGCACTTTCTGCTGCAGTTGCAGGGATGCTTCTCCAACAGATCCACAGAAAGGACAAATGCCTACTGGGGTAGAGAAAGCCTCCCCTCAACTAAATGGAATCACAGATGCTTGGGGGAGGGGAGAGTGCAGACAGACCCACTAGGTGGACACAGTTAGATCAAGAAGTGCTTTGTGTCTAGCCTCTACTGCTATGACTTTCAGCCAGGCTAGGCTGCCTGGGAGAGTAACTTGCCAAACGTCCACCCTTCAGCTTCTTGCCTTAGCAGCAGGCCTCATGTCACAGATCATCAGTCCTTGCTGCTGACTGAAGTGCTGCTTCCTCTCCTGAGCCTCTGTGGCTTCCTGGGCAACCATCAAAGCTTGTCAGATCACATCTGCTGCCTCCAAGGTCATTGCCATCATGATAGGAGTTGCAGTCCCAGCCTTCAGCTCTGGCTCACCCCAGCATCTAGCTGACATCATGCATTCAGACGCGTGGTCAGAGATGTTGGTCCTTTCCTTCCAAGCACCTTAAAAGCTGGTGTGGATAGGAGGGAAGGGCTGAGCCAACTACTTATGTCAGCTCTCTCGCCAGAACAAACCTATGGCATGCTGAGGGGAAAATACTGTGTCCCAGTGGCACCCACTTGGTGCTCCTTCCTGGCTATGTGTCAAGTCAGGCGAGTTCCTAGCATGTGTGCAAAGGGACCTCAGCTAGCCATGGATACCTATTTTCTTGCCAGCTGGATCAATGCCCATGTTGCTATAAGAGGAAGTGTAGCATTTGTCTGTCAACTGATAAGTTTTATAATAAATATGAAGGGAGTCATTAAATAAATAGTCTAAATAAAAGGAGAATTGCACAGAGGAGAGTAGTGGATAGAAAAATCTGTAGCTCACGCATGAGTGTGTTGTATATAAATTGTATAGCAGGAAATGAGTCAGATCATCAAATGTAATTCTTTGTTTCCACTTACTGTAATGAAATCAGAAAAGTGTAACATTATGGTGCTGATCAGGAGCCAGGCACTACCTTTTGATAAGAGAGGAGAGTTACATTGGTGCTAATGTACAACAGTCAGGAAGGTTATTAGGTTATTTCAATGCCATTTATATTATCTATAGTATAATGAACAATAGTAGCTGCAGTGATGTGAAGAGAATAAGAGTCACACACTATGTGTCACCTGGAAGTGGTGGGGTGTAGCCTATCCAGTTGTTTCATGTAATGTGAACTTGAAGAAGCTGCAGGTATTATACTGAACACATTTCCCCTCTTCCCCCAATTCTGGTTGATTTAAGCTTAAAATAAATCTCACTGTTTTAGCACTGGCTCAAAATACCCCATCAGCCCTACCTTGCTGCATGTTCTATTCTACTGCAAGGCTACTTCAGAGATTACTAGTACAGCCAAAAGGTATAGCTGTTTTAAAATGCAGATGGCCTCAGCCTAGCTGCTCGCAGTTTTAGCTAACTGCTTGCTTGTGGAACCAACTAACTTTCAACACAATATCTTACCAGATGAATCACCATTAGGATGTCACAGATTGACCTGTGCAAATAATGGATTTTTTTTGGTTCACTGGCAATTCTGAAGTGTATGGAGGGGAAATTTTGAACCAAAAAAGATTTTTTTCCAAATTTTTGGTTAATCAAATAGTCAAAAGAACTTTGTTTTGGGGTTGAATGAAACACTTAGATTAGATAACATGTTTCATTTTGATTTTGACCATTTTTAGTTTTTGATCCTTTAATTTTATTAAAGGAAACTTTGAAGGAAAAAGTTGTTTTGAACCAAAAAAAAAATTAAAATAAAATGTTTCAACATTGTCAAACAACACACATCAAATTTTTCAGAATTCTTACAGGGCTTTTTGGCTGAAACAATTCAGTGAAACTTGCACACATTTATGAAATGCTATATTTTGCTAAATCTATGTTTCTCATCAGATGAATTTTATACAGCTCTAGTCATCAAGCCTTTCAGTTACAGGCAGATAAAATGCTAAAATATTGTACAACGTACATAAGTTAGTGTACCAAACCAAAACCGAGGTTGAGCAGCTGACTTCAGCACATGGGGCACTTTGAAGCCCAAGCATGGTGAAGTCTCCTTAAAAAGCCAACCCTCCTCCTTTCCCACACACACAAAAACACAAACCCAACCTCAGGCCAACTCTAGTTCACTTTCAACATTAGCAAAATGAAAGCAACTGATGTTTAAGGGATGCTTTGTTAACACTACTTGTTGAAAGAGTGACTGTGGCAAAGCATGGCTCCGATCATTTAATTATATGATGCCTCTGACCTGACTAAAGATTAAACTTGCTTCATTCAACAAGTTTGAAGGTGATCCAAACTGACAATTAAATTAAGATATGCAGGTCAATTAGTTTGGTGTCAGTGGGCATGAGTCAAACCTCTACAGAACACTTTTTTAATTTGAAATTTGCACCATAGCATATTTGGAATTCTTCAGATATTCTTCAGCTTGGTTAAGGACAAAATACACATGCAAAACACTTTGTCTCATATGAGGTGCAACATGCAATGCTGCTGCTATGTTGAACTCACAGGCAGGACACAGGTAAGTCGTAGGACTCAAAGTTAACAAGCGCTTCCTTTTTATGTTTTTTTTCTAAACAAAACTACAATTCAAATTTTAAAAAAGAAAGACTCAATCACTAAACAGGATTTGAATTAAGACAGATCAACGACTCAGCCCTTACTTTGAGGCTGTTGTCTTGTTCTCAAATCTCCGCTTCTTTTAAATGAGTTGCTAGCCCTCAAAGTGAGCAGGGTCACTGATACAGGCATGCTGTGACTGAATGTGCAGAAAACATGAAATTAACTCTGAGGTGTAAAAGTGCCCATTCAACTCATTGGGGTGTAAACTCAAATCTCCAGTGATGATATTCTACAAATCAATGTTAAATACCTCACAGCTGATCAAAGCAAATAAAGGAAACTACTGTAGGATGAATATCAGCATACTGCTGTGAGTGATGGCTTATTTTGGGGCTGCAAGTGGATGGCACTCAATTTTTCTTGATTCTAGAGTTTGGGGATATCTGTAAAACCATCCATCATATGGCTTCCCCCATCATAGGGAGAGGAAGGTGCCTTCCTTCCTTCCCCAGCTGACTGGAAAATGCAGCATTGGCAGCTGGCTTTTTCCAGCACCACAGTTTTTGGCACTACATGTTACTTCCAGTATAAGAACTATCTAACTTGTTCTAAGAAAGTCAAGGTTAAAGCTAAATATGATTTTCATCTAAAGTACCTATAACAGACTGATGCAGTAAGTTTGCTTAACTTCCGTGTTCAAACGTACATATAAAAGTGGTATACCTTGCTGTAACCGTACATGAACTAAAGAATCTTGAGTTTCTGAACACAATGAAATAATGGGCCAAAATTTGGTTTCTGTGGGGGAAAGCTCATTGAGAAGATGAAATTAACTGTTGAGGAGATATGCAGTGGGAAACTACTGGGAGAGGGGACATGTGCAAAGAATTGCAGATCATGCCTCCTGATTCCTTGGTCACATCCTGGTAAACCTCTCTAACTCCTTCCTCATGCTCCCTCCTTAGCTTGTGATAACCAGGCTCTGTGTACTTAGAAAAGTAGTGAGGCAGTGGATGATGATCCTTTCTTCAAATGGGAAAGCAAAGTACTTAACTTAACCAAGGAAGGACTCGCCCCATTTCAGTTACTTAAGTGAAGTGCATTCATTGGCAACATTCACATTTAATTCCTGAAAAAGAGTGCTGCACCTTGTACAGCAGTGTCTAACAGTTTAGCTTTTAATGTGGTGGGCTTGTAGGGTACAGGGATGTTCTGTACTTGGGACTGTCTCAAGTAGGTACAACCTGGTGATTGAGAGATACTTTTATGAAGTCTGGAGAAGCCCTCTCAGGCAGGGATACCTTAGCAGTACTGTGAGAGGGGGCAAAATCCAGCAGGTGCAGGGAAATAATTCCCCATTTAGCTGGGAGATCAAACTTATCAGATCTCCTATGACTCTTGCTGAGAACTTCAGTCACTAAATGGATCTGCAGAGTTACATTTCAAGTTCCCAAGGTAATCATGATTTAGACAGAACACTACTAAGTATTAGATCAGTTATATGGCTAGTATGCTATTTTTCTATGTGTACATGACCAGCCGGTATCTGGAGGAATACCATAAAAATGTTTAATAAAAAGGAAAAGCTGTTTCTGTCTCACTCAGAGCCTTGGCCATTACATGAGGCTGTATGAAAAGTTGACGACAAAATGAAGCTAAGACTTGTTCTAGATATTTTTGTCAAAAAAAAAAAAAACCACCACCACTGATCATTCTAAGGAACATAGTGCAAAGAAGGTCAAAGCAGAGAAAGGAGAAAACTAATAATGGAGAATTAAGGGCATCAACCATGGCTAATCTGATTAAGTTATTGATATTTCCACTCAATGTTCATATTATAAACAAATATTATTTTAAGACTGACTACTACTCAACACATGCTTCAGGTGAGTTTAGTACTCATTGCCCTTGATAGGAGTATTCGAGCCAAATGCTACTAGCAGGTTAAATTGTAGCATGTAACAGCTATTTTCCTTTACTATTGATTTTCATCTACTTATCTTGTTTCCTTTTATTAATTTTCACCTTCCAAACACAGAAAAGGACTCTAGGGGTGTGTGTTTTGCTCACACAACACGTTGCCTATAATACTTTGAGGAAGTCTGATTGTAATTATGGTAAAACACTCTTGGCTTTCTACAATTGCTACAAATATATTTAGGGTCTGATCTTCCTCTTGTTTAAATGTAATTGCAGTCTAAGAAGAATAAGGTCAGAAGTGTTAAGTAGAAATTTAATTGTATATTCAAGCACATGATATATTGCTAAGTGCAAACATGAGGCAGTTAATACTTGAAAAAAATATAAATTTCCCTACCTAGTTAAATCTCAGTTAATATTTCTCCTCGTCTTATTAAGACAGGAAAATTATTTGGTAACTTCCTCCAGTGTAGTTGTTGCACCAATACTGCAGCTTTTGATTTTTTACAACTGAAATTGAAGATTAAAAAATATGATTTGCTTAATAAGATTGTAATGCAATTGCCTCATTTTGACTAAGAACAGAAAGAATACAGAGGCAAATGTCTGGAGGTATTACACTACAGAAAAAGTACGTCTATGTGCTATGGTCTAGAGATGACACAAAGTATAAAGATATTAAACTACATTCATAAACACTCTGAACTGACTGCATGTCAAACAGGAAAATTATTAGCAAAGATTTGGCCTAGTAGAACTAAGTGGTTTGTGCAGGGATGAGTTTAAATGCTGAGTATATTAAAATATACCTACCAAACTCAAGGCACAGGATAAAATAATGCAACACTAATTAAAATGCCTATTTGACACAAAGGTTTCATTAAAAGAAATTCCCAGGCTTCAGCATATCTATGCAAGTTGTCATAACCTATTATGTTTCCAGTAGGTGTACAGAAATGATAGGATTTTCAGAAGGCTTCAAAAGCAGTTTCCTACCCCCAATAAAAGGTTCAAGCAGTTGAGGATTGAGGGTAGGATGTAGACTCTTAAACCAATAGCAATAATTCAGCCTATGCTTGCTGTCAGAAGTGATTATAAAGTTTAACATAGTGGACAGTCATCCACTGGTGTTGAAGGAATTGGTCACTGGGGTATAATTACTAGTGTGCTAAGAGAGTCTTGGCCCCCTTCCATGAAGAGACTTGAGTCTAAATTGAGACAGCAAGTTGTTGAAAAATGAGAACCATTGATAAGTAACAGGACTTGCCTTTGTAACTAATCAACAAGTGAATTACACACCCGAGTTTTCTGCAGGTAATTTGTCCATTAACTAATTTTCCAATGGGTTTTTTGATACACCCACACCTTTAAATTCAGTATATGAAGAAGTGATAAGAACAACTCACATAGCACTTTGGCTAGTTATTTATTTACAGAAATTGCCATCATAGGCCAGATAAATTATCCTTCTAGACAAATATCATCATCATCATCATCATCATCGGCCAGTACTAGCTGAAATGGATGCAAGAAATCCTAAATGGATAACCAGGAAATCACCTTCCCATGCTGGAAACTCCATGCTAACATCTACTAAGATAGCAGAGGATGCTAGCAACATAAATGTCTGCCTTTCCCAAACTCTCTTCATCAACACTGTGTTGCAGGGAGTTGCACTCCTAGGCATGTAGTATAAAATCTTTGCTTTTATTAGTATTACCGCTTCATGGCCTCTTCTTCCTCTTTGTAAAGGGAAGCAACTGTAAAACTACCCTGACAATCTGGAGGGGTAGAGTGAGGGAGCATTCTGTTCCTGCATGAAAAACATGTAAATTATAGCTTTATATAGGAGAAAGGAGGCAGCATTTGATTTTGTTGGTAATCCATTAAAAACTGATTTTTGTACCCGTCCAGTATTTCCCTTGAGAATCATGTGCTGAATATTTAGGAAATACAAATTGATTTATACACCAAGGAACTCAAGAGGTCATTATGTATTACACTGACCAACCCTCTTGTATTGGAAGCAAATCAGAGCTTTCATGGGAAAAACCTCTTACACTGTTGTGCAGTGAGCTTAAGACAGGTCATAATTGAAGCCAAATCTTGCCAACAGTCACAAGAGAACAGGATGTGTCTCCAATTTTCTCTTAGATTGTAGAGGAAAAAAGTTTGTTGCTTCACATACACACACACACACACACACTCTGCATGGAGTGGTCTTTCTGCAGATACGAGAATATAGAACCTGTTTTAGGCATCAATACAAATGTTGTGCAATCAGGAGCCTAATGTGTGTCTAGCAACAAGGGAAGTGGATATTAACAATATATGGTAGGTGGCCTACTTTTGGCTGTGCCTGTAATAAAAGTCAGATAAAACTGGCATGCAGAGAACTTAAATTAAGGGGAATCATTTGAGCAAATAGCATCTACATTGCATATAATCACCTGATGCAGAAGCACTTGAAGAAATTTATGTGCGTGTTTTGCTCCAGTGCTGTAGCCTGCAGACATTTGTCCCTCAATTAGCTCCCAGTTAGACACAGACAAAAGGATATAATCTGACTCAAGGTAAACAAATGGTGTCACTGGTTATTAAGCTACTGTTAAAATATGGTCAAAATACAAAGTGTTGTACAACGATTCTCTTCAGTCTTTGCACATTCCCAAAAATCAAACAGAAGGGGCATCTGTACAAAATGCTTTATTCTGGAGCAGCCCCAGGAAGCTGTCATGTTGGTGTTGGTGGTGCTGCATGAAATCTTTGTAATACACTTATAGGTAAATTAGATCACATCCTAACATGAGGCCCCAAACAAAATCATGGTTTTAGTCAAAGATAATAGGGCATTCCCCTGACAGTTAAAACTTGGTTGAAATGCATTTTTGAATAACTTGAAAACATGTTCCATATTTCATACAGCTGGTAGACACGATGAACACAAGTGATAAAATCTAGCACTCAGCTTTATTTCAAAACTCGGAGCTTGCAAACTGTTTCAACAGTGGAGGTTGTTCTAAGGTAAGTGTCTGGTATCAAATAATCGTGCTGTACCCCTGCTCCTGTAAACCTGAGGGCACCTTTGCACTTATCTCTACTTGTACTAGCTGCTATCAGACATTGCCAACCTCCACTACTAAGAACAAGTAAATGAAAAACAAAATTCCTCAACAGATTCAAAGCAGATGCAGGCAGGTGAAGTACTCTTTCAGCTACATTCAAGTATTATATTTTGCTTGTTGGAGGATTTCAAACACCAGGCATTAAATAATTAATTCTTCCTAAATGATAGTGCATACATTACTCTGTAAATCACTCGTGTCAGATGCTAGTGGTAAATATTTGGACAGTGTGCAATCTAGATGCAGATAGGCAAGTGTCCACCTCAGAAACAAGGTACCAAAGGCTGAATCTGAAATTAAGAGGAGGAATAACAGGACATGAGCTAGTTTCACCTTCTCAAATCCTGATGCCTCTAAAATAGATGAGTTGGTGTCATTAATCCAGCATGTCTGCAAATTATGAAATCAGTGGATAATCTTGAAATCAACCCCCCCATATAATACAGTAAGATGGTAATTAGATGGTACTCTTAGACCAAGATGTTGTTAGGGTGTCAAATGGAGCCTTCACAGTGACCTACTAAAATATGTGAAAAGTCTGCCTTTCTTCCTCCCTGCTTCTTAGATTTCCCTATTCTCTAACTAGCGAGAAAGGAATAGCCACCCTTAAAATAAAATAACTACAACAACTTTGTTTATAAACCTTTATTCCCTTCATATTTCCTCCCTAGTCTAAACTAGATATCAGTATATCCAGTCAATACACCTTTTTTCAACCTGTAGCAAGGCAATGACTCACCGGTGCAGCACCTCCTGTTGGTCATCTTGGGAATTAGCTCTTCACCAGCTCCAGAGCACCCTTTGCAGGTCAGTGGCTTGCCTGCTGCTGGCTCTGTGTCCCTCCCAGACCCCAGTGTCCTTTACCTCAGGGTTTTGCCCCTCCCAGGGGAACCCCCCCACCCTCTAAACCCACCTTGCCTCAGTGACTACTGCCAGTCATCATCTAGCCCCTTCTCACTGCGGCAGACTGCAGTCTAATGGCCACTCATCATTGGAAACAGGTTAGGACCTGCTGCCTTTGCCTATCCACGGGCTGCCCCTCTGCAACCCCAGTACCTTTTGTAGGCCTTCAACAAGGCCTGCAGCCTGGGGGTTTACCAGGCTGGAGCTCCCTAACTCCCTTTGCTTTGCTTTGCTTTGCTTTGTTTTACCTTACCCTACCCTACCCTACCCCTCCCCTGCTTCAGGTACCTTGCTCCCAGGCAGCTAGACCTTCTCACTCCTAGAATGAGACTCCTACAGCTCCTGGCCCCAGCCCTCTTATCAGAGCCAGCTGAGCCCTAATTGAGCTGGTCACACCAGTGGTCAGCTACTCAGGTGCTTTCACTCCTTTTCCCAGCCACAGCCCTCTCCAGGGCTGCTTTTACTATTGCCTCTCTCAGGGCTGTTTTAACCCATCAGGGCCGGAGCAGGATGACCATCCCTCTACACAACCCAAATGGTTTTTATAGCACTCAGTATTCTGGCAGTGTTTGAGAACTATCAAGCATGACTTACATATAACTTTTAGTTATGAGAAGGCTATTCCATTTTAAGACATCCTTTCGGATTTTTGACTGCTTGTTTCACCATCCACTTGACAGTTCCCTTCTTTTCCAGCAGTGCCTGCTGATTTATTTTAGTACATTTCACTCTGCACCACTGCAAAATGCTAAAATATTGACAGATGAACTTCAATCTGCCACTTGCAATTCTGATTAATGATACTAATCTGTCACTGAATGATGTAGGCTAATATAGCAAAACTTCCTCCTAATGGTTGAGATTATCAACTAATTGATGGGATTTTATTAATTGTCCTAGCTATTTTAGCCCATAAAGCCAGTGGCATGTGAGTTGATGATGTGGGAGGACACAAATTGATGATGCGATTTTCATGGCTAGTGAATCTGGAACCCATAATATATTAGACTGGAAACCTGACCACAAACATATGTCCAATCTCAGTTCAAATTCAGAAATGTGAGCACAAACATGAAGGAATACTCACTGCAAAGAGTTTGTGGGCAATCTAAAGGCTGAAATGTGTTCAAATAACAATCTCATAAACTCCTATGATCAAATTTGAAGTGTCTGTTCAGAGTAGCTATGAGCAGAAAACAGGGATAAATGAAGCAGTCTCTTCCTAAGAGCTTTCCTAGCTCTTCATGAGATTTACTAAGGGACTGCTAGCCAGGGTGCTGAACCTTGGAAGAAAGTGAGGTGAGTACCTGAGAGTTTTAGTTACATAATTCAGGCAATAGGTCAAACAGTGGCAATTGTCCTCCTTCTTCACGGTGTAATTTGACAAACTCAGGGGCAAATGCTTATTGAAATGTTAATGGGCAGGCTTGCTTGCATTGGATTAATGAATGAATTAAATTACTTCATTTAAAATAACCAGAAACTATTGAAGTAGAACAGAAAATAATTCAAGGGTAATGTCAATCCTGATTTCCAGAGGATTGTGAAGGATGCAAGCCAGTGCAAAATTTGATATTAAAGGTTGCCTTGGGATTAAAACCAAAATTGCTTTAGAACTCACATACAGAAATAATGCCTTTCAAGTGACTACTTTAAAGTTGAAGATGTTGAAGCAACCAGAACACCCGTTTGTTTGAAGGGAGCAGCAAAGATATGTTTTTGTGGTTAATAACAGTGCCTTTAATGACAGTATCTAAGTAAAGAAAAAGTCTTTGCCATATCACTAACCACCTAACTGCAAGTGCTGGGCACTTCCAAATGTCCCCTCTTCCTGACAATTCTCATTTTACTGCTTTAATTTTGAGTTCAACTCATTACGCTAACTTTACACCCACCTGAGTATTTCTCCAGTTAAGGGAAACTTCTTGTTACCCTGGCAATACAACTTTACATTCCCTTGACATTGTGGAGCAGCATAAAAGGTCTGTATTGAGGGCTGAGATTCAGTTCCAGTATATTGTACAAAAAGAGTTATGGTTGGTAATAGCCTATCCTTAAATCTGACTTGTTCTTATGAGCTTCAGTTTCTTGGTAATAAGTACGTATCTCCTTGCCACTGGAAATAGGTTATTTTCTGAAATAGGTTCGCTTCTTGTTCTTATGTGACACCTTGACTTTCAATAGTTGACCTGCTGAAATTCACATTGTTTTGTGAATACCTTAAGCTTGCAGGCACTCTGTTACTGCAAGCCAATGACAAGAAGGCAAGTAAACAGAAGAGTTAGCCTTAAAGGACAGAAAGTTGTCTGAAAGAGTCAGAGAAGACTAATGAACGATGGACAAACATTTGCTTTGGAATTACATGTTCTACCTTGGTGTGATGGGGTGTTAAGCCCACATCAGCCTGGAAAGGATTAACCCCTCTCTGAGCCATGTTAAGTAACCTGATAAGCCACACCTGAGGGAGAGTTAGGCTTGATAGGTGATCCCTAGTTGATGATGGAGCCCAGCTGAGAAGATACATGGGGGATGGTATAAAGTCAGGATATTTACAGCTGAAAAAGAAACCCACAATCACTCTCTGGACATTAGAGAGGGAAAGCAGAAAGCCTGGGGATCCAGGCCCCAGAAGGAAGGATTTATCAAAAAGGGTGGTAGAGCAGAAGCCTGAGAAAGGCAGCCTAGGAAAAGGCTCAGGAAAATGGCAGAAAGGTGGGATGTTGCAAAGCTTGGGTCGCTGATTAGACGGTCCCTGGGCTGGAACCCAGAGTTGAGGATGGGCCTGGATTCCCCCCACCAGCTGCTGGGGAGGTGGCACAGTCAGGGCAGTAGGTCTGAAGAATACCTGGGATTGTTTGTCCTGGGGGACTTTGATACTGTGAAAGGGGAAAACACATAGTGACCCGGATGGAAGGCCAAGCCATGAAGAGGAAGTGTGTGGAGTGAGGGAATGGGGTGTCGGACCTGCAAGGAGCTAATCCCCAGAGCACCCAGGAGGAGGCACCAACATAAGAAAAGCCACACTGGGTCAGACCAAAAGTCTGTCTAGCTTAGTATTCTGTCTTCCGAAAGTGGCCAATGCCAGGTGCCCCAGAGGAAATGAACAGAACAGGTAATCATCAAGTGATCCATTCCCTGTCGCCCATTCCCTGCTTCTGGCAAACAGAGGCTAGGGACACCATCCCTGGCCAATAGCCACTGAAGGACCTATCCTCCATGCATTTATCTAGTTCTTTTTGAACGCTGTGATAGTCTTGGCCTTCACAACAACCTCTGGCAAAGAGTTCCACAGGTTGACTGTGCATTGTGAAAAATACTTCCTTTTGTTTGTTTTAAACCCGCTGCCTCTTAATTTCATTTGGTGACCCCTAGTTCTTGTGTTATGAGTGTTGTCAGATGTCATCAGCGGTCAGGGTCACCAGTGTTGTCAGATGTCACCGGTGTGGTGCTCTGCTCTGTTCAATGATGATAACAGTCGGCTGCGTGCGTGTGTTCCCTCTGTGTGCTGCCCTGGCTCTGCAGATCGCTGACACAGCAGGCCCTGAGAGAACCCCAATGACCACAGGCTCTGATAAGGTACGAAGGCATGTGGCCAGGTTTATTGTCAAACGAAACACAGTAATAGTTTCCAGCAGACTCTACAGGACATACTATGAATATGTGCTCCCTGACAATAGATGCAACTCAGTCAGTGGCAGGACTCTCCACTGCCCCCTACACTAGACAAAGACATCCACTCAGGGATGTATTCTTATACCCAAGTACAAACAAGTTACACATCACTCCTGACGTATTGAGGTACAACCCCTCTGTGTGTTGGGGTGCTGCATCTCTCCTGGTACATGTTGCTGCGAACAAACAAGTCTATCCATCATATTATCCTTTTGACCATGTCTTTTAGGATGTGTCAGCCTGTTCTTCGTTATCTCTGTGGAATGTGTTTGTACCAGACTGTTCTGATGCCATCCTGGCCCATGTTTATCCTATTAGTGCTTGATACCCTTTAGATATGTGTATATGTCCAATTAGCAGTCTTCTTCTTGCCAAGCTTTGTGAGCAGGGCCTGCCTCTGGCTCACAGCTTAACTTTGCTTTATGTTAGCAAAGTCTTGACCATTCCTTTGGTTCAGGCCTCATACCAGGCCTCTGATACCAAGGGTTTATGTTTCAGGGCCTCAGCTTACTATAATGAGAAGGAGTAAATAACACTTCCTTATTTACTTTCTCCACACGAGTCATTATTTTATAGACCTCAATCATATCCTTCCCCCTTAGTTGTCTCTTTTCCAAGCTGAAAAGTCCCAGTTTTATTAATCTATCTTATACGGCAGACGTTCCATACCCGTAATAATTTTTGTTGCCCTTTTCTGAACCTTTTCCAAGTCCAATATATCTTTTTTTGAGATGGGGCGACCGCATCTGCATGCAGTATTCAAGATGTGCATGCAGTATTCAACATGTGGAGTACCATGGATTTATATAGAGGCGATATCATATTTTCTGTCTTATTATCTATCCCTTTCTTAATGATTCCCAACATTCTGTTTGCTTTTTTGACTGCCGCTGCACATTGAGGGGATGTTTTCAGAGAACTATCCACAATGACTCCAAGATCTCTTTCTTGAGTGGTAACAGCTAATTTAGGCCCCATCATTTTATATCTATACTTGGGATTATGTTTTCCAGTGTGCAGTACTTTGCATTTATCAACTTTGAATTTCATCTGCCATTTTGTTGCCCAGTCACCCAGTTTTGAGACATCGTTTTGTAGCTCTTCGCAGTCTGCCTAGGACTTAACTATCTTGAGTAGTTTTGTATCCTTTGCAAATTTTGCCACTTCACTGTTTATCCCTTTTTCCAGATCATTTATGAATATGTTAAATAGGACTGGGCCCAGTACAGACCCCTGGGGAACACCACTATTTACCTCTCTCCATTCTGAAAACTGACCATTTATTCCTACCCTTATTTCCTATCTTGTAACCATGAGAGAACCTTTCCTCTTATCCCATGACTGCTTACTTTGCTTAAGAGCCTTTGGTGAGGGATTTGTCAAAGGCTTTCTGAAAATCTAAATACACTCTATTCACTGGATCCCTCTTGTCCACATGCTTTTTGACCCACTCAAAGAATTCTAGTAGATTGGTGAGGCATGATTTCCCTTTACAAAAAACATGTTGACTATTCCCCAACAAATTATGTTCATCTGTGTGTCTGACAATTTTGTTCTTTACAGTAGTTTCAACCAGTTTGCCCAGTATTGAAGTCAGGCTTACCAGCCTGTAATTGCCAGGGTCTTCTCTGGAGCCCTTTTAAAAAAATGGCATCACATTAGCTATCCTCCAGTCATTTGGTACAGAAACTGCTTTAAATGATAGGTTACAGACAACAGTTAGTAGTCCTGCAATTTCACATTTGATTTCCTTCAGAACTCTTGGGTGAATACCATCTGGTCGTGGTGACTTATTACTGTTTAGTTTCTCAATTTGTTCCAAAACCTCCTCTAATGATACCTCAATCTGGGACAGTTCCTCAGATTTGTTATCTAAAAAGAATGGCTCGGTTTTACAAATCTCCCTCACATCCTCAGCCGTGAAGACTGATGAAAAGCATTCATTTAGTTTCTTCGCAATGGCCTTATCGTCCTTGAGTGCTCCTTTAGCATCTTCTTTAGCACCCACTGGTTGTTCAGCAGGCTTCCTGTTTCTTATATATTTAAAAAAAATTTTGCAATTACTTTTTGAGTCTTTGGCTAGCTGTTCTTCAAATTCTTTTTTGGCCTTCCTAATTATATTTTTACACTTCATTTGCCTTTCTATTTTCCTCATTAGGATTTAACTTCCACGTTTTAAAGGATGCCTTTTTACCTGTCACTGCTTCTTTTACTTTGTTATTTAGCCACAGTGGCTCTTTTTTGGTTCTCTTACTATGTTTTTTAATTTGGGGTATACATTTAAGTTGAGTCTCCATTATGGTGTCTTTAAAAAGTTTCCATGTAGCTTGCGGGGATTTTACTTTTGGTGCTGTACTTTTTAATTTCTGTTTAATTAACCTCCTCATTTTTGTGTAGTTCCCCTTCTGAAATTAAATGCTACAGTGTTGGGCCTCTGTGGTGTTTTCCCTGCCACAGGAATGTTAAATTTAATTATATTATGGTCACTATTACCAAGCGGTCCAGCCATATTCAGCTCTTGGACCTGATCCTGTGCTTTACTTAGGACTAAATCAAGAATTGCCTCTCCTCTTGTGGATTCCAGGACTAGCTGCTCGAAGAAGCAGTCATTTAAGGTGTCAAGAAACTTTATCTCTGCGTCCCTTCCCTAGATGACATGTATCCAGTCAATATGGGGATAGTTGAAATCCCCCTTTATTACTGAGTTTTTTATTTTAGTAGCCTCTCTAATCTCCCTGAGCATTTCACAGTCACTATCACCATCCTGGTCAGGTGGTCTGTAATATATCCCTACTGCTATATTCTTATTATTCAAGCATTGAATTACTATCCATAGAGATTCTATGGTACAGTTTGGTTCATTTAAGATTTTTACTTCATTTGATTCTACGCTTTCTTTCACATATAGTGCCACTCTCGCACTAGCACAACCTGTTCTGTCCTTCCAACATATTTTGTACCCTGGTATTACTGTGTCCCATTGATTATCCTCATTCCACCAAGTTTCTGTGTTGCCTATAATATCAATAATCATGAGTGAACCCTGTGGCACTTGATCAGTGATTACACAGGGCTTTATGCTGTTATATGTTAAAACCAGTGAGCATGCAGTTTGGTGTATCAAATAAAATGTAGTGCTAATAACAGCTACACCTCACATGCCAGATACTGGTGTCTACCATGCCCAGGTCAGTCAGTCCAGCATCTTCTACGGTTGCTTTTTTGACATGCTGTTGAATTTGCTTGAACCTGACCCTTAATTTTGGAAGTTCAGCATGCTGTTTGAACTGACCGGGATTCTAAAAGTTGTCTGAGGAAGCTGGGTAATGGACAGTTATGTTTTTGGTGATGGTAGGTGATTCTGGTTTTGGCACCTAGGAAAGAAGGCATTAGGTATTGAGGCTACATCCTCTGTAGTTACAGAAAAGGGGAAAGGGCAGAGACACCACTTCACACCCCAGCAAAGTTAGCTTGCACCCGGCGGTGAAAGTAACTTAAAGGACTTACTGGTACTCCAGAGTCCTGAGCAGGGGGGGCGTGGCCTTGACCGGAAGAGGCGGGACCTTTAAATACCTGGGCCCTTTAAATCAAGATTTAAAGGCCCCAGGGCACTGGCCACCGCTACCGCATGGAGCTCTGGGCCCTATAAATCACCACCGGAGCAGAGCCGCCACTTCCCTGGGGCTCCGGCAGCTGGGCTCAGGGGTGCTTTAAAGGGCCCAGGGCTCCAGCCACTGTGGGGAGCCCCAGGGCTCCAGCAGTGAGGCTTGGGTGGATCTTTAAAGGGGCCACTGTTGGAGCCCCTGGGGTAGCAAAGGCAGGGCTCCGGCGGCGCTTTAAAGGGCCTGGGGGCCCAGACACTGCGGTGAGCCCTGAGCCCTTTAAAGCACCAGTCTGGGGAAGCTGGTCTGGTCTGGCTCTTGCTGGTACACCATACCGGACCGTAATGGCTTACTTTCACCTCTGCCTGCACCACTAACTTTTTGGTATGAATTAAGCCAGTAAGTGTCTAAAAATAAATTAAAAAGCTGGCGGTTTGCTTTTCTCATTTAAGGTTATCAGCAGGTTCTCATTGTTGGGTTTTGTCCTAAAATACTGCTGTTGGAGAATGATCATTAGAGTGTAGTATTACATGACAATATCAAATGATTGGTGGGTTCTCAAGTAAGGCTAGCAGCATGTTTGCAAACACTCTACTTCCTGGACAGATGATATGAAGCTGTTTTAGAGTATGTGCTCATGTGGCATACCCATGAGTTGTTAAGATTATTCTGAAATATATAGAGTAATTGGTGTTGTGCATTTTAAGTACTGCAGCACAGAGCAGTGGTGACAAATCTCTATAGAACTTTCTAGTAGGCCATTCCATCTAATAATGGGTGCTTTTAAAGTTTTACTCAAAGTACTTAAACAGTGAATAATTTTGGATACCTAGTATCCAACCTGCTGCTTTATTTACATTTAAATTAACAAGATGATGGGCAATGTTGGTCCATAAAATGAGATGCCAGTTGGCTCTAGCTTCTGTTTTATTTTCTTGGATACCATATAATTCTTACCTAGGAGATGGCTTTGAAAGGTGAACAAGAGTTTCTATAATTAATTATTGGATGGATCACTCGCTACAGAAACAGAACATGAAAGGGAAAGGGTCATAAAAACGTTCCAATCATCATCAAAGCTAAAATCTCTTCCATTCACTGATGAGAACATTTGATGAGTGTTTTGATCAAATCTTAAACATCAGCAAAAATGCTTTCAGATGTGTAAATTATACACTATTACTATAAAATAAGAAGAGCTGGTCACATTTAAAGGGAAAGTGTGGTAGTGACGGAGGAACCGCTGAATTAATTATCAGCTCATGTTTATTTTAAATGAGTACTTGGACAAGGGTGACTTAGTCAAAACTTTTGATATTGCCCTACACATCTTGTGATCTATGAAACTGAAGATGATATTGTAATAAACAATCTTAAGAGACCTCAGCAGTGTTTAAGGTAAAGTAACTTCCCAAATGCATGGAATGTGTAATAGTGAAGTGTGATTTAGCTTTTAATACAATTGATATGAGTGTGAGGTCACTGAGGTGCATGAGTGCAAGCTGGGGTACACGCTGCTTTTGGATATCAGTCAGAGATGGAAATAAAAGCTTCATAGAGTGTTGGAGTGAGTTATTGACAGTGCTGGAGACAATATGAAGGTATAAAATGAAACACAAGTCTTTCCCCTTAAGCTCATATTTCCCTTCTTCCAAGTTTTTGGGGAGATGGGATATGTTCTGCTACAACCTTAATTGTCATTAAAGGTAGTATTTGTCTGATATGGAGCTCAGTCGTACAAGGAATTCAATCTGGAGGTTGTAGTGAACATAATAAATGGGATGTGTGGCCAAGTTACGGAAATAACTTAGTCATTTGAATGACTTTTTAGCCCGTTTAGTGTTTAAACTTTGTAAGGCTTTTTTTATGCCAGACACTGGCAATCCACATTGTACTCAATTCATAAACCTAAATTTCAAAGCATTGTGTAGTCTGGCTTGAATTAACTACTGGTGTTAATGGCAGTTGCAGGTAAAATCCCTGCGTACTGCTTTGGAAACTTTGGAGAAACTGCTCAGTTTTGAAACTTAGCTTTCCCCCGGCCAATCTAAATGCTGAAGTCCTTTGCTAATAGCCTTTCAGTCACCTATACAAAATATCTAAGCTCTTTAATTCATGCTTCATAATACTTGAAAGAGAAATGACTGTTTTTCATAATCACATCATACACTAGAGAAAGTTTCAGTTTGTGTCTACCTGCAGCTGACTTTTACCTTCTGTTCTTGAAACTGCATTTTCTTTTTTTTTAAACTATGTCTTTATTTAGGAAGTTAATTTTAACAGGCTTACAAATCCTGTCAGTATCAGAGACAATACAAAACAATCCATGCAACTGTGAGCTTTTGTTTAGAGAAATATTATGTAATAATATAATAATCAGATCTGTCTATTTAACAGGATATTAGCATGTTACAGAATGAGCATTTTTACGCTACCCATATGTCATTTCTAGTGATTTTATTAGTGATTTATTTTATTTGAAAAACCATGTGTCTACTAAAGTTAACGTTGAAAAAAAAATTGGACAGGTGTACTGTTTATTTTGCAGGGGATGGTACTTTGTCTGCATATTGAATAAATGGTTGCTAAATGTCTAAATATCTATCTGTCCTCTTTCTATTTTGTGGGTACATAATTGGTGGGTTAATTTTTCCTTAACAACCACCTCCCATAATTTCTGATCCATTCCTCTAGAGTCTAGAGTTGGACTATATTTTTTTTCCAACGAGGCTATCAGTAGATTAGTAGATAAGAGTTTAATTCTTCATTTCCTTTTGTGTGATTGTTTCAGTTAGGAAGCCCCGAGTGGATTTCGAAAGGAACATTTGTGAATAAATATCCAATAACTTGTGATACAACTTGTAACTTGGTTACAAATTGCATCCCAGTACTCTTGAGTGACTGGACATGTCTACCATATGTACCTAAAATCTTCTCTACCACCACAGGTTTTCTAACATTTATCCCCATTCAATCTATATTTTTAACCTGACTGGTGTCAGGTACCACTGAAATAGTATCTTAAAGAAATTGTCTTTTATTGTGCTACCGACCAAGGCCATTTGTCCTCTTTTCCTGATCAAACCCCATTCCTCTGAGGTCTATCCAGGTCTTGTTCCTAGCATATCATATATGGACACTCTTTTGTTAGGAAAGTTGTCTGCAAAGAATTTTATAAACTAGTTATTTTTGTTCCTAATTGACCAGATGCTGTCACTTCTATTACAGTTAGCTATCTGTTTAAAACAGTTTTTCTAGAAAGCTGGGAAACATAAGGCCTAAACTGAAAGTACTAGTACCATGGGAGAGTGGAAAATAAAAGCTGCATAGGTAAGGTCTATGCCCATATCTCTGCTGAATCATGACATGAATATTTTAGCACAAAAACTAGCTAGCTGATTGGAGTCCATGATCTCGATGTTGCTCAAACTGAATTAATTAAGGATACACTTATGTCAGATAATATTTGAAGTCTAGTTGGAATCATCCAAAATGCCAGATCAAAAAAATCCATCAATTTCTTGTTTTCCCTTGGTGCAGAGAGAGGTTTTGATAGACTAGAGTGGAACTTTTCATTTCATGTCCTGTCCCATATGGGCAGTGGCCCTTTCACAGGTTGGCCTGCTCTCCAGCACTCTCTGCAGGGCCAAGCATGGTGCTGCAAGCACTCCCTGCCCTTGGACACAAGATGTGGCTGCTGACTCAGAGCAGAGTGGTCTACGCTGTAAGTTTGGCCACATCAGCCTCTAAGCAGCTAACTAAGGATAACAAAACTCAGAATTTGGCTGTCTGCACCTTTAAACAAATAAAGCTCACAGGCAAGAGCTTAGTTGCAGTACTTGAGGGCAAGACCCTGACCTGGCCTTGGGTTTCTGGTCTAGTACTGAGGAGCTCCTCCTCTGTCCCAGACTCACCCCACACTGCCCATAAGAAGAAGAGGAGAAGCCTTCTTAACCAGACCTGCTGGCTTCTGACTGGTCAGTGTCTTCTGGCCCTTCTAGACCTCTGACGGACTAAGTCTTGCTGGTAGCCTGGACTGAGTGGTTTGTCCTTGAGCAGAGGGGAGTCAGGGTGCTGAAACCTCCTGCAGTCGACAGAGAAGGCCTGATAGTCCCCATCACATGGTCCCAGTTCCTTAAATGGGTAACTGTTCTCTGCACCAGTCCAAAAGCAAGTGTGTTAGTTAATGGAGTTAAGTGTCCACTGTTTGAATTACCCAGAGGGGCTAGGCAAGGATGTCCATTGTCTCGTTCACTTTTTGCATTTGCCATGGAGCCTTGTGCAGGGAGGATAGGAACGATAAATCTATCACAGGAATAAAACTTGCAGGAACACATCAGAAAATAGCTTTATATGCAGATGAAGTAATATGATTTTTTTTATCAAAACTACGTTTTCTATATATACTTGCAATCCCTTTCCTTGGATTCACACATCTGTCTGTTAACAGCTTTCTCTCATGTTGACAATGCTGCTTTGAATATCTGAATCTCGCTTGTTAAGGTATGATAAGCAAAATATTTTGGAGAGGCAAGAAACTTACAAATAAGCTGTTCAAGTCATTTCTTGACATAATGTTTAACTAGCTGTGCATAATGTGGGGTTTAGCTTCATTCACCAGGTTTAGATGAACAGTAATAGCTCTGTCCGCCTAAATCTGCAGGGCTCAAAGACCAGCAAAAGAGCTACATTGTCTGATAAAAACATTTCTCTATTAAGGCAGGATGCATTAGTAAATAATTCATTTCCTGTCTGCACTTAGTAACCATTACTGTCTAAACAGGATATAATAGGTGTCGTAACAAGAGAGGATATAAAATGCTGACGTGTGCATAACAGGAAATATTTTATTTTTTTAACTGACTGGAACAATGGTTAAAACAATGACTAAAATTGTACTGCATGTCCTTGTTTTCATTTTCTCTTGTTTACCTTCTTGATTGCTGTTGCATTAGGGTGGCAAGTTTATCTTTGTGCTGATGGTTCTGTTTATGCACCTGCCTGTCACTTAGAATCTGAAGTAATGCCCTGAGAAACAACCCTTCCAAAAAAAATCTCCTTTTGATCTAGAGTTTCTCTTGGACCTGGAGTAAGACCTGTCAAATGGCTACAATTTTTGAGATGGCTGTAATTAAGTCCCAGGGGGAGAGAGGGAAAAGGTTTGCTTTTCTTCAGCACTTGGCCGGACTCAGCTCCTGCCTTCAACTATTCCACTGCAAAACCCAAAATGATAGCAGTTCAAAAGGAGATTAAGAGTATCTCAAAAACTTGTATACAGAGGATACTCTGAGAAACCTCAATGTAAAACAGTTTACTGTATATACGTCTGTACTACCATGTAGCACAAGTGAAGACTGGAAAGTGACTCTTGCCATGCAGTGAGACTACAGAAGAAAAATTGGGAAATACATCATTGAGAGCTGACCAATGAGCTAAACAGGCCTAGAACTGCCACATAACTAGTCTTGAATTGACTTGTAGGACCACCCTTGTAAGATACATATTTACTTAAGTCACTGATCCCAGCTGAGTTAATGAGGGTGGGGTGAGGGGAGTAATTATTCCATCCAAGGAGTTAGCCCAATGATGAGACATTTGAGATAATGTTAAAGAGGAAAAGTTGTCATGGATGAGACAGCTGAAGTCTCAGAATTAAACTAGGTTTCAGAGTAGCAGCCGTGTTAGTCTGTATTCGCAAAAAGAAAAGGAGTACTTGTGGCACCTTAGAGACTAACCAATTTATTAGAGCATAAGCTTTCGTGAGCTACAGCTCACTTCATCGGATGCATTTGGTGGTGCATTTTTTCCACCAAATGCATCCAATGAAGTGAGCTGTAGCTCATGAAAGCTTATGCTCTAATAAATTTGTTAGTCTCTAAGGTGCCACAAGAATTAAACTAGTAACTGATAAATGCTCTAGGTCTCCTGAGTACGAAGAAGTAGACTGTGAAATTGTTCAAATAACATAAAAAACAATAGCCATTAATAGGAGGTTTTAACTTCTTAGGTATAGATGGGATTACAAAGGGGGTGGGAGGAGATAAAATGCTTGGAAACAAGATTATGAATCAGTCAGTGACTTGTCACTAGCTGGAAAAGACTCTTTTCTAACAAGAGAGATCTCTTAATGGAAGAGCCAGGATTCATCAGTGTTAATGTTAAAACTGTGTCAGAATACATGGAAACCACTGAATTATCACTTGGTATGATGAACTGGGAATATGTCTGTACAACATGTGAATTATGTGCGAGATTATGAATCCTACATGTCTGTTAGGCTGCAAACTCCATTCCGAATGTGTACCCTTTTCCCTTCTCTATTGTCTATTCCAAAGGCTGATGGCAAAAGAATAACAATAGAGTGTGGATGACTCTTCAGTATCCGATCACTGAAAATCTAATTAGTCTGAACAAAAGACTGGTCCCTGCCTGGAAGAACTGATTTAGCAGCGGAGGTCACATTGGCAACAAAACCACCCAGCTGGGATTTGTGCTCATGTGAGGAAGTTGGCAAGGTGTCACCTGACACAGATGGGCTGAAGGTTTTGAAAGGGTAGAGGTTGGTCTGCTCAGGGGCCATTTTCTCCAGTTTATGTTGAGGGTGGGAGACCAATTAGTATGGAACAGCCTGCATGAGGAGGGGATACCTTGCCTGCCTGTCGTCCTGGACCAGATGGTTCCCCCAGGACTCACAAGAAAATGGTGAGCTAGGAAGTGAGGGACATTGTTTTTATGAGTTTTATTGTTCTGTATCATCTGTACTCCGTTGTGCTTTACATGATTAAATATAAAAAAAGCATAATGATGTTAGACTGTGCAAGGGTGTGTGTGTGTGTGTGTGTGTGTGTGTGTGTGTTTGTGGACTACTTCACAACCTGCTGCATGCCCCTGAGATAGTTAAACTGTAAACTTGAAGCTTCACACCTTTTGGGGTGGAGTTCTGGGACAGGGGTGTATTCAGACTACTGGAATCTGGAGAGAGTCCAGCCCCTGTTCCAATCTTAGGAATCCCCAGGCGCACTCCCAGAGGACAGATCTTCCATCTGGCACACCCTCTGACTGTTGGAATTGCTGCCTAGATGCCCACCCCTTCTGAGGGCAGCACTGACCCTTTAGACTCGCCAATAGCTGCATTAACGCCTTCCTAAACTTTCTCCCACCCAAAAGATGCGAAGCTTTTGGTCACACAAAACTGTAAAACATCCTAAACACTGTGTCCCACTTCCAGCTTGCCATTCTCTTTCATAGCAGCTGCGTTTTAAAAATAACCCATGGCTCCCTGTTTTTGATTTCCTCATTAGAGATATACAAAAAGAAAAGGAGTACCCGTGGCACCTTAGAGACTAACAAATTTATTAGAGCATAAGCTTTCGTGAGCTACAGCTCACTTCATCGGATGCATTAGAGATATGATACCTTTCTGGAACAAACAAACTTACTAACAAGGTTTAGAAAATAAGAGGTAGAGTCTGTCCATGGCACAAGTACTGCACACGAATCCAAGAGGGTGCTAGATAGGCTCTAATAAAGAGACGGTCTCATCACCACAACCTAAACTAGTGGTAAGGAAATGTGACTTACTTCCTGAGTTGTTAACGAGGACTTAATGAAGCATATGGTGTTTTCCACAATTGCTGAACCTTCTTGTTTACAAGCACCAGTAAATGTCATCCTGCATATTAGATCCTGACAAACAACACAAAAATCTCCTTAGTGCACGTGAGTGGAAAACATACAGCAGAGCTGTAAGCAAACACCCACTGGGTACATGGCCATCCTATTAACAATTCATGTCACTTACTACTGAATCAACATTAGATGTCCAGATATTGTAACTATTAGTTTAACTTAGTAATATTTAGAAATTACACAGGAAAAATTGTAAGTAAGCTAACTAACCTTCTCAAGTCAAGCACTAAAAAGGTAAGAAATGCCAGATTTATAGTTGGCCATGTCACCTTCATTCGGTTCCCTTGTGCATCCAAACTGTAGACAGAAGGGGGCAGGGAAAGGAAGTATGTGATCATGTAATTAAAAATCACAAGGAGGTAAAATTAAGATGGTTTCAGCAACAGCAAGTCTGGCATTTCCTAACTGTTGAGTGCCTGCCTTTTAACATGGCTTATGTATATCATTTCCTAGGATTTTGAAGGACAAAAATAAGCTAGTCTGTAAAAATGTTCCAGAAATCTCCCCATCATGTATCAACCACAGGGTTTGAACGCTGAGCCTTCAGGAGCACAGATGTCTACCATTTGAGCTAAAACACTAATGACGTTACCGGGCAGCAGGAGGGAGTTGGGACTTCTGCCACTCTGTGCTGGGTCCTGGGGATGGCTGTGGGGAACCCAGTGCTCACGCTCCCTTCCAGCAATGGGATATGCTCTTGCCCCATGTAGTGTCCCAGCATGTTTGTGTGCGGGGGTTAGGGTGGAATATGGGATCCTGAAGCCTTGTGCTAGTTCAGGTGCAGGGTTTGTCAAAGGGAATCACAAGATCTTTCTCCCTGCCCTCTCCAGTTACAGCTACTGTGGCTTCTCCTAGGTATTCCCAGAGTGGCCTCTATTGTTGCTTTGATGGAAACATGGAAGGGGCTCTTCATAATATTCAGTGATTTTGGCAGGCTGCCAAAAATTTTCTGAGCAACCCAAGTGAGAGAGGGGAAATAGTTAGGTTTCAACCCTTTATCACCAGGTTAAATTGCAAAGGCATTTCATGGGAAAAAGACAGTAAACACTTCTATAGCTAGAGGGGTTTCCCTCTGTTAAATATCAAAGGCTTGTTGCAAACTATGGTGGTGTTACTGCTTCCCCAAAAGACCCAAGGATTGGCTCCCCTTCAGCTCACCAAGTGGGCTGAAAGGGAGCCAGGAAACCCAACTGAGCCAGGAGTCCTGGAGCCAGCACTCCCAGGGCTTCTTAGTTCCTCCTCCAGCCCTTGTCTTGGAGTTTCTAAAACAGAATACTGTGGGGTTTCAATTCTGCAAAGAATCTTGAGGTTTTGGGGTTTGTCCTGATTTGGGATGAAAAATGTTTTTGAAAACTAAATATCTGTGGAACTAAAATTTGATTTCCTGGACAGCTCGAGCCAAATGGTGCATGATCCCATGAAACAAACAAAAAAGTGTCCATGCATGAAAAGTTATGCATCTTAAAGTAAGTGGTGCTGGCTCTATATATCTGGATTTAAAAACCTGGCCCAAGGTGTTAGTACTACTAAGAGCTCCAGTTTAAACAGCTGATGATAGGCTGATTATTGTCTTAGTTCAGAGCTCAAGATTTCAACAGAAGTTAAACAAGTAGCTTGAGAGTGGTGAAAGATGAGCTGCAGAGCCCTCCCTTTATACTTCCTGCCCCGCCCTGGCCGGGGGGATGGTGTGGGTGTGGCTCTGCCCATCAGGGTGAGTGTTGTGATCTCTCGCTCTTGAGTCCAGAAGGAGGCCACTCTGCCTCACTACAGTAACAAAGGAACAGCTGCTACTGGCATCCTGAAGCCTCTCAGTTCTATATGCCGCTAGCATGTTTACTGCAACGGTGACGGCTGAACTTATTGCGGAGGGGCCTGGGAAAGCATCTTATTGAAGAGGAAGCAATAAGGCTGCCATCCCTAGAAACCTTCAGGAGAGGATTGCAGAGTACTTCCATGAAAGTTTTAATCTAGGTCTCTCTCAGGAGGAAGAAAGGACATCCCTATGTGCACAAAACAAACTGCTCCATGTGCCAGACCCCTCACCTGCCTAACCCAATAGGGAACAAAAAGCAGATACCAACTCTACCTCTGTTTGTACCTCTAACTCTTCTCGTATGAGTAAAACAATGAAAAGTCTATTCTGTGTCTTGTTAACTTGAGAGTGGGCCAGGCACGGTCTTTAAATTTAAACATTGTAAGGGTAATGCATGCACATGCTTACCCAGGGTCCCTTCCCCTTCATGCTTGGCTGGCATGACGAGTTAGACTGGGGTGGAGTCTCAAACAGGTACCCACTGCTTCTTCCTCTTCCTTCTCCTCCCTCCCACACTGTTCACAGCATGGATCTCCAGCTCAGCCTCCTTTGAGGGGTCCATAGTGGTTTGTGGGGTGCTGGTGAGGTCTCCCCCAAGTATGACTTGCAGCTCATTGTAAAAGCATTGGTCTATGGCTCAGCATCAGATCGATTATTGGTCTCCCTGGCCTTATGGTAGGTCTGTGGCAGTTCCTTTGCTTTCAGGGAGCACTGCTGCTGATCCCTTCATATCACTTTGCCTACATCCCATGTGTAATCTTTTCATAAATGTCTATGTTTCTATAGCTGGTCCATAGCTGTGCTTGCACAGCATCTTCTCCCCACAGGCCCAGGAGATCCAATAGCTCTTGTCTACTCCAGGCAGGAGTGCATCTAGTGTGAAGAGCCAGCATGGTTGGTTCAGCAGTTGCATGCAAGAGGGGAGAATTACAAGGTGTAGTCACCAATCATGAAAAGACATTTCAAAACTATGCAGGGTGTTGTTAAGGAGGGGATGACTTTGGATCTCTGTGACCCCCAGGTAGTACAGTTAACAATTGTGATCAGAGTGGTCAATGTTGGGCATTGTGGGACAGCTGCTGGAGGACCATGAGGGTCAACACAGGTCAGACCATGTGTACATGCCATTTGGGGAGGTGGTTTTACCACCCCACTGTAACAGGGCACTTAGATTGCCCAGAGACAAATTTGAGCGTAGACCTCTGCACAAATAGGTCAATACATTGACCTAACTTTATAGTGTAGACCAGGCCTCAATCTGTAATTCAATGTGTTTGTGGGGGAAATTGCAGAGCTTTCATTTCACATAAACAGATTTCTGAATCATTAAAGTGCATGCTGAGCATGTTTATTATACGTGGCAATTCCTTTCAAAACACACATGTTTAAACAGATGGCTCATGTTGACTATTTAATACGGTTCCTACAATTAAGTTAAATCTCAATGAAGTAGACATTGACTGATATTCTATTGACATCAAAGCAGGTATTTTGCATGTTCATCTTATGAATTTTCATATGCAAAGCTGCCACTGTGGCTTTATTGAAATGTCAACTGAGATAAACCGAGGTGTAACTGAAGAGGCTAGATAAGGTATCTGGCATTTCATTAATTTGTTTTTTACTACAATTTACTAGCAATCACACATTCATGCTGTTTTAGTAGTGAAAGAAAAAGACAGGTGCGAATGTATTTGAGCTAATTTCTATAAATGAACATAGTGAATGGGTGAAACCTTGCCCTCCCTCTCTGTGTGTATGGAGAACTCTAAGTGACTCAGACTCGCTTGTTTCCATGGCACAGAGAGGGCAGGTTGTGGTAGCATGCTCTATGCACTGGTAGCAGAGAGGTAGCATGCTTTGTGCACCGTATAGCAGTCTCTGCCTCCTTAGCTGGTGGCTTTGGAGGGCAGGGGAATGGCTACTGAATACTTCACCATATGGATAGCTTGGTTCTCTTTCTGAAAAAACAAAGACCTGGGCACTACAAATTTAGCTTTTACTTACTATGCAGCAACTTTGCCTTTTATTTCCCAGGTAACTTTACATCACTTTGTGTACAGTTGCTCAGATTAATAGTTAGCAATCTTATTTGCTGGAAAAAATAAGGGGTTTTATTTGTTTTAGTTTATTTAACTATTATACAGCTTACAATCGGAAGGTGCTTATAGGTCATATGAACAGAAAAAGAAGACAACTTTCTATATCACACTCTAAAACAGGGTGCTTCTCAGAGTCTAATGCCAACAATTGAGGAATCCACAACACGTAAGCTGGTGAAAACCTGGCTGCATATCTTGGGCCCTCTATGTTTCCCTGGGGGGAAAAACCCTGGAGTGTCTCAGAATTCTGCCCAAGAACCCTATGTTTGGGGTTGTAGTCTCTAGATTAGCCTCATTTTTTCCAATGGCTCAGTTAGGAGAGCGTATAATGCAATACCTACCATGCATATTTAAAACATGACAAGTCTGTTATCTCTTATTTCTCACATTTCCTTTATATATTCAGTCCTTCATGGCATGCTTCTCCTGAAGCATGTTTCAAAGGCTCCTCTTTACTTCCCTACCTGGTTTGTCACAACATTGTGAGAAAACTTCCAAATGAAAGGACACTTTTCATATACAGTTGGCATAAGTATTTTTCAAATGTCCTTCCTTGTTGAGGACAAAATCTCTAACCAAGATATATCTGCTTGGGTTGGGAGTAGCTTTTCCATGGCACAAAGCTTGTGGAATGGTGAGGTCTGACTTGTGTCCAATGTGGCAGGAAGTATGACAACAATTCTTGGACGATCTCCAGCCATTATCATGTAATGTTGTTATCCAGCATCTGAAAGAAAAGCAGAAAAAGGCTCCTTTTGGTTCTGATCCAGGGCCAGAATGAAAAGATTGTGTGAAGGTTGTTATATTAGAGCTTCCGGTTTGAGTGACAATAGGACAAACATCAAAATGTACGAAAGATGAACAAGGACTGAAACCTGATATACATGAGCTGCAAAACATCTAGTTCCCCCTTCTGTCTAGTGACTGCTGGAAATTACACCTGTGAAAACACAGCATTTCTGGGAAATCCCTTGGCAAACTAGCTCTGGAACAATATGTAGTACTTAAATTTTTTCTGATTGGCCTTTGGCAGTTGCAACTCAATAATAAAATAACATTAATCTGGATCAGTCCGGATAAATTTATCACTGATTGCAACAAACAGTGTCATTGGACTATGTACTGTGGCATGTTTAAACTTCTTATGTCAAAGTGTCCTCACTGGGTAGTTACAGAACACTTTGGTGTCTGAATCCCTTTGGCAAAGCCAATAAAATAAGTTATCACCAGATTATCTACTTTCTGAAAAACTAAAGGTGGCAACTGAAATAAAATCCTAGGAACCATGTCTAGCACCAAAAGACAACAATGTAGATAGTTCTCAAATGAAGCATAACTATAGCAACCTCTAGGTATGGCTGTTAATTCTCTAGTGAAGAGCGAGATAAACTTAAAATCATGCTGCATGCATAACTGATTAAATATCTGTAAAGCTTACAAATGTCCTTTCACTAGTGAAGGTATAGTGCACTAAACAGCTGTAATTATAGAGCTCAAAAATAACATGAAAAAGCTGATTCTTTTTATGGCTTTGTGATGTTCTGTACCTCAGGGGAACACTTAGCAACCCCATGTTCATCCTTATAATAAGTTTGTGTGGTCTCTAATGCAAAGTTTGTCAAGTCAGGTGTCTTCGGAAGGCTCATGATATACTGAGCATTGTTGTTATGGTAATGTTATAGTAATGTTATAGGTTGTAATTTCATGTATATAGTTATGAGGCTGAAAATGTGTCCTCATGGCTTAAAGCAGGTCCAGCAAAAACTCCCCAGAAGCAGAGGGGCAGTTCACACCTCATCAGGGCATGTATGGGACAAACCCAGCCTAGCCTCACAGGAACAAAGGACACTGGCCTAGGCAACAACAAAGGATCTGTTGGACTCTGGAGTGAGCCACCACCTTCCTTTGGTCAGTTTGGGACTGCAATGAGGTAATGCTTACCTGACTCTGCAGTGGGGGACGGGTGGTGGCAGAGGAGGGTAAAGCCAAGAGTGAAGAAAGGACATGATAAAAGGCAGAGAAGTTTGCCATGCTCTTCCTCTCTCTTCCACCTCCATCTACAGACATCACCACCAAGAGACTGAAGTGCTGATCAAAGGGGTGAGCCTAGCTGAAGGGCAACCAGCCAGCCTGTGGTGAGACACATCTAAGTTTGTAAGGGGATTGAAAGTGTTAAGATCAGTTTAGAATGCATTTTGCTTTTGTTTCATTTGACCAAATCTGACTTGTTATGCTTTGACTTATAATCACTTTAAATCTATCTTTGTAGTTAATAAATGTTTGTTTATTCTACCTGAAGCAGTGCATTTGGTTTGAAGCATGTCAGAGACTCCCCTTGGGATAACAAGCCTGGTACATATCAATTTCTTTGTTAAACTGATGAACTCATATAAGCTTGCAGTGTTCAGTGGGCATAACTGGACACTGCAAGATGGAGGTTCCTAGGGTTCTGTCTGGGACCAGAGATATTGGCTAGTGTCATTCAGTTGCACAATCCAAGCAGTTTACATACCAGAGGCTGTGTGTGAACAGCCCAGGGGTGTGGGTTCTCATAGCAGAGCAGGGTAAGGCTGGCTCCCAGAGTCAAGGATTGGAGTGACCTAGCAGATCACCAGTCCAGATAACACCAGAGGGGAATGTCACAGGCTTACTGGGTGTCTGCCATAGGATGAATTTCTTGTGGAAAATTTCAGCCAAATATACAGCTGTTACTGATGACGAGGATAGGGAAAAATGTATTGGTTTGGACATGTAAAAAAAAATGGTTACCTTTTCTTTAAAAACTCTAGCGCTCCCATGCTTTGGAGCAGGGATCTGAAATATGGCAGGGGATGGCCATTGAGTCGGGGGGTGCTTGTAGTCATCTCTATGGAAATCTCCCCCAAATTTTACCAAGTTATAAATCTGTTGGTGTATCTTGGATGCTTGTTGCAGATTGTTAAGTGCTTAAGGCACAGACTGTCCTCTTAGGTGTTTCATACAGCACCTCATAGGGCCTCAGTCCTGACTTAAGCACTACTGCAATAAAAAATATTTCCCATGTGTGATTTGTTATAATGAAATCTAAAGGCTATAGCTAAAATGCATTCAAAATGGTAAACTCAGACAACCAGCTTTGTGATCTGCAAGTGAATGTGGCCTGATGGCTTTTCAGCATGACTGCTAATTACATTTTGAGAAATCAATTGGCTGACGTGCTGCCTAACATTATGAAAAGGGAAGGGCAATATCTTATGGAATTGACTTCTCTCTATAGAGAAATCTAAGATAACTCCCCACCAATTTTTGGGATGAAGGAAGCTTGGTGTTGCAGAGGATCTTGACTTTGCTGTCAACTAAGAATATTTTGGTGGTTAAAATGTCAAGTGTGTGTCTACCCTGACAGGTGACATTGTGAAAATGATGTAGAAAGTCAGTTACTTTTTCTCCATTTTTATTATTGTAGGACTTCCAAATGGAGCACAGCTGAGAGTAAGTGGAATTTTAAGGGCTTATCTACACGGGCAAGTTTCTGTGCAGTAAAGCAGCTTTTTGTGCTCAAACTGCCAACGTGTATACGCTGCCAAGCCACTTTGTGCGCAGAAACTCCTCAGATGCAGCGCTGCAAAAAACCCACCTCGATGAGAGTCGTAAGGCTATTTGCACAAAGGCTCCAGCACTCTATTGTCAATGTAGACACTTGATTGCTTTCTGGGCTGTAATTGGCCTCTGGAGTAGGTGACCAGGTATCTAGTTTTGGACCAGAACACCGGATCCAAAAGGGATCCTGGCGGCTCCAGTCAGTAATGCTGAGCAGGTTGTTGAAAGTCTGCTTTGTGCGGTGCTGCAGCGAGGCCGGCAGGCTCCCTGCTAACTGCTGCGCCGTGGACGGCATGGCTCCTGGGTCAGGAAGCAGCTGGCATGTCTGCCTCCTAGCTGTAGGGGCTGCCGGGGGGGGGAACTGTGCGCTGCCCCATCCCCCACCCTCAGGTTCAGCTCCCATTGGCTGGGTCAGAGCATGGGAGGAACTAGTGCCATTCGCGAGCGCTCAGCAGGCGGCTGTTGAGGGGTTGCGTGCTGCGTGCCTCTCCCGCTGTTGACCGGCCCTCTTCTCCTCAGGCTTGTCGTGTGGCTGGGCTTGAGCTGCAGCAAATCGCGGCCTGTTGACCCATCACCAGCACCCAGGGGTTGCATCCCTCCTCATTCCAACCCCCCATCCCCCCATCCCTCTCTCTGCATTCCTCCCCGTCCTACCCCCCCACACCCCCATCCCCTGTCATTGCATCGCTCCCCGTCCCAACCCCCGGCAACCCCATCCCCCTCACTGCATTCCTCCCTGTCCCACCCCCCCATCCTGCGTCATTGCATCCCTCCCTGTCCCAACCCCCCGCACTCCATCCCCGTCATCGCATTGCTCCCCGTCCCAACCCATCCTGCCCCCCACACCTACCCATCCCAGCCCTGTGCCCCATACAGCGCTCTCCCACCATCCTCTCCATCCCCCAGAGCTACCACCCCATGTTCTTCACCCCGCACACCCCTGCATCCCATTTACCTCCATACACTGCTGCACTCCAATTATGTCCCTATATGACCCTGTGCCCTGCAATCCTCATGCACGTGTAGCCTTCTGCCTCCCCTGCATCCCCATCCACCCCACACCCTCTCCTCTCATCTTCACTGCCCCCTCTCTACTCTGCTCTTGTCCTTGGCCTGTTTTCCTCTCTCCTCCACCCCCACCCCATCTTTTCCATTCCAGCCCACCTTCCTCCCTGTCCAGCTGGGTGATTTAGGCAGCCCCTGGAAAAGTGTATGCAAAAGTGTCTCTGTGTAGGCAAGTGTGTGCATGCATGCTTTGTAAGAGACTGTGTGTCTTTGTGTAGGGAGGTGCATGTATTGCCGCATGTGTGTATACCTGTGTGAATAAAATTTGCAGCCTAACTCTTTGACTTTTATTCCTTTTGCTGGTTTACGCACAAAAATATTGATGACATAAAATGTGTGTATTCGTTTCATAATAAGTTTTTAAAAGAGAAGGGAACGCTAAAAGAAATGTATATATTTCTTAAAAAGTGAATGCTGTTGACTAGTAATTGCAGAAGAGCCAATGTATCATACATTTCTCCCCACCTTTGTCTAGCTACATTATAAACTCTTTATTGCAGATTCTCTCTTTTTATGTGTCCAGCACGTACCACCCTGGAGCCCTGATCTTAGTTGGGGTCTCTAGGCACTAAATGACAATTGTAATAATAAAGGAAGTATATGTGTTAGTGCATGCTAGATGTGTACACATGAATGCACATGTGTATCTGCATGTAGGTGTGGGAGTCAGTTTCTACAGATTTATTTTTATAGGTATCTGGACAGGTGTGCATTTCTGTGGTTGTGCTCTGTGGATTTGTATTTGGGATACAGGAGGTGTGCCTTTAAGGGACCCATTGCAGCTGTGATAATGTGTGGTCCTAATTCCACAAGTAAAATTACAATATAGGCATTTATGAACTAAAAATATATTTATTGGTGCATCATTTCCACAAGTTACCACCATTGACAAATGTGAACTGTCGGGCATTTTCTCATAGATGGAACAGAATTGTTGCACCAATGTTGCGTTATACAAAGCATTTATACGGATGATGTGACATGAACAAATCAGGTTTTGTACTTGTCAAGAGCAGTATCTGACAAGTTATTAAGAAAATAGAGCTAAGGGGGAGCAGATTCTTAGTTTCCCTTTTGGATGACACATTATCCCCTGAGAAAGTAAAATTGGTCCTCAATTTCTGTTTTACAAGTTATAGTCTTACTAGCTGTCTTACACACCTGCATTTGAAGCTTAAATTCACTTTGACCTATTCACACTTTTGTCATTAATCCATTTTGGAGAGCAACACTAGCATGTAGAATTATATGTATATGGCACTGGTGAAACAATACTGGAATACTGCATCTGTTTCTGATGTCTACATTTTAAATAGGATGTTGAAAAACTGGAGAGGGTATGGAAGAGAGCCACAAAGATAATTTGAGGACTACAGAAAATGCTTTACCGTAAGAGGCTTAAAGGTTTCAATATGTTTAGTTTATCAAAAAGAAGACTGAGAGGTGACTTGATTACTGTGTAAAAGTATCTTCATGGGGAAGTAATATCAGATACCTCAGGGCTCCTTAATTTAGCAGAGAAAGGCATAAAAAAGAAGTCTGGAAGCTGAAGCCAGAAAAAATTCAAATTAGAAATAAGGCACACATTTTTATCAGTGACAGTGATTAACAATTGGAACAAATTACAGTGGGAAGTGGTGGGTTCTCCATCTCATAAGGTCTTTAAATCAAGACTAGATGCACTTCTGGAAGATATGCTTTAGCCAAACATAAGCTATTTAACAAGTTATTGGACTCAGTACATGCATGATGCAGGAAAAAAAGAACAGAAGTATAAATTTAAGTACTTTCAATTGGCACTCTCATTAAAAATATTTTTGTTTTATATTGTTTGTATCTTCTTTACATTTCAGAAGTTTAAAAAGTTTAATTTTCCAGTAGCGTTTAAACTCTCTTCCTGGTGAGGTGAAGAGTATCTGAATCACACATTGCATCTCCTACATTCAAACTGTTGCAGCTCCTGGCCTTCTCCTGGTGCCTGTTTAGGCCTTGTAGTGAAAATGAACATGTGAGCAAGGATGGGGGGAGAGCAAGTGACAGAAGGAGGGGGGATGGAGTGAAGGGGGGCAGGACCTTGGGAAGGGGCGGGGCACGGGTAGGACCTTGGGGAAGAGGCAGGGCAGGGGCTTCAGTTTTCTGGAATTAGAAAGTTGGCAACCCTACTCCAGAACTGTCCCATAATGCCTCAAGTGACCGCTGTGCTCATTGTTTTGAACTCGGCTGCGCGGAGACAGGCACCCCTCCCCTTTCAAAGCACTGTTTCTGACAGCCATTGCATGTTGTGCTGATCTGCTCTGGGACACAAAGCAAACCATTAATGTGGAATGCTCGTGCTGTTGAACAGAGGCAGGGGTGTGTGTGTGTGTGTGTGTGAGAGAGAGAGAGAGAGAGGGAGTGATTGCTGCGCAGACCCAGGGAGGGAGGTGGGGACTGATGTCAGGGTTTACCCTGCTCCCTGCCTCAGGACGGGTTGCTTCTGCTGCTGTCTGAACTTACAAGACAGCGTGCTGACACACTCTCTGTCCCCCAAAACACACTGTCTCTCTCCTGCACTCCGTACACTCACACATTCCCCCCCCTTCAGTTGTAAAGCAGCTGGCAATGTAGTAGGATGCCCATGGAGCAATGGGATTGGGAAACCTGCATCATGTGACGCTGTGCCTGCCTCAGGAGGCACTGCAAACCCTTCCCAGAGCACCCTGCAGCCAGTTGTACAGCTACCACAATGCACTGCTGTCTTTGCTGTTGCAAGAGCTGCTAATGTGGATGCGCTCCAGCGAAACAAGGAGCACAGTGTGAACATGCAATAGCAGTTTAATTCCAGCATTTTAATAACAGTGGTCAGAGACGAAAAGCAAGAAAGCCTAGCAGTAGCCTGTGAACTCAGTGTGCAAAAAGCTAGAGTGAGGGCTTTTGGGTCTGGTGTTGGCTAAAAGGACTTGGGGGTGCAAGCTAAGAATTGCTCTGTTTGTTCTTGGTTCCTCCTGCATTCAGAGAAGCAGGTCTTTGCATATTCCTTGTCAAAAAACAAGATTGCATCAAATATCAGACTCTATCAATTATTATTTCCAACTGGAACATCCCCAGGCCCTTGAAATTTGGCTAACCTTTTGGGTTTAAAAGGAGCAACATTATGTAGGTAAGCCTTAGATGTCTGTTGATAGTTAAACATTGTTATCTGGAACCCAACTGTGTCCATTTGGTGTCCTCATTCATAAGGAGGAGTTATCTTTGATCTCTACACACCATTAAGAGAATTTGGTGTAAACAAGTTATACTTGTGAAAACCCAGTGAAGACCATGAAGTTGCTCAGATGTAAGTGAGCATGTGAATGGTTTACAGAACCTTAATTGGAGGAGGTGTGGCAGAAAGAAAGACCTTAGCTTAACTCTAGAAAAGTTGATTTTTTTTGTTTGCATGGCTAAAAACAAAAAAGCTACTTTGCATTTTGAGACAAAGGGACAGCACAGCACCTCTTTCTCTGCAGACAAGTCTAAATTTCTTCTGCTGTCTGTTGCAACTTTAGCTTTTAAAACCAAAACGCTTTTCCCCATTCTTTCTTCCCTCTTAAGATTATCATGGTGGATAATCAGCTGAACATGAGCTCCCAGAGCAATGCTGTGGCCAAAATGGCAAATAGGGAAATCTTGAGTAGGAGGACAGATGTTTTTTAACCTATGTATTTGGCATTGGTGCAAGAGCTGCTGGAAAACTGTTTCCAGTTCTGGTGCCCACAATTAAAGAAGAATGAAAAAGTTGTGGTGGATTCTCCATCACTGACAATTTATAAATCACGATTGAATGTTTTTTTAAAGGATATATTCTATGGATTATTTTGGGGAAGTTCTGTGGTCTGGGTTACACAGGAGGTCAGATTAGATTATCACAGTAGTCCATTTTGGTCTTGGAATCTATGAATCTTCAAGGGACAAAATTTCCAGACCTTGGTTTCCAGAAAGAGATTACTCCCTGATCTTCCCTTCATTAGTATCCCTTTCCCACGTGAAATGAGAGCAGGCTAAATTGAGAATGCTAGAGACAAGAGGTGCTCTCAGTGAAGGCTTGTGCCACGTCTGTTCCAAGCCTGCCAACCTTCATTTGTATGGAGCAACATGCTCAATATGGATGGCCTCTCCCGTCCGATAGTCTGTGACTATCAGACTGGGGCAGTAATGGTTGCACCAGTAACCCATTAAGGTATACAATTATCATTGATCAGGAATTTTTTTATGAATACATCTCCAAGTCTCTTAGATTTCATGATCTAATGCAGTGATTCTCAACCAGGGGTATGCATACCCTGGGGGTATGCAGAGGTCTTCCAGGGGTATGTCAACCCATCTAGATATTTGCCTAGTTTTATAACAGGCCACATAAAAGTACTAGCGAGATCAGTACAAACTAAAATTTCATACAGGCTGACTTGTTTATACTGCTCTATATACTATATTAAAAGGTAACATAACATGCGTATACACACTATATTAGATGTGCATTTTATGTCATTTACTTATGTGTGCAAGCATGTTAATGAGGTTGAAGTTGTCATAGTGTATGCGGTTGTAATGTAAAAATGGTTCAATTTTTAAAATGAGGAGCTGGAAGCGGCGGAAGTGGCGACAGTGATAAATTGTAAGAAATTGAAAATGACTGCAAAAAAACCCCCACCCCATCATCAGTTCTGCGAGGAATATATTGCTTTTGGATTCAGATCTACAAATAGTGATCCATCTCAAGCTGTGTGTTTCCTTTGTGGGCATTTGCATTGACATTTGAAGACAAAAGACCCTGTGCATGCAGGTAAGTCAGTAGAAGTTTTACAAAGAAAGCTTTCTGAGTTCCAGACTTGTCAGCCTAAAATGAAAAAAGCTTCAACTATTTCTAGAAAAGCACTAGAAGCTTCATACACTGTTTCCCTTGTAGCAAAATCAAAGAACCCATATAATGCACTTACAGAAGCTCCAGGGAAAAGCCACTCCAATAGGTAATTTGAGTCAGCTGACAAAAAGGCTAGCATCCTTTGACCTGATATTACCAAATGGAAAGTTTGTGCTTTTCTCTATACTTTCTGCCATATACTTACTATTTATATTACCAGACCTGGCAAAAGTGCACTAATATACCAGCTTAACTGATGGGGGAATTATATGTTAGTGCTACATATCTCCTTCAGCTGCTAAATGTAGATTATACACTTATGTGCCAAAAATAAAAAAGCAACACTATTTTGCTGGAATATTAATAAATAATTCAAGAGAATTTGGGTAGTATGGAAAGCAGTGTTCCATACCAAACAGCAACCATTTCGTACATGTAGCGAAATCATGGATCTTTGCCAAATGTGTAAGTAAAACATAAATCTGACAGCCATTCCAAAACTGCCATTGATCTCAACAGAAGCAGCATTTGAGCCTACATAGACATGCCAGTTAAGCAAGTCAAAACCATTCAAATCAAAAGTAATAAATGGATAAAATTTCAAGCACAGGTTATTTGCAATGAGCTTTGCAAACATATTGAAGAATTAATTAAAACCAAACTTAAGATATCCAATCACCCATTGACAATTAACACAGAGAGAAGATTGACCAAATTATTATAGCAATTATTTCCCAAACATTAACCCTTACTACCGATTAAAAGAAGTAATTCTGCTGATCCCCTAACATTCTGCTGATTCCCTACATTACAAGGATTTTTTTTCAGACTCCCGTGTCAAAGCTTATTGCAATTTCTCATGACTGTGCAAAGGTAAGACCAGTGTATTGACACCTAATATAATAGTTCATTAATGTCGGTTTGGGCAATGATTCAGCAGCTGTCTGACATTAAATGTCATTTTCTACTTCCTTTCTTCTCCAGGATAAACATGTCAAAAGTTCCACAGCCATGCAGGTAAGTAAAGGAAATTTGTAGCCTTGTAGATAAACCAAGCAAATAAGATCACTAGGACCTAAAAAGCGGAATCACCGACCAAACAAATGCTACTAGGTTAACCTTTTAACTGCTGAGCATGAGTTCAACTCCTGTGCAGCAATTCCATTTTCCGACTGTCTCAAGAGCTTCTGGCCATTTGATGTGGATGTACCGGACATGACTTGGACTTCAGTGATTAGGATGAAGCAGAGCTATCTGCCATAGGACATGGTTCTTGAAAAGTCAGTAGTATGTTGAAATCCAGCATAGATAAGCAGAGAAAGCTTCACCTAATTCATGTTCTGTGAAATAATTTGACATTTTGTATCCAATTGGTCCTGCTAATTTGTCCACAAATAGCAGCAAAACAGACAACCTTCTTCCGTATTTAGTCTTTAATCAGAAATGCCAATTTTGACTGTTGTCCTGGTGGCCTTGCTCTGAATTCTGCAGGCAGTCTCTCCAAGTTGGGCTTTTGCATGCTGATGGGATACTCTGATGAAACATGCTCTGCTCGGCTGTTCTGAGCATATTGGATCATCAAATCTGACACTTTTACCCAAATAATAAGTTGACACATTAACATTAACAAACAAAATAAGCTGGTTATGAATGCAGTCTTAGAGAAGCCTAGAGCCCACTACTTCAGGTGCAAATTAATCCTCTTAATTTTCAAATCTTGGCGTTCAAATGAACGTATCCCCATTTATTAGGCCCAGAAACTGGAAGCACTGGAGAGTCTCAGTTTAAACAGGCAATATACAGTTATTATAAGTACATTAGGTTGAGTGATTATTCTGCTGTCATAATGGAGCAGGAGACAGTAAGTTAGGAAATGGCTAAAGATTGAAGTTTACATTGGCAAAAAACAATTTAAACAGACTGTGGAGAGGACAAGCAACACCACCAGGGGGCCTTTAAACACATGACATATTGACCATGGCTTAAGAGTCAACTGATAAGAGCCAGCATGTCCTTTTTTAGGATGCTAATTAAATCACACTGGACTAGAGTCATCCGATGAAGTGAGCTGTAGCTCACAAAAGCTTATGCTCTAATAAATTTGTTAGTCTCTAAGGTGCCACAAGTACTGCTTTTCTTTGAGTATGAGGAAGGTGGCAGTCAAACTCGTACTCAGCTAAAATATTTGCTGTTGATCATGTGGTAGGTAAGGGGAACGATTGCCCCCCGCGTGAGGCTGGTAGTGCAGCTATCCTCCACCAGAGGGGGAAGCAGCTTTAAGTTGCATAATAGGTCCATAAAAAGAAAAGGAGTACTTGTGGCACCTTAGAGACTAACAAATTTATTAGAGCATAAGCTTTCGTGAGCTACAGCTCACTTCATCGGATGCATCCGATGAAGTGAGCTGTAGCTCACAAAAGCTTATGCTCAAATAAATTTGTTAGTCTCTAAGGTGCCACAAGTACTCCTTTTCTTTTTGCGAATACAGACTAACACGGCTGCTACTCTGAAATAGGTCCATAGAAGCCTTGACAGTATAAACTACTTGCATGTATTGAATCAATAGGCCTCTCATGTGATCTAGCTCTGTTCCTGGTTTTACTCCAGCCCAACCCACTTTCTGGGCCAATTAAAAGTCTTAGCTTCTCAGTACATAGAGTGAGAGGGAAGCTGATAGCTTGGGTTCCCCTGGTTCTCAGGCCACATGGGTAGCTTACAAACTGGGCTCTTTCCACGGGAATGAAAAAGACCCCAAGGTACAGTAACACATTTGTTACTGGCGGTGACTGTTAATTATTAAATAAAACTGTAAAAAAAACTTAAATTGTTTCTTTAACCTGTAAATCAGACTTCTTTGAAAGCTTATTTACTACAAATTCTAGTTAGTCTGAACACTGTCTAGTTAGTGGTCACTCTTCTACACTGATAGCTAATTACACATCTAATGCAGACTCCCAATGAAACACAGTTCCTGATCAATTTCCAGAGAAGAGGCAAACTCTCAAATTACCTTTATTACATAAATTACATCACATTTCTTCTCACTTGAGCAATTCAGGAGTTATTTCTTTGCTTTCAGAGAAGCCTTCGATCTGCTTCCCGATGAGAGAAGATGTTTTTATTCTTTCCTGGCAGCAGAGCAGGTTTTTTTTTAGCCAATCTGATCAAAAAGTTCATCAGTTGATGTGGTATCTCCAGTGAGATTGATGGCTGGATAAACTACAAATCAAATTACCAAGTGTGAAGTGCTGTTGGAAACAATGCAGAAAGGCAAATATATTACTGAATAAAAAGTGTTCGTTGAACAAGTTAAAATAAAGTCCTGCTAACACTGCATAAATGTGCCAAATATTCTGTCTCTTAAATAAAGCCTCGCTGGAAAGGAACACTTTGCTACCACATAACTCTTCATCCCTCAATATCTCCCTGCCTTGTTTACCCCTCTAAAAATGTGCAAATATAAATGCAAGATTCACAACAAATATGAATAGTATTTAATACTAACAAATCTAGCCTTCTTTTTATTAAAACCTCAGAGTGGAAGTTGTTTGTAACTGAAAGTTCTGTAACTCTGAACAAAACATTATGGTGGTTCTTTCAAAAGTTTACAACTGAAGATTGGCTTAATACAGCTCTGAAAATTTACTAGATAGAAGAAAAAAGCTGCTTTTAACCATCTTAATTTAAATGAAATAAGCACAGAAAAGTTTCCTTGTTGAATCTTTTTTTAAACTTTCCCTTACTTTATTTTTAGTAGTTTACCTTTAACACAGTACTGTACTGTATTTATTTTTTTTTATTTTATTTTTTTATCTCTGCTGCTGCCTGATTTTGTATTTCCGGTTCCAAATGCCATGTATGGTTGATGGGTCAGTTCATAACTCTGAAGTTCTACGGCATACAAATTGCTATTTTGCCAGCTATTGAAATGTAGTGAAGATGGCAGTGCCAAAGAGTAGCTGGCCCCTTAAGACTCTCAGTAACAAGCTCTGCTAAAAAGAATAAGCCAGCAGATATCCATCTTGGGATAATTGATTGCCTAAGTATCTGGGGAGTAGTTAATTAGCTAAGGAATACCTGGGCCTTTTAAAGGGTTATATAAGCTCAGGGAGGAGAAAACCCAGTGAGAAAGTAGGTAGGGAAAGAATGCCTCAGGGGAACTGACTAGGAGACTACTCCCAGTGGGGTCTCCCCAGAGAACAGGGGTGAGAGGCTGCCAAGGACAGAGCTATGAATGCCAAGTTTCAGAGAAACCTGGTCCCAATGGAAAGACTTTACCAGGCAGCAGCAACCCTAGACCAAAGAAATGTTATGGTGTGAACTCTCCGTGGACCTTGACTCAAGCAGAGAGACTCATTCCCAGATGAGGACAAGATGCCCTTCTCCTGAAAGGGGTTCTGCATTAAGGGGCCTGGACAGAAGTGGGGTTGATAGACTAAAGTTAATGCAGCCCCTTTCCTGCCTAGCTGGGATGCTGGAGTGGAAGTTTATTTGTATAATGTTCTGCCTTTGGGTTAAATAACTGAAGGGGCACTGTTCAATATACATAGTCCTCATTGGACTTATTGAAAGGCCAGTAGGGGAAACTGAGGCAGACATAATTGCAGTGCTGCACCAAGCTGCCATGGGGATGTTCCAGGGTTGAAGGCCCCCATTACAGGCAGCCATTCAATATGGTAACAGTTCATTAAAGAGCTGTTAAACTAAAACTATAGAATACAACTATATCAATATTCAAGAATATAACTATCAGCAGGATGCTACATGTATTGTGGTCATTAAGCAATTGATTTGTGGGGGTGTGTGTGCATGCCTACTTTTAGATAGATCACCATTTGGAAGTGATCTGGAAGCAGTGTCACTTAAGGTGACCAGACAGCAAATGTGAAAAATTGGGATGGGGGTGGGGGGTAATAGGAGCCTATATAAGAAAAAGACCCAAAAATCGGGACTGTCCCTGTAAAACTGGGACATCTGGTCACCCTAGTGCCACTGAATTAGAACCCAGCATGCTCTTAAATTGATATATTACTCACCTGGGTAGGAAGAAAGATACTTGCTAATCACCAGTACCTTTTCCTGTCGTGCTTTGGTTTACTTCTACGGTCTCCCATCCAAACAGTGGCCAGTCTGAGTCCTACTTTTCTTAGATTATAGCTGACTATAGTATGGCTAGCTACGGTCAGTAGCCACATCTTAAAGGTTGTTCTTGTGTAACAAACCCAACTTGCCGTGCTCAAAGGCACCAATCTGAGAACAAATTAATGATAGGTAAAGCTAATTCTTTTATATGTAGCTAGATGTAACAATGTGGAAAAAAAACCCCTCAGTTTACAAAGTATATTTTATACTATATATTCTATTCTATCTTAAACTCAACTCTTGCATTTCACTAACAATAATAGCAAAAAGTGAAATTTATTTAAAAAAAGGAAAGACTGTTTTTTCACTGATCATCTGACCAAGTTGGTTATAATTGAGCTGACTGATGTAGTTATTCATTGTAATAAGCTTTTATCCTTCTCTGGCTATGCCAATTCCCAGAAATGTGGCAAGTGGTTCTTCTGCACACAATTTAGATTACTAGTAAACATGTCCATCTGTTCAATATTTTCCTTCCAGCATAATTTTGACTCTGTGGGTAAAAGCAATTGACTGAGGGCGGTACACAAGAAGTATATATACTCTTACAGGCTCTGTCCTTTTACTATAAAACTTCATAGGAAATCAGTTGTAATTTGTTCTATCAGAATACACAATGAAGAACCTACATGGCCAGTGATGTAGCTATGTGTAAATTGAATAGAAATTGGTGCTCAGATGCAGTTCTTGGTCCAAATTCTCTGACCATGGAAGTGACTGCGGTTCCATTGACTCATTTGCAGAGATAGGTTTCAGAGTAGCAGCCGTATTAGTCTGTATTCGCAAAAAGAAAAGGAGTACTTGTGGCACCTTAAAGACTAACAAATTTATTTGAGCATAAGCTTTCGTGAGCTACAGCTCACTTCATAAAGAGCTCACTTCACTTTTTGCAGAGATAGTGACTCAATTTCATCTCATGCTTTTTTAGTCTAAAAGGTGGGTGTGTCTCTCTCTCTCTAATCTCTTAGTCCCACTCCCCCAAGAGACAAGATACTGAGGAATGCATTGGAGCTAGCAAATTTAGTGGAAGCAAGGCCAACCTGCTGTTTGTTACCAGTTTCAGAAGAAGTATGCCAGAATAGCTGAGCTCTCCAAACAGCCATAAACCAAGACCAAAGGAATAAATGGCTATCAGGAAATGGTTGGTTTTAGTACCATTAATCCTAAACACCTTTTTAAACCTCTTCTCACTTCAAGGGGTAATGTGGTGTTGTCGTTGCTTGATGGGCTGTCTGTTCTTTCATTTAAATCCAGCCCAGATCATCACTCTTTCAAACAACCCAAAAAGAGAGGAGGATTAGAGTTACAGGATACATTAAAAACACAAATAAGGACTTAGTGCTACCCCCATACAGCCAGCTCAGAAGAATCCTACCATACTGTCATAACCAAAATCCTGACTGGGACAAATTCTTAAATCTGAAGGGTAGAATACTAGATAAAAGTATTTGCCAATCTGTGTGGAAAATAGGACACAAGGAGATAAACAGGTGCAGCTCCAAAACACTAGAATATCCAGCCTTGACATATTCTTACATTTATTACTGGTTGTAGATGTAGGAATGACAGCCTTGAAGACTTATGCTATTTGACCACAGGTAAGGGCACCATGGGCAACAGCACGATGCATTTCCTACACTGCCTTGAGCCTTCTCTAAGGTAAGAGCCATAGGAGCTATTCAGTTCTATATGACATAAATAGACCTTGACGTTTGTGCTAAGCATAACAACAATAGCATGTACACAAGCATTAACCAACTTAGTCATTACTAATCTGGGTTTGATTTAAACCAGTAACATACCTTCGTCTGTCCCACTACCAAAATGCTGAGTCATCCAGGCCCACCTGTTTAGGTAACAAATTATTTAGGGGTAATGAAAGTAGTAGCGTGGTGATAACTTTCTCATATGGTAAGTGTCCTGTAGCATCATCAAAATGTAGATAGAGGAGGGGATTTCAACTACAAAACTTGTCTGTTAACCTTTATGTAAAGCAGGGGATACAATTAAAAACAGTAACGTCCATGCATTAGTTCACTTCTTAAAAGTTCTCAAACATCACCAGACAATCCTTGTTTGGGGTAAATGGCAATAACGAAGTCCACAGATTTGGAGTTTTAATTTCCCCTCTGTTATATTAAACTAGGTTTTACATCAGTCCTTCCAAGTGTAGTGGCGTAAATCCACACTCTAATACTTTAGGTAATAAATATATTAAAGGTTTTAGAGTAGCAGCCGTGTTAGTCTGTATTCGCAAAAAGAAAAGGAGCACTTGCGGCACCTTAGAGACTAACAAATTTATTTGAGCATAAGCTTTTGCGAGCTACAGCTCACTTCATTAGAGGTAGTCAGTGGAAAATACAGTGGGGAGATTGAAGTGAGCTGTAGCTCACGAAAGCTTATGCTCAAATAAATTTGTTAGTCTCTAAGGTGCCACAAGTACTCCTTTTTGCAAATATATTAAAGAACACTTGGAACTTGATGCTATGTTGGAATCCACTGGATGAACCCTTGCACTACTGCACAGTCCCACTTACATGAAAAGCCTCATCATAGCAGAGGGATATTGCTCAGGTGCAGGGATATGAACTAGAGGAAGACAGCACAGAATCAGGGCCTTGGATTATTAGTGTACCTAAAGAAAGCTATCCAAAACCCTTTATTTTAAATGGCCTAGGTTATTAAAGATACTTGTATGGACTCCTGCAATGGACCATGTGAGCCCTTTATTCATGTGTGGTTTTTGTTTAATATTTAAGAGAGTACTTTTTTGTCATAGCAACAGCAGCACTGTTTGCTTTTGATACATATGCGTCAGTGCTGTCAGAAATAAAGAACTGACTGTACAGAAACCAGAAGCTCTTCATTCTTAGTTTCTCAACTGCCTAATTCAACCTTCTATTGAGCAACCATTTTTTTAACAGATCCTTGGTTTTTCTCTGTCGTTACTTTCATGCAGTATCATAAATAGTGTTTCCTTACTTAATGTAAGAGACTGGGCTCTACATGGAGACCCTACCCACAAACTTTTCTGCCTTTCTAGGCTACGCAGTTTGAGTATACAGTAGATTGATGGTTTTGAGAGAAAGGCAGGCCTATGGCAGAAACCTAAATACATAAACCAGTCTTTTATTGACCCAAACTGCACTGAGTTGCAGAACAGGCTCAATGAGTATAGGTCAGTACACAAACACCCTTTGCAAATCACTGAGTCTAGATCAGGCAGCTGCCATTACTACTGTAGCTGCCTGGGCAGGCTATAATCTAGAAGGTGGAATCTATAAGCTTTACAGTTGTAGTTCTCCTTCTCCTGCCACCAGCAGGCATCCTCAAGAAGAGAGAGGGAAATTGCTCTGAAGGCCACAATAGTTAATGAGAACCAGTATGTGGAGAGAGTGGTAGGATAGTATTTGATCCACTATTGTTATAGTAAATTAATGCCTTCAAGTAATTGTAGGTGAGGATCTACCAGCTAAAAAGAATCAAGGACTCCTTACACTCTTGTCCTAAAGGCAACAGGGAAGGTGATACCATTAGTTAAATGGAGATCTCCCAGCAGAGGACTCAGATGTATTTGTAGCTAGATTCAAGCTCTATGACTATAAAATGCAGTGAGAACAAGATAAATATTTTCAATAAATGTGCAGAGCAAAAGTGTAAGCATCAACTTCTTCATGTAAGGTTTAGGTCTTGTAATGGTTCAGTCCATAATGTATGGCTATTCCTTTCCATGTGGAATGTTCACAATAAAGATTTCTGGTCAAAGAAGCAGCATTCCTATTCCAGTCACATTGAACAAGCCCATGGTTTGGTCACATTGCAACATCAGACCAGGGTAAGGTGGTGTTGTCAAAACAGCTTCTATATCAAAAGGTGACAAGTTGTGTTAACAACATATCTGCAGAGAAATGTGAAACTCCAGAAGTTGTAGACGGGAAATAATACAGCTAAGCCCTGGAAGTTGTATTGTCAGTGCATTGCATGTGGTATCTGGCAACTTCCCAGGGGAGCTCTGTAGGGACAAAAGTTAAATTATTTCTATTTATCTAGTGTTCCTGTCCTCCACTTCAGTAACATGCTCCAAAGTTGGCATTCTTATAATGATTAATTTTCTGCCAAAGAGTTTATTACAAGAAACCTGTCCCCTGGTTTTTAGTAAGCAGCGTAGTATAGCTCTGTCAGTCCCAGGACATTAGAGAGACAAGGCGGGTGAGGTAGTATCTTTTATTTGACCAACTTCTGATGATGAGATAGATGAGCTTTTGAGCCACACTGAGCTCTTCTTCAGGGCTGGGATCCAAATTTTTTAAGCAGTCCCGGGTTTCATGGCTCTGCCTTACCACCTGCAAGGCTAAAATAGCCAAAGGTGACTGGTGATTCTGTGTGCCTCTCTTTCCAGCTGTACAACACGAGACCTGTAAAAGGGGTCAGACTTTTAGAGTGTCAATGCTTAGCATTCTCTGAAAACCAGACCCCTTTGAAGGTTATTTAACACATTTGAAAATGTAGTTCCAAGAGTCCAGAGGACAAGATGACTATTTCATCTCTGACATAAAAGAGGTGATGGCCTTGGAAGAATACAGCATCTGCAACTGCCATTTAGATCTGAGAGAAAAAAGTTCACCTCAATGACATATGGGGTAAGATGAGAATTGATTTTTGCATCTCAGGGCAAAATTAAAAGCCTTGCCCCAGTAATTGAACCCTGTGCTTCATTTGTGGAAGCTGAAGAAGGCTAAGTAATAGAGATATGAGGGAAGAATTAGGCCTGCAGAGTGAAAGTTGTCATAGATAGGTTTTTCACTTGAAGTGTTCAATCCTAGAAATTGTTCTCAGTAGATATAAAAGTAAATGATTAGAATGCAGATGTTTCAGGTCAGCACTGAAGTTTTCAGTGAAACCAAAGATGGTGTTTAGATGATGCCTAGCTCTAATGTTCTAATACCTTACTTGTGGATAACTGTTGCTTATGTTCACACAACAGTTTACCCTCCCCGCCCTCGAGAATCCTGGTAAGACCTATACCCAGGATCAGTGTCAGAGCTATAACAGGTTCAATGATAACATTATTTGTCCCTTGTGGAAACTGAAATATGATAAACTTTGAAATAGGATAAACTTTGAAGGGCAACTTGGAGACCTATTATCACATGAATGGAAACAATCTTGGCTGATTGTGAATTGGAAAAATAAATAAAAGCAGTAGCTGTTACTGTGAGAACCTTTTAATCGAGCTCAGGAAGGAATGTCCTGGGCTATTATGATTACACCTTCAAACTACTGGAACTTTTGTTCGACAAGTACGTGAGGGATTTTCCATGTAAGACCTGAGATGGTAAACTTATATTATTCAGTGCAGCTGCAGGCTTACTCCAGGTGTTGATTTAAAAGGTGATAAAAAAGAAAGATGGTGAGATCTTTAAATACATAACTGAGCTTTGCTTGTTTTTTTTTTTTTTTTTTTTGTATATACACAAAAAGCCTATTAAATTCCTGTAATAAAGTGCAGGCAACACTGAAGGAATTTACAGGTGTCTTGTTTCTTTCACTGTACATCTTTTTCAATAGATACATTCAAGACATTGAATGGCTTTGGTTACAGAAGATATCAAAGCTTCTTTTGGTTTGTAAACTGAGATCAAGTTGTGGGGTACACTGATGCTTGCTGTTGTTCTCAGGTGGGTTATTTATTAAAATTATTAAACGCACAGACCACCACTGAATAATTTTTTGTATGTTGTATTTTGGGATGTGGCAGAGTCCAAACAAACTCTCAACATTATTTACTCTTTTTGCCACCAGGGCCTTTGACTTAACATATATCTTTTTCTCTCCTGTTGAAACTGTAGGATGCAATATAATGGAAATATGAACTTTACTTGACTGGAATCAAATGATTCATAAAATAAAGCCAAAAGCAAAACAGAACAATTTGAGAGTGGAAGATGAAATAACATTTGAGTCAAAATATGTGATATTGCCGAGGACCTGGAATTAGTGAAATGAAGATAAATATCTGCCTTTACTTTTGTGCAGCTTTCTTCCTCACCCTGTTCATCTACATGTTTTCACATATATAATATGCATTTAGGGATTGACTTTCAGGCTTCTGTTCTTTGTGGGTGCAGTGGCTTATTTCAAAAGTGTTAGCAGCTTGCTTTCTGATACCTAATATTTTGTGGCATGTAGTTGCTATGTCAAAGAGGCAAGGCAAGATAATACATTCCCTTAAGCTGTGTTCAGTAACCAGTTTGTGTCATAATATAGCCAAAAGGACCGACGAACAAAGATGGTGAATCTGGGCTGAAGGAAAGTATTCCTTTGTCTCATGCACTGGACTTGCCACTTTCTCCTGCCTCATTGGCACAGTGTCTAACTTTGCCCACTCATATCTCTTACTACCATATACTTTGAACATTCCAGCTAGGCAGAACATAACTATTTATCTTCATAACTCAACAACACACATTGTTTATCCACATATGTTTCAGGGGTTTGAAGATAAGATATTAATGTTTTGCCTAGTTGGAATATTTGAAATGTATGGTGGTGAAAGCTGTGAGTAGGAAGGTATGATAATGGTGAGACCTACTGCTTTTTATTGTAAGTCTGTGTATCTCCAAGGCTGAATGGGAAGGAATGAAGAAATTCCGGAACAAAACTAAGTCTGTTCTCAGATCTCCTTGATAGAGCATGGATTTGATGTTTCTCTCTCCCCGTGGGAGTCTATCAGGGTGGAGAACAGAAGACAATGAGAATAAAACTATCAATTACACACAAGAGCAGCATTTTTTCTTTTAATTATAGGATGGAAATCTCTTAGTTATTTGCAGCTAGAAAAGGAAACAGGAAGACAAAAAGCTAACTCATAACAACTCCTAAGAAAAATCACTTGTACTGCATATTCCTGTACACCACTGAAAGGACCATTATAATGTTTCCAGCAGGGGGCTGAGTGGCTGCAGTTTTGGAACTGATCAGAGGATGACATGATAGACAACTTTCTTTGTTCTTCCTGGCCAGTTAGATTGCTTTGAGAATGAATTAGTGCAGAGCTATTTTGGGTGAGCAAAAAGAGGCAAAGTGAGAGAGACAACTGTTTGGCCAGAAGAGAGAGAAGGAGGGTGTGCATACCAGCCCTGCAAAAGGGAAGGAAAGGCAAGTACCCAGTTAAAGGTATACAAGCAGCCTGTTAAGTGAAAAACAATGTGGGATAAGTATGGAATATCCTGATGGAAAGCTCGGCCTAGGCACCACAACAGCTGCTAGTTCAAAAGGAGAGACGCCAAATTGTGGGGAGAGTCTGAAGGTCAAATCGGAGACGTGCATCACAGACAACGCTTATAGTCTTCAGGATCCTAGTGTGGGGAAGGACTAGTAACCAAAGGGTGTGGTTCTGATTGGAAAATGAAGAGATACTTCGATTAAATCTGGTATGGACCAGTAGGATTCACTGTAATTATTTAATTATTGGATTGGCCAATTGTGTTATAGCCCTAACCTATTCACTATCTATCTAACAGCAAGGGCAACATCTCTGAAGTAAATTACCCTCATTTTTACCTATCTTGTATCTTGCCCTGACTCTGTGTAAAGGTGGTTGCTTTCATTTTTAACCCCAGTATGGTAGAGTCAATCTTGAGAGAACCCAGCAGGTGTTAATTACTGAGGTGGTTCTCATACATGCAACGGCAAGAGCCTTTGTGGTTTCTGCTATGGCTGTCAAGACCACCAATGCTAACACACTTTTGTGCACCGCCACAAAGGGTGGTCAGGCTCAGGCTCGTGACCCAGGATGGAGCCATTTACAAAGCTTAAATATCAGGTGGGGTAATCAAATCATTCTTCAGGGCAGAAGCTCACTACCACCAGGTTGTCATTGAAAGCCATTTTCCCCTAGATGCATCAGAGACAAGTCTCCAGGTGTTAGGGTTTTATGTGCCTTCTCCAACAAGAGGCTTAGAATGCTGCTGGAAGCATGCTAATGAAGTTAATGGACCATGTTCCCATTCTGATAGATAAAAACTATGATCCTAGAGCCCTATAACCCATACTCAAACTATCAGGGTAGAAGGAATTACCTTTTCTGGAAGCCTGAAGGCTTGGTAGTATCATATTCAAATAAATCTTAAGTACAAATAGGGTGGCATTAAACACTTGATCACGTGAGCATGAACTTTAAAGTAAGAAATTGGGATTTCTGGAGTTATTAAAAAACTGTCAATACACCAGTTCACCAATGGTGCAATTTCCTAGTTAACAGCAATTAAGTTGTGCCACAAATGTTCTCTGCCTTAATTTACAATTATCAACTTACCACAGACCTTCTGTAAACATTTTGCTTATGTTGGCCAGTGATGCAGTCCTTACACTGTCAAAATTCACTGTCAGTTACAAATAAATCTAGGTAAAGAAAAATTAAATATTTCTTCATGAAAATGAGGCACCCATGCAACCACACTGAATATACTGTATTAAAATAGTTTTTCTTGGTTAAATGGTAGCAAAAAAAAAAACCCCTGTAAAATATTCCCCTTAAGTTAAATAAAGTGCCATCCCTTTTAGTATCAAATGAGTACATTACATGAAATTTTTCATTGATGCATTTAAAGTATTAATAGCTAGGACCCTATTGTGGTAACTGCAACTATTAATTGATGTGTATATATACTCATGCGGCAGCGGTGAAGCATTGTTGTATCTAGCTCAAAATAGACTAGACTTGAATTGCTTTTCTGTGCTCCTCAGATAGGCACAATATTCAATAAGCAAAGTTCAATTTTACCTAAAATATTATCTCTTTTCATTATAGATGCTTTATTCACAGCTTTTATCTTGATTCATTGTCTGTGAAGATCATCCTTAGAAATACCATCAAAGAAGAAGTCCTCAATAAAGATGGGATTTCTGCTTCTCTTTATAACAGTGTTTCTTTGTTTCTGAACTTTCCCTGGCACAAGAGAGAAGGTGATGCAACAGCTAATCCTTTTAGGTTTCACAAGTACATCATATAAGCCTTCAGCACTTATCAGACAGTCTCAGCCTTCTGCTTTCAGGACAGTAGTCAGAGAACAGTCTCAAGATTCTTCTTCTATCAAGAAACACTGTACACACACTTCTAAGTCTCTCTCTGACATTAGTAAAATCCTGGGGAAAGATGGGTGACTGTGACCCAGGATGAGCTTTGTGTGCTTGAGCACTCACATAAACTTGCCAAAGACCGCCTATTGGGATTGGGGCTGCTGTCTGTGGAGCTGTCTTCATCTGTGGATAAGGAGTTTTTCCTTAGCATGCTGGATTTGCTTTCTGCATTTAAAGTCCTGCAGAGGAGTCCCTCTGGGCTCTGGATTGTAAATAAAGAGCAGGATCTGGGAAGGAATCTTTTGAGAAGTGAAGAGGTGAAAGGGGAAGAGTCAGTGGAGGAAACAGTATCACAGTCACAAGTGTCTTGTCCTGGCATGTGTGGATGCCTAGAAGAGAGTCTGGTGGTGGTAGAGCTGGTGATGCTGGAATCTACTCCTTTGAGGTAGATTCTGGAACTTGGCAGCAACAGTAGGCAGGACATAAAACAACTGCATGGGTCATTGTGGAAAATACTCTCCTTTCTTCTGGTATGGGGACTCTCCAGCAAAGTGCAAAATCCATAGGACGTCTGCACCTTGGGGAAATGGATGAGGGCAAGTGCTGCCTCTGACTGTGGGTCTGAGTTGGTGCTTTCTTCCATTGAAATGAAGTTATTAGCAATTTCAGTGGAGAGGATATGTGGCAGCTGTGTGCTGGGGTTATGAACAGTTTCACAATGAGGGTGCAGGTTGGTCTCTGCATAGGACTGGATGCAGGAGCTGGGATCCCTTGCAGAGTGGGAACTAATCAATCTGGATGGGATGCAGAATTCTGGAATCCTGTCTGGAGTTAAGATGTTGGGAGAAGCAGCCATTGCCCTCCGGGCTCTATTCCAGTAGCAAACTCCTTCTTTTCCTAACATGTTTGGCTCTGAAGCCTTGCTGAGTTTCTCCAAGCACCACATCAGTAACAGTTTGTGATACACACAGCTATTGTACAGGAGGAGAGATCTGTCCTAGCGGAAAGACTGGTCACTGGAACCTGCAACACAGGAAAAGTAAGATAAGGATCACTTGCTGCTTTTCATAAAAGCCAGCAGCCACTAATGGTCCGGAGGGAGGCAGAATTAAACGCTGCATCAGGAGGAACCAGCTACCGACTTCATAGTTAGGGAAGGAGACTTAAAAAAAAAAAAAAGCCTGAGTGCGATTTTAAATGAATTGAAGCAAAATCACAAATGTAAAGAATTAATGAGGGAGCCTTCCTCTGTAGTGGTGCGACTTGACAGGTGCCTCTAGTTTAGGTCACTTTTCCTGAATCACTAACTTGGTTGAAGGACTTTTCTTTGTCCAAAATGGCAGCAATCACTTGGCTGCTGCTAAATGGCATTTAACAAATGCCATCACTTAAAAGCTTTTGACTTTTTAATTTATAAGAAGTAAACACCGCACTTGACTTCCAATACACGTAACTTGAATCTTAAAGCATACTAGTCTAATGACATTTCTGATGTGCTGTTAGAATGGGTGCATGTTGTACAATTTAAGGAGTACCTACCTCTAATTCTTTAAATGCAGTGAGACAGTCCCTGCTAGTGCCACTTAGATGGGACACTGCAGTAGATGTTCAAATTGTAGTTCTGCTGCAGTTCAGCTAAACAACTGGTTCGGCTTTATAAAGGCTGATAGAAGTGGTCAGCTCAGACAGGAGACCATCACCAGTGGAGACCTGCTCTCTTTCAGGCAGCACACATCCTCAGTTGCCACTCTCAAGATGAGGTGTTATATGCCACAGCAACAAACTGCAAGCCCCACCCTCAGACAGGCTTCCAGTGAGCTTACATGCAGTTCAGTTCATCTACTGCTGCAGCTACACAATATAAGAGCCTCGTTCAGAGCCAGTGCACACCCTTTCTTGTGTAACTTGTTTAGGTTTGTTTTTAGTTGCTTGCATTTTTTAAAAAGACAGTATGACTATGTCTAGAGCAAATATAAAAGGAAATATGGTAAAAAGGTGTGGATGTCGTAATGATGATGCTTCCTGCAAAGAATGGTAATTAGATTATCTAAGTGCCTAGGGAAGGTAAGAGGAGAGAAATGGCAAGATGACTGGTACTGATGGAACTAGTATCAGAGGGAAGGCTAAATTGCAACAGAGCACAGAATTTCATTGCAGTTGCCAGTGAAAAAAAACTACCTATAAACAGAAATGACACTAACAGCCACCCCAAAGATCCAGAATTTAGCCCAGCAGTTTCCAAATTGTGTAAGGAGAGATGGCTGGTTATATTTGTGTTGGCCGTCCACTTAGTATCCAGCTGCTAACTTGAATTCAAAACCACTTAAAGAAAAACCCACTTAATACCGTTCTAATATTTTCTATCTAAGTAACTGCTGGTCAGCATAGGCACAGGCAGCAATTGTCAAAAGGAGTGTTGGGATTGCAGTACAAGGGACGTTTGCAGTGGAACACTTTGGCAACTTTGCTCCGTTCACTCTGAACCACACTCTTCTATGAATGGTGTCTCTGTTTTCCAAGGCTGATTGGAGTATGGGGTAGTTGCCATATGGGGTACCATACTTGCTTACGGGTCATGCTAAATGCCGATTCCAGCTGGTCCGACAGCTCCACCAGCTTATCTATAAAAAGAAAAGGAGTACTTGTGGCACCTTAGAGACTAACAAATTTATTAGAGCATAAGCTTTCGTGAGCTACAGCTCAGAGCTGTAGCTCACGAAAGCTTATGCTCTAATAAATTTGTTAGTCTCTAAGGTGCCACAAGTACTCCTTTTCTTTTTGCGAATACAGACTAACACGGCTGCTACTCTGACACCTTATCTATGTGCTTCTTAGCACAGTGCCCAGATAGAGAAAGGCAGATTATTCAGGAGTGGCTAAAAACTCCCCAGATAAATCCTAAGAAGCAGGCATTATTCCAGAGAGCTGACTCGCCCCTATGTCAACAAGGCAATCACTCTAAAATATAGTATGCCTTATGAAAAACCGATATCCCCTGGAATTAGGCCATGGTATACTTCCCAAAAGTACTTGTGATATCATTGGCTATTCTTCTGCCTCAACCAACAAGTGACAGGCGTCAGAATCTGAATGAGTGAGGAAGGTGTCTGACATTAGCTTGTGGTACATAAGGCTATTGAAATGTCAGTGCTGTCAGAAACCCTGAACATGCTGCACAGTTCAGGTGCTGCTGGCGCCCTTGAGAAACCCACAAAATAGGATTTGCCATGGATGGGGGGAGTTCAGTGAAAGTTACCCAGTGGGCTTAGTCTCTTCCGATCCAAGGTTCCCAATCAGTTGGGGTTGGTCCTGCTTTGAGCAGGGGGTTGGACTAGATGATCTAGTCAGTCTGATGATGATCTAGTTAGTCTGCAGAAGAGAAGAATGAGGGGGGATTTGATAGCTGCTTTCAACTACCTGAAAGGGGGTTTCAAAGAGGATGGCTCTAGACTGTTCTCAATGGTAGCAGATGACAGAACGAGGAGTAATGGTCTCAAGTTGCAATGGGGGAGGTTTAGATTGGATATTAGGAAAAACTTTTTCACTAAGAGGGTGGTGAAACACTGGAATGCGTTACCTAGGGAGGTGGTAGAATCTCCTTCCTTAGAGGTTTTTAAGGTCAGGCTTGACAAAGCCCTGGCTAGGATGATTTAACTGGGACTTGGTCCTGCTTTGAGCAGGGGGTTGGACTAGATGACCTTCTGGGGTCCCTTCCAACCCTGATATTCTATGATTCTATGATCTCCTGAGGTCTCTTCCAACCCTAATCTTCTATGATTCTATGATCAGTGTCTGCTTTAGTCCCAAACTTGATGAACACTAGAAGGTCTGAACCATAAAGTGCTGGGATACTTACTGTAAAACTCCCTGACCTGGGCATGATTCTTCTCTCTCACTGATTTTACATACTGTAGTCACTGATTGTTATGGAGTTCCTGCAGTTTTACATTAACATAAGTGACAAGAGAATCAATCTTAATACCTGTTTAGTTATGTAATGTGTATCCATGGCCATGCCAGATATTCATTGCCAAGAGATAATCTCAAAAACCACTAGGGTGCCTTAGCTCTCTGGAATAATGCCTGCTTTTTAGGATTTATCTGGGGAGTTTTTAGCCACTCCTGAATAATCTGCCTTTCTCTATCAGAAAGAGGCACTGTGCTACGAAGCACATAGATAAGGAGGTGGAGCTGCTGGATCATCTGGAATCAGCATTTGGCATGACCCATAAGCAAGTATGGTACCCCATATGGCAACTGCCCATACTCCAGTCAGCCTTGGAAAATAGAGGAACCTTTCATAGAAGTGTGTGTTTCAGAGTAAGCTAGAGCAAAGTTGCCAAAATGTTGTGGTTCTTTTTTTTTATTAGGTGAACCACTTTCTTGCCCCATAGCAATACTGTCCAGTTGATCAATGCCTTGAGTAAGCAGGATCTTTTGTGGAGAGACAGAAATCATTCACCTTTTCACTTTAGGTTGAGTGATGCATGGGACATATGGAATCTTTCCATCCTCTGTTGGGCTACTTAGAAAACCTGAAGTTCAGCTGATCATTCATTTACTCTGCTAGTCAAGAGTGGAGGCTGTAATTGTGCCATATCCTGCTTTTATCTTTATTTTTTTACTTAAAGGCCTTTAACTGTCTCTATAGTAAATTTTAGCCAATGACAAATCAGTGATCCTTCAAAAAAGAAAGCATTGCCAGAAACTAAAGGAAACCCAGACTCCTGAACCTGCCCGGAATGTGCCCATTCAGCAGCTCTCCTTATTCAATGGATGCTTGGCCGCAAAACATAGCCCCATCAGTCCCTCTCATTTCTGAATCACTTAGAAAGCCTGATATAAAGGATACTGGGCACAATGGTGTTCATGTCCATAGATGACTGGTCCATCAACCAAGTGATTACAAGAGAAAATTTTGTCATGAGAGGTAGAGTCTGTACTTGGGCTAACAGATATAGATGACTGTACATTTTACTGTCTGCTTAAAATTAATTCTCACATTCTAATTCTCTGATGACTGATGCATTTATTATGGACACAATGCTCAAGACAGTCATCTCTGATTCTATCTTCTTAGACTTTCTCTGTGACTTGCTCCTTCATATCGGAACCTATAACAATCATTATTAATTTTTCACCAGCTTCTGAGGATTTTCTATCTGTTTTTACAGGCTATGGTTATCCCTGAGCTATCAAAATCACTTTGTTCTCAAATACTGACTAATTTCCAGTTGACTCTATTATGTTAATTCATACCCCAAACACCTGGAGCGTGTCACCATGGTTCAGATTGTGTCATATCTTCAGGATCATGTTTTTGAAACTCCCTTTTCAAAGAGGGTTTAGAATTGTCTGTTCTACTGAAGCGGCATAATTGAAAGTATTTGATGATCTTTCAAGTAGCTAAATCAAAAGGCCTTTCATCAGTTCTGGATTTGCTCTGTTTAGCAGTCACGTTTCACAAGATCAAGCACAAGATATAATGTTCCTGTTAATCCTTCTCAAAGGATTTAAGCCACCGTGCTCCAAGTGTTTTGCTGCTTAGCTCTCTAATTGCCCATTTCACATTTTCCATTGGACAAAATTATAATTATTCTATCCATGTGAATGCCCTTAAAAGGCTTTCTTAAGTCCCCCCCTATTTTCTCTTTCTGTTCACTTTCACTGTCCTAGTTACCAACACAGTGTGGGTGACATTCTCAGCAGTGCAACTGTACATATATTCCCTGATGACTCTCAAGTGATGAATCCAGTACTCCGCATTAACACGTTGTGATCAGTAGCCAGCCTGGGTCCATCATGCATTGATGCTTCACAGAGGAGAGGGTTCATAAGAAATCAGCTCATCAGAATATCCCCTGATTTCTAAGAGAGAAAGGCTTCAGTCACAAAGTTGAGCTCCAGATATGAATTGCCCAATAGCAGTTGGTGGTAAGGCCTGGAGTTCTGGTTTGAGCCCATCTCCAGTTAAGAACACTAGTGAGTAGTAAGATTTCTACTTATCTCTAACTGCACTGCTGCAGAACAGCTGGCAAGATGATCTCTTCTGATTACTTGTTTTCTTTTGACAATCACAGATGGAGCAGCAGAAGAGACCTCTCCAAAATCTTGGAAATAATTTCATGCCCAGAATTATTGCCAAAATCCTGGGACATAAAAACACAGATTTAAAGGCAAGAACGAGTTGTCTCTGTGTACAGAGGCCTACCTATGATGGAAACAAGCATTTCAGTATTCCATTTGTCCCTTTCCTGCCCCAATAAGTCAATATGTGGGTGCATCAGTCATTGGCAAGCACCACTGTGTATTACTGTCTAAGGTAAAAAAAATGTACAACAGTATTAAATTGTTTATAAAAATATGCAGCATTGGAAACAGAAATATTGGTACAAAATGACTTGTTAAAGAACTGTGATACAGATCTTAAAGGCTTATAATAAATCAAAGGTTGGCATAACAGTGAGATGAAAGATTCTAGAAATAGGAGATGTTTATAGTTGAAATAATTGAAATATGGTTTGATTGGTTAATTTTAATGGGATGAGTTTGCTTCCTCCTTTTGGATATTATCTTGTGGGTCGCCGAAAGAAGGGATCAGAGTGACATGGATGAACTGGAAGAAATGAGGTTTACTATCAGGGCTGCCTCCCCCAGTCTATCTTGGGAACCTGCAATCTACCGTGACACCATTGGGCCTTTGTTTTTCTGATCTTTAATTGCCCTATCCAGATGAGGGCCACTGAGAAGGAACCAGAAGATGTCACCATCCCACTTATTTATTGTCAGGACCCCAATTATGGGGGGCAGGGGTTGAAGCCAGAGCCTGAGGGCAAGGGACTGAGAACATACTCAGAGTTCAGTCAAGAGGATCAAGGCCAGAAGCAGCAATCTGTCCTGGAGTCATGCTGTAGGATCATGATGGAGTTGACGTTGATGAACTGCGATGGATTGGAGCCAAGCGAGTCAGATGAAGTAGAGTTAGTGGAAGAAAGGCAAGGTGAAACATCAGAAGCAGGGATGAGGACCAGGAACTGGGATCAGGTGTTGGATCATATTAAAGAAGTTCTGTATTAAAATCACAAATGAGTTTGATTCCCCATAGTTTAAATTCCAGGGTATTACTAATTAAGAGGTCTCTTGGTTTTTGGTACTGTTTCTCTCCCTCTATGTGTGAAACTTGCAAGCTGCTAATTGTGTTAGTACATTCTAAGACAGAGTCTGTTCTCAAAGCAATACTCTGTAACAACAGAAACAGCACCCAGAGACTCTCCACCCTTTTGTTGTATTCATCTCACTTTGTTAACAATTGTGATTAAAATAGAGATAGAGGATGTATGTGGATGGATGCTTGGTGTGGATAATAATTGAATGATCAGGGAGGTGCCAGCCTAAGAATCCAGTGTCCATCGGCTGAAGAAGGCATCAAGTGGAAATAACCAGAGGACCCCCGGAGGGCAGACTGGAATCCACCCAACAGCCTCAAGAATGGGAGAACTAAAGAACAAGATAACATTTGGCAGCACGGAGCCATCAGGAACGTGCCATCTGCTATTTGATTCAGCAACAGCATGATGAAGCAATTCCCGTAGACTGGCATAGAAAGAAATTCCTATAAAAATGGATTCTAGAAAGTGAGAACTTTGGGGTCTGGTTCTGTAAAACAACTTCCAGGAGCATCAGAGGAGCATCTGACAAGGCCCTGCTCCCCCCTCATGTCTAGGCCACCTTGCCAGTGGCTTGGCATGAGCAATTCTAAGGCTGGTAACTATGATAACAACCTTGCAGAACCTGTGTGTGTGGGAATAAATACGAAATTGAATGGAATGTTATAGCTATAACTAACTGCTTACTAGGATTCTTTCTGTATTCACAATAAATGTGGCATTCTGCCTTTTCCCCTTTAATAAGATCCTGCTGGTTTTTATTTTATTGGTATAACACAAGAATGAGGCAAGGGATCAGGAACGCACAGCAGGGTCTGTTTGCAGCAGCAAGCCAGGGATCTGTCTAGTTGCACAGATAGTCTCCAGATGTTTTCCTTAGGCCTTAAATAGTGTGCCTGGGCCAATCAGGCTCTGCCAGTCAGGACATCCATGGGCCCTCCAGTGGTGGTGCTGTGGACACAGCAGTTGCCCAGGTACCAGCAGATCCAAGTTCCAGACTTGCAGATTCTTACACCTTGGCTGTAATCTGAACTGTTGGGTTGAGAGCCTTTGGTTACTGCTATCATTCTCTCCCTTATTTTCTTCTCTCACCTTATTTCTCCTCTTTCTTAATGTCCTTTTGCTGTCTTTTGTCGAATAAGAATCTGGCATAACCAGCCGAGACATTTTTCCCTCTGCAACACTGTTATAAGACTGTGAGCAGAGAGGAAGCTAAAAGCAGTGTCTTCAGCAGCCCTGTGCTGATAGGTTTCCCAGTTTTCAGAGTGTCTGATAAAATGGTGCGCGCTGCCTGTGTTTCTCCGTAGCAAGTCTGTGAGTAAAAAACGTAAGACAGAAGCTGTATTTTCTGTTGTTGCATCTGTGTATGTCTTGTTTTGCCTTAAAGGGAATAGGATTGAGCTTCTCTTCATCAACAAAGAGAAAATTAGTTAAGATGGTCTTAAATTTCTTCTGTTTTTTCCAAAAGAACATTCAGTACTATCAAAGATTCTTATATAGTTAAAGGGAAGGGAATTAAGGGAAAATGTTACTTATTCAATTCTTTGTTTCAGATGTGCTAACTATTTTCCTTCTTAGTTAAATAAAAGGTTAAAAATATTTTGTTATGGTGGTTGCAATGGGAGTAAGCCAGCAACAACTTGACACAAAACCCAAGACTGTTACATCATGAAATAGTTAATAAGGGTTTTATTAATGTCTTTTCCCCATTTGGGCCTGAAGCACCCCCTTATTAACAGAAGTTCTGGCTGATCCGGATCACCACTACAAAGGGGAAGGTACTGGACTTAAATCAGCATTTCATTTTGCATAGGTATTCAGCTTACACTGTCAATTACTTTGATGAGCATGCAACTATTGAGTATGTTCCTTAGTGACTTTCACTAGCAGAAGGACATCTATATATGGATTTGGAACTTCCAAGTCACTTGGCTCATGATTTGAATCCCTTTCCAGCTGACAAATCACTTCAAAATTGGCACTATTTGGCAGCTATTCCTGAAGGTCTGGCATGATGTAACAACTACCACAGTCAAAACTAATACGGTTACAATAGAGAATTTCCAGCAATTGTTGGCCTGCATTGGGGTCCCTTTTTGTTTGTGGTTGTCATGGATGTGATAACGGAGGGCTGCCTTGGAACACACTGTTTGCTGATGATTTAATGGTATGTGTGGAAGACTGAGAGCAGCAAGTCAACTTTGAACCGTGGCAACATAGTTTTGAGCAGGCGGGACTTAGAAGGAACATTATTAAGACCAAAACTATGGTACTTGCGGGAGGAAGACTCATCACAAAGGATAAAAAAAGGCAGAGAGCTTAGAAGAGTGAAAGAATTTAAATACCTAGGATCAATGGTGGCTGATGATGGCATCATACTAAAGCTGCTTGGTGCAAATGTTGGGAGCTAACCCCAGTTCTTTGTGACAAAAAGATGCCAATACAGTTAAAAGGTAGCATATATAAAACTGTAATTCAACCCATTTTAATGTACAGAATGGTAATCCGGCCAGCTGCTAGAAAAGAAATCAGTATGCTCTCCACCACAGAAATGAAGATGTTGAAATGATTGGACGCTCCATGACCATGTGAAGTCCTTCATTACTGAGGCTCAGAGGCAAGAGCCAGGACATTTTGGGTTGCTGAAGTTACTGGTGTGAGGGACAGACTAGGAGAAGAGATTACTTGGCCTGCATAGACTTTTGAGGGAAGAGTCCGTGAAGTTTTGATTTGTTAAGAAGACTTCATATAAAAAAAAACAACTAACTCTGCTGGAAACTGCTTTCCTGGATTCTGTGAGAGAGCTGAGACAAAACTACCCCAGGAAATGAGCTGTCTCAGCAAGAGCAAAATCTGGTCTGGTAGGAGGATGGTGCTATAAGATAGGCTCCAATCCTTTACAACATTTACATAGTTAATGTTCAACTATTGGATGATTCTGAATAAGTCTCTTCTGGTTAAGAGTTAGGTTACTCCTCAGATATTAGGAATCCCTCTTGCTCAGCTTCACTTCTGCCACTGCCAGTACATTCTTCAGAGTTTGTTTCCCTGCCCCTCCCCCACCCTCATCTTCTTGGATTTCCTCATCTGCCAAGATACTTTTTCAGCAGCTTATAATTAGTTTCTACCTCTGGAGTATCCATTTGTATGTCTGAGATTTGGATTTTTATCCCAAGCAACTAGAATATATTTTCCCTTGTTTAAAGTCTTACTATGATACCAATTTTGGAAGCTGAATGAGAGTTTAAAAGGGAATTCCCATTTGTAGTGGATTTCTGCTCTCCTGAGTACTGCTGTAATTTTCCCCAGACCCTTTCCAGGAAAGCCTGAAAAAAAAATGCAGTTTGTGTTTTTTCAGTATAAGTGCTGGATGCTCTCTGCTTTTTACCCATACTTCAATATTTTGGCTCATAATGAAGAAATTTCACAATCAGATCTCTTGGTCTGATATGAAGCCCCTGGGAAAGGAATAACACCCCTGTGTTCTGTTCACTTTCAGTTCTTCCAAAAAACTCAGATTTAAGAACTCTGCAATTAAAGTTCTGACATACAACACTGGATTGTCTCCTTCAGCTTTTTCAGGCCACCTTTCAATTCTAATGGGCGACGCACTCCATAATGTTTTATGGAAATATGCTTATGAGTGTGAATATACTGTAACTGGAATATGCTTTACGCAAAAAGTCTCTTGTAAAGTATCATTACAAAGCTTATAATCTACTGAGTGTGTTCATCCTATTTGTATGAATGTATCATTCTTGTATCTGAATATGGGAATATGAAGTATAACTCTGAGGTCCTATAGTAATTATGCAAAGTGTAGGCCATTAATGGTGGTTTGGAAGCTTGATGGCTCCCATTGACTAGGACAATTGGTTGTAAATAGTCTGTTTACTTGCAAACCTTCCTGGGTGCGTGCGGGCCAGCCCTGGAAGAATGGAGGCTGGGGTCTCACAGGACATGTGAACATGTTACCTGATACTGGAATTCATCTTAAATCTGGTGCTTCTCCTTTAAGAAGGAAGGATGGGGACACAGAGAGACAAAAGATTCCCACCTTGTGCCAAACAGAACAAAGGCTGCTGCCAGTCATGAGAAAACCCCTAGTTTCCACCTAAGATGTCTGCTGAAACTAACAAGGACTGTACAAGGGGAAAGGATTGGGCCCAGACTAGGAAGGAGTCTAGTCTGTGAAAGAAGCTTATTGGAACATCTTGGAGGGTGAGATTTTACCTTGTGACAGGGTTGGGCCAGATGGCTATAGGAGAGTAATAGAAGGCAGATATATTAGCCTCAGGCTCAATAGGTCCCTTTTCCCTGGCTAAGATAACAGGGAAGGTTCCAGAACAATCAGGAACCTTTTGGAGACAATTAAGACAGGTTGATTAGAACACCTGCAGCCAATCAAGAAGCTGCTAGAATCACTTAAGGAAAGCTAATCAGGGCACCTGGGTTTTAAAAAGAGTTCACTTCAGTTTGTGGTGTGCGTGTGAGGAGCTGGGAGCAAGAGCCACTAGGAGCTGAGAGTGAGAACGCGGACTGTTGAAGGAGTGAGGTGTACAAGCATTATCAGACACCAGGAGGAAGGTCCTATGGTGAGGATAAAGAAGGTGTTCAGAGGAGGCCATGGGGAAGTACCCCAGGGAATTGTAGCTGTCACACAGCTGTTCCAGGAGGCACTCTAGACAGCTGCTTCCACAGGGCCCTGGGCTGGAACCTGGAGTAGAGGGTGGGCCCAGGTTCCCCCCAAATCCTCCCAACTCTTGGTCAGACACAGGAGGAGTCGACCTGGACTGTGAATTCAGAAAAAAGGCCAAGCTGAGGGCTGCCGTGAAGCTCCAAGGCGAGTAAATCCGCCAATAAGTGCAAAATCCACCAAGGTAGATCAGGAACTTTGTCACAACCTGTAATCAGTTTCTTAATGTATTAGGCTTAGACTTGTGTGTTTTTGCCTTATTTTGCTTGGTGACTTACTTTGTTCTGTCTGTTATTACTTGAAACCACTTAAATCCTACTTTTTATTCTTAATAAAATCACTTTTGTTTATTAATGAACCCGGAGTAAGTGATTAATACCTGGGGGAGCAAACAGCTGTGCATATCTCTCTATCAGTGTTATAGAGGGCAGGCAATTTATGAGTTTACCCTGTATAAGCTTTATACAGAGTAAAACAGATTTATTTGGGGTTTGGATCCCATTGGGAACTGGTTGTCTGCGTGCTGAGCAGTTTTTGGTTAAAGTCTGCAGCTTTGGAGGCGTGGACCAGACATGGGTGTGTGTTGCAGCAGGCTAGTGTCTTTGGCTCAACAAGGCAGGGAAAACGGGCTCAAAGGTAATTCCAGCATGTCAGGTGACAGTTCCAAGGGGGTCTCTGTGACCGAACCCGTCACACTAACATTCTTTTTCCCTGCTCTGTTTTCTGTGCCATCTAATTTAAACTGCATCTCTCTCTCTGCTGCTGCAATGCCAAGTGGCTCTGCAGTTCTGACACGGTCATTTTGGCCAGTTTCTAGAGCAGTGACTCAACCTTCCAAGTCAGTCTTGTCCAAAATTCTAAGAGTAAAGAAGGAAATCAGATTACATCTCATTGTGACTTCAACGTCCTTCCTTAATGCCCCATCTCTCCCTACCATATTGTTCCCAATTATTGGGGCAGAAGACTATTTCAATCAGTAGAAATCAACAACAGCACAGGCATTGTTCACCAGCTAACAACTGCATTATCTTCCAGGGGTGCTGTACTGTGGAGTCGCACAGCAATTTTGTGGCTTGGCACACCTGAAATGTATGGGTTTCCCTCCTCATCTTAATCTTAGTTGTCTTTTGAGATTTTAAATAAAGCTGTTAACCTACTAACTAAAACAAAACAAAGCAAGCAACCAAACAACCCTCCTCTGAAGCATTCCTCAGACCCTAATAAATAGTTTGGACATTTTTATGCCAACAATCTACTGATAAACCTGTGGTGTAAATTCCTCATCACAATAGTATCAGATGATGTTATAATTAAGGCTACAGGGCCAGATCTTGGCCCCTGGTATTCACCTTTGTGCTGCAACACAACATATTGCTAATACTCACTTGTCTTTTCTGAAAGCGGGCTTCTCGTAAAGAGAATGTGTGGCTTTCCAAATGCTGTTCCTCCATGGATCACAGTACTTTTAAAATTTTGGAATGACTTGGCATAACTGGTTTTAGTCCCAATGATGTTCATGCTAGAGTGGACGACTGATCTCAGTACCTGTGGATATGTCACATGTAGCAGTACTTTACCCTCTAGTTTCCCTACAATACTACTGACTTGCAGAAAAATCTGGAAGTGGGATGGTCACCTCTTACTCATCTCTAACAGGTCACTTGCCACCAGGGACTATTCATATATTTTGACTTGGTACACTTTTAGAAGCTACACAAACATAAAAGAAAAGGTCTGGTACAGAAGAAGTGGTTTAGAAAATAGACTTCATTTATTCCTGTCACATAGCAGGAGCCAATATATGCTCTGTCTAGTGGCTGTAAAAGGAACATATATAGGTCAAGATGAAAGATGGTTGTCATCTCCTTAAGTATTTGTAAATTAACCACTAAAAATAAAAGGGCAAATGTTAACTTGTCCTGTGCTGGACATATCAGGTTGAGAGAAAGAGGTAAGATACTTTTCCCCTTATACAGTGTGATAATTTACATGTGGCAGCTGAAGTCCTGGTGCTTGTTTCCCAAGTTGAAACATTTCTGATAGTCACAGCATCCTGGTGGAGCTAGCTATCTCAAAAGCAGTGTGGATGGACAGAACCATGCTCTTTTTGCACTTGAGGGAGGATGTAGCAACTCCAAGTGAAATGAGACATGAGGACTTGCTTTTCAATGCATCCCTTCATATTAATTTAACCATTCTATGCCTTTGCAACACTGGAACAGTAACTCTGGAAACTGCTACCAGTTTAACATCTGCCCTTTGCACAACTCTGATATTGTGCCTATGAGAGCTGCATCATAGCTTCTAGATATATAAAAAACATATGATTATGATTAAGGCCTTATTTAAATCATGGGATGATTGTAAAAAATTTGCGACTGAGTTGAGGACAAGCCATGGAAAATTGCAGAAAAGTAATAATGGACCTTGTTATTTGAGGTAATAAGGTTAATTACTTTTCTGTGATTTTTCTGCTGTTGGCAGCCTGGGGCTGAGAGCGGGGACTCCAACTGTTGGCCAGCTGGGACTGAGAGTGGAAGCCAGGGCTGCGACTGTCAAAATTGCGGTGGAAGCCACAATTTCCGCAATATTGTGAATTAAGTATGGCCTTAATTATGATTCAGTAACATATTAAATGTATTGTAGAAACAATTTTGTTGTAAATCTTTCAAATAATGTTTGTTTCTTGATCATATATAGCTCGCTCACTGCCCTTTTATCTCTTTCTTAACATCAATTAACTTAACTAATCTGAATTTTTAAAAGATTGATTAAATAATCTACTTAATTAAGCACAAGCATCATGCTTTTTTAAGGAGTAATACTTTCTACTTTCTTTTGCGGCCTTTGATGAAAAGTTTATTTAGGACACAATGGGAAAATATTTTGTACTGTTCTCAGATAGCATAAAATAATGCCTTCAGCATATGAAGTCACTATCTGATTAATCTTTTTAAATATGACAGTGGTTCTGTGCTTGTGTCCAAATAAGGACTCAAGGAACTAAGGCAAGATTTGTACCACATAGCTAATCATGGGTATATGAAAGGAAGCTTTGCAGTTAGGAGTACTGCTGAAAGTGTAAGCCATTATATCAAGTGTATGTGGGCGTAGCAGATAAGCACTGCATTTACATTCATACTTTCCCAGACTCATGCTGCTGTGAGTCTTACATAACCTGACCATTCCCCCACACTCAATAACGTTACATGTTTAAAAAAAAATCAAATAAATTGACAGAAGTGTAATAGAGGGAGAGGAGAATGGAGGATAATACCCAGAGGAAAAATAACCAGTATTACTGAATCTGATACCTACCAATGGGCTGTGCAAAAGCTGAGTCTAATGTACCCTAACACACAGGCTATGCAGAAATATCTTACTATTACTATGAGTAATAATATTACTATATTATTTCCCAATGTAGCTTGATACAATTTCTTTACTCCTTTTGACAGCATCACTACTGCCCCCCTCAAAAGAAATCTATAAAAGAGATTTTAGAATTTTAGAAAAATTTTAGACCACCTTCGGGAGGAATGCTGGGTGAGGTTGCAGTTGCACTTTGTCCTTAAAAAAGGTGGTATAGAGAAGGTCAGATGCGAGTGCCTTGAGCTTAGACACTCTCCTGGCTGACGTTATTGTGACCAAGAAAGCCACCTTATAAGAGAGATAGAGTAGTGAGCATGTTGTGAGGGGCTCGAACAGGGGCCCCATCAGCCTCAAGAGTACCAGGTTAAGGTCCCAAGCTAGGGTGGGCTGTTGGATTTGATTTTGATACAGCCTGTCCAACCCTTTGAGGAACCGTCGCACCATATGATTAGTGAAGATAGAGCGGCCATGTTCTCCTGGGTGAAAACCTGAGATGGCGGCCAGGTGAACCTTCATCGAGGAGTGAGACAAGCCCTGCTGTTTCAACTTTAGCAGGTAGTCCAAGATAAAGGGAACCAACGATTATGTTGGAGGGATATGGCTCTGCAAGCACCAAATTGCTAATCTTTTCCATTTAGCCAGGTAAACAGCTCTGGTCAATGGTTTTCTGCTACCCAAAAGGACCTCCCTAACGGGGTCTGAGCATGTGAGCTCTAGCTCTAGGTTTAACCATGCAACTTCCAAGCCATCAGGTGGTGAGATTTGAGATTGGGATGCTGGGAGACAATTGTGATGTTAAGTGATGAGGTCTGGGGCAGAGTGATTGGAGTAAGCTGCAGTAGCATGGTGTACCAATGCTGATATGGCCAGGCCGGTGCCAGCGGGATCACCGAGGTTCTGTTGCTCCAGATCTTGAGGAGGACCTTGTGAACTAGCAGAATCAGAGGGAACATGTAGAAGAGGTAGTCCTTCCATGGAAGAAGAAACACATCTGCCAATGAGCCCGGGCAGTGGTTCAGAAAGAAGCAGAATTGCAGGCACTTCCTTTTGCCCCCTGTGGCAAACAGATCGATCTGGGGAACTCTCCAACATTGGAAGATATTGCTTATTACATCTGGGTAAATAGACCACTCGTGATTGTGAAAAGACCTGCTGAGGTGGTCTACTAGCTCGTTCTGAGACCTGGGGAGATAGGATGCTGCAATGAGTATCGAGTGTGCTATGCAGAACTCCCAGAGCTTGAGGACTTCCTGACATAGGGGAGAGGCGCATGCTCCCACATCTGTTGATAAAAAACATCACTGTTGTATTTTTCTGTCAGGACTGATATGCATTTGCCCTCCAGGAGAGGCCAAAAGGTCTCAAATGCCAGGCAGAATGCCCTGAGCTCCCCAACATTGATGTGAAGCAGCAGTTCCTCCAGAAACCAGAGGACCTGAGTTCTGTGCTCTCCGAGGTCTGCCCCCCATGCCATGACCGAGGCATCACTGGTCAGACATAGCAAGGGGTGGGGTTTGGAAAAGGTGATCCCTGCACACACCAAGTGTGGGTCGAGCCATCACTGAAGAGACTCGAGAACCTGCAGTGGAAGGGTAAGTACCTTGTCTAGGCTGTGCCTGCTTGGTCGATACACCTGGAGAGGTCTGAGTCTGAGCCTCATGTGTTGCACGACATATGTGCAAGATGCCATGCGTCCTAGGAGTTTCATGCACTTCTTACTGTGGTTATAGGTAATTGTCTGAGGTTCTGTATGACATTGTGAATGGCCTGGAAACGGGACTGAGGCAGGAACATTCTGGCCTGTCTCGAGTCTAGCACCGCCCCTATAAAGTCGATTCTTTGAGTAGGGGTGAGCATTGACTTTTGAGTGTTTAGGAGGAGGCCCAATGCGTTGAAGGTGGATCTTATCAGGGTGACTTGTTGATCCACTTGTGTCCTGGACCAGCCCTTGCTAGCCAGTCATCGAGGTATGGGAATATCTGAATCTGCCTTTTTCGCAGAAAGGCGGCCATGCCCGACAAACATTGGTGAACACCTGAGGTGCCGATGATAGGCTGAATGGTAGCACTGCGAATTGGTAGTGAGTTCCCCCAACTACAAACCTTAGGAAGCGCCTGTGGGGCAGGGTTATGGAAATGTGGAAATATGCATCCTTCAAGTCAAGGGTGGCATACCAATCTGGATCCAGGGAAGGGATAATAGTGGCCAAAGAGAAGATACAAAACTTTAGTTTCTTCATGAACCTGTTGAGATTGCACAGGTCCAAGATGGGTCTGAGGCCACCCTTTTGGTATTAGGAAATGCTGGGAGTAAAACCTCCCTTCCCTGAGCTCCAGCGGAACCTCCTCCACAGCTACTGCCGATAGGAGGGTTTGTACCTCCTGCATAAGGAGTTGCTCGTAAGAAGGATCCCTGAAGAGGGACGGGGATGGCAGGGGGGTGAAGAGAATTGGAGAGAATATCCCATTTCTACCATAGGACCCAACGGTCTGAGGTGATTTGGAACCACGCCTGTAGAAATGGGATAGATGTGCCGAAAAAGGGAAAGAAGGATCTCGTTGGCAGGCTGGTATAATGCGCTTGGGTGTATCCTCAAAAAGTCTTCCTAGGGCCTGGTGGTTGTCTGGACGACCCAGGTCCCCAGTTGTTCGGGGGCTGGGGTTGGTGATGGCTGTTTTGATTTCTGGGTCGCCTGCAATTATGGTTCTGTCAAGACTGCTTCTGGTATTGTAATGACGTGGGCTGAGGCCTAAATTGTCTATGCTGGGTGGCAGGAGTGTGCGGTCCCAGCAATCTCAGAATGGCTCGGGAGTCTTTCAAACTGTAGTCTTGAGTCCGTTTTCTCTGAGAATAGTGTAGAGCCCTTGAACAGGAGATCCTGGATTGTCTGTTGGACCTCCCTGGGGAGGCCCGAGGTCTGCAGCCAGGAGCAATGGCACACTGCGATGCCCAAGGACACGGCTTGCATTGCAGAGTCTGCCGAGTCTAATGCGGCTTGCAGTGACGTCCTGGCGACCATCTTGCCCTCATCCACCAGAGCCACAAATTCAGACTTAGAGTGCAGTGGGACAAGGTCCGAAAATATGAGCATTGCATTGCATGATTTCAAGTTATATCGGTTATACTTGCCATTGTGCCGGCCATGGCACTGGGGGAAGGTCTGCATCATCCCCACAGTCTGTGAGCGTTGGTGGCTATGGTGCTAGCTCCTCTGGGACACACAGGAGTCCATCTCCGATTTGGACTCCGAGGAGTACGAGTGTGGAGACCATAGCGGTGCTGTGCCTGTCGGTGCCAGGGATGGGTGCCGGGGAGATGGAGATCGGCGCCGAGTCATAGCTGGCTTGCCCTTGGACTGCACCGGTGGCCACTGTGGTGCCTTGGGGCCAGTGCACTCTCACTCTGATCAGGAGAGCGTGGACCTTCAGAGTTATAAGAGTGATCCTGGGCCGCCTCGTAAGTCTCCGGTGTGGAGGGAAGGTCAGAATCCTCCACTTGGGTCTCCTCCAGTGGCACCAGACTCAACGGCCCCTGCCGCGGACCTGGAGTTGACAGTGCCAGCTGTTGAGCAGGAGGGGAGGTGTGGTCCTGCACATGTTGCCCTCCCTTGGGCGGCTCCCATTCCACTCCTTGGGAGGGAGAGCACCCCGTCCATTTTCCTGTGCTTCTTTCTTGGCACAGGAGACTGTGATCAGTGCCGTGATTGCTCCTGTGCCATGGTCTTCGGTGCCGGGGAGTGCCGGTGCTCAGGGTCTCTGACCTGAGTCCTTCCTCGGCACCTCCTGGATTGAAGTCAGTGCGCTGCGCACCGATGCCAAGGAGCCCAGTGCCATATCCGTGGGGCTTGACTCAGACTGAAGGCACAGAGATGCTTCCATTAGCTGCAGCTTCAACCTGTGGTCCCTCTTTTTTCATGGGGGGGTCGAAAACTCCTACAGATCTTACACCTGTCATTTGATGGGACTTTCCCAGGCACTTTAGACAAGCTGTGTGTGGGTTGCCCTTGGGCACAGGCTTTTGGCAAACCCCACATGGTTTAAAGCCTGGGTTCAAGGCATGCCCCAGGCCCGGAATAGGGAAGTGGAAATGGGGAGGGAGTGGAGGAGAACACCCCCGAGTTCAGATACCTAAACTAACTATAAAACAACTTTTTTAAAAACTGCCTTTTAACTATTTACAGAGACACTATGCTAGAGGATCACTTGTGAAGATGAGACATGACTGTCACTGGCGGTAAGAAGGAACTGGAGAGGTGGCGGGTTGGCAGGGCCTTATATGCGGCACTATGAAGGTGCGACTCCAGGGGGCTCCACAGCTGACTTGATAGGTGCTAATAGGGGAAAACCCTTCCAGCGACTGTGCATGCGGTGCACACACACACAACTAATTGGAATCGATATGAGCAAACACTCGAAGAACTGTGCTCCAGGACTAGGGGTGGGATTATAAACCCTTCTACTAAGTGCTGTGGAGCCAGTATGCTTTGGTGAAACAAAAGAGTGTAGCAAATCAACTCAGAGCCCCCTTTTGAAGACAACGAGGGCGCTGAATGCCCACAGCAAGGGGCACGTACTCCTTGAAAGGACCATTGTTTTTTCTTTCTCCTGCTGGCATACCCACTTCTGAGACTGAAGGGGCCACTTAATACAAGTAGATAGTAACTGCCCTTCCATTTATGCTTTCATATTACTCTTATGTATATTCTATAGGTGGAGCAGGTACTGAAGCTTGTTGAAGTTGTCCAACACTAAGACAGTTTTCAAATTGCTTATAATTTTGCCAGATTTAAACTGTTCAGGCTCAAAGTACCCATATGGTGTATCTGCTTTAGGCTGAAATGTTTTTGAGTTTCAGCAAAAATAAACAAACCAGCACTGATCAGCAGCTTTTGAGAATGAAATTAGGGAAAAACAGGTTGTTATACACCTCTTAATAAATAGGTTGCAAGTTTTTGCTTTATTTATTTATTTTTTGGAAGCTCCAGCTTCTCCAAGATTTGGAATAAAGACTTGAAATTCAGATGGGGGCTTGCCCTGGTTTCAGGGATGTGTCTTTGGCACTCCCTGTGAAGATCTGGCCAAGTTATAAACCTTTTAAACATCTGTTTGAACAGGCTCAGTAGTGAGTTATTGAAGTTTGACTGCACTGAGCACACTCCAAACCAGGGTTGCAGACAGTGACTAGAACTTTATTTGAAATTGCTGCTTCTGGCTGCTATACGATGGATACAGGATCTGACAACTGCTGGACTGTTTCTCCAATGCTCTCAGTTCTTCTTCCCCTTATGGACATTCAGACAGTGTGGAGGAGGAAGCTACCTCAGCTGAAGGAGAGAGGGGACAAGAGTTAGTATTGGGTTGAAGGTGGGGTAGATGGGACAAGGAGAAAGGGGCACAAAAATTGGAACTGCCTGGATAAAGAGAGTGGGAGGTGGGAGTGAAACAGGGACTGAACAACTCAGATTGGGAAAGCAGCTGAAGGGCATGGAACCGGGTTGCCTGAGCACTTGTATGAGAAGAGACAGTGCAGGAAGAGGAGGAGGAGTTGTGGGGAATGAGGGCAATAAGAACTGGCTAGACAAGGAGAGGGAGGGTCTGTGTGTAAAACAGGAGGGCTGGGGAGGACCATTGCGGGAGACTAGAACTGGATGGGAAATGGGGCTGGAAGAGGGACAAGACCCTGGAGACAGGGAAGACTGGGATAAGGAAGGGACAAGACTGGTTTAAAGGGACTGGGCAAAAGAGGTCACACTTGCGGGCAACAGGGGAGAAAAGAGTGTGCCAACTAGAGCATGCTCCTCTCCAGAGCCTGGAACTGAACCCAGTATTCCAGTGTCTCACATTCCTCTGCTGTCAGCAAATATCTGTGAAACTCAATGGAGATGTGTCATCCTTCTCTAGTGATGGTTCATGTAGAGAATGATGGCCTACCACTGCTGTTAGTTTCTCCGTTAGCTCAAGAGTCAATGGTTCGTGTGATGGATCTAAAGCTTCCAACCCCATTGATGATCCATACGGATGTCAATATAACTGTATGTGATGGAATTAGTTTTTTCACTTTTTTTTTTAAATTTAGCAAATTACACACACACACAAAATCCACCCTGAGCTGCTTTGTAAGGCTCACATTAATTCATAACTCTCCCTCACCCACAAATCTCTCAGACCTACCTTTAAGTTTACAAGTAAGCCAACTAATAATGATTAATAGAGGTGTAACTGTGGAGATGTATATATTTTAAAAAAAATCAAATGCAAGTAATAGGGCCTGACCAATCTTCACCCTGACCACTTGCCTGGTACACTGCATCTTTCTCCCATCCTTAATCGTTTTCAAGACTGTTAGTGCTTTGGGGCAGGGTTGGTTTCCTTCTGTATGCTTGAACACATACAGGGAGTTAATATAATATAAACGATAAAGGGATATGACAGAGTGCTGAGTTTGAAGTACCTAAAGTGCAGCTACATCATGGCTCGTTACAGAACTGCTATATGAACAAGGAGTAGGTGCGCCACCTGCAGTCATAAAATCTGCCATTCTGTGTCCCTGCAATCTTCAGTTAAAATGGGATTAGATTTCATGGTGGAAGATGAATTCCCATTATTTTCCACAAAAGCTGCTATAGGGTCATAAGAATTTTTCTGTGTTTGTAGATGGACCCTATATAGGGTGACCATTTGTCCATTTTAAGGAATGTTCCTTATTTGGTGCCTAATCAGTACTCATGGGTTGGGCTCATTTGGTTCAATCTAAGCAGTAACTAGGCAGAGACCTGTTTCAGAGTAGCAGCCGTGTTAGTCTGTATTTGCAAAAAGAAAAGGAGTACTTGTGGCACCTTAGAAACTAACAAATTTATTTGAGCATAAGCTTTCGTGAGCTACAGCTCACTTCTTCGGATGCATTTGGTGGAAAATACAGAGGGGAGATTTATATACACACACAGAGAACATGAAACAATGGGTTTTATCATACACGCTGTACGGAGAGTGATCACTTAAGATGAGCCATCACCAGCAGCGGGGGGGGGGGGGGGGGGAGGAGGAAAACCTTTCATGGTGACAAGCAAGGTAGGCTATTTCCAGCAGTTAACAAGAACATCTGAGGAACAGTGGGGGGTGGGGTGGGGTGGGGGGAGAAATAACATGGGGAAATAGTTTTACTTTGTGTAATGACTCATCCATTCCCAGTCTCTAGTCAAGCCTAAGATAATTGTATCCAGTTTGCAAATTAATTCCAATTCAGCAGTCTCTCGTTGGAGTCTGTTTTTGAAGTATTTTTGTTGAAGGACAGCCACCCTCAGGTCTGTAATCGAGTGACCGGAGAGACTGAAGTGTTCTCCGACTGGTTTTTGAATGTTATAATTCTTGACGTCTGATTTGTGTCCATTTATTCTTTTACGTAGAGACTGTCCAGTTTGACCAATGTACATGGCAGAGGGGCATTGCTGACACATGATGGCATATATCACATTGGTAGATGCGCAAGTGAATGAGCCTCTGATAGTGTGGCTGATGTGATTAGGCCCTATGATGGTGTCCCCTGAATAGATATGTGGACAGAGTTGGCAACGGGCTTTGTTGCAAGGATAGGTTCCTGGGTTAGTGGTTCTGGTGTGTGATGTGTGGTTGCTGGTGAGTATTTGCTTCAGACTGGGGGGCTGTCTGTAAGCAAGGACTGGCGTGTCTCCCAAGATCTGTCAGAGTGATGGGTCGTCCTTCAGGATAGGTTGTAGATCCTTGAAAACTCCCTGAAAAAGCACAAGAACAAATCCGCACAGACAAACCCCTAGAACCCCGACCTGGGGTATTCTATCTACTACCCAAGATCCATAAACCTGGAAAACCTGGACGCCCCATCATCTCAGGCATTGGCACCCTGACAGCAGGATTGTCTGGTTATGTAGACTCCCTCCTCAGGCCCTACGTTACCAGCACTCCCAGCTATCTTCGAGACACCACTGAGTTCCTGAGGAAACTACAATCCATCAGTGATCTTCCTAAAAACATCATCCTAGCCACTACGGATGTAGAAGCCCTCTACACCAACATTCCACACAAAGATGGACTACAAGCCGAGAGGAACAGTATCCCCGATAATGTCACGGCAAACCTGGTGGCTGAACTTTGTGACTTTGTCCTCACCCATAACTATTTCACATTTGGGGACAATGTATACCTTCAAATCAGCGGCTCTGTGATGGGTACCCGCATGGCCCCACAGTATGCCAACATTTTTATGGCTGACTTAGAACTACGCTTCCTCAGCTCTCGTCTCCTAATGCCCCTACTCTACTTGCGCTACATAGATGACATCTTCATCATCTGGACCCATGGAAAAGAAGCCCTTGAGGAATTCCACCATGATTTCAACAATTTCCATCCCACCATCAACCTCAGCCTGGATCAGTCCACACAAGAGATCCACTTCCTGGACACTACGGTGCTAATACGCGATGGTCACATAAACCCCACCCTATATCGGAAACCTACTGACCGCTATTCCTACCTACATGCCTCTAGCTTTCATCCAGATCATTCCACACGATCCATTGTCTACAGCCAAGCTCTACGATATAACCACATTTGCTCCAACCCCTCAGAGACAAATACCTACAAGATCTCTATCATGCATTCTTACAACTACAATACCCACCTGCTGAAGTGAAGAAACAGATTGACAGAGCCAGAAGAGTACCCAGAAGTCACCTACTACAGGACAGGCCCAACAAAGAAAATAACAGAATGCCATTAGCCATCACCTTCAGCCCCCAACTAAAACCTCTCCAATGCATCATCAAGGATCTACAACCTATAGGATCTACAACCTGAAGGACAACCCATCACTCTGACAGAACTTAGGGAGACAGGCCAGTCCTTGCTTACAGACAGCCCCCCAATCTGAAGCAAATACTCACCAGCAACCACACACCAGAACCACTAACCCAGGAACCTATCCTTGCAACAAAGCCCGTTGCCAACTCTGTCCACATATCTATTCAGGGGACACCATCATAGGGCCTAATCACATCAGCCACACTATCAGAGGCTCGTTCACCTGCGGATCTACCAATGTGATATATGCCATCATGTGCCAGCAATGCCCCTCTGCCATGTACATTGGTCAAACTGGACAGTCTCTAAGTAAAAGAATAAATGGACACAAATCAGATGTCAAGAATTATAACATTCAAAAAACAGTCGGAGAACACTTCAATCTCTCCGGTCACTTGATTACAGACCTGAGAGTGGCTATCCTTCAACAAAAAAACTTCAAAACCAGACTCCAACGAGAGACTGCTGAATTGGAATTAATTTGCAAACTGGATACAATTAATTTAGGCTTGAATAGAGACTGGGAATGGATGAGTCATTACACAAAGTAAAACTATTTCCCTGTGTTATTTCTCCCCCCCCACCCCCTCCCCACTGTTCCTCAGATGTTCTTGTTAACTGCTGGAAATAGCCTACCTTGCTTGTCACCATGAAAGGCTCCCCCTCCCCCCGCCCCCACCCCCCGCTGCTGGTGATGGCTTATCTTAAGTGATCACTAGTGTGTATGATAAACCCATTGTTTCATGTTCTCTGTGTGTGTCTTTAAATCTCCCCTCTGTATTTTCCACCAAATGCATCCGATGAAGTGAGCTGTAGCTCACGAAAGCTTATGCTCAAATAAATCTGTTAGTCTCTAAGGTGCCACATCTTTAGGCAGAGACCTATACAGTGTAATACTCTGTGATCTAGAATCATAAATGAAGTACTGTGAGATGGTGTGTCTGAAATATGTTTTGACCCATATTATTCATACATTTGTCTTTTACCTCCTTGAAATGTGCCATCCGTATATCTGCATTAGAGGGGGCAGGCAGCCAGTGAAGTGCCCACCCTCTGTCTTTGCAGAAAGGACTCTGTTTACAGAATCGGACCCCATTGATTTGACACAAACAATACCACGACAACCAGCAAGTGATGAGCTTAGCTGCTGAAACTGATAGGCTGCCTTAGCACATGGACACCCCAAGGAGCTCGCCCTTGGTGCGGGGGGTGGGATGGCTCTGTCCTGCCCCCGCCAATGAGCTCTCTGCGAGCTCAGGATGAGGGGCCCCACGCTCTGAACACCCCTCGCCCCCTCGCGGCAGCCTTTCCTCCGCTCCAAGCCCCCACAAACCTACCTGTTTCGGGGGAGCGAGATGTGGGGGCCGCGCTCCTGCCAGCATCAGGGCAGAGACCCCATCCTTCCCCGGAGAGGGCGGCACATTACCCCGGCTCCCCGGGCCGTGCGCCATACCAGGCTGCGCTGGGATGGGTGCGGGGCCATGGGGGCGCCGTTCTGGTTGTCGGGCGGCAGCGGCCGTGCACGCGGGGGGGCTGGCAGGAGAGGGGATCCCCACCCCTTGCGGACCGGCCAGGCTCGCGCGAGGCCTCGCGACGCTGTGAGTGACAGGCCGGCCGGGGGTTAACAGCCGGTTCCACGACGCCGTCACGCGCTGGCTGCGGCGAGGACCCGCCCCCCGCCCCTGCCAGTCACATGACAGCAGGGCGCTGGCAGGTGCGCGCCAGGCTTCCGTCCCCTGCCTCCACTCCCCGGCGAAGCCCGAGGGGGCTCCCGTGCCCGCCGCCATGGTGCTGGAGTCGGTGGTGGCGGACCTGCTCAACCGCTTCCTGGGCGACTACGTGGAGAACCTCAACAAGTCTCAGCTCAAGCTGGGCATCTGGGGGGGTAAGCGCGGGGCGGGGCCTGTGAGCTCCGGCCCCGGCCCTGGCCCCGGCCCCGGCCGGGGAGCGGTCTGCCGTTAGCCCTCACCCCGGCGTGGGATGCTGCCTCCCAGCGCTGCCTGCACGGGCTCCGACCGTTAAACCCCCACCCTTCCTGGGCGGCCCCTTCCCCCAGCGCGGCCGCCGCGCGGGCTGGGCCTGTGGCCGGGCTGCCTCCCCTCGCGTTGGACAGCTCCCGAGGCAGGGGTTCTGCTCTGTCACCGGGGTGCCGAGTTACTGGGGCGGGGTGCAGCCAGCGCCCCAGGTGTCTCCCGCTCCGCCAAGCCCGGGCAGCGAGGCCCTGGAGCTCGGTGTTTGCAAATGGGGAGGAGGGGTGAGGGGGAGGGTAAGTTTGGGATGCCTGGTTTTGGCATGTCCTCTCCCCCCCCCCCCCCCGGGTGGGAGCTGGGTAGGGGTGCAGGGTGTAGAGAGGAATTCAGATTCATTCTCCCCCGTCGGCCCCAGCTGCAGGAGGAAGTTAACATTGTAGGTGAGACACACAGCGGTCGATACCGGAAACCTCCCCGAAAAAAACAAAAAACAAACAAACAAAAAAAAACTACAAAGCAAATTCTGGTTTAGGGTGGTACCTTTTGCAGTGAGTTGTTTGCTCTGTTGGGCTGGTCTGAAGCAAGAAGCTGACTGAGAGGAGGGACAATGAGATCATTAAGCCAGCAAGCAAAACAAGTACTTCTTTAAATCAAAAAAAGAAAAGGAGTACTTGTGGCACCTTAGAGACAAACAAATTTATTAGAGCATAAGCTTTCGTGAGCTACAGCTCACTTCATCGGGTGCATTTGGTGGAAAACAAATGCTCAAATAAATTTGTTAGTCTCTAAGATGCTACAAGTAATCCTTTTCTTTTTGCAAATACAGACTAACACGGCTGCTATTCTGAAACCGTTCTTTAAATCATCTAGTCTGGGGAGCATTAGAGGAACTATGTTGTGTTGGCAGAAGAAAGTTGGTTGTACATATGCAGCTGTTGCAATGGCTGGGAGATGGAGGAGGTCTGAGCTGCTGAGCTGTACCTGATATATTTGGGGGACAGTACTGTGGACGTTAACTTGGTAGTAGAGGAATTGAACATTTTAAAACATTACCGTAATAATGTCTGAAATAACTTGTCACTCTTTCTGGTGTGGCTTACGACAGTGAGTGCCTACCTTAGGGCAGGTTTCAAAGTAGCAGCCAAATGCATCCGATGAAGTGAGCTGTAGCTCACAAAAGCTTATGCTCTAATAAATTTGTTAGTCTCTAAGGTGCCACAAGTACTCCTTTTCTTTTTACCTTAGGGCAGATACTTCAAACTGGTGGTATTTTCTCTGATTAGACTTCACCAAGCCAGTAACTCTTAAAGTATTACAGTAGTCTTATAATGGAGTCACAGATAGTCCCCTTAGACAACCAGTCTATCCTGCCGCCCAGACAAGATGGACTGTATGATAAATGGTCACATAGACCAGAAATCACAACTATTCCAAATTACACCCAGTCCCAAGAGACCAGTCACTTACTCAGGTCAATTTGCATCCTAGCTCTCTCTCAATGCTGAGTAGCCAATATTATGTAAACTAACTTAGGTTTATTAGCTAAGAAAAGAAAATGAGTTATTGAGAGGTTAAAGGAGGTATGAATATACATAGGAGTGAGACACTATCTATAATTCCAAAAGGTAGTAGAGATTTATTAAACTGTCAGTTTCCCGGAAGTCATTAGGGCTATTCAGAGTAACTTTGGGGATCTTCATCTTCTCATTGGATTGTTCTGCCAATTTAGAATCCAAGCTGTTCAGAGATGAAGTTTTTCCTTGTGCCTGTATTTACAGCTTCTCAAAGAAACCACGCTAACAATAGCAGTTCTCACCCAGGTCTCTTCTTCACTGTGCGGAGGGAGGGAGAAAGAATGTGCTTAAAGTCTTTGGTCCTTGATCTCATGCAATGGATCATTTGTGTTTAGTGAACAGGATTTAACATCTTGTGAGAGACGCTTAGTTGCATTACACAAGGCTTTCTGGTTTGATGAGTTACATAGTTATAGGGGTATATCCAATGTAAATGTTTGCTATTGCATTCTATCAAGATACAGATAAGTGAAAACAATGCCTGCAGCATCCTGTTAGTTTCATGAAGTTAAACACCACATACTTCCTATATACTTAATAGTCACTTTGATCTATACTAATACACAAGGGAATTTGCCTGGCTTCCATCTGTGAGTTGTCAGTTCTCATCTGATTCCTATGCCTTGGCCAGAGAGGGCACTTGGCTTACCAGCATCACATAACCTATCCTCTGTGTTTGTTTGTGCTTATACTATGTGTGGTGCTTTATTGGGCCAATAAAATGGATGGAACTCCTGCTGTAAGGAGTTTAATACTTAAAAAAAAAAAAAAAAGTCTTAGAAACATAAAAGGGACAATTCCCCTCTCCCTCCCCCCCCCCCCTTTTTTTTTTTTTGCTTAACTGCACGTTTTTTTCCCTCTTGTTTCAGCGGTAAGTGCTGTATGCCTGCAAACTTACTGAGTACTAAAGACATATTTGTTGTAAGCCATGCATATAAATACAGCACAGGGAAGCTGGTTATGTATGTTTCCATCATTATTATGTAATCCTTTGAGCCTCCAATTCTCATTTGGGAATGATACTTTAATTCTGATTCCTAAGGCAAGTGGAGTATGAATAGCAACAAGTGTTTTTGAAATCTAGCAAATTTTTGAATAAGTTTACAATAGTTACAGGAACTAATCGTCCCAGGATGCCCAGGCAAATTTTTGTGATTTTTTTTTTTTTTTGTAATTCATATTTTTTTGTTAAATGTGTTTCTTTTCCTATTGTTAAAAGACCCAGTAAAACAAGGGACATCGAGAGACTATGTAGACGATTTAATGCAACTAACAACATACTCAGTGCTGTCAAATGAACAAAGTAAACAAACTGAAAAAAACCTAATATTTTTCTCTTACTATGACAGGTTTCAGAGTAGCAGCCTTGTTATTCTGTATTCACAAAAAGAAAAGGAGTACTTGTGGCACCTTCGAGACTAACAAATTTATCTGAGCATAAGCTTTCGTGAGCTACAGCTCACTTCATCGGATGCATTTGGTGGAAATGAGCTGTAGCTCACGAAAGCTTATGCTCTAATAAATTTGTTAGTCTCTAAGGTGCCACAAGTACTCCTTTTCTTTTCTCTTACTATGTTATCTTTTAAAACAAAAATAGTAAATCACACACACTCACAAATTCCTGTCACATATATACCTTTTGCAGTACTTAATTTCTCCAGTGATATCAGAGTTATTGATGTTCCCCTCCCCCCAATCTCAGGAAAAAATGCCTCTTCCTATTTTGTTAAATAATACTGTAGTGCTACTTATTTACAGGAGTATTGATAGTTTTAATCTTCTGCTTTGTAGGTAACGTGGCACTAGATAACTTGCAGATAAAAGAGAATGTGCTGGTAAGTATCTTAATATAATCAGTTGCTTTTTAGGATTTTTTTTATGGGTTGCAATGACCAAGCCGTATGGTATAAAACTAATGACTTAGGAATTTGATTTTTATAATCTTTATTATTCAGATTTGAGTTCTGGTGCAACAGTAATACACAGAAGCTTAAAAGGATTAAAAAAAAGATTTCAGTCTCATTCTCCAGCATCTCTACCCTTCACATGAATGGTATTGACATACCTTTTTTGAAGATGATTTAAAACAAATTGCACTTGTAGACTACTCTTACCACCTTGTTGTAAATTCTTACTCCTGTTCCATAACAAATGAATATAATAAACTACTTTATTTTGACTTCTACAGTCATTACATTTTGAATAGTTAAAACCCAAGCTTTTATCGTGCATATGGATCTGCAAGGGTGGGTCCTTGTGCCTGTGCTGACTCCAAACAATTTCTATAACTGAGCAAATACTCGGACCAGTTTTACTTGGTAGGTGTTCTCGCAGATATTTATGCAGTACTGAGTGAATCCTACTGTAGGATCTATAATATGCCTCTAGCAAAGTTCTGCTAAAGATAATAATAACCTACACAGTATTGAGAAAATACTTCAGATGCTTTCTGTATCACTCTAGCAGAGTAACTAGCTTTTCTCTTCTGGCATGAATGGGGACTGGCCACTTAAGTAAGTGTTGCATATGTCAATGAAGCACCTGGGCTGGTCAGTTTAGCTTGTGCCTTTGGAAGTGGGCAGCTTTTCACTATTGGATTTGATATAGAGGCCTAGGAAAAATTGTAGTAACTGAAATGTAACACTAATAAAGCATGTTATTTCTCTTTGGAAATTTCTGTAGTCATAGGTTTTATTGTATTTAGGAAAATAACACTGAAATCATCTCTTTCCTAGCTGAAGAAAGCTATCATGCTGTTGTGCTCTATTACTGCTAGAAATGCCAGTCAAATACATACAAATAAAAAATGTTTTGTTAAACATTTAAATGGTTTTTTGTCTGTAAGAAAATGTTATTTATGTGTTTGGAAATTATTACTCTTAATCACCTACCTACCTTGGGATCTTTAATATGTATTCAAACTGATAAATTCTAAGAGTTTCAATTCAAGGACCACATCAAAACTGCTATTTGAAAAATAGCATCTGTTTTAGTCCTGTTGGCCTTTTGCTCTGCCTGTAACCGCTCCCTTGACTAGTATTACTAGAAATATGAGCCCGATAGACAGTACTTGGGCCTGCCTGTGGCAATCTGTATTGTAAGAAATGGATGCTGTTTAATGAATATACTTGATTTTGTATGCAGCAGGGTAATAACAGTGGAACATTCTCCAGTATTAATGTAATCTGTGTGGAACTGATCTGTTACAGATCTAATACGTGGGTTAGATTTAACACGTTTGCTTAGCATTTGGTTTCTGTCATACTTTAGGTTGGTCATTTCATGTAACAAAATTACCTGTACTACAAAGTGCTGCTCTACCTTGTCTCAGTAGAGAGCAGATACTCCATTCCACTTGCTTTCAAGAGATTCAACAGATCCTACGTGTAATAGAGCCCTTGTGCTATCTGTTGTGGGTTCTTCTTTAGTGTACTTACAGTACATGATCATGGTTAAACAAAAGTTCTTCTTTGCAGTTCAAGTACTAATAAAAGTGTTCCCAAGGCAAGATGTGTTATCATGTAATTAGTAACAGAATAAGGGCTGAAAGAGAAGTAAGACAAATTAGAGAGAACTAAAAGTGAGCATTACTTTACGCAAGTTGGTAGTATGAGTACAGTTCCTTTAGGTTTCATGGTGGATCTGAGCAATAGTAAATGAAAGGTTTCTAAAGGTAGGTATTAGAAATGCAGGTTAGGTTTGAACTGCATGTTCAATTATAGGACTGTAGATCCGTGAAACAGGTATTTTAAAGCTTGTCCCTTTTAATTATAGTTACAAATGTAACTATTTGAAATTTAAATAGTCATAAGAAAAAAGAGAGTGGGAAGAGGAGACGAACAGTGGCATTACAATTGGAAAGTGGAACACTGCTAGCACAAACACAATACCAAATACAGGATGATAGCTTCCTGTATGGTGAGAAAATGAGTGATGTGTATAATTAACTTTATTCACTCATGCTCCTTTTCATATATTAAAAATAAGATTTTTTTATGAAAAATAAAGCGGATTGAAAAGCTTCAAATTGAGCTTTCTGAACAGATGACTTATAATATGCAATTTTCTTAGGAAGGAATGGCCACTCAGCAGAGAGGGATAAACTTTAAAAGCACAGTGTATAGGAAGTGCACACATTTTCCTATGGGATTTCAAGTACACAGTGAATCACAGTATTAATATGCACATATAACATGAAGGAATTAAAATATTCCAGACCTTTTGATTGCTTTTTAAACAGATGAAGTAAGAATGAATTGTGATAGATTTCTGTCAGTGGTCAATTTTAAAATGTTATTGACTCTTCTTTGCAATAATCAAAACGGATTTTGTTCACGGCTGTTTATTTACACTGATACTTAGTTTTCCACGCTATCTTGTTTTTTTTTTATCTATTCAAGAAATTGAGGGTTTTTTCTCATTTAAAACTCATCTCTCTAACAGCCCATTACCTTAATTTTGGACCCATAGTGATTTGAGTAAGAAACAATTAACATCTTGCTTTTGTTTACACCAAAAACAAGTTGGTAAGTTTTAACCCAGAGACTTTGTTTCTTGATTGGGGGTGAAGCTACTTCTTCGGGGAGTTTTTTTTGCTTTTTCTTATCAAATTGTCAAGGGAGCCAGGACTTTAGCATCTGTCTCCCAGTCAGTGGGGAGTGGTGGCTAACATCTGTCTCCTTGGTAGAGATGAGTTTGATTGCTTGTATTTAATCTTTGAGATTGAGAATACCCCCCAGGCTCCTGAATCTAGTAATTGATATGATTCATTGAAAAAGCATCAGAGTAGTAAGGAGTTTCAGAAACTAATTGGGAAGTGAAAGAAACCCCATGTCAGTTAAGATATGCCCCAAAGTTGGCAAATATTTCTTTTCATGTAGACTAGAAGAAGTTATATTCTGGTTTAGTTAAAATGAATTTGAATGAGTATGATTAAATCTTTCTTACTTAAACACATTTGGTCCCTCTATTAAGTGTTGTTGGTATTTGTTTCACTGTCTACTATGTAGCTTAGTTTCTTGATTTTGGTTAAGAAACTGTCCTGAGTGAACGGTAGTATATCTTCCTTGTATGGGTTTATGCGTCTACTCTGTCCTTGATACTTGGCAGGGAGTTTTGTGTAGAACTTGTGTTTGCTGTATTAATATTATAACACCTAGCTCTTATTTAGTGATTTTCATCAGTAGATCTCAAAATGCTTCATGATATATTTATTGTACAACACCCTTATGAGGTTAAAGTGCTTTTCTCCCCATTTTACTGATGGGGCACTGAGGAACAGACTTGACAGCTAAATGATTTGTCCAAGGTTGAGCAGGAAGCCGGTGGTAGAGCAGGGACCTGAACCTGGGTCTTGCAAGGCCTAGGTTAGTGCCCTAACCATTGGAAAGTTGAGGAAAATATTTTTCTTCCTTTTAAATACCACAAAATATAAGCCAATAGTGCTATTTTTTCTTGTGACACTAGTGGAGCTTGTGAGTGAATAGTGAAGGTTGTGGGTATCAAAGATTTATACAATAAGTTATTTAATACCGCATTTTCAGTAATAGAGACTATTTTATAACCAGGTTCCTGTCTATCTAATTATTTTCTAAGCTATGCGGTATCAACTTTACAGAAGAAAATTTCACTGTAAACTTATTTTATAACTTTTTATAAAATACATTTATTTAGAACATAAATGACTTCTTTAGATCATGATATTGTAAGCTGACTTACATGGGTACAGCGATCTGCTCCCCTGAATCAGTTTATAAGATTAGGGCGTTAGTGTATAGAGGCTGCTCATTCAGTTTCTGACCTTTCAGAAAGACTAAATCCTGGTTCCTGTCAACTCTGATTTTAATAAACAAATATATTTGAGATTTGCAATTTACCAACTTCCACATTTTGTGTGGGGATTCTTCTCTTCACTGAGGCTCCAGTTCAAGAAAGCATCTCTGTTTAGGAAAGGGCATGTTAAGATTCAGAAGTAAATGGGATTTAAGCAAATACTTACTTAAAGCACGTTTTAAGTTTTTTCATGTGTATGTTTTGTCTAAATTATTCAGATTACACTAGAGCAAGTTCACCTTTTTTGCAGAAACTTACTTCTTGGATTTGATAGCTATTCTTAACCTTTGTATGGAGAAGTGATTTTTTTTTTTTTTAGAGTGACTTGAAAATTAGCTCTGTTGGCATTTGCTGAGAGCATTATTTATCTGTAAAGAAAAAAGGTTATGCTAATAACTTTATATGTTGCAAGTCATACTGAGGTGTGTGTGTGTGTATGTGTGTGTACACACACACACACACACACACACACATGCATAACAGGTAATTTAGATTCTACCTTTTTTTGTGCCCTAAAGATCTGTGTATTGGGAAAATATCTGATTTTTAACCTCTTTAACCTTTGCCACATGTTCCTCGTTGTAACTAATTAGCTTGGTCTTAAGTTTTATGAACCTCATTTTAACTATTATCTACAGTACTTGATGCAAGTTTATTTTGAGTTTGTCACACTAATTTCCTAGTTTGTAATTTCACAATTATCACTGTTATGACGTTGTCTCAATCTGAAGGAATACTTTTGCATAAGGCAATATTTCCTTGTCAAAGAAAAATAACTTGAAAATCAGTCCTAAGATTGCTAGGATACCCTGATTTCTACAGCAGAATGAGCTGATCTTAAAAGTAGATGATAACTCTGAAATTTAATGGGTATACTATTACTTTTCTCCCTACAGAGTGAACTGGATGTGCCTTTTAAAGTTAAGGTTGGGCAAATAGGTAAGTAAATACTTCCTACTACACAAGCTGGGATAACCTAAGCTTTCACTCTGAAGAGGAAGTTAAAGTGTAAGTCTTAATGCTGAACTGTCTTGTTCTCAGGTTTCCTTTTCCTTAGAGTTTCCTTAAACTGATCTTTGAGTGCTTGATTTTCATGACTGACTTGCTCTGTGGATGTCTTAACATTGATTCCATAGCAAGTGTTGAAATTTTTTCTGAATTACATTAAAATCCCGTTCTAGCATACCAACATGTCATTCCTGTCAGTAGGGATCTTGCTAGCAGATATGTGGGGTTAAACCTGAGATGTGGTGTGGACAAGCTGAATTTGAAAATGTTTTCTTTTCATATACATTAGGTACATTATTTCTGGTAGTGATCACTGTGCTGCAGTATAGAACCCATTGCAGAAATATATGCCTTGGTAATGATATAGAGATGTTTGAACCTGAACACAGATCTTGAATGTTATGTTTATTTTTTCATATGTTCTTATCACTTAAATTGATTTTAAAAATTGTTCTCAGGCCCAAGGTATTACAGCATTGTCTATTTCTGAGTAACTCCCCACCCGCCCCAATTTTAGTCATTTTTTAGTGGTTGCCACTGCTTATGTAGCTTGAGGCATTGGAGCTCTGGAAAAGTGAAGTGATGTACTTCTCAGAAGTTACCAAAACTAGAAATGCTCATGTGCCACTGAGGTAACCAAAAGTGAACTGCTAAGTGCCTGCTTTATCTTACAGTATCAGTAATATTTTTCAGTGTTTGAAATTTAGCGCAAAGTAAATTAAGCTCTAGGCTTATTCAGTTTTTTGCTTTGTATAAGAAGAAGCTGAATGTCAATTGTATTTTGGTCTATTTAGATAAACTTACTCTGAAGATTCCTTGGAAGAATCTGTATGGTGAGGCAGTGGTTGCAACTCTAGAAGGCTTATATCTGCTCATTGTTCCTGGAGCAAGTAAGTAATGTAATCAAATCATAGTGAAATAGAATAATTCATGGTGCAAGAAGAGTAAAACTACTATCAGATGATGCTATATGGTTGAGTACAAAATGGAACTGTTAACTAATGTAAATTACTCACTTACACATTGTTTCCAGTGAGAAACATTATTAGAATACTTTTATTTTTAGCCAAATATTGGCAAGTGAAGAAACTTGATGCTTTTACAGACTGCCTTGTCCCTACATTTTTTTCCCTATCCTTTTGTCAACTTGTGAACCATAAACCCTCTTAAACTAGTCCATTCTGGAAAAAACCTAAAGAAGACAGAATAAGCAAGGTTATCAGGCTAGTTTATTAGACTTAGGCTACATCTACACTAGAAACACTACAGCGGTGCAGCTACACTGCTGAAGTGCTTCTGGTGAAGATATTCTAATCTGACGGGAGAGAGCTCTCCCGTCAGCTTTAATTATTCCATCTTCCACGAGAGGCAGTAGCTATGTCAGCGGGAGAAGCTCTGTCTACATTGGAGCTTAGGTCAGTGTAACTTACGTCTCTCAGAGGCGTGGATTATTCATACCCCTGAGTGATGTAAGTTATGCTGAAGTAAGTTCTAATGTAGACAAGGGCTATGAATTTATTCTTTTACAGGAAATCTTGTCTAACTTCTAACCATTGAAAATGATGTGCTTCTTGATCTTGCCTTTTTTCTGAGGATGTGGTTAATTTCCATGAACCTTACCTACATTAGTGATCTTATGAAACGTAAAAGTTGTCATCTTGACAGGAAAATGAGTAATTCTTAGATCCTAAAATGCTCGTTTAATAGAATTTATAACCTGCACTGTCTAATTTTTTTATCAGCTGCACTTCAATGGAAGAGTTTTAATTCTCTTAAATCATAACTGTCTCATTGATTTCATAAACCTATTGGGTGCAACTTGTAAGATTAGTAAGTTTATCAGTTCCATTATCCTTACTTTTCTCAGAACTTTAGAAGCTCCGTGATTTAGTGGGTCTGGTGCATGAAGAATTCAAAAGAAATAGAAATAGCTGTGTTTGATGGCACATGGATCTTGTATCTGAGAGATTCATATGAGTTGCCAATTGTGCAGGCATCTGAGTGGAACTTAAGTCAGAGAATCGAGAAGGACTTGTGGACCTTGTGAACTGCACCAGCTGTGTTGCATAGTGTAAGACCTGTGAGCCATTGAAAGAAGGATTCAGAGAATTTGAATTTTGTTGTCTTGTTTGTTGCACTTCCAAACTTATTTATGGCATTTTGAAAGATTAGATTTTTTTATTGTAAATGCTGAAAAACGGTGATTTCTCTATACACACAAGCCAATGAAAAAGCATATTCATCAGTGATAACTGAAATTTATAAGTAGGTGAAATCAGAAAAATGCTGCTTGAGAAATTGTTTGATTTAAGCTTATTTATTTAGTATTGTTTGACATGTGATATTGACAATTTGTGGTTTAAGTTACAATTTTTTGAATCTCAACATATACAGTTATTAAATAATTGTCTGATGCCCCTTCATAATTTCCCGGAACTGTGAAAATGTAAACTGATAAAAATAGAAAAAACTTTTTTTCTGTTTAAAACCCACAATTTTGCGGAACTTTGAAAATTTATAATGATAAAAAATAAAAAAAGCCTAAAGAAATTTGATATCCATCAAAATTATATTAAAAAAAATCAAATTCTGCCAAGTTTCTTGATAAGACCTGAAATGAATAATTTGGTGGTGATAGTGGTAATTCTCTTTTCAGAACATTTTGCAAAACAAATAAATTTGGTCATGAAGGATTTCAGCTATAATAACACTTGTGCAACATATTTATTTAAAAGGTCCACAACTATAGACAGGTCAAAAAGGGTCTAAAGGCTCACCCTTGTAAGAGTCCTTGAGGGAATCTATAATGTGGCCATCTTAGTTTGACAGCTAGTTCAAGTAACACCTGTGAAATTTGTAAGCTCCCTGTATAACATTTATTGCTTGTCTACACACACATCTTGTCCCGTTTCAAAGAGGACAAGGTCAAAGCATGTTACGTTAGTCCATGGCAGGCTAGTGTAGGGTAGATTCATGCTCCGACTTACTGTGACCTAAATGTTTGTGTAGACAAGCCCTTGGGTATCTTGTAAGCTTCATATTAGTGAGTATTAGGTACTAAATATTAATTAGGCTTTAATTCATTTATATTAATTAATTAATAATTATATTTGTTTATATTATGCTTTTATTTAATTTGGGTAGTTGTATGTTAAATTTAAACATGAAATCTATCCTAATTTTTGTCTTCTAGGCATTAAATACGATGTGGAGAAGGAAGAAAAATACTTGCAGGATAATAAGCAAAAAGAGCTATCAAGAATTGAAGAAGCTCTGCAGAAATCAGCAGAGAAAGGTATTGTATGTGTACAAAATTAATTAAAAGTTTCAGGGACTTAGACAGTACTGTGGAAGTAAGAGAAACCTTATTCTATGACTGACTTCAAAGTGATACATCTCAACATTTTAATTGATGTAATTTTCATGCTTTTAAAAACAATAATTTCTGTGAAACTTAAAGTAAGAGATGTAATCCTGCATGTTTACTCTCCAGATGCTTATTTAATAATGCCCACTAGAAATGTGAAGTTGATTATCCGATATACAATATATGCCTTACCTCAAACAATACCAAAATGTAGATCTTGATGCAGCTGTAGAATGGCAGCCTGTTTGTTATCAAGTATGTTTTAGCTGTGGATGTTGGTATATTAACATATGTTTTGGAAATTCTTTCAAGCTGAGTTTTGTTAAGGGTAAGGAAATAATGAGCCTACAGGTAACTTTGTGAAAAATACTGTAATTTTGGTGCTATAATAAGTAAATTTATATTTGCAGTTTTTCATGTTAAGCATCTGATGATCAGTTTGGTTTTGATTTGTGCTATGACATCTGGATTTCTAGTCAGTGTTAGAATAATGGCTAATAAATAAGAGGACCATTAAATAATTGCAAGGAAATTACACGAAAATGCTAAAGTCGAAAATACTTTCGCCACTTAATTTTTGGCCCAGGTCAGTAGGGGCTGTTTTATGGATAGCTGTTTGGCTTCTCGGATGGATGTCCATATTGCAAAAATCACTGGCTTAATTGGCACCTGTGCCTCCCAGTCCTGATAAAGGCCAAGGATTTAATTAAATACTGTCTACCCTAGGTGACCCATCTGAGTCGGGGTGAGACTCATTAGCTAGGTAGCGTGAGGAGTCTTCAACTATTGTTGCTTATGTTGTGTCCGTTAAGGTAAATAGGTGACTACAATTTATAGGGGTGCAGATCATTTCACTTTCATGATAACTCTGAAGTTGGTGAAAATTAAATAACACTTAAAAACATCTTTAAAAATAACTTTGGAGTACAGTTTCTTTGAAAATTAAACACACAATCTTCACACTTTATTCTATTTTTCCTGTTTTTTGTGCTACTTTGAAATGCAAGCTAATGCTTTCCTTAAACTGCACATGGTTGGCTTCCATTTACAGTGAAGAGAAAAGCCCTTATTCCTTGCACATGTTCTTCTAACATTCCAAGAACTGTAGATTTCATGGTGAATTCATGTAATACTGATTGCACCAAATGGACATGCGCGATAAGATTATCAAAGAATCATATGCATAAATAGAAATGATCAGAGTTACAGACTTGACTACTACATAAATTACAACTGCTGCTCATTAGACGAGCAGAACTATGGTAGAATGGGGCAAGTGCCAGACAAATTAATAACCAATTTGCCTATTTTCTACGTTACATACTTAATTCATCATCTTATCTATACAAGCATTTATAATACTGTTAATGTGCAGCTTTCTGAGGGAAGGCATCACGCTCTTTTATTACAACAGAATCAGCTGATGTTGTCTTGGTAACTGGATATAATTAGGGCTTGTCTATGCATACGGAACAGGAATATTGTTTAAGACATTATGAAAGATGAAACTTTCATAATGGCTATGGCCCTCAGTAAATCATCTGTATTATTAGAAGAGTTTGATTGGACTACTAAAAGAAATGTGAGATATTACATATTTAATTAGTAGCTTGATTGCTTCATGAAAAGACAGTACTGCTGAGGTTCTATGCTGTGTCTCAGAGAGGCTTTTAGGGTTCACTTACGCCACTCTGGACCTTTCACACAGTGTAAAGGGCCAGAGTGGAGGAGTGAATCTCATTCCACAGATGTTCCTTCAGTGAAGTGAGAAGTGACGGTTCTTTCTTTGGGATGTACGTGGACTCCTGGCTCCCAACATGCTTTTCTTAATAATAGTCGTGATCAAGATGCTTTTCTATTTGTTAGTGTACATAATGTATGGCAAAAACAATTTGAAGTGGGAAGCCTATTACTCACTAATTACACATTAAGAGAAGCTCTTCATTGGCTTAAAAAAATGCCAATTTTTAGAAGTAGTACTTAAACTCAGAACTACATGAAAACTGGGTCTATAGCTAGAAAACTCTTGCCCAGTTACAACAGTCAGCTGTTGTATGTCACTTGTGGGGAATGCCATAACCCTCTGGGGTACACTTCAGATGTACATGAGCGTATCTACTGGACAAGCTTTACAGGCTGCCTGTTTAAGCCTGACACTTTTGGTTTGAAATTGGAGCTTTCTTCTCCAAGGTGAGCTGCCTGCCAAGGCTGATGAATCCCAGCTGCCCTGTGAAGATTTACTTTAAGCGGGTCTTTATTTGCCTTGCTATCCTCGTCATAAGGCCTAGATGGCATTTGACAGAGGCAGCCAAGCCACCAGTTATCTCACCATGCCCTGCCGAGAGGTGTTGCCAGTTGGTTTGCAACTACTTACTAAATATTTGCAGCTGTCCTGCATCCCCTTATCTGCCACAAAAGGACACACTTGATGGGAGTTGGTTGCTCCTTCCCGAAGTTATATAGCTAGAAAAGTGACACAGTGCATTTGGGGAGGGGAGAGGAGGAAGGAGACAGACCACCTTTGTATATAAGTGTGTTGGGTATTAGATAAGGAATTAAAGAAAATGAGACTTTGTATATTGTGGGCAATGCAAAAAACTGCCAGAGCTTTGTCCATTGTGTTAGTTTAAAACTACTTGCATATGTGTTAAAAAACCTAAGTTTAAACAAGTAACTTACATGCCTAAAAAAACAAGTTTTTCAAATGAATCATTTTGCAATGTTTACGTTTATCTTCTAAATATCAGGAAAGGATTATCCTTGTGTTTAAATGGTATGTAAATGTGCTTTGAAGTTTAAAGAATTCATTTGCTCTGAAATTTGAAAGTAGATTTCCTTTTAAAAAATTGTATTTTTGGTTATTGCTGCCATGTGGATCAAGGCACTCATTCAGGAGACACCATATATGGCTTGGAGAGCTTTGTTTGCAAGGATAACAAGCCTGGTGGGTATGCATGGCTCATTACCTTCTTCCTTTTAAAAAAAAATAAAAAAGCTTAATTTTATCATTGACAGTATCAGAACTCACATACTTGATAGTCAAGTATGTTGGCAAGAAGTGAAATTTAGAAGGCTCTGGAAACAAGATATTAAGTAGCATGTCACTGAGAGAATGTTGGAAAAATAACATACTATGTTACTTGAATGTTATGAGAGTCCTGCTTTCAAAAGAAAGATAAATAGAAAACAGTGAAGTCTGGTTCTACTCTCAAGTGTCACTAAAAACAGTATTGATTTTTCTCAAGGAGCGTTCGAAGACACAGATGGCGGTTGGGCACCCAAATCCCATTGGCTTACAGTGGGAATATCTCGCCTGCTATTGGTGCCTTTGAAAACGTCCCCATCAATTATCATTCTATTGTATTCTAACTGTGTTCGTTAAGGTCTGTCTGAACTGCTGTTTCAAGGCCAAACTGTACTACTACCTTAATAGTGCATCCAGTCTTCTTTTATGAGGTGGCTGTTACTGGGCCAGGTCCTTAGCTGTTGCAAACAGGCACAGTTCCATTGAAGCCAATGAAACTAAGTGGATTTGCACCAGTTGAAGGTCTGGCCACATGTTTCTTGTAATACGAGATGACATGATCGTGTTTTGTGTTCTCATGTAACCATGGTATTTAGCTGAAAGGTGCTAGAGTTGTATGATTGATTAATTCAAAGAAGTTGCCATATATTAGTTGAAATCAGTGTTAGTTTTTTGTTTTTAATACAATCCATTCTCCTCTCTCCCACTGCTACCCCAAATAAATCAGTTTTTGTCCACTTAACCTTGAGGCTGTTGAAATTGGGATTGCTGGGTGACAATGCTACTCTTGTATTTACCTATTATGTTCTTTACAAAAAAGCAATCGCTTAAGACTAAGGAAACTTATTAAGGATTTAGGAAATATTCAACTACCCATATAAGAATTGCCATACTGCATCATACCAGTGATTCCTCTTAACCACAGTCAGATGGGAGACTGGACAATAATAGATGACTTTGAGGATGGTGCAGAGAAGACTGCATTAGACACTTGTGAAATAGCTTTTGCGTTGGGGGAGTTTGTTTATAATCTCCTCCAGCAGTTGATGGTTGATTTAAGCCCTAAATCTTCAGGGCATTAATCTCTGTTTAAAAAAAAAAATCCCATCCAGCCTAACTGCGGATGTTCACATGATCTGTATGTATTTAATATCACTTAATATACTACTGTGTTATCAGATGATAACACGTAGCTATGGATTCCACAGGTGAACTTGGTTTTGTGTTTTTTTTAAAAAAGTGTATCTTGATAACAGTTTTAAATGCATTTTGAAATTTCATTGCATGACCCTTTGCTCTTACATTATAAGAGAGGGAAAGTATGAGCAGATGAGACCTCTTTTGTACCATTAATTAATTTGTACACCTAACATCTTCTTTTTTATTGATGTATCTCTTGAAATTAAACAGTCCTTTTACAGAAATCTTTCTGTGTCTCTAACTATGATTTCAAGAAATGTATCTCTTTCTGCACTTAGAGATGGGATGATCAGATCAGAACATAGTATTTAAGGTTTAGGTATGCCATTGGTCTTTAAATAGTGGGTTTTTAGTATTTTCTAGCCTATATTTTTTATGTAGCGTAGCAATTGTATTTGCCCCCTCCCCTTTTTTCCCCCCACCACTGTGTGTTAAACAGAGAACACAGATTTTAAGTGATGTCCAACTCTTTTCCCTGTACATGGCTAAAGTTGATGTAGAACCAAGCAACGTGTAAGAATATTTGAAGTTAATCCTTGTAGCAAGCATTATCTAACATTAGTCAACCCTGGGTTTTTATGTCAATAAGCTGTTCTTTCACCCAGCAACTTCATTAAAGATGACTGAATTTCCTTAATCTATTGTAGCCTTGATTAATTTAGATATTTTTAAAATTATATTATTTATATTATTATAAAATTGGGAACCACACTGTTCTTCCTCTTTCCTGGAGCATTAATAAATATATCAAACACCAATACAAGTACAAAAACATTTGTTTTAATGTGGTTAGTTGAAATTATCCATTATTACAGTTCTCAGACTTAGTGGATACTTAGATCGCCCGTAGTACTGTGTACTTGGTATATTTTTCCTGAAAAAGAAGCAGTGTAGTATAACCCCAGATATACAACTATATAAAGCTGGAAGTAAGGTTAACAGAATGTATCAGTTACTTAAAGGTGTAAGAATTACAAGAATATTTTAACTGTCCCAAAAATGATAATTTATTAACTCAGGAAATTCAGAATTAAGGTTTATGTTAAAAGCAAGTAGATGCAGAATTCAAACAGACAGCCTTAATTCTGCTGTTTTGATGTCATAGGGCTGATGGAGGGGGAAATAAAAGACTAATTTTTGAAAAAACTAATTTAATCTAATCTGGGAGCACAAAACAAAGCACAAACTAAGGAAAGAATATTATTTATTTTGGCTCAGTTCCTTCATTACTTGACCTGGAAAATGGATCAGTGAACTTTTATTTTCAAATTGAAGGGGCCAAAATGGCAAGGAACAAATGAAGAATAATTTTTACAAGATATTGGAATTTGCCTTCAGTTCTGAAAATTAGCCAGAGGCTCACAATGAAAAAATTAAGTTTTCTTCATGGAGAATGTCTAGTTTTCAAAAAATGGCAATTTTCTCTCACATTTTACTATTTTAACATTTGAAAACTGCTTTTTACAAGTCAATGTCAAATTCCACCTATATCTGTGTGGTGTGATTTGAGATATATATATATATATAATATTTTTTTTGGTAAGCAGGTAAAACAGTGAAACTAACTCTGCAAAAATTTCAGAAAGGAACCCCTTTGAAGTTTTGTGTATCAAAAATATGTCGAGCCAGCTTTCAGGGCACATTCTAGTTGTCAATGGGAGGATTTTTGGCAGAGGGTGAGTGTCTTTTTTTTTTTTTTTTTTAAAAGGATTTTAAAATAAGGATGCATCCATGATTTCATGAGCTTGAGCTGTGGAGAGAGGTTTGTTTTGTTTTGTTTTTTTCCCCACTAACAGTAAAACCACATAACCTCACAGGACCAGGTCCAAGGTTTGGGTTATACAGACTCAATAACATATGACTCCAATATTCATTAAAGGAAGTAATGTAATTCAATGACTTAAATGACAAAATTTAGTTCAGAAATATGAGATGGAAGACAAGTTTCAGTAAATTTAAATAGATTTATTTAGCAGCCATTATTGTGCATTGAAATAGCATGTTTAAACTGGAATCTCAAAGGATTAATATGTGTACATGATACACTGGATGTGTATTTATCCTTCCCATTCTTAAAATGATGATACAAAAAGCATGGAAAAATTATTTTAGTGTTCTTCATTGGATCAGTGTAAGAAGAGCATGGATAAATGCACCCTGGGCATACAATGAATAGCTCTCACTGAAACCATTTTAACCTGTGTTTTGTGACCCTGCGAGGAAGGAGTGGCCTTGATGGCCCATCCATATGTAAATGTCTTTTATTCTCCACTCCATGTATTTAAGTAACTGCTTTGAAGTATTGTATTGGTTCAGCTTTTTGTGTCTTTGTCGATTGGACCAAAAAATAACTGAGGCCATTTAATGGATGACAGTTTTGGGTGCTAACAGGTACACCTTTCACATGTGGAATTCTACTACCCTTTTTCAGAACAAAAACATTGTTTCCCTACCCAAACCCTAACCATTTTTATGTGGATTTGTCTGTCTATGTATATAACTGAAAGATGAGAGAGAATTGGAAACAGATGATAAAATATACAGGATAGCATGTTGCTTCGCTGAGTGAATTTGAAATATTTTAAAGGTTTTGAAGAAAGGCAGCTGTTTAAGATGAATCATTTTCTTTTTAGAAAGCCAGTTACCTACTTTTCCTCATTTTCCTTCTTACTTTTACTAACTTGAATTTTATCCTTTTCTCACAAAATTGCCTGCCTTGAGAAGGACGTAAGCGTAAAAAGCATAAAAAGCATTTTAAGAAACCCTTTAAAAGTCATGATCACTCAAAAGGTGGGTACAATGTAGCCTTCTACATTGCATATTGTATTTGGTTTTTAATAGCAAATGGGAAAAATAGACTTCCAGGGCCAAATTCTTCTCCTCCATTGTGCAGCTGGGATAATGCTATTGATTTCAGTGTAGTGGAAAATTTAGGTTAACAGGCTTTATCGCAGAATTTGACCTATCTTCTGCATATAAAACTTCAGTTAGCTTGAATTTTACTTGAAAGCACAAGATTTTAAAACAAGAATTTTTTTTTTCTTTGTGTCAAATTATTCCATAATGTGAAAATAGTTGTGGTCATATATCAAGAGGCTTGTGATGCCTACATGACAATGGTTTCCTGTTGTGCCATCAATGTTTTTCTCAACTCCACTTTATTTAGCATTTGTTATAAATAAATAATATGCCAAACTCCGAACAGAGTTACTGTAGGCAGATAAGCTATTGCAAAGCATATACAGAATAGAATTCACATCCTCTGATAAAGTTAATGTCAGTGCTGAGGCTCACTTTTTCTTATTGATTGATTTGTACATAAAGCAATAAATATGAAGACTTTTCAAAGGCACGAAAGGCAGATAGTCTCCCATCCCTTACTGAAAGTCAGTGGGAGTTTGGGAGCCTGCTTCAGATGGATTAATTAGAGGGGATGGAAGGGCGGGGGCGGGAAATGGAAGGTACTTCCTTGGGTATTTTGGGATTATTTTTCATACCTGGGAGGAGCTAGGTGGAAATGTGCAATATATAAATGAGGGGAAAAATGAATGATGAGTCCGTGGTCTTGTCATACAGTTTTTGCTGCACGCATTTCTGCTCAAAGTTGCTGATGTTTGCTTTGTTTGTTTGTGATTGTGCTTTCCATTGAGTGAGCAATGTCCTCATTCACCTTCAGAAGCACATGCACCTTTCCATTTTTGAACAAAATGCTACTGAACTTTGATGCGTGAAGTTTTTTTGAGATAGATATGTTCACTTTTCTCTTGAAGTGAGCTATACGGTGCATGTATACTTGGGGTCATATAGTTGATGTTTATATGTGTACAATTCATAATAACTATATATTCTATATTTAAGGACAAATTATACATAAAATAGTTGTCTTCAAGATTAAGCATTCAAATGTCAGATGGGGTTATATATGCAACCTTAAGACAGCCTTAATCCTGTCACTTGTACATAACTTGGCAGAATTTGATTTAAAAAAAATATTTTCTACAGATAATATCCATGTTTCTTTGTAAGCATTTTCCCCATTTTTTTGTCTGTTTACATTTTCACAGTGGTGGGAAATTATAGGGGGAGTCAGACAGTGGGGGGGCACACAACTATTTAATGACAGTAGATGTTTTGATTCTGAAAGTTAAAGCTTTATAACTGTTAAAACACAAATTGTCAACATCACATGTCAGAATACACACAAAGTAAATGTTCTTAAATCGAACTTTAATAAGTTCCTAAGTAGCGTTTTTCTGACTTAGCCTATTCACTTATTATTGATGAAAATATTTTTTATCTTTTTGGGTACAGTGAAATCGACATTTACAGATAAAAAATCTAATCCTTCCAAGCCTAAATGTATACAGTATATGCACATTCATGTATACAACCGCTGATAGCCATGCATAGCATTTTCTTCTACAGTGCAAGAGCCTGTGTCCCAGTCACATGAAATTCCAATTACTCATAAGGTGTATATAGAATGAACAAGGTTTCAAGAAGCCATGTCTCATTGAATTCATCAGTGAGGAGAGAAACACATTGACTATGTAGCTGAGTCAGCCCTGTACACATGCACTACAGCTTTGTTTGCTTAAATCGCCACTTGTAAATGGCTTTAGAAGTCTTACTTGGAAGATAGCACACTCATGTGTGCCAATCAAACCCTATAACTTGATCAGATCAAAACCATTTTTCACCAGTACTCTCTCAAAACTACTTTCCGTCACTGAGGAGTATCACCTGCCAAATTGCACCTTTCTACTCTTATCTATACCAGTGCTGGCACTGTTAGGCCATTTCTAAAGCATTGTTTCATTATGGGTAAAACTTGTTTTTTCAGTTTTATTCAAAACTGGGTTTATTCAAACTAGAAAAAAATGAACTCTGAGCAGAGATTGGGTTTGAAAAATGTCAGCCTGAAAGATTAAAGTTGGTTGGTTAGAAGCATCTGGCTTTAAGTGGAAATATAACTATAGTGCAGATCGTGTGTTGCTAGCTCTTTTTTGTTACACTTCATGAACTAAAATCATACCTTCTGAATATCAGTATAGGCAGAACTCTTATAGAACTCCATAGAATGCATTTTTTTTAATATAAAAAGATTAACAGAATGTTATGGTTGGGCAAAGGATCAGGGAAATTGTCCACTCGAGAGGGATAAACTAAAGCTGCTGCTTTTGTCTCTTCAAGGTCTGCTGAAGTTTTTAGTACAGTATATAGTTTGTCAACTAACATAACTGTCTGTCTCCATTCATACTGTATTTAATATCTGAAATTCAAACTAGTTTTTAATTGTTCCATTCTTTTTAAATTTCTTTCTTTAAGCTTTAATATTTTTAATTTTAAGCACAAAAGGGCTCTACACAGTTTAGACTAAAGCTTAAATGGCAATACTTAATGTGAATAGGAGTATGAAGTTATTGAAATATGGTGAACGAAACTTTGTATGTATAGTTGGGCAAAATGTAATGAATATAATTAATATTGATGTTTGTTTTAAACTTTTTTTTTCCTTAGATAAGCCAAAGGCAGAGAAAAAAGATACTTTCTTGGAAAAGCTGGCAACTCAAGTTATAAAAAATGTACAAGTCAAAATCACCGGCATTCATGTTAAATATGAGGATGATGTAAGTGTCCTAAACTTTTTTTTTTTTGCTTTCTCTTAAACCAAATTTCAGCTGAGAGATCTCTCATTGTGACAATAGGCTATTTTCTATCTGCACTGTGTACTCTGTAGACTTGAAGTTTTCAACCAACTTAAAGTTTTCATGTGTTTAATACAAGCAAAACAAAAGCCCTCCCAGGATGACTGAAAACTTAATATGCTGTGATATATAGCTGGACTTGGCCCTCTAGTTTGGACAGACAGCTGCTTTTCATGTCTTTTTATAAGCAATTGAGGTTGTTGATTGTTCAGTTTATTATGGCAGGAACAGAATAGTAGGCATCCATTCTAAAAAAAAAAACAAAAAAAAAACCAAACTCCACAACATTTTTAAGGAGTCTTAATACTATTTAGATCAATAATGGAAGATTTTCATGTTAAAAACTTGACTTTTTTACATATTTCTTTTGGGAAAAGAGAGAGGCTAGGAATTAACTGTGAAAGTTACACACCTGACGAGGGAAAAGTTGTATTGAGGCTTAGAAAAATGTCCTCTTAAATAGCCTCACTTTAGGACCTATTTGAAGGTGAAACTTCAGAGAAGCCTTTAAAAAGCAGAATGATGTAACCAAGACAGCTGTTGGTTGGAGAGTGTCTCCATTTGGTTTGTATGGAAAAGCGAGGACGGGGATATGGGACGTGGGGTGGAGGATAACAGGTTGGATCTCCCCAACTAAAAGAGAGCTTTTCAACTCAAAGTTAGATGGAAGAAGAGGCTAGAAATAATCCCTCTAAACTGAATGAAGGGACAGATTAATGGAAGCTTCCTTAGAAGTTCCTGCGTGATGTCTGATTTATCAAGGGCATAGCTAATTACAGTGAAGTGTATGTTACACTGAAGATTTAAATTCCAAGGCTACAAAATGGAGTAACTGTTTTAAGATGTCTAATGAGCTGATAGGTGTTTGGTTTGCTGCATAAAATAATACAATATTTTAAATAAAATTTCCTTTTTATCCTTTTGTGTTTGTAGATCACAGATCCTCTTCGACCACTTTCTTTGGGAGTGACGTTGGGTGAACTTAGTTTACTGGTAATGTTTGTTGTTTTTTAGCTCTGTTTGTTTCATTTAATTCAACTTACGATCAATAACATGGTTACAGGATTGAGAACATTAATATAGACTTGCTGAACAGATTTGTAAACGGAATACTTGGGTCTGTTTACTTAAAGCTGTGCATGTAGTTGAAAATAAAAACAAACAATCACTGTCTCTCTAAAAATATTATTCATGTTTTTGTGGTCAAACATGGGCTTGAGAGCCTGTAGGGAAGGTCCATCTGTGGCCTAATTTATGTCACTTGACCTTGTGCTTCAGCTCCTCTGTGTAATTGGATAGAAGGAAGAGTTTTCTGCTGATTTTGCAATAACCTGTCCTAGGTAAAATAGGAGAAACAATTCCATGTTGCAGTACACATGCAGTACATGGAACAATTTTTTTCTAGGTCAGCTACTAGGTACAAGGAATTCATAGAAAACACAAGTTTAGTGCTAGTTAACTAGAAAACATCTGCAGGAAAAGAGAAAAATCGTATATGGATATTTTTGCTTAATATTTTGATGCACCCTTTAATGTTCAGTAACACTCGAAAAGTGCAAAAACAAATGTAACTTTCTTTGTATCATTGATCTGTTGGAGAGGCTTAACATTTTGATGTTAGATGAAAAATCTAGAACAGTATTCTGTAAGTTCTGTGGAAGCTGGCACTTGGCACTGGCCACAATGAGAGCAAAGTTAGCTCAGCATGGAGGGCTTTTGAAATCCCCAGCCTTAATCTTCGTATTCATGTTACTTACATGAAGGTCTCAAATCCTAGTTCAATATCCTTTTTTTAAAAAAAGGGTATAATCGGCCATGGTGATTCTGGAGTGTTATTCCTTATGTATGTGATATTTGAAATGCTTGTTTGAGGTAGCCTCTGCGTACTCCCAGTTGTGGGAAGCACCTTATCTTCTGTTGCCACTGAGTTTATGGAAAGAGAAGTTTCTTGGGACCACGTGACTGGTGCCAGAGGACATTACCTTTTCTGAGATAATTTTAAGTGTCGTGTGGCTTGAACCACTCCAGTCGTTGCCTTCTTTTTGTGTGGTTAGCTGGTGTAAGGCCTAGAGTGACTTCCCCACAGCTAAGGTCAGGTTGGTTGGGGCATTATTGATCCACAAATTTCCCTGATTTTATTGTTGATCTGTAATATGGGTTGTAAGGTTTTTTGTTTTTTAAGAAAGTTTGTTTTGCACCTCCTTTAAAACAAATAGCCAAACAAACTGGATCTCTAGTCCTTGGATATGAAAATTCCGTGGCCAACAAAGCCTTAGAGGATCTGGGTAGGATCTGGGTAGTTCAGTGAGGCGTGTCATGCTCCTAAACGTTGTTGGGCCAGCGTACATTTTGTTTTGTTATGGAAAGCCTATTCCTAGATCACAGCTTGGTTACATAGCAGTAGGGAGTGGAGGGTTCCATGCCTTCTTCAGTGAAAAAAGTGAACATCTATTTGGCATAGGATCGATTATGTGGCCCTCTGAAAGCAGAGAGAATTTACTCTCCCGTCAGTGTCAGGCAAATGCTAGGTCATGGGTTATACCTGGCTCTGAGAGCTGGGAACTGGGTGTCAGTTTCCATCAATAAATACTGAATTTTGTATATTTGACTCTGTCTAAACTTGATGAACTTCGTAGCTCGACACACACAAGTTTAGCCTTACATGAACATAAACCATTCAATCCTTTAAATATAAATCATTTTAGGAGTTATAAATTTTTAACATCCATAATTATACATTCTAGAGAAACTGGTTTTAAACATATTGGGTTATGTAAGTCTTAAAATCCCTTTATGGTAAAATGTAAAAAGTTGTGTCTGAAGTGCTGTTGAGCCTTGTAAATGGGACTAGGTGTTGAAACATGAAATACATCAACATAAGTGGTCAAACTTTCAAAACCAGCCATCAAAATTTGTTTGCAAAATTTGTTCACAGGATATCTCACCCCCCCCCCCCCAGGCTATTTTGGCTTTCATTGTTTAAATGTATGTTAAGTGTTGTAAATTGTGAAGTTATCTGTACACTCTCAGGTTAAAAAGGATTAAAAAAAACCCTTTGAAATAAATGTTACATAATGAATTGAAGATTGCTTTATGGGGAATAATTTCTAATGTTTTTCAATTTCTAGACAGCCAATGAAAACTGGACACCTTCCATTTTAAATGAAGCTGCAAAAATCATATACAAGGTAATTAGTCAAAGTTCATTATTACCTGGGTCAGGAGTGAAAATTGGACCAAAATATCACTGATAAATTAACTGAATTCAGTAGTCCATGAAAGGGTGGGTGGGGAAACATACTGGTTTAATGAACCAAAATAAGGAAATAATGGTGCTGTAACTTGTGTTTTTTTGTTTTTGTTTTTTTTATTACTTTGTAGCTCTTCATTCCCTATGCCCTTGTTTTTCAGTTGTTTTTCCTTTTTATAACTAGTGAGAAGTAGAACCATGATCACTGTTTAAATATAAGGCATTTGTTTTCAACTCTGTGGGTAAATGGGGTCCTCGTACTAAGCACAAGCAGCAATCTGTTCATTAAATGAAGTCTAAAATATTGTTAACCTCATGCAGATTCCAGCTTTCTTATTCAAGGAATGAAATATTGACCTCAAAAAGCAAATTTAACCAGACACCCCTTGCATTCGTTCTTTTACTCTCACAAATAGACTTCAGATACAGAAGTAGGAAAAGAAGGCCAGATTTTTGAGCAATACATTTAAATCAAACTTGGCAAAAATAAATTACCATCAAAATGAGGGTTTTCATATACATTGAAAGCTTATTTCATTTAATATAGAAGTCATATTGTTTATTTTCATAAATTGCGGAATCCATTGAGTTTTCTTTACTTTGCAGCTCCTGCGTCTTGATTGCCTCAGTGCCTACTGGAATGTGGATAGCGAGATGTATTATCATGGCTCCCGTGAACAAATACTGGTAATTTCGAAGTCTGCATATAGTAAATGGTTATATAATATAAATATCATACTATTAGGTTAACCTCATAAGGGAGATTTCAAATGCAAAAATAGAAATTAGGTGCCTAACTCCCATTTCTGGTGTAAAATCTCCTTTGTAGTGTGTGTTGTGCTCTGATCTTAAGGCAATTTTTAGGCAAAGCTAGTAGAGCTGGGTGTCTGATTTTTATTCCCCCCACTCCCTCTAATTATCTAATAATGAATTTAGGAACTGATCATGCTAATATTTACTGGTTGTTCCGCTGACTGTTGTGCATTATCCCATTGATTTGTGAGGTCATAAACACTATCAAGTACTACGGCTGTAGAATTCACAATGTTGGATGATTATAATTTCTTCTCATATATGATTACTTATATTGTTCAAAAATTGATTGTGGGCTACCTAATTTTTTTTCTCATTTAGTAACTTAATCTGGGTTTTGTGTTGGTTTCTCCATTCATAGCATTTTTAATTTCATTATGGTAGCACCTTAAATCTGAATCAGAGATGAGGACTCTATTGTACTACGCTCCCATCACAGGGTAAGCTAGCCCATAAAAAGGGTTGGGAAGGAGATGAGTGCTGAAGTCATGTGTCAAGGGTTTTGTTTAGTCACATGACCTACTGATGGGGATAAGAGAAGACTGTGGTGAGCAGTCATAAGTGGAAATCCTAGGAGCAGTAGACCTGGGAGATCAGAAGAAGATGTCAGAGAGAAGAGACCTGGGAGTCAGCTCTCCATCAAGAGTAGGAGAGCATCCAGGAGGATTGACAATGTAGAGAGAGGCGTTTGGAAGAAGCAGGACAGGTTAATATTTTAGAGGCAAATAATCTGGTTGTTTAGGGTTCCCATAGCAAAAGGTGAATGTGGGTTCCCATGTGCTGTTACATTGGAAGGGATGCAGGTCCTCTGCTGTTAAAGGGAGGCTGGAGAGACTTACGCTGCCACCTAGTGAAGTAATATAGGAACACTTATGAAAAAGGGTAGCATGAAGGCACTGGCTAGAGCCCCAGGGAAGGGGACTGCTGAGAGTGTATTGTGAAAGACAAGACAGATTCTTGAGGAGAAAGGGCTATGCCCAGCGAGTCTGGGACAGCATATTAGTTGTTTTGGACTTGAGGTTTACTCTGGAAGGAGTGGGCTTTTTGTGAGTTGGCCAGAAGGCCAAGACATCTCCACAACCTGACCACTTTGAAAGCCAGGAGAACATTTGAGAGAGGGAAAGGGAGGCGGTGGATGGGACCGACTGAAGCCAGACCAGGAAGGTCCAAGCTACACTGGTGTTGGTAGTCCATTGCTGACTATGATGATGATGATATTGTAACAGTTCTCATCTATGGCTCCAAGTAACAAAGATATTCCCTGCCCCAGGGATCTTACAGTTCAGGTGTTGGATAGGATGTGACATATCAATAAAACCAAATAAGGCAGGGTGGGAGTATCAACCTAGTTCTATTAGGTCAGCATTAAAATGGAAGTCCATGTTTGCAGCTTGACTAACCACTGCTGGATGGAAGTGACTTGTAGTCCTCGCAATAGAGATAGTTTTAGAGGAGGAATTTGAAGGATAAGGTCGTGATTTATAGATTTTGTTGTTCCCCCTCAACCCCCCCAGTCATAGGGAGCAACATTAACAAAAAGATGGAGAGACATGAGGGAAAAGCAGACTACTGTATGAACAAGGCTGCGATTGTTGGCAGAGGAGAAATAAAGATCAACAGCTCGATAAGTTTGTATATATGAAAGATAGGGTGGGGCTAAACAGCAATGGGCTTTAAAAGACAAACAGAAGGAACTTGTGTTAGATATAGTGGTGGATGCGGGAGATCCAGTCGAGTTGATATTATGAGCCAGGAAGATGGTCATAGCAACGGTATTTTGTATGTGTTTGAGAAAAGTAATGAAGCTGACATGAGGGCCAGGGCAAGACTTGACCACAGCTTGAAAGTCTGGGCTAAGAGAGCGTGCCAGGCCTAGGTTTAAATCAGGAAGTCTCGTTTTAATTCCTTCAAGTTATTATCTAAATGAGCAATAAATCATAGAATATTGCAATTTTTTATATACACAATTTTTATCTCTATTAACTGGCAAAGAAGACTTAGTATGTTCTGTAACAGTTTCCCTTTCTTTGCAATATTAATAAATTATCTTCTTGTGAGATTAGCTCTGGCAAAAGCAGGTGTTGTGAACATAATGCATTAAAATACGAGCCTCGCCATGATAGTTTAACTGAAATAGAAACTTAAAGTGACTATCATGCAGGTTTACATTCTGCTGTATTCATAATCTAGTATTTCCTCTTACAAAGCTGATGATTAGCTAGCTATTACATTTCTTCAAAGCCAGTTTATAGATTTAAGAAACCCTGTAGACCCTTCCAATCTAGCTTTGAATCACAATTAATTTGGGTTTTGATAATAATTGTGACTATGGACAAATGTAAGCCTTTTTTTCTGTGCACTTGTTAAAGACCTCTGATGTGCCAAATTACCATTTACTAGTAAGCAGATTACATCATGTGGCTGCTTCAATAATGTGATTAAATTGATTGACTCATTTTTAAGTAATGACTAACAGATGGTACTTTGAGATTTGTTATTTAATTGAAGTAGTACATTGTTCAGTATCTTGCAGCTTTATTGTCCTTTGTGAAGAATGCTTTCAGAAGTACTATACGGGAGTTTTACCTTGCTTTGAAAGTTTTTGAAGACGCATTTAATTTTTGTTTAAATTGAAAATTTTTTCACTTACTGATGTGAATGTTTAGTCAAAACCTATGTAAACTACTTACCTTTCTGTACAGGTCATGAAGGAGTATGATCTGTTCAAATAGATGATTCCAATGTGAAGCTTGTCCATTTAGCTAACTGATGGCTTAAGAAATAATTACACTCAGACTCAATTTTCAAAAGCTTGAACACAGGCAAAAATATCCCTGGAGGGGGAGTGTGTGCATGGATACTAGCAGAAGTTGAATACAAATGGACGTTTCAAAGGAAGAGGTGGAGTGTGACACCGGTGGGTGTGGCTGAACTGTCCTGTATGGCCAATTCTGTAGCTCCTTACTTATGAAAATGTTGCTTGTGTGCTTTGCCCCTGAACAATATGCACTGGTTGGTAACATGCTCCACGTGGAGCCTGCAGGCAAGTGCCAACCTGGCTCTTTAGTGTATCAGAACGGTAGTATAAGCACTGAAGGTGCTCATTTGGGTTTTACCTAAGCACTTAGTGACTGTCACATGAATATGGGTGACAAAAATTGTAGCTGAGGGTTTAACAAAAGGTATTCACTAGAGCAGGTCAGAAAACCTTTGTCAAGTGTTCAGTTAGAAAGTACCATTTTGATTAAACCAAAATTTTACATAAAATTGTATCTGTTTAACTAAATTTCATGTAGAAAAATGGAAAAACATTTGGAAAATGCCCCATTTTGACATTTTCAGAATACATTTCAATTTTTCATTTTGAAATGACTTCTTGTTTCAGAATTTATCTTTTGGGTAAAAAGGGTCAAAATTGAAACAACATTTCAGATTCATTGAGATCAAATATTTTGATTGTCCCAAAACAAATTTTTAATGAGTTCTGTTTTGAGAAAATTTCTAAATTTTGGCTTTTCGTCCTGATTAAGGATGGAAAAAAAACCAACTTTTTTCATGAGATGGAAAATCCATTTTCCATCAGCACTAGAGTTTACAAGTATCCACTTAATTAGCTGTTTTTTGTCCCATTGATCCCTTTTGTGTTTAAGTGTACATTGTATATACGCTTTTTTCACCAATAATTAGTACATATAGTACTAATTACTATAGGGCATAGAATCCACAAATTGCATTATCAGGAAATATTTGATAGCTGCATGCATGGATTTTATAACGGGATGATTTGTGCATGGATTTTATAGAAGACAAGTTGGAGAGTGGCTTCCAAAAATAAGTAACTGAGGTGGTCTATCTGTGTGAAAATTGATTGTGATAAGGTTCACATATTGACAAGATTGGTTTAATTCTAACTCATGAGACTTGTTAAGTGAATACAGAAAAGTAGATCTGAAGAGCATGATAACATTGAAAGAATGAAAAAGGCTGACTTAAGAGGAAACAAAAAAAGGAGGTAAAGGAAGAGTAGAAAACTGGAAGACAGTAAAAGTGGGGCGATTGAAGAACTAAAAAAAAATTTGAGGAGTGGACCTCATACGATGTCATCCTCCCCACCTATTGCAACTTCTATGATCATTACAGAATACAAAACTGAACTGCCACAGCGTGAATAAACTTTCAAGGTCAGATTAAGACCTCATTCGAGCATGAGGTCTTTTGCATCTTTGCCAGGACAAAGACTGCTTACATATTTGTGTGGCTATGCCGAAAGAATGACAGGAGACATTAGAGATGGGTTTAATCAGGCCACAACTTTATTATTAGATGTCTGGGAGTAACCCAGCAGATAAAATGTGCAGTGCATGTGAAACCCCCACAACTAACGGAGCGGGGGGGGAAGGGATATTTGTGACTTAAATAGGGAGGGAGCGTGGGTGTTGCCTAGCCTGCTCTGAGTGACAGGGCTTCCCAGAGGATTCAGTGGGCCTGGGGTCTTTGGCGGGTATCATTCCGCTCTGGATCTTCGGGGCCCGACACTGATGACCCGGAGCAGAAGAAGCGGCAGCTTCCTTGACTCTGGGTGTGTTTGGCGGCACGGAAGGACCTGCTGCCGAAGTGCCGCTGAAAACTCCTGTCGGCGGCCCCTGAAAATTCCCTGTGGGGCCTGGGAATTTCCCTCCCCCCCCCCCCCCCCGCGACCCTGCTGAGTGATGAGAGGGGGTCCAGGCCCAACTGACCTTTTTAAACCCCTCATTCCTAGGTGGTGAGTCATCCACCATGCTGACTGCTTTTCCAGCAGTTTTTTGTTTCCCCTCCTCCCTGCAAGCCAGAAAGCATTGCCTTCTTCTCCTGGCCTGCCAGACAACCCCCGTGCGCACCCCGCCCCCTGCTTAAAGTGCAGGGTGGTGATTATCACAGTCAGAAACTCCATGAATAATGACAGCTTCTCTACTTTGTTCTATGCTTTCCACAGCTTCCTTTACATGGGGAAGAAGTCAGGGCTCAGGGATGGCTGTCCAGGACACTGATCCAGCAAGAACCTGTTCTTCATTGGAATGTGTCTACACTCTGCTGATAAGCAGTTAATAGGTTAATGCCCTCCCTGCTTTTTGATGGACTCAGTGCAAAAATATACTGCCCTATAAGTTTTAAGCTTTAAATAGTGTGTAACCAGTCACTTAAAAAATTTGTTCTTCTGCTCTAAACAACTTTGGAGTAACATAGTTAATTCTGTAGTTATGTCAGCTAAATTGTTTTGGCTTCTGCCTATCACCTAAATTGGCACATAATTTTGTTTTATTCCCCTGTAGCAGAGATGAGACAAACCATGTTTGTTTAACTGGTTTGGTTGTTCATCTTTGCTCCCATCTGTTTGTGCACTATGACATCTCAGAGTATGTTGCTCCTGACAGACTGACAATATCCTGGACAAACTGTATGGAATTAAGATAAACTTCACTGAATTAAATTAAATCTTATTGAATTAGGTTTAATATCTTTGGGGTCCATTGTATTAAAAATGCAATTGTTTGTGTTATTGTATGTAACTTGTAGGGAAGTGATTTAATGTAAATATTAGAAACTCCAAAGAACGGTTTGGGACAAGATGTGTGAAGTGGGTATTTGGGAGGCCTGTTGAAGCTACACCCTGGGAGAGACCCTTTATCTATTGCTGGAAACTCCGGATCAAAGACCCCCAAACTGTATAAAAGATAGACTAAACTTTTTGTGAGGGTGCATGATCTGAGCAGAAGCTGTGATGAACTTGAAACCACAATGAAATCCCTCGGGTGGAGTTTTGAAGGGCTTTTCCTCACAGAGCCAATGTTAAGTTTGAGGTGATACCTGGTAAGCTTATTAGCATGTGTGTAGAGTCTTTTATTGTTTTAATGTTTTCTCTATAGTGCTTTCACCTTAAGAATGAAATCAGCTCGCATGAGAAGTGCTGTGTGGTATCTTACATTTGTTGGCTATCACTCTTTTATTAGCATCTGAAGAGAAGGCAAGTGAAGCTTGCTTAGGCAGCTTATCTTTTGCTGAGAATAAAGCAGTATAGACTGGGAACTGTTAATCATGGAGTTACTCTGGTCAGGAGAGAGAGAGACATGGGTCTCCACCCAAAAAAGGCAACAGCTAAGGAGCTTGGAAGCCTGAGAATGGATGTCCTTGCTGAACCACTAAGGGTGCAGTTGCCCTGAACTCATTGGCCATGACACAACTCATTGGCCATGTTCTCCAGGTGCACTCTCTCTCTTGCTGAAACAATGAGCTGTCCAGAGCTTCAGAATGGACTGATAGAGAAAAGATTAGGGAACTTGATAAGTGCGGATGTAAAAAACACAGTTGTGTGCACAAACTGAACCATGTTAGGTAGGTTTCAGAGTAGCAGCCGTGTTAGTCTGTATTCGCAAAAAGAAAAGGAGTACTTGTGGCACCTTAGAGACTAACAAATTTATTTGAGCCTAAGCTTTCCGTGAGCTACAGCTCACTTCATCGGATGCATTTGGTGGAAAATACAGTGGGGAGATTTATATATACACACACACACACACACACACACACAGAGAACATGAAACAATGAGTTTTATTATACATACTGTAAGGAGAGTGATCACTTAAGATGAGCCATCAGCAGCAGCAGGGGGGGGAAAGGAGGAAAACCTTTCATGGTGACAAGCAAGGTAGGCCATTTCCAGCAGTTAACAAGAACATCTGAGGAACAGTGGGGGGTTATGTGGGGGGGAGAAATAACATGGGGAAATAGTTTTACTTTGGGAATGGATGAGTCATTACACAGTCTCTATTCAAGCCTAAGTTAATTGTATCCAGTTTGCAAATTTAATTCCACAATTTCAGCCCGTGCACGTCAGCGGAAGCACTCTATGTAGAAGTCCAGTCTGCTGTTTCGACCTTCAGGAGGAGTCCACCCAGAATCCTTCTTTTTGTAGTGTTGGTAGGAAGGTCTCTGTGGGCTAATATGTTGGTCAGAGGTGTGTTGGAAATTTTCCTTGAGTCGGAGACGTCCAAAATAGGATTCTAGGTCACCACAGAACTGTATCATGTTCGTGGGGGTGGAGGGGCAAAAGGAGAGGCCCCGAGATAGGACCGATTCTTGTGGAAAAGCAGCATCACTTGCCCCATAACCTCAGCTGTGCAGAACACAATGCTATCCACCGCCTCAGAAACAACTCTGACAGCATCATCGAAAAGGCTGACAAGGAGGTGCTGTCGTCATCATGAACAGGTCAGAATATGAACAAGAGGCTATTAGGCAGCTCTCCAACACCACTTTCTACAAGCCATTACCTCTGATCCCACTGAGGGTTACCAAAAGAAACTACAGCATTTGCTCAAGAAAGTCCCTGAAAAAGCACAAGAACAAATCCGCACAGACGTACCCCTAGAACCCCGACCTGGGGTATTCTATCTGCTACTCAAGATCCATAAACCTGGAAATCCTGGAAGCCCCATCATCTCAGGCATTGGCACCCTGACAGCAGGATTGTCTGGCTATGTAGACTCCCTCCTCAGGCCCTACGTTACCAGCACTCCCAGCTATCTTCGAGACACCACTGACTTCCTGAGGAAACTACAATCCATCGGTGATCTTCCTAAAAACACCATCCTATCCACTATGGATGTAGAAGCCCTCTACACCAACATTCCACACAAAGATGGACTACAAGCCGTCAGGAACAGTATCCCCAATACTGTCACGGCAAACCTGGTGGCTGAACTTTGTGACTTTGTTCTCACCCATAACTCTTTCACATTTGGGGACAATGTATACCTTCAAATCAGCGGCACTGCGATAGGTACCCGCATGGCCCCACAGTATGCCAACATTTTTATGGCTGACTTGGAACAACGCTTCCTCAGCTCTCGTCTCCTAATGCCCCTACTCTACTTGCGCTACATAGATGACATCTTCATCATCTGGACCCATGGAAAAGAAGCCCTTGAGGAATTCCACCATGATTTCGACAATTTCCATCCCACCATCAACCTCAGCCTGGACCAGTCCACACAAGAGATCCACTTCCTGGACACTACGGTGCTAATACGCGATGGTCACATAAACCCCACCCTATATCGGAAACCTACTGACCGCTATTCCTACCTACATGCCTCTAGCTTTCATCCAGATCATACCACATGATCCATTGTCTACAGCCAAGCTCTACGATATAACCGCATTTGCTCCAACCCCTCAGACAGAGATAAACACCTACAAGATCTCTCTCATGCATTCTTGTAACTACAATACCTACCTGCTGAAGTGAAGAAACAGACTGACAGAGCCAGAAGAGTACCCAGAAGTCACCTACTATAGGACAGGCCCAACAAAGAAAATAACAGAACGCCACTAGCCATCACTTCAGCCCCCAACTAAAATCTCCAATGCATTATCAAGGATCTACAACCTATCCTGAAGGACAACCCATCACTCTCACAGATCTTGGGAGACAGGCCAGTCCTTGCTTACAGACAGCCCCCCAACCTGAAGCAAATACTCACCAGCAACCACAACAGAACCACTAACCCAGGAACCTATCCTTGCAACAAAGCCCGTTGCCAACTCTGTCCACTTATCTATTCAGGGGACACCATCATAGGGCCTAATCGCATCAGCTGCACTATCAGAGGCTCGTTCACCTGCGCATCTACCAATGTGATATATGCCATCATGTGCCAGCAATGCCCCTCTGCCATGTACATTGGTCAAACTGGACAGTCTCTACGTAAAAAAATAAATGGACACAAATCAAACGTCAAGAATTATAACATTCAAAAACCAGTTGGAGAACACTTCAATCTCTCCGGTCACTCGATTACAGACCTGAGTGGCTATCCTTCAACAAAAAAACTTCAAAACCAGACTCCAACGAGATACTGCTGAATTGAAATTAATTTGCAAACTGGATACAATTAACTTAGGCTTGAATAGAGACTGGGAGTGGATGAGTCATTACACAAAGTAAAACTATTTCCCCATGTTATTTCTCCCCCCCACCCCCCACTGTTCCTCAGATGTTCTTGTTAACTGCTGGAAATGGCCTACCTTGCTTGTCACCATGAAAGGTTTTCCTCCCCCCCCCCCCCCCCCCCCCCCCCCGCTGCTGGTGATGGCTCATCTTAAGTGATCACTCTCCTTACAGTGTGTATGATAAAACCCATTGTTTCATGTTCTCTGTGTGTGTATATAAATCTCCCCACTGTATTTTCCACCAAATGCATCCGATGAAGTGAGCTGTAGCTCACGAAAACTTATGCTCAAATAAATTTGTTAGTCTCTAAGATGCCACAAGTACTCCTTTTCTTCATGTTAGGTAGCAATCCCTCTAACTGGTTGCAAGTGTGGGCAGGATTCCCTGGCCTTTGTGGTAGGGACCCCATGATTCCTTGGCTGCAGAATTGTGTGGTAGAACTGTGGAACATCTAAGATCTCCATTTTAGAGTAGAAGTGTCTAACTTTCATGGGAATGACACAATTTTTTTAAATATGAATTAATTGAGATGTTTTCCCAAACTTACAGATGAACTGAACCTATAATTGAGAAGCATGAGCTATCAAATTAATCTTAATCTCTGAAGTATATTATGATAGTGATTTTACATGTCAAAATCATTTTTATAGATTATTTTAGCAAAAACATCTGGTTATCTACCATTATTGGATGGAATGGGAAAAAATTAATTTTGACTTGTTTCTGTATCAAGGGTCGCTGGGGTGAAGAACTGGTCACCTAGGCAACTCTTATGCTACTCACCCCGCCCCCCTCACCCCATTGCCCCTAGGGTTATCATCTCAGACTCTTACCCTTAAAGGAAAAAGTAAAGACTAACAACATTGCTTAAGCAAAATTAGTGCTCACTGCCCAAAGCCTCAGCTGCTTTCTGTGCCCAAAATAATGGGGCCTCCCTTTTTTCACTCCTCTGACTTTTAGTCAGGCACTTTTTCCTTTTAGCTTGCTTGTTGCTGCTGTTCAGACTCCATTACTAGTACACTTTTAAAGGTGATGGAGGAGAGAGAGACACTTAAAGAAGCAGAGAGATCTTTCAGCAGATGAAAATTTAAGGCTAAATTACTAAGCAAAGGACCTTTTTTTTTTTTCTGTCCACAATTTTTTTCAAACTAGTATTAATATAGGTTAAGCTTTGCAAAAAATGGAACAGTATATGAAGATTTTTAAACAGAGAAACAGATTAAAATACAAACTAAACAGAAATATAAAATTGTTAAACTTGTAAATTCAGTTTCCAATGTCTGTGCTGGGATTTTTTTGCAATGCTTTTATTCAGTAAAATGCATGGATCTGTGAAATTTGTAACAAGCTGTGTTGCTCTTCAATTGGGCTTGTCATCCAGAAGTGGATTTATCAGGCATCTGACTAGACCTCTTAAATGTATACAATGATCTGTGGATCGACGCTTGCCTATATATTCCGTAGTTCTATCTTTGTAATAAGAGTAGAATTCTGCTCCATGCTATTCAGAGGAAAACATCTAATTTACATAATGTTCAGTAAACCCTGTTTCCCAGAGGACTAGTTCTTCCTTCTAAACAGGATGTCTGGGTCTTAATTTTAAGCTTTATTCTCAAGAACTTAGTTTGATAAATGGCTAATTAGTCTGCTTTGTCTTAGTGATAAATTGTGTAAGCCTTAGCAATCTGTCATTTTTAGGGCAATGGGCTTGGTGTTTCTAAGTAACAAAAATATAACTTTGTTTGCGAGATGGGTTATTGCATATTAAATATCCCTATTTGACTGTTAGCTTTCATTAATATAGTCCAGCAGACAGGATATATGATGAAATACAAATATTGTTAATAGAAAGCTACCTCTTATTAAATTACAAATTAGCTTTACAGAGGAAGCTGGGGAATAGAATACTTGGAAGAAATTTGTTGTGACAAAATCCCTTTCTGGTAAAAACATGATTTTTTTTAATATCTGGTTATCTTTCCAATAAACGCTTGTGTAAACTATCCACTGTATTCTAGTAACATCTGGTAGGCAAACATTGATGCATTTTTGTCTGAATTGTAGTTCGTTCTTAAATAGGGATATTTGGGGATAAATATGATTTGCAGTTTGTTACCTATATTATATTTCAATACATTTCAAGTGCTTCCCATGACTAATTTTATTTTTTTTTTGGAGTGATATAAAATACATGTTTTGTTTTTTTTCCAAAATAAAATTTCTACAAGTATACTTAAACCAGGCACCTAATTTGGCCACCTTGTGATATTTTTAATCTAAAACCTGTAGTAAAAAGAATATAATGCAGTTTTCATACATACAGTAATTTCAAAAGGTATTTGAAATGTGGGAACATGACCAAGGTAGACATGAAAAGTTTCTATTTTCAGAATATACAGCAAAACAAGAAACAGAGTTATCAGTACCTACCGAAATGTTCATACAGGGAGACTGCGTAACACGATATAAAAGCCAAAAGCATCTGACCCGCCTACTGATAAGCTTGTTTCCTTCATCTCCTAGTTGTAGAAGCTAGTCACAACCATATTCAGAAAGGAGAATTCTTTGCTACAAAGGGGATAGCAAGTCATGATTTTGGCTCTGTTACCTTTGACCTACTGTGGTTGAAGAGTGTATGCTGAGGCACTTTATTCTCATACCTTTTTCTCACCTGAAGGAACAGGAGCTGCCTAGACTGCTGTCTGGATTCCATATCTCTTGAGGCATTTCTGGGCTGTGTGGCACAATTCTATATTCCAGTCTTGCAATGAAATGGTGGTGACAGAGTTCTGTTCCTTTCGGTTGGAAATATCTTCTGTACAGAGAGCATTTAGAGGCCTAACTTGAAGTGCATATAGTTCTGCTGCCTGGGATTATTGGTGTAGTTTTGGTGGTGTTGGATAGATCTGCTACTTTGCACACAATAGAGCAGTTGTTGTAGAGCAGCTTTCCATTGTGTAAATGGATTATTTATAATGCTTGCTGTTTTTTTGTTTTTACCTTCCAATACTCTGGGATTAGCCGTGGACTGGTTACCCACAGGTCATAAACGGGGGAATTGGTTAATTGTTTCTACGCTGAATACTGTATCTGCTTTTCTGAGACTCTGGTGTATTTACATAAGCATAGATCCATGTTGTATTCTTCAGACTCACGAATATGGAGTGCGCGTAACTGCACTGCTATGGCATAAGAAGTGTTACACTCAGGTTGCATATCAGATGGTATTTTAAACAAACAAAAAATCTAAAGCGTCACTGTTTTTATCTCCAGTGTTTGGCTTTGATAGTTTTGGAATTGAGAGAAGCTCAATTGAATTAAAAGTTAAACCCTGGATTAAAGATAGAGGGAAAATTTAAACAGAAGACTTGGCTGGAGAGCAGCAGTGTAAGAGCTAAGGAGTTCTAAATAAACTGCTGCGTTAAACTTTTTCCCATCTGATCTGCAAAATGACAGTGTGTGAACTTGAAACACAGGCTCAGTTTGACTCAATTAACAGCTCACTAAGAACTTTCTACACAGTAGTAATCAACACAGCCAAAGCCTCATAAAGTTAAATTGTTTCCAATTGCAGGATCAGCTAAAAAGAGGAGTTCCTTCTAGCAGCAATCAGCCTAAAAACTACCAGTATAGTAAGTATGTTGAAGAGTGTATTTGGATACAGCAGTTGTGAGTACTTTGCTGTGTTTAAGGTTTTTAAAATAAAAAGTCAATTTTTGTGATAATTTAAAATAGTCTGTTAAACAAGACCTGTGATAATGCTTGTGATTGTAGAGGGAGAGGAAGATAGGTTGTGCCATATTTAGTTTGTTTGCTATATAAAGAAGACATTACAAATTTTATCCATGGTGTCATCTCATTCTCCTCCACTTCCCCCACTTTTTTGACATTAGAGGTTACAGATACTGTTTATCCTATTTTCATAAATGACTCGGCACTACTGTAGAGGCAGCATAATTGGACATCATGGGTGCAAGGGGAAACCTGAAAAATGAGGCAGCTGAAGACAAGTCTCTTCCTTCAAAAACAATAAAACTTAATTCAAAAGCTTAAAAAAACCAGAAGAAATGATTCTTGTTAAATATTTTCCTTTTGTACACCAACAGTTAAGTCTTGAAATAGCTCCCCCAAAATTCTTTGGTTCTCCATGGACCAGCAAAACCAGGAAAGTCAGGATTTGATATTCCTGAAATCAGGGTGGATTTGATTGAGTCAGGAAGACTTGATTTGATCATGGATTTCTACATAAAACTGCATTCTTGTTGGTTGTTATAACCTTAATACATATTCTTCACAACTCAGAGGTAGATGTAGGTTTCATTTTTAGAAGGTACACACTGTACATTTTTAAAGTGATTTATATTGAAAACTTTTCAGATTAGTTTTACAGCTATATCAGAAAATGAATGATTATTTAGTTATTTCATTTACCAGAGGTAAATGAAGCAGATATTTATTAAGTCATTGGGAGGTGAACTATCTCCAATTCAACAGGTTAATCATTAATATTGGAAGGATTTTCTTACCATGCTGTATTAGGAGGAGAACATCACCAGACAGACATTTTAAATAGTTTTATTTAACTAAAACAACAACATTATGTATTCTGGATTTTTTTTCTTTAACAGCAAACATAGAATATTTTAACAAAACAAGCATATCAATTTTTGAATTTAGTTAAACATTCACGTTTTTTAAAATCAGGTTTTTGTTGAAATTGTTTTGAACTAAAATAGTTAAATGAAATTTTTTAAAAAAAATCAACTATGTCAGCCAGGTCAACATGAGAAACTTAAAATATTGGCTTCTGCAGCTAACTCAGTCATCTTCACCTGTTTGTTCATAATCTGGAAAAGAAAAACAAGCTTTCCTGCTTTTTCATGTCCTAAACGATTTCTCGATTTTGGAATGAATTAGTCCAAAGGAAGAAAATAGTCTTTGTACACTGGCAGAAGAAGCTTCTGCTGTTAAAAGTGAGATTATCACTTCAATTGTCTCTGAATCCAAGTGCTTAAGTGACTTCCACCAGTTCACTGGTGTGACTTTCTTTAAAACCTCATCAGCAAACAGATATTTCTTGACTGGTTCACCTTTACCTCTGAAGTTTATTATTGTTGGTGTTATGGAGGGATAATTGTTGGATGTCCATGTCATAGTCATCTCCTCCTCCTCTTCAGCAGTTAAGGTTTGACCCTGGTACTGAGTATTGAGACAGTGCTTATCCCATTCGTTTTTTTTAATGCTTGTAATTTAACTCTGTCATTGCATATTCTTTTTAAGATCTCATTCAGTTCCTTCCAAATTTCAACAGCATCAACAATAAAACAGCTATTTCCCTGCATTTTGTTCAAGGCTACAGAAATAGGCTTCAGGGAACTCGGCATGTGTTCAACATTTCTCTTAAGCCCAATGTTAAGAACTTTGGCTGTGACAGTGACATATATTTTTTCATGGTTTTGTTCACAAACTGTCATCAGATTAGGCCTGTTCTTGATATAGTGCTCAAAACAGTCCACTACCGAGTTCCATCGCACATCTTGTGGGAGAGTTCACTTGGTTCCTCCCACTTTTTTCAGAGCAGCTGCTGCAAAGTGGTTGTTAAGGAAGTATTTTTTGCAATTTCAATAACATTAGCCTTTATTTCTGGAACACTGAAGCCTTTGGCTAGGAGGTGCATCAAATGAGCACTGCAACTGTATGTTGTTAGCTTGGGACACTCTCTTCTAAATTTCTTCTCATCTTGGATTCATTCTCAGTATTGTCTGTGACCAAGCTGCATACTGGACATTTGAATTTTTTTTCACAGTTTGTTATAGCTTTTACTGCTACTTCTTTTAAGTATTCTGTTGTGTGTGCATTTCCTGATCTATCCATTGTTTCTGTAAGGAAGACATTCTCTTCTTCTTTTGTCACACAAGCACATACAACAGGATCATTGTGGACATTGCTCCACCCATTAAGACTCGGGTTAACAATTTTACTCTCTAGACCTTTTGTACACTGCTCAATTTCTTTTTCATACACCTTTGCCTGCGACATCTGCTCTGTTGGGCGGACTGTATCCTCTGATGACTGAACCATATTAATGAAGTGTTGGTTCTCAATCATACGGAAAGGAGATTGTTGGATAAACAAACTGGGCAATTTTTTCATCAATTACCTCTTTTTGTAATCTGCTGGTTCTTATCACAAACTTATTTATGGTTTCTGGAGGATGAAGATTTTTTTCCTCTTTGCTACAGGTGATATATTGTGGCTATGTGACATACATGATGTGACTGAAACACTATCTGTGATGGGTTCGGTCACAGAGACCCCCTTGGGACTGTCACCTGACTACCTCTGAGCCCATTTTCTCTGCCAGTTTGGGCCTCCAGAACCCTGTCTTGTTGAGCCAAATACGCTAATCTGCTGCAACACAGATCCAGGGTCTGATCCACGCCCCCAAAGCTGCAGACTTAACTGAAAATGACTTACCAAGTGCTCCAGTCTCTAGCACCCAGACACCCAGCTCCCAATGGGATCCAAACCCCAGATAAATCCGTTTTACTTTGTATAAAGTTTACAGGGTAATTTCATAAATTGTTCACTCTCTATAACACAGAGAGAGAGATGCACAGTTGTTTGCTCCCCCAGGTATTAATTACTTACTCTGGATTAATTAATAAGCAAAAGTGATTTTTATTAAATATAAAAAGTAGGATTTAAGTGGTTCCAAGTAATAACAGACAGAACAAAGTAAGTTACCAAACAAAATAAAACACACAAGTCTAAGCCTAAACCAGTAGGAAAATGAATACAGGTAAATCTCACCCTCAGAGATGTTCCCCTAAGTTGTTGCTGGACTCGGGACCATAAGCCACAATGTTGGTCTGAAAAAGTATTGAGCCCAGACTAGGAAACGGTCTAGTCTCAAAAAAAAAAAAAAAAACCAAAACAAAAAAACCAAACAACTTAGTAGACTCTTTCCTAGTCTGGGCCCAATACTTTTTCAGACCAACATTGTGGCTTATCGTCCTGAGTCCAGCAATCACTCCTCCTCTTCCCTCCCCCCCCAGTAGTGACAATCCTTGGTTCTAGTTTCTTTCAGGCATCTCTTTGGCTTGGAGAGGCCATCTCTTGAGCCAGCTGAAGACACAATGGAGAGACTTCCAGGGCCTTTTATATTCTCTCTCTTGTGGCGGAAACCCCTTTGTTCTTCTGTGCAAAGTCACAGCAAGAAGATGGAGTTTGTAGCCACCTGGGCAAGTCACATGTCCATGAATGATTCAGCTTTTTGCAGGCCGGCGCCATTGTTTACATGTTAGTTTGAACGTTCCCAGGAAAGCTCAGATGTGAATTGGCTTCTCCCAAAGTTCATTGTCAGTTAAGTGTTCCTTGATAGGACGATTCTCAGTAAATGCCCATTGTCAAGAAGCGGACAAAATGCTTCTTAGAATCAAACACATTGAGATATAAGTATATAGGCAATATTCATAACTTCAAATACAAAAATGATACACACATACAGACAGCAAATTACAACCTTTCCATAGACACCTTACTTGACCTCCTTTGTACAAGTTTTCGTGCAACTATAGGGCTGTGGTTGCAACAATGATCTATACGATCACAGTTCATGTCAATAACGTCACACTATTATTGGCAGATAACTCTGAAACTATAGAAAATGATGGTGAACTTGAAGGTGGATAGTCTTCAGAATCCTGTATGTTGAGGATGGATTCTCCTAAACAAAATAAATCAATACAGTTCTTTAATGATTATTACCATACTGCTCATTTAGTATTACTCATTGCATTCGCTGACACTCAGTACTACTTTAAAGGTGAAATTGTAAAAGGAAGATCTGCCTATTTCAGCTATTTTTCATCACAACTGCATCTAAAATGATAGTACCATAGAGTAACAACTATATTTTTTGCTCAAATATGAGAATTCAAGAATAGTCCAGAATGAAGACAGTCAGTCCTTAAGAAAGAAGTATGAAGGAAAAAAAAAAAGATTACCAACCTGAAGATTCTGCATGTTCAGACATGTTCCTTTCATCATCTTCAATGCAGCTTCCTCCTGAGAAGGAGCACTTCTCATGACGATGTTTCATTCGAGCAACCAGGTCTTGCATTTCTTTGTTGCACTGTTCGGATTTTGCACGCATGCCTGTCATACCCAGAGGAACTTCATTAAAATATTCCCAAACTGAGTCTCTCTTACGGCCTGCTGCAATTATAGGTTTTCCCTTTTAGTGAGAGAATGGTATGGTAGATCTCAAATCAATGAAGGCTACACTCAGAAAGACCTCTAGAATTCTGGAATATGCTGCTCAAACAGTTTCACTTTTGTTTCTCCCTTCCCTTCTCACATTTATCTCCAGACTACTACTACTTGTCCAGATCTATTCCTCCCCCAATCATTTTCTGTTCATTGAACTTTTTTAAACTTTTCACTTTTCGAGACAGGTAAGGGATCGACTTTGTGTACACAAATTTGCAGAGGGACAATAGGGTTGAGGTCTGTTTCTCACCTCTGTATTTATTTATTTCAAAACATTTTTGCTGTTAACAAGCATGTTATCTCTGGAGACACAAATCCCCAGTTTGAGAACTGCAAAACTAAGCAACTCTGATGGTATCTTCTATACTGAGCACTGAGTCCCATTGGGTAGATAGAAAGATTAACCTAAGTAATCTATACAGAAGCCCCTGGAACCCCATAAGATTGGGTCCCTAATCCGTGAACTATTGGAACTCACTTACAAAACTTTTCTTAAACATTACATGAATATATTGTCGTATGATAGAATTAGAATTTATAATCCCTATTCCATGATGAGATATCTTTGAGCTATAATGTATCTTAATTAAAACAATCTTTTGATAGATTTTTTTGATAAAACGCTTTTTTAGGGAAAAAACTTGTTTTTGATGATTTTTTTAAAAAAATCAATTTGTATTCACCTTGCCTGAAATTTAAACAAAACATAAACCTTTAAAATAAATACATACCTTGTCTATACATTATGATGAAGCAAAAAAGGGGTACAAAAAAGGGGGCCAATCTTCCTCCTTAAAGAGTTAGCTTTAATAAAGCTAATCTTCTTTTAAATGTATATAGTGATTAGTAGTGATAGTGATTTTATAATATCAGTAATTAGACATGGATTTAAGACATTATTATGCCATTTAAGCATGGACTCCTGCTTTGTGTAAAGTGTTCATGCTGAAATAGTAAGGTAGTGGGTATCTTAAAAATATTAGAAAAAGGACAGGTTACGAACTTGCTGATAGAATCTCTTCAAAAGAGGTACGCTGAGCCAAATTAGCTGTGTTGTGCATGTGATAAGACAGAAAAGTGTACTGTGATTAAAACAATAAAAAAATGAAATTGTATAAAACCATTGAAATGAATGTAACAAGCTATCTTTGTCAGATGTCCTCAGAGTGAGACTGTACAAAGGTTCTAGAAATTGACCAAATAAACATTTTTAATTTTTCTTATATTAACATAGTAAATGGTGTATTATGTTGTGGATATTGTCCTTGCACTGAATCCCTTCAGTGTTCTTTAAGGAGATCATAAAGAGCAGTGTCGGCTTCAGATAACTTAAGTAACTTGATAAATCCATTACAGACAGTACTGAGGAATGAATCCATCTTCGTTTTCTCCTCTTGCAACCGAAATTTGCCTAGTTTGGTTTAAAAACACTTGCTCATTTGCATAAGTGTATTCCTTAAGTGTGAAATGATCACTTTTCCTTCTAAATTCTAATCTGACTTGCGAACACTAGGTTTGATGGAGTATTCTTGGTCTTTCTCCAGACATGCTATAGAGTTTCCTTCTTGGTAGCCAATACTGCAGTCGTCATTTTCTTTTATGGACTCCTCATAGAGTTGATTTGTTTATCACAGAAGCATCTGCCATAATGTGTAGCTTTAATGCTCATAATTTTCTAACAGCACATTTCTACTGCAGCTGATTGAAAAATAAAAATAATCATTTTGTTGTCATCATTTGTAATAGTGTTGAATGGACGCAGTCAACTTAAATAATATTTATCTGAAATGTTGACCTACTAGTTAAAGGTAATGCAAGATTAACAATTTGTGAAATGTTTAAGATGAGCATCACCTGCTAGAACTTTTGCTCTTGCTATTTTGGCATAAATATTGCATTGATGTTTTTCTGTAAATATAAAATTTAATTGATTTAGGTTCAAACTGTGATAAACAGATCTACTACATTGTATTGGGCCCTGTTGATTAGGGATATCACAGAATGCTTCAGAACATCACCAGTGGCAGAATTTGTGTAGTAGTAGTTTTCTTTCCTCGGTTTTACTAATTTTGGGCCAATCAGAACCATGGTGTTATACATGTTTTGTATCTTGAAGTTTTTAGGCCAGTATCAGCCTCTGCAAAACTCTACATCAACCCGCATGCAGAAACTGAATTAAAAACTCCAAAGCTTGATTGGAATATAGAAGTACAGAATATTGCCATTGAGCTCACTAAGCCACAGGTAAGTTACCTTGCTATTTTAATTCTTTGTTTAAGGATTATGACATTGCCTATATATATTCAACCAGACAGGTTTGTTAGTTACATTTGCATTAGTTACCTAATGGTAACCCTGGGAAAGTATAGGAGCTTTTTTGTCTGTGTTGTAACAGACATTGCCTGGTGCTGGCTCAGTGCTATCTGTGGGCAAGATCCCAACCGATTTATGTTTAACACTTTGTACATTGGCATGTTTCCCACCTATTTGAGGTGTCTTTCCTGCATTGCTATTGTATTGTTTGCCTTTGCCCCACATAAACATAAATTTAGCACAGTGAATCAGGGTTATGGATGCTGATATTGCTCAGTAGCAATTTGAAGATTTGAAGTAGCAAACTACTTTTTCAATCCAAGTCACAGTGTCTTCTAGTTTATCTTTCTGATTCTTTCAATTTTCAGATACAGGCTTTTGTTTAGTATATGCAGACTTGTGCTACTTTATAACTTGATCTTAATCTAATTGAATTTCCTTCATGCTAATGTATATTTTCTGTCAAGCATCCACATGAGCCAAAAACCTTAAATTTTCCATAATGTTAAACAGTATTCGTTTTTGGTAGATCATCATAGCATTGATTATCTAAATAAAAGCAAGTGGTGGTGCTTAGTGGTCACATAGGACCTAGTTTCTGCATCAGTGACAATGCAAATAAGAGTGTGGTATTTGCATGACTTCGCATAAGGCAATCTAAACAAGTAGGAATGGCTGTATGCAGCAAAGAGAGGACCATGTATTGGAAGTATTGAAAGTGATTAGTATGTTCAGGAGAGAGCCACACACAGTCATATTTAAAGCTACAGAACTAAATAGCATGTCATTTTTTTTTTTTAGTCCTCACTTTGAATGTTATGTAGAAATGTAAGCACATCATTAGGAAGACGCTAATTACAGTATAAAATTGATTCTAGGACAATAATGTTCTGCAAGTTTGAGAGGTATGTGAGGAGAACTTAAAGAAACGTACAAAGTTTAAGCAAATAGAATGGACATTTGAATAAAAACACAACAAAAATGTAAAATTTTAGTGGTGGGCAATTTATTTTAAATTGACCAAGGTGTATTTTTTTTTTTTAAATAATCCATGCAAATTAAAGTGAAGTTGAGTTAAGTTAATAACACTGAAATTATAAATGCCGTTTACGGAAACAATTGCATAAGAGGCTTTTGAAGCATTTCCGTGAAACATTAAACAAGAGATTAGTGTAAAGAACAGCTAGTATCTGGTGTAGGAATTTGGGCTTGATAACATGGAATTCTTCACAGCCATGATTTTGGGGCTGTTGCATGACTGCACTGCAACAAATTAAAAGCTGTAAATGTTTTTCAGTTTCATAGTCCTTTTCAGCTGGTTAGAGTTTGGTCAAATTTTTGTGTTTAGACTCATGTTTTTTAGGTCTGGTCTAGTCCAAGGGTGTAATCTTGTGGCATACTGGCTGTATTACAGAAACAGCATGGGAAATGCAATAAATCTATATGTGGGTTCCAGTAATACAACTGAGATGCACAGGATAGTGCATTGTGGGGAACGCGCAGAGTGGAAGTGAGGGAAAGAAACCAATTTGAGAAGCTCTACCACAGGGAGACGAGCACACGAACTGAAATACAAACTGTGCCTTTTGATTGTGATTTACGCAACCAACAGTTTATACCATGCGTCATGCATGTAACTCTATACTTCGTTATCCACAGACCATGCATTTCTATATATTTCAGTAGAGACAGAAGACCATGAAATAGCTCTATGTGTAACCTGATCATTGCATGTAATTAAATTATGTAAACCTCTGGTGGTAAGAAATAATGTTTTGTTTCATGTGTGTAGTACCTCAGTATGATTGACCTTCTGGAGTCCATAGATTACATGGTTCGAAATGTACCATACAGAAAATACAGACCAGATGTACCTCTATGTAAAAATGCCAAAGAGTGGTAAGTTGTATTGTTTTACGGAACTGCATTAAGTTATCAGGCTTTGTACTGCATATCCTACAACTACTGGATCACCGAGTAATATATGCTGGAAGCTTTCATATGAGCCATGACCACAATTCATCCTTTCTCTTAAGGATAGGACTATTGTTACCTTCTTGATTTTACTTTGTTGTTCATATGCTTTAAAAATTGATGAGATGGTCTAGATACTACTTGTCCAGTGATAAGTTCTCACTTCTAAAGTAATGCCAATAAGGAAAACTGTATTTAAACAAGTAGAGAGGCAAGGTGGATGAGCTAATATCTTTTATTGGACCAACACCTGTTGGTGAGAGAGACAAGCTTTTGAGCCATACAGAGCTCTTCTTCAGGACTGGGAAAGGTACTCTGAGCGTCACAGCTAAATGCAAGGTGGAACAGATGGTTTAGCATAAATAGTTAGTTAGCACATATTCTAAATTACCATTCAAGGTAGGGTGGCCTTTGGTCATATAAGCCCGCCCCCCCGCTCTTCCGTCCCTGCTCCCCCCCCCCCCAGCCACATTTAATTCTGGAAGTAACAGGGTATGTTCAGAGGAATTAAACACCTTTCTTCTGTACATCACTTACTATTTGTTTAATAAAGGATCTTGGGTTCCTAAGAGTTGTATTTCAGTGCTATTGAAGACTTGCAGGTGAATAAGCTTACCCATTTTCTTCTGTAGAACTTCCTCTGAGCTACTGGCAAAATATTGATATTCTGAACTCCAAATGTCTACTCTCCAGGAGAAATGGTTAATAAGCCAACTCCATGTTCTAACTGGAAGCTAAACAGAAAAGTGGGAACTTGTTATAGCAACTTGCGGGTTCTTCCTTTGAATGTTTAATAGATGAGCTCTTTCAGTTATTAAGGAAGAGACTGAGGCAATTGATATAGAATGTCATAGCCAGTAGCTTTCCGCACGCTGTTCTAAATGGGTATGCTAGTGTATTTAGTCAAAACATGCAAAATGTTGTCCAGCCCATTTTATTTTGAGCAATGTGCCTATTATGCCAAGTTCTGTGTTGCTGAAGTCAAACAGGTTAATTTGCAGTTGGTCATTGGATGAGACCACTGAATATGAAGAATTTATGATGTGATTTGCTGTTGTTACATAGATCTAGTACAGTAGCAGTTCTGTTCTTTTTCCATCCAACTTAATGTTGGACTGTATTGCCAGCTTCAGCTTTACTCTATTCAGAGTGGAAATACAGTTAAAGCTTATAGCCTGGTAACTAAAGATGAGGTGAATCGGGATGCTGGTGTGCAACACTTGTGAAAATCAGACATTGATTTCAAATTTAACTTCTTAAATTAAACAATAACTGGAACAACTCATCTTCTAGTAAAGGAGTACTTGTGGCACCTTAGAGACTAACAAAGTTATTAGTTAGTTCATCGGATGCATGCAGTGGAAAATACAGTAGGAAGAAAATATATACACACACTCACAGTCACACAGAGGACATGAAAAAATGGGTGTTGCTGTACCAACTCTAACAAGAGTAATCAATTAAAGTGGGCTGTTATCAGCAGGAGGGAAAAAAAACTTTGAAATGTGCCATTCTGATTATCACTATAAAACAGTTGACAAGAAGGTGTGAGTAACAGTAGGGGAAAAATTAGCATGGGGAAATAGTTTTTACTTTGTATAATGACCCATCCACTCCCAGTCTTTATTCAAGCCTAACTTAATGGTATCCAGTCTGCAAATTAATTCCAGTTCTGCAGTTTCTCGTTGGACTCTGTTTTTGAAGTTTTTTTGTTGAAGAATTGCATCTTTTAGGTCTGTAATTGAATGACCAGGGAGGTTGAAGTGTTCTCCAGCTGGCTTTTGAATGTTATAGTTCTTGACCTCTGATTTGTGTCCATTTATTCTTTTGTGTAAAGACTGTCCAGTTTGGCCAGTGTATATGGCAGAGGGGCATTGCTGGCACATGATGACCTATATCACATTGGTAGACGTATAGGTGAATGAACTCTGATGGTGTGGCTGATGTGATTAGGTCCTATGGTGGTGTCCCTTGAGTAGATATGTGGACAGAGTTGGCAACGGGCTTTGTTGCAAAGATCGGTTCTTGGTTAGTGTTTTTGTTGTGTGGTGTGTGTGGTTGCTGGTGAGTATTTGCTTCAGATTGGGGGGCTGTCTGTAAGTGAGGACTGGCCTGTCTCCCAAGATCTGTGAGAGTGAGGGATCGTCCTTCAGGATAGGTTGTAGATCCTTGATACCATGCGCTTGAGAGGTTTTAGTTGATTAATTTCGTTAAAGTTGGTACAGCAACACCCATTTTTTCATGTTCTCTGTGTGTATATATATCTTCCAACTGTATTTTCCACTGCATGCATCCGATGAAGTGGGTTTTGGCTCATGAAAGCTTATGCCCAAATAAATTTGTTAGTCTCTAAGATGCCACAAGTACTCCTTGTTCTTTTTGCTGATACAGACTAACACTGCTACCATTCTGAAACCTGTCATCTTCTAGTGTAAACTCCTAGAGTTACAACTTGCTCAGGTGCTTTGAACAAAATAAGCAAAACTTGATTTGCTGGTTTTTTTTGTTCCTTCACAATTTAATTTTAAGTTGTAAATCATAAAATGCAGCCAGAAATAATTAATGCAAATGAAATTCTTACAGGTGGAAATATGCAGCTAACAGCATTCTTGAAGTTCATATCAGAAGATGCACTCGCATGTGGTCATGGAGTAACATGAAACATCATAGGCAGCTTTTGAAGAGTTACAAAAGTATGTACAAGAACAAACTAACACAGAGCAAACTATCAGAAGAAACACGACGACAAATTCAGGTACTTGCTATTAATATGGTGGTATATTTGACAGTGGAGTAAATCTTGATATCTTCACTGATAAATAATTTTAGTGTATTTTTTTTGTAACTTTCCTCCAGCCAACCAATATGTTAAATTAATGACTCTCTTATAGAAGAACCCTACTTAATATTCACACTTGATTAAAACTGAGAGAAAATCTGGAGTAGTATTCTTTACTTCTATTTTTTTAAAACAAAAAAGTTTTAAAATCAACCTTTTATCGAGAGAGAGAGAGAGAGAGAGAGAGAGAGAGAGAGAGAGCAAGCCTGATTCTTTAATGTAAAATGTGTGTAACCAAGTGTAAAGTCAGGAATAGTAAATGAATTTGAAAAACAATATGTACCAAAATGAAACATTAATTTTCACAATTTGGTGTTCTATAGCATACTAGCCATTTGGATAGTGTCATTTTTTAAAAATATTTCAGAAATAGAGCTTAAAACTTGGGGGAGGTTGAAATTCTAATTGCTATTTTTTTCGTCACTACAATTCTTGACTTTTTGTTAAAACATGGGAAAAGAAAGCTAAGATAATTAATTATTTAAACTTAGTAAGATAAAGTTGACAGCTAGTTGCTTTCCATACTGCAATTCTGTATGGGTATACTTCAGTTTTCAGCTCCAAAGTATCAGAAAACCTCCATATTATTGTTAATATGTGGGCACTATGAAAAAGGATTTGTGAACTTCAGTTACATTCAACTTCTTGAATTATAGATGAAATGCACTCCAAACATTCATTAAACTGGAAAACTGGTTTAGTAAATATTCTGTCTTAAGCCAACTTTCACCTTCTAGTGACCTGTTGTAGAGAGATGAATTTTACAAGGCAGAGGCTAGAAAGGAGTCTTAAAATGGATTTGTGGAATTGATTACTGCAACAGTTTTTTTTAAGAGGCTGTAAGTTAGTTCATCTTACACTAAACAGGATATTTATTTCCTTTGTTTAACAGGATCTAGAAAGAGCACTGGACATTTTCAATATCATTTTAGCAAGACAGCAAGCACAAGTTGAGGTAACAAAATAAATAAAAAAAACAGTATCTAATGTTTAGTAGCAGGTATTTATGCATATGTAGTTAAGGCCTGTCTTGTGGAGATACTCTAACCTTCAGGAAAGAGTTTACAGTGTTTCACTACTGTAGTCTTACCTACATTATAGAAGCATAGAAGATAGATGGAGAAGAGCTCTTGTGTTATAATTCTTGCTTTTCGCTGGACAGTTTACTATACTATAATTTCCTAGTTTGGTGTTCAGTCTTAAATTTGTATCAAGAATTGAGACTTCTAATACTTCTGCTGGCATGGTATCCCATAGCATGATACACCTTGCTGTCATTTTTTCTTGATAATATACCCAAGTCTTTCCCTTTCTTTATTCCATTACAGAACTACTTATATTCCTGCATGACCTCCCAAATACTTGATCTCCATCCTTGATGTTATACACCCCAAATATGTGACTGTTAGGTCACTTTTTTCTTTATCACCCAGCCAAGCTTATTCCTACTGAGGCAGAGACGGAAGCAATGTGAGACACACCAGAGTATGGTTAAATGCAGTGATCACAACTTATTAAGCTATTAAACAACGGGGGACCACTAATTGGCAGGCCTGTTACAGTGCAGAATTTAACTGAGCACCGCTAACCTTGGGTTCTACAAACCTGAGTGTATATATATGTAGGCAGTGCCCTCTGTATATCCACTGGCCTAGTTGGAGACTCTGGCATGAAGCCAGAGTCTCAATCTATTCCCTTCATCTGTTGGGTGAGGAGAGAGGAAGGAAATCCTATGTCCATAAGACTTGGAGGCATATCTCCTCGCTGTACAATGTCATGTTTGGGCTCCATGCCCAAGCAGCCCATTGTTTTACAGGTTTTTACATCTTATCCTTTCTCAACCCTCCCATTGCACTGGAACCCACCATGGGATGACAGCAATTGGTTTGTCTACTCTCACACTGCTGAGCAGCAAGAAAGGAATATGTATGAGGTCGACCAAGGAAATATCTGTATCATATTCTCTCTAAACAGTTTAGGAGTGGTATACTTAATTCTTCAATGGGAAATCATTGCATCCCTAATTATGTTAATATATTTACTTGTTTCCCTGTTGACCTCTTTCCATGTCTGGTTCATTATTTCTGGTCTGGCAATTCCTTGCCAATCCAGTTTTGGAAGGTTTTTTGACCAGAGCTAGGTAACACCAGGGGAAAGGGCTGAAATCTGGCTGAAATCTCTTTAACGTAATGATCAGACTAATACCTTTTGCTGTGCTTAAATCACAATGATGAATGAATAATGATCACCTGTGAAGGATAGTAACAGCCTGCCTAGGGTGGATGAATGGGGCCAGCAGGTTCCCACAACAATTTTCTCTTTCCCCGCCATCTCAGGTGGGGATCTTAATTGGAGAAGCCTAAATGGAGTCCCCATGTTTGCCAGACACCTTTTTTGTGCCAGTGAAAAAAACTGTGCCCAAATATCTAGATATCTATAGGTGTGGTTTTTCCATGAGATCCTGAAAAAGACAAACATCATATTTAATAATGAAATTTTAAATTGATGTTACCCATTTGGGGTGGCTTAATATAGGATGTAAACGCTGGTCCATGTGTGCTAGCACCTGATAGATTGTGTCTCATAAGCACCAGGAGGAGGCTAGGACCTTGTTATAGAACGAGCCAAGAAATGCTGGGCAGAAGCAATCCCTACTTCTTTCCACTGTCTGTGAGGGTGTAAGACAATCAGTCAGTCTGATGAAAAGAAAAGGAATATTTGTGGCACCTTAGAGACTAACAAATTTAAAATTTGTTAGTCTCTAAGGTGCCACAAGTACTCCTTTTCTTTTTGCGAATACAGACTAACACGGCTGCTACTCTGAAACCAGTCAGTCTGATGTGACCCCACACATACCATGGCGGCAGGAATGGGTGGGATGAGCTCAGATGCTATTAGTGACAGCCTTCCTGGGAAGGAAGGGGAGAGGAAATAAACACAAGCTAGAGTTCCCCCTTGCTTTCCTTTTCTCCCACCCAAAATGGTGGGAGGTAGTTGGTGGTGCATGTGTCTTCACTGTCCCCAGTTGTATCAGTTACACATCTCGGGTAGCAAGATGAGCACTTGGGTAATCTATGAATAAAGATTTGCCTTTATCCAGTTTTTTTGCTCTTCATTGTAATTGCTCCATTTTTTAATATCTTTCTTTTAACATAGCACCCAGAATTGAACGTAATATTCCGGGATCAGTTATACTGGAGCCATATATAGATTGTCTTGGGCTAAACAAGGAATAATGTGTTACCAACAGCACACATTGGTTCCGTGATATGATGCGTTTGTATATAGGGCTTGATCTTGAAAGATGCTGAAAAGTCTGGCAAAGTATTTTTCTCTTTGCTGACTGTCCTACTGCATAATAACAGGTTTCAGAGTAGCAGCCGTGTTAGTCTGTATTCGCAAAAAAGAAAAGGAGTACTTGTGGCACCTTAGAGACTAACAAATTTACTTGAGCATAAGCTTTCGTGAGCTACAGCTCACTTCATCGGATTTAACCGAAAGCATATGCTCAAATAAATTTGTTAGTCTCTAAGGTGCCGCAAGTGCTTCTTTTCTTTTTTGTCCTATTGCAAAGTCTTTTCTATCTTTCAGGTTGCTATGAATCCTCAGATAAACTAAACATAGCCTATGTGTTTATAGTGCCATAATGAGAGGAAACCATTGATGTAGTTTAAATTTGTCAAGCATTTATGCTAAAGGTAGCTGAAGAAATAATGTAAGGTGTATCTTTAAATTGCAAGTTCTTTGGGCTAGGGACTACTACTTAGAATTTGAGGTAATAGGGTCTTTCTGCTTAAAATCTAAAAGTGGAAGGTCTAAATATGAATACAAGAAATTAAAATGGTAGAACTATCAAGATGGATTTATAGCAAACCCAAAAAAGTCTCTAAACTATATTAACAGTACATAGATTTTTAGGGCCAGCAGTTGTCCTTCCCTTTCTTTATCTCCCTTGCTTTCGTTTTTTTTAGCTCTCACTTGATTTGTTTGCAATTAGATTGGAGCCTCTTTGGAGCAATGGATTACAAGTAGATAAAGGGCACAACACAGAATAAATGTCATGTTAGGCAATGAAGCATTTTTGCCCCTTTAAAATATGGAGACTAATGTAATAAATACTTCCATCTTATGCTGGGACTTAGTCTCTGACCTCTCTCGTTACTGAAAATGCCTGTACATCATTTGATATATTCATTGTTTAATTTCTGGTAAAACAAAAGTTAATATGGAATGGTTCTAACATTTATGTTTAACTAATTATCTTTGGTTTGTAGGTAATAAGATCAGGGCAGAAATTGCTGAGGAAGAAATCTGCTGATGGAGAGAAGAAAGGTGGAGGATGGTTTAGTGGGTTCTGGGGTAAGAAGGAATCGAGAAAAAAGGAAGATGAAGAATCACCAGTTCCTGAAAGTAGGTTTGAATTTAAATAGGTTATTCTCACATGAAGCTTAACAAATAGTACTAATATTTAATTCACTTGTGGGTAGGTTTGTCCTGCTTGGCTATAGGAAAAGAAGGTGGTAGAGGTATGGAGTGCAGTGTTGTGTTTAATTTTGGTTCTCTGCTTTTATATCACTGAATAGATAGTAGTAATTCAGTGAAAACACGGTAATAAAATATGTCAGCAGATAAGCATACATCTTGTAAATGATGTATGAAAATTTCATAAGTGCATTGTAAAGAAAAAAATACTGAATTATTTATGATAGTTATAAAAGGCAAGTATTCACTAGCAAGTTTCTCTAGTGTCCGTTGGCTGTTTGGGCAATTCTTGAGGAATTCTTAGCGTGTTGCCTAGCACAATGGGGTCTTGATCACAGCTGGGCTTCTCTGTGCCACTGTGATGCAAGTAATTTCAGTGAGCTTACATTATATAGGTGTATATCACTAGCCTGTGGTGGGGGAATGAGTCACATTGCATAATTTACAATCTTTTTGAGAATACTTCATAGCAGAAACTAAATTAAGTGCCCTGGCAGCCTGTGGTGTTAAGGTATATTAATTAAATTATGTTTTTCCTGTACCAGTTATGGGTACTAATGTGAATTTGAACACTTTTTTTTTTTAAGCCATTGATGACCTCATGACCCCAGAAGAAAAGGCTAAGCTCTTTACTGCTATTGGGTATAGTGACAGCTCTCACAACTTGACTTTACCTAAGAAGGTAAACTGACCATTTTGAATGAAAAAACAAAAAATTTGTTGTCCTGGTATACATCAGTAATACATGAGTGAAGTTAGGAAGGACTGTATTTTGAGTGCCAATCGTTCACTGATACTGATCTGCCAAACATATGTTCACTATATACAGACTAAAACATCATTCTATTGGGCTGTATAAATATCTAGGCTTGTTGAGATTTTGGTGTCCAACAGTCAAATGCATCCCGACAAATCACTCGCTTGATGTTACTATCAGGATGTCTTAAAATCATTCATGTGTGATCTCTATTCACCAAATGATGTGCAAATAGATAATTGGAGTAGAATGAGTTGAAAGATAAACTTGCTGATTAAAAGAAAGGAAAAAATAAAAGGTTTCCTATAAATGGGGAAAACAAAACAAATTCCAACAAACAAAAAAAACAACTAAAATAGTTTGACCTCTTCAGTGTCTCTCTTTCTTGCTGAGTGTTGGTGGGAAGAACTTAAAATTGGAGTTTAAACTTAGAATCCTAACATCAGTGCAGTTCTATGGTAATTAAGTGAAATAAATATGTTTTTAGTTCAAACGTCAGTGTAGTATTGTTGATGCCTTGGGTCAATGGTTAACCAATATTCAGAGCTTGGCAGAGTTGTTCATGTTAGGATGAGAAATTGATTATATGAGTCAGGTATATACACTGTGTAATTTTGTTGGGTTAAAAAAATATATGCACAAGGTGCTGTTTCCACAAACACAATAGTAACAAACAGCAGTAAGCAACTGGATTGCTCAGAAATCCCCAAGTCTGCCATTCCAGTTAGTTATGTGCACAAGAAGCTCACATGGCCAAAAAGCCACGATTACTCCAGGTAAGAAAGAGGGCAGCTTAGGCTAAAACGTGTCCTGGTTTACCAGTGAAGTGCAGGCAAAAACTAGAAATTAAAAAGCAATTACACAAAAAATGGAAAAAAGAGGAAATAGCTAGTAATGAGAATAAATTAGAAGTTATGAAGTGTAGAAAATTGGTAAGGGAAGCTAAAGACCTCAGGGAGAAATCCATGGCTTGCAGGCCTAAGGACAATGAGGAATTTAAATACATTAGGAACAAAAGAAATCCTAATAGTAGTATAGACTCATTATTAGATAGAGATGGTAAAATTAATGATACAAAAAAGGCAGAAGTTTCAATAAATATTTCTGTTCTGTATTTGGAAAGAAGCAAGATAATGTACTAGAATCATAGAACATCTGCTAGAGATGAACCTTTTTAAATCAGGAAGCCCAGGTAACTTGCACTAAAGAGTCCTAAAAGAATTGGCTGAGATCTCTTCTTTTTAATATTATCCTAGAATACCTACCAAATTTCAGAAGACTGGAAGAGTGCTAATTTTATGCCAATATTCAAAAAAGTCAAACTGTGTGACCAGGCTAACAGTGGACTGACTAGCATGACATCAGTCCTGGCCAAAATAATAGAAAAGCTGATCTGGGATGCAGTTATAAACATATTCCTATGTCAGTCAGTATGATTTTATGGAAGAGAGTTGTAGTCCAACTTGATTTAAATCTTTGACACTACCAGTTTGGTTGATAAAGTTAACTGCATAGATGTAATGCACTTAAACTTATATAAGTTGTCTGTCTTAGTACCAAACAATAGTCTATTAAACAATTAGCACTACATGCTGTCAATAAAGCCCACATTAAATGAATTAAGAATTGGTCAACTGACAGATTTTAAAAAAGCAGTTGTCAGTGGCGAATCATTATTGAATAGGGCCATTTATAGTCAAGAATCACTGCTGACAAAATTTGAAGATGTCACAAAGATCGGCAGAGGAGTAACTAATGTGGACAAGGCAGTCATACAGATGGGTAAGATGGGCCCATTCAGACAAAATGTGTTCTAATGTAGCCAAATGCAGTTATACATCTAGGAACAAGTAATGTAGGTTCTACAAGTAATATAGGTATACAGGAACAAGTAATGTAGGTTCTACTTACAGAATGCGGGGTTGAATCCTGGGCAGATGCAACTGTGAAAAGGATTAAGACAGACAATCAACTGAACATGAGCTCTGGCAAAAAGCTAATGGGATCCTTGGATATATAAACAGGGAAGAAATGAGTATGGATGTGACTTTACCTTGGTATATGGGATTGGTGAGATGGACGCTGGGATACTACGTTGATTTCTGGTGTCAACATTTTTTTAAGATAATAATGAAAAAATCAGAGCAAGTGCCACCAAAATAATTGGAGGGCTGGAGAAAATGTACCACTTTGATTTACAGCATATTGCATGAGATAAGAACCTTGCAGTAAATCAGAGAGCTTCAAGTATACAAAATATTGTCCTTGGCAGCTCTACCCCTTTGGCACACAGTGGAGTAGCCATTTATGTATTTGTGATACTGTAGCGATACAGAAGTGCAGCTAGTGTTATCTATTTGAATGTGCTTTTTTTTTTTGTCCTGAAGACTTGACTAGAGATCTTGGTAGTGTAATCTGAGTTGTAACTTCTCATAAGTGAAAGAAAAACTGGAATAATTCATGATGCTCATGAGAGATGTAAAGCAGCCTGAAACAGTAATCTTCTATTTATCTCAATGAAGTGTTCACTCTCAAGATTGACCCTGAATACTGTTTCACTGACCCTGTTAACAAAATGATCAGCCATCAAATAAACTTGCTCTGTTTGTCCTCTCAGAGGTTGGTTTGATGCTGCAGTAGGGGTTCAAAAATATACCATTGGAAGTTGTGCATAATGCAGACATAAACATGCAGATATTAACTTGGATGTGATTACTTCAATATACAAAGAATGCAACATCTTAGTGAGTAGGAAGTGCAGGCACATCCACCAAAAAAATTTGCAGGGCAGCATCACAAGAAAATGTTTGTACTTTTACAAGGTTGATTCTGTAAGCTTCGAAGGACACAGCCATTTCGAAAGTCTCCCAGACTCTGTGGTCATAGCAGAGATAATTAAGGGACAGTACATTTCCACCCTGAGGATCTCAAAATGGGTCTCAGGATGCGTTACACTCTATGAACTAGCAGGATGATCCCCACTGGGTGGGATACGGGCCCATTCCACGAGAGCACAAGCCTCAACTACCGCTGCGCTCCATGACATACCCCGTTGGACATTTGTAAAGTGGCCACGTGGAGCTTGGTGCACTCCTTCTTCTCTTCTCATTATGCCTTGGTGCATGATTTGGCAAAGGATGCTTTATTTGGTACAGCGGTCCTTCATTCCATGGTTCCGTCATCCTTCTCGCACTCTTCTATATAGGTACTGCTTGTCGATCACCTCAGAATACAATAGGGACCATCACTTGAAGAAGAAGGGGAGGTTACTTACCAGTTACTGGAGGTTCTTCGAGATGTGTGGTTCCTCTATGTATTCCAAATCCACCCCACTTTCCCTCTGCTGTGGATCTGATACGTCTGCAGTGGAGAAGGAACTGGAGATGTGACTGGTCTGCCCTGCCCTTTATTGCTTCGGGAGAAACCATGTGGCAGTGGAAGGGTGCATGCGGGGACCGACTGACACTACTATTTTCAAAAGCTCCAGCTCCAGGGGCAGGAAGCATGCACATTACCCTCAGTGGAATACAGAACCTCCCCTTCGGTAGAAAAGTCTTTCACACAGTGTGGGAAAATATTTATTATTTAATGAGGGAATCTTTGGTGGTATACTGTGGCAGTATACTCGATGTACGTTGCCTCTCTTAATTTCTCTCTCCACACTGGTAGTCCTGTTCCTTAGGTTAGGGCTGCTAGTCATGTACTCAGAAGAAGTATGGGTTACGTAACTGTTTCTTTTCCATGTTTATGTATCAAGGAATGTTCAAATCCTACTTCTGTTTTTTGATTCAGATAAAGAGAAATCATTTCTTCTTGTTCTCAAAAAGGAAAAGTGTGCTCTGATTTTATGTGGATGCACTCAAACATAGGTCCCAGGAAGTAATCCAGTAACTTTGATTTTTTTCTTATTGCTGAGACTGACATACATATATGTGTAAATTATTCAAATAATTAATTGAAATTAATGACCACACCTAGCAATTATATCTTTGAGTTCAACTAGCCATGGGATTAGGAGTTGCCTGGCTTCACTGGATTTCCATCAAAGTAGTATGTCTATGACTCGAGTAAAAATAATTATTGTTAGATGGAATTGATGTCGGTTCTGTCAGAGAAAGGAAATACCTCAGTAACTTTTTTTTTTTAAACTTGGAGAGAGGGGATGATGATTGAACTCAGGGGACTGGTTTCTTTGTGGGTAACCAGGCAATATGTTGGGCCACTGGATTGGCTGTACTAAAACTATATAGAACAGTGGAATATGTGGTAAATACAAGAAAATAAAAATTATCATGAAGCATTTGTGCAAAGACTCTTAATCTCAATTGTTTCTTATCTCCCCGACCAGTATGTTGCTCATGTAATGACACTGAAGCTGTTAAGTACTTCTCTTACAATTAAAGAAGACAAGGATGTGCCAGAGACTCTTAAAGTACAGATAATTGATCTAAGCACGAAAATATCTCAGAGACCAGGAGCACAAGCACTTAAGTAATTACATGTTTGCTTTTTCATATTTCTGTGAACAGTGATCAATTATATTTTCAGGGTGCTAATTTTCATTCTGCTTATTCCTTTTTAAAATTAATGATTCTTGAACAAAGCAATATGTTGTATATTACTCTCCTTATTACATTTTCTCAGATTTTTTACAACTGAAAACTTTTTTGTAGATAAATGAAGTTATGAATATTGATATTTATTTTAAAAAAAAGTTGGAGTGAGCCATGCTGGCTTGCTTAATAAAGGCCTCTTTTTGGAGCCCTGCTTCATTCAATGTTTAACATAATTACTTTTTATTTATGCTACCCGTTTATAGATGTGCAGCTTGTCTTCGTTCCATATTTTGTTAAAAAGTGCTAAAAGTAATACCAAGCCTGGCTCCTCAGTCAATGCCAAATGCGCTGGTCAGAGTGCCCACCCCCAGTTAAGGTGGTTATCTTGATTGCTTTTAGCTGAATAAGTGACAAATATTGCTTTGCACGTGGTTCTGTTTCATCTGAAAATCTCAAAGCACTTCACAAAGGATTAACCCTGCTTAAAGCCGTGGCTGGGATGATTTAGTTGGGGATTGGCCCTGCTTTGAGCCAGGCGCTGGACTAGATGATCTCCTGAGGTCCCTTCCAACCCTGATATTCTATGATAAAGGGTGCCCTAATCAAATTCAGAGATTTGAAATAATAGGTATGATGATGGACAACGTGGCCTGCGTCCAGGATATGGGTCTGTCCTCAAATCAGAGTTTATTTCCCAGCTCTGCCACGAACGTCCTATGGAATCTTCACTAAGAACTAATACACTCTCACCCTTAGTTGCTGTATCTGGAAAATGAACCTGTGCATGCTTTTTCTAATTCAAGTTAGCATATTGGTGGTGAGAGCAGGAGAAGTAACTTTAACAGATTCTGCTTTTCCCTGTACTTTTCTTTTATGCAGAACCCCGTTTCACAGAATATCTGTTCAAAATATTCTGTAATGTGGTTTCACTGGGAAGATTGAGGGACACACAACTAGCACTGCTCCCAAAAATAAAAAAGGAGACATTTGAAAGTATAGTTGGCAATGAGATTTATTCTCAAAAAATGTGGAAGTGATGATTTTACTAATAAAATTTCATAAAGGAAAAGGTGGATCTAATCTGCCTTAGCTATTCTGCTTTCTTTTAAAAGGTTAAAAAAAATCATCTCTCTCTGAACCTGGGCCTAAACGGACTTTCCTGTTTTAAACTCCCAAGTCTTTACTACTAAAACTGAATGAAGATGTTAATAGTCAGTTGTAGAAAAACCATGTATTTTTTTTCTAAGGTGCAACCAACCAACATAATCTCACATTCAGAAATCTGGTTCCTGTTTCCTGAAATAAACAATTAAAGAACTTCCATGGGTGTCAAAGGGAGCAAGACTGGGTCCATAACTTGTGTTGAAATCTGCAGGATTGGGCTCCAAACGGGCTCTCCTAAATCATATTAACTTTTTTTCTAATCTAGCACAAGTGCACTGTCGCTGAGTAAGAGAATCAGTTACAAGAGAAATGTGAACCTGAATTTAAAATGAAATAAAGTTGAATGTAGATGGTAAGGACATGAAAATCGCAGGGCTTAATTTAGTCTCCCGTTGTATTCTTTTCTTTGTGTAGCCTGCATTGTCACTTAAACTATTTAGCTTCGTTTAACCTAAGGTATTTCTTTGATACCTTTTTATATGCAAGAATCTCCTAAAATCCTTTGACGTATAGTTAGTCCTATGAATTTAGGATACTTCTTGAGACAGTTCTGGCTAATGATTAGCTGCCCCTGTGTCTTGTCTAAAACACTGATTTTTCCTGTTTCATGTTGGTGCAAAGTGAAATTGCAGCTTGTATTCCATTGATACATTTACATACTCTTGAATATTCAATACAAATTGCTTTAAAACAATTCTTGTCTTCATTTACAGAGTGGAGGCAAAGCTTGAGCACTGGTATGTAACAGGACTGAAACAACAAAGTATTGTACCTTCTCTTGTGGCTTCTATTGGGGATACCAAATCATCTTTGCTTAAAATAGTGTTTGAGACAAATCCAGAGGATAGTACTGCTGACCAGAGCCTTATAGTTGAATCACAGCCTGTGGAAATCATATATGATGCTGTGAGTAATATTCAAATTAGAAATGTATGGGAATAGCTTTTGTTCTCTCTCAACCTTATTGCCTTTCCATCTCCTTTCAAATATTGTACCAAAGTAGTTTTTCTTCCTTGCCTTAATTTTTTGCCATCTCAGTTTAATTAATATTTAATTTATATTTTGGAACTGATGCAGTGTGTATTGGATGATTGCATATAAACTGATACTATTTGTTTTTAAAGAGAACAATAAATGCAATGGTGGAATTCTTCCAGACAAGTAAGGGAATGGATCTGGAACGACTAACATTAGCCACGTTGATGAAGTTGGAAGAAATTAAAGAAAGAACTGCTACAGGTAAATAGATAAAAGTAGCTACCATTGATAAGTGAACCTTTAAATATTAGCAAAGAGTGCGGGGGCCTTACTTGAGAGGCAGTATTAGTATTGTTGTTTGAATAAACATCACACCAGGGGATCTCTGAATCAAAATTGCTTTGCGTTCTGTTTCTCTTGAGTCAATACACAGATAAGTGATTAACCTCCAGATGGAATGCTTTCTAGCAATAAATTGAAAAATTGACTTAGAAACTTACAAGATGTTAGCAAATAAAGAAGTTAACCAAAAAGATGTCTGCATTAAAGATTGATCACATTTAGTCTGTAACTGCTCCTACAGTGAAAATATGACTTTTTTTACCTTGGTATAGCATTGTTTGTTCCATGTCCCATACCTATAGGTTACAGATGTGAATATATTTTCATCTTTTAATCTGTTCTTTTCCTTATTTAAGGACTAGCTCATATTATTGAAACACGGAAAGTGCTTGACTTGAGGATTAATCTGAAACCATCCTATCTTGTGGTTCCACAGACGGGTTTCCACAATGAAAAGTCAGACCTACTTATTTTGGACTTCGGTACATTTCAGGTATGCAGTTGGTTTCCTCTGGTTTCATTTGAGTTCAAGATAAAGGGAAATTATACAATTATTTGTTCGTTCACAGGGGGCTCGTTTTAAGACTGACAACAGTGCTGATCAGTGTTCAGAAAGACACCTTTTTGTAAACCCACTAGTATCATTAATCTTTGTCATAAACACATGAATAAGAATCATCCAGAAGAACTATATTTCATTCTTTGTGAAATGTGATTCCATACATCAAAGAAGTTAAATTGTAAGAGCTATGTGATTTTTTCAAAGCCATATCTTTCACTTGTTCATAAAGCACTGTGTACCTACATTTTTCAGCTAAGTAGTCTTCCTTTTATTTAACAAATAAGACTTAAGAAAAGCTATTGAGCTACTCTGGAGCTGTGAAGTTGAATCTCTGGTGGTGCTGAAGCTGAAACTTGAAGTCCTATATAAGTTGACCAATGTATTGTCATAGACATAACGTGATTTACTAACAAAAATAAAAATAAATGTTACTGAACTTGCTCTATTTCCAGTTATGCTATCTTAATTTTCATTAAGGATAATGACATTGACATTTCTAAAATACCTCTTCTGAGGTAGTCAAACCAAAAATTACAGGCTTTAAAAATCTAGTAGTTTTGCCTGTACAGTACTGAAATGAATAATATAGAGTGTGTGTGTGTGTGTGTGTGTGTGTGTGTGTGTGTGTGTGTGTGTATGTATGTATGTATGTATGTATGTATAAATAAATACTGTACTTTTATTTCTTTGAATCTGTCCCACCAGTTGACCAGCATAAGTCAAGGGGGTCATCAATCTTGCAGTTTTTCATCCTTGGAAGAGATTATGGACAAAGCTTACGACACATTTGATGTGGAAATCAAGAATGTACAACTTCTTTTTGGCAGAAGAGGTATTAAAGCATAATCACTTCCTAATCAAAGAACGATCAAAAATGTTTAAATGTATATTAGTAGATAGTCGTTTGTTCTTAAAATAAGTTACATATAATGTAAAGAAAATGGAAATTAAAACTGTAAAACTTCCTTTATTTTAAAATTTCCAGTATCTTGAGTAAAATGCCCATTTGTTCTCTGGAAATCTATATTATTGCTGTACTCATTCAAGTGTTAGTAAGTAAGTTAGGGGTAGCTAATTTAATATTCTGCACCTATTGATGGGCTATGAATTTTTTTTTGTTTGGATTAATAGACAGCTCAGACTAGCTCAAAATATATCTGATGGTCTTTTATGATAATTTACATGTGAGGACTCTTATGTTAGGAAAAATATTCTGAGGAAAAGAAGAAATCTGACGTACTGATAATGGCTGAGTTCATAGCTCTTGCTCCTGGGTTTCAAAGTTGTAAGTGAAAATACTTCTTGGTTTTGGCCCATGCTAGATGCTGATAAAGCATGATGTTAGGGGTGGCTGTTTTCTGACCTGTGGAAATCCATGCAATATCTTGCCTATATGAACTTGGGTTTCTGCAGTTCATTAGATGGGCTGGATTTTTTTTAAAGTAATTCCTAAATGATTTTTATGGATTATTTTTATACTGTCTCTTCATTACAAAATAAAGTTTGTGAAGATTTAATTTTTAAACTGGTTAAACACTCCTTCAGGTGAAGACTGGAAGAAGGCTCGATTTCAGCATCCATCAGCTTTGCACATATTACAGCCTTTGGATATGCATGTGCAATTAGCCACATCAATGGTGGAGAAAGACATCAGAATGGCTAAGTAATGTATCAGCACTATCAGACAATTAATTTTTGCTTGGTCATTTGTCCTTATTGAAAAAGGGCTTTGTCACTGAAGCCCAGTGGGACAAGATGACGTTTTGAAGACTTAATTTTCTCCTTGTTATGGGCAAAGTCAGTAGCTACATTTATAATTAAGGCTGCCTAACTGTTTATATGTTGCTTGTAACTTTGCCAAGCTTCAATCATTTGGGATGAAACTTGCCATATTGAGCGTTTACAAAATTCTTAGCCTGCAGCAAAGTTTCAGCTAAAACAATGTAGCCTTTTGTGAGAATCAGATAAAGGAAAAACACCACCTTTTGCCCATGTTAAATTGTTAAAGCGTCTCGATGCTTTAGAGCATGCACTTAAGAGAATTCACAATCGTGTCAAGAATGTGCTTTTTGTCGTTACTGTGAAAATTTGGCCTTAGTTGTGAGCCTCTGAAAAATGGCACGTGGATGCTTGTTAACTAAATTCTTGTTAGCTAAATTCTCAGAAGATTCTATTTGCATTGACTATGCTCCATGCTCACACAGTTCCTATTGGCCTGCAATAATCTGTTCTCTGAATGATTGCACAAGTACATTACACTCTTGGTGTGGGTGCATCCCAAGCACAGTTGTCAGAAATTTTTCCCTCTGAGGTACCCTTCATGGCAATTCAATCACTCTTCCCTGTCGCACACCACTGTATGTCAGTATAAAGAGAAAAGCCATTCCCTCCAGCCCTCTGTTCCTTCTTTACTTCCTGTGACGGTAGTTGTGGTCTATTGGTCTTACTTTAGCAAGTGTTCTCAGCTTGTTTTTTCTTGCATATATTTAAATATTTATAGTTATTAGGATTAGTTAGTGTTCGTTGTTTTGGTTTAATGCCTTTAGGTTTTTCTTGGTTTCTGGTTGGGGGTTACATTATTGATTCTGAGGAATGTCTTGATTACCAGGCTTCAAGCCCTGCTTTTTTACAATGCCATGTTTTTGTGATTGGGTATGAGGCTTCTGGGACATATGGCTTCATGCATATATGTAGTGTGGTATGCCAGATTTCATATCAGGATTCTACAAGGTTGGCTGGCCTCAGTATTTTTGCCAAGCTGTCACTATGTGAACATTGTGCTCAAGGGGCACCTCATGTTTTAGATTCTCTAGACTAGACTGGTGGGCAAACCTTGCCAACATTTGAGAATGAGTTCATTTGTCCTCCTGAGCCATCACTCATGCTAGTAACAGAGGCATCTGCTTTAGGTTTGGACGCTGATCTGGGTTCCCCCTCAGTTTTAGGGATTATAGTCTGCAAAAGACCTGACTCATGAGGTATGGGGAGTTGAGAACTATCTGGCTGGTGTGCCCAGTTTTTCTATCCCATTTCAATTTTCTCAGTATCACAGACAACTCAGCAACAATGTTCTATCTCAGCAGACGAGGTGGCCACTCGTCCTTGCTCTGCCAAGAAGTGCTTCTTCTGGAAGTGCAGAACAGGCTGGCAGATGACCTAAGCAGGTCATTGATGAATCACCATGAGTTGTCTATTTATCTGGATGGAACCAGGTTCATTTTCCAGCCTTGTGCAGCTCCTCAGGTAGAGGAGCTGTTTGCAATGAGATAAAACAGGAGATTCCAACAGTTTTGTTACCTACAGGGTCACTGTCTGGGTTCCCCAATGGACACTTTCCTGTTGCCTGAAGGAGCAATCTTCTGTATGCTTTCCAATCAATTCCACAGCTTCACAGTGTGCTTCTAAAAAATTAGACTGCACCATGCCTGAATCATTCTTATCACCCCGGCATGGCCAAGGCAGCACTGACTCTCCACTGTCCTGTACCTTTCGGTGAAAAAGCTGATACTGCTTCCATTGGATCTGGATTAAATTTCATAGGACTGGAAGGGACTTCGAAAGGTCATCTGGTCCAGTCCCCTGCACTCACAGCAGGGCTAAGTATTATCTAGACCATCCAAAATCTTAGTTCTCAAGACCATGGTTGTCTGTTGTCTACCCAAACTGGTAGACACTCCATTGAACAGAATAGATGCTCTGTGGTTAGACTCTGGGGGGCAATTGTGTTCAAAAGAGGTTAAGATGTGCTATTGAATAGTAGAAAATGATCATCTACATCTACTTGCCTCTCTGGGTATGTCTACACAGCAAAAACAAAAAAAAAAAACAACAAAAAAAAAAAAAAAAACCAAACCCCAGCCACCTTGGGCTTCCAGGGCTCGGGCTGCAAGGCTGTTTGATTGCTGTGTAGACTTCCAGGCTTGGGCTGGAGACAGAGCTCTAGGACCCTTCCACCTCACAGGGACCTGGAGTCTGGACTCCAGCCCGAGCCCAGAAGTCTATACAGCAATCAAACAGCCCCTCAGCCTGAGCTGTGCAATCCTGAACCGGCTGACCAGGATGTGTCGCAGATGTTGCTGTATAGACAAACCCTCTAAGCAGAAGCATTTCTCTATCTGGTCTCATGTGCCTGGAATTTTGCTGATACATTCTTCAATCCAGTATATTTTGGACTATCTTTTGTACCTAAAACATAGATTGGCTGTTAGTTTCATCAAGGTCCACTTAGTTGTTATCTCAGCCTTCCACTCTTATGTGGCTGACTGCTCTGTCTTTTACAATAGAATGTCAATAAACTTTTGAAAGACCTGGAAAGATCGTTAGGTACAAGATCCTGTTCCTCATGGGACCTTAACTATATACCGTAAAAGCTTATGTTGTTCCTTTTAAGCTTTTAGCTACCTGCTCTTGACTGTCTCTTTCAGTGAAAGTAACATTTTTGGTGGCCATTACTACGAGGGTAAGTGAGCTGCGGGCCCTGATGTCCGGCCTTGTCGTAGTGTGTGTTTTTTTTTTTTTTTTTTTTTTTTTTTTTTTTTTTGAGGACCACATTTACCTGTGTATTCATCCAAAGTTTATCTCAAAAGTGCTATCTAGCTTTTATATCAACCAAGCAGTTTACCTACCTTCATTCTTCCCAAACTGCACTCAGATAAAAATGAAAGGAAGGCTGCACACACTCTGGTTATTAGGAGAGCATTGGCATTCTACCCTGATAGGTCCAAACAATTCTCTGTCTGTCTTCCCAACTCTTTGTGGTGATCACAGACAGAATGAAGGGGCTCCCAGTTTGTTCTCAGAGCATATCATATTGGATGATTTCATGTATCCACCTGTGCTACTATTTGTCTAATATTATCCTGCCAAGCGGAGTGATAGCATGTTCAATGAGATAGCAAGCTGCTTCTGCAGCCTTCCTGGCTAAAGTTCCTATCTCAGACATTTGTAAGATGGCAACTTGGTCTGTGGTGCTCATGTTTGCTTCCTATTATGCCATCACTCAGCAAGCTCGGGATGATACCAGATTTGGGCGAATTGTCCTTTAGTCCCTGTGCAGATTAGGCTCTGATCCTTCCACCTGTTTCCGTGGCTTGTGAATCATCAAGAGAGGAATGCACATGTGCAAAACTTGAAGGAAAAAAACAGTTACTAACCTGTTCCATAACTTTTGTTGTTAAAGATGAGTTGCATATGTCCGTTCTATGACCTGCTGTCCTACCTCCTGCATCAGTGTTTTTCCAGCAAAAAGAAACTGAGGGATGGCGGTGGTGACCTTGTCCTTTTATACATATATGCACAGGCATGCAAGAGCAGAGAGCTCTCAAGCTGCCCCGATGGGTACTGCTGAGGGAAAAATTTCTCACCACTGTGTTCAGGGCATGCACACACCAAGAGTGGGATGGTCATGTGCAACCCACCTCGAATAACCACAGTTGAGGAACAAGTTAGTAATTGGTTGTGTGGTTTTGTTTTTGTTTTTTTTGCATACCATCTATTGACATTTTCAAGGAAAACTTGTCTGAAGTGTTTTCGGTCACAGTTTCAGGCTGCAAATAATTCCTTTACATTTTTGTTTAAAAGCACAAACTGTTCTGCTGTTTACTGAACAAAAACTTTTGAACATTCTGGCAGTTGAGTGTGTTTTGAATAAAGTAGCTCTGGGTGGGTTGTCCCCACATCTTAACTTTTCTAAGAAAAACAAACATCACAAATTAAGAGCAAAACCAGTGACCTGAATACCTAAAATGTATGTAGAGGCAGTTTTCCCAGATTTTCGGGCAAGTATCTTAAATCGTTCTCCAGCCATCAGTATGGCTAACACAAAGAAGAAGCTGAGAGGAGGAGGGAGTTATGACTAGCCCCTGGGCTTCAATAGGAAGGTGGGGGAAAAGGGTTATCTGTGAAATTCAATAGTGGGGGAAAAAATCTCCATTTAGCTTGGGTGTTTAATATAGTTTCACTGATAGATTTTTTTTTTTTATGGCTGTGTTAACTATAAGTATATGTACTAACAGGCCCTGAACGCAGATGTCTGCATCATGAGCTTCTTTGCTCCAATGGTTAATGACATGTTAAAATTAAAATTTAGTAAACCTGTTAGTATCTGCTGAAAAGTTGGCTCACATGTAACTTCATTCCAATATTATACTGTTCACAAAATGCCGTTTTTTTTTTTAATTCTCTCCCCCCAGGTTTAAAGTTTCAGGAGGCCTTCCTCTGGTACATGTGAGGCTTTCTGACCAAAAGATTAAGGGGATTTTTGATCTGATTGATAGCATTCCATTTCCTCAGATGTCAGCCATGTCAGTTCAAAGCACAAAGGTAAACTGAGTAGGATAATGGTAAACTCGAACTAAAACATGATAGTATAACGGCATAAAACCCTTTTAGTGAGTGCATTCCTTCATTTAGTATTTACAGAAAGCAGATATTAGCAGGTAAGAGAAGGCTACAGGATATCTGAAAAAAAATATAGTAATATGTTCATGTGTTGCTGTAAATGGTGATGAAGATAGTCTTCAAAGTCCATTTGAGCACACACAACTAGTCTTATTTGAATAGGCAGTATATTATCATACGTTGACTTGAAAGCTCAAATTAAAATTTGAGTCTTATTCACAGATTTTATTTGGGAAGCAGGGTGGATTTTCATGAGAATATAAATGAACATTCTGAAGTCATAAGTTATAGTAGATTAGTTTCTGTACTTGGCTATTTTTTTCTAGGTACCTGCTATCCCCACGATTACTGATGCGCGGAAAGGGTTACTTGATACCTCAATATTGCTGGAAGGAGTAGAGTCAGGTAACAACATATTTATAACTATTTCTAAAAGTGAAAAAACTATTGTCTATTTAGCAACAAAACTTTGCTAGATGTTTCTGATCATGAAATGAGTGTCTGATGGACAATAAATACCTATGCATACCTATGAATTGCAAAATTTAAGGCGGCCTTGCAGATCTTGCTGATACTATCTTAAGACACTAAGCTTGCTTTTTAAAAATAAATAATTAGCTTTTTTTGTTCAGAAAATAGCTTTCATAATGTAAATTAATGTATGGGAGGCTTTCCTAATCTGAGATCAGTCATTCAATGGGATGTTAACTTGTGGTGTCTGGACCCTGATTGTCACAACCACCTTGCGCTTGTAATTACCATATTTAGAAAATACTTACACGAAGAGGCCTCAAACACAGGTAAATACAGAATTGATGACAGACAAATCAGTATGTCAAGGTACTAGCTGTTGCAAAGAGAACATTTGCTTGTTTTTATATTTGGCTGTCAGTGCCACAGACAGCATAAAAATATTACGTCTTTATTTCCTAGAATCTGATGAATATTTTGATGCTGAAAATTCTTTTTCACTAACTGAAAAGGCTCTACCTGAAGGACATGATCTAAAAAACAAAACAGAGGCTATTAATGAGGAGTTCATAGACCTTCAGTTGAAGTTTGAAATTAAAGAGGCATGTGTTTTACTCTTCTCTCTTCAAGTTGCATTACTATTTCTTAATCTGAAGGACCATTATAAAGCAGTTATTATTATCTATTACATGTCAAAGTGCACCCCCACTAGTCTTATAAACAGCACTCTGATGAAGTGTAATCTCAGAAAATAATACATTTACTTTAGCACCATAATCCAGCAGACTTCCATATGTAGTAACTTGGTAGTGATGCCACGTATGAAGGAGGAAGTTGAAACATCAGGAGAGTCATTAACAAAGAACCAACTCTAGGAGTTTGATTCTGCTTTGTAACAGCAAAATTCTACTGAAAATATTTGTTCACCAAGAATTAGACATGTCCCCCCCTTCCATTATGCTTCAAGTAGTTCAGATCTTGACAGCCCACCTTCATTTTCAGACTCTTGTGCAAGAATGCTAGTTGTTAAGGAAAATAAGACAGTTAAATTAGCAGTAATTTCTTTTTCCTCTTTCTGATTAATAAAAAAATGGAACATCAGACATGAAAAGAGATGATCTGATACCAGTCTATTATTGACATTTTTGTAATTCTCATTCATGTAGGTGTTTTTAGAACTCACAAAGCAACAGAAAATAGAGGAAACAATACTTGTATTTAATGTAATGCAGCTCGGAACAGAAGCTACATTCAGAACATATGACTTAACAGCTGTATCTTACTTAAAGAAAATCAGCTTGGATTACCACAAAATTCAAGGTAATGAAAATAATAAACCAAAATGGAGGACAAGAGTAATCGTGTCTCTGCTTAGTAGACTTCATAGTTAAACCTTTTTGTATCGAGGTTTCGACTGCCTACCCTATCCTTTCAGAGAAAAGTTCTACAGTATGACAGTTAGGTTTGATATTTAGAATGAACCCCTTCTCTTTTGAGGCTGCGGTTGTGTGGGCCCAAATAATGGAACTTGTGTGCCGGCATTGATGCCATTAAGACATCCATCTGGTTTTCTGTGCTTATCTAGTAAATGAGTAATTTAGATATCTCAGTTGTAGTTGCAAAATGGTGGAAGTCAAGTTTTAAAAATCTGACGCTTACCCTTTGACATGCATGCAAATTTTTAGGAAGATACCTAGAAAAGGAAGAGGTATCACACCTTTCTTAGTAATACATATGTAGCAATGTATCTGTTGAAGAGGGGCAAGGGGGTTAATTTAAATTTGGTCCAGAGAAACAAGAAGTGGTAGCCTAGCTCTTACTAATTCAGGGAAAATCAAATCAAAAGATGGAATATTTGTTACAGGCTAATTCATGAGACTATCCTCAGGCATTATGATTCCTACTATTTAGTCTCCAGCGGTTCTTTTACATACCTTACAGGACACCATGATTGAATCCAAGTAAAATAATCACAATTTTTAACCATGGGTGTTTTATTATTAAGGAAAGGAAAAGAAAACTTTAAACAAAACAGACAATGACAGAACACACTGATAAAGTAACTGTTTTCGTCAGTCTAGGTGCACAAGTGCATGCTAGTCCAATTCAAGCCCTAGAAGAACTTCCATAGATTCATAAATATTAAGGTTAGAAGGGACCATTATGATCATCTAGTCTGACCTCCTGCACAACGCAGGCCACAGAATCTCACCCACGCACTCCTGTGAAAAACCTCTCACCTATGTCTGCGCTATTGAAGTCCTCAAAACGTGGTTTAAAGACTTGAAGGAGCAGTGAATCCTCCAGCAAGTGACCCGTGCCCCATGTTACAGAGGAAGGCGAAAAACCTCCAGGGCCTCTTCCAATTTTCCTGATACTTATTCGTTAATGATTTTGGTATATAATGTAAATTTTGTCCATGTTGCTGTGTTTACTACCTTACAGATAAAGGATTCAGTATTGAGATATTGAAGCAGAGCCTATTCCATTTGTCACGACTTTTTTTCAACTGAATGCTTTGTGAAACATTTTTCAGAGGCACATATCAACATTAGTCTCCCAGCACACATGGACTTCGAATGAGAGTTTGGCACCTACCTTTTTTTGAAAATTACAGCCCTTTAAATGTTTTAATATTCTCATACTTCAATATAAGTATTTTAAATACGGCAAAAAGAAAAGGTATAAGCCTGTCTAATGACAGTGTAGGCTTGTCATTGCCTGCCTAAACGTCCAACTCAAAATGTAAATGTGGATTCTAGGTTATTGGCACAATGCTTCAGGCAGCATCACAATTTGAAGTGTTAAATAGAAAAAATTGTTAGAGGAGAACGGTTTCATAAAATCATTTCTTTGCCTGCTTCAATATTGGGAAAGCTGACTTCTCAATATGCTCTTATTTGATATGTTACAGATAAAAAACGACCGCTTCACTTAATTAGCTCTTCAGATGGACCTGGATTAGACCTTTTGAAAGTGGAATATATCAAGGTACATGCTTACTATTTAATAAGTATTTATTAAAATGATCTGTTAAGTGTATCTGGTAACAAATTAAAAATTTAGCACACAAGGTATAAATGACTGCCGTCTATACAATGCAATGGCTCATTCAATTTGTCTATCTTTAACCTTTTATAACATGTTTCCCTTTTAGGCTGACAAAAATGGTCCAAAATTTCAGTCAAGCTTTGACAACACTGAACAAACGCTTCAGGTAAGGGAATTTTTTTTCAAGTGTCTAGTATTAGACTCTTTACTTAGCAGGTACCTGCAAGTCAAAGCTCAGACACATTGAAGCGTGGAATGTTAGCCTGACTTCTCTATTCATGTTAGTTAAGTTAAGGTAAAATGCTAGTAATGACAGGGCAACTTGTAGTTTCAGAAGGTCAAGTTGAAGTCTAGGCTCCTCCATAGTCTTACCTTGACCTGCAAACTGTTGTGAAAACTACCAGCTGCTTGGTCTTCACTAGGGTTTTAACTAGCTAACTTGAGTTAATGAGTTAACACACCCTTCATCTCCACCCTCCTCCCCCCATACCCAGTAGAGACAAGGCCTTGAAGTCCAGATTGCCACCATACCACTCCAGCCCTGCCCCTGACACATCCCTACATCCTGGGGTTCATAGGAGATATAACAGCTGCCCCAACCTAGGAAAATTCTCAGCTGCCCACTTAAGGCAGTTTTAGTGTCCTTGCGTGCCACTCTGGCAGTGCAAAGAGGTCCAGCTCTCCCAGAAGCTGTTAAGTTGAGTATGGATCAGAAGTCTCATCCATTCCCTGCCAGTGAACTGAAATATGTGCTTAAAAGCCTTAGTTCAGGCACCAAACATTTTAAAATGACTAGATAACTGAAACAATTGGCGGAGCGAGCAACCTCTGTACTAATGCTTTTTTCCTCCGCAGTACAAGAACAAGGAGTTATTAAAGTTATATAGGAACAAATTTAAGTTTGTGAGAAGGAAATAGATTTAATGTGTGGTACTCTCAATATCTGATGTTTGGGTAAAATGTCGGAAGAGATTAAAACAACCTGGGAGGAGGGGGTTAAAAAAATCTCCATTAACTGTGCCTGAGATTAAAAACGAGAAAGGCAGTCAGTTTTCTTACCGTAGGGCATATCGCCAATTGGTGTCAGGAAGAAACTTTTTCCCTGGTGTGAGCTGTGACTGATGTAAGGAGTACCTTGGGGATGAAGGCATCTTCTTTTGAAGCATCTGCGAGTTGCAGTCAAACTGAGTATTTGACTGAAATGGTCAACTAGAGTGCTCTACGTTGGGTCTACGAATTCTGTTTGTTCCCAGTTTAGACATTTTTTATATTTCTGTGAATCCTATATATTGAGTTGAATTCTTTGGTACGTATTTAGTGTTAAATCTTTACATTCCTTATATGAAACTGTCAAGGTTTAGTGAACTAGGCTTGGGTACAGCAGCCTAATTTTTATGAAAATGAAATTATTGATGGTTCCCAGATGAATTTATCAAGTTATGGCCTAATTTAAACCACATCTCTTTCATCTTGTCTGTCTTTTTGTGTATTTGGGACAACTACAGTGTGGTATAAGCCTGGCTAATACCTCTGGTATAGTACGGGATTTTTAGTAACATTCAACTGCAGCTTGCTTGAAAGGTTTATTTTGTCCAGCTGAGAACAGACAGTTTAATAATGCAAGTGTTCCCCTGAAGAACTTTCTGGGAAGGTATTTTCTGCATCTTCTGATAATTAGTATTATGCATTTTCCCCAAGAGACTAAGTTCTCAGGGCAACAAAGGTTAAGAGAACCAAAAATACAAACTTAAACAGATCAGGAAAAGTACTCAAAGAATATACTGGAGTCAACTAAAAGGAAGAAAGGAAAAAAAAAAACTAGTTGAGTATTGGATGTCTTCTTAGTTTAGTTGCATGTCACCTTGTTCTTGTATTGTGGGAAGATGAAGCCAAATACTTATTGGTGATTACATATCTGTGTTTTTTTTCCCTTATAATTGTCACCCTGAAAGCCTAAATCCCAACACATTCAGCATGTCTATTCATGGAAGTGATCCACATGCTAAATAAATGTTACCTGTAGCTTTACTTTTTGTGATTTGGATTCTTTTGTTTTAAACAGGTGGCCTTTTCGTCATTAAATTTTCTGCTACATACACAGGCTCTTCTCTCTACTATCAATTTTCTAACAAGTGTTATTCCATCAAGCAGTCCAAGTGCTGGTGACATAGGACACTTGCAAACACAAGGAGAAAAGCAGCAAAAAGATACTAGTGTGAAGAAAGGTATAGTTAATCTTTTTGGCGAGCCCAATGTTGTTCAGTGTTATGTTGGATTGAAAAGGTAGATTTTCAATCGTTAAACATTAATTTAGTTTTAAAAATTATTAAAATATTTAGTTTGCAGAAAGAAGAAATGGTAGGCCAGTTCTTACTAATTTTCTTTCACTGCCAACTCAGAGGCATCCATTGTTTAGTCACAAGAGTTATTTTACATCGCTTAGGGGACATCATGATTAAGGCCAAGCAAAATAATGGCTTTAACCATTTGGTGATTAACAGGAGAAACTTAATCGTTTAAGTATCAGAGGGTAGTCATCCACAAAAACAATGAGGAGTCTGGTGGCACCTTAAAGGCTAACAGATTTATTTGGGCGTAAGCTTTCGTGGGTAAAAACCCTACTTCTTCATGTTTTTTTACCCACAAAACATAATGCCCAAATAAATCTGCTAGTCTTTAAGGTGACACCGGACTCCTCGTTGTGTTTTTTCTATCTTTTAAGTTAATACATTTCAGTATTACCGAGAAAATCATGACAAGAGTTTTAAAGCTAATCCCTTAAGAGTCTTTTTTTTTGTCATTTTTGCCATTGTTGTTGACTTAATGGGTTCTTAAAATCCGTTTATGTACTGCTCCCCGACAAGGAGATTAGCGCTGAAATCTACATCGCCGGGTCGAATTCAGGGTAGTGTGGACGTAATTCGACGGTATTGGCCTCCGGGAGCAATCCCACAGTGCTGCATTGTGACCACTCTGGACAGCACTTTAAACTCAGATGCACTGGCCAGGCACGCAGGAAAAGCCCCGGAAACTTTTGAATTTCATTTCCTGTTTGGCCACCATGGCATGACCACGCAGAACTCATCAGCAGAGATGACCATGGAGTCCCAGAATCGCAAAAGAGCTCCAGCATGGACTGAGCAGGAGGTACTGGATCTGATTACTGTATGGGGAGACGAACTCCATTCCAAAATACGAAATGCCAAAATATTTGAAAAAATCATGCCCTTGGAGAAGGACAGAGACTATCACAGGGACCCACAGCAGTGCTGCATGAAACTTAAGAAGCTCAGGCAAGCCTACCAAAAAACCCAAGAGGCAAACGTCCGCTCGGGGTCAGAACCCCAGACATGCCGCTTCTATGATGAGCTGCATGCAGTTCTAGGGGGTGTCCCTACAACTACCCCACACCTGTACCTGGACTCCTGCAAGGGAGTTTCACGCAACAGGGATGAGGATTTTGGGGACGAGGAAGATAGCACGCGCCAGGCAAGTGGAGGAACCATTCCCCCCCGACAGCCAGGAACTGTTTACCACCTTAGAGCCAATACCCTCCCAACCCAGGCTCCCGGACCTTGAAGGTGGAGAAGGCACCTCTGGTGAGTGTACCTTTGTAAATATAATACACTGTTTAAAAGCAAGCGTGTTTAATGATTAATTTGCCCTGAAGACTTGGGATGCATTCGCGGCCAGTACAGCTACTGGAAAAGTCTGTTATCGTATCTGGGGAATAGGGCGGTAATCCTCCAGGGACAACTCAATGAAGCTGTCCTGGCAGTACTCCCAAAGCCTTTGCAAAAGGTTTCTGGGGAGGGCAGCCTTATTGCGTCCTCCATGGTAGGACACTTTACCATGGCAGGCCAGTAGCATGTAGTCTGGAATCATTGCATAAGAAAGCATAGCAGCGTGTGGTCACGGTGTTTGCTGGCATTTATTTCTCTGTGTTATCCTCAGGAGAGTGATATCATTTGTGGTCACCTGGTTGAAATAGGGGAATTTTACTAAGGGGACATCAGAGGTGGCCGTTCCTGCTGGGCTGTTTGCCTGTGGCTGAAAATAAATCATCCCCGCTGTTAGCCACCTGGTGCGGAGAGGGGTGAAGCAATCATCCCAGAGAAATGGGTGTGGGGGGGTTTAGTTGGGTTTGTGCTGCACATTAACCCAAAAACATCAGCCCTTCCTTTTTAAATGGCCAATATGTCTTTCAATTTTAATCTCCCTTTTTCCTCCCGCAGCTGCAAATGTTTCAATGCTGCGACTAGCATCTCCGTTCCAGAGGCTAGCGTAGATAAGAAGGTGAAAAAAACGCACTCCTGATGAAATGTTCTCTGAGCTCATTCAGTCCATCCAAACCGAAAGAGCCCAGCAGAAAGCGTGGAGGCAGACAATGGCAGAGTCCAGGAAAGCACAAAATGAATAAGAGGACACGAGGGACACGCGAGAGGATAGATAGCAGGAGCAACAGGAGAGGTGGCGGGATCAAGAGGAAAGGTGGCGGCAGCATGATGAAAGGAGGCAGGATGCAATACTGAGGCTACTGGAGGATCAAACCGATATGTTCCAGCATATGGATGAGGTACAGGAAAGGCACAGACTGCCACTGCAGCCCCTGTGTAACCAACCACCCTCCTTCCCAGGTTTCATAGCCTCCTCACCCAGATGTTCAAGAACGTGGGCGGGGGGGCGCCCTCTGGGCACCCAACCACTCCACCCCAGAGGACTTCCCAAGCAACAGAAGGCTGGCATTCAATAAGTTTTGAAGTGCAGTGTGGCCTTATCCTCCCCTCCTCCACCACCTGCTCGATGCTTCCCTCCTCCCCCACTCCTCCCGGGCTACCTTTGCAGTTATCCCCCTATTTGTGTGATGAATTAATAAAGAATGCATGAATTTGAACCAACAATTACTTTATTGCCTCTGCAAGTGGTGATCGAAGCTGGCTTAGAGTGAAGTAGAGTGAACCAAGGGGGCGGGTTTTCATCAAGGAGAAACAAACAGAACTGTCACACAGTAGCCTGGTCAGCCATGAAACTGGTTTTCAAAGCTTTTCTGATGTGCAGCGTGCCCTGCTGTGCTCTTCTAACCTCCCTGGTGTTTGGCTGCGCATAATCAGCGGCCAGGCGATTTGCCTCAACTTCCTAGCCTGACGTAAACGTCTTTCCCCCTTACTCTCACAGATATTATGGAGCACACAGCAAGCAGCAATAACAATGGGAATGTTGGTTTCTTTGAGGACTAACAGAGTCAGTAAAATGTGCTAGCGCGCTTTTAAACATCCAAATGCACGTTCTACCACCATTCTGCACTTGCTCAGCGTATAGTTGAACAGCTCCTGACTACTGTCCAGGGTGCCTGTGTACGGCTTCATGACATGGCATTAAGGGGTACGTTGGGTCCCCAAGGATAACTATAGCCATTTCAGCATCCCCAATGGTTATTTTCTGGCCTGGAAAGTAAGTCCCTTGCTGCAGCTGTTCATACAGACCAGAGTTCCTGAAGAAGCGAGGGTCATGTACCTTTCCCAGCCATCCCATGTTGATGTTGGTGAAACGTCCCTTGTGATCCACCAGTGCTTTCAGCACCATTGAAAAGTACCCCTTCGGTTTATGTACTGGCTGCCTTGGTGGTCGGGTCCCAAGGTAGGGATCTGCATTCCGTCTATTGCCCCACCACAGTTAGGGAATCCCATTTCAGCAAAGCCACCCACTATGACCTGCACATTTCCCAGAGTCACTACCCTTGATAACAGCAGCTCAGTGATTGCGTTGCTACTTGGATCACAGCAGCCCCCACAGTAGATTTGCCCACTCCAAATTGATTACCCTCTGACGGGTAGCTGTCTGGCGTTGCAAGCTTCCAGAGGGATATTGCAACTTGCTTGTGAACTGTGAGGGCTGCTCTCATCTTTGTATTCTTGCGCTTCAGTGCAGGGGAAAGAGAGTCATAGTCACATGTGTAAGGGCACTTTCATAGAAAAGTTTCGCAGCCACTGGGAATCATCCCAGACCCGCAACACTTTGCGGTCCCACCAGTCTGTGCTTGTTTCACGGGTCCAGAATCGGTGTTCCACGGCATGAGCCTGCCCCATTGCCACCAGGATGGCCAAATTGCTGGGGCCCGTGCTTTGAGAGAAGTGTGTGTCCATGTCCTCATCACTCTCGTCACCGCACTGCTATTGCCTCCTTGCCTGCTTTTGCAGGTTCTGGTTTTGCATATACTGCATGATGATGTGTGAGGTGTTCTACAATGCTCATAACTGCCGAGGTGATCTAATCGGGCTCCATGCTTGCCGTGGTGTGGCGTCTGCAGGAGAGCAGAGTTGCAGGGGAAGCGGTGGTTGGATGACCAGTTTTGCAGACCTACTGCACTGTCTGCTGCCAGGACACAACAGCTGAGCAGGCTGCATGCTTGCCGTGGTATGGCGAGACGAGCAGCCGAGCAGAGTTGCAGCGGAAGCAGCCCTGCGAGACCACCAGGAGAGCAGAGTGGCAGCGGAAGCGGTGGAAGACGATTGTCATATAGAGGACCTGCGAGGTGGATTCATAGCATCAGGAGAGCAGAGTGGCAGTGAAAGCGGGGATGACGACAGTTAGCAGTCCTACTGCACCGTCTGCTGAAAGCAGTATGGCGCCCGCACAGAAAAAAGGTGCAAAATGATTGTCTGCCGTTGCTTTCACGGAGGCAGGAGCGACTGATGACGTACCCAAAACCACCCGCGACAATGTTTTTGCCTCATCAGGCATTGAGAGCGTAACCTAGAATTCCAATGGGCGGCGGAGACTGTGGGAACTGTGGGATAGCTACCCACAGTGCAATGCTCCGCTTTGGTACTATGGACGCAATCTGCCGACTTAATGCGCTTAGTACATTAGTGTGGGAACGCACACAATCGACTGTATACAATCGCTTTCTAAAAAATAGACTTCTATAAATTCAACCTAATTTTGTAGTGTAGACATACCCTTAGTAAAAAGGAAAAAAAATTGAAATGTTTGTCACCTGTGTTTTCAGTTGGGCTTTTTATTCCTATATATGCTTGTTTAAGAGCTGCTTCACAGGTGGCTCACTCAAACTGTGAGGTATGCCAATGGCTTTCTCTCTCTGCTTGTGGAATAAAAAGTAAGGCAGGATCTTAATTCTCATTGCAGGGTAATACACAGAGAGAAGAGGCACATGTTGCTTTCTGCAAGTAGTTATTAACTTAAGACCTCGGTGCTGAACTAGAAAATGCAAGAATAAACTTTTTCTGACAAGAGACTTGCTGAGGACGTAGTGTGTTCCTTTTTTTAGCCTAATGAAAATTCTCTACATGCTTCTGGAACATGGGAGCAAACGATGGAGAAATCTCAAGACAGTTGGTGACAGAGGCAACAGTCTGTGCCAGCTTCCCAAGAGCTATAAAATGTACTTGGCAAGTGTCACATGGGCCAAGAAATGGACTACTCTGGCAGAAGAGCAGTCTAAAGCAGTTTATCAAGCTAATGATCTGTTTACAGGTGATAGGTTCGCTCCTTCTGCAGACCAGTAACAAAGTATGAACATTTAAACTTCAGTGTTGAGCATTGCTTTTAACTATGTCAGTCAGCAATTTTATGAATCAACACAAATATTTAGTCTCAAATTTTAAGAAAATCCTTTCTTATCCAAACAATAAAATTAATCATGAAAATAAGGCCACCTGTAAATAGAACTAAATTGATAAAATGCTCATGGGTTTTCGTAACTAGAAATTATTTATCAATTATTGTAACAACTCATATTTTATAATTGTTTTATAAACAAATTAGTTTAATTAACATTGACTGCACTTAAGCCTAATGTTGCCACACTTGATTTCTCTAAAATTGTTGATCCACCAGAGGTAGCAAAAGTGGGTGTGCTACTTTCAACAGGGCTCCAGGCAACTGCTGGCATTTAAAACATATCCTATAGACTAGATCTGAGCAGCTTAAAATGCTATTGGTCATCCGGAACTCTGTCAAGATTAGCACTGCCATTGATGGTATCAGTAATGAAGATGAACCAGAGGCAGCAGTGGTAGGAGTTCTTAATTTAAAAAAATAAGAAGG